>NC_134268.1:156911555-158346555 GCF_031893055.1 Leptodactylus fuscus
ATAGCAAAAAATAAATAAAATAAAGTGGGAATTACACATTAAAATAAAGTAACCCTTGAAGCTGTAATTAATCCATACCACCAATGAACTGTTCTCCACATCAGACAATATTGGTTCTTCTCAATATGGTATATAGCTCAGAATTGATCCAGTAGTAGATTCTCCACCTTTCTAAGCATCTGCAAGTCTATGACAACAGTGTTTACAATCACATTTATTGATTAGCACTTGTTACCAACCATGTGGATTTGTAGATCTACCTGCTAAACCATCAAATTAACAAGCAAAAGTCAATAAATGTAAGGGTGAACGCCAGCGGCACATAGCTGTGCACAGCAGGCGGCACATCGTTTGTACCCTAATAATTACAATGAAACACTCTGGTTTACCACTGCTCTAAGAGCGTAATCTAAAATAATATGAAATTTTAAGAATATCTCCAATTATTAAACCACTTTTTCAAAAATGAATAGTACATGACTGTTTCCTCCCCTCTTTCCCTTGCTGTTGGGGTTCCTCAGGGCTCGGTCCTAGGCCCCCTGCTCTTCTCTCTCTACACAGCCCCCATTGGGCAAACCATTGCCAGATTTGGCTTCAGGTACCATCTTTATGCTGATGACACCCAATTATACACATCTTCCCATGACATCACCCCTGCACTCATACAGAACACCAGTGACTGTCTCTCTGCTGTCTCAAATATCATGTCCTCTCTCTATCTGAAACTAAATCTCTCCAAGACTGAACTACTACTGTTTCCACCATCTAATAGATCTGTCCCTGATATATCCATTGCAGTCTCAGGCCTTACTATAACTCCTAGGCAGCAGGCCCGCTGCCTCGGGGTTATGTTTGACGCAAACCTTTCCTTCACCCCTCATATTGAATCACTTGCACGTTCATGTCACCTCCACCTCAAAAACATCTCCAGAATACACCCTTTACTTACCAGAGATACACTAAAGACACTTACTGTCTCTCTGATTCATTCTCGCCTTGACTACTGTAACTCCTTACTAATCAGTCTTCCCCTTACTAAACTCTCCCCTCTACAATCTATTCTGAATGCAGCGGCCAGGCTCATCTATCAGGCTAGACACTACAGTGATGCCTCTGGTCTGTGCCAGTCGCTACATTGGCTGCCTATTCAATATAGAATAAAATATAAAGTTATCACACTCATCCACAAGGCTCTCCATAATGCCGCACCTCCATACATTTCCTCCCTCATCTCTGTCTACCGCCCAACCCGAGCTCTCCGCTCACTCAATGACCTAACACTTACATCCTCTATTATCAGAACCTCCCACGCTCGTATACAAGACTTCTCCCGAGCTGCACCACTTCTCTGGAATGCTCTACCCCGGACAATCAGATTAACTCCCAATTTCTACAGTTTCAAACGCAAACTAAAGACGCATCTTTTCAGACAAGCCTATCACAATGTCTAACGTAAACCCTTAACTGTCCTCTGTCCCCGCTCCCACATTACCCCACATGATATGATGTCATCTCAGGATAACTTTATAGGTCCAAGCTCCATCCACATGTTACAGGACACGACTGGTGACGGCTCATAAAGTTTTATGTTTGTGTAATGACAGTCACCTCTATTACAGAAGTGTCTGACCCCTGTATAAGTAATGCCGCCCCATCTACCTCTTGTGTCACCCCCTCTACCTCAGATTGTAAGCTCTTGCGAGCAGGGCCCTCAGTTCCATTGTGTGAAATGATTCTCTTTGTAATGTATCTGTCTGTATTTTAACCCTACAAATTGTACAGCGCTGCGGAATATGTCGGCGCTATATAAATAAAATGTATTATTATATTACATCTGAATAGTAGAAACTTTGTTATATACCTTGTTAAATGAAGGTCTTTCATTCTATACTTAGGAGGTTGCACTCATTTCTTTCATTCAGACTATAATCTCTATAGCATCTGTACAATCTTTAGTCACACACACAGATGTGACTAACGACTGATTTATTACAGTGGCAGATTCTTATTGTGAAATATAGCGCTCTCTCATTTAGGTCCTATGCACATGACCAAGTGTACATCCGGTGTGGGGCCGTTTTCAACAGAATGCACTCAGATGACACTCTGAGTAACATCCAAGTGCTTTCCGTTATGCATTCACATATAGGGGGGCTTCCGGCCTATTCTGTTCTGATGACACGGAGCAGGCTAACCAGGCTTAACCATCCAAATGGATCGGAAGCCCCCATAAACGGGAATGCATCACAGAATGCACTTGCATAACACTTTGATGTCACTCACTTCCACACACCTATATGGTGGTCTCTCCCTAAGGAGTGACGATATCCCCTTAACCCTGTCTAAGCCTCTCACCTCTACCGGGTTAGTCTTCTCTACACCGGGCTGACGAGATGCAATAACATTGAAACGGCCGTCCTTGGTTGAGAGACTATACTTGGTAATAATCCCAGCATCATTGCAAAACAAAGGCCTCTTGGAAGGTGGAGCATGATGTTAAAGGGAGCAGCCTTTATTGGGCCATATCACTTAGATTCTGTCTTCCTAATTACATCAGGGAAGACAGGCTTGCACGTTCCAGTGAGCGCCCTCTATTGGTTTGCAACACTGAGGCACCTGACTTCCTAATTACATCATGGAAGACAGATTTGCATATTCTTCCCATGGTCCCTTGCAAAGTGGAGTGCTAAAGGCTTAAGTCTCCACACACCTATATGGTGGTCTCTCCCTAAGGAGTGACGATATCCCCTTAACTCACTTCAAGTGTCATCCGAGTGCAATCTGCCACAAACTCAGCCCTACGTAGGAAGCACACTCAGTCATGTGCAATGTGCCTTACAGTGTAGCAGAGTTTAGCAGCTGCAGTTATTTGTGTATCATGTGTGACTTATGTTGGAAGGAACTAAAACTGATACATGGAAAAAAACTAAAATTCTTGAATAAAATATAATACAATGTTTCTTAAATTTGAGGCCTTTCTAAAATGCCAAAAATGTTGTGTAGGTGGTATACACAGCGTGTAAAACTCTTGCTGCAAACGTTTACCTCTATAAAAACAGACTGCAAAAACAATGCAAAACACCGTTTGGGGGTTCTGTCTAGACCAAAGCCTCAGATAGCGAAAAGCAGATAAAACACTGTTAAAAAATGCAGTAAAAAACACAACCTCAAAATTTGTTATGCTTTTCAAGGCTTTTCTGCTGCATACTGCACTTTTACTGCCCATCCATATAAATCTATGGGGACACACACACACACACACATTTTTGATGCAGCAATTGTCTAATCCTGTGGGTTCTAGAAACCTTACTGTTTAATAGGAATTGCCATCTGAAAACTACATGTATTAGTTCTTGGCTTGTTAGTGCAGCGATAAAACAAAAGTGCAAATCCCTTACCTAGCTGACCGTGCCAGCAAAGATTATGTAATGAAGCAATTTCTTAATTTTTTTTCTGCCTCTTAGGAAGAACAACAAAATAAAGCTATTTCTACTTTGTTAAATCCCACTTCACCAAAGCAGCTTAAGGGTCACGGTAGAGTCTCTGAGCTCCTTAATCCCCATCAAATATGATTGAAATTCAAGAATGGAAAGATAAAATATTGGACAACAAGAGCAAAGCTCATTGATTATTCCGCGTAGTTCTATCATCTTCAGAAGGGCTGGTTAATGCATATGAAATATTACAGGTGTCGTCTGTGGGAACATTAACTTTCCTTATTGCTGTAATTACATTCAGTTCCCCGTCATATAGACATACGTGCTAGCAACGATGACACACTTAATTACCCTTTACTAAAGGTCTAGCCGCAATGTATGTAGATGATTCTTATACCCAATGAAACAAAAAAAGGCTAATAAAAGTACATCCTTTAAAGGGGTATTTTTGTCTCGCTTGTTCACCAACCTGCATGCTGTGTGCTCTCTTCACTTCCTGGTTTTCTCGGCACATTGGTGGGCGGGGTTTCACTTGCTCTGCTATCTGCTATATTTGCAGTCAGTAATGAGGGATTGGTTGTAAATGAATTACCACAGTATGAAGCTGATGTAGAGGCTGATGTAGCAGAGCTGGATTTGAGTCAATTTGTAATACATACAGAGGCACCGGACTCCCTATCTCATCCCTTATCAGCCAAATTCAATTAAACCGACTGATAAGTGGAAGAATAGGAGATAAAACAGCTCAGACATATCAGAGCTCTCACCTTCCCCCTCCCCTATCTGAGGAGCTCCGTTACTTGTCTGTGGCAGAGACATAAACAGCTCAGAGCTGCACAGCACTCAGCCACCCCCCCAGAGCAGGCAGCTACGTCACTTGGGGACTGAGCAGATAAGCTCAGCACGGGCCCCGCGGTCATAGAAATGCAGTGTAAACAATGAAGTGAATAAATTAAGATAGCGGCCAAACAAAGCAGGTTTCATAAAGCATTGTATTTAGAAAAAGTCTTAAATCCACATAAACTAGCAGTATAGATGGGATGCTTTTGATGGGACAACCCCTTTAAGGTTCTCTCTGATGTTATGTTGCTTTTCTTCTGGGAGAAAAACATGACAGATAGCTAGGACTCTAGGAACTGGTACTGCAGTCATTGTGTTACAGAGCCTTGGTGTCAGCCAGACATCTTGCGTGTTCTCTGATGGCACCCTCGGCACTCTTTCACTCCACTCTTGGCCATTAGCTGCCATGGTGGCCATTGCCTCTGAATGACAAGACTGTCTAATTAAAAGGTAACAACTCCCTGCCTGCAGATTAAAGTACTATCCTTGCCTGGCTATATGTTCCTGCCTCCTGATTTTTACCTTGGCCTTGTACCTGGATTAAATTCCTGCCTCATCCTTTGGATTACTACATTGACCCTGAGGTTTCTGTCATGGTCTCTTAACTTTGTGGGGAAGGTAGCTTGGTAGCAGCAATGGTGCAGTCCCAACCAGTCAGGGACAGGGACACAAAACTGTAGCAAACACGTTTATTTGAAAAAAACAAACAAACACCGCAAAATGAATAAACCTTCACGTTAGACACAAAAATGGGCAAAATATAATACAGCCTTAACTTCAGGCAAAAACAGTATAAAACAAAATACTGCTCGTTTGGGCACTAACTAAAAGAAATACTAACTGTACGTGGGGCTTACTACAAGCCACACGTATCAACCAAAAATACCCCACAATACCGTCTTAGCAGACTCACAGTATCAGGACACACCCAGGTGCCTCCTCTCACTTCCAGGATCTTCCTGAACTGCAGGCTCTGCAGGCTCTTTTAGGGTTCAATAACGAGCCCAGGACCCACACCTGGGTAAGGCCTACTCAAAACCTGCTCTGGACTACACATTGATCAGAAACCTGGGGCTGATATCCCGAGACTCCAACACTCCGTCTCTCACCTTCTCACAACCTATACAGTTTGGTCTAATCCGCCATCTTGTTGCAGCCTGATAACCATAGTGTTGATAACCTCCACTACATTCCTGGCTTTGCTACATGTGCTCTGTTGTACTGTGCACACACAACCAAATAGGTGACTATTTTGGAAACCCAACCATTACCATTTTACAGAAGTTGAAAATACAGAAAGGAGAGAATCCTTAGACTACAAAACCCAGTCGAGCCTTGTGTGTAGACTTGTGGTATGTATATTCTGTACAATGTTCATAGGCCTCCACAGACAGATACATAACACCTATGTGGCATATGTCAACAGGCTTATGTCTAGATTTTGTCTTTTATTTGTTTGTCTACGCCCTAGGGAATAAATATACTTAGTTTACCATGAAAACCAATGGCAAACATGCATGTAGATACAGATGCATAATTTTAGATTGGATCTGAAGTTACACATTTCTGTTTCTTTAGTTTTGGGGTTAAACATAGTGTAATAGGGTACTGTTGGTTTTTAATGTAGCCCATTGCCACAAACAATTAACCTGTAGTCAATTATTATCTTTTGTCATTTTTACTAAGATTTTGAACTGCCTCCCACCAAAAAAGGAAAAGTGTAAAAACTTTAAAAACTTTAGGACAACTCAGAGAGTCTTACGCCTACTGGATTTTTTTTATGTTGTTCCCAGGAGACAGCAACAATGAAACTGAAGTTTTTTTTTTCCTGCAGGTATTAAAACCAAAAAGTCCATTTACTGTAAAAAAAAATAAATAAAAAAAAATATCCAAACAAATCCTCCTACAGAGAAAAAACAGCTAACAATAAAAGTCTAGCTCAGGCACACTAGGTTCTTTTCTATTGCAAGGTCTTATTTTGGCCTTTTCTGTTCTGGTGTCGTTTCCTTGGACAATACACAGTTTGCATCAGAGGAAAGTGGCGGTGCCTGCAATAAATATAGCAGCTCTCAATGCTATAATCCCCTCTACCATACGGAAGATTAAAACTTGTCCTGGGGGTATGAGCCAGCCTGAATTCGGAGCAGACAAGACTCATTCAATGACATATGGTCCTGGTTTATTGTTTTAAACAGGTAGAAGTCTTCTAAAATGATGTTCACATAGACTGTACAAATAAAAATCTTTTATTAAAGCAAACGTTCCCCAACTCATATCTGTTATTAACATTGCTCTGTTTGGGGTAGACGTGACATTCTACTCATGTAACACATTAAAGAGACAGTGTGTGCGCACACTGATGAGAAGCAATTCCGTTAATGGGAAAATACATTAGAAAATAGCTAATCCTGCAATTCCTTCACATGCCTGAGATTTTCCTAGAGGATTATAAGCAAAATCAAAAATGTATTGTATTATACCATTACATACTGTTGTATTATCTGTCACTCAGAGCGCATTACAGTTGTTGGTTACACGGTTGTCACCAATAACACGCAATGCTGCATGTGTATATACACAATAGAATACTATTTTTACTTACGGTAACTGCTTTTTACTGAAATCATAGATTATACAATTCTGTCTAGAAGCCATGCAATTGAGAAAACTGTAGCCATAGCTCATGGCACCACCTATTTTTCACATTCAGTGACAGCATGTGCTAGTTTTAATAACTAATGCAGACACACATATCTACAGATACCATTAACAGATTTTTTTAAAATTAGATTTTGCTTCACATTATGTTATTCTTCCATCCAAATTCAAATATTTGCCTTAATTCATTGAAAAAACATTGGGCTACAGGAGTTGTTTCCACAGACCCCCCACTGATCCCCAGTTTCCCTGCTGGTCTCTACTTCCTACACTGAACTGTCTTTCCCAATCCCTGGCTGAAGCAGGTAACCAGTGTGGCCAGTGACTGAACATTTCTGTGTTGAGTAGGATCAGGAAATAAAGACTGGCCGGGGCCTATGATATGTCAGGTGCATTAGGGGCAGCAGTGGAATTAGGATTACTTTTTCTCTATCTTCCTCATCCTTCTGTAATAAGTAACTTATAACAGCTGGAAAACCCCTTTAATGAACACAATATTTTGCCACCATCCCTAAATGTGAGAATTTAGTGTTCATTAAACTGTACTAAAGCTCCTTTGGTTAGCCCCTTTCAGTACTACAAAAAAATTGTTCTTTGCCGCCTACACACTTATTATTTGCATATTTGTATTCAGTTAAAACATTTAGTAAGAACAGTCACTTTCTTTTTATATCAAAACCCCACTGGTTTTCATAGAAGCAGCCAGGCAAAGGTGTAGGAAATGTAGTAATGGTACAGAATTGTAATACTGGAACTGGAAGGAGAGTTTATTTTCAGGGAAAAATGACAAGTGACAATCCTGTTCTTCTATATTATTAGCAAAAGTTAAGTTTAGGGCATACCTTATTGGCAAATATCACAAAGAGGGATTTAATCTTAACTCTTGCTGGAAAAATATTTAATATAGCATACGTTGTAGACACAGTCTCTTTCTTAGGTGCCTATTAGGGTATTGACTGTTCCAGGCATAGACCAGGCCCTGTTCTGCCTCTTGCCAGACCTTTTGTCAAGGTCTTCTTATATTTAGGCTAAGGCCCCACATTGCAGAAACACAGCTTTTTTGTTGCGTTTTTTTGGGCCAAAGCCAAGAATGGCTACAAATGGTGTCAGAAATATATAGAAATTTCTTATACTTCTAACTTCTGCTAACTTTAGTCCTGGCTTTAGCTCAAAAAGTGCAACAAAAAAAGCTGTGTTTCCGCAACATGATGCCTCATTCTTAAAAGGAGTCTATCACCTCCTGCAAGCATATTCAACTGTTACCAGCAAGTTACAGGGCAGATTACAGTGATAAATATCATACTTCTATATGAAAACCTATGCAAATGAGGCAGACATTACACTGGGGGTGCAACTTCAGCCTTGGGATCTGGGGAAAATGGCATCTCAGCTTAGACCAAGACTCCAGGTTGGTTAATGCCAGCAATCAGTGCACCACTGATTGCAGGCATTGTTGCTGGTTCTCCGCTATATAGCAGTATGTCGGATATTTAAATATGGGAGCCACTCATTTAAAAAAAAAAAGCAAAATCAAAGCAATAGACATTTCCCAAAATTGTACTAAAGTACAACTGGCCCCGCAAAAAAGAAGCCTTATGCATCTCTATACACGAGAATATAAAAAATAAAAAGAATTACGGGTGTTAGACTATACTGACACAAAGAAATTGGATTTTCTCTTTACAAAGTTAGGGATTTTTTAAAGGGGTTAAAACATAAAAACTACATAAATTTGTTATCACTGGAATCGTACAGACCCATAGAATACAGGTGACTTGTTATTTTGGCTTCACAGTGAACGGCGTAAAAACAAAGCCAGTAAGAATGTCTTGAAAAAGGAAGTTTTTCTCCAATTCAACCCCATTATGAATTTTTTTTTCAGCTTCCTAGTACCACATACGAAAAATAGTAAATGGTACCTTTACAAAGCACAATTTGTCCCACAAACTTTAAGCCCTCATATGGCTCTGTGAATGAGAAAATAATAATAAAAGAAAAAAAGGTGTGGGGTCTGGATGACAAGGAGTAAAAAACGAAAATCGAAAAATGCTTGCAGCAGGAAGTAGTTAATTACCCATCATACTGTTACAGTGGATGTCGGGAATGGGCTAAAATGGGAAAAACATAGAAATATTCACACTTTGGGGAACCAGATGCTTTAGAAACCTATCGCCACTCCCATTGAATTTTCACAGAGAAAGGCACCACCCTCTATCTAACCACTTAGGGGGCGTTCACACTACCGTCTGTGTCCGACAGGTAGTGTCCGCTACTAGTGTCCGCTCAAAATCTGGCACAGACATTAGGAGCGGACACTAGCTGTGTCTGTGACACCTGTCATTTATTTAAATGGGCATCAGGTGCGTTCTTTTGCACTCCGTGCCCTTCCTTCACTGTCCGCTTGTAAAGATGTCCGACTTTTCAAGCTACATGTCGGGTTTTTCTGTCCACTTGAAAAGTTGGACATCTTTACTTGCGGACAGTGAAGAAAGGGCACGGAGTGCAAAAGAACGCACCCAATGCCCATTTAAAAAAATGACAGGTGTCACGGACAGAGCTAGTGTCCGCTCCTAATGTCCGTGCCAGATTTTGAGCGGACACTAGTAGCGGACACTACCTGTCGGACACAGACGGTAGTGTGAACACCCCCTTAGTCACTACTTACCAAATCTAAGGGTATGTTCACATGGCGGAAAATGAATTCTCATTTTCCGCCGCCGGCATTTTCGCCGCGGTCTAGCCGCGATGGGCTGCGAATACAGTGCATCAGCATTCCGTCGCAGCATCTCAAACCTGAATAGGCCCCAATGAATAGGCCTAATCAGGAGGAAGTCTCGAGCTGCAGAACCCATGGATGAATCAACTACAAGATCCATGGCAAGATCGAGAAGGGCGCTTTTTTATTCTGCATCCTGCTGCGATCTCTGCCTTCCATTGAAAACAATGGGAGGCAGATTCTGGGAAGAATCTGTTCCAAATTCAGAGGTGAACTCCGTCCCGAAATTTGCGGCAAATTCCTCCATGTGAACACACCCTAAGGCTGACATCTGCTAGGATGGCAGGGGTATCGCTTCTGAGCTTGCACTATTCTATGACTGTCCAGTTATGGCCCTTTAATAAACTATTTTTATAAACATTTACAGGCGCTGTCTCATGTTCTGCTGGGGTCCTGGCTCATAACAGGGAGTATGGATAGAGGTTGTTTTCACGAGTCAAATTCAACTATGAAAAGTTATTTAATGTTTATTCCATTAATGGACTTTAACTTCTGACTTATACAATGCATAGAAATACTGAACTGAAAAACTGACAGGACACTACTTAGGCACACAGAAGGTATTTCCCCCCCCCCCCTCAAAAAAAAAAAAAAAGAACTGCCACAAAAGAAGGCCATGAGTGCCATTATAAGACTTCAGCTCGTCAAATCAAACAGGTATTTTTGGGGCCTACTGTGCCTACAGAAGGAAAACGAACAAAGTCCATAGAGCTCCCTCTGTTTACCGTGATATACCATTATACACATGATAACCAGTCCTCCTCAATCACTCCAACTAAATAGCTGTACAATGTGGTCAAAACAGATAATACAAGTGTACATATGGTTTTTAAAAAAAAATACAATTTTTATTCTAAACATAGAACTTCCGTCAATTTAATTTACCTGCATGCCACGCATCTTCTGAAAGCGGGCTACTGTGTCGCTCAGTGTATAAACCCGTACGTGGCCCATGTGCAGTTTCCCAGATGGATACGGAAACATTGATAAGACATAATACTTTGGTTTTGAATTCTGAAAAAATAATAAAACAATATAAACTCTTAATGCAAAAAACATACTTGGTATAATGTAACCCACCATTTATAAACTATAGGCATTATTGTTCCATTCACATTTGTGCATAACAAATGTCTTTCTATTTCCAATTGCTATTTGTAATAAAGCAATGAGAGGAAATATTGTATTGCAACAAAAGAAACTAATGATGAACATAGCGGTATTCTTTTCATCCCTGGGAAAGCAAATTCACTTCATAATTTTATTTGATGCAGAGTATTATGTAAGTACAGAGATAGGATTTAAAAAAAAAAAATTGAACAATGTAATTTAATTGCTGGAAACATTTCCAAGACCAATATCAAGAGACAATTAAACTCTCATGGTAATTTTTGAAAAACCCAGCCATAAAAAAAGAAATAAAGAAACAAAAGAGAAAAAAAAAAGGAAGACATAATTTAATCCAAAAAATCGTAAAAGTTGCCCCTTGGAAATTCAGTTTTTATATGACATTTGAAAGCAAGTTAAAGAGGACCTTTCATGGTTTGGGGCACAGGCAGTTCCATATACTGCTGGAAAGCCGACAGTGCGCTGAATTCAGCGCACTGTCGACTTTCCCGGTCTGTGCCCCGGGTGAAGAGCTAGCGGTGCCAGTACCGTAGGGGTTTACAGTCTGTCAGGAACGTCCTTCTCCACAGCAGCACCTATCGCGCTGTACTGTGTGAGAGGGGAGGAACGCCCCCTCCCTCTGCTCACAGTACTCATCCATAGACAAGTATTATCAGGAGGGGAGGGGGCGTTCCTCCCCGGTCTCAGAGCACACCGCTGCTTGTACAGAAGGACGTTCCTAACAGAGTGTCAGAAAGGCCCTTCTGACTGTGAAGAGCTACGGTACCGGGACCGCTAGTTCTTCACCCGGGGCACAGATCGGGAAAGCCGACAGTGCACTGAATTCAGCGCACTGTCGGCTTTCCAGTAGTATATAGAACTGGGTCATTCCACATCAAGTGGACCAGTTTTTAAAATCGTACCCACTCAACCTTCTCCGATTTTGCTGAAAATTTATAAGGATGTATATGTATGTTTGAAACAAGGTTCTGTAAATTTTTAGGGCCAGATATCAAATACCTGGGGCACTGTTGACCTTTCACTGGGGATGGTCGAGTGGGGAGCACTGGTCCACTTGACATGGAATGACCCAACTGCCTATGCCCCAAACCATGAAAGGTACTCTTTAAAGGGGCTCTATCATTGGCAAAAGTCATTTTTAGCTAAGCATATCCTTGCATAATCTTTAGAAAGGCTATTTCATACCTACCCTTTGTATGTAAATCGCCTCAGTAGTTTTTGAATAATAGCCTTCTTTGTGCACCAGAAGTCTCACCGTGCACTCCTCTCTGCTATTCTCTATATGTATGAGAGCAGGGAGATGAGTCATCATCATCATCACCAGCCTGTCTGCTCTCATACACATAGAGAATAGCAGAGAGGAGTGCACAGTGAGAGTTCCGGTGCACAAAGGCGGCTAATTAGCATATGAATAAAAACAGATTTATTCAAAGACTACTGAGGCAATTTAAATACAAAAGGTACGTAATGATAGAGTCCCTTTAATAAAAGAGAGATTCTTTTAAAACAGGGCCTATCCCAACCTGAAAGTCCTAAATACATGCATAACCACAGTGATCTTTTTACCCCAGTTGGTCACAGGGGGCCTATGCCCAGATCATCATTGAGGTACATGTCAAATAGCAAGTGGAAGTAATTAAAAGACAATGGGTAAATTTATCAATCCCTCTAACCCTTTGTTGCGCCAAACATGCGCCACAGAAACCATTTGACTGACATACTTATTATAACTCACACCAGTTTTCTGGCACAAGTTATAATGGAAATCTATGCCAATTCCTATCTGGCATAGATCTCCATTCAGGCACAAGTACATGTGACTGATTTATGAGGATGTGCCCAATGCCAGTCAGGGCCTTTATTAAGACTGGCATATGATAAACCTGTTCTAATCTCTTTAAAGCATACAGCTCTCATGCCATGCATTAGTGGGCACTTAGTTCTGTTTCCTTGGAAAAAAAATTGTCCAAGCATAATAATGCTCAATCCCCAGCAAACATACACTTGCAAGAAAGTTACTGTATTTTTCGGACTATAAGACGCACTTTTTTCCCCCCACATTTGGGGGGAAAAGAAGGGTGCGTCTTATAGTCTGAATGTGGCGCCTGGCACCCGCTGTACTAGAGAGGCGGAAGCCGGAAAGGGATAGACGCCGGGGCCTGAGACATCGCTGCGCTCCTCTGCCCTGCATGAAGCCAGCAGCAGGAGGAGTGATGCTATTCTGCTCCTCCGTCCCCCCGCCGCTGGCTTCATTCAGGGCAGGGCAGCGATGTCTCAGGCCCCGGCACCTGTGCCAGCGTCTATCCCTCACCGGCATCCGCCTCTCTAGTACAGCGGATGCCGGGTCAGTATCGGTGGCCCCTTCTCCCCCGGGGCCGGTCCCCACCGGCCCCGTACCTGTAGAGTTGCAGGCCGGCTCCTGCGATATCGCCGATATCGACCTGTTCGGGTGACAGCCGGGAGCCTAATGAGGCTCCCCGGCCTGTCACTGCTGTATTAGTATTGCGGCTGGTCTCTATGACCAGCCGTAATACTAAGGGCTAGTTCACACGTGAGTATAAGGGGAGGTTTTTGACAGCGGATTTCGCGTCCAAAACCTCCCCTTATAATGGTGGTCTATGGAGACCGCCGGGCTTCTGTTCTCCACTAGCGGCGAGCTGCTGCTAGCGGAGAAAAGAAAGGACATGTCCTTTCTTCAGGCGGAAGCCGCGCAGGCTCAGCCGCGCGGCTTCCGCCCCCGGCAGCTCCCTCCTATGTCGGCTCATTCATTTGAGCCGACAGCAGAGGGTTAAGCCGCGACAGCGATGGTCGCGGCGGGCGGGTTTTGACAAAAGAGAGACGGGGCTCGCCGCGTCTCTCTCTGTGTCAAAACCCGCGCGGGCAGTTCACGTGTGAACTAGCCCTAATAGACAGAATGTCCCATAGACGGCAATACAGTTGTATTGCCGTCTATGGGACTTGCAATCAAGTGACCGCAGGTTCAAGCCCCCGGGGGGGAATAAAATAGTAAAAAAAAAAAAAAAAAGCTTTAAAAATATAAATAAAAGTTCTAAATCACCTCCTGTCCCTAGAAAAAAAAAATTATATATATATATATATATATATATATATATATATATATATATATATATATATATATCATAAACCACCGGGTTTTTTTTCAATAAAAGGTGATCTAAGCAATAGATATTCCCCAAAATGGTATAACTAAAATGTACAGCTGGCCCCACAAAAAAAAACACTCTATGCATCCCCGTACAGCTGCAGGGTCACCTGTCAATGTGGCCTTGCAGCTGTTGCAAAACTACAACTCCCATATATTAAATATTTTACCATTTTTTGCTTCAAAATTTTTTTTCCCTATTTTCCTCCTCTAAAACCTAGGTGCGTCTTATAGTCCGAAAAATACGGTAATTCAGGAAAAAATAATTTAAGGCAAAAAGTCCAGATATTTGGCTAACTGCTTTAATCCAATGAGCAGAATAATAAATATACAAGCAGAGAAAATACATGTATACTTACATCTAATTCATTAATTGTAGTAAAATTTTCTTTTATCTTGTGATGCCAAATTTTTTCCACTTTTCTTCTAGTTTCCAATCCATATACTTTTTCCCACTGTCCCGTCTCACTGTATATGGTCCTTGTGATGCCAGGACATAAAACCCGATGCCAGCTGTTAGTCAGTGTATTCAGTCTTCCTTTCAGACAACTAGTACAATATCCAAGTCCCATGGCAGCAGGACCCATTCAACTAGAGAAGTCCCTATATAAATATGAAAAAAAACCTGTAATATTACTGCAAAAATATTTCACAAAAACACTAAAGATTTTTAATTTTTGTTTCTATATATATTATATTTTGCTAAAACATACACTAACAGCAGTGAGTGTAGATTTACATCACAGTCCCCTATATCACTGTAAAAATGAAAATCCTACAATATTTTAATACACTTTGAGTTTCAGTTTCTCACCATTTACAAGCTATGAGTCAGCTGTGAATCAAAGACTCTTTCTTAAACTCATAGGCATCAAACACTCTAGACATAGACAGCTGTATCCAGTCTATACATTGATCTGGCAGCTAGAATGATACATCATAGCAAACTACCAGAGATTGGTGCAACCGCTGGATGACAATGTAACAAACCCTCAGCTGACAACCACACTAGGTGCAATAGGTACAGTTTTCTGCCTCTGAATGTAAACATGGGTGGTCTCATACAATATCAGAGTACACCACAAATAGAAACGTTCACTTATACAATGCTTAGATTTGTGCAGTTAAAGATGTATTTAGCTTGTATGAGACCACAAAAACACAGGGGCTATGTGTGTAAGGGTGCATGCAGGGTTCCTCTGTCCGCTTGAGAAGTCGGACATCTTCTCTTGCGGGCAGGAAAGGACGGGCACGGAGTGCAAAAGAACGCACCCCATGCCCATTAAAGTGAATGACAGGTGTCACGGACACATCTAGTGTCCGCTCCTAGTGTCCGTGACAGATTTTGAGCGGACACTAGGAGCGGACACTACATGTCGGACACCGACGGTAGTGTGAACGCCCCCTTACTGCTATTTCATTACATTCAAAGCTAAACAATTTTTATGCTTTAGGAAAAATTGTGGCAAAAAAAATCACAACATGAGGGGTTGTCCAGGATCCAAAGATGTTTGCTTCTCATGACCTATCCGCATAAACTACAGCCCCACTTCCATTCACTTGAACAGGAGCAGGGCTGCTTCCAGCCGTATACTTGGCATATGATCTCCAGCAGCTGCATCAGCTGAGCAGTTTGGCGTTCAGGTGTCGGACCCTTTACTGATTTAAAATTCACGCATGCGCAGTCGGCTCTGCCGTCGGGCAGAGCCGACTGCGCATGTCTGCTGCCATTTTCTTGTGGTTGCTTATACGAGTAAGCAACCACAAGACATATTATTCAATCCGTCAGACACTTTTTTGTGCCAAAATTCATAGTGCACGGCATCCTACTAATATTATAAATGTGAAAGTTTGGATCTTTAGAGGTTTGTTAGTCAATAGCACAAAAACGGTAGTTTTTAACCTCGATTAACACATAGGCTACTTTTTACTCTGGTAAATGACATGATTTCACGCCTGTTATGAATTTATGTTCACATACTATATTACACTGCTTTTGCAGTAGCTTATCTCAGCTTCTGATAAAGCCAGCTCTGTTATCATTCTGTGTAAACACACAGCCAACCCTCAGTCCATTGTGTACATGCATTTGCATATTATCTGATCTGCTCCAGCCAGTGCTGACACACTGGAAACACATTTAATCAAAATTGGCAGTTTGCCAATTTTAAACATGCCTGGAAAAAGAAAATCTAATTTGTCGCAAAATTTTAAAACAGCACGATCTATGAAGGTAGCCAGAAGTCACAGAGTTCTCCTCAAGCAGAGCTGAGAGGGATCATCGATTCCAACAACACACATTATATGGCGTCCCAGCGAGCTGCTGAGATGCTGGAAAAATCACAGGCACGGTGGAGGAACAAGTTCAGCAGCAGGCCAGCTTGAAAGCTGCCGAAATGCCGGAGCATGCAGATCATCAATGCCAACAACACGCAAGAAAAATCACGGGCACAGCACAAGGAACGAGTTCAGTGGCAGGCCAGCTTGACAGCTGCCGAAACATCAAAACAGGTGGATCATCGACACCAACAACACGCTCATTATATGGCATCCCAGCAAGCCGCTGAGATGCTGGAACAATCACAGGCATGGCGTCAGGAACAAGTTCAGCCTCAGAACAACTTAAGATCTGCCGAAATGCCAGAGAAGGCAAACCATCCACGACAACAATTTGCTGAATATAAGGGAGTCATCGATGCCAACAACACGCAGATGAAGTTGCGGGCAGATGCTAGTACTGGGGCTGCAAAATAAAAAAAATTTCCACAGTTTTTCCACAATGTGGAACTTTAGCCTTAGGCTAAGGGGCCTTGTGTAGCAGGCCGCAGCAAAAAATCAATGCAGAAAAAAGAAAAAAAAAAAAATCACAGAGGCAACACACAGTTGCCTCACAGTTTTTCCCACAGCTTTGGTCTGAGAAAGGTGTTCTCTGCATAATCTAATTTGTGGCAAAATTTTAAAACGAGACCTATGAAGGTAGCCAGAAGTCACAGAGTTCTCCTCAAGCGGAGCTGAGGGGGATCATCGACATCAACAACACACATTAGGTGTAATCAAATTTTATTGAGGTTTTAAATTTTTTTTTGTATTATTTTAATGTAGATTGTGAGCCCCACATAGAGCTCACAATGTACATTTTTTCCCTATCAGTATGTCTTTGGAATATGGGATGGAAATCCATGCAAACACGGGGAGAACATACAAACTCCTTGCAGATGGTTTTTTGGCCTTGGCGGGATTTGAACACCAGGACACCGTGTGGCCCTGAGGTTTTAAATTTTAACAAGAAAGGAGAACCAATAAAACAAAATAAAAAGAAGAGCTTAATGCCCCAACTGCCAATACGGCTGAGACATAGTATGCACCATGGGAATAACCCGGGTAAGGAGAACAAATACAGGAAAACAAAATAAAGCAAACCAAAATCAGGGGCGTAGCCCCCAAACAGGTGCAAGGGTGAAGGGAAGCAGACTAAACAGACAACACACATGAGAAACAAAAGGGAGGGGAGAAACGCAACAAGCAACTCAACATGGAGAGAGTGTAGGGGCATAGCCAGGCCAAACAGTCAACTGAATAGAGAGAACTCCGACGTCTCCTGAAACACAACCCACGGCCACCAGAGGACTTCAAATCTGGAAGGGTCGGGAGAGTCCTCCGCAACCAGTCCCTCCAATCTACGAATAAGAAGGAACTCCTAGAGCCACTCCAAGAGGGAGGGGCCAACAACACACATTATATGGCGTCCCAGCAAGCTGCTGAGATGTCGGAGCAGTCACAGGCACGGTGCGAGGAACAAGTCCAGCGTTTTTCTGGTATTTACATACCTGATGGAATGCAGGAAGGTCCGACACCGATGGACACAGCTTACATGGCAGAAATACTTATGCATTCTAGCCTCTGTATTACACCTACAAGTCCTGTTATATGACCTTCATGTAGATTTTGAGAATCTTTCAATTATTGCACAGCTCACTGAGAACTTCATCTTTGATTTTTTTTTTTTCTCTTAAATTGGCATTCCATACAAAAAAGAGTTGCCTGTCCCTAGCCTAAAGGGAAGTCTGTTTGCTGGGGAGGATAATGTTAAGCTTGTAAAGAACCTGACTACAGAGGAGACTGACTTCTGTCAGAAACCAATAGGGATTTGTACATTATTAGCAAATACACAAAGGAGTTAAATATATTACAGTGATATGTGTTCATATAGTATATATGCCTTGTCCCCCGATTTCTAAATTTGTGCTTTAAGATAATACAAACTCTATTATATTGCAAACAAAGTCCTTTAAGTTCATGCATGCAGCATCTTCTTCTAAAATCTGCAAACAAGACAACTGTGTACAGCTGTAGGCCGACATGTCATCAAAAAAAAAAATTCCTATATCCTTCTCACCAGAGGTTAGAACTGAACTGCTTTCAAAGTACTCATTTTAATTGAAATTTTCAGCATCTAGCAGAAAACATACTTGACTTTGTGACCATTTCAGTCAACTAATGAAATTCGCCTTGTCCTTTCAAATTCTGTATAATAAACAGAAATAGCTTTAAAGCAGTCAAGTCCTGTCCCGTGAGATAGTAATAAGCCAAGCCCGCGAATATTGGGACGGCTCTTCTGTCATTTACATGTGCTTACAAGCTGTACATATACAATTATATTTCAGCATTTCCTATTTGTGTCCCATGCAGTATACACCCTTAAAAAAAAAAAAAAAAAACCTCTTTTAGCTATTGTCAAGGGAAGGATTTCCAGAACTTTAATAAGGCTTGGTTCACATCTGCGTTGGAGTCTCTGTAGGAGACTCCGCCGCAGACACTACAATCGGTGGAGAAAAAAGTCCTGCAAGGAAGATTTTTATCTCGGACGGTTTTAGTATAAAACCAATGGAAACCTGACAGACAACCAGAGAACCCTATTACAGTCCTATGAAAAAGTCTGGGCACCCCTATTAATCTTAATCATTTTTAGTTCTAAATATTTTGGTGTTTGCAACAGCCATTTCAGTTTGATATATCTAATAACTGATGGACACAGTAATATTTCAGGATTGAAATGAGGTTTATTGTACTGACAGAAAATGTGCAATATGCATTAAACCAAAATTTGACCGATGCAAAAAATTTGGTACCCTTATCATTTTATTGATTTGAATACTCCTAACTACTTTTTACTGACTTACTGAAGCACAAAATTGGTTTTGTAACCTCACTGAGCTTTAAACTTCATAGCCAGGTGTATCCAATCATGAGAAAAGGTATTTAAGGTGGCCAATTGCAAGTTGTTCTCCTATTTGAATCTCCTCTGAAGAGTGGCATCATGGGCTACTCAAAACAACTCTCAAATGATCTGAAAACAAAGATTGTTCAACATAGTTGCTCAGGGGAAGGATACAAAAAGTTGTCTCAGAGATTTAACCTGTCAGTTTACACTGTGAGGAACATAGTAAGGAAATGGAAGACCACAGGGACAGTTCTTGTTAACTCAAGGCAAAAAAAATAACCAGAGAGCAAACTTAGGGTCAGAATGATGTCATTCAATACACACAATCAGGTTTAGCCAAACTACAAAATTACAATAGCAGGCAACCTGGGTCAGGAGGGCGGGGTCTTAAATAAGCCTCCACAGGTCCTAATTGGACAAGCTCAGGGGGCTTTTGAAAGTGCAGAAGCTTCCCAAGTAACACAGTAACCTTAAAGGCATAGCAGCCAAATTGAGAATCCTGACAACTATATTGGATAGGTAGGCATTTTGAACTTGCCAGACCCCTTTAATGAACTCAACACAAATTTCATGACATATGACATATATAGAAACAAATATCCAATATTTAGCGTTTCTGATCTACTGCTATTATTACAGACAGACTACTGATCAGTCAAGTCATTTAAGATATAAACAAATGTCCCACAGTTTCATGAGCAAGAAGCCCTACAATATTGGGTATCATTAGCCATACGGCCCGATCACATAATTAGTCCACATTCTGGGTACTGTTGTTAGTGTAGCGGTGAGATATACAATAAATTGGATTTATTTTTTTGTAATACTAACAAGCTACGTCAGTCATGCAGTTTCTAGGACAAGCCTTTTTTTCTTTTTTTGACTAGTTGGTTCTTAAAGGAGACCTTTCTCATGGAAAATGCAGTCACCTAATCTCCTTATCTGCATCCTGTGATGGATGAGCGCAATGAACATTAAAGGGATCCTGTCATTTAAACACATTTTTTTCTCCCTACCATGTCGGAATAGCCTTAAGAAAGGCTACTCGTCTCCTACCTTTAGAAGTCTTCTCCGGCTCGCCGTTCGTTTGAAATACCGGTTTTCAACGGTATGCAAATGAGTTCTCTCGCAGCACTGGGGGCGGACCCCAGCACTTGAACAGCACTGGGGGCGTTCCCTAATGCTGCCAGAGAACTTTCCAGCGCCGGCTCCATCTTCGTCAGGAACGTCATCTTCCTGTGTCTTCCTCCGGCGTAGGCTTGGAAACCTGTAGGCCTCGGGCAGAGCCGTCTGCGCATGCCCACAGGCCACAAGAAAATGGCCGCTTTACTTACTGTGAAAGTGGCCATTTTTCTTGTGGCCACGGGCATGCGCAGTAGGCTCTGCCCAAGGCCTTCAAGTTTCCAAGTCTGCGCCGGAAGAAGACACATCTAAAGGTAGGAGACGAATAGCCTTTCTTAATGCTATTCTGACGTGGTAGGGAGAAAAAAATGTGGTTAAATGATACTATCCCTTTAAATAATGGTAGTGCAAACCTACCCATAACTTGCTATGCACTATTGACTAGAAATGAAAAACCTGGAAGATACAGGTGAGCACCCTCTGGTGGCTAACATAGTCATGCAACAAAAGGAAGAGAGAATGGAGCTTCTGTGAAATGACTGCACTTTTCTATAGAAACTAGATTACTGTGCAGCGACAAGTGACAAGTCTGACTATACATTCAGTGCAAACACTGACATGGTCTGATCTAATTTTTCTGTCTGGCGCAAAGGAGACGTCTGGCATCACAAGTGAAGCATGAGCTTCCCTCCGGCATTCCTGTCTTATGCTAGAGGGAAACAAATTCTTTCTATACTCAAGGACACTGGGACATCACATCAGTAAAAGCTTGCTTTACAAAAAGTAAATATATGTCATTCAGCTCCCATCAAATGTAATATTTATGTTCAATAAACAATACTATACACATATATGATACATATTATAATACATGTACACAATACATTTATTTGGAGGATGTCTAGATACTGAAAAGTGTAGCATACTACATTTCTACCCAGCTTTAAACAAAAAAAAAAAAAAAAAAAAAAAGACTATTTTGACATTCGACTGAAGCCTTTGGATGAGTTCACATTCTGACTGTATATGCTAAAAGTAAGTAGAATAGTAAATTAAATATTATTTGGCATTTTACATTTTATCCACATCCATTTGTGAAAAAAAATAAAAGAAAACCTATACTCGCCTATCTCCAGTACCTCCATGTGCGGTACGGTCCTGCAGTTCCATTGTTGTCCTCTGGCGGAAGTATCACAATCTACAGTACACCTCCTGAAGAAGCCTCTAGTAGGCGAAACATGTAGGGAAGCGTCAGATGTCTTCTTTCACTCTGATTCTGGGATTTCTGGCTGCCACTATGACTTCAGGTATATATCTATCTACACTATGTGATAAAAAGTATCCAGACACCTGGCTGAAAATGACTTACAAGTTTGTGGCGCCCTCCATCAGTAATGCTGGAATTCAATATGATGTTGGCCCATCCTTAGCCTTGATGACAGCTTCCACTCTCGCAGGCATACGTTCAATCAGGTGCTGGAAGGTTTCTTGGGGAATGGCCCATTCTTCACGGAGTGCTGCACTGAGGAGAGGTATCAATGTAGGTCGGTGAGGCCTGGCATGAAGTCGGTGTTCCAAAACATCCCAAAAGTGTTCTATAGAATTCAAGTCAGGACTCTGTGCAGGCCATCCATTACAGAGATGTTATTGTCGTGTAACCACTCCGCCACAGGCCGTTCAGTATGAACAGGTGCTCGATCGTGTTGAAAGATGCAATCGCCATCCCCGAATTACTCTTGAACAGTCAGAGGCAAGAAGGTGTTTAAAACATCAATGTAGGCCTGTGCTGTGATAGTGCCGTGCAAAACAACAAGGGGTGCAAGCCACGACCACACCGTAATACCACCGCCTCTGAATCTTACTGTTGGCACTACACAAGCTGGGAGATGACGTTCACCGGGCATTTGCGATACCCACACCCTGCTATCAGATCGCCACATTGTGTACAGTGATTCGTCATTCCACACAACGTTTTTCCACTGTTCAATCGTCCAATGTTTATGCTCCTTACACCAAGCGAGGCGTCGTTTGGCATTGACCTGCGTGATGTGTGGCACCCAATCACCTGAACACGTTCGAAGTCCGTGAGTTCCACGGAGCGCCTCATTCTGCTCTCTCACGATGTCTAATATCTACTGAGGTCGCTGATATGGAGTACCTGGCAGTAGGTGGCAGCACAATGCACCTAATATGAAAAACTATGTTTTTGGGGGTGTCTGGATACTTTTGATCACATAGTGTATATCCTATCTATGATCACTTAGATGTTCCAGGAACGGTCCCTTTCCTTCCCTCCTCTCCATTTTACTTTGTGTATGTGGAGATTTTGACTATTACTGAAGATGATTTAATGGGTCTTCTTTGGGGATCATTTCCTTTCTTCTCTATAATATAACAATGATGTGTAGATGTTGATCATTATTCAGTGTGACTATTTGGCTAATTAAATACAGTAAACTATGTATATCTAACATATGGTTTCCATTGGTAATATTATAGTTTATTGCCTTGATGAGATTGAGTTCTCTTTATCCTGCACTTTATTATATTTATGTGTAAACAGTCTATATATGATCCATTATAACAAGTAGTAATACCCGTGAGAACTCTTGTTCTTGATGTCTCTCTTTTGTCTTTGTACTGTTCCATCTGAATCAACTAATTAAAGTGAACTGTTAAAAATGTAATATTTTATTAAGGGTACATAACCCTGTGTGTCACACAAATAAATATTGTAAAAACGCTTGTTCTATTTATTTTTTGATACGCCAGGCAGAACAAAAAATATTTATAGATGATTACAGTGTTGTATTACTGAGTCATCATTCACCCTGCGTAGCCTGTCTACATCTAAACTTTTTAAAAAGGTAAGTATTCTGTGGCGAAAGAGAAAACTAATAAAGATTAACTCCTTCCCTACGCGTTTCACCAACTACACGCTGGCTCATCAGAGTTATATCGGGATATAGTTGTTACCCCGCGGCGGTCATACTTATAACAAGCGGGGCATCAGAGCGGTGGCACTAGACAGTGGCCGCCTGATGTCCTGAACTTAGATAGTGCTTCTACAGCCTTTAAAAACAACTATATCCCGATATAACCCTGATGAGGCAGCATGCAGTTGGCGAAACGCGTCGGGAGGGGTTAATGAATACATAGGCGGCTAGTATCTGGTGAAACATCAGCCAGGGGATGCATTTGGAGTTTGTGCCATAGATGGATTAAGATATGTTGCACTAATAGGGGCAGTAATTAGGGAGGAGGTAGTTGAGTAACCTAACACTGATGGAGTCTAGTTATCTGTTTCCTTGTCATCGTTGGTCCAACTTGGCCATTTTGCCGTCCCACTAGCAACAGCAAAAGCCCATAAGGGCTACATCATTAGACACAAACTTCCCCCTATGGCTGTTTCTCACTGACATGCTTGGTTCTGCCGGTGTGACAAAGGCAGCGCATGTATATTAGGTTTCGTGACTGGGTGATAGAGTGGTAAAAAGATACCAATCTTTATTAGTTTTCTCATTCACCACAGAATACTTACCTTTTTAAACTGTCGAGATGTAGACAGGCTACGCAGGGTGAATGATGACTCAGTAATACAACACTGTAATCATCTATAAATATTTTTTGCCTTGCCTGGCGTATCAAAAACTACATAGGACAAGCGTTTTTACTACATTTATTTGTGTGACACACAGGGCTATGTACCCTTAATAAAATATTACATTTTTAACAGTTCACTTTAATTAGTTGATTTGCTTAATTTGTGAAGCATACCTATATATATACAGATTGATCTAGGGTGTTGTTAGTCTTTCTACTATTCCATCTGCCCTGCTGTATTATTATTATTTCACTCCCTGTGACAACCCTGGTGCCTTTCATGAGGCCATCCATAAATTCACGAACATGATGGCAGCCTATCGGACTAAACTGCCCTCAGAGGACACTGGAGCATCATGGACAGGTAAATATGTGTTTTTCACCTCCCCCTGGCCTAATTAGAAAATATTATTTAGCCCGGACAACCTCTTTAATGTATTTTTTAGTCTACACAGTTGTATGAGGTTGCTTTTTTCATGGCCTGACTTGTATCTTCTAATGACATCAATTAATGTCTCCCTGACCTTTTTGCCCACATATGAACAGCCAAGCAGTGGTTGAGAAGTGATGTTCTGTTCAGACAGACAATCAACAAATACTGGGGACTGAACAAAGTTGATCCCTGGCCAACTGGAGAGGAGAGTATACAGATATAGAACTGTTTTGGGCTTTCTTTTAGCTTCTCCAGGAGAAGAAAAAAAAAAATAAGCAATTCAACAAATTAGTGGAATTAAACTCATGTACTAGGACTGGGCAAATAATCAAAAAATAAACTAACCATGAATCCAGATAACCAACATGATTTTATGTACATCAGTTATTTCGGATTGGTTATTACAGAATTCGCAAGGTTTGCTTGCAGTTTCATTTGTACCGAAAACGTGCAAACTACTATTATTATACTGTGGGGTCTCTTAAGACCCCACAGAATAATTAGCAGGAGCCCACGAGAGATCATCAAACATAACAAACTGTGTTACTCATCTACCCTGGGCTCCTGCGCTGGTATTTGTTATTTTCCTGTCTTCTGAATAGTATCAGGAACCACTGAGGTCTGTGACTAGGCCTCAGAAGTCAATTAGTCAAGTAGTGCAATAAGGCAAACTTGATGGTTGTCTTTATGTGACTAGTTGCCATTAACCATTAACCAATTTCTAATAGATCTAAATAAAGCTAGTTAGAAGTTGAACATGAAGACATAAATAGAGGTTCCTGAGACAGATGTGTTTCCAGATCCTATGGGAATTGGGTCATCAGGGGAAGAGTAGAGAGCTGAAACATGTGCTGCTCCAGGCAATGGCCAATAGTTAATATATAGGACTGTGGTATGCCCTTGTTAGGGCACGTCTCCCCTGAGGTGTCACTACATCACATATCTTGTATGTAGAATAGCTGATAACCTTATGTGTACGGTATGTTTCTTCTGATCAGCCTCTAGACAGCCTTCATGCCTATCTTCTATGGTGTTTCTAGATTAGAAGACAGTGGTATGCCCTTTTTAGGGCACATCTCCTTGGGGATGTTACTACATCGCCGCTCTTATGCAATAAACAAATGAGGGAAAAAGTTATCTGTCTGATGCACCTGAGATCCCTTCTACATTTATGGGATCTTTTTCAGCAAGCATTTTTAGTGCATATCTAGGGAACATCCTTTTTGATATCTGCAGATCACCCTGTATTTTTTACTTGAACAGCTGATAAAAAAGATTTGGCTGTGGTACATTATCTGTCCTATAGAATCTTATAGGATGACCGTTTTGTACTTATAGCTGGACATATTTAAGGGTCTATTATCTCATAAATAGCACAACTCAATTTTGTTCTACACGGAGTTGACATCATTGAACACAATTTGCAATGTTAACTCTGGATATTATGGAACAATGATTTACCCAGTAAGATCCGGGAATGACCCTCACACACAAAAAACTTCTTATTGTTGTCATGGAACCATGGAGACAGTGTTAACACAATAATATTATTTACAGTTATCATCAGGTTATGTCACACTATGGGAGCATTCACACTACCGTCATTGTCCGACAGGTAGTGTCCGCTCCTAGTGTCCGTTCAAAATCTCGCACGGACATTAGGAGCGGACACTAGCTGTGTCCGTGACAGTTTTCATTAATTTAAATGGTGATCGGGTGCGTTCTTTTGCACTCCGTGCCTGTCCTTAGCTGTCCATTTGTAAAGATGTCCGACTTTTCAAGCAGACAGCAAAACCCGACATATAGGTTTTTTCTGTCCGCTTGAAAAGTCGGACATCTTTACAAACGGACAGTTATGGACAGGCACGGAGTGCAAAAGAACGCACCTTATCGCCATTTAAAGAGGACCTTTCAATCAGATTGGGCACAGGCAGTTTTATATACTGCTGGAAAGCTGACAGTGCGTGTTTCTGACAGTTAGCCAGGGACGCCCTTCTGCCCAGCAGCGCCTATTGCACTGTACTGTGGAGCGGGGAGGAACTCCCTCCTCATTCTCCTGATAATACTCGTCTATGGACGAGCTGTGTGAGCAGAGGGAGGGGGCGTTCCTCCCTGCTCACACTGTGCAGCGCGATAGGCGCTGCTGGGCAGAAGGACGTCCCTGGCTAACTGTCAGAAACGCCCTTCTGACTGTAAAGCGCTACGGTACTGGGACCGATAGCGCTTTACCCGAGGCACAGATCGGGAAAGCCGACAGTGCGCTGAATTCAGCGCACTGTCAGCTTTCCAGCAGTATATAGAACTGCATGTGCCCGATCTGATGAAAGGTCCTCTTTAAATGAATGAAAACTGTCACGGACACAGCTAGTGTCCGCTGCTAATGTCTGTGCGAGATTTTGAACGGACACTAGGAGCGGACACTACCTGTCAGACACTGATGGTAGTGTGAACGCCCCATATCTTTTTATATTACCCTAATAAAGGTTATATTTTATTTATTTTGGTTCATTTTGAGAGTCCTGTCAATTAGTCCCTATTTTCTACAGAAGATTAGATAGTGTCCTATAGTGCGATATTCCCTTTCTCCTGATATATACATCCTGGGATTCTGATTGAGTATTTCCTGCAGAGCATCAGCTGCAATACCTGTGGAGCAAAGTCAGCTCTGAGCCTTCTCCAAACACTCCAGCACCATCCACCATAAATATATTACAGATACTGGCAAGTGGGTTAAAACTTTCAATATCAGTAAGGGTGCCTTCATACGGTGTAGCGCGCCACTCCTTTAGACACGTATACACGTATCCGAACGCGGCGCTTCAAAACAGAGCCCATTGATTTCAATGGGTGCCGATATATGCGCGCTACCCATTGAAATCAATCGGAGGCTTTTTTACCTATTGATTTCAATGGGTAGCGTGTGTACAGTCATGACCAAAAGTTTTGAGAATGACACAAATCTTATATTTTCACATGATCTGCTGCCCTCTGGTTTTTATGTGTGTTTGTCAGATGTTTTTATCACATACAGAAATATAATTGCAATCATATTATGAGTAATAAAAGCTTATACAGGTAGTCCTTGACTTACGACGTTGATCCGTTCTTGCGCGTCGTCGTAAACCGAATTTCGACGTAAGTCGGAAACCTACCATACCGACGCCGCGTAGGAACGGATCAATGTGATTTAGTGTGCATCGGCTCGCAATTACACCCCCCCCCCCCCCCCCCGTTAAAATAAAACCCTGAAACAGAATGTGAAACTTACCGTACGGTGCAGGGTGGGCGGGCGGGCATTCAGGCCTCCTCTTCCTCCGATGTTCCGTCCTCCTCCTCCGGCGCTCGCATACTGATAATGGCCTGGGCGCATGCGCAGTAGCCGTAATAGAAGCATTATGATACTGCGCATGCGCCCAGGCCATTATCAGTTCGCGAGCGCTGGAGGAAGTGGTCAGGACATCGGAGGAAGAGGAGGCCTGAATGCCCGCCTGCCCACCCTGCACCGTTCGGTAAGTTTCACATTCTGTTTCAGGGTTTTATTTTACAAGCTCACTTGTAACAGCAAGCTGCCAGCTCTCTTCCGACGAGCCTGCTGCAGAACCAGCATTGATTTGCCGCAGGCTAGTCCTTGCTAGCTGGGAGTGCTGGCAGTTTTCTGTTACAAGGGAGCTGTCGTAACCACGAAACGTTGTAACCCGAGACCGTCGGAACCCGAGGACTACCTGTATTGACAGTTAGAATGAGTTAATGCAGCAAGTCAATATTTGCAGTGTTGACCCTTCTTCTTCAGGACCTCTGCAATTCTCCCTGGCATGCTCTCAATCAACTTCTGGACCAAATCCTGACTGATAGCAGTCCATTCTTGCACAATCAATACTTGCATTTTGTCAGAATTTGTAGGTTTTTGTTTGTCCACCCGTCTCTTGATAATTGACCACAAGTTCTCAATGGGATTAAGATCTGGGGAGTTTCCAGGCCTTGGACCCAAAATCTCTATGTTTTGTTCCCTGAGCCATTTAGTTATCACCTTTGCTTTATGGCAAAGTGCTCCATCATGCTGGAAAAGGCATTGTTGATTGCCAAACTGCTCTTGGACGGTTGGGAGAAGTTGATCTTGGGGGACATTCTGGTACCATTCTTTATTCATGGCTGTGTTTTTAGGCAAGACTGTGAGAGAGCCGATTCCCTTGGCTGAGAAGCAACCCCACACATGAATGGTTTCAGGATGCTTTACAGTTGGCATGAGACAAGACTGGTGGTAGCGCTCACCTCGTCTTCTCCGAATAAGCTGTTTTCCAGATGTCCCAAACAATCGAAAAGGGGATTCATCAGAGAAAATTACTTTACCCCAGTCCTCAGCAGTCCACTCCCTGTACCTTTTGCAGAATATCAGTCTGTCCCTGATGTTTTTTCTGGAGAGAAGTGGCTTCTTTGCTGCCCTCCTTGAGACCAGGCCTTGCTCCAAGAGTCTCCGCCTCACAGTGCATGCAGATGCACTCACACCTGCCTGCTGCCATTCCTGAGCAAGCTCTGCACTGCTGGTAGCCCGATCCCGCAGCTGAAACACTTTTAAGAGACGGTCCTGGCGCTTGCTGGTCTTTCTTGGGCGCCCTGGAGCCTTTTTGCCAACAATGGAACCTCTCTCCTTGAAGTTCTTGATGATGCGATAGATTGTTGACTGAGGTGCAATCTTTCTAGCTGCGATACTCTTCCCTGTTAGGCCATTTTTGTGCAGTGCAGTGATGACTGCACGTGTTTCTTTACAGATAACCATGGTTAACAGAAGAGAAACAATGATGCCAAGCACCAGCCTCCTTTTAAAGTGTCCAGTGGTGTCATTCTTACTTAATCATGACAGATTGATCTCCAGCCCTGTCCTCATCAACACCCACACCTGTGTTAATGGAGCAATCACTGAAACAATGTTAGCTGGTCCTTTTAAGGCAGGGCTGCAATGATGTTGAAATGTTTTTTGGGGGATAAAGTTCATTTTTAAGCAAATATTGACTTTGCAAGTAATTGCTGTTAAGCTGATCACTCTTTATAACATTCTGGAGTATATGCAAATTTCCATTAGGAAAACTGAAGCAGACGACTTTGTAAAAATTAATATTTGTATCATTCTCAAAACTTTTGGCCATGACTGTATAATCGGCACCCATTGAAATCAATGGGCCCTGTTTTGAAGCGCCACGCTCGGACACGTGTATATGTGTCTAAAGGCGTGGTGCGCTACGCCGTGTAAAGGCACCCTAATAGTGAAGTAAAGACATCAATATCAGAGAAAACAGATTCTGAATTCTTCTCCTAAATATCTGCCATACAAGGGAAATTTAGCCATACTGATGATCTTTCAGATGGTTTACTCTCTATATTAAACAGATTACTGAAGTTCCCCAAAATGGAAGCTGCACTCACTGAGCGATTCTGGTAAAAGGGGAGAGAGATCCTCTATGACAGCCATACAATGTAATGGGTAATAAAACAATCCAGTTATGCGGATATTCTCACCTCAGACTTAGGGCTAGTTCACACGGGGACATGAGGAGGATTTTGACAGCGGAATCCACGTCATAATCCTCCTCCATCCAATGTTAGTCTATGTAGACTGCTAGCTTTTTTTTTTTTTCTGCTAGAAGATTTTTCTGCTAGCAGAGAAAAAGAAGCGACATGACCTTTCTTCAGGTATTTTCCGCCTGAAGAAAGCAATAGAAGTGAATGGAAGGTGAAAACTGCACGTTTTTTTGCAAAAATAAGCAACACTTTTTTTTTTTTGCAAAAAAACACGCGGAAAAAAACGCTATGCGGTTTTTTCAGCCCATTCACTTTACAGGAGGGGAAAACGGCCTGGCTTTTTTTAAAGCTGTTTTTACAAAAAAAAGCTCCAAAAAAAACTTCCTAATTAGAAAGCTTTTTTTTCCAGTGCCAAAATAAGCCACACGTTATTTACGTGTGAACTAACCCTTATAGCATACAAGTCATGCGGAAAAGAAAGTAGTTCATGAAGTACTTTTCTCTCCATAAGACTTGTGCGGACACTGCATGGAAAACACACAGACCCCATTATAGTCTATGAGGTCCGAGTGCTTTCATAAGCGTCACCGCTTGTCAGTGCGTTCGGTATTACATTTGGGGAATGCCCTTGCTGACTCTCTGAACAGAATACTGAACGCAGATGTCAACCAGACCTATGCCACAATGACCAATAGGCGCTGAACTCTTCTTATGGCAGCCGCACATACAAGGCTCTCTCCAGCTATAACTATGGCAGTTCCCACATCAGCCAAGCAGGCAGGTTCTGCTATAGAAGTGAATGGAGAAAGCCTGCTGATGCTAGGTTCACACCTGCGTTCAGCCTTCCGTTCTGTGCTTTCCGTTTTCTGCATACCAGAAGATGCAAAGCACAGACCGGGTCCGGCTGTGAGCGGCGGTGAGCGTTTTATGCTCTCCGCCACGAAACCGGATTTTTTAATCCGGACACAGAGTACTGCATGTCCGACTCTGTGTCCGGATTAAAAAACCCGGTTTCGCGGCGGAGAGCGCAAAACGCTCACTGCCGCTCACAGCCGGACATCTCTCTCACCCATTCAAATGAATGGGTGAGAAAGACTCCTGCAGGTTTCCGTCTCCTGCTCGGTTTTATGCAGGAAACAGAAACCTGCAGTACGCACACCAGGCGCAGATGTGAACGAGCCCTGCGCCACCTGTCTCCTTACAGCACTGTATGAGGAGTTCAGAAGACTGCTGCTCTTGAAAAATAAACCTCTGTGTTTACAGTCCCAGCAAAGTGAAGGAGATTTCACTTAATCCCATTCACATAGAGCTGCAACAGTAAAGCCAGCACACAGGCAGGAAGGAGTACAGCCCAGCGTACAATATACAGCTGCCTACAATGACCCCGGTGTCCACATCACTGTTACATGCTCCATTCACATGTCCTACCTCAGTAGACGCTACTTCCTAGTGTGAGAAAGGACCTTTGATGATGTCATAGCCATGTGATCAATCACGTGTATGTGTGGGAGGAGTCACGTTCAGGGCTGTAAAGCTGAGGAAGTGTCTTGTGATGAATATCTGACTATATGCTGAGGAGCTGCTGAGGACGGTGTGTCATGGCTGACTGCACGAGACAGCTCTGCACCGTCTGGGAGGAAAACACAAAGCTTTATTTACACTGTGGAAGATTTACAGTCACATTCCTGTCCCCAAACTCCTGCAATTGGTTAAACTGCTGCAGCATGATATCTTATCGCAGAAGACAAGAAAAACCTATGAAAAGTCACTGGAAAAAAATGCAGCAATTTAACCAATTGCAGAAATTTGGATTAAAGGGATTTTCCCGTAAAAAAAAAATAAAAAAATTTAAAAGTGCACCCATATACTTCTAGCAGTGTTTTGAGTGATTTCTAAGTGTCTGTGGTATCATCTGCATTTGTTTGTAGCTTCCACACTACCTCCCTGTCACTGCACACCCCTCCTTGTCTCTCTAGTTAAAGGAGCTCTATCATTGAAAAGTCATTTTTAGATAAGCACATCCTTGCATAGCCTTTAGAAAGGCTATGCCACACCTACCTTTTGTATGTAAATTGCCTCAGTGGTTTTTGAATGAGACCGTTTTTATTCATATGCTAATTAGCAACTTGGTGCACCCCGGAAGTCTCATCGTGCACCCTCTGCTATTCTTTCCTATGTATGTGTACTGCACAGGCTGCTGCTGATGACGACTTCGTATTTGCAAACACAAATAGAAGAGAACAGCAGAGACGAGTGCTGCTGGGAACTTCTTGTGCTGGCTGGATTAGCATATGAATAAAAACGGGGAGAACATACAAACTCCTTGCAGACGTTATTCCTGGTGGGATACGAACCCAGGACTCCAGCGCTGCAAGTCTGCAGGTAACCACTGAGCCACCATGTTGCCCTGATACCTAAGGATTTTGGGCCACAATCTAGCAGCCAGTGTCAGAAAGCTGAGTTTGCATCCTAGATCATGGGTCTTCCAGCCAGACAATGACTACAAACATACTTCAAGAGCACCCAGAAATGGATGGGAAAAAAAACACTGGAAAGTGCTAAAGTGTCCAGCAATATGTCCAGATCTTAATCCCATTGAACACCTTTGGAGAGATCTCAAAATTGCTGTTGATAGAAGGCACCCTTCAAATATGAGAGACCTCAAGCAATATGCAAAAGAAGAGCGCTCCAAAATTCCAGTTGAGAGGTGTATGCAGCTTGTTAATGGTTATAGGAAGCAATTAATTTTAGTTATTTTTTTCCAAATGGTGTACAACCAAATATTTGTCCAGTCCATTTTTGGAGTTTTGCGTGAAATAATATCATTTTTGGCGCTTTTTTTTTAATTGTTTTTTGTGTTGTTCTAATACACACAAAGGAAATAAACATGCCTAACTAAAGGTATTATTGCAATAATTTGCTTATATACACAGTGAAGGAAATAAGTATTTGTTCCCTTGCTGATTTTGTAAGTTTGCCCACTGACAAAGACATGAACAGTCTATAATTTTAAGGGTAGCTTCATTTTACAGTGAGGGAGTGTCAAAAATAAAATCCAGAAAATCACATTGTATAAATTTATTTGCATTTTGCATGGAGAAATAAATATTTGATCCTTCTGGTAAACAAGACTTAATACTTGGTGGCAAAATTCTTGTTGGCAAGCACAGCAGACGTTTTTTGTAGTTGATGAAGTTTGCACATGTGTCAGGAGAAATTTGCACCAGAATGGGCGTAGTTTAGACACATTTATGAAAAGAATTAGAGATGAGCGAACACTAAAATGTCCGAGGTTCGAAATCCGATTCGAACAGCCGCACACTGTTCGACTGTTCGAATGGATTTCAAACCCCATTATAGTCTATGGGGGGAAATGCTCGTTTCAGGGGTACGCAACATTCGATAAAACTATACATACCAAGTCCACGAGTGACGGTCGGGCTGGATTTTCTTTGAAGTCTTCTCCCGGCGCAGTGTCCCCGCATCTTCTTCTGGCTGGAATTCACTCTGCCTAGGCATCGGGGCCTAGGCAGAGCCGACTGCGCATGCGCAGTCGGCTCTGCCTGGCCCGACACCTGAGCAGAGCCGACTGCGCATGCGAGGGCATGCCCGTGCATGCGCAGTCGGCTCTGCCTAGGCCGGATGCCTAGGCAGAGTGAATTCCAGCCGGAAGACGCCGCGGGGACGCTGCACGGAGAAGACTTCTAAAGGTAAGAGAAGAACCAGCGTTGATTGGCAATGTATAGCATTCTGCCAATCAACGCTGGTTCTGCATCAATCCTTAAACTTCAAACAGCTAGTAGTGTTCAATCGAGTACGAGTATTTCGAATACCGTAGTATTCGATCGACCACCTACTCGATCGAACACTACTCGCTCATCTCTAAAAAGAATGAATATGGCGCAAAGTAGATGAAGAAATTTAAAATGATGTAATGAATTTACAACAATTTACTTTGTGTCAAAAAAATTGTAGCTTTTTGTTGCATGTGCCAAATGTTTGTTCATTACAGACAGTGAGTTAGGTTTTTTGTCTTCAGATTTTGTTAATGCTCCATATTTATGAAAGTCCGTACAACAGATCCTACTAAAGTTTGTGTGTTTGGATGTTTGTAAGTTTGGATGTTTGTTCCTCAATCACGCTAAAACGCCTGGACGGATTTGCGTGCAATTTTCCACAAACATAGTTTTCCCTTGGGATTGAAAAGGCTACTTTTGGTGCCACTAAACAACATGGCTTCCTAGCAGGAGACTCACAAAAGCAGGACTCCTAGCCCCAGCTATAGACTCACACACACTGCCTCGCATTTCCTGCCACAACCTGCCTGCACACTCCTTACTGTCACCTCAGGAGTAGCCCTCACATTTACATATAGCTTTCCACTACACACAAAGGCCCCTTGCTCCTGCCTGCAATCAAAATGGACTGGGATTGCAGGCATTAACACTTGACCCCCCTCCCCCTCAAACACCCCTTCCCTTCAACGTTGCAGACCGGCTCCTGCCTGCTGACCTCACAGGAGCCGACCTGTTCCATACTGAATGCTCCCACGCCTGTGTTTACAATACTACTATCGCAGCTGGGCTATGGACAGCCGCGATAGTAAGGCACACAATCTCTCATAGACAGCAATCCACTTGGATTGTCGTCTATGGAGGCTTGCAATCAAATGACTGCAGGTTCACACCCCTCAGTGGAACGAAGAAAAAAGTTAAAAAAAAGAAAACAATAAAAATAAAAAAATCATCCAACAACACATATAAAACTCCAAACTACTGTGATGCATATACATATTAGTTACCATTCCGCCCAAAAATGCCCCATCTATTAATAAACTATTTGCCCTACTCCCTCAACGTCACACTCACACATAACAAACCACCATTTTGGTTCACACTTTGGACTATCATTTCAATAAAAGCTCATCTAACCAATACACATTCCCCAGAATGCTATATCTACCGTTAATCTGGACCCGCCATATTGTGGTTGCAAAAAAATCCCTTAGGGAGCCTTCACACGGCGTAAACGCGTGTGTATTTGGCCAAAATACACGTCTCAAAATAAGACTCCCATTTACTTCAATGATATTTTTTACACGCCTGTAAAATGTCATTGAAGTCAATAGGAGTCTTAATTTTACACGTGTATTTTACACAAATACACACGCGTTCACTCCGTGTCAAGGCTCCCATACACTCAGTTCACACCACCGTCTGCTCTCCGTTCATGCGGTTCCATCTTCTGTTGTCACACAGTTTGCCCCTAAGTGTGGCTGACGCTGGGTTCACACTACCATTCGGCACTCCATATTAGGTTTCCATCATCTGCATACAGAAGCCGGAAACCTGTCAGACTGGGTCCGGCCATGAACGGCCGTGAGTGTTTTATGCTCTCCGCAGCAAAACAGTTTTTTTTTTGTTTTTTTTTAAAATCAGACACAGAGTACTGCATGTACGACTCTGTGTCTGCTTTAAAAAAAAAAAAGGTTTTGCGAGCATAAAAAAGGTACAGTATATACATTTCTACTTTACCATAGACCAGCTAAAAGTAAAAAAATAAAAATCCTCGGAAAACAACAACAAATTGTCTGTATTAATACATACACAATATAATATATCACATTTGCTATCCCACCAAAATTTTTAAAGCACTTTTACAGTTTCACACTTCTGTGTCCACCCAATTCTCAAATCACCGCAGACGAAGTCGCGGGTAAAAGCTAGTTCATAAATATATCTAAAAGTAAGAGCAGGATTCATAGTTTAAGACACATGGTACAGACCTTCTCCACCCAACCATAAATAAAAGTGGTGCGAATGGTATAAAATGGAGGAAAAGAAACCATTTTTGGTGCAAAACTGCTTACATCATATATTGTAATGTTTATTTTAATGAAAACTGCCATTAAAATAGTAATACACTCCCCTAATATAATTTGTAAACAAAAAGCATCAATAGGACCCTGAAAAGCTCAGAATCATAGAACCTGCAATATTTTTCATTACATCAGAGGGTTATTAAGGCTAATTTAGGACCATCTGTCGTAAAATTGAAGTTCATCCGAAAAGAAACAAGAAATGAAGTGTTCTTGAATGGCCAAATCAAAACCTTGGATCTAAATACCATTGGGAAGCTCTGAAGAGATACAAAACATGCTGTACATGCAAAGAAAGTCCTCAGATATTGCAGAGTGGGAAAAATTCTCCATGGAGAAATGGGACAATATTTATTTTAGCGGATGTCAGAGACTGTTAGATAGTAAGAGGAAGCACAGATACAAATATTTTGTTTAACCCCTTCCCGATATCTGCTGTGATAGTACGGCAGATGTCGGGCATTTAAATATGGCGGCTGCTCAGGAGCTAAGTGTCTGCCATAGTTGCCAGGTCTCTGCTGTATTAGACCTGATGTGAATGCCAGTGATCAAAGCTGAGGCACCACTTTGCCAGGGATCGCCATACCTTTATTATGATCGCTGGGTGCTTTTTCAAGGCTCCCAGGCCTGTCTCTCATTACCTTCTATTGAAGAGAGTCTAATAGGTGCACTAAAAAAAAAGTAAAACAAAATAAAAAAATATTAAAAATTTAAATCACCGCCTATAAATCATATAAAAGTACTTAAATACTGTGAAACACATACACATTAGGTAACCCTGTGCATGAAAAAGCCCAGGCTACAAAGCTATAAAAATATTTTTTCAGTACGGTGAACACTATAGTGGGAAAAAAAAAAATCAAAAAGTGCTGAACTGCCGTTTTTTCCGCTGTTTTGCCTCTGATAAAAATTTTTAATAAAAAGCGATCAATACAATAGACATTCCCCAAAATGGTATAACAAAAAAAGTACACCTGGCCCTGCAAAAAAGGACACCCTATACATCCCCCACCCAAATTGTTTAGAAAAGACTCCTAGAGGCCGGGGCCCCACATTGCAAACACATAGTTTTGGCTGCGGGAGAAACGCCACAAGAAAATATACTACATTTTAGATTACCTGGGATTTGCATCAACACTAAAAGGGATTATATTTTTGGAATTGGCATTTGGATAAACAAAACATTAAAACGCTCAAGGTGACAGCACCTATCAGAGGGCATATTCGTATAGAAGAGAAGGGACTCATTCCAAAAATTATCTGTAGGTGATTGGATTTATTGTGGATAGTCATATGACTAAAGGGGTAACATGACCCCGAAACGCGTCAGCAACTTTTTTTACTAGCACTTTTTGTAAGTTTTTCTTACTTTTCACTACCTGTTTGTCTACTACCATTTTAATTAAAATATAATAAAGGAACATATTCAGAGGATCCGGTGAGATGCAAACTTCTTTCTTCATCTACTATACGCCTAAATGTCAGGCATTGACTTGCAGGAAAGCACCCATAGGTGGCAGTAGAGTTACAGTTTTCTTCCATTGTAAAGACATATGGTGGAAAAGAGGAGGAGTTATTTTAACTTGGCTAATTTTCTCATAATTCTCTTAGTTTTTTTTTTTTTTTTTTTTTATTTATAATCATGCATAAATCTATAGTGAAAGCACCAACTAAGTATCAATGTATAAATAACACAAAAAAAATTTTTTGGTTTTAAATCTAATTTTATTATTACAAAAAAAATTTTTAAATGTAAAGAAAATTGGTATCAGGAAAACACAAACACATAAAAACATTTAAAAACAACAGATGTCAAACAACAAGAGTGGAGGTCGCATTGGACTGAGCAGCTCCAGCAGGTGCATAATCTGCTAGAAAAAAAGCCTCACTAGTTGTGTAGGGGATGAAAACAGCCACAATTAATGTGTGTATAGAAGGGCCCTGTATTTTGTATATATAAATATAAATGGGCTCCTATTGCCCACAATATCAGAAGATCAGGGCACTGTATCTGTATCTGTAGCATTGCAAAAATCATACCCACATAACCACTATATAGTTAGAGCATATAAGGCAACAGAAACAATGTAAAGTTACACACACATGCCAGTATTACATGAGCCAGCCTACATAGGACAAAAGATGTAAAGCATATACATAAACCACTGCTCACCAGCTGCGACCTCCACTCTGAGCCCCTACCTACCATAATTTTAGCAGATCATGAATGGTCTAATAGGTCCCTGTACTACCGCTCTAAAATATGTTTACCAGATAGCAGATGCACAATCATGTGACAAAAAAGTTCAACCCAGTATAGGTTTGATTGACACAACCATTATGTCCATATTACGTATATGAACTCTATTACAGATACAAATCTTATCCTTCATTCTGGTGACTGATATGTACTGTATAGTATCATAGATCTCTAGCAGCATGATGCTGCTATATCTAGTTTTGCATTTAGAAATAATGCTTCTTATGAACTACTTCAAATGAACAATAAGACATATAGTGATATAATAGTAAAGTTTTATGCCTGGGCATCATAGTGTTATATTTCTTATGACGAAGTTTATTCTTTAAGCTTTACTTTTTATAATTACATTTTTCTTCTCTGTTCTGGGCAGTGTAAACTGATGTTTGAATATACCCCTGTTATCGCTGTCATTGTACCATGACAAAGCAGTAGTCAGGGGATTAGTTCAGGATCTTGCATTTTAGCTTAAGTGGTTATCAATGTTCAGAAAGGCCACAAATAATTGGCCACTGTGCTCACATAGATTTCTACAACTATAGAATAAACATCCATAAATGTACTAAGTGCTCAAAGGCAAAATTTGCTTCTTGGCAGAGTAATGTGTTTCAGAACAGAAGCTACTGGGCCCCAATACACAATCTGAAATGGGGCCCCTACCTACATTTAGAATAGTAGTAGGACCTTTAGGGCCCCCTAAAGGTTCAAGGTAGCAATTGCTACTGCTGCACTGCCTGTAAGCTATGCTCGTTTCACATCATCTGTCACAATTTACTTCTATTCACACATGTAACAGAATAGAATTTGTCATTAACACTGTGTTCATATGATGTGAACCCTGGAGCAAGAAGCAGGCAGCTCTGTTCTTTATACTGGCAGAACTGAGGTTCCATTCAAATGAACAGAAGTTGATCTGCAGTACGTTGTATAGCACTACACAGAAAAGAGCTGCCTGTTTCCTGCTCCATTCTCTGTGTATCAGCTGTTGATAACAGTGGATTATGGTGGGGTTTGGTATCAGACCCCTACTGATTTGGTATTGAAAGCCTAACCTTAAGATAGTTCATCAATATTTTTAGTCCAGAAAACCACATTAAATTCTGTATATAGCCTTACCAGCTGGCAGTAAAGAGGTAGAATGGAGATGGAGACGAACAGCCATGCTAGAGGACACATGTCTATTTCAATGGATTGTAGGAGGCTAGCTGCTGCTAAATACTTTTGGCAGTAGCAAATTTATTGATCCAACAAAGATATAAGGACTTATTTCTTGGCTGAAATCTGTGCGCACCAAATGCAACTAGTTGTTTATGACAGTGAGTTTGATATCCGTATAGATATTTAAGTATACAATGTGGTTGATCAGCACTAAATTCTCAGGATGGAAAGCTATAGTGACATGCCATCACTTTGTGTGACAATAAAATGCATTTTAAGGGAATGTTTTGCCAACTTTTTTATGTGTATTAAAATCAGATAATGAAAGATATTTAATTAGTTTTTATTCTTGATTATAGATTTTTTTAAATTCTATTTTCTGTACATAATGATGATGCTGCCATCTTGCCTGAGCCTTTCATCTGCTACGTGATAAGATTTAGTGATATATTTTAGAAACTCTGTCATGACCTATCATGTAGAAGAGTTTTGTGCAGCACAGCATCTAGCATGTAAGCAATGCTTGGAGTTGCATGCTCTGACAATCAGACAGTCAAACCTTTATATTGATGACCTGTCTTTAAGAGATCAGTGGGGGTCCAACACTTGGAAACCCTACTGATGAGCTGTTTGAAGGGATCTTGGTGCTTGTGTGAATGTCATGATACCTTCACTATTTACATTGCAAAATATCTGTTTTATAGCAACAGTGTGATGTAATTACAGCCTATAATAGCTTCACACAGAGATGTAAATAGTGGAAGAGACTTGGCACTTCAAATAGTCAATTCAAAGAGCTGATCAGCAGGGGTCCTGTGTGTTGGACCCCCACTGATCTCTTATTGATGACTTATCCTGAGGATAGGTTATCAATATAATAGAACTGTAATAACCATTAAAAGGGGTTAACTATCTTTTGAAAATTGATGTCCATCTTCCCCCCGAAGCATTTTGGCCTGGTTGTGATTGCACCTTCTGTGACTGCAGTTGTTACACCCCTGGTGATATAATCTTTTGTCAGTATGGAATACAATGGGACAATAGTGTTATCTTCTATTGCAATCCTGTTTGTGATATAAATGTGGTGCAAAAAAAAAAAAATCCCTACAGAATTGGCAAATGTCAGTCTATTATTAGGCTTAAAGGGGCTCTATCAGCAAAATTATGCCGTATGAGCCCCACATATGTCTGAATAACCTTTAAAAAGGTTATTCAGGCACTGCTAATCTTATTTTAAAAGCTCCCCATTTTAAAATAATACCCTAAAAACGACTATTAAAATCATACTTACCTGTGCACCGTGGGCGGTTCGTGCACTGGTGGACGTTATCTTGCTGGCACGCCTTTCTCTGTGTCTTCTTCCAGCGACGTCCTCCTGGGCTCGCTCTTCCACGCCTTCATCTTCTTTTCTTACGGAATGAAGAAGTTCGCGAGCATACTGCGCATGCGCAGTATGATCATGTAGTTCAAAGGGGAACTTAGAACTATGACAAAAATGACAATGGAGCATGCGCAGAAACCACTGCAATAAGCCCATATCCTTTCTTCACCCCAACCAGAACTCAGTCCCTTTTCCCACAGAAGCAGAAGCAGGAAACCCATAGAAGTGTAAAACATGCTCCTGCATCTGAATTAGAGGATTCATGTAGGTATCCTAACATTTCTTTAGCTTTTGTAATGCTTTGTATAATCATGGCACTTCTATTACCGGCTACATAGAGCACCTGTTATAGAAATGTATGCCAGACATGCCTAAGAGCCTTCAATAGGCTCCTGGTTATCATGGCAATAAATTGCTGTCCTGGGAAACATTCTGGGGGATGACTATACATCCCAAAATGGTGCATCAGTCAACTTTGACCAAAACACCAGGGGGACTAATGCCTGCTATCAGTGTGCAGACTGATTACAGGCATTGCCGCCGGGTCTCCACTGTATACTACAGCATAGATCCAGCGGCTATGGCAGCCCCTCACCTCCGATACTATTATGGCATATGTCAGGAAAGGGAAATGTTTTCTGTTCATCTCACTTCTGGAAAACAAAACGTAATAAAAACTGATAAAGTCTCATGTACCCACAAAATACAAGGTCTTGTAATGTGACATTGAAATAAAATTTTGCAGTTGGGGGTTAAAGAGCACAGTATTCTCTGGGAAGTAGGTGTTTACCATGTAAAATATGGGTGACAAGTTCCCTTTAAACTTATAAATACACAGCAACAAATACTGCACTAAAATACCAAATTATTCTTTATATGACACTTCTAGATATTTAATTTCTTTATTCATAAAATAACTTATTTGTTATCTCTTTGTTAACTTCCTTCCCTTATCTGTTTTTAATAAACCATTCTGTCTGAAGAAGAAAACATGATCATGATACGTAAAAAATACTGAACAGATTTGATAAAAATAGTTCTTTGTGAAACTGCCATCAACTGGAGATAACACTGGCAAAGGAAAGATACTAGATAAAATGACTAAACCAAGGAACATGATGTAACTGTAAAATAAAATAAAAAAATCTGCACAAATGCTTCAAAATGACTTGTAATGTAATCTCCAATAGATAACTTATTGCTCCTTGCTATGTAAAAAAGAAAAAAAAAAAAATTCCAGTCTAGCAGGGATCCAGCAGTGGTTCATGCATTTCTCAGAATTCGCATGATTTTTTACATTAGTAAGTTTGTTTTAGAATTATTTGTGGGCCTAGATCCCCTTTGTCGTTTTAATTGATAAAAAGATACATAGCTCTGTGTTATAAGTGTTACTGCTCTGTAATATGGGGCCCATAGGATGCTATGGAGCCATTCTGTATCTACGTGTGCATACTATATCGATTTCAATGGGAGCCGGGATAGTATACGCGGCGCTATTTTGCGTGCCGCGTATACAGCCCGCAAAATCTCACGCGGCGTATATGTGCCACATCACGTGGCACTTTACCCCATGTGAACTCACCCTAAGGCTACATTCACAGGAAAGAGGTTCAAAACGGACTTGAAAAACACCCATTTTTCATGGATGTCTTGCACCCGAGGGGCACCTGCTTTCACGGATTGCCCATACATTTCAATATATGGAGGGATCCGTGAAAATGGCCAAAAATAGGGCATGACCTATAATTTGACAGTCAAAATAACTGCCATGTGAATAGCCCCCATTCACTGAGAGTGAAATTAATGCTGCTGTGTAATGTTTGTTATTAAAACGGATGTCAATGGCCATCATTCATTGTTGTGTGAATCTAGCCTTAGTAATGAGACCTAGCCTGGAATTAACCCTTTCCGAACATCTGCTGTACTATTACGGCAGATGTCAGGTCTTTAAATATGGCGACTGCTCAGGAACAGAGCAGCTTCCATAGCCACAAAGTGTCTGCTATTATACAATGGAGACCTATTGGCAGTAGCAAAAAGAAAAAAGATCTCACTGATTACCCAATGTGTATGAATTGACTCCAAAACTAATGATGCACGGAGAGAACTCCCTGGGCTTCAAGGGAATAAGGCAACGACTTCCAAACAAAGTTCATAAAAATCCAGCATTTGACGACAAACTTCTTATAAAATGTAACTTTAATGCAAGATTTAAAAAGAAAAAAAAAAACACAAAGGCACAAGTTTCCATAAAAACAACAGGCTTACAATCTTCAGGAAATTAATGCCCAATTGCCCCAAGACACAATATATAGAAAAATATCGGGGATAAGATTCCACCTCACTTCCAGGACCATAAACAATCCACTCCTTCATGTAGTCCTGCCGAAGTACTGCGTGATCATGTGATCAATCATGTGACCCCTGATAAGGCGGCTAGTGCTATAGGTAGTATAGCAAAATGTAAAAAGGATCACTTTAACATGCACAAAATACATCATACACATGATCCATGATCTAGTTCAACGTGTCACAGCGTCTCACAAAATCACTGAAAATAACATAGTAGAAAAATCAAAAATATTCTTACAAAATACACTGTAACATGCAAAACAAGTACATTGTCTACAAAATGCCCCAAAAGTTATAATGCTAGCTAACTTCCCAATATAGTCTGACTGGCGTTACTAAGATTCCTATCTTTTAATAACACTCCTCGTAGAGGAATAGACTAGATCCAGTATTATATGCTTCACAGTGGCCTCCACACAATATTATATGCTCCACAGTGGGCCCCCCCACAGTATAATATGCTACTTACCTGCACTCCTGAAAGAGGACCAAGGGCTGGGCCCACAGGTTCAGCAGGTACACGATGCCACACAGACGCACACAGTGTTTTAATCCCCAGGACAAAGTTTACTGAATAAGTCACAGAATAGCGATCTGGGAAAACATGTAACACGGTATAAACAGAGAAGAAATACAAACTAATATGCAACAGAATATTGCAGCAAACTAACACTATACTCCTAGTTCCCACAGTTACTTAACAGGTACCAGATACAAGTCCTTTAAGAACACGGTTCTCCTGGATCGGTCCCTCGTTGGGGTGCACCCTAAGTATTGCGCAATACTATTTGTAATCCACAGTGAAATGGGGTCTTCACATAAAAGTACAGTTATATCCTATGCTCCAGCTCTCCACTTAACAGACAGGCCAATTTCCCAGATGATAAGGTGTCAGCGTAAGAGTCCCTTATATATCACCACGTGGAACACGTGGACGCGGCCAAGCCGTACTTACAAGTCCTTGAGGCCTTCCTCTCATGTGGTCTCCTTTACCTTCTGAGCTTCAGAGCTTTCCAGACTCAGTCCCAAAAGTAGCACCACAGACTCTGTGTCTCCAGACTCAGTCCACAGCCAGCATGGCAGTTCTTCCATCCAGCAGAGCACAGGCTGCCTTCCAGCATGTCAGGTCTCCACTGTCCCCTCAGCACATCACCTCCAGCCAGGACCCTTCTCTCCACAGAACTCTACTTCCTGTTTCCTGGTAATGGATGATGCAGATGACTATCTCCAGTGCAAGGTATCAAAACTGCAATCCCAGCACACTGCCAGGCTTGTAGGAGTCCAAAATGTCCCAGTAATTATCTGTAATCAGAGTTTGCAACCTCGAACAATATTTACATTCTGAAGAATTAATTGCATTAATTCCCTATGGGCATTTATTAATTTGCTGCCACCTACTGACCAAAGTTAGTTACTGACAGTTTACTACATCACACCCTTACACTCCCATGAAGAGCAGGTAAGTAGCGTCCTCCTTCTTGTATCACTGCAGGAGCTGATAAATTACGTCATTGCCCCTGCGTTGGGGCAGAAGTCAGACTCTGCTGTCAGTGTAAGCCACAGACCCGCGGCGTACACTGACAGTTTTTCAGCTGTAACGAATTCCCCATTAGTGAGTGATCAGTGAGCCTGGATGAGACGATGGAGCATGTTCCAACAGAGAGAGCTCGGAGTGCCTCCTCTGGCACATGTGCCATAGGTTCGCGAACACAGCTATAGATGGAGCAGCTTCTATTTCTGGTGAACATTTCGATTGGAGCGTCCCCGTTTTTTGAGCTCATTGGTTTGCGATGTGGATTTGAAAACTATCCAGGAGAAGAGTCAGAAATTTGCAACGAACCACCAGAAGAAATCCCACTACGGTTAAAACTAGATGCATTGGATTCCTGCTCCAAAGAAGTGAATGGCACTCTTCGTTTGTAGTCATATGATCTTTATCCTTGTCTGTGTTTCTTTAATATTGATTTAGCAGTATGTTCATTATGGACCGATTTCTTTCTAAATACAAAACTCGAAGTGTAATCCTCAGAATCACAAAGAAACTTTCTCTTTTTTGTTGCCATTATTTGTTGTTCTAGTGGCTCCATTTTTGTATTCATTATATTATCCATATCTATATAAAACTCCATGGTCTTTACTGGTTCCAATTTAGTTTTCAACTCTCCAATCTCTTGTTTAATAATTGACAATTTTTTTCTGTTCATATTCCACAATTAACTCCATTAATTTCAATGAACATCAATTCCAAGATGTTTGAAAAGAGTCATCACAGATAAAGGTAGAAAATTTCATCAAGTGTAACCCTCGAAGAAACTTCTTTTTTTTGTACGTATTGCTCTAATGTGGTTTAGTCCCAAAACAATTTTAATAACTTGGATAGACAGTTTTTCCCAATTATAAAATAGTCCTTTGTACTCGTTATTACTGTCATGATGATTATTACCATCTGAACCAAAAACATGAGCCACTGTAGTGTTTAGGTTATAAATTCCACCGTTCCCATCTTCCTAGTTAGATCGTTGAGGGAGTAGTCTGGACCAGATTGCTGCACAGGACCATCCTAGCCATCTAGGAATAGATATGTATTGAATTGATATTGCTGAAGATTTCGTGATGAGTCATTTCATTCAAATGCTGAAAAGCTTAGGTAAAGGAAGCGTGTTTTAAAAGTGCCAGATGTGGACTGCCCGTGTAAGGGCATGAGTCTCTGAGTTTGAGGGACCGCTTTTGATTAAGGGTTAATTCACAGACGCTCTCCATCCAATGTGGCTGAGCTTGAGCTATTTTGTAAATAAGACTGGACAAAAATCCCAGTTTATAGATGCCTAAAGCTGGTTCAGATGACTCTACAAAGTATTGATATAAGGGGGCTGAATACTTTTGCACATCACACTTCAGATTTCCTGTAGTTCTCCATAGAGACACTGCAATACGTTGTATCCACTGTTCCTGCCGCTGTAGGATCAGCTGGGAGATGCCCGCTGTGCATACACTAAGCATCGTATGAGCAGGGGGTCCACTCTCCCAGCTCATCCCACAGCAGCAGGAACAGTGGATACAGCGTATGGTATCACAGCAGCGGCAGCCGGCTGCAATGTTTTTCTTCATACAGTCTTTGCGCAGCAAGCACATCTCAGCGTAGCGCAGTGGTGGCAGCAGCACACAAAAATAAAGTAAGACATCCCCTGAAAATAAGACATAGCATATCTTTAGGACCAAAATTTAATCTAAGACACTGTTTTATTTTCGGGGAAACACAGTATATAAATATATGTTTAGACTGGTTGCTGTGCAGTAAGACTACTTCATCTCTGAGTAAGTTTCCTTACATGAGGCGCATACCTTTTAAAGTTACATGTAGCACATTCTGTATGGAGAAGATACTTTTAATGCATAATTATTAGACGTTGACTCCTGGCCAATGCTATTTTTGTAATGTTGTCTTATATGTGTCACATTGGAACTTTTTAATTTATTTATTTTTGCTAGAACACCATCTGGTAGTTATACTGAGTGAATAACAATAAAAAGGACTAATCATCTTGTTTAAAATTAAGAAAAAGTAGTTAAGCAAATGAATACAATTAACACTGTAGCTGCTGGAATTGTATGTCTTCCTGATATTAATCATTCGGAACAGGGGAAGGTATACTTCACGATATAATTCATCACTAGTCTTGATTTTACACAAATCGCAATATTAGCACATTAAATTGTCCTTTCACTTGCAGCAGATCACACTGTACTTTACCAGATAATGTGATTGACTGGGTTTAAAGATTGAGCAGTCATTAAATGTTATTAAATTGAATTATTCCAAATCTTCTGATCTTATTATTTATTCCCTTTCATACCAGATTGTATGTTAAGCCTGCTTTAGCAGATCCTTGATTAAATTATTGAGCTCTCTAAAATCATCCAAATTTCTTCTTATCCATTCTTTGTTCTCCTTATTTTGTGAGGACAATGTTGATGAGAGATTAAAGCAGCCTTTCATTAAAGGGAATATCTTTTCAACAGATTTTTTTCTATCATATTATCTTGCTCTTGAAACATTTCAAAATATTTTTGCTACTTTGATATTGTTAATGCTCTGTGCCTTGTAATCCATAATGAAAGACTCTGGTTCTAGAGGATATAGGTGACATCATGTAACAATGGAGGATAAATGTAATGTCCCTATCTAAGGTAAGAAAATGTCTTGAAGGACTTTTGTAACCTGTGTAACTCTAGATTTGCTTCTTCTTAAAGGACTATTCACATCTGAAATATTTATAGCATATCCTGCTATTGCAGTAAGTGGACAGTGTAACATTGGTTCTCTCCATTTACTTCTGTAGGACTTTATTAGTCTCCCTGCTCAGCTATTCTCAAAGGTTCTATAGAAGTGTATGGAGAGTTTTGCACATGCATAATTTACTCATTCTTGCAGTTTAGATGATCAGTATTTATTCTTTTATTACCTGTTTTATAGCAGCAACATATTTTATTGTAGTGTAGGAAATAGTCAGCACTCACATATGTGCTATTTCCAATGGCATTTACAATTCATTTTCCGTAATTCCTATACAAACTCATACATTCATAGCACAATTTAAAAACATTTTAAAAACAAATTATGATGATAAAAAATAACCAGAGTGCCCTGTGGAAACCTATACAAACATATAGAGACCATACAAGCTTGGTTGGATTTAAATTCCAGACCCTATAAGCCAGGATCTAACCAATTATCTAATGTGTATGGAGGTTGTTGATATAATGCCCAATGTGGGGATACATTACTTTTCTCACTCCATTACACCAAACAAATGCACACTATACTGAACTGTGGGACCAGGGAGAAATATTTGTCTTTTAAGAGTATGTATATCTTTGCAAATTCCCTAGGATACTCTGTTGCATATTCAGGCTGCCAATTTCAGTATAAAACTGGTGGAAACCAACGGACACCTGGTGGACCCCATTATAGCCTACGGTGTTGATAAGGTCAAAGCCGTGTTTATGACTAATTGACCAATAATCCTGGGTAACTGTCATTGTCCTAATTGATATGAGCTAAAGGCTAGCGACATTGATACCAGACACAAAATGTTGGTATTAACTCCTCTCTTAGCAGTGAAGAGAGTGCACTGACTCGTTTTATTAAAACAACGTGGAGTTAAATAGTAGCAGAGAAAGAAAGAAAGATAACAGCAACGTAAGTTTTCATATTCATTCCTGATTGGTATGGTACAGCTCAATCAAACAGAAAAAGTTTAAGTAGTTCCATATATAGCCAGCTACACCTGGTCGTGCGTGGTAACCTTGGGGAGCTGTCTTCTGGCAACAAGCCAAGCATTTGTTTTTCTTGCACCCATCCTGGATGCAGGTGCCATCTTATCATGTAGTCTCATAGCATTACCACCTCCTTATCAAGCTGTAGAATTGCATATTTCAGCTAAACTGTTAGGTTGCCTGCGCAACAAATCCAAAGATCTCGCTTGTAGTTAACCTGGTCATAAATTAGCTGTAACGTCTCTGCTTGTTCAGGTCTTTGCGCCACCCTCCATTCACATGCTGAAGCGTGTACAGTTTGATTCTTTGCTTAGAGTTTTTCATTGCACTGTGTGAACACTGCTCTATTACATAACTTTGTAATTGAATTTCCACCACACCATCTCTTGCACCTTGTTTCCCTATCTTCATCAACTAGTTAATTCTAGCCTGCCTGTGTGATTGACAGCCTGTCTTCCAATCAAGCCTGGGGTGGGTCTTTGGCTTACTATATACAGGCCATAAGCCCACACAGGCTTGCTGGCTATTGTGACTCTGTCCTTAGACTTTGTTCCTGCTAAGCTCCTCTTTCTGCTACTGTTGTATTACTTATCTCTGACCCTTGGCTTCCCTTGTGACTAGTCTCTTGGATTATGCCTTTGTACTGCATTGCTTGGCTGTTACTGACTCCTTGGCTAGCTGACCTCCCTTTGTTGTTGTTTGTCTTGTCTGTGTTGTCACTTATATATAGGAAGGGCTTGTCAACCAGTTGTCCTCTGCTGCCTAGGGCAGTGAGGCAAGCAGGTAGGGGAAGCGGTGGGTAAAGCTTAGGGCTCACTGTCTTGTTGTGCCCCTTCTCCCAGGGTTCACCACCAGCTACTGGGGAATTACTCCTATAGCAATTCCCTTACATCAGCCTTAAAGTTTGTTAATGCAAGTAGAGAGAAGGGCCCGGAGAAGAAGCTATGGGACTATGATGCATAAGGGCAAGTTCCAACAGGAAGATTTACATGAGGCATTTTCCATGGCTTGTCCCACTGCAAAATCTAACATGAGATCTTGCCCTTAGATAGCAATCAGCATTCTAAAGTTTACAGTTTGCTTATGCAAGCAAACTATATATGCCAAATAAGGAACATTTTAAATTCAAGGGATTTTTTTTAGTTCAGAATACACACTGTAAAGATATATCTAGCCTCTTAGGTATATAGGCACAATATTGCAAGGCTATGATATAATTTTGTCTACAGCAGATCTTAAGCATATAAAAGCACCCTGGGATGGGCTTTATCACTTCAGTAATAGGGATCATTAATCATTAAGAAAAAACTATTCAATATACATGTGTACTCGTAGTAATGATGGCCATGTGCTGAGTATGACACGTCAATACTGCAGTCAAGAGCTGAGTGCAGATAGGTCACTCAGTTCTCTCGTATGTTGCTGTATGATCTCTATTTTCTGCCGCACAGATTCTATCAGGTGACCTAGGTCGGGTGGGCTATACCACTTTAACTGGCCATGCACATTATATGCATGTCAGTGGTACATGCAGGTGGAATCAGCCAACTATCTACAGTGTATAAGAGTCTCCTGACTGTTTCCCTGACCAGAGATATCAGGGGAGATAAGACTGGGCATTTCACCTCCCCTATCATTTTGTTCTGGTGTAGATAATCCCCTGCCCCTAGAGACTTTTTCCAATCTTCCTGTTTAGAACATATGAACACTTGGACAAATGTGCCTATCTATGGTGGAGACAAATGGAAGAGCTTCGGCCATCAACTATGTAATGTTTGTAGCCAGCATTTAGAACAACATTACTAGGGAATAAGAACTATGTACATATGGCATCCAATGGAGTGTGGCAGCATAAAATCAGAGGAGACACATATAGAATGGTAGAGGCCATATATTCTACAATAAAAGCCCTATTAAAGCTATGCTCCAAATGGAGACATGTTATGGTCACGCATGCGGGGTGTCCAGATGATCATAATTTCCCATTAAAGAAGTTCTAAAATCAAATAACACACTTGAAATTAAAGTTTATGAAAACAGCATACTATAAATCCCAAATATGTAGATAAATGTTTCTGTAGGATATCAAGACTGGACGTATGCATGATAAAGTAGTTATCACAGGCATTTTTCCCCAGTTATCCTATTGAAGAACAAGCCAGTTAGAGTTTCCTAGTAAGTGATGGTTGTTTATTACAGCAACTTACTGCCTTCAGCTGTACAGCTAAGCCCCTTTAAATGAGCATATAAAGTAACACATAAAGACGCACCACACACAGGGTACATTTACCTTGTAAAATACATTTATTTTCAATAGTTAAACACCTGCATGACACTCAAAGCCATAATTTTCACTTTGCCACTTTCAGAGCTTGTTGGTTATAAGCCAATTAATGGCTGGTATTTTTACTCTAAGTATTTTACATTAAAGTGATTACTGAAAGCAGTATTCTGAGATTAGAAGACTAGCATTGCGAAGGAGTCCTGGTTGTGGGCCAAGTACTTGAATCATCTCAAGCTGTCAAGAGATCATCATTTCTTTAAAACACAGAAATCTTGCACAGCAACATATGATCCTGGGGTGCAGCAGATGCTGTCTTTAACTCATATTTCATTATGTTAAAAAAGCCAACTTTTCTAGTTCATTAGAAATTCTTTCTATACGGTTAGATCCTGTGGCACATTGCTTAGTAATCATATTAATTAAATGGGAAATAACCAAGAAATTCTATTAAAACCCACAAAGATGTGGGCTAGCCATCTGCAGATATAAAACTTGGCTAAAAGAAAATGGGTAGCTGCTTAATAACCCAGTTGCAACTGCAACATTTATTTCATGCATTCTATCAATAGGATTCATTGTGTGGAAATAAATACATAGTTGAAAGTGTTGTGCTGTTAAAAACACAGGATAGGGGAGATGTCTCTGATCACTGGGAACCACAGGGCTCCCCAGTGATCAGGAGACTGAAAGTCCTCCTAAAGCTTCCTTGTGAATGGATCCCTGGTCATGTGAACATACTGGCGCTCTATTCACAAAAGAGTTTTTAGGTAGACGTTCAATCCTATAGCCTCTTGATTTCCCCCAGCGATTAGATACTTCTTCCCTATCCTATGACAATTGAAAAAAGAACAACAATATTGTAAATCCATAATAAACTCATTAAATGGTTATTAAAGACTTAATAGAACACTACAAGATATATAATGTCCCAAAAGAAGGTTGCAAAAGGATGCCTTTTTATCTTTGGTTGGAGAAGTGAACATTGTCACACAATTCATAGAGAAGGGGTTGAATTCTACTCACTCCACCCTGTGAAAGGTGAATGTGGATTATTGTATCTCATTAGCAGAAATTCACACTTTGACTAGTGCTGCCCCCTCCATAAACCTTTATATTTTTCCTTTCGTGGCTAAATACTGCATTGCAGGAGGTCTGTACAGTTTGATTCCTTGCTTAGAGGTTTTTTTTTCTTTTGCTCTGTCTGAACACTGCTCAACTACCTCTTCTCTGCAACTTTGTAATTGAATATTCATCACCCCCATCTCCTGCACCTTCTTTTCCTCTGTTCATCAAATAGTGAATCTTAGCTTTGTCTATGTGATTGACAGCCTGTCTACCAATGAAGTTTGGAGCAGATCCTAGACTTCCTATATACAGACCATCAGCCCACACAGACTTGCTGGCTATTTTGACTCTGTCCTATGACTTTGTCCTCGCTAGCTTTCCACTTGCTCTTTCTATTGTATTACTGACCTCTGACCTTTGATTTCCCTTAAAAAAACGAAAAAAAGAAGAAACACCGAGCGCCAATGATAGTGTAGTAAATTCACATGTGAAAAGTAATGGTAATCAAGACCAAAAAATGGTACCTTCTCACGTTATGAGATGTCACAACAACAGAATCAGCCAAAAATAGGATCGTGGTGGCAGCAACTACCTCTCCTCGTGTGAACCAAGGTACACAGCAATAATAGGAATAAAACATCCCTCAGGGTCTTGACCCAAACAGGGGTGGAGGTATGGGGATGAGTGCGCACAAAACCAGTGATCAGCCCAAAGATCTTCCAAAACTTTAATTATAATAAACAAGCACGACCCGTTTCGGGCTAGTCGCCGTTCCTCAGGTGCATATACAACTTGGCTGGCAGCCTTCGGAGATTAATGCCGGTATGTGCATTTTGAACGTGTAAACGTTCTGAATCAGCAGCGTTTAAAACAGGTTCTATTGCTTTCTATGGGAGCCGGCATACGTGCGCTCCCCATAGAAATGAATGGGAAAAAGCAGCCCATTCATTTCTATGGGGAGCGCACATATGCCGGCTCCCATAGAAAGCAATGGGACCTGTTTTAAACGCTGCTGATTCGGAATGTTTACATGTTCAAAATCAGCCAGCGTATCCTCCGTGTGAAGGGGCCCTTAAATTAGATTTTGGCTATATCAGTGGTCCTACTGAAATGAATGGAGCAGCGTTTGCCTTTCTGACCACTACTCCATTCAGACTGGAGAACAAAACAACCCGGAGTCAGGTGCCTTGTTCACTTCCAGATGACTTTTCAGAAAAAGCTGCACGTGGGCATTTAGTGGTTTTCCCCTATCCGGGCTCTTTTTAATATTCCTGAGATAGTGGACAAGGACTCGCTGTTATGATGTCTCCTGTACACTGTGCACTTAAAATAATGGATATTATTTTTCCCATTACTATCTTTCATACGTAGAGATACAGAAGAGAATGCAGGACATGATATAGCAATACTGATTAGTTTAGCTATGAATCCAGAAGCTGTGAGAAAGTAAAACACTTACTACTAGCTGCTGCAGCATGTCTGTGTGTGCACCTGCTTTTCTTTTGGCTTTTTCTCTCTCTTTTTTGCCTTTTTGAATAGACATCTATTGGTAGTCCGACTCAGTAACTAAAGATGGATTCAGTTGGGAATTCAAAGTGAATGTCAGATTAGAAGGGGAAGAGAAAGGGAGTCTGATAAGTGGAGAAAGAAACATTTTCCTTTTACGAGATATATTACATTTTCTATACTCGTCTGCACTGTTGATTTATGCAAAGTTTGTTGAAAGGTAAGTTACAATTTAAATGTATTATTTCAAACATGTATTTCAACAGAACCCAGTGGAGAGTGGCATCTCTCCCAGGTTTGTGACCTTACACAAAATCCATTATAGAGATCAACTGATTAAAAATGGATTTATCGGCATTTGACTTTTAAAGCAATAGTTCTGGCCTTTATTTAAAAGTGTCGAGAAAGACACAGTTGAAATTCTCCAGCGACAAAAAGATATGTTGTGAATGCAAGATCAATTGGCATCCAGCCCGGCCATTATCTGGTGTTCGTCTGTATTGCAAAAGCTTTTGGTTTCAGTACCCAAATTCATTTTGAAATTCCTAGCTCAACATTGTGGTTTCTACATCCCTGCAGGGTTCTTCTCCTGCTGCCTCTCCATTACAATACTATTGCATGAGACAGAAAGGTTATGATACACTGCTGCCTTGTGAAGTGCTGGAATCCCTAGGATATAATTTGAAAGTCTTTTGTTCTTATTTAGGCTTGCAGTACGAAACAGTGATCTGTCAGACTCAATACCTTGAATTACCTTGCTGAAATCATTTGCAGTCCTCTCTCAGTGACCTTAGTAAATGTATACGGTCATGGCTATAGGCAACCACATCGAATTGCTCCTACATAATAGTAAAGCTTTTATACAAAGGTAAAATATTGTGGGCTGCTTAGCCGCATATGTGATAGACACTCGAGAACGCTTACTGCTGCCTATAACCGTGGGAGCATGATGTTTTGTATCTTCTACATAATAAAGCAAATTGGTTTGTTATAACTTTTCCCCATAGATTCAAGCAAAATGTCACAATAAAACCATAATTACATGAGTTTTTCAATATGCATAAAATTGTTACTAAACTTTGTGAAGTGGAAGGCTAAGAGGTTGATGCAGACTGACACAATATAACACTTATGTTGTGCTTGCCACATTTTAATGAGATTCCACAGTGCTCCAGCTGCAGAACTACTTGTAAAACCATAAAAACAGTGAACAGCTATAGTAATTGATAGAAAAATGAGTGAAATGAATGTGCAAGAGAGCTTTAATTCTATTGTACATTGGCTACAATGCTCAGCAGGGATAATTCTTAGATGTTTTTTTATTTAAGAACAAGACTTTTTTAGAATGCAAGTGGATAACTGTTCACAGTCCCTAATAATGTGTGTTCTTGAAACATTCATATAAATTTCAGAATTTATAGAGATCACAAAACCTAGATAAGAAAACCAATATTATATTGTACAGTATATTATAGTATATTTTATAAGGGCTAGTTCACACGGGACAAGAGGGAGTCTATGTAGACCGCTAGTGTTCTTTTTTCCGCTAGTGGTTTGAGCTCGCTCGCGCAAAAAAGAAGCGAGCTGTCCTTTCTTCAGGCGTATTCTGCGGCTGATTCAGCCGCGGTGTCTGCCTCGCGACAGCACCCTCCAGACTATGCTCATTCATTTGAGTTTAATCCAGAGCGGAAAGCCGCGACGGAATATGTTCACGCGGAACCCCATGTGAACTAACCGTAATAGTATATAAAATATTATTATAAACATATTTTGAATTGATACATCCATAACAACCCATGCTATAAAAAAGTTATCAAAAATTCACATGATAGTGGCAATAGAAATTACAGCTAATCCTGCAAAAAACAAGCTCTCATGCATTTCTGATGGTGGAAAAATTAAAAAAAGTTATGGCTCTCAGAATATGATGGCACTATGACAATAATTTTTGCAAAGTGATTTTATTGCGTAAAAATAGTCCAACATAAAAAAAAATCTATATACATTTGGTATCGCCATAATCATACTGACCAACAAGATAAAGGTAACTTGTTATTTATGATGCCCACTGATCATCATAAATGTAAATAAAAATGTTAAAAGTGACTTTTTTTTGCGATCCTAAGTTTTATATGTTTCCCAAAATAGCGCAATAGCACTTATTTTGCAAAAACAAAACACTAAAATTTTTATGTTGATGTTAAAATGAAAAAATGATGGCTTTTATAATGTGACAATGAAAAAACAAAAAAAAAGGATCATGCCTTAAAGCTAAGGCCCCATGTAGTGAACTGCAGTGAAAAAGTGCTGTGGAAAAGCCAGCAGTGGAAACACATTGTATTTTTTTCCAAGAAAGTCCGCACACCTGCAGATTTTCTGCCTCTATTATACCTACACGTAAATTGCCAGCATTACCTTAGATATAATTGACATGCAATCACAAACACAAAATTAGCCAGAATCCCATCCACTTTGCAGGTGCTGTAAAACGCCTTGGTTTCTGCCGCAGCCAAATTACAGCGTTTTCGCTATGTGGGTCCCCAGTAGAGATGAGCGAACAGTGAAATATTCGAGATTCGTTTCGAATAGCACCTCAATATTCAACTATTCAAACAAATTTCGAAACCCATTATAGTCTATGGGGTGTGGGGATTTCGCTCAGGTAGATGCTTGTAGCATTGCAAGAAACAGGGACACAGATACTGGATTGCACACAAGTTCAGGCTTTATTCACTTGTAGTGCATACACTGCCTTTGCAAAGGCACAAATAACAAAAACAAACACCTTCTTGGCTGAGAACTGACTTAAACATAGGAACACTTTTCCCTGACTATACAGGAGAATAGCTACCAGTCTCCCACCTTGGCAACAACAACGGGTGGCACAGTACCTGCTCTGTAGGTTTGGTATGGAAAGATCAGCTCTGTCAATGTAGTGCCACCCTGCTCGTCTTGACACTCAGACTCTTATTAGGGCCTGATTTAGTCAGCTGACACCCCTGGTGTGAACCTTTACCATACACCCTTTAGGTGCCTGGCTGGAATGTACCTGTTTTCCCAGACCAAACCCTTCACTCTCTCACAATAGGTAGAAAAATGCTTTGTTTCAGGGGAAGCCACACTTCGACTCAGGAGAGCCACCAAGTCCTCTGTTACACCCCAGGAAATGATGCCAACACCCTGGAATGCAACTGGGACAGCAGGGGAAGCATGCCTGGGGGCATCTAACATGCCCAAGTACCTGTATTACGCCACTATCTCGTTGGAATCCCTGTCAGCTTGCGATATGCAGGAGCTGACTTTTTCCCTTAGGAATGCATTGACCAGCATTAATTGGTCAAATATCATACAGAGTACAGCATTCGTCCAATCAACGCTGGTTCTGCCGGAGGAGGCGGAGTCTAAGATCGGTCCACAGCAGTCTCCATTGTGGTCCGATCTCAGATGTAGCAGTGTTGAGCACACAGCTCTGCTACACCTGAGATGTAGCAGAGCTGGCCGTGCGCTGAGCTCTGCTACACCCAAGATGTAGCAGAGCTGAGTGTGCGCTGAGCTCTGCTACACCCGAGATGTAGCAGTGCTGAGTGCAGGAGGAGGCGGAGTCTAAGATCGGTCCACAGTCCGATCTTAGATGTAGCAGTGTTGAGCGCACAGCTCTGCTGCACCTGAGATGTAGCAGGCTGGCCGCGCGCTGAGCTCTGCTACGTCCGAGATGTAGCAGAGCTGGCTGAGCGCTGAGCTCTGATACACCAGAGATGTAGCAGAGCTGAGTGTGCACTGAGCTGTACTACACCAGAGATGTAGCAGAGCTGGCCATGTGCTGAGCTCTGCTACACCAGAGATGTAGCAGGGCTGAGTGTGCGCTGAGCTCTGCTACACCAGAGATGTAGCAGAGCTGAGTGTGCGCTGAGCTCTGCTACACCAGATATGTAACAGAGCTGATTGTGCGCTGAGCTCTGCTACACCAGAGATGTAACAGAGCTGAGTGCAGGAGGAGGCGGATTCTAAGATTGGTCCACAGTCCGATCTCAGATGTAGGAGTGTTGAGTGCACAGCTCTGCTACACCTGAGATGTAGCAGAGCTGGCCATGCGCTGAGCTCTGCTACACCAGAGATGTAGCAGAGCTGAGTGTGCGCCGAGCTGTGCTACAACTGAGATGTAGCAGAGCTGAGTGTGCGTTGAGCTCTGCTACACCAGAGATGTAGCAGAGCTGAGTGTGCGCTGAGCTCTGCTACACCCAAGATGTAGCAGAGCTGGCCGAGCGCTGTGCCTGCTACACCAAAGATGTAGCAGAGCTGAGTGTGCGCTGAGCTCTGCTACACCAGAGATGTAGCAGAGCTGAGTGTGCACTGAGCTGTGCTACACCAGAGATGTAGCAGAGCTGAGTGTGCGCTGTGCTCTGCTACACCAGAGATGTAGAAGAGCTGGCCATGTGCTGAGCTCTGCTACACCAGAGATGTAGCAGGGCTGAGTGTGCGCTGAGCTCTGCTACACCAGATATGTAACAGCTGATTGTGCGCTGAGCTCTGCTACACCAGAGATGTAACAGAGCTGAGTGCTGGAGGAGGCGGATTCTAAGATTGGTCCACAGTCCAATCTCAGATGTAGCAGTGTTGAGTGCACAGCTCTGCTACACCTGAGATGTAGCAGAGCTGGCCATGTGCTGAGCTCTGCTACACCAGAGATGTAGCAGAGCTGAGTGTGCGCCGAGCTGTGCTACACCTGAGATGTAGCAGAGCTGAGTGTGCGTTGAGCTCTGCTACACCAGAGATGTAGCAGAGCTGGCCGAGCACTGAGCCTGCTACACCAGAGATGTAGCAAAGCTGAGTGTGCGCTGAGCTCTGCTACACCAGAGATGTAGTAGAGCTGAGTGTGCGCTGAGCTCTGCTACACCAGAGATGTAGCAGAGCTGAGTGTGCACTGAGCTCTGCTACACCAGAGATGTAGCAGAGCTGACTGTGCGTTGAGCTCTGCTACACCAGAGATGTAGCAGAGCTCAGTGTGCGCTGAGCTCTGCTACACCCGAGAGGTAGCAGAGCTGGCCGAGCGCTGAGCCTGCTACACCAGAGATGTAGCAGAGCTGAGTGTGCGCTGAGCTCTGCTACACCAGAGATGTAGTAGAGCTGAGTGTGCGCTGAGCTCTGCTACACCAGAGATGTAGCAGAGCTGAGTGTGCGCTGAGCTGTGCTACACCAGAGATGTAGCAGAGCTGAGTGTGCGCTGAGCTCTGCTACACCCGAGATGTAGCAGAGCTGGCCAAGCGCTGAGCCTGCTACACCAGAGATGTAGCAGACCTGAGTGTGTGCTGAGCCTGCTACACTAGAGATGTAGCAGGACTGAGTGTGCGCTGAGCTCTGCTACACCCGAGATGTAGCAGAGCTGACCGTGCTCAGCGCTCGGCCAGCTCTGCTACATCTCAGGTGTAGCAGAGTTCAGCACACACTCAGCTCTGATAAATCTCGGGTGTAGCAGAGCTCAGCGCACAGCCAGCTCTGCTACATCTCAGGTGTAGCAGAGCTGTGCGCTCAACACAACTACATCTGAGATCGGACCACAATGGAGACTGCTGTGGACCGATCTTAGACTCCGCCTCCTCCGGCAGAACCAGCGTTAATTGGCCGAATGCTGTACTCTGTATGGCATTCGGCCAATCAATGCTGGTCAATGCATTCCTATGGGAAAAAGTCAGCTCCCGCATATCGCAATCTGACAGAGATCCCGACGAGATAGAGGCCTAAAGAGCTGTTTGAGTAACATTCCCACCTAAATAAAGGTAATCTCTAGCTAACAGTGTCAGTACATCTATCCCTGTCTCACAGAGAAGAATGAGAATGAAAGAATGAGCTGAAAACCAGGAAGTGGAGGGGAAAGTAGACATCCTGAGATGAGAAAACACCTTTAAATAAGATGGCATATGTTGTGATTTAAGGTGCCCATAGGTGAGATGATAATTTAGCGATTCAACCATTGATGACATCTATTACCCCATGTAATATTTGTCACCTCTGTTGAAGTAGTAGAGCTCTGGTGGTGAAAACTAATGAATGCCAAATCTTTGCATCTATTGTCAGGGTTTTTTTTATAACTAATTTTTATTAAAGTTTTGTCAATAATAAAGGAAATAGCAGAATATAAATCAGGAGAGAAACAAGCGACATGTACTATATGTGCCCCATTGAAACCAGATAGCCCGGAATGCCTCCATAGTATTATTGAGGCTCGCTGTCAGGTATTCAAGTGTGCGAATATCTTTCATCCTCCCAAGTAAGTTCGGCCCTGATGGCGGAAACATCGACCTCCAATTACATGCTGTAAGTGTCTTTGCAACTGTACAGAGATATAGGAAAAGTCGGGACAATGCCTTACCAAGGTGTCTAGGTGGGAGGCCAAGGAGATAAATCAGTGGGCGTCTAATGGGACCCGCTGAATAAAGAGGGTATCCGTAATTGCCTTGACCTCCCTCCAGAAACCCAATATGAGCGGGCAAGTTCAGAATATATGATATAGAGAACCATGACTCGAGTGGCACTGCCAGCATACCGATGGTATAGCAGGATTAAGGGAGTGGAAGAGAGCGGGATATAGTACCAATGCATGAGTAGCTTGTATTGGTTCTCCCTATGAGTTATGCACGTAGAGCACTTTGCTGCTCGTAGCCAGACCACCCACCATTGACCTAGAGTAATCTATTGGCCCAGGCCCTCCTCCCATCTGATCGTATATTGATGAACCAAGGGTGTACCATCTGTTGGAGGGGAATGAAGTTAGTATAGGTAAGAGATAAATCCCTTAGTAGATATACCAGCTCGGCAGAACTTCTCAAACTGGGAGGGTCGGGAGACTGTGAGTGAGCCAAAGAGTATGTGAACTAGGTGAACCACCTGTTGATAGTGAAGCCACTCTGGGGATGGGAGACCAAGAGTAGAAGTGAGAAAAGTGAAGAGCTTGAGCTCCAGTGTAGAAAGGTTGACCATGTATGCAATATGATAGAAACCCGCCTTCGCCAACACCCGGACCATGTTGGAGGTCATTCCTTCTGGGAGTATAGGGTTGTAAAGTATAGAGATCATAGAAGACCTCTCTGAGGCCAGGGAATAGCGGTGGGAACACTCCAGCCAGATAGCTCTCGTAAACCTAATAGGGTGAGTTAGGGTGAACAAGCACGATCCACAACTTCTCTATTTCCATCCACTTTGCATAAGATAAGATAATCCTTTAATAGTCCCACAATGGAGAAATTCAGTGTGTTACAGCAGCATGAATAGTAAAGTAGTATATTGCAAGAAAGAAACACATACAAGCTCAGAATAGCAGATAGAAAAGATACTGGGAGTCATAGCAACTAAAAAAAAAAGGAAAAAAAACTTTAGGATCATATAGTTCACTATTAGAGATGAGCAAACAGTGTTCTATCGAACACATGTTCGATCGGATATCAGGGTGTTCGCCATGTTCGAATCGAATCGAACACCACGTGGTAAAGTGCGCCAAAATTTGATTCCCCTCCCACCTTCCCTGGCGCCTTTTTTGCACCAATAACAGCGCAGGGGAGGTGGGACAGGAACTACGACACCGGGGGCATTGAAAAAAATTGGAAAAAGTCATTGGCTGCCGAAATCAGGTGACCTCCATTTTAGACGAATAGTGGATTTCAAATCCGGGTCATATGAGAATGTGAACTTTGTGACTAAGAGACAGGGATAGCTGTACAGGCAGGGATAGCTAGGGATAACCTTTATTTAGGGGGGAATGTTATTAAAAATAACTTTTTGGGGCTCTATCGGGTGTGTAATTGTGATTTTTGTGAGATAAACTTTTTCCCATAGGGATGCATTGGCCAGCGCTGATTGGCCGAATTCCGTACTCTGGCCAATCAGCGCTGGCCAATGCATTCTATTAGCTTGATGAAGCAGAGTGTGCACAAGGGTTCAAGCGCACCCTCGGCTCTGATGTAGCAGAGCCGAGGCTGCACAAGGGTTCAAGCGCACCCTCGGCTCTGATGTAGGAGAGTCGAGGGTGCACTTGAACCCTTGTGCACCCTCAGCTCTGCTACATCAGAGCCGAGGGTGCGCTTGAACCCTTGTGCACACTCTGCTTCATCAAGCTAATAGAATGCATTGGCCAGCGCTGATTGGCCAATGTATTCTATTAGCCTGATGAAGTAGAGCTGAATGTGTGTGCTAAGCACACTCATTCAGCACTGCTTCATCACGCCAATACAATGCATTAGCCAGTGCTGATTGGCCAGAGTACGGAATTCGGCCAATCAGCGCTGGCCAATGCATTCTATTAGCCCGATGAAGTAGAGCTGAATGTGTGTGCTAAGCACACACATTCAGCACTGCTTCATCACGCCAATACAATGCATTAGCCAGTGCTGATTAGCCAGAGTACGGAACTCGACCAATCAGCGCTGGCTCTGCTGGAGGAGGCGGAGTCTAAGATCGCTCCACACCAGTCTCCATTCAGGTCCGACCTTAGACTCCGCCTCCTCCGGCAGAGCCAGCGCTGATTGGCCGAAGGCTGGCCAATGCATTCCTATTTGAATGCAGAGACTTAGCAGTGCTGAGTCAGTTTTGCTCAACTACACATCTGATGCACACTCGGCACTGCTACATCAGATGTAGCAATCTGATGTATCAGAGCCGAGGGTGCACTAGAACCCCTGTGCAAACTCAGTTCACGCTAATAGAATGCATTGGCCAGCGCTGATTGGCCAATGCATTCTATTAGCCCGATGAAGTAGAGCTGAATGTGTGTGCTAAGCACACACATTCAGCACTGCTTCATCACGCCAATACAATGCATTAGCCAGTGCTGATTGGCCAGAGTACGGAATTCGGCCAATCAGCGCTGGCTCTGCTGGAGGAGGCGGAGTCTAAGGTCGGACCTGAATGGAGACTGGTGTGGAGCGATCTTAGACTCCGCCTCCTCCAGCAGAGCCAGCGCTGATTGGCCGAATTCCGTACTCTGGCCAATCAGCACTGGCTAATGCATTGTATTGGCGTGATGAAGCAGTGCTGAATGTGTGTGCTTAGCACACACATTCAGCTCTACTTCATCGGGCTAATAGAATGCATTGGCCAGTGCTGATTGGCCAGAGTACGGAATTCGGCCAATCAGCGCTGGCCAATGCATTCTATTAGCCCGATGAAGCAGTGCTGAATGTGTGTGCTTAGCACACACATTCAGCTCTACTTCATCGGGCTAATAGAATGCATTGGCCAGCGCTGATTGGCCGAATTCCATACTCTGGCCAAACAGCACTGGCTAATGCATTGTATTGGCGTGATGAAGCAGTGCTGAATGTGTGTGCTTAGCACACACATTCAGCTCTACTTCATCGGGCTAATAGAATGCATTGGCCAGCGCTGATTGGCCAGAGTACGGAATTCGGCCAATCAGCGCTGGCTCTGCTGGAGGAGGCGGAGTCTAAGGTCGGACCTGAATGGAGACTGGTGTGGAGCGATCTTAGACTCCGCCTCCTCCAGCAGAGCCAGCGCTGATTGGTCGAGTTCCGTACTCTGGCCAATCAGCACTGGCCAATGCATTTCTATGGGGAAAAGTTAGCTTGCGAAAATCGCAAACTGACAGGGATTTCCATGAAATAAAGTGACTTTTATGCCCCCAGACATGCTTCCCCTGCTGTCCCAGTGTCATTCCAGGGTGTTGGTATCATTTCCTGGGGTGTCATAGTGGACTTGGTGACCCTCCAGACACGAATTTGGGTTTCCCCCTTAACGAGTTTATGTTCCCCATAGACTATAATGGGGTTCGAAACCCATTCGAACACTCGAACAGTGAGCGGCTGTTCGAATCGAATTTCGAACCTCGAACATTTTAGTGTTCGCTCATCTCTATTCACTATGCAAAGTGATGTTGATAATACAGGAAAACAGAGAAAAAATGCTTGGCACTCACCGAAGTTGCGTAAAAAGTTGTAAACTTTATTGAAGAACGTCCATACAAAGTTTAAAAGCGGGAGGAGGTACACTCAAAAAACCGAGCGACAGCTGTTTCGTATACAAGATATACTTTTTCAAGAACGAGCCTGAAAAAGTATATCTTGTATACGAAACAGCTGTCGCTCGGTTTTTTGAGCGTACCTCCTCCCGCTTTTAAACTTTGTATGGACGTTCTTCAATAAAGTTTACAACTTTTTACGCAACTTCGGTGAGTGCCAAGCATTTTTTCTCTGTTTTCCACATTGTACTTTGTCCGGGACTTAGAGCACCACCATATTTTGCGTTTTCTTGTCTCCTGTACAGATGTATCTCTCTGTTTGAGTAGTGCCACCTTCACCTACGTGTTTGTTTGATGTTGATAATACAGCCCGACCGCGGTTGGAGGACATGAGGAGGGGGTAATAGCATGTACACATAACAGACAGAATCAGCTTTTTGCAGAGGTGGGGGACATATGCAGCTATCACAACAACATGATAATTCCTTGGCAGGTAATAAGATCTCATGCTCACAGCTGATAGTTCAATATCCTTGCATTAGCGCTATTGTCCCTTAACAACAAAATGCCCCACTGTTCACCATCTTTCATCACAAGCTCCTTCCTTTCTTCATACCGCTGTCACATGTCCTATCCCCCCGAAGAGGTCTGAAGCCATCCAGGAAGAAAAGAGTATTGAATTATTCCTCCATACTATCTGTTTATCTGTCCATGTTTCCCTTAACTCGTAGGGGGATGGTAACAAAGGCTGTAACAACGCCTTCCATGTGTCCAGCAGACTGCAGGCATCTTCCAAGCATAAGCAATAGACAAAAAAAATGATTCCTTTCAAAGAAAGAATCCACAATATCATGCAAGTTTCTCCTCCGTACTTCATCTGCATCTCATTGTCCACGCTTCTTTTAACTCGTGGGGAATGGTAACAAAGGCTGTAACATTATCGAACATTGGTGGCATGGGACTGGCTTAATGAACACACCAGTGACCTCATGACCCTCGATTGGCCTGCCCGCTCACCTGACCTCAACCCCATAGAACATCTATGGGATGCTGTGGATACCAGTGTCCACTCCATGATCCCAGCGCCAACTACACAGGACTAACTGAGGGCTGCAGTGCAAACTGTATGGATCAATATCAATGCCATGTGCAGGGTCACTATGGGACATTATATTATATGAAAGGGCCACTGTGGGACATTATTGTGTGTTTAAATGGGGCATTCTACTGTGTGGTGGTCAGGAAAGGGGGCACTATGCTATGTGGGGACCCAAGTCAAAAATATGCTATGGGGCCGAGTCTTTTCTAGTTACATCCCTGTATATATTTATTATACCCTGTCTGTATATATACAGTATTTGTATATGTATGTGTGGGGGCCCACTCACATGGTGGAATCTGGCGCTGATTTTGCAGTGGATTTCGCCCCCAAATCAACAGCAGAGTCTACCCTCATTCTGACTCCCATTGGAAACAAATAGTGCAGGACGCTGAAAAAAAAGATCTTGCTGCGGATTCTACAACTGATTTCGAGGCCATGGCTTGAGACTTTATTTGGGCCAAATCAGTGGTGGGACAGAAAATTTAGAGGAATCCAAGGCAGATGTACGCCTAAAATTCCTCTTTCCTTTCTGATGTCTGAACAGGTTCTATCTACTTGTATGGAATGGATTGTAATACACTCCACTCCAGTAGGTATACCTCAGCAAAAATAAACACATGGGGTGCTCCGAAACGGGCCCACTGAGCCACTGTCGCCTGGGGGCCTCCAAAAAACCTGGAGCCGGCCCTGAACACAATGATGTTTGAAGTATTTAAGGTATTTTGATGATAGCTCTGGGTCAGGCACAATATCTAATAAAATTGCACAGAAATCAAGTTTATTATTCATCAGACACCATCATATATTATCGTCAATAATTGTAGTTGGAATCGCTCAGTGTACATACTATCTAGTTTATTGGATCTCAGTCTCCTAAACCAATTTCCTAATCTAAACTGATGTGTTAAACTTATATTATGGAGAGCTCAGAACTGCAATAACTGCATGGCCATTGGGACTGACTTTGGGAATGCCGCATATGCTGCACATCATTTATGCTCTGACATTGAATTAACACCATCACTATCAGCACTAGATTTACTGCCTCAGAATATCGATTGGGTTTATTTTAGATGACTGAAGTCACTTGCTGCATTTTTAATATGAATTGACTCATGACAGCAGGGATAATAAATAAATAATGACAACGCTGATTGTATAGCAAATATCAAAATCATTCTTTACATCTTATACAATATAGCCTTAGGTGGGTCACTTTCTATGGTCCTTACCCAGGATTGGCCTTTGTAACAACTGTGTACATGTACCGTATATACTCGAGTATAAGCCGACCCAAATATAAGCCGAGGCCCCTAATTTTACCACAAAAAACTGGAAAAACTTATTGAATCGAGTATAAGCCTGGGGGGAAAATGCAGCAGCTACTGGAAAATTTCAAAAATTAAAATGGTCGGAGTTTTTGGGTGCAGTAGATGCTGGGAAAGGGTAGGGGGTGTTTTGGTTGTCTGTCTGCCCCTTCCCTGAGCTTGAGGTCTAGGGTTTTTTACCCCCACTTGGAATTCAGTCTGGCTGAATATAGGGTATCTGCAGTGCTCCTATTAACCCCTTTCCGACGGAAGAGGAGCACTGCAGATCCCCTATATTCAGTAGACAGGGCACTTTCAGACACAGGGATACCTAATGTGGCTTATACTCGAGTATGGCTACATGCGATTTATTTTATCTCCTGAGGCATTTTTTGAGTTTCATTTTTGACTCTCCGCCTTCAAATAACTTCGCCATAACTTTTTATTTTTATTTTAAGGTACCACTTATTATGCTGTACAATGTACTAGGAAACAGAAAAAAAATTGGAATTGGAGAAGTGTATTTGTGCAACTTTCTTACAGACTTCATTTTTACGGCATTCACTGTGCAGCCAAAATTACATGTCACCAGTATTCTACATTTCTATAGTTTTATTTACATTTTAACCCCTTAACAAAAATGCAAACCTTTGCAAAAAAAAATCGCCATATTCTAAAACCCATAATGTTTTTATATTCCCGTGTACTGGGATGCATAGGATGTCTTTTTGTGGGGTTAAGTGTACTTTTTAGTTATACCATTTGGGCTAATGTTTATTGCTTTGATCACTTTTTATTTAAATTTTTATCAGAGACAAAAAAGTGAAAGAATTTCGGTTTGGTTCTTTTGATTTTTGTAATTTTTTGAACACAGGGATGTACTAATGTGTATGTGTTTCACAGTAATTTTAAACTTCTATATGTATTCTAGGGAAAGGAGGGTGATTTGAATTTTTAATGGTTTTGCTTTTGTATATACTTTATTTATTAGGCCCCCTAGGGTTCTTGAACCTCAATGGGTCTGATCACTAATGCAATGCATTATAATGTAATGTATGCATTTGTATGACAGGCTTCATAAAGCAGCCATACATATTAGTGATTCTCGCTAAAATGGTGGCGCCGATGTGCCTCCAGGAAAATGGTTGTCTTGGTCAGCTTTGACAGAGGTGCCAGGGGGCTTAATGCCTGCAATCACTGTGGCACTGATCATAGGCATTAGCACTGCTGTATAATGCAATATTATAATATATAATATTTAAATACCCAACATCCACCAGATGTCACGTAGGGGTTAATATGGCACCCACATTATCATTTTGTCCACCTTAATATTGCCCCCACAGTAGAAGAGACAGGGGTCAAATGGTGAACCATGGAGTTGACCAGTTTACTCACCTCCCACCATCCAGGACAGCAACTGGAATCCAGGACTGTCCCGCTGAATCCGGAACAGTTGGGAGGTATGTACTTGGTTTCTGAATGTTCTGTGATGACTCTTTACTGAACTGGGTATTGCATTGCTCTCTGTTTGCAAATGCTGAGGACTTACCCTACATTGTGTATTTGTACACTGCTGGCGCTTTCACTGATGTTGCTGAGTCGTCACATAGTTTCCGGCCTGACATGTCCTGGAGAAGGGAGGTATGATCACCCCTCCACCACAAATTGTTTGTATGTGTACACGTTTGTATACACATTTGCTAGGTAATACTCCGGAATGTCCTGTAGAGTGCAGTTTTCACTGTTAACATTATTTGTCAGCGTTGTGTTTGTATATAAGGCCTAGAAGTAGGAAATAAAGTTGTAGTTCAGCAGAGTGAGTGCTGAGAGAGCACATACATATTTGGAGGGAATCCTGGTTGGACTTCTTCAAGCATGGTCAGGAGAGGATGAATTTTGTTTGAGGAGAATGGAGTCTCCCCTGCACAAGCTAGGCAGTCAAAGTTGCCACTTTGCCAAGTTGTTTTGCTTACCAGAAAGCTACTAAGACAGCATGGCATATTGCAGTAAGTCTAGAGGGATTGGTACCAAAGTGCATGTAGCATGTTCTGAGTGTAGCTGCAGCCCTGTAATTCTAAAGTTGTTAATGAAGACGTTACTTTGTGTTTGCTTGTTGAACCATTGGTAATTATTTCTGTAACCTCAAACTACCTCAAGCAAAGTTCTCAATTAAACCATGACCTCCATCATTTGCCATTTTATTTTAACTGCTTTCCATTGGACACAAAGTGGTGACTTGACTCCCCTGTCCTGGGGTAACACTTAAATGGTCACTAACTTTTCAGACTTTCTCTCATTTAATAGAGCATAAGATTCTAGATCAAAATGTAATGTAATTTCTGTGTAAATGTAAAATGTACATTAAAATTTCTGTAAAGTTCCCACCAATAAGTGTCTCGCTCCTTCCTAATTTGATATTTACTCCCTGTTACTGGTCTGTCCAATCCTTGCAACATTGTAACTAGTGGAAATAAATGGGGTTTCATTGTGACCCCAAGGTTGCAGCAATATCACTCAGTAGCAAAAAAAACTGAGTATTAAACAATTTTTTGTGACTGAATGTGGCAATTATGGCAACAGTTTAAGACAATAACTTATGGATGCGCTATCACTATCACAGCCAAAATCCCCATATAGCCCTACTGTTACTCCTGTATCTTTATTGTCATTCTACAGACTGCCTGTAATCTCTAAATTGTGATAAGATTTTGTTTGTGCAGTTGTAACACTAAATGTGTATTCATGAGCATACATTTATTAGATGTAGACTTTGCAACTGTGTCTGGGTTCTGGTATCTGAGGTGCCTAATGGCCCTTCCCAGGGCCATATACAAAGGAGTGGTTTTGAGGTTAAAACCATGCTATTCCTGGCCATGGCTAGTCACTGCTCTCCATCATGATGATGACCATCAACAGGAGGGTGGTGGCTCATTGGTTATTGGACCCTATTGGTAACCAATGAGTACTTGCATTAATACTGATGGGGACTCAGGAGTGAGTGGTGAGTAAGTATGCTTCGGAGAACTCGCCCCTCTTAAGACTCCCCGGTCCTTCTCTACGCCAGCTGCTGGTATTGCTTTGACTTAGTTTGTGCCAGTGTCAGAGCAGAGATGAATCTGGGAATCCTAATGGTTGTGAGTACTGAGAATCATACTTACCACTCACTCCCCAGGTCTTGCATTGTGTGGCAGCTGGGGGCATTATACTTTGCGGTAGCTTGGGGAATGATGCTGTGTGGGGGCTGAGCTTCGTCAAGATAATGTATTAGAGGACATTATAATACGTAGTGACACTTATAGGGCAATATCCTGTGTGGTCAGCACTAATAGGGCATCATACAATGCATAATTCAAAAATCATGCATATGCCCCTGGCCCTTCCGCCACACAAAATAACACCAGTGCTATAAATTGCCCATGAAATTGGAGGCCCAGTTACAGATTTTGCAATGATAACCATAATCATAATGTGTCGTTCACACAGAATACAATTCTTGACACTGTCATAGTTAATGATAATGATACAGAATTTCACATCAAGGTTCAGCATGAGAAATCAACAGTTCTCCAGTCTTCAGGTAGACAATTTCTCATGCAGGCTGCTTGGTGGGAACTCAATGAAATGGAAATCAAATTTGCTGCCTTTGTTATAAGGATTCCTCCTGCCTAAGTTAATCATGTAGCTTCAGCCTGTCATCAGTAATGAGCAAGAAGGTTGATGTGATTGATTTTTTCCTAAACTATCTGAATTGTGTGGATTGACCCATCAATAGAAGATAAGCCTGCAGCTGTTCTATCAAATATTTTGTAGTTCTTTACTCATATATGGGATATGACAGTCAAGTATAGTTTTTCAGTCACGGACATACTTATGCAAAATAAATCAGAATATATTTTAAAGTGTAAAACTGGTAGAGAATATAAAATAACAAATCCATTCATTAGTTTATTATATTTGTAGATACATGAATAAAACATGTCATCATCTAGCTGTAGGCTGTACAATGTATAGCTGCTTGCAAATAATGTATATAAATATGATGCAACTAAACAATTGGTATTTAAGAAAGATGCTTGCTGACATGACATGTCTATTTTAGTAAATATATGCATTACCTATGACATAAGGATCCTGAATTGCCTCATCCTAGAACTCTGCGTTGTGCTGTTCTTCCTGCAAATGTGCAAGTATAACTGTGTGTTATCATTCCCATTGTCTGCAGGGTATCTCCCTACATATTTATTGCACAGCGTCAGATAGTTTACAACACTGAGTTATAAGAAAAAAAATGCCCTGTTATTTACTAATACAGACATGTCATGAAAAATGTATTTCTTAAAGAGGTCCTTTCACCACCTCCTCCGATGTCAGCTCTTTGTACCTTTCAAAAGGTGTTGGTAGCAATAGAATCAGTATGTGTGGTGAGTTCTAAGTAATGTAAAATAGTAGGCAACCAATGTGTTAATACACAAATAAATTTACATAGAAAAAGTGATACTGTAACAGTTTCTATAAAGTTTAGTATTGATCAAAATACATGCGTTTTCCAGTTCTATCGTACAATTAAAGGGTTGTCCAACTAATCTTTATTGATGACCTATCCTCAGGATAGTTTATCAATAACAGATCAATACAGGTCAGGTTTGGGGAATAGATGGTGCACAGTGTGTACAGCGGTCACAACGCTTGTATGAGCACCATGGCACCTTCTAACAACTGATCAGTGGAGGTCCCTGGTGTCTTACTCCCATTGATTTCTAAAGGGGCGTCCAGGCTTCATAATTATGACCTATGATTAAGATAAGTCTTCAATTAAAGATTGACTGGGGCCCAGGTGTTTGACCCCCACCATTCAGCTGTTTGAAGGGGCTCCATCTGACTGACAGGTCTCTTCATATGCAAAATGTTTACAAAAAAGTGTATGTTGAGGAGCCCTAATATCTATAAAAGTTTAATGTTAATTTTACTGGTACTTGCCAAATCTTCTAATTCTATTTAATATCTGCTTGAGGAAGCAAAGTGGAGGAGGGACAACATCGTATGTACAGTCCTATGAAAAAGTTTGGGCACCCCTATTAATCTTAATCATTTTTTGTTCTAAATATTTTGGTGTTTGCAACAGCCATTTCAGTTTGATATATCTAATAACTGATGGACACAGTAATATTTCAGGATTGAAATGAGGTTTATTGTACTAACAGAAAATGTGCAATATGCATTAAACCAAAATTTGACCAGTGCAAAAGTATGGGCACCCTTATCATTTTATTGATTTGAATTCCCCTAACTACTTTTTACTGACTTACTGAAGCACAAAATTGGTTTTGTAACCTCAGTGAGCTTTGAACTTCATAGCCAGATGTATCCAATCATAAGAAAAGGTATTTAAGGTGGCCAATTGCAAGTTGATCTCCTATTTGAATCTCCTCTGAAGAGTGGCATCATGGGCTACTCAAAACAACTCTCAAATGATCTGAAAACAAAGATTGTTCAACATAGTTGTTCAGGGGAAGGATACAAAAAGTTGTCTCAGAGATTTAACCTGTCAGTTTCCACTGTGAGGAACATAGTAAGGAAATGGAAGACCACAGGGACAGTTCTTGTTAAGCCCAGAAGTGGCAGGCCAAGAAAAATATCAGAAAGGCAGAGAAGAAGAATGGTGAGAACAGTCAAGGACAATCCACAGACCACCTCCAAAGAGCTGCAGCATCATCTTGCTGCAGATGGTGTCACTGTGCATCGGTCAACTATACAGCGCACTTTGCACAAATAGAAGCTGTATGGGAGAGTGATGAGAAAGAAGCCGTTTCTGCACGTACGCCACAAATAGAGTTGCCTGAGGTATGAAAAAGCACATTTGGACAAGGCAGCTTCATTTTGGAAACAAAAATTGAGTTGTTTGGTTATAAAAAAAGGCGTTATGCATGGCGTCCAAAAAGAAACAGCATTCCAAGAAAAACACATGCTACCCACTGTAAAATTTGGTGGAGGTTCCATCATGCTTTGGGGCTGTGTGGCCAATGCCGGCATCGGGAATCTTGTTAAAGTTGAGGGTCGCATGGATTCCACTCAGTATCAGCAGATTCTTGAGAATAATGTTCAAGAATCAGTGACGAAGTTGAAGTTACGCCGGGGATGGATATTTCAGCAAGACAATGATCCAAAACACCGCTCCAAATCCTCAGGCATTCATGCAGAGGAACAATTACAATGTTCTGGAATGGCCATCCCAGTCCCCAGACCTGAATATCATTGCACATCTGTGGGATGATTTGAAGCGGGCTGTCCATGCTCGGCGACCATCTAACTTAACTGAACTTGAATTGTTTGTCCAAAATACCTTTATCCAGGATCCAGGAACTGATTAAAAGCTACAGGAAGCGACTAGAGGCTGTTATCTTTGCAAAAGGAGGATCTACTAAATATTAATGTCACTTTTCTGTTGAGGTGCCCATACTTTTGCACCGGTCAAATTTTGGTTTAATGCATATTGCACATTTTCTGTTAGTACAATAAACCTCATTTCAATCCTGAAATATTACTGTGTCCATCAGTTATTAGATATATCAAACTGAAATGGCTGTTGCAAATACCAAAATATTTAGAACTAAAAATGATTAAGATTAATAGGGGTGCCCAAACTTTTTCATAGGACTGTATAATCCCTGTACTATGACATCACTGTGTGTACACAATGTTTATTACTTCTACACAATGGCATCTCTGTGTTTACACTGCCTCACTGCGTGAATTAGCAACATATTGTCATATCACAATTTTATTACCTCTGTACTATGTCATCACTTTATTATCCATGTACTGCAACATAAATGGGGTTGTTATCTCTTTACTGTGACATCAGTATGTTTATAATGCCTGTATATTTATGATCCTCATACTAGATCATCATAGTGTGTTATCTCTGTACTGACACATCCCTGTGTCTACTATTAACTGTTTTACTATGGACCCCTCTGGTAACTCTTGCTACGTGCAATATCCTTTTCTTTGCAGTAATTTTTCATTATGCCTGCTATAAGTTAAATTAATATAAATGTACAGGACTGACTCGACCCTTCCCATGTAACCTAATTTTTGAGAAGCAGCAAGCATGCTGCAACACCCCAGTTTCCATGTAAGGGAATTGCTAGAAGAGCAATTACCCAGTAGCTGCTGATTAACCCGGGGGAAGGGGAGGGAGGGAAGGGGCACGATAAGACAGTGAGCCCTAAACTGAACCACCCCTGTCCCTGCCTACTTGCTTATCCTGTCCTAAGCGACAGGTGACAACTGGGCGGCAAAACCCTACCTAGATGACACAGAAAAAGACAAGACAAACAGCAACAAATAGGAAGTCAGCTAGCCAAAGGGTCGGTAACAGTCAAGCAACGCAGTACAGAAACTAAATCCAAGAGAATAGTCAACAGTAAAGCCAGAGGTCAATAATATGACTACAGGTAACAAATCAGCAACAGTAACAGCCAGCATGCACAATGCAATAGCAAGCACCAATGTGAATGTGAGCAAACAATAAATAGGATGGAAGAACACGTCCCAGACCTGATAGGAAGAAAAGCTGTCAATCACACAGGTAAGGCTATCATTAATTATAGGGCAGAGGGAAACCAAGATGAAGGAGATTGGTGTGGTGGTAAATCAGTTATCAAGGTATGGGAATAGGACAGTGTTCACACAGAGCAGCAAAAAACTCTAAGCAAAGAATCAGACACACCTCCTGCTCCACAGCGTGCGAGCGGAGAGTGGCGCAGAAATCCAAATAGGCAGAGACATTACATCCCAAAAAAAATTGCAAATCCTTGCATTAATGGTGCAAACTTTGGCAACTTTTTAACAGTTTCTTGTATCCAGTGTTTAAAAAAAATCCACTTACATTTTTGTGTGCATTTTTTTTTTAAACAAAATTCATTATGTACTAGACAATACTATGTTTTGGAAAATACTCTACTGAAGATTGTCATGTTTCATATTTCAACTTTAATATGTGACATATACTCCTTAATTGTTTTTTATGATAATTTTCTTTACAAATAATAAGGCACGTATTTGGTATTAATATTATGTTGAAACAACTGGGCATATTGGAACAATACTACTTACGTAGAAGGATGAGCCACCTGTGTCTGCAATAATATCTGAACTTATTAAAATAGAAACCCTGGAAGAGTAGACTGTTTATTTAAGACACATAATACCTTCAATAAATGTCAGGAATGCAAGTAATTTTAGCTACATCATACAAGGTGAAGACAGTAAGAGCCTACATTATTCATTATTCTCCAGCAGTGGATTTATGTGCAACACAAGGTATCATTTTTAATCCTTACACATACTGAATCCAGTTTAGTTAAAATACAGTATAAAATACCTAATAAACAGCACATAACTGACTAATTAATTCTTAACTAATTAAATAATTAACTAATTCTTAAAATACAGTTGAATTATTTGGTTATAAAATATTCTGCAACTTGCACATTTCATTTTAAAGATATGCTAACTGTGACTATAATGAGAAACGCCAGATAATGTTATTGTGCTTTTCCCTTTAGGTAGGGTTCACACTACCGTCGGTGTCTGCTCAGAAGGTGTTGTTAAAAAAAAACAAAAAAACGGACACCTATCATAACGGACACAAAGTCGGTAAGCCAAGGGTCAAAGCCAAAATAACAAAGAAGTACCAAAATGTAATCCAAAAGAGTAGTAACAAGAATAGCCAAAGGTCAGAAGTCAGTAAATACAAAACAATAGCAAAGAGAACAACTTATCGAGGACAGAGTCACAACAGCCAGACAAAATGTGTGGGCTGAGGACCTGTTTCTAGAAAGTCCAGAACCTGCGTGCAAGCAGAGGGTAGCAAAGAGACCTGAACAGGCAAAGATGTTACACATAGCCAGTATTATCTCTTTTCATTAAATACCTAATATGTTATTATATTCTGTGTGAATAGGTATTCTTTCATCATCTTTGAGTTAATCTGTTATATAAACAAAAAGTTTACCTACAATATATATATAAATATATATTTAAATAATAGTCATTAATTAGTAGTCATTAGTATTTGGTGCACATCATGATATTAGGCAGCTACTTTCTGCACTCTGCCAGGCATCTCCCCACAGAATAATGGCAGTTAATAGGAGGAACAGACTCTCGGATGTCCTTGAGCCAGATCTGCAGTCTATTGCAGTCAGCTTTGAAGAGTCATGCTGGCCTCTTACTAGTACTATATATGCTGTATGTTGTACAGTACTGTATATTCAGGCCAATGTCTATGCTAATAAATGTTATTAATGCTGATGAGTATCAGTCATATAACATAATGTGAATCAGGACCAAGTCTGATTTCAGCCAAACATACAGTACAATGGCAGCCATTATTGTGAATAGACAAGCAATGGCAGATGCTGCTAACAAACTGGCCACAAGTGTACTGTTATGCCAGTGTTGTCTCTAACAATGAACAGCAGTGGATTTTATTACTACTTGCTTTTCTGCTGTATTTTTTTCTTGCTGAGAGACAACATTTTATGTACTTTGGAGCAAATTAACAGTTTCACAGTGTCGCGGCTCACTTCATGATAATATTTTTATTCTTTACAGTTCCAAAATGTACCGCTGATTCAATTCATATCTCTCTATTTGTGTTGGCGTGCGTTCTTTTTTTTTTATATATACAGCCCTACCTCTGTTCCATAAACACTGTAAACTTTTTAGTTGCTTGCAGCTACCACTAGGGGCAGCTCACTACATAGAAATTTCTATGGCTCCCATTGAAGTCAGAAATAAGTAAACCAGCCCAGTAACAGGAGTTGTAAGCAGTCAGAATAATATAATGTCTGGTCTGTATATAATATAATGGCTGCAGAAGAGAAGTAGGGAATTAGACACTATGTAAAAAAAAACAAACCTTGGCTTATCTCACAAAATTAATCATCATAGAATTTTGGCCCTATTTATAGAAAAAACATTAGATTTCCCTAACCTTTATACAGTAAGGAGTTGCTTTTAGATGAATGGAAATGGAGAAATTACTATACATAGAGATTCTATAACAGTGATGGCGAAACTTTTAGAGACTGTATACCCAATCTGCAACCCAAAACCAACTAAATTATCACAAAGTGCCAACACAGCAATTTAACCTTAATTCTGTGCGGATCTACAATTGTAGACAATTACGGATCTGCAAAATACAGTCGTGTGAATGGGGTTTTTACAGAGCTTTCAATTATACAAACAACTTTGTATTGCATTTGGTATAATTTTGAACAATTAATGTTCACTATTTACATCGTACAGATCTGTTATACAGGACCGTGTGATGTTATTATGACCTGTAATAATATCACGTCTGCTATAAAACAGATACTGTGTGATATAAATAGTAAAGCGTCCACACTCAGTCCAATCTGCTCCAAAGTGACCCCCACACAGCCCAATATGCTCCATAGAGCCCCCACACAGTGCAATCTTCTTCAAAGTAGCCACCACACAGTACAATCTGCTCCACAGTAGTCACCACACAGTACAATCTGCTCCACAGTGGCCCCCACACAGTACAATCTGCTTCACAGTAGCCACCACACAGTACAATCTGCTCCACAGTGGCCACCACACAGTATAATTGTTAGGGAATAGCCAGATGATAATTCCCCAGAAGCTGCTGGTGAACCCTGGAGGGAGGGGCACAAGGGACAGTGAGCCCTAAACTGAAGCCCCCCGCTTTCCCTTCCTATTGCCAGACCCTATCCTAGGTGATAGGCGACAACCACGAGGACAATCCCTCCCTGAATACGTGAAACACAAAACGCAGACAAGACGTACAACAACAAAGGGAGGTCAGGTAGCCAGGGTTCGGTAACAAGAGAGCGATGCAGTGCCAAATCGGAGTCAAGAGAATAGTCAGTAGGAAAGCCAGAGGTCAAGGATCAGCATACAAGTAAATAACAGCAAGTGATACCAGAAAGCAAGGGCAATAACCGGCACCAGTGTGACTGTGAGCCAAGACTAAATAGGGAAGGAAGAACCCGCCCAGAACCTGACAGGAAGAAAAGCTGTCAATCACAGGCAAGACAGATTAACCACTTAATGAACAGAGGCAACCTTGGCAGAAGACGGGTGTGGTGCAAATCCAATTAAGGACTAGAGCCGTGTTCACACAGTGCAACTAAAAACCTTAAGCAGATTGTCAAACTGCACACGCCTCCGGCGCCGCAGCATGCGAGCAGAGGGCGGCGCAGTGACCCGAACAGGCAGAGATGTTACAATAATCTTTTCCATAGATGGGTGGCCACAGAGAGGACTCTGAGTGCCACCTCTGGCACCCGTGCCATAGGTTCACCATCACGGTTCTAGAACAATTATATGTTTACAATTACCCCAAATATTACTTCTTATTTGTTTTTATGAGAGAGACAAATATATTCTTAGCTACAAAGTATCTACATTTTTTCTTCATTTATTTATGTGGTTCCTGCCATCCCTTTTTGTTCTGCTTAGCAGACTTTAATGTCTACAGATGTTAGATCTTCCTGTCTGGGACCTAATAATCAATGAATCCACTTCTTTGCTTTGTATTCCAGTATATCTTCTGTACACTGTTAAAATACAATCCTTCTGGGACTTGCCATTTAACAGGCCATTATTTAGCTCCTATTGCTACTGAAACAAGGATGTTGGCTATGTCTGTTCATAAGTTAGTTTGTTGGAGAAAACTTAGTTTTATGGACTAAGGCCCCACGTAATGGGCCACAGACAAAAAGTGTGGGGGAAATACATAGCATTTTTTCCTGCAGTGCTTTTCACAGAAAGTGCACAGAGTTTTCCTCTACAGACTTTCTGCTTCAATTTTACCTATTGTGAGAGAGTGAAGGGTGTGGTCTGGGAAGACAAGTGTGTCCCAGCCAGGCATCTAAAGGGTGTATGGTAAAGATTCACACCAGGGAGGTCAGCTGACTAATCAGGCCCTAATAACAGTCTGAGTGTGAAGACTAGCAGAGTGGCACCACACTGACAGAGCTGATCTCTCCATGCCAAACCTACAGAGCAGGTACTGTGCCACCCGTTGTTGTTGCCAAGGTGGGAGACTAGTAGCCAGTCTCCAGTATAGTGAGGGAAAAGTTTCCTTACGTTTAACCACTTTAGTACCGGGCCAATTTGTGGTCCAGGACCAGACACATTTTAGGTTTATTTTGTATGTGCGGTTTTGAGGGCTGTAACATTTTTCTCGTATGTCTCATACTAGTAATCATAGAGAGATAGATATTGAACTAATGGAGCTAATAAGTGGTAAAAGAAATTGAAGAAAACTAAAGGAAATGAAAAAAAGAATTTGCAAGCAGTGTACAGTGAAAGCACACGGATCCCCATAGACTAAAATTGGGACCGTGTGCTTACCACCAGATCTCTACTGGGAACATGTGGACAGGAAAGTACTTCACAATCTAATTTCCTGTCTGCATGATTCGTGCGAGCAACATGCAGCAAGCACATGGACCCCATTATAGTCTATGGGGTCCGTGTGCTTTCACTGCACACCGCTTGTAAATGTGTTCGGCAGTCCATTCAGGGGGTCCCATGCAGACTCCCCGAATGGATTACGAAACGCAGATGTGAACGAGGGGTTAATCCTGTTTTTTTTCTAGTTGCCAGCTGGTTCACACAGCAACTCCTCAATCTGAGTATTAGACTTGCATAGAGAGTGGTCTACACAGCAATATGAGTGAATTGGTGGATCACATAACCACTCTGTCTTTGTTTTTACCTTCTCCCAGGTATAGGCAGCAGCACTGGGAAATTACTCAATTCTCAATTCCCTTACACTGTGGTTACAAATGATCCAAAAATTCCTAGAATGAGGGACCCCAATATTTATTGTGAACTGATATACACCCATCTTTCAATGACATCTAATGCAGCAATCAGGAACACAATTTTAACTAAAAGTAGGTCCATAAACATTCCACTTTTTAAAGGAATGTATCACCTATATATATATATATATATATATATATATTTGCAAATTAAAGGGACATTCTGGGTTTTTGATATATGTGATCTACCTGGCACCACCACTGAGCAGAAGTTGCTGCTCCTGGAACTAAACAATGGATGGAGTTGGCCCTGTCCACTGTATTGCACTTGAATAAATAGGCCCCCAAAAAAACAAAAAAAACCCTTAAACTATATACTAAGAAAAATCTTTTTTTCTAATCTTTTTTTTTCTATTATCTTTGTAACATTGTTTTGTTAGAAATCTTGGCTGTAGACAATTGTACAGCGAAAACATGAACAATAGACATTAGAGATGAGCGAACACTAAAATGTCTGAGGTTCAAAATCCGATTCGAACAGCCGCACATTGTTCGACTGTTTGAACGGATTTCGAACCCCATTATAGTCTATGGGGGGAAATGCTCGTTTCAGGGGTACGCAACATTTGATAAAATTATACTTACCAAGTCCACAAGTGACGGTCGGGCTGGATTCTCCTTGAAGTCTTCTCCCGGCGCAGCATCCCCGCGTCTTCTTCCAGCTGGAATTCACTCTGCCTAGGCATCGGGGCCTAGGCAGAGCCGACTGCGCATGCGCGGTCATGCGCGGACATGCGCAGTTGGCTCTGCCCGGCCCGATGCCTGAGCAGAGCCGACTGCTAATGTTCCGGTCCTATGTTATTAAGTGTTATATTTAACTGAAATCTTGCCAGTGATGGGCTTTGCTGAGGAGTGGTATGACTGCTGAAAAGTGATGTCTACAAATCCGGAAGTCAGGCTATTGAGAGGCTCTGCAAATATTTGGGCCAATACCTGCCAAGGACTTCACCACTTTGCTTCTTCTGGCACATGTCTCTTAACTTATTTTTAGAACAACTGTTACCTGCTGAAAATAAAAATACAAAAAAAAACCTTTACATGCCACAAGTCACATGCCGAGGGATGAGAACTGGTGGAGCACCGCTACATGCTGAGTATTATTAGTGTCCCTGCCTATATATAGTTTTAATAGCCTCATAGAAACGCTCCGTTTTTATTGGATGAAGAGCGTGCGCGACTTTCTTCCAGTCACTACATGCTGATATTTACATTTATTATGTACAGACACATTAGTCATCTCCACGTATGTATGTGTAGAAATACTGTCTACTAAAAGAGATGGGAATAGCATTTCTTATTTTTTTTGCTACTGTACTTGTTACTATTTTATACTGCATACTTTGTATAGTTTAATGAATATTCTGTTTTTTTCTAGGTTGATTTACATAAAAATCTTAGCCAAATGACAAAAAAGTTAACTTGGTGACAATAATGGCTTCCCACGCTCACTGCCTTTACAGAGGTCATGTACATGTAAAACAAGTACACAAACTGATGTCAGAGAGTAGCCTACAAAACATTTAGAATGATGCATGAGGCCAAAATAACAAACCACTAATGTGGCTGAGGAATTATCTACGTGTAAATCATACAGCCAATTAGGGAATCCTAAACCCTGCAAACTGATCTGCTATGTGTCCCCTCTGGCACACTTTTGTCACTTGCTCCCTGGGGACTAATTAAATCAGATTGTGACATACTATATGTCAAATAGGCAAATGACAGAAATAGTAAGCGTGTCATGAGTATTTTAACAGAATGGGCAGAAATTCCAAGGACGATAATTTGTTTGGAGAACCTCTCATTTCTGAAACTTCCCCCATATCCACCAGAGAATTCATTTCCTTATAGTGTCAGCAGAATGGGTTCTCCAAGTCATATCTCTACCAGTGCAGAGTTACCAGCTCTTGTCTTATAGGTACATTAACTCTTATCCAAAAAAGATTATTACGGCGTCTCGTACTGGGGCAGGGAGCGTGCGTCTTCCCGCCTCTCGCTGATATTGAGGGGGGAGAATGTGCTGCATGTTTTTCCCGTACCCCACCTCTCAGGAGGAAGAGAGGTGGCATACCCTGGATCTAAAGAGGTGTTTACAAATCTATCTGGAACGCACTAGAACCTTCAGGAGAGCAGAAAATCTTCTGGTAAATTTTTTCGGTAGATTCAAGGGGTGTAGAGCCTCTGAAACAACATTGGCGAGATAGATAAAGGAGGCCATCTCTCAAGCATTCAGTACTCAGGGTCTACTTCCACCTGAGTTTGTAAGGGCACATTCTACCCGGGCAATTGCCGCGACTCGTGCAGAGAGACATTCTATCTCACTGATCTGCGCGGCGGCAACCTGGAGTTCCCACCTAACCTTTGTGAGGCATTACAGGCTAGACAATTTTAGTGCGGAGGCAGTTGCCTTCGGTCGCTCAGTGTTGACATCTGTTTGTCAGGAAGTCCCACCCTAGGGGGGGTTTCTTGCTACCTCCCCATCCTTTGTGCTGCTGTTTTGACATATGGGGAATGGAAGATTATGTAGATAATCTGTTTTCCCATAGTCCAAACAGCAGCACAAAGCTCCCTCCCTGTATTTTTTTTCTGTTAACCCCTTAGCGACCCTTGACGTAACTGTACGTCATGGGTCGCATGGGGATGTATGGAGCGAGCTCACAACGTAAGTGAGTGGAGTTACACGGCGACTGTGAGAATGCTGCGACTGTAACATCTAGTTGCAAAAAGATTGAGCATGGCTTTTTTGTGACTAGACGTCATAGTACCCTTAGGGTCACTTTGTTGTTTTATTAACTTACATTAGTGAAGTAGTCACAGGCATGGGAGTCATGAGCAAAGTTGTCTTGTAGCCCTAGCCTTAATAGGACAGATTTCTCCATCCTGGGACAACAGGGCTACATAAGACCTCTGTTTTTGTACCTGTGCTATAGAAAATGCATTTCGTAAGTAAGTCATCCAGCTTTTTGGCAGCCAATACAAGCCCTAGGCCCCTGCAGTGGGTGCGGGAGATGGCTGACAGTAATACACCACAATGCTGCCACTTCATCTCTGGTGGTCACATCAGGAACCCCCACATGCATTAGGGAGCCTGGCCGTACCCTTCCAGGTTGTTACCCCAGCAGAGTGTGTCACCTAGAGTCTGGAGGGCATAAAGCTTCAGGAAGTCATCAATGGCACAGATTATGGCCAGACCACTTTGTGCCTACTGCCCCATCACCCCTATTGCCAAAATATACTTCAATATGCTATTTTCACTGCTAGTTTTCATGATCCTTATCGTAAATGGGTTTCCTGGGTTTATTAATCAATAACCTATCCTTAGGATCAACAGTGAAAAGATACTACAATGTTTGGACAATACACTGACCACTGCCCCATACATTGTGTAGGGGTTGTGACTGGTATTGCAGTTTGTCCCTATTCACTTTATGAATGTGTTGTCATATGGCCAGCAATGGTTTGTTATCTTAAGAGTGTGTGCTATCCTAAAATCAGCAGTACCCGTGATAGAGATAACAGAATGGTGACTCTAGAGATGGCAGAACGTTTGGACAGCAGATCTCCAAGTCTCACTGCCCTGTAGAATAGGCACATTTATGGATCTTTCCTTCTTCTCATTTTGAAGAAACTGTGCCGAGAGCCAATCCCCCCCCCCCCCCCCCTTACATTTCCTGCTTTGGAGCCAGTTAACCCCACTCCCTAAACAGTTGACCACGCCCCACCCAGTTGACTATGCCCCCTATAAGTGGACACTGGCTCTCTACAGAGCTTGGATACACAGAAAGCTGTTTGAGAGCAAATGGAGTTGGCTGTTTTCCGACAGTGGAGCCAAATGATCCAGTGAAATGATCCAATGAAATCCCCATGTCTTGTATATTTCAACTGTAATCATATTTGGTCTTGAGGTTTGAGAGAGGTGCAGGGACAACAGAGACAGTAAATGTACTGCTTAAGGGATTGACTGCAAGTCCTCCTGATGAATTAGAAGAAAACTACATCCGTGTACTAAATTATCACTCTTGCCTACTGCTGAAAAAACCACTATGTTGCAGAACACCCTTATTCCCATGTGCCTGCTCTACTACCTTTCTGAGAGAGGTCTAAAATTGGGAGATTCCTGGTCAATCTGGGCATATCTGTGTAGAGAGGAAGGCCATATGTAAAAAAAAAACAAAAAACAGTGGAAACCATGAAGAAGCTCTGGACCTGTGTTCTACAGATGTGTAACCTCCATGCTTTCACGCTACATTGACCTGAGTAAATTGCGTTTTCACTGTTTAACCTTCCAACCATGCCTGTGTCTTAGATTATTGATTTTACCATTCCTGAGGGTGCCCCACTTCATCATCATTACCAGGAGACAGAACAGCCGGTAGCACCCTATTGTACATAGAGTATGTGCAGGGCTATGGAATAGGTAGGCCAAACCACCGATTCCAATTCTGACTCCTCTATATTTAGACAGCCGGACTCCAACTCTTTCATACAATATTCGCAAAAAAGCTGCTTAGTGATTTTCTATGAAACAAAAGCAAACATATAACAAATGATGTACCCAATTAAACATACAATACTGCTAATTGTATAATATAATGTAAAATACTCATTTTATTTTGAGTCAGCAGCGTATATATGAATCTGATCTCACCCAATACTGGTCCCTATCCCATAACTCCAATGCCACAGTCCTGTGTATTTCCGTACTGAGCTCCCCCTAGTGGTGGCTGTTGGCAGACAGAATTTTGCTCAGTTCTTGTGATTTTCATGAGGTTATAAAGATCACAGTGTGAAGTTTCTTCTGAGTTTATTCTCATATCTACATAGGTAGGTCTCTAGCTTTTTGCTAACAATTTGGAATAATAAATAAATTAATTTAGCAATGAAAGTAATGGTGTGGTTTGTTGCATTGCTGACCACAGAACTGCTTGGTCTCATGGGCCAAACAGGTATTTACTATAAGCTATGACACAGGAGCGATAGTCTAGGTTCTCTAGAATGCTAGCAACATATGAGGGAATACTATGGTATCCCCACCAGCGTCTCCATTGATTTTTCAAGCTGATATTTGTCAATATATCTCGGCATGATGCCATCTGCCTATGCCAGTCATAAAATATATAATTACAGTCAGTAGAATTACATGCTGTGTCTATGAGTCAGCATACGCTATACTGTTCCCCTCACTAGCTTTGAATTCTAAAGAGATTTATGAATAATAAGAAAGGTCATACACAAATGCATTATTGCAGGATTTAATATATATCACAGTAATTCCCATATAATGCTGTTTTATTATTTTAAATTAAACTTCCAAACCTGCAAGTACAGAAATAGAAGATTTTATAAAAGGAACCAAAAAGTTTTCTTTCCCCCCACAATTTGCCTCCTTTCCTCCATTCAAACATTCCAACTGATATTACTATGGCATGCACGAGTCTTTAGGAAAGATAATCTTAGTGCACACGTACATTCAACCAGTCCATGGGGAACTTCTGTGTATGTAGGTGTTTCTTAGGAAGTGTAGGAGTGCTTGAAAACTCCTTGGGGAAGCTTTAATGCTTATGAGCTTCCTCCACCCAGTTTCTTAAGATTAACAGGTCTCAACCTATACCAATATGGCGCTTTACAATGAAACGTAACTCATAAGAATCGTTGAACCTTGCTCTGAAGCTGACCTGATCTGCATCAGGTTTTGATAGGGTTTTTATAACAATAGTTTTTATTGAAAATTTTTTTTATAATATAAACAAAGGGTCAGTGAAAATTAAGTAAAAGAAAAGTTCACATGCTACAGTTGCATACACATCAAAGGCGGTAAATAAACATACAGCTTAAGGACAAAAAAACCATGAGTACAGAATAGTCATGTATTGACATGTGAACATATGTAATTGTTTAATTACATGTTGGTGGGCAGAGTGACCCAGAGGAAAGATATGAAAATCGCAGCTGGAGCCGAGGTGCCGAGATAAATTACAATAGCAAAAAGAACAATAACAGAAAAGAACGAAAACAATAACAGTAACAACAAAAGGGAAGGAGAGATCACTTCAGATCTAGTCGGAGAGACATAGAAAATAAAATAGAATGAAATAATATAATAGTACTAGGTGAAAGGACCACCATTTATGAGGGTAGCAGACCTTTCTATGCCAGATGTTGCGCATTTATGGGCTAGAGGACAAAGAATAAGCAAGGATGCACTAATAATAATAATAATAATAATAATACCATAAATATGACAAAGTGCCAATATGATCCTGGAATACCAAAGAGAATTTAGCCCAAAACACACTCTCTATCAGTAAGATAGAGGTTGGCCTATGCAATCAATGGGCCAAAGCAGATTGGAAGGATGTTGTCCAGATCTCCCATTTCTTCCTAAATCTGTCCAGACTACCACCGTTGCAAGCAAAAAATTCATTCAAATTGATGGTTCAACAATACCATTGAGATCAATTCAGACAAGGATGGGCAGAAGGTGGACTTCTATAAGTAGGCGAGCAGCCCTAAGTATATGGCATACAACAGTTCTATAGGGTTTTGATATGGTTTTCGATGCAGTTTTGAGAAGGTATGAATTACAATGGGAGAAAATGTATTCACATGGGTTTACATAGTGTTTTTTCCACAATAAAAAGTATTAAAAACACATGTAATTATATAAATGCACACATTTTTCATATAACACAGCACGTTTTTAAATAAATTTTCATAGAAAAAGCCCAGTGTAAACCTACCCCAAAGGACAGGTGCTACTGCTCCCCTGTTTTGAATCCACTTCTGGATAACTTCAAAACCTGATCAAACCCTTTTGCAGAACGTTATTCTGTAAGTCATTCAGCCTACAGTTAGGACATCATGATTTGGCTGACAGGTGTTCTCTATAAAAAGCTAGTCTTATTGTCTTTAGTATATATAAAGTGCAGGAAGAGGTCTGATGTGTTTCACATCCATGTATCTAAGACCCTATAGCTAAGCCAAAATCTATAAGATTATGTTGCATAAGGCTGCCAAGAGGAGGGAGGTAATCCTGTGCCTAGGGAAAGCCTCTGAGCTGCTGTCTTGTCATCATTATATGTACAGAGTGATAATCCATATTCCAGGATGCAGGGACGGTTTTAGACAAATTGGGGCCCTGGGCAAGTTTACAAGTGGGGCCCTAAATTCCAAGGAGTAATCTAAAACACATAATCACTATAAAGTACTTTTCTCTCCGCATGATTTGTGCTCACACCACGTGGAAAACACAGGAATCCCTTTATAGTCTATGGCAGGGGTAGGCAACCTTTTTTGTTCGGCGTGCCGATTTAAATTAAAAAATCAAAGATGAGGTCCTCGGAGTGCCGGGCAATAATTGTAAAGCCGACGACACCTACACTAAAGTCATATAGCACAAACCACAACATAGGGGTGCTGTCATACTGTGATCCAAACCACATGCGCTTACCACTATTTTCCTGGATACACATGTTCTTTTCCTTTAGAAGCAATGTAAGTACATGCGTAACCCACAATTAGTGGTAATGTATGTGACTGGGAGTAGAGTGAGGTCATAGCTGTAAGGGAGCGTTCACACTACCGTCTGTGTCCAACAGCTAGTGTCCGCTGCTAATGTCTGTTCAAAATTTTGTGCGGACATTAGCAGCGGACACTAACTGTGTCTGTGACATTTTGCATTAATTTATATGGACATCGGGTGCGTTCGTTTACTGTCCATGGGTGTCCTTAAGTGTCCGTTCCCAAAGATGTCCGACTTTTCAAGCGGACAGCAAAAACCTACATGTCAGTTTTGCTGTCCGCTTGAAAAGTCGGACATCTTTGGGAACAGACAGTTAAGGACAGGCACGGAGTGTAAAAGAACGCACCCGATGTCCATTTAAATCAATGCAAAATGTCACGGACACAGCTAGTGTCCGCTTCTAATGTCCGCACAAGATTCTGAACATTACCAGCGGACACTACCTGTCGGACACCGATGGTAGTGTGAACGCTCCCTTACAGAATACTGAAGTTACTAACAGCCGAGGACTGGACGGAGCATACAGGTACATTGTGTGTCAGCTCTTTAGGCTGAGGCCTCACATTACAAAAATGCAGCTTTTTTTAATTGCAGATTTAGCTGCGTTTTTTTTTTCCATCCAAGCCAAGAATAGCTAGAAAAGGAACGGGAAATATATAGGAAGCTTCTTATATGTCTCACTCCTGCCCAATCTACTCCTGGCTTCGGCTAAAAAAAAACAGCAAAATCTGCAAAGAAAAAAAGCTGTTTCTGCAACGTGGGGCTTTAGCCTAAGGCTGAGGCACAGGGAACACAGCTTTTTTTGTTACATATTTTGCTGTGTTTTTCTGAGCCTAAGCCAGGAGTGGATTGAGCAGAAGGGAGACGTATAAGAAGCTTCCTATATATTTCCCATTCCTTCTGTAGCCATTTTTAGCTTTGGTTGCAATAAACCGCAAGAAAATCTGCAACAAAAACGCTGCGTTTCTGCAACGTGGGGCCTCAGCCTTATGCCTCCTGCATACAAGTGGCACGCATGTGGTTTTCACTGACGTATATGTTAATAATGAATTGACAGGGATGCAAATGCAGACAGATATAGGGGATGTATAGGACACATATAGGACCTGCTCCATAATTTTCAGCTCTTTAATTTGGCCCAGATACACAGCCACAAAAAGAATGGCTGTATATATGGGTCCATTGAAATATATAGGTCTGTACTTTTATCCACAGTTGTAGATAAAGTGTCTGGTCATGTGCATTGCAGGTTAACTCAATGTGCCTCATATTAATAGCAGTTAACTAGAGATGAGCGAACACTAAAATGTTCGAGGTTCGAAATTCGATTCGAACAGCCGCTCACTGTTCGAGTGTTCGAATGGGTTTCGAACCCCATTATAGTCTATGGGGAACATAAACTCGTTAAGGGGGAAACCCAAATTCGTGTCTGGAGGGTCACCAAGTCCACTATGACACCCCAGGAAATGATACCAACACCCTGGAATGACACTGGGACAGCAGGGGAAGCATGTCTGGGGGCATAAAAGTCACTTTATTTCATGGAAATCCCTGTCAGTTTGCAATTTTTCGCAAGCTAACTTTTCCCCATAGAAATGCATTGGCCAGTGCTGATTGGCCAGAGTACGGAACTCGACCAATCAGCGCTGGCTCTGCTGGAGGAGGCGGAGTCTAAGATCGCTCCACACCAGTCTCCATTCAGGTCCGACCTTAGACTCCTCCTCCTCCGGCAGAGCCAGCGCTGATTGGCCGAAGGCTGGCCAATGCATTCCTATGCGAATGCAGAGACTTAGCAGTGCTGAGTCAGTTTTGCTCAACTACACATCTGATGCACACTCGGCACTGCTACATCAGATGTAGCAATCTGATGTAGCAGAGCCGAGGGTGCACTAGAACCCCTGTGCAAACTCAGTTCACGCTAATAGAATGCATTGGCCAGCGCTGATTGGCCAATGCATTCTATTAGCCCGATGAAGTAGAGCTGAATGTGTGTGCTAAGCACACACATTCAGCACTGCTTCATCACGCCAATACAATGCATTAGCCAGTGCTGATTGGCCAGAGTACGGAATTCGGCCAATCAGCGCTGGCTCTGCTGGAGGAGGCGGAGTCTAAGGTCGGACCTGAATGGAGACTGGTGTGGAGCGATCTTAGACTCCGCCTCCTCCAGCAGAGCCAGCGCTGATTGGCCGAATTCCGTACTCTGGCCAATCAGCGCTGGCCAATGCATTCTACTCAGAGCTATGACTAAGGGGCATTAAAAACCCCGAAATGCGTCAGACTCGCGGCATTATGTTTTTTCTCACTTTTTCTTCCTTTTTAATGGATTTATGTTTTGTCTGGAGGTCCCTTCGACCTGTTTTAATTTGATGGAATAAACAAGATTTTATACTTACCTCAGTGTTGCGGATCCATACTAAGTTCGTATTGTTGCATCAACACAGCTCCGTGGAATCGGGAGAACGGGTCGTGCACCTGGGTAATGCTTCTGAGACTGAAGGGACGCTCTCTCTCTCTCAATTTTGTGTATGAAAGTTGCAGGCTGCCTGCCGTGCCAGAAAAATATGCCTCGCGTGCCACTCTTGGCACGCGTGCCAGAGGTTGCCGACCCCTGGTCTATGGGGTTTGTGTGCTTTAATTGCTCACCACTTTTTAATGCATATAGGTTTCCATTCCGGGGGGTCCCCAAGTGGACTTCCTGAACAGAATACCAAACACAGATGTGAACCAGGCCTTAGGAATCAAAGGTTGAAAATGCCCGATTTCCGCTAAAATGAGTCCACTGAAGGACCACGGAACCTGCACATTTCATGCAGTAAAGCCAAGGTCAGTCCGTCCTCCTTCACTGCATGTGCTTTACACTTTGAGTACATGTGGACCTGAGCTTCACTACGCATCTTTAAGTTTTATACCTTTTACAACTAAACTGTCTGATAATGATAAAAGCGCAGTGTCATAAGGAATAATAGTCTTAGTTACCTATAGCAACCAATCTCAGCACAGCTTCCATTTTTCAAAGACACTATAAAATGGAAGCTGTGCTGTAACTGGTTGCTATGGACAACTAAAACGATTTTTCTTTATGACATTTTTCATAAAATAGTCATAGTGAGTCTGTGCAAACTGGCTGATGACCGGCCAAAAGCAACTGATCATGTCAAATACTGATATTTTTGGCCAAATGCTGGCCATAAATTCCCAACAGAGTCATTTGTTTTTTAGGCAAAATCTTCCATTGCTCATCTCATCATGACTCACGAACGAACATTAATAATATTTTAATGGTTGATTGACTGCTGAAAATAGCCATTCCTTCTGATCATCATCTAATGTGAATAGCTGGCTTTAGGCGTTTTTTTCTTGTTACAGATTTTGCTGTGTTTCTTTTTTAACCAAAATTAGAAGTGGCATGAAAAGTAATGGAACATATAAACACATACAAAGGAAGCTCTTAGATGTTTCCCTTCTGTTTAATCCACTCCTATCTTTGGCTCATAAAAATGCAGCAAAATCTGCAACAAAAAATGCTGCATTTTTGCAATGTGGTGCCTTCGTCTTACCCTTCGTTCACATCTGCGTTCAATATTCTGTTCAGGGAGTCCGCATGGGGACCCCCCGAATGGAATACCAATTGCAACTGCAAGAAGTGTGCAGTGAAGGCACACGGACCTCATAGACTATAATGGGGTCCATGTGCTGGCCGAACGCTGCCTGCACGAATCATGCGGACAGGAAAGTAGAGTGTGAACTTCTTTCCTGTCCGCATGACACCTGCAGACATCTGGCGGTAAGCACATAGACCCCATTATAGTCTATGGGGTCTATGTGCTTTCACTGGCACAACGCTTGCAGTTGCGTTCAGTATTCAGTTTGAGGGGATCCTCAAGTGGACTCCCCCGGACGGAATACAAACGCAGAGATGAACGAGGCCTTAGTAACCTGTTAAAGTGGTTCTCCAGGACCTGAAGATAATGCTTACTAATGTCCCTTTCTGATCAGCTGTTTCAGCTGCCTGAAGGTGTATATGGAAATGAATGGGATCTGCAGTTCCCCAGTGTCACCATTACAATGTACGGAGTCGTAAGATGTATACAGGTTGCGAGTCCATACACAGTATTGATGGCTCCTGGGAACAGCAGCTTTGCTCCCATTCACTTAACTAGGAGCCTAGTTGCTACTAGATGTATACCTTATATTTAGTAGCAATCACAGCATGTCAATTATACCTACATAAACGTTGGGGTTTCCCTATAGGTATAATGAAGGCAGAAAGTCCACAGAGTATGCAGTTTTACCCACAGTGCTTTTTTGCTGCGGCCCGCTATGTGAGGTCTTAACTAGAGATGAGCGAATACCATTCGATCAAGTAGGTATTCGATCGAACATTAGGGTATTCGACATATTTGATTCCAATCGAATACCACGCGGTAAACGCAGTAAAAATTTGTATCCCATCCCACCTTCCGTGGCGCTTTTTTTGCACCAATAACTGTGCAGGGGAGGTGGGACAGGAAGCAGGAAAACTTAGGCATCGAAAAAAATAGGAAAAAGTTATTGGCTGGCAAAATCAGGTGACATCGGATTTATAAGAATAGTGTCAACCATATTCGTGTCAGATGTGGTTTGGTGAGATACAGAGAGACATCATTGTGATGGTCATGTAGCGATTAGCTTCTGCTAGGCAGGAATACTGAAAACCAACAGCTCTTTTCAGAGCTACACTGCAGGAAGAGTGTATATACTCAACCGTATATATACTCATCCTGCCAAAATTTCACAAAAGCCCTTTTTAGGGCTCAAATTCCCTACCACTGGTATACATTCTAACTGTTCCATAGGGGTGAGAAGAAAGCTGTATACTGTCATCACCTGTAAACATCTGAAAATGCGTCAGAGTATCACAAAGGGACGGGGACAAGGACGGGGACGTGGAAATCCAGCTGAGGATCCAGGCCGCAGTTGAGCTACTGTTGATCCAATGGCTACTGGAGAGGGGCAGCCAGCAGTGCCTTCATCCACAACATCAAGCAGGGTGCAGGGTACCCTGCTGACGAGGCCCGAGCACCAGGAACCTATGTTACAGTGGATAGCAGATATTGCTTCCAGCTGCATTTGCACCAGTCAGTCAGACACTACCTCCAGGCGTGTAGTAACACAACAGTCTGCCTCTCCTGGCGATGCAGTGGCTTTGGACCCACAACCAGCATGTCCCGTCCTCAGTGCTAATGACGAGACACAGTTCCCTGTTTCTGTGCCAGCTCACAAGTTCCTCGTCCTCCTCCTCCTCCACCACCATCACCGTTGAAAACCCCAAGGGCCTGAAAATTAATTTTGTAGTATTCACCCCAAGGGCCTAAAAATAATTTTTTAGGGCTCACCCCAAGGGCCAAAAACTAAAACTCTGCTGGTTAAAGGCTCAATTCACCTCAAGGGCCAAAAACACTGCTGGTACAAGGCTCAACTAACCCCAAGGGCCAAAAACACTGCTGGTTAAAGACTAGGGTTGAGCCGATCTTGAGATTTCAAGATCGATTTTAAAATCCGATTTCCGATCATTTTCCAGCCGATCTCGATCCTGATCGCGATCGTGAAATTTGCTCGATCACCGATCGGAATCCGATCCTTTCCGAACCCGATCCTCAACCCTAGTCAATGCTTCTCTATGGAAAAAGTCACTTTTAGGGTTGAGCCGATCTTGAGATAACCTCCAAACTTGATCCCGCTGGAAAAGATCAGGTCAGAAATCCGATCTTTTCCGATCCCGATCGCTCAACCCTATTAAAGACTCAACTCACCCAAATGGCCAAAAACTAAAACACTGCTGGTACAAGGCTCAACTCACCCCAAGGGCCAAAAACACTGCTGATACAAGGCTCAACTCACCCCATTGCCAAAAACACTGCTGGTGCAAGGCTCAACTCACTTTTGTGATGATACAAGCACTATATGACCGCTTCACCAAGGCTCAACTCACTTTAAGTGCATAAAACTCTGCCGATGCAAGGCTCAACTCATTTTAAGGGCCTAAATCTCTGTCGGTGCAAGGCTCAACTCACCTCAAGGGCCTAAAACTCTGCTACTACAAGGCTCAACTCAACCAAAGGGCCAAAAACTCTGCTGGTTAAAGGCTTAACTCACCCAAAGGGCCAAAAACTCTGCTGGTTAAAGACTCAACCCACCTCAAGGGCCAAAAATCTGCTGGTACAAGGCTCAACTGACTTCAAGGGCCTAATACTCTGCTGGTTAAAGGCTCAACTTATCCCAAGGGCAACGTGATTTAAAGGGGTGCTTGCTAATGTTTCTTTAGGTTTTAAATTTGTGTTTCTGTCCATACTAATGTAGAGGAAAGAAGGTTTCCAAGTATTTTTCCTCTTTCATAGAGGTTCTATTGAGTTTGGAAAGTGTCTTGTTGATAGGCTGTGATAGTGGGGTAATACTGGGTCTTTGGTGTGTTAGATGCCCCCAGACATGCTTCCCCTGCTGTCCCAGTTGCATTCCAGAGGTGTTGGCATCATTTGCTGAGGTGTCATTGTGGACTTGGTGACTCTCCTTAGTCGAATTGTGGATTTCCCTGAAACAAGCATTTTTTCCCCATAGACTATAGAGGGATTCGATATTCAGTCAAATAGTCGAATATAGAGGGTCTACTCGAAACGAATATCGGATATTTCTCATCTCTAGTCTTAACCTAAAACGTAGAAACTTGCTTCTAGTATTATATTAATCCCTTCCCGACATCTACTGTACTATTATGGTGGATGCTAGGTGTTTAAATATGGCAGCCGCTCAGGAGCTGAACAACCACCCTAACCACTGGGTATCAACTATATGACACAGTGCGGGCACTAATCGTGGTCATTATTCATTTCTGTAGTGGTGCTGCCATTTTGGAGTGGATTGCTGTCACCCGGAATGAAATCCGTGGGAAGCAATCCATTAATATAAAGGCCAGGAACCTACTGAAGCTTCCTAGTCTTGTCATTACAGTACTTTTTACATTACATTATATTATATTATATTTATCAACATTGCAAGCCATTGTATTAGTGATCAGTCTAATTTAATATAATATATATATATATATATATATATATATATATATATATATATATATATAGTAAAAAAAAAATTAAAAGTGTCAGAATATGGTGACTCCAAGTATTCTCTTTTAAAAATTTTGGTTAAATTGTAAAAAAAACTACCATCATTACTGACCCATAGAACACAGGTGACGTAATTTTGGGTGCACAGTATAAGAACACACTGCAAAAACGAAGCCCATTCCATTCCAAATTATTTTTTTTTCAGTTTCCCAATACATTTTGCAGAATATTAGTACAATGTGTCCTGTAAACATTAAGCAAAAATACAGCTCTGTCAACAGAAAAATAGTTATGGCTTTTGGAAGAAGAGGAGTAAAAAGCAAAAATTGAAAATAGAAAAATGGCTGTGCCGGGAAGTAGATAAAGAGGAGATTTTCTTCTTTGAAGCTGTATATAATTATCTCAATTCCAACTGTATATTCAACGAAGCCCATTCCACCCCATTCTGAGTTTTTTTATACAGCTTCCCAGTACATTTTGCCGAATATTAGTACAATTTGTGCTGTAAACATTAAGCAAAAATACGGCTCTGTGAACAGAAAATAGGATATGGTTTCTGGAAGAAGAGGAGTAAAAAACATAAATTGAAAATCGAAAAATGGCTGTGGTGAGAAGGAGTTAAAGAGGAGATTTTCTTCTTTGAAGCCGCATATAATTATCCCAATTCCAACTATACTTTCTACCAATGATATACCTAGAAATAATACAGATGGAAACGTAGTGTCATATGAAAGAAGTCAAGCTACTTTTTTATATGACACCAGAAGCAAGTTTCTATGTTTTATAATGCACAAGGTATATCTGTTATCAATGTTTTCAATTACCCCATCCCACCCTTATTTTCCCTGTATTACACACAAGCCCTTACACCAAACTTTGTTAATAAATTAGATTGTATATAGTGCTGCGGAATATGTTGGTGCTGTAGAAATAAAATGTATTATTAATATTATTATATTGCAAAATGTTGTAATCACACAAATGCTGACATAAAATCAAAAGTTTTTTAAAAAGTTTAGTTATGCTTTAAGAGGTACCCTCTATATGGTATGGTTAATAAGGTCATCCTGATGTATAGTGACTGCTAACCTTTTACAGGTAAACTAGCCTAATCTAAGACATTTGGGACTGTTTTTCTATACCCTTTAGAATAAGGCTTTTTTTTTAATGTAGTTTTTATTAAGATTTTCAATAAATTTTCACAACAAAACATAAACCATAAAGAACAGCAACATCAACAAAAGTGCTCCAAAACATCCATGGCAACCTAGGACAGTACAGAACAATTTATATAATAAAAAACAAGACAAAAGAGGAGACAAAGAGGAGGTAAGGGAGGGGGTGGGGAGGTAAGACAGAATAAGGCTGTTTTAACACACTAGTGGGCCTAGAGCAAATGTATCATATGTGCCCCCAATCACCACTTCTTAAGATAAACTTCTCAACCCTCTGAGGACAATTATGGCACCAGAAATTTTTTTTGTTTTAAGTCATGACTACAACCCTTCCCATGTTCCCTTTGATCTCACCCATTTCTACCAAGTCTCTATGTGCCCCAATATAGTAAGTGCTTTTCAATGTATAACAGTACTGAAGCCTTGTTAGTTCACATCACACATCAATAATTTTCTCAAGTGGTCCCACCTAATATAATGCCCCCTGTACAGTATAATGTCACCCTAGTAGCCCTGTATGGTATAATATCCCCCAGGTGGCCCCATACTGTATAATGCAACCCTAGGTAGTATAAGATTAGAGATGAGCGAGTACTGTTCGGATCAGCCGATCCGAACAGCACACTCGCATAGAAATGAATGGACGTAGTCGACACGCGGGGGGTTAAGCGGCCGGCCACCGTCAAAGTGGAAGTACCAGGTGCATCCATTCATTTCTATGGAGCGTGCTGTATGGAGCGTGCTGTTCGGATCGGCTGATCCGAACAGTACTCGCTCATCTCTATATAAGATCCCTTCAGTGACACCCATATTATATAATGCACCCTAAGTGGCCCCAAACATAGTGTAATGTCCCCTCTGTGACCCCACATTATATAATATCCTTCAGAGGCTGCGGTAATCATAGTTACAAGTTCACTCTGTAGATATTAAGCTTATCACTGGGGAATAGAGATGAGCGAGTACTATTCGAAACTCCCGTTTCGAATAGCAAGCTTCCATAGGAATTAATAGATGAAATGTGTTGAGAGTTTATGGATGTGGACCAAGGGAACACCTGATAAACTTCCATTTGGTATACCTATGATTTGGCAAGAGCCCAGAGATCATTCAAGTGATTGTTACTTTTGTATAGTGAAAGTAAGAAAGGAGAAAATAAAGGGCCGCAGTAATTCAACTCTTGTCTTCTGCTCCTTATTTGAAATATTCAGATTGTTCAGCCTGGAAGTAAATGAAGCTGCAAAACAGCATGGGGAACACCGAATTAAAAACCTGAACTTTACCTGAAGTGAATATGCTTTTTAAGTGGGTCATGTGGTGGTGGTGGTGGGGGTACACTTGAAGAGCTTCACCAAATTATATACATGAACAAGCAAATATACTGTTCTCTCCTTCTTGACTTTCTCTTCTCACGTTTTTGTATGTTGCTTGGACTACCACAGTCACACAGTACACAGTAATACATGGTGATGCCTACTTGGATTGGAACAGGCAGATCCTCTTATATGAAGAGATAATACCTATATAAGATCTAAGTCTGGGCAGCTAATTTTATTTATGTAATTAATCCGCCACTGCAAAGCAGTATCATTCTGGTTTTCAAAAATAAACTTAATAAAACCCCTTAAATTTGTGGATGCAAATTATGTTCCTGCTTTATGCAAAGAAATCCTATTTGACTATCATTTTCATTTTAATTTCATTATTGCTGCACAAGTGCAGGTACAGTAGGAATAACAAGTGCGCTCTTATGTAAATCCTCCATAGCTGTAATTACCTGATAAAAACACTCACTAAATGCGCACTGCTATTCATACTGGAAGGGCCATAACAGCTTATTGCACCTCTCTTCACTTGATCTGTATATGTAACATAGACCCTCGCTGATTTACAGCGGTGATCTCCAGAACAACTGTATATAGACATATAACGGTCTTATTGCACAGCCAGATACGAGAGCATTTATCATTGATTGGTGGTAGTTTGTATTAGGAATGATCACTGCTGATTCCATACAGTTTTAGATCTTATCGAGAGCATTCTCCATTTACACAGGTTGATGTGCTGCCTGCAAGCTTGCTTGCATCTATTATGTTGGACAAAGATGCAACTGGCGAACACTTGCTTGTCAGTTTTTACTGGGAAAGAGAATTTTACAAGGGGAATTTATTATTCTATTCCATCTATACCAGTTTTGTGGCTTAGATGAGTACAAGGCCACTTTCCCCATTCTGTGCCTCGCTTAACAGATTCTGGTGTACAAAACACCTGTCCTAATAAATCTGTCCCTTTGTGTCAACAGGCTATAATTGGCCCATGCAATAGGCCCTGTGGTCAGTTTGTTAGGGCCTACATATTATTACATTGAAGTGTTATTACATCTATCTAATAAATTTATATCCAATCAGAATGTGAGACATGTCAGTGAACCCTACGTAATCTTTATAGTAAACTGTTTACCTATGGTAAATCTACTATATGGAAATATAGAAGAAAACAGAAATACATGTTTATACACAACTGAAAATGAGAACTTGTGTTCTGGGACTACTTTGATAGAGGGTACACTGATGAGCAAAAGGATAACAATGTTTTGAACTTTTGACTTTCAGGCTCCATATTTCAACATCCACTGCAACTTAGAGCATGAGACTGCTATCATTTTATAGACAATCATATTGGCTATCTTGTACATAAATTTGACTTGCAATAATTTAGCATTAGTTATGCAGGTTCTTGTCACGTAATTGCTTTGTTACTGTTTTGCTATTAAAAATCTAAGTTAAAATTTTTATTATTTTGTTAATATTTTGCAAATCCACCTTTAGCCTTTCATCCTTCTGGGCATGCTCGTGATCAGATTCCCACAAGTCTTGACCAAAATCTTATCCCAGGTCTCTTCTACATGTTCCCAATGTTGGTGCATACTGGTGATTCACTTGGGTACAAGTACTTTCTTGTGTACAAGTATTTCCTTTAAGTCTACCCACAAGCGTTTTATTGAGTTAAGTTTTGGGGACTGAGGGAGCCAATGCAACTCCTCTACTTCATTGTCATTGAACCATTTCTTCACAAATCTAGATATATGCTTCACATCATTGTCCTGCTGGAACACTACGTCATCCCTTTCATACCTTTAGTACTCAAGTGTATGATGTAATTTGTCTTGTGGGATACTCACATATAGTTCAGCATTGAGACCACCATCAATCCTGGTCAAGTATCTAAGGCCTTTGGCTGTGAAACAACCCCATATCATTAGTCTTCCTCCACCAAATTTGACCATTTTCTTCAATTTTTTCGATCCATTAGCCCCCTTTTCCTGTGTTTGTTCCAGACCCATTTTCACCCATCAGAGCCCAATATACTGACTTTTCTTTCATTGTTACAAATCACCTGTTTCCAATCTTCTATTGCCCACTTTTCATATATCTTTGAAAACTCGAGCCGATACTTCTTATGACGATATTGAAGTTGAGGCTTCTTCATCTTTATTTGGGCCACCATTCCAGACTTGTGTAAAGCACGTTGCGTGGTGCATGCATTGACATCTAATATCTCACTATTAATAAGCATTTGGGGCACTCGTCCACATTAGGGAGAGTGTTCGCCTACATAGGCAGTACGGAGACTTACAAGTCATTCCTGCTTCGCTAGGGATTATGGGTAAGAAATATGCAAATCTACTCTCCTGGATGGAATTAGGAGAACAGAGTGCACTCTGTACACCACCCTATAGAGGGCGGCATCCTTAACATCATGAACGACTCAGTTATAAAGTCTTTTAATCATAATGTGGATTTAATTGCTAAATCAGTATTTCTGGGAATCTGTTCCTTTTGGGACAGAAATACTGATTTAGCAATTAAATCCACATTATGATTAAAAGACTTTATAACTGAGTCGTTCATGATGTTAAGGATGCCGCCCTCTAATTCCATCCAGGAGAGTAGATTTGCATATTTCTTACTATTAATAAGCATATGAGCCACCTCCACTGCTGTGTTTGGTGCGTCAGAGCTGATAGACCTTCATGAGCCATTTGTTAACTTTGATATTTTGCCTGGACGTCCACCTCTTGGCTTTTGAGTGGATGGACTTCATTTCGTATTTTTCCAACTGTCATGTCAGTCACATAATACAGTTTGGCAATTTTCTTGGCCGAGAGACCGCTATAGATGACATGGATACTACTTTTTCTCTTTTTTTGGAATTTTTTTTTCGTCGCTAATCCTGAATTTGATTCAGTGACCTTTTTCTTGGGAATCTAACTAATAACATACTGAGTTATTAGGAAATGTGAGAATAGGTTGTAATTTATAGTTTTCAAGAACAAAAGGATTTTTCCACCACCAGGAGCAAAACCGTAACAATACAGTTACATGACAAGAATTTTTATAACTAACCATATGCTAAATTGTTGTCAAATTTATGTATGTGATAACCAAGACAATTACCTATAAAGTGATGGTAGTCTTATGTTTGAAGCTGTAGAGGATGGTGAGATACGGAGCCTTAGGGAGCATTCACACGGCGTAACGTGCCGCGAGATTTGGCACGTGTACGCCGCGTGACCCTTTGCGTGCCGTACACGCTCCCATTCATTTCAATGGGAGCGGGGAGCGTATGCGCCGCGCTAATTTGCGGCCGTGCATTTATTCACGGGGTCTGCCAGGCTCTATGTGTAACCACTATTTTAGCGGAAAACCCCTTCATTATTCTGACCAGGACAACAGAGGCAGTGCTAGTGTAAACCTAGCGGAAGATATATGTACAGTATATATGAAACATTATTATATTCAGTATATTAAGTTGCACAGGAGACATACAACTCTCTCTCGGGTTTAGGACTACCAAATAATAATAGGGAGGACCTCTCTTCATTCTAAAAGGGAGTCTACCACTAACTCAAGTGCAATATTCTTATCTTAATAAAGAACACTGTGCCTGACCGAGTGCCGTGGTCCCTACAAATAGCTGTTCATAGGGTTGCTTGGAGCTGGACTGCCCCTGATTTATGGGGTTATTCTGGAAATAAAAAGTACTTGCAGTATGTTCACTGCCATAATTGGCCCTATTTATCACTATACATGCTAATGTACAGTATATTTTCTAGCATAGTTTAATGACAGAAAGTCTTTTAGCGTGGCTCCTGTGATGATGCTCTGACTCTGGATCATGTGAGTGACTACACTGTATTCCTCCTGCTTGTCTTTGGAGTACAGTGGGTTGCGACACATGATCCAGAGTTGGAGTGTGAGTAGATGGGTAGAACTAAAAGACTCTGAGTCCTGGGCAGTGCTAGAAAATGCTTAGAAGCAGTGATGGCAGGTACGTATATTGGGGAGTAGGTACAGTAAGTGCAGGTTTCCCTGGATAACCCTTTAACATTGATGGCCTATCATACGGCATTTGGAGTAACTGGACAACAGACGGATCTTATGATGAAACAATACATGGATGGTAGGCTATCTCAGTCTCCTTTTAGAAAAAATCTTGGGTGCAGTCACTATTCATAACTTTTTACCTTGCAAGGTGGCCCTAAGGATGCCAAACATGAATCTGTCTTGTCTTTTTTTCTGTATTTTACATATCATATACATACCAAGAATAGAAGAAACACAAGGAAACCTGCTGGTCTGACAAAGACCGATCGGCCAAAAACTTTTACCAAATGTTTTTGTGTTTGGGATGTTCTTTGCACCTATTCCGACCTAGATTGATTTGTATATGGAGAGAGCAGAGTCAGACTATGTCATCTGGATTGCCTTTGTACCTTTTATATTATACTGAGGACTGTATACCAAAACCAGTTCAAAACTTTTATTATGAAATAACACGCACAAGGAAATGTCACATCTACACAGAAAATCTCTAAATGAATGATTTTTTTTTTTCCAATACGGCTTCAGGAAAATTGCAATTAATACAATAAACGAATACAGAAAAATGTAGACTACCTCAAGCTGTGCTGCCCTGTACCAAAGTCAAGGATAAAACCTTCCTGCTGTTCCAAAGAGTTACACTATATTAAGGAGTAGCTCATGCCCCCTAGTCCTGTGGATATGAAAGGTATAGACAAGCTGTATCCTACAATTCTCTAATCATCTAAATCAAAAGCTGAGAGAAGGAGGAGGAGGAAAAAAGCAGAGGGGGATGTCTTGGAGGCAGTGTGGAGCGCAGTTACTAGCATCCTTTTCCACGCCTGTGTGAGTTTCAGTCTTTGTGCAAGCAGTGTCTCCTTTCAGCTAACCATGCAGCCTCCTCTATAACACTCTGTGCAATGAGGGTGCTGCGACTGTGCCCTCCAAGCAGCCTGCTCCAGGGGCTTGTGGCTTTGCTGGCTATCTGCATCCAGCCGCCAACCCTAGGATGGAATCAGCAGGGTCACACAGAAGAGGATGTCTTCTTAGTCCCCATTAATTCCTCCAGCAGATACTTGGCCAACCTGGGTTTTGATCTGCAAACTGAAAAGAGCACCACTGTTGAGAGTGTCCAAGAACTGAAGGCTACCCAGACAGGACATACCAAGAGTCTGTCTTCTTCCTCTCCTCCTCCTCCTGTATCTTCTTCCAGCAGCACATGGGATAGCAGCAGAGAGACTTTGATTGTGTCTTCTCATACACATCAAGAGTTGCATGCCTCCCAGTCTCAGCAGCAGGTGTCAACTCACTGCAATATCAGTGTGCACAGGCTGATGCTCACCTCTCTACTGGTTCGCTGGGGTCGCCAGCTGGGCTTCCAATGTGACCTGTTGCTCTTTTCTACCAATAATCAAGGTAGAGCCTTCTTCTCAGCTGCCTACAATCGTGTTGTTTCTCCAGTAATCATTGAGCATCTCGGGGTCTCTGGGGCCCAGCAGGAATTTCGCCTCTGTGTAGGGTGTGGATGGTCAAGAAGCAGAAGGAGTGGCCACCTTAGACATCAACATGCATCTTCTGCTGCATCTTCCACTTTTTCTTTCCTTTCATCTTCTTCGACAGACCCTCATAATTCTTTACAAGGGGAATCCCTTAATTTTTGCTGCCTGGATTTTAGTTTGGAAGAGCTGAGAGGGGAGCAGGGGTGGCGAATGAATCGGAAGCCCATTGAATCCACTTTGGTGGCCTGTTTCATGACTCTTGTTATCATTGTCTGGAGTGTTGCTGCCCTCATCTGGCCAGTGCCTATTATTGCCGGCTTCTTGCCTAATGGTATGGAACAGAGAAGGACAAGCAGCAAATAGCATTTGCACTTTAAAGGCATTCCCCTTTATTACCGTAATTATACTTTGTGTAACGTGCTGTGAAAAATTTCTTTTATCAGTCAGTTTTGTATTAACTTAATACACTAGATAATATATTTGAAGAAAAATGCCAGGTATAATAAATTTTGGCGGTTTTGTTTCTAAATGAATGTAAGAGCATCCACCTTCATGAATGTAGACCCTTTAACTACACCATTGTATCTTAGACAAAAGGGTTCATTGAAACGAATAATTGGAAAATCATAGAATATATATATAATCACAATTTACATATCAAAATTCCTGGTGCCAACAGTAAGTGACTTCTGGTTCATAGAGACAGTTCTTTGTGGATTGTGAAAAAGCATACAAGGGTGATGAATATAAGGTAAATTATATTTAATGATTAAATTCATATATGTCATTTAATATATAAACATATTTCGGATATGTTAAATGTGACAATATTGTATTGAATTTAAATAATATTTTAAAATATTTTAGACCTTTAAAGGCACACTAACATTCAGAGATGTATACTGAAAACCACACAGAATGTAAATTTCTGCATCTAAAAAGGTTGTTACAATTACACAATATCAACTTTTAATGTGTAGCACTGTTTGCCTAACAGGGCTTTCTAAAACATGGTCAGGGATCCTCAGAATACAGTAGTAAGATCTTTTTTACTTTTACATTAAAGATAGCAGATTCCGGCTTGTTCAAGGAAATTAGATGAAATATCTTAGCCATGATATAATGCTAAGCTACAACTAGAATGGTAGAATATTCCACCCTGACTTACAGCAAGCTTCTCTAAGGTGAGAATGGGATCTGGGTCTCCTTGGGAGTAGAAACGTGTGTCTGAGGTTCCTTCATGGCAATAAGGCTGGAATCAAGCGATATATTATGAGGAAAACAGCCAAATGTATCAAATATTGTGAACTATACTTAGATAGAACACAGGGTTTCATATGTGTAACATGCATCACTTGGCCATTGTTGTCACTTCTAAGAATATCCATAATTTAAAGGGGATTGATCATCTCTGCTGATGTGTCCATTTCAGTAAGCACTTATATTCAGTATAGCACTTATACATAATAATGCTGGAGCAATTTAGGAATTATTTGACAAATGCTACCATTTCCTTGTGTCCTTACACAGTCTATCATTGTCTGCAAGAATTAAACTGTGTTAAACTGTGTAGCGACATGTCCTCAACAGATAATATAACAGTCTAGGAAGAGTAATAGAGGAACAGCACAATGCAGAGTACTTTTTGTATTATGTGGAATCTAAGTATTTATTAATATAGAAATGTCAGGAGAGATGGCAGAGCCTTTTTAAGTCGAATTTATCTCCGGTTTCATTTACTTTAGTTGTTATGCTGCTTTTTTAATGCTTTGACTATTAATTCACACAGCATATTATAATTCTGTAGTATGTGCTCTTTTTATCCAAAACTACATAGAAAACAACCTAAATGCATCCATACCCAGACAACTAACCTTAAGGAACTGAACGTCTGAAGTCCTCAGCAAAATGATGTAATTAATATTAATATGTAATGAAATAATTACTTTCTGTATTGTGACTTTCTAATGCCCTGTTCACATCTGCTTTTGTATTCCGTCCGGGGAGAGTCCGCATGGAGACTCCCCCCGAACGGAATACAAACGCAATTGCAAGCGCTGTGCTGTAAAAGCACACAGACCCCATAGACTATAATGGGGTCCTTGTGCTTGCTGCGCACTGCCCGTACAAATCTGGCGGACCACATTATAGTCTGTGGGGTCCATGTGCTTTTACTGCACAGCGCTTGCAATTGCATTTGTATTCTGTTCGGGGGATCTCCATGTGGACTCTCCCCACACGGAATACAAAAGCAGATGTGAACAGGGCATAAGTCATCACAGGGCATATGTATAAGATATATTACAATGTTAGATCACTTAAAAATTACATACCCTTGTAGTCTGATCCTGCTGAGGCATGTTCACATGGAGTTTTTGCAAGCAGAATCTGTCTCAAACCCCCCCCCCCACCACCACCATCTCTTATGCTCCCCCATTACTTTCAGGGGGAATGAGTAGCAGATATTTTCCTCCAGCATATTTTCTCATTTAGAGGAAAATAGTGTCATGTACTCATGACCTATTTTCAGGCAAGTTCCGCCTTGCAAAGGCCACTGAAATTAATGGGATCCAAAAAAAAAAAAAAAAAAAAACCAATGCAAAAACAGTGTAAAAAATCTTGCAGCACATTTTTTTCCAAGTCCAGTTCATTTTAAATGTTTGTTGCAAGGCAGATCCTGCCTCAAGTTATGTAATGTCACTTTTTTCCACTTACAGTGGTATTCTGGTAATAGTAAGTTATCCTCCATCCACTTCATAGGGAAAAGTTACTAGATCAAACATTTCTGAAACCTGGCACAATAATAATGAAAACGGTGGTTCCAAGTTTCCCTGTTCAAATTTATCAGTGGTCACACATGAATGCGGCCTTTCCATTCAGTCCTATGGGACTAGCAGAGAAAGATGAGTGCTATATTTATCTTTATTCAGCAATCCCATAGGGATGAACAAAGCATCAGCATTTTTGTGTCCTGGGAGGGAGGACTTGAGACCCCTCTTCTTGTGACTGCTGGGGATCCCAGATATGAAACCCCTACTGATATAGCATTTATCTGCTTCCAGTGGATAACTTGGTATTATTTCACTGCTCTTATGGGTAAAATTTTAACTTTATGGGTAAATTTTTATTGTCAAAAAAATGTGGTCCGTAACCATGAAAGATACCTGTATGAGAAGAAGTACAGCCAAACAAAAAAGTAACAAAACTCTGCTGCAAAGATGTTAAGGCCCGATTCACATCTCCGTTCGGGTTTCCATTTGGGGAGTCCACTTAGGGACTCCCTGAATGGAATCCTATCTGCATAAAAAAGCGGTTACCTAAGGAAAACTGCAGACCCCATAATGGGGTCCTTGTGGTTTCTGCACGAAAAATGCACTGCTTGCAAAACTTTTCTCTCCGTATATTTCATGCGGATAGGGGAATGGCCTGAACGCAGATGTGAACCAGGCCTAAAATGGAATTATGGAATTTTATAGATGACATCAATTAAATGAGGAGCATGACTCTAAATCAGAAAGGTTATTGAAGGGTAAACGTATAGCAGTCTTTCCCCTTCTCAGGATGCTTTTACACTTGGAAATCCGTGAAATCTATCACTTCCTTTTATAAATGCAGTAAATGTTCACAGAATGGTTTGGTAGGGAGGTAAACAGGAATATAAAGCTGTTGGTATTTCATATACATTTGCCTGACGGTGATTCCTTTGTTAAATAATGTGTAGGTGTGAAAGCCTATGAACTGTTGCAAAGGAAAAGTGAACTTTTTATCCTAAGCAAAATCCATTTTCAAGAATCATTTTGACATTTATGGCTGTACCTGACATTGGAAAAGACAATCACTCACTCAAAGCAGCAATTTATGAAGCACAAACCGTATAAAAGGTTACATTTGTTAGACTGTAGAAGAGACCACTAGACGTCCATTCTGGTTATTACAGACTAGGGGCTAGTTTGATGAGGCATGGTGGGATATTATATATTATATAATATTGCTATTGCATACTTATTGTATCACTACTACATTACATTATATGAGTGTTCTTGGGGTTTGTCTGCAGAATGGGAATATTGTTACTTAAATAAAGACTTTTTTGTAATACATTTAACTTGACTTGACTTATTTAACTTGACTTATCTTCCACTCATTGCTTTAATGAGTTAATACGAAGTTTGGGGTTACTTTGTATGTTTGCGGTTGAGTGATAAGATTACATAGTGCCAGATGTTAAAGGGGTATTCCCATGTCCCATGCTCACCTGTCTTCGCTGCTGCAAAGACTTCTTTCTTCCTGGTTTTCAATGTCAATTGGTGGGCGGGGTTTCATATGCAAAGCCATACTGTTCGACTACCTCCAGTTTAGCTCCGCCTCCAAATTAGTGTGTAGCTCCGCCCACCAAATAGCGTGAACCTATGGGACGACTGAAGGGCCTGTGATGTCATCAAAGGTCCTATAACACTTGGATTTAGCTTGTTCGATGGCTAAATCCTAGTGGGCTAAGGGACCAGGTCCTTCTGCCCACTAGCTTTTAGCCTGCTCTATATAAGAAAGCTAAATCCTAGTGAGCAGAGGGACCAGGTCCTTTAGCCCTCTAGGATTTATACTGTTTTATATAAGAAAGCAGCACTCATTTCCCCCCTCGTTTATCTGAGAGCAGGAAGCTAGGTCACATGTGTGGTGTAGACACAGGAACAGCTACAGACACAGGCTCGCTCCCGTGCACTTAGCCCCTCCTCCCTCCCCCCTGAGAGCAGGCAGCTACATCACTTGGGAAATGAGCAGATAATCCCAAAGGCCATAGAAACGTAGTGTCAACAATTAAGTGAATAAATTAAGATAGTGGACAAACAAAGCAGTTTTGCTGAAGCAGAGTATTTAGGAAAAGTCTTAAATCCACATTAACAAGCAGTATAGATAGGATCCTTGTTATGGGACAACCCCTTTAATACAAGAATAAAAATTAGACCTGTGGGTCAATAACCATGCAATCCAATAAACCTGTAGCGGGCACTTTACTTACATATAGTAATACATATTACATATAGTAATATTAGCACAAAAGTAAACTATGCATGATGGATGGAAAGATGTACATGAGGTTTCCTGATAACACCATACCTATATAGCTTCAGTCACTGAATAGCATTAACAGGAGGTCAATTTGTTCATACATTTCCAAGAGGAATCACAGAGGAATCACAATGTAGACCAAGTGTATTTACTAAACAGACATTCAAGGATGCTGACAGAATCTTTAAAATATTCCACAGGTGATATATGTAGTATTGTTATGGTAGGGTATTTTCTCTATGGGAAAATCTCAGACAAAACATGACCTTTGAGATTCCTTGAGAACTGGATATGAGAAACTATAAAATATTTCTTTATATGAGCAGTGTTGGTCTAAGCAGAATGTACTCCAGGTAAAATTTCCCAGGCTCTGCGTGCCCTTTCACCAAAATTCTTGATGAGATTGTAATAGGAATCCTTTTTATTGAATGTCAATCGCTAACGCATTTCGGGATGTAATGAAAGACAGATCATGCAGTCTTCAATACAGGCTTGGTACTTCTGAAAGAAGTTTACCCCGTGAACGCTGCACCTGATTTATGCTGGTATAGTGGTTGTGTCTTTACACAACCACTCAGGTGAGCACCCTATCATGGGGGCTCGGTTTGGGCATTCAAGTCCCACTTTGTGAACGATTAACAGGTTCCGCACCTAGGCGCTTGTTTCTGCTTTTTTCTTTCTTTATATGAACAGGAATTTTAGTGCTTAGAATTTTTAACATACATGATCAGTCTATATTCACTTTTTTAGTAGTTTGGATCCGTGAAAAGCAGACACCATACAGATGGCTTCTCTGTGCTATCTGTACTCACGGACCAACAGACTTTTGTGGGGTGATTAGTCCATGGACCAATGTAAGACCTGTCTCAATGTATTTTCTCGGAGTCCATGAAAAAAACCAGACATGCTAACAAATAGTTATGTGCTATCCATGGTGACAGCAATTGCGCCTGAATAATCCCTTATAGAGCCTAGATGCATGCTCCTCTGCTTCCTATACAATCAGTTTCTATTTGTACTATGTAAATTGATAAAAACTTCACCAAGTCTATTAATTTAATGAGGAAATACTAATCACTAGTGGGCTAATAATAAAAAGACTCTCACAGCGAGACATTTCCGTCAAAGTCTCAAACTGTTCTAGAGCTTGATTATTCTAAAAATAAATAAGAAAAAATATGGCAAAATGCCACAAAGCAGGGGATGAGTGTAAGGGAATGGACGCCTTTCGGAATGTATGAAACATGACATAAAATCTGCATACAACACGGGCAGCACATCATCAGCTCGAATGTTCTGCCATTGTAGCATGTAAAATAGATTTGCATAATTGTACCTAGAATAAGGAAATGTGTAATTAAGACTTATTATAGAATACAAGAAAACCTCATGATCAGCACTTCGATAAGATCTATAAGAGAAGACTCTGGTTTTCCATAATAATTACCATCCCTGGAGACACCGACAATAACTGGTTACCTGTATATGGAAAAGAAAAGCTTGTACACAAACACTATCTACATACTATATATACTATAAAAATGTCAGAGGTGTGGGAATTTATTTTAACTACTTTTTTTGTGGAGAGTTGCTCCTTCTGATGAATGGAGCAATCCTATTAATAGATATGCACATCAGACACATATGAACTCCTTCAGTAGGGGAACCTGTACACATGCTCTTTATGCAAATGTATGATCCGATGACCAATGCCAGCAATTGAATACATATAAGCATATATATGTTCTAACCAAATAAGGATGCCATCTAAATCAATGTTAAATGCTATGAAAACAGAAAATCTCCTGTACTGTACTGTAGGCTGAATAATGTACAAGTCAGAAAACATCCTGTGACTGCTCTGCAGGTAGAAACAAAGAAGAATGAAGACACTGGTTTAAGTTAATATAAAAGTACCTCAATAACTTCAATAACTCAAGTAGTCACATATTAAAACAGAGTATCTTTATTGGGAATCCGACAGAGGCATAACTAGCAAAGACTAGGCCCCATAGCAAACTTTAAACTGGAGCCCCCTCATGGTATAGTGTCTCCTTTTCTGACACCCACATGGTACAACACTCCATTTTCCGGCACCCATATAGTATAACTCCCCATTTACAGACCACCCCACATGGTAGAACAGTTCCTTTACATGATATATTGTCCCCTTTTCTGGCCCCACAAGGTATGGAGCCCCCTTAACCCCTTCCCATACTAGTACGGCGGATGCCGGGTGTTTAACTATGGCGTATACCATTTTTAACTATGCCGGGTGTTTAACTATGCTTTATACAGTAGGGCATTAACCCCTACGGCGCCTCAGTCAAAGACCCTAGGGGGTCTGACAAATGCATATAAAAAGTTTTTTTAAAAAAAGTATTAAAACTTCAAATCACCCCCCTTTCGCTAGAACACATATAAAAGTACTTGAATACTGTGAAACACATACATGTTAGGTATCCCTGTGTCCGAAAACGCCCGCTCTACGAATCTATAAAAATATTCTTTCTGTATGGTAAACGCTGTAGCGGGAAAAAGAGTCAAATGTGCCAAACCACTTCTGATAAAAATTTGAATAAAAAGTGATCAAAGCAAAAGCAATTCCCCAAAATGGTATAACTAAAAAGTGCACCCGACCCCCGCAAAAAAAGATGCCCTATACATCCCCATATACGAAAGTATAAAAAGTTACAGGTTTCAAAATATGGTGACTTTTAGAAAAAAAATTTTTAACACAGTTAAATGTAAATAAAACCATATCAATTTAGTATCCCCGGAATCGTACCGAAACATAGAATACAGGTGACATGTCATTTTTGTGCACAGTGAATGCCGTAAAAACGAAGCCCGTAAGAATGTCGCACAAATGCACTTTTTCTTCAAATCCACCCCATTCTGAATTTTTTTCCAACTTCCCAGTACATTGTACAGAATAATAAATGGCGGCGTCATGAAGAAAAATTTGTCCCGCAAACATTAAGACCTCATATGGCTCTGAGAGTGGAAAAATAAAACCGTTATGGAGTTTGGTAGGAGGGGAGTCAAAAACGAAAATCGAAATATACTGTTGGCGGGAAGGGGTTAACCCCCATTGTATATTGCCTCCTAATTGGCCCCCATATAGTTTTCTGCCTCCTTTACTGGCCCCTCTCACAGTATATACCTCCACCCTAAAACATAGCACCCGGCTATCTTCAACAGTCCTACTGAAGTGGAATGAATACATAGGCTAGCCTGGCACTCCATTTAAAACTGGAATGCAGAGTATCACAGTTTTTGTGATCGGTGGGAGTCCAAGTAGTTGGACCACTATCGTTCAGAAAGTTAGCTCCTAGTCCTCTGTGCCTGGAATACCCCTTTAGGTTCCATAAAGTTATACAGGGCATACTCTAAAAGATATTTGCAATGATGAGAATAATATTTAACGCTGCCAACTTTTTTTTCGGAGAAATAAAGCTGTTAGTAGAAAGCAAGCTTTTTGCAGGTATCTAGTACTATAAACACATCTTTGTTTGCAGAGCTGCAGCCAGTCGGGTATTCCCTGAGGTTAGCTGCAGAAATTACAAGATGCAATTATTCTTCCCTGAACTTCTGGTGACATGGCAGCTGTTCTGGCCTTGTTCCCATGAGCCAGCAATTATGTATAGTGCAATGGATGTTTTCTTTTCGATTATTGAGATACGGAGGAGAAAAAGATGTATTGTGTATCATACTTGTCTCCGTACTCCTGGCTAAAACTTTTGCTTTGTCTCAGTTTATGAAGTGAACCTGTTAGGGGCAGTTCACACGGAGTAAACTGGCGCGCGATCTGGCATGTATACGCGTGTCAGAGTTTGCGCGCTCAAAAAAGATCCTATTGTTTTCAATGGGGATTACGATCGTATAACACGCGTTATTTTACGCCCATAGTTTTGCGGGAAGCATGTATTGTTTATAAACAAATAAAGTAGAAAAAAACAGGTAATGAGCCTTCCAAATTCGGTTGACCTTCCAGCCCTGTAAATTTTCACATATACATTTTGTCTATTTATTTATGGTTAATATTTGCATTAAAACCATGTTCTTCACATTAACCCAAGTATCTTAATAATGGAGGTGCTTTAATTAGTACTTCTCTATATGCCTCACATATTAGTAACCCTTATGTCACACACAGTGTAATGTAAGGGACATGAAGGGGTTCATTATTGTGAGGCACATGGAGTTACTAAAACTAAATGACTGATCCCAAATGCCTGATATTAATACTAACCCCAGCATGTACCTGACATTTTGTTTCTTACATACACTATAGACATGGTCTTTGGGCTCTACAGTGATACATTCACAGTGATGTTCTGTCTCTTGAACTTCCTTCTCTTCTCTCATTGGTCAGCAGAGGAGGTGACAAAAGAAGAAGTAGCATGCATTATTGCTCCTGTAGTAGAGCACTTAAAGGGACCTTACTACTTCATTTAATATTTGCAGATCGTGGGCTGGCATTGTATGAACTGCTATGTCAGAGAAATAAGAGTGGCACACGGGTAACCGACTCCTGATCTAGGATAACTAACTACAGATCTTTTTGTGTATGAAGACTTGGTCTTCATGTAATCCAACACAGACTAGATGCTGTTGAGATCAGGGCTCTGAAGGGGCCATATCATAACCATGGACTGATTTTTATCCACTACGAAGAATGACGGCAAGCAGAGATCTAGAAACTCATAAGGAATTGATACAGAAAGTATATACAATGTGTGATGATATGGCACTGACAAAACGTAGCCCTCGTTCACATCTGCGTTGGTTTTCTGTTCAGGGGAGTCCGCATAGGGACCCCCGAATGGAATACCAAACACATTTGCAAGCGGTGGGCTAGTGAGATCCAGTGTGTGCAGTGAGTGCCGCCAGATCTCCGCAGGAAACATGTGGACAGGAAATCTATTTTCCTGTCTGCATGATTTTTGCATAGACATTATAGTCTATGGAGTCCATGTGCTTTCACTGCACACTGCTCGCAAATGCGTTCCCCATGCGGACTCCCCGAACGAGTTACCAAACACAGATGTGAACCAAGCATAAAATCTCAACATCATCCATTCTGTCTGGCATTGCATGAAGAAGGATTAAGCAAGGACTTTTCTCTCCGGATTTTTCAAGCAGAATGGGGGAAGGAGTCCCTGAATGGTGATCTAGTGCAGGTGTGAGGGGCACGACTGCTATCACTGGTTATCAAGTCCCAGCCTATTTTTTGGCTTTCAGCAACTACTGTATATACAAAGGATATATAGCAATCCACAAATAAGGGTAATAATTAGTGATGAGCGAGTAGTATTCAATCGAATACCTCGCCGGCATAGGAATGCGTGTAATCGCCCGAACACCAAGGGGTAAAACGCTTCGAATATTCAATGCGTTTAACCCCTCGGTATTCAGCTGATTACACGTATTCCTAAGTCGGCGAGGTATTCAATCAAATACTATTCGCTCAACACTAATAATAATAAAAAATTTAATTTATATAGCGCCCATAGACAGAGGTAGACAGAGATGAGGGAGGAAATGTAGGGAGGTGCAGCATTATGGAGAGCCTTGTGGATGAGGATGATAAGTTTATATTGTATTCTGTAATACAATACTGTGTAAGCGGCCATTTTTTTGTGGACGGCGGACATGCGCAATCGGATTTGCCCTAGGCCCTCTGCCTGGAAGAAGACGCATGAAGAAGATGGAGGCGGCGCTGGAGAGTTCTCTTCAACATTGTATACGCCCCCAGTGCTTTTTGAGCGATGGGGCCTGCCCCCAGTGCTGCGAGAACTAATTTGCATACCGTCGAAAACCGGGGTTTCAAGCGAACGGCGGCGCAGAGAAGACATCGAAAGGTAGGAGAAGAATAGCCTTTCTTAAGGCTATTCCGACATGTTAATGAGAAAATAAAAGAGTTTTAATGATAGGATCCCTTTAAGTTTTTACAAAGTTATATGTGACATGTACAGTAATTACGTATCAGAAACAGCATCTTCCCTATGAATCCAATGTGCCATCTCTTGTAAATTATCACTGGTGTGGATATTACATTATAAATGAATAACTTAGCAGTTAGGAGTCTTACGTGTACTATAGTTATGCACTGATAATTGCACAATGTAACACAATTAGTTAAACCAAGCAATAAAATGATAGAATTAAAGTAAAGGAAGGAAGAACAAAACAATAGAAGTTCCCAGAATCCCACTATTCAGCAATTTCATTGGTCTGGATAAAATTGACTGGAGGGAAAAAAAGCAATACCGTGCACACAGTGGTGTAACTATATGGAGTGTAGAGGTAGTAGCTGCTACTGGGCCTTAGACCCTGTGAGGGCCCCAAAGGTCCCTCTGCTACACAAAATATACAACTATTCTATAAGGCAAACAGTAGGTCACAGCCTCATTGCAGATTTTGTATTGGGGCCTAGGAGCTACAAGTTAAGCATCTGAGTCCATAGAGTAATAGGTTATAAGCACTGTAGGAGAAGGATTTCACACTCCAAACCAAATTGGTATATTATATTGTGTTTTACTCATCACATGTGATTGTACTTGTGTAGAGTAAATTCAGAGTGATGTTTTGATCAGCTTTATAACCTCCCTCAAACTCTTGATCCCTATATGCCATTTTATATGCCATTGGCCTTCTTCTCTCTACCAGTCACTTTCACACTTTGCTATATCCAACATTCAGTTTGTCTTACTTCTCTTATGTCCAGTGTTCTTTAACCCACAAAACAAAACCTAAAAACTGGTTTCTGACAAATGTGCACCCTGGCCTTCAGTGGCCATCCCAAAATTACCGTCATATAACTTAGATGCAATTACTGACCATTTGTATCTCCCTTTGTTAATACCGTAGATGAGATCTTTTAAAACCAGTTGTATATAGAAACCAATAAGAATTATTTTTTATTATTAACTAGCAGTACCCGCGACTTCACCCGCTGCAGCGTTCCCGCTTTGCGCAACCCACCTGCAGCACGGGCTCTGCCCCCCCCCTTTGCGTCCCTTTTCCAATCCCGGCCCCCTTTCCACCACCCAAACAACCCCGGGCCCCCTTTCCACCACCCCTCCTCTACAACCCCGGCCCTCTTTCCTCTCCTGCGACTCCGGCCCCCTTCCACCCCCTTCCCACCTGCGACCCCGGTGTCGGCCTCCTTTGCACCCCTGCACAACCTGGCCCCCCGCGACCCCGGTTCCCTCTCCACCCCCATACCCTGTCCCACTTTACAGGAAGCCTTCCCCCCCCTTCACGACCCCAGCCCCTTTACAACCCTCCCCTGCCGCGACCTCCTTTACAGTAAACCCGCCACCCCCGCGACCACGGACTCCCCTCCCCACCCCCAAGCCTCGGCCTTCTTCTCCCCACCCTCTGTGCGCCTAGTGTGATGGTGTGCATAGGGTCTGCAAGTCATTCATGCCGTGCTAGGGGAAGACGGCGGCTTGGGGAAGTGTGTCCCAGTCACTCCTTCAGTTTCCCACCCCCGGGGTCCAGCAGGACTTACTTCTCCAGGCTGGGTGGCGGGCTCCACCGATGGCTGCCTGCTCTGTCCTCCGCATACGCGACGCCATCTTCTTCCTGTCACTCGGCGGCCAGCTTGTGGGTCTATAGCTCCGCCCCCTCTGGAGCGCACAGAGTCCATCGCCCTGCCCCGTATGTGACGCAAACCTATCGGAGGCCACCTGAAAGAGCCGGGCTGACGTCATCTGAGGTCCCGCAGAGGAGCCGAAGCAGACTTTCGCCGGTAACGTTTGGGATTTCGGGGGCTGGAGCGGTATACCAAGTAGCCTATCAATCCTTCCTGGTGGCCATCTAGGTATGTGTGAAATCTCACGCCATTCCGTTCAGCGGTTTGGGCGTGATTGAGGAACAAACATCCAAACACACAAACAACAAACATCCAAACACACATATATTAGTAGGATAAGGTCTCCAAAAATTATAGCTGACATTTGATTTTTTGCTATGAACAATCTCCCTGAGGCTATGATTAAAAGGGTCGTCCAGGATAACTAGAAATCCCTACACTACTCAAAACATCCTCCCCCTTTCTAAATAACATAATTTAGCAAAAATGAATAGTTACCCACATGACTGCCCCAGGGACATTTTCTGATGACGAACCATTTCCCCATATCCGGAAAGGGATCGTCACTACTTTTCTTCCCCCTACATCCAATTATACTTACCATTCACTTACCGGCTTCTTCTGGTGAGATGACTCCTCCCTCTGTAATGATTTGGGAGAGTACGTGCTCTTCTTCTTCACTGTACCGCTGCAGATAATTCACCTCTACTGGGCACCCACACGTGCAGTAGAGGTGGATCATTGCTATAGAAGACTGAATCAGTACAGGAGGAGCAGGGGTTATCTCACAGGAAGAAGACTGGAGGGTTACTATATAATATGGGTTAGGGGTTGGGCTGAGTAGGTAGGGAAGGGCGGGATAACTAGAGAGAGAGGGGGGTGTATGGAGGATTGAGGAAGAAGGGGGGAGTAAGATGAGAGGGGTTAGTGAGGAAGTTACATAGCAGAAAGCTAAAGCATGTAAACAGGAGATACCAGCAGCCCCCAGAGACACCCAGAAATCACAAAAAAACACCGCTAAAGGTATAAAGATGCATTTATTAACCCATTAGTAGCACTAACAGACATTTAAAAAAAAAAAAAAAATTTTGCTTGTAAAACCCCTTTAGGTCTTGTATGGTGCGCTTTATGTGGAAGTGAGTTGCATAGTCTACCTTTCAAACAAATGTTACTTTAATGTTTGTTTTTATAAATCCAGCAAAGAACATGTTGGGTTATACACGGATATATACAGTACTCCATTAACAGTAATAGTAATATACAAATATCAAAGAGAATCTGCTACTCAACACTCAAGAGATAGATGGCACTCATCACCAGTCTAGCTTTTTTTGTCTCTGTGTCAGCAGTGGGGTCCTCCTAGTTCTCCTACCATAGCCTTTCATTTTCTTCAAATGTCGATGGATACTCATACTGAAATTGATATAGTGGTATATAAAACCGCATGTTCATGAGGACATGAAAAGTCCTCTTTAAACCTCCTGATCTCAATCACCTGCTACCCAACACCAAACTTCTGGGGCCCTGCCAACCATCTGTTCCTATTAACTCCCAGAATTAAAAAAAGGGAGTGAGGAGGAGGTGTAAGAGTTGTCTGTTGGGTTGAATTTGCAAATCCCATTCAATAGATAATTGTTTTTGTATAATAACACAAAAACCTTTAAAGTGTCCTTTCACTTTTTTTCTTTTTTTTTTTACTATTGTGTAGGACTCTAGGAGGTGTATGTCCCAGGAGAATGAATGTGCTTAAAATGATGATATTACCTAAAATATTATACAACTTTTTCCCCTAATACCACCTGTCATCACATTGCGCCGACAGCTCCTGGGACTGGAGGGTTGGGTGGGGAACAGTGGTGAAGTAGGCGCTGTCTGGATGGCTCCTGCTTCACCATTGTATTCGACAAGTGGTGTAACTACCGCCATAGCACCTGAGGCAACTGCCACAGGGCCCGGGACATTAGGGGCCCGGTGACAGCCACTACCGTCTTTTCGGACCCCCGAGTATAATGATTGGCGGACCGGGAGATGTAAGAAACATAAAAAACACTGTTACTTACCTCTCCACGATCCTGCCAGGCCTCCTTCCTAGTTGTCTGATGTCTCTGACGTCACATGAACCCGGCCTGCGTCCTGGGTCATGTGATGTCCAACGTCATTGAAGAAGGACGGCAGCGGAGGCCGACAGCATAGGAGCCGGGGGACAGGTAAGAAACAGTAGTTTTTTATGTTTTTATTCCCCCGTGTCTCCGATTATTATACTCTGGGGTCTGAAAAGACCCCAGAGTATAATAATTGTGTATGGGTGTCCAAAGAGGGACATAATACTGTGTGTGGGAGCCACTATGGGGGATAATACTGTGTGCAGGGGCCACTGTGGTGGATAATACTGTATGAAGGGGCCACTATGGGGCAAAATAGAACGCGCAGGAATGCGTAGGAGGGGTCGAGGTCTTCAGCGTCAGTCGGGGGGGGCATGTCAAAAGTTCACCACGGGGCCCCACCATTCCTAGTTACGCCACTGTATTCAACTCATCTGCTTCCTCTCTGGATGTAGATGAGTTGAATCCAGGACATACCTCCTGCCGACTGGGACCACGGGACAGGACCCGGAATCTGGGAATGTCCTGCAGAATCTGGGATAGCTGGAAGGTATGGATATTATATACAATTATATGTAATATACTAATTTCCTGGTTATGTATTATATGTGGTTATTACAGCACAGAGATTTAGTGTTTCTTGTATCTAATTAAATCCACCTAAAAACATTGAAACTGAAATATAAGAATCTGAGCTTTCTTGTTACCAAGATAGATCAGAGTTATCACTAGTTAAAAACACAGTCAGGAATATGATCTGCCCATGCAGCTTATACTGCCCCCTATGGCAACTGCTATATCTGTACATACTAGCAATGCACAGTGAGAGAGAGAGAAGTCTGAAGACTAGCTTTACTATCCACATTCCAATAATGTCCTTCATTGACTTTTAGTTGTCATGGAAATATTCAGAGAGGACCTTGAGATAAAAGATGGCCAGTAATTTTGTATAATCTGCAACAATATGATCATAAAAAAATGACATTTAAGAGTATAACATGGAAACCCTACAAATCTTTTATAGTGTAAGTACATTGCACCACAAATACCTATTCTGTAAACTATACCCAAATTTAAAATCATCATTATATAAAATAAAACACAAATTTCTTTAGTGGAAGATAATTGGACACGGTGTTTATTAAGGTAACCCTAATTAACATCAAATAGAATAAATAATCAGAAATTAATCATGAATAATAAATACATTAATTAATAATACAGTTTAATAAAAATTCCAATAAATTAATCAATTGTAAAAGAGTCCTATCAGCGTCAGATGATAAACTAACCCTACAATAAACACCATGACAATGAAAAATTATAAATAATACAGGGTGGGGACTTGCTTGAAGATCCTCAATGGACTGGCCCATAAACTGCTAACTGGCCGTTTATTTATATTCAAAATTCTCACCAAATGCGGTTGCTCGACCAATCAGCTACTAACACGTCAAATCTGCTGATAACAAGCTCCGCCCACATAGAAGATTCTGGAAGAAGATTCTTCTGGTAGCTGTGACCTACAGGTGACCCTAAACTGACTGAGGTGAGTAGAAAAAGGCGGGAAATAAAGCTAACTGATAACTATGACAAAACCTGAGGAGAAAAAGTGGGAAATTAAAAATATAAACTTAACTGGGGTACTTTGGAGCCATGTGTCCCCCAAGCAAGTCTGCTCTGGGGGTCCCTCAAGAGAACCTACACTATAAGCAAGCCATATATTTACGAAAAGGCTTCAATTTACATAAACTACCAGCATAGATAGGATCCTTGAGATGGACAACGCCTTTAAGTAGGAGATCAATATTACCATTGTCCCACTAATGGTCAGCTAGCTGCAAAGACACCAGAGCTGGATTAAATCAATTAATAAGAAATGGTTAGGTTTTCGGTTTGAGTATGATTGTTTAGAGATTACCTATAATAAACTTCATGGCCTAATCTCACGATTTATGAGGTTTGTGTGTAATCTCATTTTCTATGGGTTATCATATTATTATTAGAGATGAGCGAACACTAAAATGTTCGAGGTTCGAAATTCGAATCGAACAGCCGCTCACTGTTCGTGTGTTCGAACGGGTTTCGAACCCCATTATAGTCTATGGGGAACATATACTCGTTAAGGGGGAAACCCAAATCCGTGTCTGGAGGGTCACCAAGTCCACTATGACACCACAGGAAATGATGCCAACACCTCTGGAATGACACTGGGACAGCAGGGGAAGCATGTCTGGGGGCATCTAACACACCAAAGACCCTCTATTACCCCAACATCACAGCCTAACAACTACACACTTTACACACTCAATACCACCTCTCTGACAGTAGGAAAACACCTTGAAACGTGTATTTGGCACTTGCAGTGAGGAGAGCTTGTCACCAGCAGTGAATTTGGCCCTTGTAGTAAGTTGAGGTTGGCACCAACATTTGTTTTGAAAATCAGGGTGGATTGAGCCTCTAACCAGCAGAGTTTGGGCAAATTCATGGTGGAGGGAGCCTCTAAAAACCCCAGTTTGGACCAATTCATGGTGGAGGGAGCCTCTAAAAACCCCAGTTTGGACCAATTCATGGTGGAGGGAGCCTCTAAAAAACCCAGTTTGGACCAATTCATGGTGGAGGGAGCCTCTAAACAGCCCAGTTTGGACCAATTCATGGTGGAGGGAGCCTCTAAACAGCCCAGTTTGGGCAAATTCATGGTGGAGGGAGCCTCTAACCAGCCCAGTTTGGGCAAATTCATGGTGGAGGAAGCCTCTAAAAACCCCCGTTTGGACCAATTCATGGTGGAGGGAGCCTCTAAACAGCCCAGTTTGGGCAAATTCATGGTGGAGGGAGCCTCTAACCAGCCCAGTTTGGACCAATTCATGGTGGAGGGAGCCTCTAACCAGCCCAGTTTGGGCAAATTCATGGTGGAGGGAGCCTCTAAAAACCCCAATTTGGACCAATTCATGGTGGAGGGAGCCTCTAAACAGCCCAGTTTTGGCAAATTCATGGTGGAGGGAGCCTCTAAAAACCCCAGTTTGGACCAATTCATGGTGGAGGGAGCCTCTAACCAGCCCAGTTTGGGCAAATTCATGGTGGAGGGAGCCTCTAACCAGCAGAGTTGTGGGAAAGCAGGGTGGAGGGAGCCTCTAACCAGCAGAGTTGGTGGAAATCAGGGTGGAGGGAGCCTCTAACCAGCAGAGTTGGGGGAAATCATGTTGGAGGGAGCCTAGTATTAGCAGAATTGTGCAACGCTTATGGTGGATGAGTATGAGGATGCGGAGGAATTGGAGAGGTTGAGTACAGACATGGAGTTTCATGTTGGGGTGCTTTACACAGGTGGGCACAAAAATGAAGGCTCTATCCAGTGGTGGTTCATTTTTATCAAAGTGAGCCGGTCGGCACTCTCAGCTGACAGACGGGTGCGCTTGTCAGTGATGATGCCACCGGCTGCACTGAACACCCTCTCAGATAGGACGCTGGCGGCAGGACAGGACAGCACCTCCAAGGCATATAGGGCAAGTTCAAGCCACAGGTCCAACTTCGACACCCAATACGTGTAGGGCGCAGAGGGGTCGGAGAGGACAGGGCTGTGGTCGGAAAGGTATTCCCGCAACATGCGCCTATACTTCTCACGCCTGGTGACACTAGGACCCTCTGTGGCGGCACTTTGGCGAGGGGGTGCCATCAAGGTGTCCCAGACCTTAGACAGTGTGCCCCTCGTTTGTGTGGACCGGTGAGAACTTGGTCGCCTACTGGAGGAACTGTCCTCCCTGCCGCCAACGTCACATGCTGGAAACATCTCCATCATATTCTGCACCAATTGCCTGTGGCAAGCATTGATGCGATTGGCCCTCCCCTCTACCGGAATAAAAGACGAGATGTTGTTTTTATACCGGGGGTCAAGGATAGCAAAGATCCAGTACTGGTTGTCCTCCATGATTTTGACAATACGCTTGTCGGTTGTAAAGCACCCCAACATGAACTCAGCCATGTCTGCCACAGTGTTAGTTGGCATGACTCCTCTGGCCCCACCGGAAAGTTCAATCTCCATTTCCTCCTCATCCTCCATGTCTACCCATCCGCGCTGCAACAATGGGACGATTCGAAGTTGCCCGGAAGCCTCCTGTATCACCATCACATCATCGGACAACTCTTCTTCCTCCTCCTCCTCCTCCTCCTCCTCCTCCTCCATTAAACGCGATGAAGCGGACAGATGTGTGGACCTACTCTCCAGCTGTGACGGATCGGATGCTATCCCTGACTCCTCTGTGTGATCTGAGTTATCCCTGATGTCAATCAGGGATTCTCTCAGAACACACAAGAGCGGGATTGTAAGGCTCACCATCGCATCCTCAGAGCTCACCCTCCTTGTGGACTCCTCAAACACCCGTAGGATGTCACAAAGGTCTCTCATCCATGGCCACTCATGGATGAGAAACTGAGGCAGCTGACTTTGTGGCACCCTAGGGTTTTGTAGCTGGTATTCCATCAAAGGTCTCTGCTGCTCAACCACTCTATTCAACATCTGAAACGTTGAGTTCCAGCGTGTGGGGACGTCGCACAAAAGCCGGTGTTGTGGCACATGCAGGCGTTGCTGGAGAGATTTTAAGCTAGCAGCGGCTACTGTCGACTTGCGAAAGTGGGCGCACATGCGCCGCACTTTCACCAGTAGCTCTGGAACATTGGGGTAGCTCTTTAGGAAACGTTGCACCACTAGGTTGAAGACGTGGGCCAGGCATGGAACATGTTGGAGTCCGGCAAGCTCCAGAGCTGCTACCAGGTTCCGGCCGTTATCACAAACGACCATGCCTGGGCCCAGGTGCAGCGGCTCAAACCATATTGCCGTCTCATCGAGGAGGGCATCCCTCACCTCGGAGGCAGTGTGCTGTCTGTCCCCCAACCTGATCAGCTTCAGCACAGCCTGCTGACGTCTACCAACGCCAGTGCTGCAACGTTTCCAACTCGTAGCTGGGGTCAATCTAACAGCGGAGGAGGAGGCGGTGGCGGAGGAGGAGGCGGTGGCGGAGGAGGAGGCGGTAGAGGAGGAGGAGGAGGGGGGTGTTCTTCTCGTGTCCCTGCCAGGAATGTTAGGCGGGGAGACGAGGTACACCGGGCCAGTTTGGGAAGCAGTCCCAGCCTCAACTACATTCACCCAGTGTGCCGTCAGTGAAATGTAGCGTCCCTGTCCGCATGCACTTGTCCATGCGTCGGTGGTCAAGTGGACCTTTGTGCAAAGCGCGGAACTAAGGGCCTGCCTGATGTTGAGTGACACGTGCTGGTGCAAGGCGGGGACGGCACACCGGGAGAAGTAGTGACGGCTAGGGACGGCATAGCGAGGTGCCGCAGTTGCCATCAGGTCCAGGAAGGCGGGAGTTTCAACAAGCCGGAACGCCAACATCTCCTGGGCCAGCAGTTTAGCGATGTTGGCGTTCAAGGCTTGCGCGTGTGGGTGGTTAGCAGTGTATTTCTGCCGCCGCTCCAATGTCTGAGAGATGGTGGGTTGTTGTAAAGAAGCGCCTGATGGTGCCTTTGATGGTGCAGGAGAAGGAGATAAGACAGGAACAGGGGAGGATGAGGGAGAAGTCAAAAAAGTGGCGGAGGCAGATGAAGTGGTGTCCTGGCTCGTCCTCTGGAGTGCATCGCCAGCACAGTCAGCAGTGGCAGTGGCAGAGGCAGTGGCAGAGGCAGTGGCAGTGGCGTGAACGGCAGGCGGCCTTTGTCCTGCCGTTGCTGCCTGCCACTGATTCCAGTGCTTGGATTCCAAATGACGGCGCATTGAAGTGGTGGACAGGTTGCTCTTCTCAGAGCCCCTAATCAATTTCGAGAGGCAAATTGTGCAGACAACACTATATCTGTCCTCGGCGCATTCCTTGAAAAAACTCCACACCTTCGAGAAACGTGCCCTCGAGGTGGGAGTTTTTCGGGGCTGGGTACGAACTGGAACATCTTGGGAGATTCCGGGTGTGGCCTGGCTTCGCCTAAGCTGCTGACCTCTGCCTCTGCCTCTAGCTACCCTTTTTGGTGCTGCACTTGCCTCAACATCCACACTACTTTCCCCGCTTGACATCCCCCCTGTCCAGGTCGGGTCAGTGTCCTCATCATCCACCACTTCCTCTTCCAACTCCTGTCTCATCTCCTCCTCCCGCACAATGCGCCGGTCAACTGGATGCCCTGACGGCAACTGCGTCACATCATCGTCGATGAGGGTGGGTTGCTGGTCATCCACCACCAAATCGAACGGAGATGGAGGAGACTCTAGTGTTTGAGCATCTGGACACAGATGCTCCTCTGTTAGGTTCGTGGAATCGTGACGTGGAGAGGCAGGTTGAGGGACAATGAAAGGAGCGGAGAACAGCTCTGGGGAGCAGGGACAGTTGGGGTTATTGTTCTGTGAAGCTTGGGAATTTTGGGAGGAAGGAGGACAAGACTGTTGGGTAATAGGAGGAGAGGAGGCAGAGTCTGACTGGCTGCTGGACAATGTGCTGTAAGCGTTCTCTGACAGCCATTGCAAGACCTGTTCCTGGTTCTCGGGCCTACTAAGGTTTGTACCCTGCAGTTTAGTTAATGTGGCAAGCAACCCTGGCACTGTGGAGTGGCGCAATGCTTGCTGCCCCACAGGAGTAGGCACGGGACGCCCTGTGGCTTCACTGCTACCTTGCTCCCCAGAACCATTCCCCCGACCTCGCCCACGGCCTCGTCCACGTCCCTTTCCGGGAGCCTTGCGCATTTTGAATTCCCAGTTAGAAATTGGCACTATATACCAGTAGCAAAAATTGTGGGTGCACGTAACCCCAATATATTCTTTGAATTCCCAGTCAGACAATGGCACTATATACCAGTAGCAAGAAATGAGGGTATTTATAACCCCAATATATTCTTTGAATTACCAGTCAGAAACTGGCACTATATGGCAGTAGCAAGAAATGAGGGTATTTATAACCCCAATATATTCTTTGAATTCCCAGTCAGACAATGGCACTGTATACCAGTAGTAAAAATTGTGGGTGCACGTAACCCCAATATATTCTTTGAATTACCAGTCAGAAACTGGCACTATATGGCAGTAGCAAGAAATGAGGGTATTTGTAACCCCAATATATTCTTTGAATTCCCAGTCAGAAACTGGCACTGTATACCAGTAGTAAAAATTGTGGGTGCACGTAACCCCAATATATTCTTTGAATTCCCAGTCAGACAATGGCACTATATACCAGTAGCAAGAAATGAGGGTATTTATAACCCCAATATATTCTTTGAATTCCCAGTCAGACAATGGCACTGTATACCAGTAGTAAAAATTGTGGGTGCACGTAACCCCAATATATTCTTTGAATTCCCAGTCAGAAACTGGCACTATATGGCAGTAGCAAGAAATGAGGGTATTTATAACCCCAATATATTCTTTGAATTCCCAGTCAGACAATGGCACTGTATACCAGTAGTAAAAATTGTGGGTGCACGTAACCCCAATATATTCTTTGAATTACCAGTCAGAAACTGGCACTATATGGCAGTAGCAAGAAATGAGGGTATTTGTAACCCCAATATATTCTTTGAATTCCCAGTCAGAAACTGGCACTGTATACCAGTAGTAAAAATTGTGGGTGCACGTAACCCCAATATATTCTTTGAATTACCAGTCAGAAACTGGCACTATATGGCAGTAGCAAGAAATGAGGGTATTTGTAACCCCAATATATTCTTTGAATTCCCAGTTAGAAACTGGCACTGTATACCAGTAGTAAAAATTGTGGGTGCACGTAACCCCAATATATTCTTTGAATTCCCAGTCAGACAATGGCACTATATACCAGTAGCAAGAAATGAGGGTATTTATAACCCCAATATATTCTTTGAATTCCCAGTCAGACAATGGCACTGTATACCAGTAGTAAAAATTGTGGGTGCACGTAACCCCAATATATTCTTTGAATTCCCAGTCAGAAACTGGCACTATATGGCAGTAGCAAGAAATGAGGGTATTTATAACCCCAATATATTCTTTGAATTCCCAGTCAGACAATGGCACTGTATACCAGTAGTAAAAATTGTGGGTGCACGTAACCCCAATATATTCTTTGAATTCCCAGTCAGAAACTGGCACTATATGGCAGTAGCAAGAAATGAGGGTATTTGTAACCCCAATATATTCTTTGAATTCCCAGTCAGAAACTGGCACTGTATACCAGTAGTAAAAATTGTGGGTGCACGTAACCCCAATATATTCTTTGAATTCCCAGTCAGACAATGGCACTATATACCAGTAGCAAGAAATGAGGGTATTTATAACCCCAATATATTCTTTGAATTACCAGTCAGAAACTGGCACTATATGGCAGTAGCAAGAAATGAGGGTATTTATAACCCCAATATATTCTTTGAATTCCCAGTCAGAAACTGGCACTGTATACCAGTAGTAAAAATTGTGGGTGCACGTAACCCCAATATATTCTTTGAATTCCCAGTCAGACAATGGCACTATATGGCAGTAGCAAAAATAGTGGGTGTATATAGCCCCAATTCTATTGCTAGGGGACTTGCAGGGTATTTCTGGGGTGAAGGTGGGGGGGCACACCGTTGGAACGGGTATCGGGGGTATATATCGGGTATATGGGAATACACTGACAGTGTATTCCATTCAGGATCCTGGGAAAGCTGGGTTGCGGTGATTGAGCCCGTCAGTGCCACGTTACACTGACAAGCTTCTCCCTGGAATTTAGCTCTTACAAGAGCTGTTGTGGTTGTCTTCTCCTTCCTATCCTAGCCTGTCCCTGCCTACCCAGAATCTAAGCCCTAGCTAGCTGGACGGAAACCTCCGTCCTCGGTGAATTGCAAGCTCAGAATGACGCGAACCTGGGCGGCGCTGTTCTTTTAAATTAGAGGTCACATGTTTTCGGCAGCCAATGGGTTTTGCCTACTTTTCTCAACGTCACCGGTGTCGTAGTTCCTGTCCCACCTACCCTGCGCTGTTATTGGAGCAAAAAAGGCGCCAGGGAAGGTGGGAGGGGAATCGAGTAATGGCGCACTTTACCACGCGGTGTTCGATTCGAACATGCCGAACAGCCTAATATCCGATCGAACATGAGTTCGATAGAACACTGTTCGCTCATCTCTAATTATTATATGCGCCTTGCAGTTCTGTGGACTAGTACTGAAACAAACCTGGAGACAGACTGACTAAGCACACTCCTAAATTTGTTTTAAATTCTGATTTTATTGAACATTTTACAATAATACAAAGTTCGTTGAAATAGTCAAGTACAGATACTGATTAAACAATCCAGTGAATGGTACAGAGCAGTAACTGAAAACAATCACGGATTAGAAAATACATTTGCAAATGATGAGATCTAAAACAACTATAGTTGAAAACAACTATCTGAATAAAGATAGATAGAATGGGTGTATTTAACAGTAATGGAAGTGTGATTGGGGACGGGGGGTAGTGTAGGGGTCAATATAGAACATATGGAGGTGGGGGGATTTAAACTAAAATGAGAGAGGAAAGGGGTTCAGTGAGGTAGTGGTATATTGGGCAGTGTTGTCAAGTCGGTAAGAACATACTTTATGTAGATGTCTACGAGGAAGAAGCCAGGTTCTCGTACACATCCCACCAAGGGGTCCAAATTTTTAGGTAAGTAGCACGAGTGCGGGATGACCAATGCATTAATTCTTCATATCTAGCAATCTGAAGAACTTTATCTAACCAGAGTCGGATCGTAGGAGGTTCCGATTGAAGCCAGAACAGCGGCAATAGTGATTTGGCCGCTTCAATGAGGTGAGTAGAGAGATTCACTTTCGAGGGGGAGTATTGGGTCGAAGGTTTGGAGAGTAAAACCATTTCAGGTGTCAGTTTAATGCGTTTTTTCATTATTTTCGATATCTTGGATTCTACTTCAGACCAGAAAGGTTGGATGTCAGGGCAGGACCATAGGATATGGAGCAAGCTACCAGTTTGTGACTTACACCTCCAACACAGTTTTGTGTCCGCCAGACCATGTGTATGTAACCATTCTGGCGTCTTATACCATCTAGTTAGAATTTTAAAATGGGTTTCCTGCAACCTGACGCATCTAGAAAAACCGTGTGAGTTTCTCAGAATCGACTCTACCTCTTCCTCAGAAAATTTGGTATCCAGTTCTTTCTCCCAAGAATAAACATAGTTGGGGATCGAAGAGTTCCGTAAGTTTAAGAGAAGTGTTTTTAAATGAGAAGTCTTTCTAAACTTTGGGTTACCAGAGGATAGCTGAGTTTCAAAAGGTGTTAAAGTCCTGAGAGGGATACCGATCTTTAATATTTCGGTCATCCAGGCCTGGAAAGTTGCATATTGCAAAAAATTCAGTCGGTATGTAGGGATCAATTGTTGAAGATCATGGAGAGATATCGGTGATTCATTAGCCACTAGGTCAGTCAATTTAAAGTTGGCAAGTTTGGACCAAAAGACAAGGTCAGCTTGAGAGTGTTTTCGCAAAATTGCTGGTACCGAGGAGGCGGGTAAAATTGGGGATAGGCCAGGAGATAATAAGTGACCATGTGTCGACCAAGTTTCACATGGGCCTCTCAGTAGAATGTTCGAGGGTAAATGTTTAATTGTCTTAGTGTCTGGGGCCCACAGGGAGTGTCTATACATTGGGCCAAAGTGAGCTGATTCAAGTTCAGTAAGGGTTTCGTCCCCTGCTGGATAGGTCATTGTCATCCACCTGGAGAGTTGAATAGCATGATAATACAACAGTATATCGGGGAAAGCCAAACCACCTTTTTGTTTAGGTCTCGTAAGAAGTTGGTAGGATAATCTTGGCGGCTTTTTGGACCAGAGGTACTTTCACTCTTATTACAAATCGCTTTACAACTTGGAAACTGACTCCGATATTTCGGCGCATACTAGACAGGAAAAAACTGACAAGTTTCTTAATGACATCTCTCTCCCCCGATTGTCAGAACAAGATAGGAAGCAATTATTAATGCCAGTCACCAGCGAGGAAATCACTAAAACACTTTCAACCTTCCCTATAGGGAAAAGCCCCGGCCCTGACGGTCTGCCATTGATATATTTTAAGACTTTCCAACCCCAACTGATCCTCCCTTTGACCGCGTTCTGTAACGCACTTCTCCAAGGTGTCCCTATGCAAAAACAAACCCAAGAAGCGCATGTTACATTAATAGCAAAAGAGGGGAAAGACCCATCAATATGTAGCAGCTACAGGCCCATTTCCCTTTTAAATTTAGATATTAAAATCTGGGCAAAACTCCTGGCCCTGAGAATCCGAGATCTCCTCCCATCTCTCTTAGATGAAGGACAAGCAGGTTTTGTGAAAGGTCGCGAAGGGAAACATAATTCAATTCGACTTTTGCATTCTATTGCTGTAGCTAAAAAAGAAAAATCACCACTTCTTCTGCTCGGCACGGATGCCGAAAAAGCATTCGACCGAGTCAGTTGGTCATATATGAGAAACACACTCAGTGCTTTTGGGTTTCCACCCCCTTTCATAGATGCTATATTTTCCATCTACTCTCAGCCCCACGCCCGCATTAAAGTGAATGGTTCCCTGTCAGACTATTTTCCGATATCGAATGGCACAAGGCAGGGCTGCCCCTTGTCCCCGTCATTATTCGTTTTGTCGCTTGAGCCCCTTCTACGTGCAACTAGGCAACACCCTAAAATTTCAGGTTTTTCAATTGGCAGACAAGAACTGTATTCACTGGCATTTGCCGATGATATACTATTTCTAATCTCGAACCCTGCTACAAGCTTACCCAAACTAACTGACCTCCTAGCTAGATATGGAGAAGATTCAAATTTCAAAATAAATACCGACAAGTCCGAGATTCTTAATGTCTCAGTACTAAAAACCATAGAAAATCAAATTAGATCTAACTCTCCTTATAAGTGGAGGGATGACTTTGTTAAATATTTAGGTGTTAAAATCACCCCCAATCTAGAAGATCTTTACCCAAGAAACTATCTACCCCTATTAACGGACATTAAATCTCTTCTCCACTCGTATGATCTCCCCTTTCTTTCATGGATTGGAAGACGGAATTTATACCAAACCTACATAGTCCCTAAAATATTGTACCTTATGCAAATGCTGCCAATCTATCTGCCAAAAACCTTTTTCCAATCCCTCAAATCAATTGCTTCCAAGCACAGTCCTAAATGATTCCACCAAAGAGGAGATGGGAATAATCCCTGCTCAGCTCATTCAAGTTGCTAGCCACCGTGACCATTGCAAGTACTACTCCTCCCAGTCCCCTGGCTTCCCCCAATGAATTGCTGTATATGGCGGACTCCTGGTTCTTCCCATATGTTAAATGTGAAAAAATTTAGAAGTGGCTTATTCCTCTCTCCTCACACTACTTTTAAGATTCATAAGAATTTATTTTGCTTACTTATATAGCGCCATAGGGAGAATATACACTATGTGATCAAAAGTATCCGGACACCTGGCTGAAAATGACTTACAAGTTTGTGGTGCCCTCCATCAGTAATGCTGGAATTCAATATGGTGTTGGCCCACCCTTAGCCTTGATGACAGCTTCCACTCTCGCAGGCATACGTTCAATCAGGTTCTGGAAGGTTTCTTGGGGAATGGCTGTTATGACCCGGTCTCAGCAGTCTCGGCCTGTTAGGTTCAGGCGCAGAGTGTCCGGACGGCATTCAGCACGTGAATCACCTGATGCACGGCAGGGGAATGTTCACACCAGACATGCTGTTTCTGCTCTGGCACTCGGGCGTGGATCACGTGGTGAGTTGCCTGGTGTGTCAGTGCCTGGTGTGTCTTGGCCTCTGAAGGGGTTAAGTTCTCTGCAGTACTGAATACTTTACAGGCCATGTGTGAGGCCTTCTCCTTACTATATAAGGTTGTTGCACATGCTATCTGATGCTGGTCTTAAACGTCTGTTCCTGTTCTCAGTGAATGTCTGTTGTCTGAAGCTGCTACCATCTGCATCCTGGCCCATCCAGTTTCTTGCTCCTGTTCACACAGGACTGTTCGCTAAGTATTGAGCTTGTATCCAGACATAGTGTTCCGGGCGCAGCGAGCCCTAGGTATTTTTCTGTTTGGAAGTTTGGAATTTTGGTAGGGGTTTTTTGTGTGTGATCCTAAGTTCTGTTTTTCCCTATCCCTTGCTTAGTTCAGTTATTCTGTGTTTCACGTTTATTCTCTTCCTATGCTTTTGTGTTCTCATGTTCACCGTTAGTCCGCGTCTGGACATCCGTGGGGGGCTTGTTCTGTATCTGCCTCTCCTTCGTAAACGTGAAGCTAGACAGGGGCTCTATTTCCCTTGGTAGGTTAGCTACTTCTCCGGCTGTGCTCGTGCCCATTCAGGCAAGTTAGTCGGGCCCACGGCTACTTCTAGTTGTGCGAGGCAGGGTGTAGGAGGATCCACACTAGAAGTCCAAACTGCTCATACTTCCGATTTTGTTTTCTTTCGGTGTGTTTTTCCTGTACTGTACTGAGAAGTTATCAGTCAGGGGCCAGTCCGTGGTCAAGGATCCCGAGACCATAACAATGGCAGCCCATTCTTCACGGAGTGCTGCACTGAGGAGAGGTATCGATGTAGGTCGGTAAGGCCTGGCACGAAGTCGGCGTTCCAAAACATCCCAAAGGTGTTCAAGTCAGGACTCTGTGCAGGCCAGTGCATTACAGAGATGTTATTGTTGTGTAACCACTCCGCCACAGGCCGTGCAGTATGAACAGGTGCTCGATCGTGTTGTAAGATGCAATTGCCTTCCCCGAATTGCTCTTCAACAGTGGGAAGCAAGAAGGTGTTTAAAACATCAATGTAGGCCTGTGCTGTGATAGTGCCACGCAAAACAAGGGGTGCAAGCCCCCTCCATGAAAAACACAACCACACCATAACACCACTGCCTCAGAATTTTACTGTTGGCACTACACTTGCCTGCAGATGACGTTCACCGGGCATTCGCCATACCCACACCCTGTCCTCGGATTGCCACATTGTGTACAGTGATTCGTCATTCTACACAACGTTTTTCCACTGTTCAATCATCCAATGTTTACACTCCTTACACCAAGCGAGGTGCTGTTTGGCATTGACCTGTGTGATGTGTGGCACCCAATCACATGACCACGTTCGAAGTCCATGAGTTCCGCGGAGCGCCCCATTCTGCTCTCTCACGATGTCTAATGTCTACTGAGGTCGCTGATATGGAGTACCTGGTAGTAGGTGGCAGCACAATGCACCTAATATGAAAAACGTGTGTTTTTGGGGGTGTCTGGATACTTTTGATCACATAGTGTATGAACCTAGGACTCAGTGCTCCAAGGCATCAGCGCTAACCACTGAGCCACCATGCTGCCCTTAAGTATTAACAGAGCTCCTCTATGTCTGAAAACTCCTGATGCGTCACCTCTTCACCCAGTGTTGTGCACTATATGTCCTGAAACTGACTATTCCTGTCTGTTTTGTTAGGGGTGTTGGCATTTATGGTTCTTAGAAAATGTTTACAACATACACAACACACATTGTAATTGTGTATAATGACCAGTAGATGGTGTTAGTTTGTAGTTACATGATTTGAAACCATTTCACGACCACAGTATTTTTACTTGATATGTATTGTATTTATGGCTCCAAAATCTTCATTTGATATTCATAAGATATATATATTTTTTTTTAATAAAAAGATAATTTATTTTTGTACCCTTTTTATATAAATAAAATGAGCATTTTCTGGTTTTATTCATTGGAAAAGTACAATAAATATTTTATCATTTTATATACAGTGTAATGCACCTTTGGGTTGCAGCTGTATTACACAGCCAGAACTTGGGACTAGCCACCAAAGTTGGGAAATACTCTAAGGGCTAGTTCACACGTAAAAACCTCCTGGCTTATTTTGGTCCTGAAAAAAACCGCTTCCTAATTAGGAAGCTTTTTTTTGACATTGCCAGGCTTTTTTTGGAGCTTTTTTTTAAAAAAAACCGCTTCCAAAAAAAGCCAGGCTGTTTTCCCCTCCCATAGAAGTGAATGGGCAAAAAAAAACACGCTGAAAAAAACCTGCGCTGTTTTTGCCTCCCATTCACTTCTATTGCTTTCTTCAGGCGGAAAACGCCTGAAGAAAGGTCATGTCGCTTCTTTTTTCTGCTAGCTGAAAAATAACTAGCAGAAAAAAAAAGCTAGTGGAAAAAAAAGCTAGCGGAAAAAAAAAGCTAGCTGTTCACATAGGGCTCCATTGTAAAGGGGCTTATTTTGAAGCGAAATCCGCTGTCAAAAAACTCCCCTTTGCCCACGTGTGAACTAGCCCTAACTCTGGTGGCTTAACCCTTCAGATACCATGATCAATAGCAGAATCTGGGTGGCAGGGAGAAAAATAGCCCCTTCCCCCTTTCAGCCCCTCGGATTCCGTGCAATGAGATTGCAGGGTACACAAAGGGACTACATGCATTTTGTATTGTATTTTGCTTTTAGACTGATATAATTAATTGGCCCCATTATTTTGTTAGGAGAACAAACATAGCAACTCTCCAGTAAAAGGATTGTATCAGGTAATTGACCATCTCAACCTATTGGAACATTAAGGGTGCATTCACACTGAGTAAACGCTAGCTTATTTTGTAGAGTAAAATTACACTTGTAAATTTTGCTATCCCATTGACTTCAATGATTACTTCAAGTGTAAAAATACGCCTGTAAAAAATACGCCTGTAAAAATACGCCTGTAAAATGTCATTGAAGTCAATGGGATAGCAAAATTTACAAGTGTAATTTTACTCTACAAAATAAGCTAGCGTTTACTCAGTGTGAATGCACCCTAAAAGTGTCCATGGGAGAGGAGATATTGGGATTATCAAATCAAATCAAAAAAGCTTTATTGGCACGTCCGAATAGACATTTGCTATTGCCAAAGCAAAGAGAGTGGTGGGTATCGAAGGAATTGGGTTGGGAAAGAGAGTGTTGGGTATGGGGGGGGGGGGTTGGGTTGGAACATACAGAGATGGATGGGCGATTAGAGGGGGCAGTAATGGGGTATAACAGTCCATTGGGCTTTATAGCGGTCTATAAAACCACCTGTGCCCGAGGACATGAAAGATCCTCTTTAAGTGTGTTTGTGTCTGACTGTTGGGGAGACGCCTTTATATGTGTGTGAGTTTTCTGCTGACCCAAAAGTCAGTAGTGGTGACAGTGTGTATTTGGAGTGCTTGGACTGCATTGTGGTCCAGGGCAAGTGCAAGATTGAGTTAGTGGAGTGAGTTGAACCCTGACAGCCACACCCACATCACATGCTAGGATGGTCCATACGTGACCGCATAACACATCAATATCAGATCAGTGGATTTTCGACATCGAGTTTTTCTCTTAAGTGACTGTGAACACTGCACCACCAGGAATGCTGCAGGTTTGGTAGCTGTCATGGGCAGGGTGAGGTTTATCCTGGCTTCAACTCATCTGAATCCTATGAATGCAGATGCAGTTCAGTACAATAATAAGTAGGAAGCCATCTGCTCCCTGCTTAACCATCAAGCCCTTGTCTCTGTTCTCGGCAGTTTGGAAGCTGGCAGGTGCAATGTAGTGATGTTACTACATCACTACAACCAATGCTCCGTAAAGCCAGTTTGGAGAGTAGCGATCAGGGCCGCCGATAGGCCAGTATTACAGCTACTGGCGTCAGGGGCCCGGCCAAATTGAAAAATGGGGGAGGGCCCGGTTTTGGCCCGCCACCATGTGCCGGACCTCTGGCGCCCGCTGCAGTCATTGTATGTCCGATTTCAACTCAGATCTGCGTCCAGAGGATGCAGATCTGAGTTAAACACATACGCGGCTACAGCAAGGAGCTGACACAGTTCAGCTCCTTGCTTCGCCACTGCACGCCGGCTACTGCTGCCTCCGCTGCACGCCGGCTGTGTAGACGCGATGTGATGATGTCACATCGTGTCTACAACTGTGCGCGAGTGAGAGAGGCACGCAGACAGCAGCGGGGGAACGAGGAGAAGGTAAGTTTAATGTGTACACTTGGTAGAACGTGAAACTGGAGGCAGATGAAGAAGAGGACGGCATGACACTGGGGGCAGAGATGGGGGACATGAATCTGGGGGCAGAGATGGAGGGACATGAATCTGGTGGCAGAGATGTGGAGACATGAATCTGGGGGCAGAGATGGAGGGGAAATGAATCTGGGAGCAGAGATGGAGGGACATGAATCTGGGGGCAGAGATGGAGGGACATGAATCTGGGGGCAGAGATGGAGGGGACATGAATCTGGGGGCAGAGATGGTGGGGCCATGAGTCTGGGGGCAGAGATGGAGGGAGGACATGAATCTGGGGGAAGAGATGGAGGGACATGAATCTGGAGGCAGAGATGGAGGGGACATGAATCTGAGAACAGAGATGGAGGGGACATGAATCTGGAGACAGAGATGGAGGGGACATGAAACTGGGGGCAGAGATGGAGGGGGGGACATGAATCTGGGGGCAGAGATGGAGGGGGGGACATGAAACTGGGGGCAGATGAAGGGTGTATATGAAGCTGGGGGAGAGATAGAGGGGGGACATATAATTTACGGGTGACTGTAGGAGGATTATACTGTGTGCGGGCACATGAAAAATTAATGAGAATGGGCGGAGTCAACAAAAGTGGGCAGGGCTAAATTTACAGAGTGCGCCGCACATTTTGTCCTTCTTTCGGTTCTTCAAAAGTTGGGAGGTATGGGTACAGGGGGCAGTGGAAAGATGTTAGAGGGTGGACGGGGGAGGGGATTGTTGGGGCATCGGGTATGCGGCACTGCGGAGAGGGAACTGGGGCAATAATATATCATATATAAGTTTTTTAGCTGGAGAACTACAAAGCACACAATACCTCCAAAGGTATGTGTGCTTTGTATTAATAATGATGTAGGCGGCTATGTTACTAGCATAGTAGCCTGTTTGGGGGTGGGACTTTCACTTTAAAGGAGTGTTCACATTGTGTTTTTGGCCTCCCTTGCCGGGATACGTTGGTAACCAGTCACAATCAGCTCCCCACTTATCCCTGCACGGAGAACTGCAGGCCCCCCTTTTTTTTTAATGGCCAGTTCTTTGTGCAGGGATAAGTTGACAGCTGATTCTGACTGGTTACCAACGTATCCCGGCAAGGGAGGCCAAAAACGCAATGTGAACAAGCCCTGAGGATTTATTAAGAGGGCTCTTATCAATGGTGTTGGCTCTCTAGAGGTGCTTTCACACGTAGCAGATTTTACCTGCAAATAGAATCTGATTAAGCCTTGTAAGGCTGCTAAATAAAGGGAAATTTAATACATAATTGGTATGTCGCATAATAAAGTAGTTTTAAAATGGCGGGGGGGGGGGGGGCAGACATTTAGGCTGTATGGGGCCCCAAAATTCCTGATGGCGGCCCTGGTAGGGATAGACACCTTTCATAAGCCTGGCGTTTAGTAGGGTCTGTTCTGGACTAGATAGACTAGTTGGAGGACTCACTCAACATCACCACACTAAGTCGACTGAGACTTAGACTGAGACTTCAGGGATCAAAGCAGTGGAAACAGCAGTCTCTACATGTGAGTAAGAGTGTGCAAAAAAAAAAGCCTGCCAAGGAGATGGAAGAATTTGGAAGCAGAGCCATACATTACTCTGGTGGAGTTTAAACATACACAACAGACATAGTGACATAAGTAAATGTGTATATGCAGCATCTCAATGGACACTGCTTAATGCAGGGGTCTCAAACGCTCAATCTGAACCTCTGACCTGTTCCTAGAGCTTCCCAAGATTTTAAACCACAAACTTTTTCTTTATTTATATAGCGCCATCATATTCCACAACATTTTAGAGATACTGTTAACACTGTCCCAAGTAGGGCGCACAATCTAAATTCCCTATCAGCATGTTTTTGGAGTGTGGGAGGAAACTGGTGAACCTGGATTGCTTGTTGTAATGTGTTTGTGCCACTGTGTATATTGTTTTGTGCTTCCATGTAGGTTTTCATCTTATTAGGACTGGTCCTCTGGGGGCATGTGAGACATATTTACATAGAATGGCAACCCATATACTGCTAGAATTAAATAAAGAGGAAGCATCCATTTAAAAGAAGAGCAACAACGGTAAAGGACACTCATTCTGGTTTTCCACCCTCTCAATCCACAAATGAGAAAAGAGAAGGAAGCTCAAGAGGATGCATCACTGTAGAGCACAAGGACCATGTTTGCTATATTGATGCATTCCTATCCTGTGCATCCCTGCAAAGAGGCCTGGAAAAGCGTTCTCCCTAGCAAACTGTAGATAGGTCATCAGTATGAAAATTTGATCTGGGGCTGGAAATCCCTTTAAAACCAATATGGTTGTGGGCTAATCATGGAGCATATGGGACACCATTTTTTTTCCAGCTTGAAGATGGCTGTTAGATACTCAAAAAAGGGGTGGACAAAACTCCAGATAGTTTTCAATTGATTATTTTTTATTACAATATCTCACAGTTTATATAAGATAAAAAGATGATGAAAATGAAAACTCTCCAGCGCTAACCGCTGCCTGGTTTATCCTTCACTTTCTACCATTATCCTCACCTTTCGTGGTTCTCCTCTACCTATATTGATTTCTCCACTTTTCCTGATGAAGATCAGTCTTTGGCCGAAACGTTGCAAATCTTCTGTGCAATCATTATGCGGCTTTCTAACTTATGTGAACTGTGAAATATTATAATAATAAATAAGCAAACTCAATTGAAAACTATCCAGAGTGCTTTCCACCCCTTTTTTGAGTGTCTGAAGTAAGCAGAGGAGCCTGGCTAGTCCTCCCTGTAATTGTGCACCGAGTAGATTCTACTATGAGTGCTGTCTTTCTCCTTGGTTGATGAACATGGCTGCTGTAACTGGCCTGAGGGTGGTTTTACATACAGTATTATCAGAGAAATAATTAAATCACTTTTTTGTTGTGTTGATTTTTTGTTCTCACTTTTTTGGGTTTGACTTCTTTTCTTCAAAACGTAGATTAATTTAGGCCTGGAGTTATTTCAGGAGTTTTCCATAGACTTCTCATGAAGCAATGTAAACGCCTTAAAATAAACACATATATTAAAAATATGTGACCAAAAATGTATATTTTATTTAGACCCAGAAAAACAGACCAAAAAATTGTATGTGAAACAAGCCTTAAGGCAAAAGCCCCACGTTGCGGAAACGCAACTTTTTTTGTTGCAGATTTTGCAGGAGTGGATTGAGCATCAGGTAGAAGTCTAAGAGCTTTCTATATATTTCCCATTCCGTTTATAGACATGCTTGGCTCTGGCTCAAAAAATGGCAACAAAATCTGCAGCAAAAAAAGATGTTTTTCCGCAATGTGGGGCCTCCGCCTAAAAAGCAGTTTCCTGTTCTTTTTCTTCCTGAATTGCCTGATTCAGCAGCAGTAAAAACAGTAAATACTAAATAAGTATTGATAGGCTTTGCATTGTGTTCGGTGAAAGGCATCAATGGTGTTAATGTCAAATAAAAGATACTCGACTTCAACATTATAGTCTAACTAGCAGTACCCGCGACTTCGTCCACGGCAGCATTCCCGCTTTGCGCGACCCACCTGAAGCGCAGGCTCTGTCTCCCCCATTGCGTCCCTTTTCTAACCCCTCTCCCCCGACCCCCTTTCCACCACCCCCCGCAACCCCGACCCCTTTCCACCATCGAAGCAACCCCGGTCCCCTCTCCACCCCCTCATACCCTGTCCCACTTTACAGGAAGCCTCCCCCCCCTGCGACCCCAGCCCCTTTACAAACCCCTCCTGCCGCGACCTCCTTTACAGTAGACCCGCCAACCCCGCGACCACGGACTCCCCTCCCCACCCCCAAGCCTCGGCCTCCTCCTCCCCACCCTCCGTGCGCCTAGTGTGAAGGTGTGCATAGGGTCTGCAGTCTGCAGGCCATGCATGCCGTGCTAGGGGAAGATGGTGGCTTGGGGAAGTGTGTCCCAGTCACTCGTTCAGTTTCTCACCCCCGGGGTCCCAGAGGACTTACTTCTCCAGGCCAGGCGGCGGGCTCCACCGATGGCTGCCTGCTCTGTCCTCCGCATACGCGACACCATCGTCTTCCTGTCGCTCGGTGGGCGGCTTGTGCGTCTATAGCTCCACCTCCTCTGTAGCGCACAGTGTCCATCGCCCCGCCCCGCATGTGACACGAACCTATCGGAGGCCACCTGAAAGAGCCGGGCTGACGTCACATGAGGTCCTGCAGTGGAGCCAGAGCAGACATTCGCCGGTAACGTTCGGGATTTCGGGGGCTGGAGCGGTATACCAAGTAGCCTATCGATCCTTCCTGGTGACCATCTAGGTATGTGTGAAATCTCACGCCATTCCGTTCAGCGGTTTGGGCGTGATTGAGGAACAAACATCCAAACCCACAAACATCCAAACACACATACATACTTTCACCTTTGTAATATTAGTAGGATATCAAATATCATGAAAGGCATGGATATCAATTATGACTCCTGTAAGCTGGGGACCCAGACTATCATAAATCTGCTTTGTTTCCATTAGGGAAATTCAGCAGTTTATTCCCCTTAAATGTTGCTGCAAAAAAACCCCAAAACAAACCTACAACAGCTTTTAGAGTTTCCTTTGCACAGTTTTATTTATTTTGCTTACTTATATAGTGCCATAATATTCTGCAGTGCCTTACAGATCTATTGTCAACACTGCCCTATATGGGGCTCTCCATCTAAATTCCCAATCTTTGTTTTTTTGTATGCGTTAGATGTGTGGGAGGAAACTCATGGAAACATGGGGAGAACATACAAACTCCTTGCAGATGTTGTCTGGACTCAAACCTAAGGGTGTGTTTGCACTGATTTTTTTGGTCACATTTTCTGAGGCACTTTTTCAGGCGTTTTTTTTTTTAGGCGTTTTTTAAATGTGGTCATGCATTATCTTCTTAAAAATGCCTCAAAAACACGTCAAACTTCATGTCCAAAAACCACAAGGTGGTATTTCCGTCTCCCATGGACTTGCATTGATTTTTTCAGGCGGAAACTACCTGAAGAATGTACACGTCGATTCTTTTTTCTGCTAGTGGAAAACAATTACAAGTGGATTACATAGACCTGTATGGTGAGGTGTTTTTTGAAGGAGGATTTTGAGGCGGATTCCTGAGCCACCATATTGAAAGACATTGAAAGATAAAGACGCACCATTACTATCTACATGGACGCAGTTCTAAGGTCAGGTTCCCACGGTGTGTTTTTTACCAGCAAAAATATACTGTGCAGCCCAACCTTACTGTACTCAATTCTTGAGTTATAGGTGCTTTTTTGTATACAGAAGTGAAACAAATCCAGGCTAGTTCTTATTACTGACTGAGAAACTTTGCTGATAAAAACTAGTCTGGAATTAGCAGTTTTATCAGGGGCCATTCATATCACATTTTGATCACGAGTTTAGAGTTTAATTGATAAGTTTTGCAGATACAAAAATTGAAGTGAAAAACCAAATGAAAATGTTGGAAACGATGAGCCTATGTTAAATATATCAGATACTGTAGGATAGAAAAGAAGAACAAACCACACTTTTGGGCCCCACAAAAAAACAAAACAAAAAAAAACCAGACTGATTTACTTTTATGTAACATTGACTCCATGTAACTGGGTGGTCATCGGTTTCCATTTTCATCCATTTTTCACTTGTAACCAAAAAAATGATCAGTTAAACTGATGCCATGAACATGAAGTGATCGGCTCCTTAGTGACAGCACCAGTGGTCCCAGCAGGGAGTGCACTTATAACTGTATCTAGGTACATAGTGTGTCTTTAAACTAAACCTGCAGTGCAGGCCAGATTGGACTAATGGTTTTAGTCACACCATGTGCATGAGATTGCTTTAACCCCTAAGTGCATGGGCAGCAATTTTTTTTGTATGAGGTGCCAATTTGGAAGAACAGAAATTGTATGAATGTCAACCTACTACATGAAAATCATATAGCGCAAACCAAAACTGCAATCAATTAGTCGCGTATACTTACATTTCAAATGTAATCCTTGTCCCTTTTTTTCCCTTTAGAAAATATGATCTTTCTTTGGTGGATACAAATGTCAGCTGAACATGAGGCACACAACCTAGTCTATTTTATCAAAGCACTGCTATGTGTTTAAAGCAGTAGAGAGAGCCCTGTATCAGGTAGATATGTCTGGGGTGCTGACTCCAGCGCCAATGATGGGGGTTGCTGACCCCGCCTTAGTGCTTTTGCTGAATTATACAGATAGTCTACATACCTCTCTGTGCTAAAATTTACCTTAAATTTGCTAAGACTGAAAGCCACCGGGGAACTGCAGCATAATCTGCAGATGATTCCCAGGTAGAACGTACATGATTTCAGGTACTTTTGCAATGGTGCAATGCTGATGTCCTTACATTTTCACATATGTGTGGCATTAGCCTAAACATAGAAAACTTGTGTCATAGGATAACAATTGTTTTTTTTAACTGTAATTTTTATTGAAGTTTTTTAACAAGGTATGTGGTACAAACAAATAAAGACAGGTAATAATCCTATCAACAATGGAATAAATCAAACCAAAGAGAGAAGGGGCAATGGCAGGGAGTCACAGACCATTAAAGATACAGTAGGAGTCCCAAGACGACCATACAGCTTGGAAGGTGTCTAAGGGGTGGTTGAGGAAGGCAGTCAAGTATTCCATACTTCGAACGCCTTTCACCCTGGCCATCAAGTCCAGACCAGTAGGGGGGAGGAAGGTTTTATTTCTTAAATTCCCCTAAACAGTTTATATTCTTTATAGAAGACAATTTGTCTGTCCTTAATCCTACATTCTCACCTTCATACTCAGAACAATCAGAAGTGGTTTATTTGTTCATTGACCTGCCGCAATGTTCACACTAGACAACAGCTATCTGTAACCTGAGCTTCGCTTTTACCTGTTAGCACCTTAAAGGTAATAAGGAAGCACAAGGAGGACACGCCTTGTGTAGTGTGTAGCTGGGAGTGTGCAGGGTTGGATTTCATATCCTTTTCCTGTAAACTGTGGGCTGGGGCTTATTGAAAGCTGAGGCTAAAGAAGACAACACTTCGCAGTCTCAAATGTGAAATATTTGGGAAATGCTGAATCTCATTTTATGAAATGAAGATCATCCCAGGATATTGGAGAAAGTAAAGCAGACGGTGTATGGGGCAGCTAGTGGACACTCACTAAGGATTGATTCAGTACATGTCGTGGCCTGGACTATAGAGCGAGAACAATGCTTCTCCTGGGATGTATGTTAGCCTTACTGCTTCCACCACTAACAGGTAGGTGTCCACATGGCCCAGATTCTTGTTCCATTGTTCCCGGGCCACTGACTTACTGTAAAATACACTGTGAGAGATGACATCATTAGTTGTGGCTATGCTGGTTGCAGGAATGGTTTTAGGACATAGAATATAATAATTCTAGTAGACTTTTGATGTATAAAGTTATGTTCTATGATTTGAAGAGAGTTTAATATTAATGATTACTTTTTTCTGTTCACAGTAATTTGTGCTGTTCGTGTTGTATTGTTCTGGGATTTGTCGCCAGATACACATAGATTATTGCCATAAAGGGGTTATCAGATCAACTGTACATTCAGCTCTCGGCAATCTCCATACAAACTGTGTTACAACTCTCTTGATCGTACTTTGTATGTTTTCCTGAATATTGGAGCAGTGTATACAATACTTTGGTTTGAAATTGTCTACTTGCCAACAATGAAGGTCTAAGGTCCAGGTGAACAGGCCACTGCAATTTTTTTCAGGTGGGGCCAAGCCTCCTTTTGGGCCTTGACGTACCCCCGTCTCTGTAATATGGGCACTTCAAGTCCGGCCCATACCACTTTTCAAAATGTGACTGGCACATGAAGTGTCCAAAGGTTGCAGGCATTCTTTATAAATTTACTGCCAGTGGCTGCGTAATTGTTCTGCTGAGCTTGGGCAATTTGCCCACCCTTCTGGGAGTTTGGGAGGCCATCCATCTTTAGCATATTATGGGAGTGTTGGCAAGTATTGATCATCCCTGGGTTGTATATCTTGTGGATATACAATAAATGTCCGACTTGGGAATATGTCTTTAATATATTCTTGTATCTTCATCAGATGTAAAGTATAGATTGACTGTTGCAATCAGTTCATGTGTCTTCCTTTTCAGACTCCCTATAGTAGTCTGATCACACAGGAGTACACAAGCAGTTTCTGTATGTACAACCTCGCCCAACATGAATCATAGTTTGGCACTGGAGTTCAGAATTCACCTTTTATAAACTGTTGAATTGCATAGTGGTAGGTAAATAGCCGACACTTTGATTTGCTTTCTAGATTATTTCCCTTTTTTTTTCTTTCCTATTTATACATTATATAGGTGCCTTGAGTTGCTATAGTTTATATCACATTTTATAGGTACTGAGTTATATATATATATAATGTATTATGTATGTTTGCACTGCTCTGATGCACTTAATAGCTGAGAGTCCCTACTTCTGACATCCAAGTCTCTTGTGTGCAGGCCTTACAAAGGCATTTCTGAAATTGTGGCTTCAATTATCAGGGAAACCACATTCCTGTTTAAGGCTGAGGCCCCACGTTGCGGAAAAGCAGCTTTTTTTTTTGTTGCAGATTTTGATGTGTTTTTTTGAGCCAGAGCCAAGAATGGCTAGAAAAGAAATGGGAAACATATAGGAAGTTCTTCTACTTGTACCTTCTGCTCAATCCACCCCTGGCTTTGGCTGGAAAAACTGCAGCAAAATATGCAACAAAAAAGCAGCTTTTCTGCAACTTGGGGCCTCAGCTTAAAGCGCATACCTCCCAACTTTTGAAAAACCGAAAGAGGGACAAAACATGCGGCGCGCGTAGTGCGCCGTGGCAAATTTAGCCCCGTCCACTTTTGTGTTGACTCCGCCCATTCTCATTAATTTTTCATGTGCCCGCACACAGTATAATCCTCCTAAGTGCCCCTCTATCTCTCCACCAGTTTCATATACACCCTTCATCTGCCCCCAGTTTCATGTCCCCCTCCATCTCTTCCCCCAGTTTCATGTCCCCCTCCATCTCTGCCCCCAGTTTCATGTCCCCTCCATCTCTGCCCCCAGTTTCATGTCCCTCCATCTCTGCCCCCAGTTTCATGTCCCTCCATCTCTGCCCCCAGATTCATGTCCCCTCCATCTCTGCCCCCAGTTTCATGTCCCTCCATCTCTGCCCCCAGTTTCATGTCCCTCCATCTCTGCCCCCAGATTCATGTCCCCTCCATCTCTGCCCCCAGTTTCATGTCCCTCCATCTCTGCCCCCAGATTCATGTCCCCTCCATCTCTGCCCCCAGTTTCATGTCCCTCCATCTCTGCCCCCAGATTCATGTCCCCTCCATCTCTGCCCCCAGTTTCATGTCCCTCCATCTCTGCCCCCAGATTCATGTCCCCTCCATCTCTGCCCCCAGATTCATGTCCCTCCATCTCTGCCCCAGATTCATGTCCCTCCATCTCTGCCCCCAGATTCATGTCCCCTCCATCTCTGCCCCCAGATTCATGTCCCCTCCATCTCTGCCCCCAGATTCATGTCCCCTCCATCTCTGCCCCCAGATTCATGTCCCCTCCATCTCTGCCCCCAGATTCATGTCCCCTCCATCTCTGCCCCCAGATTCATGTCCCCTCCATCTCTGCCCCCAGATTCATGTCCCCTCCATCTCTGCCCCCAGATTCATGTCCCCTCCATCTCTGCCCCCAGATTCATGTCCCCTCCATCTCTGCCCCCAGATTCATGTCCCCTCCATCTCTGCCCCCAGATTCATGTCCCCTCCATCTCTGCCCCCAGATTCATGTCCCCTCCATCTCTGCCCCCAGATTCATGTCCCCTCCATCTCTGCCCCCAGATTCATGTCCCCTCCATCTCTGCCCCCAGATTCATGTCCCCTCCATCTCTGCCCCCAGATTCATGTCCCCTCCATCTCTGCCCCCAGATTCATGTCCCCTCCATCTCTGCCCCCAGATTCATGTCCCCTCCATCTCTGCCCCCAGATTCATGTCCCCTCCATCTCTGCCCCCAGATTCATGTCCCCTCCATCTCTGCCCCCAGATTCATGCCCCCCCTCCATCTCTGCCCCCAGATTCATGCCCCCCCTCCATCTCTGCCCCCAGATTCATGCCCCCCCTCCATCTCTGCCCCCAGATTCATGCCGTCCTCTCCTTCATCTGCCCCCAGTTTCACGTTCCACCTCAGTGTACACATTACACTTACCTTCTCCTCGCTCCCCCGCCGCTCTCTCTGTGCCTCTCTCTCGCACACAGTTGTAGACGCGATGTGACGTCATCACATCGCGTCTACACAGCCAGTAGGTGGCGTGCAGCGGCGAAGCAAGGAGCTGAACTGTGACAGCTCCTTGCGTTAGCCACGAATGTGTTCAACTCAGATCTGCATCCTCTGGACGCAGATCTGAGTTGAAATCGGGACATACCTCCCTCCAACTGGGACGGCGGGACACGTCACCGGAATTGTGAATGTCCCGTGGAAATCGGGACGGTTGGGAGGTATGTAAAGAGGATCTTTCATGTTATCGGGCACATGTGGTTTTATATACCGCTAGAAAGTGCACTGAATTCACCACATTGTTTGAATTATATCCTGCTGAATTCACCGCATGTGACCGAGGACATGAAAGGTCCTCTTTAATTTCACAACACTCAGGATAACCACCTCTGCCACTCTGTAAAGTGGTGGGAGTGGTGTATTACACAGTGTGGTCTGGTCCTGCTGCTCAGGGGGTCTTGTTCCAGTAGAAGTCTTCACTGCACATGACGATTGAGACCAATTAGTGACCTCAGGAAAGGACACAGGATGTTACAGGTGACGTATGTGAGTAGCATCCTGGTTCCTTTCTTTAGGCCATTGATTGGCCTCAGCAGAGACATAAGACAAGGATTTTTTTCAGAAGAATCACTGGGGTACTGCAGCATTGGGGACAGGTCTGTATGTTTTGTTTTGTTTTTGTTTTTTTTGTTTTTTTAACATTTGTTTGTGCCACTTACCAGATAAGACTACCTTCAGGAAATCAATTACTGTTTGGTGTCCCGTACCTGCAAATCCATGCTACACAATAAACTCTACTTAACACTTACAATTTCTTGTACAGTTGGCAAGATACAGTAGCAGTTGATGCATTATAAAATGACTAGAACAAAGTGATACATTTTCCTTCAGAGGTGGAGTGTTGAAACATGTCTTACACATTATTGTGCCAGATATGAATTGTGCTATATGTGGTTTTACCCTCACAGGTTCATTGTGGAGGACAAATCTTTTTATTTAATTATATGTTCATGTAGTGTATATTCACATGTGCTACTATACACTGCACATGACTCTTCTATGTTCATGATGCTTTGAACTTAAAGAGGACCTTTCACCATTTTGCCCACAGGCAGTTCTATATACTGCCGGAAAGCTGACTGTCGGCTTTCCCGATGTGGGCCCAGTGTGAAGAGCTTACGGTCCGGTACCGTAGCTCTTCTATGGTCAGAAGGGCGTTTCTGACAGTCAGTCAGAGATGTCCTTCTTCACAGCACAGTCAATCGCGCTGTGCTGTGAGAGCCAGGAGGAATTCCCCCCCCCCCTCCCTCCCTGATAATGCTCGTCTATGGACGAGTACTGAGAGGAGAGGGAGGGCGTTCCTCACGCACTGTGAGGTGGAGACTCTTGGAGCAAGGCCTGGTCTCAAGGAGGGCAGCGAAGAAGCCACTTCTCTCCAGAAAAAACATCAGGGACAGACTGATATTCTGCAAAAGGTACAGGGAGTGGACTGCTGAGGACTGGGGTAAAGTCATTTTCTCTGATGAATCCCCTTTTCAATTGTTTGGGACATCTGGAAAACAGCTTAATAGGAGAAGACGAGGTGAGCGCTACCACCAGTCTTGTCTCATGCCAACTGTAAAGCATCCTGAAACCATTCATGTATGGGGTTGCTTCTCAGCCAAGGGAATCGGCTCTCTCACAGTCTTGTCTGAAAACACAGCCATGAATAAAGAATGGTACCAGAATGTCCTCCAAGATCAACTTCTCCCAACCGTCCAAGAGCAGTTTGGCGATCAACAATGCCTTTTCCAGCATGATGAAGCACCTTGCCATAAAGCAAAGGTGATAACTAAATGGCTTCAGGGAACAAAACAGAGAGATTTTGGGTGTATTGTCTGGAAACTCCCCAGATCTTAATCCCATTCAGAACTTGTGGTCAATCATCAAGAGACCAGTGGACAAACAAAAACCTACAAATTCTGACAAAATGCAAGCATTGATTGTGCAAGAATGGACTGCTATCAGTCAGGATTTGGTCCAGGAGTTGATTGAGAGCATGCCAGGGAGAATTGCAGAGGTCCTGAAGAAGAAGGGTCAACACTGCAAATATTGACTTGCTGCATTAACTCATTCTAACTGTCAATATAAGCTTTTGTTACTCATAATATGATTGCAATTATATTTCTGTTTGTGATAAAAACATCTGACAAACACACATAAAACCAGAGGGCAGCAGATCATGTGAAAATATAATATTTGTGTCATTCTCAAAACTTTTGGCCATGACTGTAGTGATCTAACTTCCCATGGGACTACTGTGTATACTGTATTCAGCTATCCCACAGGGAGGAAGGGACTCCTTGCATCATAGATAACTGTGATTCTTGGAGGCCCGATCCCTGCCCTGTGTTTGGTTTGGGAACATATAGACTGTATTCCATAAATCCATGTGGACAACCCCTGTCCTCATGATTAGTTTCCACTCAATAATCTATGATGATTTTTGAATCTACTTTTATTTTTCAAGTAGAATACTTTGTGTTATATCCACCAGTATTCAACAGTGTCGAACACATGCCCGGTATTACTTAACAGTATGTTTGCACTAACAACTGGATGTTTCTTGCACAACGCAATTGCTTTATTAGTTTCATGCCAGCCTCTCTAGCTATGTGTCCAGTAATATGAGATTGTGGGAAAAAAACCTCTCAGGTCATGCTATACTTTTAAGCTGTAAACTTTGTCTTAGCTGAACTTTCCTAGCTGCAGAGTAGAGAGCTTCCTCGATGTAAATAGAAAACAACCTATGGCCCCATGTAGATGAACATGTCCTTTGTGATTGTGCTAGCCATGTTTTTAAAGGCTAGCAAATTATTTTAACCCATTATTTTCTACGGCCTCATTCATATGTCTGTGTCATGAGTTGAGAGAAAAACTCAGGATAGGTTCTTTTCTGGTCTGTTTTCTGTCCAGAGCTCATTGCAGAACATGACTGGTCCATAAAGAGTATTGCCATATGAGCATCATCCAAGTGCCGTTTTTTCCATGAACCCCTTAACTAGTAGTTCCAACAGCTGTTTTGCATGTTCCGTAGTGACTATAGGTACCTCAGTATCCATAGCTCCTTTAGCTTCCTACCTCCCCCAGTGCTAACAGGATTCCCCCTCCTCCACACATACTCCTCTCTTGTACACTACATAGGAGCAGAATTTTAAGTGACGGGTGGTTGCTGTATTGCCACTGATCAGCTGTTTGAAGAGGCTACAGCGTTGAGATGGGTGCTGCTGCATCTTCACTGTTTATCAAGCACAGCACGGTACATTTTATAAAAGCTAACCTAAAAATAGTTCTTTAATATGTAAGTAGATGGCCGTTCAGGTAATGGAGGGGGTGTACATCTCACCCAGACTACTAAGGTGGGTGAGAAGAAAAAACTCCAGAAGGAATGTTTGTTCTCTGCAGACAACTTTCGTCTGCTGAGCATTTTGGTAAATGCTCAGTATTTAGCTGGATTTTTAGGAATGACAGGTAGGTTGGTAGTGGGACCTGTCATTCCACCTCCCTCCAGTCCACACTTTCGGGATGTTCCAGCAGCGACTCAGCTGCAGAGAATCTCCTTGTCAAGGAGGCTTAAGAAGTCAGCTCCTGGAAGCATGCACGGAAGGTGTCTTTGTATTCCGATATCCCCGCGGAGACCCCTTTATGGGACAATCCTGGGTTGCCTGATTTGTTTGCATTGCCTGATGCTAGGTCCTGGTCCAGATATGGGGTGTCTTCCCTGGCAGACTTATATTCACAAGGAGTGTTTATCACCTTAGATTCCTTGGCTTCTTCCCATGAGATTCCGAGGCACCAATTCTTTAGATTCCTTCAGATTCGGCATGCCTTTTCCTCATTATTCCCTCACCAACCCTGCGCCATATCAGGAGGCCTTATTTCAGTTTTGTATGATCATTTGATTACTGTGAAGGTATCTCTAGCCGAAACCCCGCAATTGATGTACTGGCGCACCAATATCCCAGAGCTGACGGAGGAGACCTTTCTGTCCTTTGTTTTGGAATCTCCTCTTCATGTCTCACCCTCAGCTAACAACAAATTGATTCAGATTTTCATTTTGCACCAATGTTATCTGACCCCAGTCCGGTTACACCGGATGGGTCGACTGTCTGGCCCTAATTGTCTTAGGTGTCCGTGCCCCCGAGCAGACTTCTGGTATCTGCTGTGGGGCTGCCCGATTATCCAGGCCTTTTGGAGGGGGGGGGGGGTGGATCTCCTGTCGGTTGTCCTGAACCGTCCTGTTCCATTCTCTCCCGAAATATGCCTATTCAGTGTGCTGGAGGAGGAGTTATGGCAGCATCACACCCATATTTTCCTTCAGGAATGCTTGTTCTATGCGAGGAAAGCCATTGCCTTGCGGTGGATGGCCCCTAGACCCCCATCCGTCTCCCAGTGGCGAAAACTAGTTAATGCGGTTCTTCCGTTTAATCAGATCCTATATAAAGGGAGAGGCTGTCCCCAGAAGTTTTCTAAAGTTTGGGGGGCCTGGGGTGACTCCCCCATGACCCAATTTTCTGCCCCTTCAATGCGCTCGGCTATTGATGCCTTCACTACATAAGGGGCGGCCTGTACCTGTTGGGTTCACGGCTACCCCTGTCTTGATACTGTTTCATTTTGTGGGACTCGTATGTGATCTTCTGCTCTGAACTGTGAGGGCGGTGGGTGGGGTTTGGGGATGGAGGGAGATGATGTTGTGGCTTATTTCTGCTCGTGTGTAGTTTTTCTTTTTGTTTATCTGTGCTTCCATTCCATTGTCTTCCACTGTATTATCTGTTCTGTTATGCACTTTTCAATAAAACGAGTTTAAAAAAAAAAAAAAAAAGATGTGAACGAGGCCTTACACTTAGACTTTACCATCTTATTGCATTTTAGATATTGGTCATTATCACTATCATTACCTTGTCACATGTTTTCTGTGTCTATTCCATCATGCCAGTAGATTCTATTTATATTATCCTTGTTGATACTTTTTGGTAACACCCCCCCCCCCCCTCTCACACACACACACACACACACACACACACACACACACACACACACACACACACACACACACACACACCTTTTTTGTAGCTCCTATAGATAGGTCTGTGTTACCTAAATTAAATGTGAATCAGTGCCTGTTGTTGGGTTCACCCATTGTTTGGCTCCATTGGGGGTCAAGACTGATGGAGAGCTAGACTGCTACAAAACCGGTTACACCCAGACATTGGCTATTCACCAATTAAAAACTGAAAGTGGCGGGGTAAAAAGTCCTCTGTGAATTTCAGATTTCCAGTGGTCTCTGCAATGGGCTCCAATGCAGATGTGAACCCAGCCTTATTGCTGTTTTTGTCATTCGAGCAACTAGGGTGTTGTCTTTGCTCTAAAGAGTTAAGTAGCAACACCCCCATAGCTTTGCCTATTGACAAAAAAAACTTGATTTTTCAGAAACTTCCATGATTCACTTTTGGAGATTAGACCAAGATCCTAGTTGTTAAAATCTAAACAGCAGCCCTGACTATATGACAAGCAATACGATTGTCTTCAATCATTGTCTCCGCGGGTTACTTATGGTAACAGTATTTCCTGTCTTCTTGATAATGCCCTTGGCTAGATTCTCTTATTGCTCATCAATGATCATCTGGAAATTCCTCTGTAACAAGTCACTGCCTGACTAGCTCAGGAATATGCTGACTTCTTCATAGATTCTTACAGATACTATTTGTGATATGATAACAAGGTAGAGCTAATTTATGGTATTATTGGTTATTACTATTAGAACTTTAGTTTTTATTAAGAAACAGCATAACCAAGTTAGGGTAAAGGCACATGTTGTGATAGCATATATTACCTGCAACAGACTATTGTAGACTACATCATAATATATCTATTCAGATCTAACATCATGTGATAAGTGACCACCATAAAGTGACCCCATAATATGCAGGATAAAGTAATTCCCTTACTATTAGAGCCATCTCTTATCTTTCTGTTGCACTAGAGTGAAGGTGTAAATGGAAAGCATAAAATGTTGTATGTAAATTATCCTAAGTAGTCACGGGGGGGGGGGGGGGGGGGTCGGCAACAGGTTCAACCGAGTCATTCTGCTCATGCCTCCTGGACATGAGTGACACCATGACTACGCAGCCTATTTGGCATATGACTTTGTTGCAAAAGAAAAATTACAGAGGGACTCCATTAGAAAAAGAATTACCGTATATACTTGAGTATAAGCCGACCCGAGTATAAGCCGACCCCCCTAATTTTACCATAGACCACCCAGTATAAGCTGAGGGGGGCTTTTTCAGCACAAGAACTGTACTAAAAAATTCTGCTTATACTAGAGTATATACGGTACTTCATCCTGCACACGATGATTCCAGTTTATGATGGAAAAACCACCTGATGGATCCGCTGTAACCCATTCGGAACCGATACCAATTTTCGTTTTTGCATTTTCATTTTTCCCTACCCACATTCCAAGAGCCATCATTTTTTTCATTTTTCCTTTGTCACATGATCACTGTTTGTGGGACAAATTGTACTTTGTAACGTACGTGGAATTGAAAAAACACATCTGCATCAATTTCTTATGGGTTTCGTTTTTTCGGCATCACTATGTGGTAAAGATGACGTTACCTTTATTTTTTTGGGTCGGTATGATCACGATCTAGAGTAGTTTGTTTGATACCTTTTTAATACCTTTTTTTAAAAAAATGGAAATCTTTGCAAAATGTGTGAAGGTGGGTAAGGCGTCTTTTTATGAGGGGCAAGATAATATTTTTATTGATACCATTTGGGGGAAGGTCTGATGGTTTGATATTTTTTTTTTTATATTCCATTTTTTGAACTTTTATATTTTTCTTTTATGTATTTTTTTTTTTTTTTTATACTTTTAAAGATTGAGTTTTTTTGTTTATTTTCAGACCTCCTAGGGACCTTGGACCTTAGGGGGTCTGATCACTCATACTATACACTGCAATACTAATGTACAGCAGTGTATAATTCATTGACTTCTATTACGCGCTGCCTATGTCTTCAATAGGCTCCCGGCTGCTTTGGCATTGGTTAAAGATGGCAGTGCCCTTTACATGTCTTGGTCAAGTTAAACCGTGGCATCTAAAGCATTAACAGTTGTGATCAGCATCGATCGCAGCTGTTAGCGGCGGGTGCTGGCTGTATTATACAGGTAGCATCCTCCATTTACGGACAGGGCTCAGATCCTCAGCCCCCTGGATACATGTGTAACCCCCTCACAGGAGTTACTAATGGTTATTTGGCCATAGAAGTGCCTTACATGTTATGATAGATTGTATATGTTGCCATGTTCATCCTGTATTCATTTGTGTAATGTTGTTAAGCTGTTGTTCTCTGGTTTCACTTGTCCTAGTGAGCTGTGGTCTCCATAGCAACACACACTATGGTGAGTGGATCTGTAGCTGGAACAGGAAATAGTCATAGCAGAGAGAGGAAGTAGTATTCTGTAAGAGCCAGGTGAAGGAAGGAGAAGGGTGGCAGTGGCCATCTTGTGTGTCAGACACTGTGTTGTGAGGATTGCCACAGCAGCAGCAGGACAGAGAAGCTGTGTGACAGCGCCCTGCATCACTATCAGTAAGAGGACAGGAATTACATCAGGCTGAGCAGAGCTATAACCCTGGCAGCCTGCACCTACCTCTACAAGGTAACTGAGCCCCTGCAGTATACCAGAAGCTGGATCTGCAGCCATCTTAGACTCTCTGCTAATACATGGGAAGGTGTCAGCCAGCTACAAGCCACTGTGCCACAGATCACTGCTACAGGACAAGTGACCAGCAGATGCCTGTTACAATAAAGCAGTGAGTACTTCAACTGATCCTGGCCTGGACATTGTCTTCCCTGTAGCTAAGCCCTGGGCAAATGCTCTTTGTTGGAGTAGAGCACTGGCACCCACATCACCATCTCAGCCCAGGGACCAGCGGGTGTCTCAATACTCCAACTGGCGTCACATCTAACTGACTCTGCCTATTTCCCTGTGCACCTCTCCTGGGAGTTCTGGGGCCTATAAGGTCACCGTGACAGTCCAGCCTCCTGCACGGTTCTCCCAGGGTGGTCGCAGTTGGCGTCACGAACAGGATTTCTGTGCCATTGAAAAAGAAGGGAGGCACTTGAGCTGCTGGCAGGAAAAAGGATCCGTGACTGCGACACTGTGCAGTATTGCCATCTTGGCCCTGCATCGCACGCTATACCTGAATCTACAGCACAGGCAAAAGCAGGTGAGCCACGTACTGCCAGTATGTTTAGGAACAAAGAAAAAAGGGATTTTGTCAGTTTTAAACACCAAGGGTCCAGTAGTGAGGATGAGGAAGAGTGGTGTAGTGTTTCAACCCCCACAGCTGCAGTAATGCCAATCACAATGCCTTATTACCCAGGCGTGCCATGGCTGCCACTCTATGTAGGCGAGCCAAATACCCTAAAGGACTTTAAAGAAAAGATGCAAGCAACTTTCAAAGTTTATCCCCTCACTGCTGAGCAGAAGGTTGCTATCTTAATGGGTCAGATGGGAGGAGCAGCCCTCCGTGAAGTTAAGTCCTGGGATGTTAAGGAGAAACAAACTGGTAAGCAAATTTTTGATAAACTGCGCGCCATATTTGAAACTAAGACTCTGTCAGAACTAAAAGCTCGGTTCTTTTGCCGCAAGCAGAACGCAGGTGAAAGTCTTAGAGACTATGCTCTGAGCTTGGATGAAGCTCTCCGCCAGGTTGCGCAACTAGATCCTCATGAGCTTCACAATTATGATTGCACGCTGAAGGAGCAATTCATTGAGGGTGCTACACCTGATGCAGTTAAAATGCAACTACGTATGCTTAACTCTCAAGACCCTGACCGACCCTTCAACCTATTTAAAGAGACAGCCATCCAAATCCTTAAAGTGGACACAATGCCAGAGGAGCAGCATAATGTGCCCTCAGCTTCTACAGCACCTCCGCCCTGTGTAATCCAACAATCCATTGCTCAGTGCGCACAGATCCAACCTTCTGACTCCAACATTGAACTCCAAGGACAAATCGCTGAACTTTCAAGGAATCTAATTAAGCTTTGCAAAAAAGTGGAGGACCTTCAGCTGACACCACCGAGGTCTCCCTCATCCCGGCACTGGCAGCGACCTTCGCCACGTCAGTATTCACGCAGACCGTTATTCCGACCCGGTCGCAGGGTCACGGACCAGTTTGATTCATGCGGAAGGCCCATCTGTCGAAGTTGTCATTTACCAGGACACGTTGAACGAGAATGCCAGTCTTTAAACTAGGCCATCCTGGGGCAGAGGACCTACCCCCAGGAGACAACCACCACCATGGTCCACTATCACCTGAATGGGGCCGACGTTTCATTGGAGACCGTCCTATCCTTTCCATCAATATGAACAACATCCCACTGACTGCTCTCTTGGATACGGGATCACAGATGACTACCATGCCCCTTGCCCAGTTTGAAAAATATTGGTCTCAAGATCAGCTACAACCATGCAATCCTCATGAGCAGGTGACTCTAATTGCCAGCAATGGACAAGAACTTAAAGAGGTAGGATACTTCCTAGCCACCCTTAAGATTGGCAAAACCGAACTGAAGGATCAAGGGATTGTCATTGTGGACGTTGCCAAAGACAGAGACACTCCCTCCATCATCATTGGGACCAATGTCTTAGTTAATTGTTTTGATGAAGCCATTGCTGCCTTGTCTGACACTCTTCAAATAGCCGCTCCAAAAGAGAGACACATCTACCATAAGGCCATTAAGGTTTTGGTACAACAACAACAGGTACAACTTTCCCAAGGTGAGATTGGAAAAGCTAGGGTGACTGACGCTAGACCCATCATCTTACCACCTGGTCATGTGATGATGGTCTGGTGCCGGGCCAGGTTTGGTGTCAAAGGCAGGGATTACTCCGTGCTCATCGAGTCAATGCCTACGGATTGTACAGTTATTGCTGCCCGTAGTTTGGCTAAGGTGACCCATGGACGAGTCCCTATACAATTGTTGAATTTTGGGGATTCTGAAGTTACACTACCTCGGTATACAGTGGTTGCCAAATTATCCAGAGTTCAGGATGCTGATTGCCTCCAGAGAGTCCATTGTGAAGCTCAGACCACCAATTCACAACCCACATGTAACCCCACTGGGGAGCAAAAAGAATGGTGGCAAGAGATTCACCTTGGAACCCCTGAGACGCCTTCATCTCAGCTGGAAGGGGTATTGCGGGTAGTTCACGAATACGAACACATTTTCAGCAAGTCCCCTATGGACTTTGGGCATGTCACTGCAGTAGAACACACAATTCAAACTGGTGATCATCCTCCCATCAAGCAAAGACATAGGCCCATTCCCCCAGCACAATACCAACAAGTAAAAGGCTTACTCCAAAACATGAAGGATTCCGGTGTCATAAGGGACAGCCGAAGCCCTTGGGCTGCTCCCTTAGTACTCGTCAAAAAGAAGGACGGTACCATTCGCCTTTGCGTGGATTACCGCAAATTGAATGATATCACCCACAAGGATGCGTATCCACTGCCCCGGATAGAGGAGTCCCTTGCAGCTCTTCAGTCTGCAGCCTACTTCTCTGTCCTGGACCTTACCAGTGGATACTGGCAGGTCCCTATGTCCCCAGCTGATGCTGAAAAAACTGCCTTCACAACACCAATGGGTCTGTTTGAATTTGACCGGATGCCATTTGGGTTGTGCAATGCGCCTGCCACATTCCAACGGCTCATGGAGTTCTGTTTAGGTCATCTAAACTTTGAGTCTGTCCTGTTATATCTGGATGATATAATTGTTTACTCCAGAACATATGCAGAGCATTTGGATCACCTTGCGAGAGTGTTTGAGTCTTTGGATCGCTATGGTCTGAAACTCAAACCTTCCAAATGCCATCTCCTAAAATCTGAAATCCAATACCTGGGACACATTGTGAGCGCTGATGGGGTGTCGCCAGATCCTCAGTACACTGAACGGATACGCGACTGGCCAACTCCTGAAACGGTAAAAGACATCCGTAGATTCCTTGGGTTCGCCGGTTATTACCGCCGATTTGTAAAAAACTTTGCCCGGATTGCTGCACCCTTACAGGCTGTACTGATAGGTCAGTCTACCACCCGATCTGGTAAGAGTCCAACTATCCAATGGACCCCTGAAATGCAAAAAGCATTTGATGAGTTAAAAGCGGCCTTAGTCGGTCCGAATGTCCTTGCTTACCCTGATTACAGTAAACCGTTCATTCTGCAAACAGATGCAAGTAAAACTGGACTTGGTGCTGTCCTGTCCCAGAAACAAGAAGGTTTGATTAGACCCATTGCATTTGCCAGTCGATCGCTTCGGGCGACTGAACGTAATGACTCTAACTATAGCTCCTTTAAGTTGGAGTTTCTGGCCTTGGTTTGGGCGGTTACCGAAAAATTCCATCATTATCTCACCGCCACTCCTTTTGTTGCATACACAGATAATAATCCTCTGACCCATCTTAGCACTGCCAAATTGGGAGCAATTGAGCAGCGTTGGGCTTCACGTCTTGCCAATTATCAGTTTACCTTAAAATTCCGTGCAGGGAGGGAGAATGTTAATGCTGACATTTTATCTCGGTTACCCCAAGAGTCAATTAATGACCTAGATGACCCTGACATATGGGAAGAAATTGAACTCCCTGACTTCTATGACAAAGTCACTCAACGTGTTAATCAAAATGTCCGGACTAAATATTGTACCCTTCAGACCGTGCGAGTTGAGTCCCTCCATCATATGGATTGGGAACAAGTCCAAAAACAAGATCCAACATTGCAAAGATTAAAAGACCTTTTAAAAGATTCTAATTCAATAGGTCCAGATAACAATGCAAGCCCTGAACTTCAAAATCTTTGGCGAGAGCGCGGTCGTTTAACCTATCTGCAGGGAAAACTGGTCCGCCGTTATGTAAATCCTCGTACCCATGAGCGAGTGTTTCAGATTGTGATACCAAGACAAGACGCTCCTTTGATCTTGGATGCGTATCATAATCAGTCAGGACATTTCAATGCCCAAAAGACAGAACGAACCATTAAGGATCGTTTCTACTGGGTGGGAATGCGCCCTCAAATTGAACAGTGGTGCCGGGATTGTGCACAATGTGCTTTGCGGAGAGGATCTAACCAACGGGCCCCTCTACAGGGCATTGTCACAGTCAGACCACTAGAGTTGGTAGCGCTTGACCACGTCAAGTTGACACCAAGTCGGTCAGGTTACACTTATGCACTAACAATGATTGATCATTTTTCAAAATTCATGGTTGTAGTCCCAGTAAAAGATCTCACTGGTAAAACAGCAGCTCGGGAATTCCAAAGACATTTTGGGCGACCCTACGGTTATCCTGAAAAGATCCTTACTGATCAAGGTCCTGCATTTGAATCAGAGCTTTTTCAAGAGTTCTGCAATCTCTATGGGTGTCAAAAGATCCGCACTACAGCCTACCATCCCCAGGGTAATGGGCTTTGTGAAAAAGCCAATCAAATCATTATCAACATGCTGAGAACAGTTGCCCGTGAAAAACGATCTGAGTGGCCAGAGCTATTGCCAGAGATCACTGAGATCTATAATAACACCAGACAGGATTCCACAGGGTACACTCCTGCATACCTCCTTAGAGGACAGATAGGGCAGCTCCCCGCTGATCACCAAATGGGAGTGATTACAGAGGTTAGGTCCCCACCTTTACCAAATGACACTTGGGTAGCAGAAAGACTAAGGGTTAGTAGAGAACTTCAGGAACTTGTGTGTAAATCTCTGGACCAGGCTAGACACAAACAGGCTCTCCAGTATGACAAAGGAGCAAATGCTCAACCCTTGCAACCTGGAGATAAGGTCCTAAAAAGGCGACATGTTAGGCATCATAAGTTAGAGGATCGTTGGGAAGACAAAGCCTATGTTGTCCAAGAGGCACCACATGATAACTCTAAAGTGTGTAAAATTGTTCCAGAGGATGGAGAAGGTCCATCCCAGCTAGTGTCTCGAGATGATCTCAAAGTCTGTCCCTCCTCTTATACAAGTCCTAGAGTGACCCGTCGGTTACCAGCTACTCCACACGCTCTGTCACAACCAAGACGGACATTACCCTGTATACCCATTCCTGGCCAACATGGTACAGAATTAGGACTTGCTCTGGCTTCCCCTAACTTATACTTCTTTGTGAGACCTACGGTTACACCGTTGCAAAGAGAGACTCCTTCTGTGTCAAGGGAAACAAGTGACTCCATTTCCTTAGAGGACTTTGTATCAGAGACTCCGGATACTCAGGTACTCCCTGTTGACAGAGAGGAGGCCTCAGAGCCTGAAACAATTTCTCAAAGGAGATCCCAAAGGGTAAACAAGGGTAAACCCTCAGTTCGCTACAGCCCTTAAAGGAGCATGCCAAGCTCAGCCATAGTAGACTGTGCATTTCAGCTGATCATCTGCCTTGGAGACTGTTGTTAATCTTCACTTCAACAAATAAGCCATATACCTGGTGCCATAGTGGCGACACCATGCTTGGACTGCCCAAAGTTCTACCTCTATGTTTATTACGTTTATTCCATTTACTTTGGACTATGGGATATTTAAGCCATTGACTGTTTTCTGTGTTATTGGTAGCCCGAGGACGTGCTACATTCAAGAAGGGAGGGATGTAACCCCCTCACAGGAGTTACTAATGGTTATTTGGCCATAGAAGTGCCTTACATGGTATGATAGATTGTATGTGTTGCCATGTTCATTCTGTATTCATTTGTGTAATGTTGTTAAGCTATTGTTCTCTGGTTTCACTTGTCCTAGTGAGCTGTGGTCTCCATAGCAACACACACTATGGTGAGTGGATCTGTAGCTGGAACAGGAAATAGTCATAGCAGAGAGAGGAAGTAGTATTCTGTAAGAGCCAGGTGAAGGAAGGAGAAGGGTGGCAGTGGCCATCTTGTGTGTCAGACACTGTGTTGTGAGGATTGCCACAGCAGCAGCAGGACAGAGAAGCTGTGTGACAGCGCCCTGCATCACTATCAGTAAGAGGACAGGAATTACATCAGGCTGAGCAGAGCTATAACCCTGGCAGCCTGCACCTACCTCTACAAGGTAACTGAGCCCCTGCAGTAGACCAGAAGCTGGATCTGCAGCCATCTTAGACTCTCTGCTAATACATGGGAAGGTGTCAGCCAGCTACAAGCCACTGTGCCACAGCTCACTGCTACAGGACAAGTGACCAGCAGATGCCTGTTACAATAAAGCAGTGAGTACTTCAACTGATCCTGGCCTGGACATTGTCTTCCCTGTAGCTAAGCCCTGGGCAAATGCTCTTTGTTGGAGTAGAGCACTGGCACCCACATCACCATCTCAGCCCAGGGACCAGCGGGTGTCTCAATACTCCAACTGGCGTCACATCTAACTGACTCTGCCTATTTCCCTGTGCACCTCTCCTGGGAGTTCTGGTGCCTATAAGGTCACCGTGACAGTCCAGCCTCCTGCACAGTTCTCCCAGGGTGGTCGCACATGCTTCATGCCTATTGACTTACATGTTTTTGTGTGAAGGGGTTAAAGGGAAAGACTACGTTTACAGATCCCATGTGCTAGAATTGAAACCTGTGCCAGTCAATCATTGCTCCAGATTGAAGCCTACACAGTGTAATTCACATAAAATTGTCTGTAAGTTATTCAGTAACATTATGCTATACATAAGCTTTTTCAAGAGTGTGGGCACTATTTTTCATTGGGGCCCCTACTTTTAGAAGGTGACTAGAGATTCAGCTTTTAGAAGGTGACTTGTGCATCCCATTAAAATACTGAATGTATTATCAGACGAATGATCTTTTTCTACTAGTTTATTAGTATTAGCATACCACTATAGTACCCACAACTTATTCCAACTGCAATGCACAATCCAACACTGATATCCAAACTGAGATACATGCATCAGAGGATTAGATACACAGATCAGCACACCGTATCACACAGCAGAGGATTAGATACACGCATCTACACACAGTCCCACACACCAGAGGATTAAATACGTGATTCTGCACACAGTTGCACACACTGAAGGATTAGATATGTACGTCGGCACAGAGTTCCACATGTCGAAGGATTAGATACATGCGTCTGCACACAGTACCACATCCAGAGGATTGGATTACGCTCATCTGCACACAGTTCCACACACCAGAGGATTAGATATGCACGTCTGCACACAGTACCACATGCCATAGGGTTGGATTACGCGCATCTGCACACAGTTCTACACACCAGAGGATTAGATACACGCGTCTGCACACAGTTGTACAAGCCATAGGATTATATACACGTGTCTGCACTCCGTACCACATGCCATAGGATTAAATACGCGAGTCTACACACAGTTCCACACGCCTTAGGATTAGATACACGCCTCTTCACATAATACCACACAGGGGAGGATTAGATACATGCCTCTGCACACAGTACCACATGCCAGAGGATTGGATTACACGCATCTGCACACAGTTCCACACACCAGATACGTGTGTCTGCACAAAGTACCACACAGGGGAGGATTAGATACGCATATCTGCACACAGTTCAACACGCCAGAAGATTGGATATGCACATCTGCACAAAGTTACACACGGCAGAGGATTAGAAATGCAAGTCTGCACACAGTACCACATGTCGTAGTATTAGATACGCTCGTCTGCACACAGTACCACACACCAGAGGATTAGATACGCGCATCTGCACACAGTACCACACGCCGGAGAATTACATACACATCTCAGCACACAGTGCCACACACCAGAGGATTAGATACGCGCATCTGCACACAGTACCACACGCCGGAGGATTAGATATGTGCATTTGCACACCGTACCACACCAACAAAGATTAGATACTTGCATGTGCACACAGTACTACACGGGGAAGGATTAGTTATGCGCATCTGCACACAATACAACATGCCAGATGATTAGATACATGCGTCTTCACACAATACCACACACCGGAGGATTAGATACATGCCACTGCACACAATACCACACACAGGAGGATTAGATACATGCCACTGCACACAATATCACACACAGGAGGATTACATACGTGCCTCTGCACACAGTTCCACACACCAGAGGATTAGATACGTGCCTTTACACACAGTACTACATGGGAGAGAATTAGATACGCGCATCTGCCCACAGTTCCACACACCAGGGGATTAGATATGTGCGTTTACACACAGTACTACATGGGAGAGGATTAGATACGTGCCTCTGCACACAGTACCACAAGCCGTAAGATTAGATATGTGCCTCAGAACACAGTACCATACACTGGAGGATTAGATAGACGGCTCTGCACAGAGTACCACTCATTAAAGTTTTACTCCAGGTTTCCATAGCAACCCAGCCATTTTTCTTCACTACTGTATGTCAGCTTTAAAGAAGCATGGCATATTGGATGACACTGTTACACAAGTTCACATTCACACAGGTACTCCGGGTATCCATAACAACTGATCACAGGTTTTTCACTGATATCCAAAATGAGATACACATAATCACATGATGCTTATGGACATACACACAAACAACATTCAAAATATACCAGTGCAAAATTGGACAGTTCTTATTGAGCCACTACACAATCAAAAAATGTAATATACCCGTGCAAAGCCGGATTCTCCTGCTAGTAAAAATTTTTTTTAAAAAAAGTAGTGAAGGTTTGATAATCCCCACTAATGGCATGAGGCCCACTGGGGGATTTACCGGCATCCCGGTGGGCCAGTCTGAGCCTGAACATATGCAGTGGATATATCAATGTCGGTCTGGTAATTCAAAAATTCTTCTTATATTCCAAAATAGGATCCTAACTAGTGCAAGCTGGAGCATTCAAAGGAAAAGAAACAAGACTACAGGGTAGATTAATGAAAACTGTCTAAGGCTAGTGCCCCACATAGCGTAAACACTGCGATTCTGATACACAAAAAGACACAGCATTTTGCAGTACCTACAAAGTGGATGGGATTCTGGCTAATCCCATCCACGCATTGCAGAAAACAATGTGCAGCGACAATGCAGTATGTCAATTATACCTATATGGAAATGCTGGTGTTTTCCATATAGGTAAAATAGAAGCAGAAAATCTACAGAGGAAAACTCTGCGGACTTTCTGTGGAAAGTGCTGTGTTTTCTCCCTGTTTTTTCCCCACTGCGCTTTTTGGCTGTGGTTTGCTATGTTTGGACTTCATTGCCCATATTAACCAATCACGTAACAGCTTTCCTTTTTCAAGACGTGTATAATAAATAAATGCTCCTAATAATACAATTGTTTTATTGTAGGCAGTTTGTTAAACCTCGTGTTTGTACACATTTAGTTGAGGAACATTTTTGGGTGTGTTCATGCTGACAATGAACATCTGTTGTTTTGATCCGTCAGACATAAATAATTAAGGTTCCCTGGTTGACTGATACAAAAGAAAGCTATTCCACCTGTATCCGTCCTCACTGAAGTCAATGTTAAAAAAAAATAAAAAAAATAAATGTTTGCATTATTTTTTGTACCTAAAAATAAAATGAACACTGGATGGATGGAACCTTTCTTTTCTCTGTTCTAATCCTCTGATCAGAACAAGGGACAGAGATGTGTTAGTGTGAACATAGCCTTACGTAGGATACAGGTAATGCCTCATATGCAGTTTACATTTTTCACAATATGTTATAGAGTGACACTGAATATACATTACAGTTGCTAAGTAGCAAAAGCAGCGTATCATGGTCATATACAGGTCAGAATACAACAATGGCTCAGCGCTGGTGCAGTATCTGTTCTCTTCTTATTTAACAAACATAATAAAATGAGCACAGGTGCTACAAGCAGCATTTACTACCCTGATAACATCTGCTACTTTGTCATGTAACTGCTTCCCATTGTGTTTATACTTTATGGCCCTGCAGGTCTACCTGATAAGATATGCAAAATGCTGCTCATTGTGTTATATTTGCCTATGCACATGGTCCTATTTATTTATACACATATGTTCCTAAATCGATGTATTGTGAAATGTGTGTTCCATAATACCAAATCCTTACACCCTCCTTCTTTGAACCATACTGCTCCACAATGCCTTAAAGATGTTGACAGAAACCTTTTTTTTTCTCATTTACTGTTAGATTGATATATTGAGATTTTGTTTCATGTGAAGGGTAGGGTTGAGCAATCGGATCCTGATCGACGATCTAGCAAATTTCTCGATCGGGATCGGCTGGAAAATTATTGGAAATCGGATTTTGAAATCTCAAGATATGAGCCTAAAAGTGACTTTTCCCATAGAGAAACATTGACTAGGTTTGAGCAATCGGAATCGGAAAAGATCAGATCCCGATTGAGCAAATTTCACAATCGGGATCGGCTGGAAAATGATCGGAAATCAGATTTTAAAATCGATCCTGAAATCTCAAGATTGGCTCAACCATAGTGAAGGGTCATATTTGGAATAAAAATTCTCGCTGGATAGTTTTCACACTCTCCATTGATGCACTTTCAGTTCTGTAGAGGACACTTCTTGGCAGTCATCCCCTTATCATCACAGACAAGATGACAAAGGAAAATATCACTTTTACATTTTAGATGGTGGTAGAAAACACAACATCACACTGTAAACTTTTTCAGGTATGGGATGGTGTCAGTAAATGTGGTTGGAAGGTACAGGAGGGCACATTACTTGGAACCGAGCATAAACAGTTTATCTCCACTATAACAGTCTCAATATAAATAATCTAGTTCTAATTGTCACATGTCATGCGACCTTGGCCTGCAACTTACCCGTCATATCAGCAGTTGGTTTTGAATGGCCTTCGTGTTTCACTACTCCACAGCTGGTCTGCTCTGGGGTCATCTTGTTGTTTGCATTTTTGTCTTGGGGTTGCATGGAGGGAGACTTCCTCTCCTACCAGGTGTCATCTAGTTTGTCCACCTCACATGATTCATTCCTGACATGTGTAGTCATTTCTTTAGTTGCTCACCTGTGGGGATAGAGCCTCCTTCTCCTCTCACATGCCATCTTTGTTACAGAAAATAAAGTCAGACAAGAAAAAAAAAAACAAGTTTATGTGGAAAAGTTGATCTTTGAGATACAGGAAAGACCACTAAAGTGATAATTCATTTTTTTAGCAGTTTAAAAAAAAATTTAAATTTAGGCTAACAGCAGAAAATGTGATTGGTAAAAAAAAAAAAACAATACTGTCCTGCCACTTCAGTGCTGAGATTCTGGTCTTTCTGTATTTTATTGGGGTGATGACTTAGTTTTAGTGCTAGGAGGGGAGGATATGGAGTGACCGAGGGTCAGGAGTTAGTTCCGATTATGTGACCCAGGGTTGAAGCCAGTCCTGAACTGAACTCCTGGGTCCGACATGAAGAAATTGTCTCAATGAAGTCAGACAAGTTTAACCCCTTCAGTCACTGCAGGACATGTAAAGACTAGTTAGGACCACCAGAGCATTGGTTGAATTCACTTGGAAAGCCCACCAAATAAATAATAATATACATATTTATTAAACAAATGGTAAAATTGGTAACACTACATAAAAAGAGGAAGCTTTAGGAAATAACCACACATAAAAGACATTGTGGAGGACTGGCACATAAATATAAGGCATGCATGTGGGAAGGGAGGTCAGAATATACTTAGTTATAAACATACATGCATAAGCTGCCAGACAGGCATACAATAGAATGAAATGCTGGAGTGCAGACAGACCCCTCAAAAAACCCTACATGAAGTAAAGGCACAAACAACATGTCACAAAATAACAACCAAACATCATGTGCATGTCCCAATGCACGTTTCACCTTAACAGCTTCGTCAGGGAGAAATGGGGAACAGCCAATGGGCAAATTGAACCCTATTTGAAGTTCCGTCAGATGTTTTATAAACTATTTAGACAACCTCTCTCATTGGTATTTTATTGTATCACTTTTCCTATTGTAAGTCTATTTTTTACATTCCTGAGGTGTGAACATACAGTAATGGAGACAGATATTTGAGATTTGATCTTCCATTTTTTTTTATTTCAGGTCATGTATGGACAAGTATGTAACTGAAAGCCTTGGCACAGTGGTTGTTTTTTTCACGAACTTGGCATCAATGAATAGACTATATCTATGCTTAGCTTCCAGACCTTAAAATGAATATACACTGTCTACTAATAAGTATTTGGACACCTGTGGTAGAATAGAAAAACTACATTTATTCATTTACAATAGTAGGTAGAACCCAGCAGATGCTTCCTTACGGATGGTATTGATCGACGCAATACTAGTGTATGTGAGCCATCGGTTGGGTGTGGTTTCTTTGGCCAGCACCCATCGGTCTCTATCTCCCAGTTTCTGGGGTCTGCCAACTCAGGGCACGTTCCGAGAATCACCATTCACCTTACTCTCTGTAATCACATAGGCCACTGTCGGTTTTGGGTAATTCAGTTCGCTTGCTATGTCCATTAAGGATCGCCCATTTCTGTTGTACCCCACAATTACCCCTTTTCTTGAAATCAGACAACTCTGCACTTTGTGGCATCTTGCATGTGACTAATGCCAATGCTATTACCTATTTAACTGTGGAAGGCGTGACATACGTCACAACCGCAGATATCTTCATTTGCATGGGTGTCCAAATACTTATTGGTTGACAGTGTATATGTCGCAGGGAAATGATGAAACTAGGGATTTGATCAAATCCCGGAAGATGGTAAAATAGCAACTCTGTTGGGTCATTTCCCTAAAGAAAGTAAGTGATCAAATCCCTGAACTGTTTTAGTGAAATGATGAAATAATATTGTTTAGATATGAAAAGTATTTATTTAGTAAAGCAGCATTATTAAATGTAGTGTCATGGTCTGGGGTTGCTAGGTGGGGTGGCATAGACACACAAGTCCAGTTTCTTTAGTCCAAAACAAAGGTAGAGTTTATTTTCAATCAAAAAGGCAGTGCAGCAACAAAAGGAAACAATACAAAAATAAATACCTGCCCGGCTAGGCTCTAACTAAAGATAGAATAGGTTACCTCACCTAGAATAACAGAACTCCTAAAGCCAGTATCACACAGGACACCGCTCCAAAAATATGACCTCTCTGTTGGCTCTCCAGCCAGGCTCTGCCCCCAGAGTCTGCTGCTGGAGTTGACTTCTTAAGCCTCCTTGACGAGGAGACTCTCTGCAGCTGAGTCGATGCTGAAACATCCTCAAAGTGTGGACTGGGGGGGGGGGGTGGAATGACAGGTCTCACTAACAATCCTACCTGCCATTCCTAAAAATCTAGACCTACACTAAGCATTTACCAAGATGCTCGGCAGACAAAAGTTGTCTGTTGAGAACAAACGTTCCTTCTAGAGTTTTCTCATCTCACTCACCTGAGTAGTCTGGGTGAGATGTACACCCCCTCCATTACCTGACTAGCCATCGGCTTACAGTAGGTGATAGGCAATACAACAATAGTCATTGAAACACTCATTGTTTATTCGAAACTCATTAACAAAACAGGTACTTAAGCTGATATTTTTTTTTTTTTAGTAACTACTTGCATAACATCGTAATTTTTACCATAATAGTCCTGTGTATGTGTCCGTTGTAGTGTTAGTAGTGGCGCTAATTGTAAATTGTTCAATGACTGTGAAGCTTCTTCTATCCTTTCGTGAATCCACAAAGGTTTTATCATGCCGCTTGTTCAAAACACGTCCTGATAGTTTCATTAAACTGTTCTTCAGATACATATTTGGTCAGAGTTTGAGTTTTAATTTTTTTTCTATATCTGAACCTATTTTTCACGTGCATCACGTCAGAAGCGCGGTGCTCTGGGCGGCACGGACGTCGGAGGGGAGCAGTGAAGAAAAGGGGACGTGTTAACAAGCAAAACATAGAACTTGTGTTATTTCTGGTGAGGGTTTTTTGTTTTTTTTAAGATCTGAACCCATTTTTCGTGTGTGTCACGTCAGAAGCGCGGAGCGGTGAGTTAAGCTTGGTTTTTGGACAGGTTTTTTGGACAGGATTTTGATGTGGAATCCGGCTCAAAAAACCGCCTCCCATTGACTTCAATGGGATTCATTCACTTCCTTTTTCCGTTTTTTTTCCCACTCGCTGGAAAAAGAAGTGACCTGCAGTATCTTTCCACGGCACAACACTCCTTCCCAACTAGACCCATTCACCTGGGCCTAATCCAGAGCGGAATGCAGCAACTGTTGGAATGCCGCAACAGTCGTGGCTAGCCATGGGAGGCATTTTATGGTCTGGATTCTTTTTGCATCAAAATCCAGCCCAAAGAACCCCCCTTGTTAACCCAGCCTCAAAGTGGAGTGATAACCAGAGAAACATAGAGCTGTACATGTCCTCAAATATGTTATTTCGTCATTTTACTAAAACAGTTCAGGGATTTGATCAAATCACTGACTTTCTTTAGGGAAATGACCCCACAGCATTGTTATCTTCCGGGATTTGATCAAATCCCTAGTTTCATCATGATTACACTGCGACATATATACAGATATAGGTAACCCATACTTTTCCAGTTGGTTAAACTGCTGTGGTGTGATATCCTATCATAGCAAAAAAAAAAAAACAATAAGTCGTCGCAGAGGATTTAACAGTGACTTTTCATTGTTTTTATATTATCGTCTGTGATCAGGTGTCACACTGCAGAAGGTTAACCAATTGTAGAGGTTAATTCTGTTCTATCTGAGATTATCTTAACAAGAGCAAAGGCTCAGCCTGTATTCACATCTGTTCACAGTGTCTGCCTGAAAATCTGCAGTCCAGATTTAAAATTACGAACACCCAGCACATCCCCCATAGTCAATTGGGTCTGTTGGACTCTGTGTGTAACCGCTTTTTTTTTCTGTCTGCCTTTCTGTTGTTCGTATCCTGTGATGGACCAGCCCAATAGTTAGGTGACATAGTGTGAACATTAGCATTACTTACTCTTCCCAAGTCATTAGACTGTTGTCTGTGGAACACTGTAACCTATTGGGCAGTTAAAGCATAGCTAAAATTTTGGCCAATGTTTGATTTTCTGGCGGTATTTATGTCAATAATAAATTGTATAATATACTTTATTAACAAATGTTGGATCCTTTCTATGAAATCCTGCATCTTTCCACTCTTTCACTTGTTTCTGTATTTAGACCTCTCTCTGAATGTTACTATGTATGGGTGTACGAGCCATGTAGACAAAGTGAGGGTGTGGGGTCACTTCAAACAGTTATATCTTAGACATTATAAATCGTAGAAACTTTTTTTGGTGTCATATGAAAGTTGATATTCTCTTCTTGACAATAAAGTGAAAGTGATGTCTAAATATCAGAGATATCTCTGGTGATATCTAAAGCAAGTTTGTACGTATTATAATGTCCATGAAGTGACCCTGCATGCATGCAGCGCTTTTCTCTGCATTTTTTTTAAACCGGTTCGGGGGACGCAAATCCCGAACAGAGTTTCAGCGCTGGTGTGAACCCAGCCGTTAAGTCTTCCAGAGAGAGATGTTTTTTATCCATCTATTCAAGGTTTGAACGCAAGAATTTGTCAGTTGGAATGCAACTACTTGATCATTATCTCCCCCTATATCTACCATCAGAGAGTGCCGGGAGGCTCATAATATATTACCTTATCAGAGTCTGCTGAATCTGTTGAAATTGATCTGTTTACTGGATCAACATTTAATGTGTTTAGTGTGCTTAAATAATTTTCGGACACACACATACAGTGTCTTCTCATTCTGTGCTTCTAATTTTTTAAACCCCCGACTGTATCAAAAAGTTTGCGCAAAATTCATCTCATGGAATTTCTGATTTCACTGCTGTCAGGTATTTCATTTTTTTTATGTTGCTCATGCGCTGGAATACAGTTGTATGTATTTTATTTATTTTTTTAAAGGGGATGTCATAAGTGCATATTAAAATCTTACTCCAGGTAAGCCATGTCTGCTATTATTGACAAATAAAGCAAAATTATTATCTTTGCCTAATTGCATTCAAACTATGTGAAACGTGATAAATCTTGTGTACACAGCATAAAACAAAAAAAAACAAAAAAAAAACAAGGGGCAGAATTAGAAGAAAATCGGCACAAGAGGCTTGATAAGTGCCATAAATGTTTTGATATGTAACACAGAGGGTTAATATGTTTATATATGATACGCCCTACATAAATTTTATTCTAGTAATTGTTGGCGATCCATTTCAAGAACAACTTCTAAAGACTTTCTGATGTTTCAGTAACCATTACTTTTCTGCAGCGGGTTTATACTGTATATTATAGAGGTGCCCTATGTACAATGCTTTGTAAACTCTCAGCACATTTAGTTTCAAAGGTATTTATTTTGTTATGGAAACCATAAGAAACACGTTAAACAGCCTAGCAGACAAGGTGCAATAGGGAGAAAATATAAAATATCAAATACAGCATCACATATATCAAGATAATACATACAAAATATCAGGTGAGAAAAGGGATAAGGTAACAATAAATAATAAAACTTGGGACAGGAGAAATTGGGAAAGAGGACAAGAGGGAGAGAATAGCACAATGTTCAAGCATAGCAGAAAGTAAACGCTAAGGGCTTGCCTAAGAGGAGAAGTAAAGGGAGTGGAAGCTCAATTCAGTCACACGATTAAAGTTGGAGACCATACGGAATCCTCGGGATACCTGACCTGTGGACCCAAGTCATCTATACCTTATCAAGGTCCACCACACATGGAGTATAGTACCCAGGGCACTAAAGCCACTGAAGCAAAGGGGTGAGACACTAGGGAAGAAGCTATGGAGTCAATGGGGGACCAAATATGTCCTATGAAGGGCTTTCAAGGAGGACTCCATGGAGGTGACCTGCCAACTATCTTTGGTAATTGATGTACAATAGTCAACCCATCGGGTCAGGGTCAGTGTAGTACCCAAGTCTTGCTACCAGGCTATCTAGTCAAACTTATCAAGGCATGGGGTGTTAAGCAAACCATATCTAAATGAAATGAAGCCTCTATTGGCCGCCCTGAACAAGCATAGTCTTTCAAAGCTAGAGTGGGAAACCTTAGGATTCTCTCAGCACATTTAATGGGCCTAATGATACCTTCAGGATTACATTATATAAAGTACAAAAATATATAAAAGAAAAAAAACATTCGTGGAAAATGAAAGCAGTAGCCTCTATAACCATCGATGAAAGGTTCTAGCTGGGATTTTTCCAGCACATAAAGTGTACGAAGCATCTGGTTGTCATGAACATCTGTTCAACATTTTTTTTTCAGCAATTTCTTCTCTCGTGTCTGTTTTAGTAAATTCTTTCGTTCCCCCATAAAATAACAATTCTGAGGACATCTTTTGTGTGCTGTCATTTCTGTTCATTTTGTATACATTTCCAGGATGAATTAATAACTGAATGCTACCATATGAATATCAATATGAAGTTTTATAGCACTCCAATCACCTTGGAGAGTATGTAGCTTTGTTGTCCGTAATAACCTGAATCGATATTACTAGAGATGAGCGAACAGTGTTCTATCGAACACATGTTCGATCGGATATCAGGGTGTTCGCCATGTTCGAATCGAATCGAACACCGCGTGGTAAAGTGCGCCAAAATTCGATTCCCCTCCCACCTTCCCTGGCGCCTTTTTTGCACCAATAACAGCGCAGGGGAGGTGGGACAGGAACTACGACACCGGGGGCATTGAAAAAAATTGGAAAAAGTCATTGGCTGCCGAAATCAGGTGACCTCCATTTTAGACGAATAGTGGATTTCAAATCCGGGTCATATGAGAATGTGAACTTTGTGACTATGAGACAGGGATAGCTGTACAGGCAGGGATAGCTAGGGATAACCTTTATTTAGGGGGGAATGTTATTAAAAATAACTTTTTGGGGCTCTATCGGGTGTGTAATTGTGATTTTTGTGAGATAAACTTTTTCCCATAGGGATGCATTGGCCAGCGCTGATTGGCCAGAGTACGGAACTCGACCAATCAGCGCTGGCTCTGCTGGAGGAGGCGGAGTCTAAGATCGCTCCACACCAGTCTCCATTCAGGTCCGACCTTAGACTCCGCCTCCTCCAGCAGAGCCAGCGCTGATTGGCCGAATTCCGTACTCTGGCCAATCAGCACTGGCTAATGCATTCTATTAGCTTGATGAAGCAGAGTGTGCACAAGGGTTCAAGCGCACCCTCGGCTCTGATGTAGCAGAGCCGAGGCTGCACAAGGGTTCAAGCGCACCCTCGGCTCTGATGTAGCAGAGCCGAGGGTGCACTTGAACCCTTGTGCACCCTCGGCTCTGCTACATCAGAGCCGAGGGTGCGCTTGAACCCTTGTGCAGCCTCGGCTCTGCTACATCAGAGCCGAGGGTGCGCTTGAACCCTTGTGCACCCTCGGCTCTGCTACATCAGAGCCGAGGGTGCGCTTGAACCCTTGTGCACACTCTGCTTCATCAAGCTAATAGAATGCATTGGCCAGCGCTAATTGGCCAATGCATTCTATTAGCCCGATGAAGTAGAGCTGAATGTGTGTGCTTAGCACACACATTCAGCTCTACTTCATCGGGCTAATAGAATGCATTGGCCAATCAGCGCTGGCCAATGCATTCTATTAGCGTGAACTGAGTTTGCACAGGGGTTCTAGTGCACCCTCGGCTCTGCTACATCAGATTGCTACATCTGATGTAGCAGTGCCGAGTGTGCATCAGATGTGTAGTTGAGCAAAACTGACTCAGCACTGCTAAGTCTCTGCATTCGCATAGGAATGCATTGGCCAGCCTTCGGCCAATCAGCGCTGGCTCTGCCGGAGGAGGCGGAGTCTAAGGTCGGACCTGAATGGAGACTGGTGTGGAGCGATCTTAGACTCCGCTTCCTCCAGCAGAGCCAGCGCTGATTGGTCGAGTTCCGTACTCTGGCCAATCAGCACTGGCCAATGCATTTCTATGGGGAAAAGTTAGCTTGCGAAAATCGCAAACTGACAGGGATTTCCATGAAATAAAGTGACTTTTATGCCCCCAGACATGCTTCCCCTGCTGTCCCAGTGTCATTCCAGGGTGTTGGTATCATTTCCTGGGGTGTCATAGTGGACTTGGTGACCCTCCAGACACGGATTTGGGTTTCCCCCTTAACGAGTTTATGTTCCCCATAGACTATAATGGGGTTCGAAACCCATTCGAACACTCGAACAGTGAGCGGCTGTTCGAATCGAATTTCGAACCTCGAACATTTTAGTGTTCGCTCATCTCTAGATATTACGCCTTTTTTTTTTTTTTTTTTTTTTTTTACTGATGTAGTTCAAGAAACGAAGGCAGAAGTCAGGAATAACTATTTCCATAATTCCCCTTTCCAATAATATATAAGATAATCCTTTAATAGTCCCACATTAGGGAAATTTCAGAATGTTATAGCAGCATAGTAGTACAGATACAGGATAATACACAGTAATATATTACAGACGTAGACACACGTATGCTGAGAAGAGAAGATATACTAGGAGTCCATAGCAGCTAAGGAAAGGAAGAGAAAGAAGGAGGACTTCATAGTCCTAATCATTAGTTCTCTGTGCGGAGTGATCTTCACTTGGTCTGATGTAGATTATACAGCCTGGTCGCGGTTGGAAGGAAGGACCTACGATAGCGCTCCTTCTCACACTTTGGGTGAAGCAGATGGTCACTTAGTGCTGGCAAGTCCCATCAAGGTCTCATACATGGGGTGGGATTTGTTCTCCCACATGGAGGTCACCACAGACAGTATCCTTCTGTCACCCACCACCTGTACTGGGTCCAAGGGGCTCCCCAGGACAGAGCTGGCCCTTCTGATCAGCCTGTCAAGTCTATTTCTGTCCCTGGTTGATCTACTGCTCCCCCAGCAGGCCACACCAACAAAGATGGCTGAAGCAACCACAGAGTTGAAAAAGGCCCTATGAAGTGGCCACTGGACTCCGAAGGCCCTCAGCCTCCTGAGAAGGGAGAGCCTGCTGTGGCCCTTTCTGTGCAGAGCCTCCAGGTGATCAGCCCAGTCTAGTTTATTATTGAGGAGCACACCCAGATACTTATAGGTCCTGACTATCTCAATACATGTTCCTTGGATCTCCACCGGGGTCGGAGCACATATGACACTTTCTTTCGAGTATGTGACTGTATTGTATGGATTACCTATGCTAAGACTTATCTTTTGTTTTTGTCTCCCAGAATCTATCACCATCTCATTACAGCCTACGGACAACATAACTATCTCTATAAAACGTGGAATAACTACCCCATCACCACCTTGTTATATCTGTACACCAAACTGCAAGGAATCAAGTCTTGAGATAGCCAGAGGGAAAAAAGTGGATTTCACCTTCAACTGCAAGACACCAGAAATGTACTTCATCATGGAGATCAATCGGACTATAGGTGGGTACAACACTCCTTATATTTGCATCTGAGCTCAGGCTAGGTTCACATCTGTGCTCGGTCTTCGTCTGGGGATTACGTTCCCCATTCTGATTAAAAAATTCAGAGCGAAAAGTGCTGCACGGTATCTGAAGGTAACTGCCTTTTTTTAAGTGGATTAGGTTTCCGTTCGGGGGTCCCCAAGCGGACTCCTGCCAAACGGAAATCCGAACTCAGGTGTGAATCTAGTGTAAGAAATTTATAATATTGGAATTAGAGCCAACATAAACATCTGTTTTTTTCAAGACATTGCACAGAATGTTGTAACCTACGGTATATTCTATCTGTAGAGAGGGATTGCTTTGATTTGCTATAAAAACATTGCTTCTTTTAATTTATATGAGGTATATGGGATATGTTGTCCTTTTTGAAAATCGAAAACCTTCCAAAAGTCAACCCTTTTGGATTTTTCTTTCCTACTATGGTTTTACTGTACTATTTACCGAATGGGAAAAATATTTTTATAAGTTTGTATTCCGTGCATTTTCATACCCAGGGGTACCTAACGTACATGCTAATTTATTTCTGCGCTAACTGCAGGTCTTACAGAATGTTTGTATTTTTGTTTCCCTCTATATCTAGATTGCAGCTCTGGTGTGTGTCCTCTAAATGTTAGTCTACAACCTTCGAACTTAAATTTCTTAAATCGGACCTTCATCTGGAACATCTCGACCTCAAAGAACAATGGTCTTGTACTAGGCTTCTCCACTCCATGGCTTAGACAGATACATCCTTCGAGTCTTTGTTCAGAACTTGTTAGCTTCAAGGTCAGCACTTACGTTCGTGACTCGTCCTATAACATTGGAACTTTCTGCAGGAATGGTACCATTACACGTATTAAAGTGCAAGAAAAAGGAGTTATTGCTTTAAGTCTTCCATGGAATGTTAATATCAAAGATCCAGGATTTAGCATCACAAACAGATCTTCCATTAAAAGTAAGTGTTAAAGGAAACTTTATTACATTTTATAATTTTTCTATGACTTTTGTAACATTGTGTTTGTACATTTTCCAATCCTTTTGAATGCCACAAAAACTTTTGTTTTCTGAAAAATTTTACTCTCTCCCTACAGCAAAATTTAGATGGTGACAGTTATAATATGCTCAACAGTGGCCCCATGCAGTATAACCTGGTCCACAGTGGTTCCAAACAGTATTATAGATGCTCTACAGTGGCCCCTGCCCAGTATTATATGCTCCCAACAGCCCACCTCCGCTTAGCTGCTATTATTATACTCTGCGGTGGTCTCAGACCTTAGAGTATAATAATCAGAGGGCCAGTGAAGGTGATTAAAAATAACAAACACTTATACTCACCTTTCCTTTCCTGGGCATTTTCGCTCTGTCCTGCTGTCTTCTGCATCTTCGGCCCCCTTCAGACGTCACTGATGGAGCCTGTGATTGGGCCAGCGGTGGCGTAATGAGTCAGTATAGCCCATATGACCGATGGGGCCTAATCACAGGCCTCAGTCAAATGACGGAAGAGCACCGGAAAGGATGTTGAGCCCAGGAGAGGTTAGAGAAGTATTCATTATTTTTAGTCACCTCCCCATGGCTGGCATCAATTGGAAAGGGGCCCAGCGATATGTCAGGGCCCCTTTCCATTAACGATATGTAGAGCGGTCGAGGGAACCTGATTCTCCTGTCATAGTGGTCTGGGGCCCCAGCCATCTCCAGCTGGCGACCGGCTCTATACCCTGCAGGGCCTGGTCTCTGTCACGCCCCCCTGCGACTGTGATTGTTACGCCACTGAAGAAGGGGTAGGGGGTGTAGTCATCATCTCTGCAAGATAAGTAAAAGCTACTCTACTCTACTCAAAAGAGGGGGCAGCAGTTAGATGGAAAACGAAAGCTGATTTGAGAAAGTTGGAGTAGTATATTCCACCCATGGGGACCAAACTTGCAGGAATTTTTTGTGCCTGTCTAAAAAGGGTGTATGAAAGTTTCTCGTTAATCTATACACTGGTTCAGCCTTCTCTTCACTACAGTGAGGTGGTAAACTCTTATCTATCTCTTACTTTGGGGCAGGATCACGATGTATGAAACTTATCCCTTGGGGAAAAGCATCCTATAGCAATTATTTGGGAAGGTTGGAAGTGCATGGGATACCAACAGAATAAAACTTTTAAAGGGGGTTTCCAACATGAGAATGTTTTACGCACTCTTACATGTAGCATCATAAATTTGGGGCCATTATTTGTCAGATAGGGTGGAGCTCAAGTCCGTTTTTCATTTAGTAACATAAGAGAATTAGGTACAGTTGGATGAATGAACAATGTTGCAATATATTTTTGACTACTTAGTACTTTAGCTTGAGGGTATCTGAAACAGTCTCAAAACAAGTAAGGGGGCGTTCACACTTGCGCCCCTGTCCCCCCTTTGGGTTCCGCCCTAATCCCCGGAAAAACTGCTTAGGTACTGTTTGCTGGCAGTTAGTTTTAAAACCCATTCATTTGCATGGCTTTTTAAAGCACGCTGCCAGTGTCGGTATGCAGACTCTCCGCATTGAAACTGTGTCTGTGAAAAAACATGTGAAGTCCTGCATGGAACCAGATGCAAGGAATAATAAAGGGCTCACTGATCTTACAGTAAGGAATCCCTGTCTATGATACTGGTGTAACCTTAGGCCTCCATTCATCTCACAGAGACCAATGATATTGGTCTTCATTGGGACAGTATACATTGGTGATTGGTAACAAATACAATACCATGTGGTATAGTGTGACATATGCTGGACCCTTCCATCACAGGTATACTTTGGGTAATTCTCCTAATGTGTTCCTCCAACAGTAAGCTTGCCCACCGTCAGAGTCTTAGACAGCAGTATTGCGACTAAGCATCTGAAATTCTGTACTGATGGATTTTTTTTTCTATTTACAGGACTGAGTATCATTGAATCTACTTTCCGTCAAGAGACACTTGTAACTCTGCTCTCCGCAAACTACCCTAGTCCATTTCCATATAATGAACAAATGACCTGGAAATTCATCCTGCCTGAAAACCATGCGGCCACTGTCCAGTTTCTCAATTATACTCTTCCCATGTGTGTAAAAAAGGAGGAAAATGTACTTTACTACCTGCCCAAATCCACACTGTTAAAACTGACCGATAAGCAGCCAGCAAATATACTTGGTAACTTCAATCTATCGCTGCAGAACTGTGAGGTCGATAAACAGATAATTGGTCACCCTGGCCTAACCCTGAACTTCAGCATCACCGTTCAGAAAAATCCAGGCTGTAAGTAGTTGTAATATCCGTATTCTGGTAATACTCACTATATGGCAATTTCAGTGTTTTTTCAGTATAATTATTACATTGTATTAATAACCTGGAGATGAAATCCTTCCCATTACAAGTTTTATGTTTAACACAAATAACTTCTTTTTCTGAGCCTAAGATAGGCTATTTATGTCTTATTATGGGAAGAATATGCAAATCTGCCTTCCATGATGTAATTAGGAAGACAGTTGCTGCCTCAGTATTGCAAACCAATAGAGGGCGCTCACTGGAATGTGCAAGCCTGTCTTAAGACAGGATTCCAGTGAAATAACCCAATAATGGCTGCTCCCTTTAGCATCATGCCCGACCTTCCAAGAAGCCTTTGTTTTGCAATGACGCTGGGATTATTACCAGGTATAGTCTCTCAATCGAGGACAGCTGTTTCGATCTACTTGGATCTCTTCAGCTCGATGTAGAGAGGACTATAACCTGGTAGAGGTGAGAGGCTTAGACAGGGTTAAGGGGATTCCAGTGAGCGCCCTCTATTGGTTTACAATACTGAGGCAGCAACTGTCTTCCTAATTACATCATGGAAGGCAGATTTGCATGTTCTTCCCATAGTTCCTTGCAAAGTGGAGTGCTAAAGGCTTAACAAGTCTCCACACACCCATATGGTGGTCTCTCCCTAAGGAGTGACAATATCCCCTTAACTATGTCTTATTAGTGAGGGTCCAACACCAGCTTTCCCCATGATCAGGTGACCACATCTGCCACCAGCAGCTGAATTATAGATGTAGCCATCTTCAACTTGAATCTGATAACCTGCTGTACTGTTATAAGTTAAAAGTAATTGAATAAAATGGAAAAAAGTCAAGTTAAAGTGTATATAGTATACATGGTATATAGTGGATGGAGCTGGAAAGAGGCTGCTCAATTCACTCTATAGTGGCCTTTCCTGACTTGCAGCTCAGGCCCAATTAAGTAAATAAGAATGGGTACCGTCACTACACTAATGCCATAGCCTGCTTCTGGCTCCCTCCACTGTATAGTTCTGGTGCCTGGAGGAAGTGGAGAACAGCTGGTTCATTGAATTGCTGTAGGTAGAACCCCCGCTGATCAGATATTGATAAACTATTTTGAGTCTAAGCCATCGGAAAACAATAGCCGTTACATATGCACATATGCATTTGGAAGATCAAGTAGAGATTGCAGCGTCAGCCGGTATATGACACAAGGTTGACTGGGTATCCACAGGTAAGTATTGGAAATGATCCAACAAAAGGTCCGGTTCCACACTCACTCGGAAGTAAATGATGATCAATGGTTCGAAGTAAATTCAACAAACAATTTATTGTAACAAGAAAACGTGTTTCGGGGTAATGGAGTTAGACAAAAAACTCCACCCCTTCATCAGATTTGTCCATAGATCTGGCTAGTGGCCTCTTGGACTTCTTTGTAGCATAGATTCAGCCGTCCAGTCTCTTCACACACTTGTAAACTGCTCCAAACTCTCCTTTCCTGATTCTCGAGTATAAGCCGACCAGAATATAAGCCAAGGCCCCAGTTTTCTGTGCTCCGTGGACTCTGACTCGTGTATAAGCCGAGGGGAGCTTTTTCAGCATGAAAAGTGTGCTGAAAAAGTTGGCTTATACTCGAGTATATACGGTATATTGGGACTCCATGCTTGTCTCACGTAGCACAAACCTCTCATTATACCGAGTGCAGATGTCCCAGCAGCCCCTGGAGCAGAAAGGGACACAGAATGTTATCACTACATTTGTTATATAGAGCAGTATTAAGCATAGTTTCTTTTGGCGGTTGTTATTTGCACTTAATATTGTATAATTTACTGTAAGCCCTAGTGGGCAGGGTCATGGTCTTCTAGTCAATCGCGCAGGTAGTTGAAGTTTGTTGTACTTGTTTTTTGCATTCTGTACGTAAACCTTTTCTTTGATACAACACCATGGAATTAATGGGGTTCTAAAATAAGAATAATTTATGCGCCTGCATCTGTCTTCAGATACTCTTTACCCTCTGGATCTGACAAAAGAAAAAGGTTTGGTTGTCCGTATACGCAAGAGATCATTTGGACGCACATTTTCTCCTGTCTGTCTCATCTGCAAGGAAAAAAATGTGTGTGAAGCTGACCTTGTGATTGAAGGAGGAAAATACTACAAAATCTCCTTTCTTTGTGACAATCTGAAAAACCTAGTGGCAACAGCAGAAAAACAAATAGGTAGGAATATGAATATGTACAATATTGTTTAGTGCTCCTTATTTTTTTAATACTAGCTCCTTTTACAATATTTCTGGGTCTATGTGGTCTAAAAGATACTTGTTTTTATTCTCTATTTAAGGTTTTTTTTTAAATTTCCTTTCCTAATGTGTTAGGCTAGGGCTGCAGCAAAAAATCGCTGCGGGAAAAACCAGAGCGGTATCTCGTTTTTTCCTGCAGCACTTTCTGCTTCCACCATACTTCTAGGGAAATTTTTTTAATCCACTCATGAGTGTAGGTGCAATCATTTATACAATTGGAAAGATGAGAGATGTTCATGACTGTCAACATTAGACCCCAAATGGCACCAACAATTTCAACCACATCAATAGGGCCATATCAAGATGATGTTTAGGCAATAATTTTGTGCGGAACCCCACCCTCCAGTAACCGTCATACAATATATGGCTGACTAAAGATAGATGTAAACATTAGATAACAGCAAATCTCCCAACATCTTGCCTGGTAGTAGCATATTTTTTGGGCACATTTTGGAATGTCGATTCTCTAAACCACATTTGCTGCTTATTAGACTGAGATATGGAGTTTAAGGAATCATTTGGCCTACACATTAAAGAGGACCTGTGATGTCCTCAGGCACATGCAGTTTTATATACTGCTAGAAAGCCAACAGTGTGCTGAATTCAGTGCATTGTTGGCTTTCCCATTATGTGCGCCGGTGGAAGAGTAATCGATGCATTTATCAATAGCTCTTCACTGTCAGAAGTCCGTTCCTGACAGTCTAACAGGGAGCGCCCTTCCTGACGCTATACTGTGAGGGGGTGTTCCCTGAGGAACGCCACCCTCCTTCTGACACTACTCATCCATAGACTAGAACTGGGGGATGTTCCTCACCACTCAGCGTCATCGCTGGGCAGTAGGGAACACCCCTTCACAGTATAGTGTCAGGAGTGGCGTTCCCAGTTAGACTGTCAGGAACACCCTTCTGACAGTGAAGAGCTATCGGTAATGGCACTGATAGCTCTTCCACCAGGACCCATAACGGGAAAGCTGACTGCGTTAAATTCAGCACACTGTCAGGTTTCTAGCAGTATATAAAACCGCATGTGACCGAAGACATGAAAGGTCCTTTTTAATGCCTGCAAGGAGACAATATCCAGGAACAAGATTAAAGTCAGGATCTGAGTAATTTAGGAGTCAAACAGGCAATAAACATCAGTGTATAGACCAACAGCCCTGATAAAATCTTCAGAGGGCTATTTACCTTAGAAAAGTGCACAGTCGTGCAGTAAGAGAAATGGCTCAAACTAGCAGGACAATGGTGGAATAGAGGAGCTGAATCCGCAAGGAAATATTCATCCAGCTGCTTGCGAACCAGACATGGCCATCACCAATAGCCTCTGCTGTTCACTGAGATGCAGTCCTGGGGCCAGGAAAGGTGAGTAACATATAACAGGTTGTAAAAGGCTTTTAGTAAAAAGTGAAATTCGTTTTTCTTTTATTGCTGTTTTAAATATCATTTTAGTTAGAGCTCCAGTACAGAGTATATAATGTGTTTTCTTTGTCTTTTATTGTTTTTCAGAATGCTGGAATCTTGCCACTTGTAACATAAGCAATATGCCCCTTACCATCCCTGAGTCCTTTATTGACTTTCCTGTACAGTTAGAGAGTTTCACCTGGAAGCTGATCGCTCCGGAACACATCAGTACTGAAATAGTATCCAAGTCCATGTTCCTGCAACAGAATGTTTCAGATAAACCATGCAACACCACAGCGGTGGGGTTTACATATGACATCTTCAGTTGCACTAACAAAGCCGAATTTAAACTTGGGACTTTTTGCCCTAATGGATCAATAGAAAAGATTCAGATGAGGGACAATGTTACAATCATCTTAAATACTCCAAGGATTGGAAATCCACAAAAACTTCTGACCCATGACCTCAATGTGTCTTTTGTATCATTTATTAAAGGTATAGTGCAAGTACTAAGTATTGTAAAGAGTTAAATGTTAATTTGATTATCACTAGGTGCATGTACAGTATGTCAGCTGGGGAAGAGAGAATATCATAGTGCACTAGGAAAAGAAGGTAACGGGCAGAGGCAGTGTGATGCTCTGTGCAATGTCCGGCTGGGTAACCTTTGGCCCTGGCAAATATATGAATGTTACTCTGATACTTCTCACCCACCTAAACATTGTTTCAGATTACCATAAGTACGCACCTTCAAGTCAAGGAAAAAAGCTTTGGACTACTCTTAGGGGGCATTCACAAGGAGGAAGTTGGCGCTGATTCCGGGACGATAACTTGCATCAGAAGCCACATGGAAATAAAGCCTCCCATTGACTTCAATGGGTTCCATGCGGAAAACGGAACCCATTGAAATCAATGGGAGGCTTTATTTCAGCGTGAATTCTGATGCGAGTTATCACATCACAATCAGCGCCAAATTCCTCCGTGTGAATGCCCCCTTAGGGTCGATTCACACAGCGGAAAATGGTTTGGAATTTGGTGTGGAATTTCAGCGCTAAAAAAAAAGCCTCCCATTGACTTCAATGGGTTCTGCTAGCAAGCAAAACCCTTTGAAGTCAATGTGAGGTTTTGTTTTTTTCAGCGCTGAAATTCCACACCAAGTTCCTCACCATTTTTCTCCGTGTGAATGGACCCTGAGTTTTTTGGCGAGGATTTTTTTGGAGGCTAATTTTGAGGCGGATTCTGCGTCAAAATCCTTGACAAAAAACTCTGCATGAACTGACCCTTAGCAGGATAATGCATTCTGGAACTTTGCAGAAATTATTCAGTATAGGTGATATACTGCATATATTCTCTCTGGGTCTCATTGCTGAGACCTTCACAATACTTGAAAAAGGTTTGAATAGAACAGCGGTCATGCATGCTTGCTACGACTGACTGAGATATCCAAAGTCGCTGTACTTGAATTTCTCCATCAGTTTTATGGAGTCTGAATGGAGCAGCAGCAAGCAGACCATGTGTCCATTCAGATGGGGGCACAGAACCCATGAGGGGACCTACAGAAAGTGTTGGATATCAGTGTATATTTAGTGTCCATGCCTTCTAATTATAGATGAGTAGTATTCGATCGAATACTAAGGTATTCGAAATACTCGTACTCGATCGAGTACCACTCGCTATTCGAATGGAAAAATTTGATGCAGAACCAGCATTGATTGGCCGAATGCTATACAGTTGGCCAATTAATGCTGGATCTTCTCCTTTAGAAGTCTTCTCCATGCAGCTTCCTCGCAGCGTCTTCCAGCTCTGAATTCACTCTTCCAGGCATCGGGCCTGGGCAGAGCCGACTGTTCATGCCCGCTTGTAGTACGGACATGCGAAGTCGGATCTGCCCAGATCCGATGCCTGGCAGAGTGAATTCAGAGCCGGAAGACACCGCGGGGACGCTGAAAGGAGAAGACTGCTCGGAGGATCCAGCCCGACCCTCACTCGTGGACTTGGTAAGTGTAATTTGATCGAATTTTGCCTACCCCTGAAATGAGCATTTTCCTCCCATAGACTATAATAGGGCTCGATATTCGATTCAAGTAGTCGAATATTGAGGGGCTACTCGAAACAAATATCGAATCTCGAACATTTTACTGTTCGCTCATCTCTACTTCTAATGATTAGTGGTTCTTTTCTTTTCAGAGGAATGCATATTCACCATGTCTCCAAAAACTGATGATACCATTTACATACAAACACCAAACTGGGATCCTGGGCTTCCAGATTATGTGTCTATTTCGTGGGGTATAAATTTACCTACAAAACGAACAGGAAGGCTGAAATTTGGAAAAGAAAAGATGGACATATCATGTGAAACAAACCATGCAAATATCTATATAAAGGAACTGAAAGATGATGGGCCGGGCATAGTGAGAAGAGAGGATCAACAACTACCAGGTTTCTTGGATATGTACTCTGCATTCTGGGTTAACATTTCCAACTGCAAACCATTGACAGGAACAAAGAAACTTAAACTCCAGTTGTCTGTTACCTTCAATGAAATATCTCCAGGTGAGACAAAGCTATTAATACCAGAGTAATGATTTTATCTAGGAATAATCAGGACTACAATTTTTGCAAAAAAAAAATAATGTTTTTATGATTTCCTCTATTTTCTGCCATGGATAACACTGGTTACTATCCATAATCTGCAAAATCCTGTAGTCTCTTTTTGAACTTCCCTGAAGATTTTAGCTGGAGATGAAAATAAATGTTTTTTTCTCTACATTTTCTACTCTTGCACGCCAAAAATTATTTTTTTAAAAAATTTACTTCTGTGTTATATTGTGAGAGCCTTAAAGGGGTATTCCCACCTCACATACTCACCAGTCTTTACTGCTGTAAAATCTTCTTTCTTCTTGGTTTCTTGCATCATTTGGTGGGCGGGGTTTCACATGCAACCTGCCGTTTAGCTCTGCCCCAAATTAACGTGTAGCTCCGCCCACCCATGTTGGACTATGAAGTACAGGCAGCAGCAACTCCATTCTGTGTTACATACAGAGACTGCCTGTCTCTGCCATAATGAACACAACTGAATTAGCTAGCCTGATAACTGGGAGAACAGAAAAAATGAAAGCAGCTCCTCTCCCCTATCTGAGTGCAGGACCTAGGTCACATGGTGTAGACACAGGAATAGCTAGATACACAGGCTTGCTCCTGTGCACTTAGCCCATCCTCCCTCCCCCCCTCAGAGCAGCAGATACATCACTTGACTTATGACCAGATAAGTCAACGGTTGTGTTAAAAAAAATGAATAAAGTAAGATAGTGGACAAACAAAGCAGTTTTGCTGAAGCAGTGTATTTAGGAAAAGTCTTACATCCACATTAACAAGCAGTATAGATAGGATCCTTGTGATGGGACAACCCCTTAAATCTATTTATTATCAATCGACTGTACGGTATTGTGTTCTTTTCTTTTTAAGCCTCATTCCATTTTTGGTAAACAATAGAACGATGTGCTGTACCATAAAGTTCTGTCTTGGTCTCATCTGTCCACAAGACTTTTTCCCAGAAGGATTTTGGCTTACTCGCATACATTTGGGCAAACTACAGTCTAGCTTTTTTATGTCTCTGTGTCAGAAGTGGGGTTCTCCTGGGTCTCCTGCCATGGGGTTTCATTTCATTCAAATGTCAATGGATAGTTCGCACTGACACTGATGCACCCTGAGCCTGCAGGACAGCTTGAATTTTGTTGATATTTTTTCACAATTTTGGTTCTCAGGTCTTCAGACAATTATCTTTCCCTTTATGATCTCCATGCTTAGTGCAGTACACAGACACACAATGCAAAACCAATGCAAAAAGTCAACTTCTCTCATTTTTATCTGGTTTCAGGTGTGTGTGTATATATATATATATATATATATATATATATATATATATATATATATATATTGCCCACACCTCACACCTGTTACTTGCCACAGGTGAGTTTGAACAAGCATCACATGCTTGAAATAAAGTTATTACCCACAATTTTGAAATGGAGCCAACAATTTTGTCCAGCCCATTTTTTTGAGTGAAATTCCGTTGAATTTTCCGCTTTTTCTCTGTTTATTTGTTGAGGTTTTTTGTGTTGTGCCAATACACATAAAGGAAATAAATACGTTTATAATAAAACTTGTGTAATTGCAGTAATTTTCTGGGAGAATTTTCAGAGGTGCCAACATTTATGGCCATGACTGTGTGTGTGTGTGTGTGTGTGTGTGTGTGTTTGTGTGTGTTTTGTATACATTATATACATACATATACTGTGATTTATAAAAGTTTGTGTTTTTTTTGTTTCCACAGTTTTGAAGATTATACTGATTGCAGCATGTTCAGCTGTTGGTGTTGTTTTGGCAGTAATAGCAGCAATTTGCTGCATCAAGAAAAAGTAAGAATGTATATTATAGACAATCAAGATGAATAATTTACAGTATTCAAAATATTCCGGATATTTAAGATCTGCATACTTATCAGTGTAAATATTGAATACAACAGTAATGTTCCCAATGACAGATTAGGAAAACTGAAGGAGGTGCCCAATCAGATTCCAGTTAACATATAAAGGAATTCTATCATCATAAACCCTTTTTACAGTAAATACAGGTAGGAATAGACTTAAGAAAAAAAATCCCCCGGCTACTTAGCCCCCTTGGTGTCCGCTTACCTGCACAGATCCACTGCCGCTCCCCGTTCTTCTCGGTCCGGTCCTCTCTCATTAATATGCCTTCAGAGCGTCATGCGCGCCTCCACCTCCCTAGGCTAGTGTTAGAGATGATGGGAGTAGACGGAGCTTGTTGTGGCTTAGGAGAGTGTGGGCGGGGAGACGTGAGTCCATCACTCACATCTCCCCTCCCAGTACCCGCCCATACTCTCCTAAGCCACAAGCCCCGCCTTCTCCCAGCATCTCTAACACTAGTCTAGGGAGGTGGGGGAGCGCAGGGCGCTCTGAAGGCATGTCAATGAGAGAGAAGAGGAGCAAGAAGAACGGGGAGCGGCAACACTTCTGTGCAGGTAAGTTGAGCACATAACTTCAGTTTTACAGGAAGAATCCCTGGAGGCCCCAGCCTATCTCCACCATACTTTACAGTACTCATATCAACCTTTGCATCCACCTAACCAACGGCCACCCAAATAAAGATGCACAGTCTTATTGTATCTCCTCGGACCAAGAACCATCACAGGAATGCCTAACTCCAGCTGTACCGTGAACAACTAGGATTTATTACTTTTCTCTCCAAGAATGCCATATATATTAGTCCATATTACTTCCCGTCTTCCTAACCTATAACTCTTCTAGTTTACCTACTCAGACACACAATTCCTGATGCCAAAACATGCACATATACCCCACAGCGACCCGCTCCCTGGCTCTCACACTCTTTGTGGTCTATGGAAGAGTTTTCTAGACCTGCTTAATGCATCATCTATTAACAGTAGGAGATGCAATGATGGGGGTCAATGGTATTATCTGTTGGGGTGTTATCTTATATTGTAATACTATTTGTCTTGTTTTTGATGTAAATGAGTTGACTGCTTCAAAGAAAAGCCCTACAGAATTGGCAAGTGCCAGGCTATTGGTAGGCTTAGAGTCAGATGAAAAATTGCAGGATTTGGTATTTTCTGTACAAACAATCTCTGGACAAAAAATACCGGTACACAGAACACAAATAATACACAAAATACAACTTCCAAATAGTAGAGTACCCCCACACCTTCATTACCACTATCTGGTGACACTAAGACAATAGCATTCCTTTTCTTCCCCAAGACAGTAAGAACAACCCCCATAATAACCATTTCCCACTTTATAGTAATCTTCCTTAAATATAATAGTTCCCACACTATAAACAATAGCCTCTTTATAAACAATATCCCCCCATAAGTAACAGTCTCCTTCTAGTAAATATTAAAGGGGCTCTATCAGCAAAGTTATGCTGTACGAGCCCCACATATGCGTAAATAGCCTTTAAAAAGGCCATTCAGACACCGCTAATGTTATTTTAACCCCCCCCCCCCAACCTGTTTTAAAATAAAACATATATGTAAATTATACTTATCGTGCACACTGGGCAGTGATGCACGGTCCGACGTCATCTTCTGGCACGCCTTGCTCTTCTTTCTTCTTCTTTCGGCGACGCCCTCCGGTCCTGGCTCTTCTGCGTCTTCATTTTGCTGAAAGAGCCCCTTTATCGCCACATTCGTAAATTAGTGCCCACTTATCGATGATGACCCTTTTCCTTTATAAAAAAACAAACAAAAAAACAAGTATAGGCAAGTATAAATCTTATACTTGCCTAACCATGATGATTGAAGCTGCCAAGACGTTTACCCGCTACTTCATCTTGGTATTGGTCCATCTAATGTGGTGCAATACATTCCTGTCCAGGACTCTGTCTTCTATGGCAGAGCAGGGACAGCTCTCTGCAGTATTGGTGTACAGATCACGTTAATACAGTTGTAAGTGGAGTCCCTGGTTAACATAAAGTCTGATGCTCTGGATTTCGGTGCCCTTTTGAGATCAGAGGCTCTGGGTAATTGCCCAGTTTGATACCTCCTAATGGTGGCCCTCCCTAAATGTCCCCAGCCTAAAGATGGTTTCACAGACATTATTTTCTGGAGACATGCTGCAGCTGTTGGAAAATTTTTTAATGCCGTTCAGTTATCTGAAAAAAAAATTCAAAGGAAATAGGAAAAATAAAGGATGGCCTGTTTGAGGAAATAGTTTTTTTTTTTTTGTTTATTTCTATAGTATCCACACATGCATATCATTTGGATAGAAATGCCAATATTTAAAAACATTAAAAAGTACTAAGTATTGCTATTATTTTCATTTATTAATCTATTATTTTTAACTTGAAGGAAAAAGCAAATCGAATCTCCTGTGGGTATATACAACGCCAATGTGAACACGCAGGCACCTCGACGCCAGGCATTTTTCAAGAAGGGAAGAAAGTCTAATGAGTCTCATATCTATGCAGTCATTGATGATAACATGGTCTATGGCCACCTCTTACCAGAAACCAATGGAACAGACCCAGAGGTTGATGTATACCGACCTTTTGAGGGCCCGATGGGTGATGCGCCACCTGTACCTCCAATCAACTTCCCTAATGGAAGGACCAAAGAAGATGTACAAGATGGAAGTATCAAAGAAGATATAAAAGATGGAAGTACCAATACAGATATAATGGAGGAACCTCTTGCTCTTTCCATGAAAGATAATGAGATTTACATGTTCACTCATTCAATTTCAAGACAACCAGTAGAAGACGAGGATACTAGTTTAGCCTACATGGATGATCTAAGAATGGGAACTATGTCATCTGTGTGATGTTTCCAAGAAAGACAGATTTTATTTATTTCAGCTTGTCTAATACTAATACAGACCAGACACGGGGTACATTATATTCAGAGAGCAGCAGAGCACCCTGTAGGAGAAAAAGGACTCCTATGTACAGTATCATGCTACAGTCTTTACAGAACCGCTTACTTAGTAATGTGAATAACTTATCAGCAGGTGTAAGGTGAAATCCATAAGGAAAGAGACATTGTATATTTTTGTTTTTAATTTATAGAAATGTGTAACGTGCATCTCTGGAATGTGGCTTCTTTCTGCCAAAAACTGTGCCACACTTGTTTACAGGCTGTGTATGGTATTGCAGCTAAGGCCCTTTTATTCCAATAAAGCTGACCTGCAATCCCTGACAGAATCATTGAATAGATGTGGTCCTGTTTTTGGAAGCAGCCATGTTTTTCTAATACTTTCCAACTCTTAAAGTCTTCAAATAAAAGTTAAACTGCAAAAGTAGTCATTTAAAAGAACCCACAGGCTATGCAATATCAAAATATGCAAATATATATATATATATATATATATATATATATATATATATATATATTTTTATAAAAAAAATGGCATTTCTTAGATCACAATTCAGAACAATTACTTTTTCTAAAAAAAAAATCTGCACGCTGCTTGAAAATCTCATACCTGCATTGGAATACAAGAAGAAGCACTGAGCATGTGCCAGAGTTCAAATACACTGTGCATGTGCAAGACTGGCCAGTGGCTAGGAGGAATTGTGATCTAAGAAATGCCTTTTTTTTTTTTTTATAAAAAACAAGAAACAAATGTTGGAGGGGTGGGGCAGAAGAAGGAAAGATGGAGCTCTACCAAAGAAAGCTACAGCCAATGTAGCACTTGCACGTTCATTTGCATATTTATAAAAGTAGTAATTTCTCTCTATACTGCAGGGAATGCCCATAGCAAAGGTTTTAGTCAGTATGACGAACCCTATAATGATGTATGGTTAGTTTACTATGGGTGATCCTGCAAACCGATAATGTGAACATACTCGAGTGAAACTGAGAAATCCAGTCCACGTGTCTCCTGTACTCACAACATCATATAAGTATGAGACAGCAGAGCCACCATAGTTCTGAAGCTAACAGCGCTATAATGTAATATGATGCTGTGAATTCAGTTCAGAGGACCATGGTCGAGTTGGGAGATTGGACCAAGAAATATTGTGTGTTGGACGAAACACAGTTGTGCAATAGGACCCTAAGAACCTTATGTTCTCCTCCGTCCAATTGTACCACCAGAGTCATTTCAGCTCTACATCTCTTGTATGAGCATTGCCATTTTTTTATTGAGATTTGTATGAGCGCATTTTGTGCCTAATGGGAAGTAAATGGCACAAACAAAGCTCATATAACTATGACATAAAGACTTTCACGCCCAGCATTGCTTTTGTTTTTTTTATTCCACCATCTGTAGCAATTTTTCATAGAGGCAAAGTCAGATGCAGATTTAAAAGGAATAGTAATTGGAATAATTAATTGTCTGACTAAAATTCAACTTGAACAACCTTCTTAGCTTGCTTACATGTCCCATTATGCCATGCACCTCCAATACTACTCCTTCAGTTTACTGGCCACTAGATTGATATGACATTGATATGGACTGTTGCTGCCCACTGAAGTGATATCACTATGGACAACACCTGACTTGCCAGACTATAACTGGTCTTAATGTTTACTGATTGACAGATGTACTGAGTGAGTGGTATCGGGCATCAGTGACTTCACTGGCTGTGTCTTTTAGGTAAGAAAGTACTTACACTTACTGGAGACATTTATGAAGTAACTGTGTTCGCTTTGCTTTATGAATGACATATTTTTGCCTTTTTCCCAGATGTATTTCTACCTTTGCCACTTATGTTTTTTGGCAACGAAAGGGGTTGTCGCCAAAGTAGAGTTTCTTTTGTCAACTTGCGCCTTTTTAAAAAGGCTCAAACAAAGGAACAAATACACTCCAGTACATAAAAAAGCCTGTCATGTCACACAGCATTGGAAGCACAATTTATTATGCACACGGCCCAAAAAAAGGTGCACCTAAAATAACTGACTTGCTCAAAAAGTACCAAGAAACTGCGCCCATTTAAGAAATATTCACTACAAAGAAAAGCTGAGAAAAAAGACACAACTGTGAAAATTTTAGATAAAAAGGTGCAGTAAATAAATAACCCGCACGGAGTCATGTCTGATGTACGTCTTAGGCTTCCTCTACACAGCCGCAATTTGTCCAGACTTTCTGGTCCATATTTCAGTTGCAAATTACCTCTTGACTGTGGGTCAAATAATCCAAACCTTTAACATAGTGAAGATCTATGAAGCTGTAAGTTATTAGACTTATGCAGAAGGCCTTAGGGTGGCTTCACACGGAGTTTACGCTCTGTGTATTCTTTCCTTTTTACACGTGTAATAATACACGTGTAAAATGTAGTTAGCGCTTGTTTGTATAACGTGAGTCTTTTTGCGCGTGCGTAGATATTGACAGATATTTTTTATGCATGAAGCCTATGTGCGTATATGCTATTGAATCTCTTTTTTTATAAAGCTTGCATTAGGTTTGCACCTGCGTAATGAAAACCTAATATGCATAAAACAGTGGTTACCCTCAGAAACCCGGGGACCCCATAAACTATAATGGGGTCTGCAAGGTTTCCTCCTGAAAAGGGCAGAAAAATGCAGTGCGAAAAGTTCTGCTTGGACCTTTCTCTCCACATTTTTAAAGTGGAATGAATATGTGTGAATCTAGCCTTACCTATCGTTTCACTGTAATCTGAAGAAATGTTTATCTCCATTAGAGCCTCTATAATGTTGCATCACTTCTAGCTCTTCTGTCTATTACGTGTCCAACTTCCTGTCTATGACTTCTCATCATGTTTCGCATAAGCAGTTGGGAAACCCAGGATTGCACCTAACACTATCCCATTCCCGCTCCCTATTCAAAGTCCTATCTAAAGTATTCTGGCTTTATCTGCTGCCGCAACTATCATGTGTGTCCTATGCATGCAGCATGTAAGTATATGCGCCAGTCCATCTGCACATTGTACTGGCAGTATTATTACTGCCGCTGATTGTATCTCATATGTAGGGACTGTAGAGACAATGCAGCAGAGGTGTGTACATAGCCAACATTTCCCACATGTGATGTTATGGATAGTACTAGTACTAATGCCACTACAATGTGTCCTGCTTGTTTAAGACACACAGGATAGTTGTAACTGCATACTGAGCTAGGATATAGTACCTGCCTTTGAAAGGAGTAAAATAGTGCAGGAAAAGACTAATATTAGAGGCAGTACTGAGCATTGTGAAAAAAAGAGGGCTAACACCTAAGAGGAAAGCATTGACTATATAAATAAAGCCTTCCTACCACTTTCTGCAGTCCATCTGTTTCCCTCTCATAGACAGAAAGCTAACACCTTGTGGCCAGCACTATAAGGCTGAGGTCCCACATTGCAGAAATGCAGCATTTTTTCTTGCAAATTTTGCTGCAGTTTTTTGAGCCAAAACCAAGCGTAGCTACAAAAGGAATAGCGAATGTATAAGAAGTTCTTATACTTCTACCTTCTGCTCAATCCTCTACTGACATTAACTCAATAAACCATAAGAAAATCTGCAACAAAAAAGGTAAGTTTCTGCAATGAGGGGCTTCAGCCTAAAACAGGTTTTCATCATATATGTATAATTTTAGATAAAATTATTTGCACCTTGTGAAAGTTAGGGAGCGTTCACACTACTGTCAGTGTCCGACAGGTAGTGTCCGCTCCTAGTGTAAGTTCAAAATCTCTCACGGACATTAGGAGCGGACACTAGCTGTGTCCGTGACACTTTTCATTCATTTAAATGGCTATCGGGTGTGTTCTTTTGCACTCCGTGCCCTTCCTTCACTGTCCATTTGTAAAGATGTCCAACTTTTCAAGCAGACAGAAAAACCTGACATGTCGAGTTTTTCTGTCCGCTTGAAAAGTCGGACATCTTCACATGCGGACAGTGAAGGAAGGGCACGGAGTGCAAAAGAACGCACCCGATCGCCATTTAAATGAATGACAAGTGTCACGGATACAGCTAGTGTCTGCTTCTAATGTCCGTGAGAGATTTTGAACGGACAGTAGGAGCGGACACTACCTGTTGGACACTGACGGTAGTGTGAACGCCCCCTTAGTTGAAGCGACAGTGACCATTTAACCATGTTGTCTCCTAACACAAATTCCAAACCTGGAAAGCGGATCTAGCATAGATGTGATCTAGATAAGTCATCTTCAGTAGAGATGAGTGAGTACTGTTCGGATCAGCTGATCCGAACAGCACGCTCGCATAGAAATGAATGGACGTAGCCGGCACGCGGGGGGTTAAGCGGCTGGCCGCCGTCAAAGCGGAAGTACCAGGTGCATCCATTCATTTCTATGGAGCGTGCTGTTTGGATCGGCTGATCTGAACAGTACTCGCTCATCTCTAATCTTCAGCTATCACATACATATTGAGGAGTAGGAATCAATGATTTTACATTCACAGATTTTACATAAGGTACCCTTCTGTCTTTAGGAGAATGACTGAACCATTTATTGGGCTAGGGTTCCACAATAGCACACTCTTACCCTACAATCATGGCAAAATCACAAAATGCTGTCCTTGTGGAAGTTTTTATGGATGATGGTGATTTTTACTATAGGGTAGCACTGATATTACAATGGAGTTACAAAAATCCCACAATTTTACCCTAAACAACACCATGTACCTGTGGACCCCTAGCTTTGTCACCATGATTTACCTGTCAATCCCATTGGGTTTTATAAACCATGCATGTGTTAGGGGGCATTCACACTTGCGTCCTGTGTCCAGTGTGTGCATTCCGCCGGGTTTCCATCCTCAGCCCTGGCGAAACTGGTCAGGGAATGGAAACTCGGTGGTCAGCTTTAAAAACTATTCACTTGAATGGGTTTGTAAAGGTGACCACCGGTGTCCGCTTATGCCCTCTCCGCAGGGAAACCACTTTTTTTTTAGCCAGACACAAAGTCTTGCATAGCAAGAAACAATGTATATTCAGCTCACCCTGTACTCATGAACACCTGTTCCTGGGCCACTCGGATGTGGATGGATCTTGTTCCACTTGTTCCTGCATGTCCGACTTTGTGTGTGGCCGAAAAAAACGGTTTCCCTGCAGATAAGCCGCAGGCAGACACCGGTGGTCACCATTACAAACCCATTCAAGTGAATAGTTTTTAAAGCTGAACACCAGTTTTCCGTCCCCTGTCCAGTTTTGCTGGGGCTGAAGACAGTAACCCAGCGGAATGACAAACACTGAACAGGGGTGCAAGTGTGGACGAAGCATGATATTTATAAAAAAAAAATGTGATATACAACTAGTGATGAATCTCTTATTGTATATGTATAAACCATATACTTCTCTACCGTTCAGGCTGCAAGTTTTGGCATGAAGCAGAGAATGCACTCTTGGACTTTGCGACCTCTTGGGATCTGTCTGGACAATTGGTTACATAAGAAATTCAGAACTCATAGTGGGTACAACACCATAAGTATTCAGATTGTTCATTTAGAATGCCAGCACATTGATAATAAAATTATTTTATGTATATTATTATATCTTATTTTCTGGTTATGGGTCTAATTTTGCTTACTACATTTGCTGGGCTAGGGTTGGGTAACCTCCAAATTTATATAGAGGTATCTGAAATCTGACTTATTATGCCATACTATGGAGAGAGATTTTTAATTTCCAAAGTTAGAAGCAATGTTTTTAGAGGAGAAAATCTCTAATATGAGTTGTACAGGGGCACTAGATATTATCACAGAGAAAGTTCCTCAGTATAGTCTCTAGAACAGAGCCACAGGGACTCTTTTTACCACTCTGACACACTATGCTTTTAGGTTCAGTTCCCACGGAATAACACGCCGCTCATTTAGACACGTAAACACGTGTCAGAGCAAGGCGCTTCAAAACAGATCCCATTGACTTCAATGGGTGCCGGCTTACGTGCACTACCCATCGAAATCAATGGGTTATAAAGCCTCCCATTGATTTCAACGTGTAGCGTGCTTAAGCCAGCACCCATTGAAATCAATGGGATCTGTTTTGAAGGGTCTTGCTCTGACACGTGTTTACATGTCTAAATGAGCGTCGCGTTACTCCGTGGGAACGGAGTCTTATAGTGTGCATGGAAAACAGGGTGTATAAAAGTCCATATGTATTTTCTATTACTGTGTGATATAGTTTGTACTAAGATGTGCAGCTAACTACGTATTTGTACAAGCAGAAAAATTTAACTTCAAGAAACATAAAAAAACACTGTTACTTACCTCTCCACGATCCTGGCCAGGTCTCCTTCCTTGTTGTCTGACGTCTCTGATGTCACATGAACCCGGCCTGTGTCCCGAGTCATGTGACATCCGACGTCATTGCAGAAGGACGGCAGCGGAGGCCGACAGCGTAGGACCCGGGGGACAGGTAAGAAACAGTAGTTTTTTTATGGTTTTATTCCCCCGAGTCTCCGATTATTATACTCTGGGGTCTGAAAATACCCCAGAGTATAATAATTGTTTATGGGTGTGCACAGTGGGACATAATACTGGGTGCAGGAGCCACTATGGAGGATAGTACTGTGTGCAGGGGCCACTATTGGGGATAATACTGTTTGCAGGGGCCACTATGGGGGATAATACTGTTTGCAGGGGCCACTATGGGGGATAATACTGTTCGCAGGGGCCACTATGGGGGATAATACTGTTTGCAGTGGCCACTATGGGGGATAATACTGTGTGCAGGGGCCACTATGGGACATAAAAGAACACACAGGAATGCGTAGGAGGGGGTCGGTAAAGGTCTTCGGCGTCGGTCGGGGGGGGGGGCATGTCAAAAGTTCGCCAAGGGGCCCCACCATTCCTAGTTACGCCACTGACTGTGTGAACATAACCTGAGTGTTTCCTGAAGTATTTGATCTAAAAATGTGAACCATTGTTATGCCTAGTGCAGAGCTTGAGAGCGCAGTGTAGGCACAGTGTCTGGAGGTTTAAAAAGGAATCCCTTCTTAAACATTCTTGGCATATCTACACTATAGAAAATGCATTAGTGCCTTGATTTCAAATTTAGACTGCCTGCTGTTCCTATAGAATTCATTGGAGAGGTGGCCATGAGACAGAAAAATAGCTAAGCTAATAGAAGGTATACTCCTTTAAAGAACACTAAAGAGAATCCCAGTGTTGTGCCCTAGTCTCATAGGCCCTGTTGTCACTTCAGGCCCTGCAATAACTTTTCACAGTGGCAGCAATGCTTAGTAAGAATACTGGATCATCAGGTTCTCCGATCTCACCTGCAATTCTGTTTATGTGACTAATAAGACAATAAATCACAAGTGAAGTGCTGACCCAAATTTCTACTGAAACAGGCTTCTGTCCATTAAAGTTCTTCCCTTGGCTCATGATCAGGTATATCCGGTACAGCAAAAAATGGACATCCAGCAGTCTAAAGCCATGAAACCTTTTATTGTATCATCTCTTAAAATCCAGTGTTGCTAGTAGTTACATAGGGGATGTCTGCATAGACAGTGATACAGTTTGAATTACAGAGTTCCTTCTCAAGCATGGAGCTGCTGGCAACACTGGATTTTACAAAGTGATGCAGTAAGTTTTTCATGGTTTTAATGTATCAGAATGCTGTTTTTTTTTCCATCGGGTATGTGACTAATAGGTCACAAAGGTGACATCATATATGAGTGTAACAGAGTGATAGTTTTATCACAATTATTATGCGTGAGCCAAACACTTATCACTGCATTAAATATTGACTGTTTCTACTTAGTTATTGAGAATATAATCCTGCCATCTGGTTGCAGAGCAGTGTTGAGAATTCTTTGGCATTATGTATCATGTAGGGAAGAATCTGGATGGGTGTAAGAGCTGCAATTCTTTGAGTATGTTAGGACCACTACTAACGTTGAGGTGTGGTTTAAAGGCGTATACTTCTCTCTGAGATCATATTTAAAGCTGTAACTTTATCTATCTTGCTCCTATCTCTATCTTGATACTGTTAAATATGTCTCCTCTGTGTTTACAGTGTGTTGCCTAGGTTTCAGACCACCTCTGCTATCTATTAGCAGTGGCTCTGCTGGTAGTATCAAGTCCTGTTCTCAGCCTCTTCTCTTCTCTATTAGAGATGAGCGAGTACTGTTCGGATCAGCCGATCCGAACAGCACGCTCGCATAGAAATGAATGGACGTAGCCGGCCACCGTCAAAGCGGAAGTACCAGGTGCTTCCATTCATTTCTATGGAGCGTGCTGTTCGGATCGGCTGATCCCAACAGTACTCGCTCATCTCTATTCTCTATGACTGACAGCAGTCTGCTATCCCTGCAAAAGTGCACTTACATGGTGAGTCCTGATAAGGGCTAGAGAGGTTCTTATGCAGTTCCTGTTATATCTGTATGTAAATTTAGAGATAACTGTGTGCAATTTAGGACAAACACAGTTTCAGAGAACCAAATATCAAAAGTTGAAAAAACAGGGCACACACCACAGCGTTACACATGATGAAAAATGCTAACGCATCTTCTCTACCTGTACTTATCAAAAAGTTATTATTGTCTGACAGATCCTTCAGATGCATCTTCTCTGCCTCTGTTACAACTCATCTTGTAAAAACACTTATATGAGGTATAAAAATCTGGGACTCATACAGTGTGCCATAGAAAAAAAACAACACATAGCGTAAATGAAAAAAAAAATAACACCGACGGCACCACTGCTCCCAGAATACCTTTACAGGTTATAACCTGAAAACACAGGGCAAGGCAATAAAAATGTGAACAGCATGAATCGCTGGCATTCAACTGCTTAACGCAGGCCTGGCGGTGCACACTGAGTAAAAAGTCATGAAAAAATCGAATATCAAAAGTTGAAAAAACAGGGCACTCACCACAGCTTTTTCATGAAAAAATTGGATCAAATGTGGTCATATGCCTGATCACTTGGAACTTGCACCCACTGACCGGGTCAGGTCTTTTTCTGGTGCTGCTCTATACAACTATTTATGGAGATAAATTCTCAGATGTCTTGCAGTTTCTAAGGAGTGAAGCTTAATCTCTTAAGGAAAGGATGGAACAGGGAAGAAAACAGGGAGAGATATCCCCTGATTCAGATTCAAATTGGATGGTACTTTAGGACAGAATCCTGGCATAAATAGTAGCTGAACTCTATCTGTGTGGAAGGATATATAAGGCTCCATGGAGTATTGCACATATAGCTCCCCAATTCTCTTAGTGGAAGTTATTGCCAACATAAAACCATCATATACCTGAGTTCCACTTCCTCCAAAGGTTCAAAGAGAGGTTCATACATCCCTCTTAAAACCATGGACAGATTCCAATTAGGGATATGATGAACTATAGATTGTCTTCATCTTGTAGCTCCTCTAAGGAATCTCTTTATCAGAGGTTCCTGAGAGAGCTGCTTACCCAAGCAGATTGACAAGGGCTAAGGTCTTTGCCCAGGCCGTCCTGAAGAAATTCAAAACTATCAGGAATAAAGATGGAATTTATCCTGGCATAGTTCCTATTTGTAGACTCTGCTCTGGAAAGAGAGAGTGTATTCAGGATGGCTTCAAAGAGCCCCCTAGATCATAATAGGGCCTGGTAAACCTAATGGCTGTCAGATTGAAGGTTTTCAGATCTGGGAAGAGCCAAGATCCCTGAAATACCAGGTTCTAAAATGTGGGAAGCCTCCAGTAAATCTCACATCTCATCCATATGAGATGGGAAAATGAAGCTCTTTTTGACCAGAATGGTATGATGGCAATTAAGAAGGCTTGGTCATGTCGGATTTTCATCAATTCCTTCCATATCATGGAAATTGGAGAGAATATATATGCCAGCCTGAACCTCCATGGGATGGACAGGGTATCCACAACCAAGCGATTGTCCTCCTGGTAAAGAGAGCAGAACTTCACCTTGCATTGAGTGTGGTCGCCATCAGATCCATTTCTGGATACCCTCCCTTTTGGGTGATTGTCTGAAAGATTTCTAGATACAGAGACCATTCCCTGGAATGGAGAGACCTACTCAATTGGTCTGTTATTAAATTCAGCAACCCTTTGAAATGAAGAGCAGAGAGATGAGCTAAGTTCTTCTCTGCCCATCTCAAGATTATCCCCACTTCTTTGAGAAGGGGTTGGTGTTGAATTCCTCCCGGTTTGTTCAAGTAGAGAACTGTCTGAGGGTGCAGCATCCCAGAGTGCTCCTGCTGATATTGTCTTTGTGCCTCTGGGTGTGTTTTATGTCCTTCCTATAAGTTCTATGTTGCATGTCATTGTTGTTTACAGCTTTTGCTTTTGTAATTCCCTTCATTCCCCCCACTGTCTGGTTTTCCCCATACTTGGTATAGCCCTGGCCTATCACAGGCCACTGGGTGGGGTCTGGGTGACGTTGGTCTCCAGGGAATCGTTTGGCCTCAGTATTTCAGTTGTGTAGTTTGCAGTGGACAGTTATGTGAGTCACTCTAAGAAACCAATGGCTTTCATTTAGCCCCTGAGGGTGAAGATTGAACCTAAAAGAAAATACTTTTTCCACTGGCGCTTCATCATACACAAGTGAATTTACTATTTTGAAGTCACATATGAGATGATAGGACTGAGACACTGCTATCTCCATTTGTACAGCAGGGGTCCAGAAGGTTATACCTACCCTGAGGATAGTCTGATAATGCTTGGGGTATTCCTAACTATTATCAGGATCACAAGCTCGATTAGAACCAGTTATCCACATGCCGATACTGTCCTGGCATTGTGTGTGGAATAAAGTAGCCATTTGTACCAACCTTTATTCTGTGTAAGCTCTAATTACATTATATAGAGTATGAATATGATATTCTATTAGAACCACAGAACTTTGGCAATAGTTACTATAATTTACAGGTTGTTCTTTGAAATTTCCCTAATAAAGAGTTATGTATTTCCAAAGCGGACATCCTTCACTAGACCAACATGCACTTTATACAGTCTATTAGATTACTGCACGTTGCTATTTCAGAACATAAGTCAGACTAGAACTGCTGCCACTCCCTAAATGTTGGCCTCATTGACTGATAATTCTGCCAGGAACATTTTTCTTCCTTTAGACTTATAATTTCTCAGAATGAGGTATCTGCTAGAATAATTCGAGCAGCTAGGCCTGGACTTGCATGCTGCCATTTGAGTCATAAAAGCAAACAGTGTTTCACAGCCTTGTCATAGGTTTTCCTGTACAAATGAGTGTAAAATCATATCCTTTAAGACAATTTATGTTAAATGTAGGTAAATAAATAGAAAAATTAACCCCAAATTTGTCCATGGATTAAAATAGTTGGGCAGCATGGTGGTTTAGTGGTTAACACAGTCACCTTCAGCGCTAAAGTCCTGGGTTTGAATCCAACCAAGGACAAAATCTGCAAAGAGTTCATGTGTTTTCCTTGTGTTTGTGTGGGTTTTCTCCAACATTCCAATAGCTCTACTGATGGGGAATGTACAGTAGATTCTGTAGCCCAATATGGACAGTGACGCTGGGTTCACACCTGCGTTCAGGGTCTCCGTACTATGGTTTCCGTCTTCTGCATGGCAGAAGACGGAAACCATAGACTGGGTCCGGCCGTGCGCGGCGGTAAGCGTTTTAGGCTCTCCGCCGCGAAACCGGATTTTTTTATCCGGACACAGAGTACTGCATGTCCGACTCTGTGTCCGGATTATAAAACCCAGTTTCGCGGCGGAGAGCGCAAAACGCTCACTGCCGCGCACGGCCGGACAGCTTTCTCACCCATTCAAATGAATGGGTGAGAAAGTCTCCTGCAGGCTTCCGTCTCCTGCATCTGTTTTATGCAGGAAACGGAACCTGCAATAAGGACCCTACAACGCAGATGTGAACGAGCCCTGACTGACAATGTGTGTATTACGCTGCAGAATATGAAGGCACTATATAAGTAAGAGAAATAATAATAGTAATAATAACAGTTAGACAGTATAAACTCAGACCAGGCAGTCTTTGCCAAAAGTATCCAAGTGACTGAGGGCTAACACTTGGTGGGTCTTTGTTCTATTTAGTCTAAGATGACACTACCCATTGGTTGGTTTTGACTTGCTGTTCTTTTCTGCAAAATTAAACCCAAAATAACACCAAAATTATTGGAGCGGTCCTGAAACCACAACAACCATGAATATCATAACAACTCAAGACTCGCAGAATATAAAAAAAATAATCAATTTATTAACAATTATAATTAATAAACAACATATAAAATAGGGAAAACACACAAGGGGACAGAACCCCCCACACAATCGATGGCAGTATGACACCTAACCCTCCCACTAATGATGACTGAGAGAAATCCTATAATATGAATATAGTATCGCAGAATTGGATAGAATATCCGATATAATAATTTCTATCAAAAATATACACAATATAAAATAGATACTCTGAAGTGCTGATGGGATATTCTGGCCAGAATGATAAATATATATTCACATTCGTACTCCCACCACATGTCAATAAATACAGCTAAGAGGATAATGTAAATGCATACCCGTTGGTAAAGACATGACAAAATGTCAACAATGCCACAGGGGGAGATACTCAGCAGAAGGAGACTCTCAGTACATCAGAAGATGGGACTTGTTGAAACGCCCGACGCGCGTTTCGCCGACACCCGGCTTCGTCAGGAGGCACTTTTCTGCAAAATGTTTGACAAAATTTTGGCAACACCGATGCATTTAAAGACATGTCCTTTTGTTGCATTGTTTTCTATTATCATCAGTAAGTCTTCCATGGTGTACGTGTGTACGAAGCCTCTCTTACTGCTGTTTAGGTCTGGTGTCTATAATAAATGGTGCATTTTTACATTCCATCAAATGACATTATTTAAAGGATATATGTCTGTAATGCAACCTTTACTTTTATATATATATATATATATATATATATATATATATATATATATATATACGATCAATTAATTATATTGTTTATGTTCGTACACATGTGGTTGTGCGCTAAAGAGTAAGACATTATCCCTTTTGAAGTTGCAGACTTACAACACAGATAAAATTTATGACTTGTGTTTACCATAGAGGTCAACCAGCCATAAGAGAGGGGGTTATAACTGTGAGACACGGGAACTTCATCCTTGCATCAGAAAAAGGGTGGTTTAGAGGAACCCAGATTTGCCTAACTGATGAATAGGGAAGGCATGTTTATCATTATAAAAACTGCTGATACCAAGAAACTTAGTCACACCTTTGGAGCCACTTGAGCTGGGTGCTGGTCGTCATCTGAGATTCTTTCCAAAATCCATGGAACCAGAAGAATTATAACTTACAAAGTTTTTCAGTTTTTTTCTCCTATTTAATTTACAATCAGTTTTGCATGTCTATATCACCTATTTTTGTATTCTTTTTATATAAGCATTGAACCTCTTGGCATGAAAACATTCAATGTATTGTTGGTCCAGGTATGTTCTACAGAGCTATTGCCTTTTAAAGTGTGTTTGCATCTGACTGTTAAAGAGACGTGTGCATATGTGAATGGGGTTCCTACAACTCCAAAATCAGTAGGTGGTGGCAGCATGTATCTGTGCTGTGTGGACTGTTTTGTGTTGGATTTATTCTCAGTTTGAAGCCTTAGTGAAGGTGAGTGAAAGGGACACTTCAGGCTAAATGATAAAGCTGCTTTTTTTGATTGCTGAGTTTGCTGTGGGTTTTTTTTAGCCAAAGCCAGGACTGGACTGAAGAGTTGGGAAAAATATTAGGGGGCGTTTACACTTGTGCGCTGTCTGCCCGCCGTAATTCCGCCAAAATTGGAGAAAAAAACAGCTTAGTTTAAAAATCCATTCATTTCAATGGGTTTTTAAAGCAAACCGCCGATGTCCGTATGCAGCCTCTCCGCCATGAAACTGTTTTGTTTTTTTTGCACGGACACAAAATCTAATATGGAGTACCAGAAGGGGGTGATGGCAGTTATCAGAGAGTACGACAGCAATGTCTAGTCTTTGAAGACCACTGATCTAGAGGCTGCTGACAAACTCCTGTCAGGTATTGCTAACCCTGTTGATCCTGTAGCTGTATTGGTAATGAACGAACCCTTCATGATAGAGGAACAAATCTCTGCTTCAATATCCTTCAGGCGTGGCAGATTCCCAGACAGAGATGTCTCCCAGCATAGCTCTGTGAAGCACTGTGGGACCTCACTGCCCCAGACCTGATGGTGGTGGAGGCAGGAAGTCTCTGTGATTGAGAGATTATTGTATCGTTATCCAATATACACTGGTCATGGCCCCCATGTATATCTATGATCTGACGACTGATTGTAAAATAAAGCTAATTTCAATCAAAAGAAAACAATGGCCACTAGTGGAATGTTTATTTTATGATGTTTGGCTTTTCACACAGAGATTATCATTGGTGTATTCGCTTAAGAATGATGGTTTGTGTAGAACCTGCATAACAAGAACTGGTCAAGTCTTCGTCACTTTTAGAAAAGTCAAGCAAAATTGAAGTCACTGATGCCTTCAAAAATATTGTAGATTCTGAGCTGTAGATGTTATATTCTAATATGTCAAAGTTTATAAAAGTGAAAATCTACTTTAATATATCTATAAACTGCATCTCATGATACATTCCAAATGTATAAAACTGTAGATTCAAAAACTATTTGATTAAACAAAATGAAATTTATTCTAAGAATATAAAGTACATTCCGTTAGCTCAGCTTCTTATAGAGGACACATCTGGCTTACAGTAGTTGCCTGAATATGGTTTTCCTCTATGTTCATGTTCTGCACGTTCTCCATCTATCTGGAAATACTTTGCAGGAGGTATTTTATTGTATCATGTATGTAGAGTATAAAACTTAATTTAATCATAGAGATCAAACACTATCAATCATCTCACATATGCGCCCCATCTGTACTATAATACGTCACTGCCAGAACGTACTGCCGGAATGCATAGAGCTAACTTCATAGAGATGATATGGGGAACGTTTCAAAAGAGGTTTGTTAACTGTGTCTAACAGTGAGAACCTCTCTCATGTCTGTAAACCCTACACATACAAAAATCAGTCTAAAGAGATTGTTTGAAATTAATTGATCTTTCTAATCTAAGCTAAACACCCTCCCTAACTTACTCCCCCACCTACCTTCTAAATTACTTAGTGTACCACTTAGTGTACCTAGATTGCCAGGACCGCCTCAGGCACATTTTCTAATTTTCAATTTTGGCGTTCCATTTCCTATTCCGGAAACAGAACATCACCTATAGTAAACCCCCATCCCCCAATCTCATCATACTTACCTGTTTACCAGTCCGGACCTTTAGGGCACAAGAGTTCATTTCTTCTGGGTGGCCGGCACCTCCTCTTCTTGATGTCTGCCGGTTGCCTACACCGGTACAATAGTAGCAGGTCCAGACCGGAAGACAGGTAAGTATGATGGGATGGAGGGGTTGAGTTAGCTAGCTAGGATGTCAGGGAGGGGGTGTGAGAAAGGGAGGAGGAGGGAGTGAGAAAGGGAGGTGGTGTTAGTCCGCCTTGAGTGAAACTCAAAGCATCATGGTGTTTGTAGGAAAACACAGAACAGGAAGATGCCCATATCAACAAATGCAGAAAATGCCAGAGCTCACAGAGAAACCCAGAAATCACTCAAAACACTGCTATTTGGGTGCACTTATTAACCTATAAATTACACTAACAGACCTTTTTTTGAAAAATTATTTATCGCTCAGAAAACCTCTTTAAAGAAATGTGTCCAATTTTTCAAATCTGTCACTTTATGTGGTGATAACTTTGAGATGTTTTACCTTACTGAAGTGATTTTGAAACTTTTTCTTGTGACATAACATAGGAAAAATAGGAAATTTTGTGTAAATTTGGAAAAATTACTAATATTCAAAGTGGGAAACGCTGTGCTTTTCAGACAGATAGTCATACCACCCAAATTAGTTAATAAATATAATTTATTATAGATCTGCTTTATGCTAATTGATGTATGATGCATGACGGTCAGTCCATTATATCGTATATCTGAAACAACAGCAGTTTTGACTGCTACCTGTTGTAGAAAAGAAATCTAAGAGCCCCTGATGAATCTTGATCGTAAGACGAAACGCGTAGGAACAGTTTAAGAATTAGTTATATATGTGGAAGTCATACTCGTATTAGCTAGTCTCCAATAGTGACCCAGCTCAAAGTACCTGCCCTCTCCTCTGGGGGGTGAGAATAGACCAGTAATCTCAAAGAATGGGTGGATTGTTGTGGAATCTATGTGTATGGGTCTCTGTTAGGGTTGAGCCGATCTTGACTTTTCAGGATCGATTTTGAAATCCGATTTCCGATCATTTTTAATTCGAACCCGATCTCGATCCCAATTCCGATCCCAATTCCGATCCCAATGCAAGTCAATGGGATTTTTTTACTAATCGGAGATCGGATTTTAATAGCAATCCTATTCACTATACAGCATGGAATCTAACAATTTAACGCTTTAATTGTTAGAATCCACGCTGTGTAGTGAATTGTTTTAATCACTAAGTAGCCAGAGGATTTTTTTTTAATCCTCTGGCTACTTAGTGCCCCCTGGTGTCCACTTACCTGAAGAGATGGCTTGTCCGGTGCTCGGTGTTCTCGGTCTTCTTTGCCTCGCTGCCCCCGCCTTCCAGGTTAGTGTTTAAAGAGCTAGGAAGGCGGGGCTTGTAGCTTAGGAGAGTGTGGGCGGGAACAGAGTGGGGAGCCGTGACGTCTCCCCTCCCAGTACCTGCCCACACTCTCCTGACCCGCCCGCACTCTCCTAATCTGGGAAGCAGGGGACAGTGAGGCGAAGAAGAACGAGAAGACCAGGCACCGGACAAGCCATCTCTTCAAGTAAGTAGCTACTAGAAATGTTAGCTAGTCTCCCATTAGAATGAATGGGAGACTAGCTAGCAAAGCATTGTGGGAAATGATCACCGATCTCGATCCCACCTAAAAAGATTGTGTTCGGGATTCCGATCGCGATCGTGAATTTTTCTCAATCACTCAATCCTAGTCTCTGTGTATATAGACAGCTTTTTGAGTTATGGCCACATTTATACATGTTGGGAGCAAGAGTAATTATTTGTAGGGCGAAATAGCCTTTAATCATTACTCCCTATGTTCTTATCTCACAGTATTATGTATAACACTGTAATGTGGTGTGATTCAACCACTTTTTAGTGTTTTCTTTTGGACATTTTATCTGATTATCAATAAAAGTGATGTTTTATATTTTCCTATTGGGTTGATATTGTCAATCTCCCTTCTGTAAATTAAGTCTTCACCACTTTCAGAAGAGTTGCACACAATAAAACAAAACTGAAACAGATTCTGAGTTGTAGAAATATAAAACATGTGCCAAAAGTGATTACGACATATTGCAGAGGATTGCACTCTGTCTCCAAAAATATAACCCAAGTATACTGTAGGTTTTAACCATTTGTGTTTTGTTAAACATAGAAAACGGCCATAAATATATCAACCCTTACTCCATTCATTTCCTTTTTATCTTTTGCTTCTAATTTATCTCTTATTGGAAGTGTAACTAAGAAATATTTGAAGAAAACTCTGTGTCACAAGAGCTCAGCCATGTTGCTTTTTCTCACAGTCCTGTATCTGGCTTCAAGACAACTGGCTGAAGCAAGTAGCCTCCCTGATCAGGCCTGTCTACAGTAATAACAAAAGATTCTTATGTCTAACACCATGTGTAAACTCCCACCAAAGATGGAGCAGATCAGCAGGAAATTAAAGGGGTTTTCAAGGATAAACTGAGAATTAACCCACAAACTAAAGCCCCTCCCCCTACCTAAATTCTAATTTACTTCAATTTAAAAAAAATCTAGAATTATTCATATTCCTGGAGCAGTCATATGGCCACCCAAGGGACACTTTCTGATAATCCGGTGATGTTCCGTTTCACCGCTTGCAAAACAAAACAGCACCAGTATTCTCCCCCCTCCCCCACCTCCATCAATACTTACCAAGCCCTCCTATGTCCGGGATGGCTCCTCCCCTCTTCCTGTCTTCTAGCAGTGGGTGGAATAGGTTAGCTAGGATAGACAGGGGGAGGGTGAAATGGGCTAGTAATGGGTGGGATCGCTAGTCTTAGTGAGGCAGGGAGGGTTTTGTAATGGACTGAGAGAGGAGGGGGGCTGAGTGAGAGGGAACTAGTATAGAAGCTACACAGGATGCTGCACAGCAGGAAGCTAACACCATGTAAACAACGGCAGAAGACGCAAAAGCAACCAGAGACACCCAGAAATCGCTCCAAATACTACTAAAGGTATATGAGTGCATTTATTAACCCATTACTAGCACTAACAGACTTTTCTTTAAAAAAATTTTAAAAAAAGATTTTCTGCCCGAAAACCCTTTAAGCCCTATATTCTCTATAGAATTTCTACAGGACCTTGTTTCAGGAACATGGTGAAAATTCTGCAGACTGACAAACTATGGAAACTTAATTATTAGAGATGAGCGAACAGTAAAATGTTCGAGGTTCGATATTCGCTTTGAGTAGCCCCTCAATATTCGACTACTCGAATCGAAAATCGAACCCTATTATAGTCTATGGGGGGAAATGCTCGTTTCAGGGGTAGGCAACATTTGATCAAATTACACTTACCAAGTCCACGAGTGAGGGTTGGGCTGGATGCTCCAAGAAGTCTTCTCCTTGCAGCTTCTTTGCGGCATCTTCCGGCTCTGAATTCACTCTGCCAGGCATCAGGCCTGGGCAGAGCCGACTGCCCATGCCCGCACTACAAGCGGACATGCGCAGTCGGCTCTGCCCAGGCCCGATGCCTGGCAGAGTGAATTCAGAGCCGGAAGAGGCCGTGGGGAAGCTGCACGGAGAAGACTTCTAAAGGTAGGAGAAGAACCAGCATTGATTGACCGACTGTATAGCATTCGGCCAATCAATGCTGGTTCTGCATCGAACTTTTACATTTGAATAACAAGTAGTACTCGATCGAGTACGAGTATTTACATGTATTTTATATTTCTAGGTTTAATGTGACTTCGATGTGTCTCTAAGACCTAGAATCCCTTCTTTTGGGGCTTCGTGGTGATGTAAATTCAGCTCACTCACCTCAATGTGGTTCAGTTGCCATAACTTCAGATGTCTGAATGAGGCTTAAAATATTCATTGATTTACTAATCTTAACTTAACCATTATGTGTTTGACTAGAGCTCTCTGACCATGAACTCGCCAGCTTTCCAACACCACTCTTGTCCATTAGCAGGGTCTGATATTACAGCACAACCCAATACACTTAGTCTAATTGTACAGGACTGTGTGCTCACCCACTGGCCGTGATTGAAGTGAAGCATGGCCACAAAACTGGACAGGAATAGAATCTGTCCTAAGTTTGGCGGCCCGGACTGTCAAGGAGCCTTAATGGTAAATAATAATAACATATCAGTAAACATAAACATTTGTTTTTTAATCCATCTAGTTATATAGTCCAACAATTCACAGCATTATACGGTCTTATATAAGAAAGACTTTATTTGCATACTTTCATCATCAAACAATTGAGATTGCGCTTGACATTAATTACTTCCACTGTCAATAAGCTATATACAATAGATAATGTGTAAATAAATATATTTGTGGCAGCAAGTTAAAGTCTTGGGTCTAGTCTATTACTATTATGCTTACACTATCATGAGTTTTAAGGCTTTTCAGGTGACTTTCTTGTAAATTTTGCTACATGAGTGCTCTAAAGCGTGACTAGCTTAGTATAGTAATGGAGGCAGCTAAACAATTGCAAACTGACACACAAAAGGCAGCGTCTCTTTGCAGTTTTTATCAAACCACTTGCCTATGGCAACAGCAGAAAGAGACGCGCAGTTCTCCTGTTTGCCGCCATCAGGCTGAGTGGTTATTTCAGTTTCCCAATGTTTAAAGGCGATACGGCTACCAGTCATATCAACCCAGATTCCTTCATTAGCCATATCATTGATCCCTATCCACACCTCTGAACCTGAACCTAAACTCTTGCGAACATAATCATATACAGCATCATTTTCATCGCCATTCTCTGGAGCGCTCAGGGTCCCTCCTTGTGAAATGCAGGTGTCACTGGCTGCATGGTAAGTCTTTGCTTCAGAAAAGGCTAGGAAACATTTGTTTAGGGCCTTGTGACCCTTCAAGCAAACTGGAGAAAAAAAAAAGATTATTTAGAATAATACTAGAATAAAAATATATAAAAAAGCAAATAAAATAAAGAAAAAAGCTTATTAAAATGTAGGAACATTAAAGGGGTTTCCCATAAAGAAAATGAATAACTGTCTGGGAATCCCATACACACTGCCACTCTTAAAATAAGCTAGCGTTTACTCAGTGTGAACTTAGGGGAGCCTTCACACGGAGTAAACACGCGTGTATTTTTGCAAAATACACGTGTAAAAATACAAATGTAAAAATAAGACTCCCATTGACTTCAATGACATTTTACAGGCGTATTTTAAAAAATATAATTGAAGTCAATGGGAGTCTTATTTTTACATGTGTATTTTTACATGTGTATTTTGCAAAAATACACGCGCGTTTACTCCGTGTGAAGGCTCCGTTCCCACAGCATAATGTACTGCTCATTCTGACACATAAACACATGTCAAAGTGAGCGCTGTAAAACAGAATCCCATTGACTTCAATGGGTACCATCTTACACGCGCTATACATTGAAATCAATGGGAGGCTTTTTAACCCATTGATTTTAATGTGTAGCATGTGTAAGACGGCACCCATTAAAGTCAATGGGATTCTGTTTTACAGCGACACGTGTTTAAGTGTCAGAATGAGCGGCGTGTTACTCCATGGGAACGGAGCCATTGGGCAGACTGTAGATAAATCTGCAGGTGAATCACAGAAAAAAAACCACCAAATTTTGGGAGGTTTTTGTCGCTGTGATTTCACAGTGGAAAATGCCCTATGGACATTCAGTAGCTCTTTTGGTGTATGGGATCCTACATTAAGTGGTTGTTCCATAACAGTAACAATCAGATAGAAAAAATAGCAAGTTAGCTATTTGTCCAACCAACCATTGCCTATAATTGTGATGCACTAAATCTCTTCCATGGCCAGATATTATAGCGGCGATCACTTGCCCTCTATGCAGATACATGGGAGATTCTAAAAGGGCATGCTTATTTGGTTGTTTAATGCATTCCCACTCATTCGGATGAGGTGAATTCATAGACAGCAGATTTGCAGAGCAGATTACACAGTGCAAATCCACAATTTACCTTAGAATGCATGTGCATGGAGTTTTGAGAACCCCATCCCTATGTGGAAAAAAATAAAATAAAATAAAAATCAATACAAAAAAAGAACCTGCAGAGGATTTTACATCTTCAATAGAATGAAATCCATATTGAATGACAATCCAAACTTCGCTCAGTCCCTTGACAACATTGAGTATCACAAAAGCCAGACCTCTATCTAACTTTTATGGATGTGATAGACATAAAAGTGAAAAAAAGGAGGTTATGTGGGACAACCCATATTAGGAATGTATAGAGAAATATATAGAAAAACAGATGGATTTTAGATAAGAAGTCTAGGGAGAAAGCAAGGGGATACTGTAGCAGAAGAACTCTAAACACAGGTTCTAAAAATGCAAGCAATTAAAACTTTATTTATATAAAGCACACTAAACAAATATTTTATATTTGTCTGCTTTTCATGGGGCCCCAGGTCTGAAAAGTCCCATGGCATACAACCTCTGATAGGCGCTGTCACCCTGAGCTTTTTGGTGTTTTTGTTTATCCAAATCTGTTCTGCCATTCCAAAGTTATAAGCCCTGATAGTGTCAATGCAAATAAGGATATACTAGCCAAGTGGATGGTAACACTGAGTTACATAAAGCACACAGAGACCTGCCCCCGAGATGCCAACCATATGGCTTATATACCATAATATGCATCAACATTAACAAGATTTGTATATTCAGTACAGATGAAAGGATTCAAATATACAAAACACCAAAATGCTCAGAGTGACAGTGTCTGCCAGATGACGTGTGTCATTGGGCTCTTCCAACCTGGTGGCAGGTTCTCTGTGAAGTGTCCAATTGACCACTCACTTGTCTGTAGTGCCTGTTGTTCCTTTAGGTGATTTACATCCTGGCGAAGTTCGTCCAAATCCTTCTTTAGATCTTCATACATTTTCATACTCACTACATCTGCTAAATAAGCAAATGGTATAAACAGTATGAATAATTACTCAAAGTAAAGTTATGTACAGTACATCAAAATTTTATTTTCTTCATGGATGAACAATAGTCATCACATAATAACTACTGCAGTGAGTCAATAATGGCGGTAAGGAACACCTCCTATGAATGTGTACTGTCAGGGGAGGCGCTCTTCACAGCCCAGCTAGACTGATATCTCCAGCCACAGGGCGCATAATGAGAAAGCAGACAGTGAGCTGAATTCAGCACCCTGCCAGCTTTCTAGCGGTATATAAAACCGCATGTGCCTGAGGAAATGAAAAAGTCCTCTTTGAGGCTATGGCCCCACGTTGCTGAAATGCAGCTTTTTTTGTTGCAGATTTTGTTGCTGTTTTTTGAGCCAAAGCCAGGAGTGGATTGAGTAAAATTTAGAAGCATACGTATTCCCTAGGTATTCCCTATTCCTTTTGTAGCCACTCTTGGCTTTGATTCAAAAAACTGCAACAAAATCTGCAACAATAAAAGCTGCGTTTCCGCAACGTGGGGCATTAACCTAAGGGTGGAAATTGTCTTGTGCCTGGTGAGTCCTGTAAGGTACCATTCAATTTTCTGTATCAAGACAGTTTCTTCTTTGCTCCGTGAGACCCTTAGGTTAGACTCTATAATGCACAGACAGCTGCTCTATATGCACTTTTGTACTCTGAATAATGGGGAGAAACAGCCCCATAACCCTGTAAATACCATACAGCTTACAGCAATATGTAGTTGCTTTTGTGTGTTGTTTCCTCCTTTATTGTTCCCATGGTGCTCTAAGTAATAATATCACCTACCTACCCATGTCCCAGCCACTGTACAAAATGATCAGATCTCTTCTTATTTGCTTTTCCCTGCAAGTTATGTCTTAATTTTGTTTTGTTCAAAAAAACTCAATAAAATTTGAATACGCCCAAAATGATCATATCTCAATTTTCATGTGTTTATCTTTTGTGATCTTTTATGATTCATATTCTCCATGTCAATATTAATTTTGCTGCACATTTTTACACTTTTCTTAACTTAAGGATTACCTTTTTGTGAATTGGAGCCAGAAATGAATTTCACTGCACAGTGTGCCAAGTGACAGGTTTAGCTGTAGTATTTTGCCATCTGTAGATTATGAGTATACTCTCCACTCCACTCCAATCATTTAAACAATTAATGATACAGCCAAAAAATTCTAAAAGACATGGCCCCATTTTTCAAAACTGACATTTGTCACATTATGTGGCAATAACTTAGAGATGCTTTAACTTATCCAAGTGATTTTGAGATAGTTTTTTCATGACATGTTGTACTTCATGCTAATGGTAAACATTAGTCAATATTTTTTGCATTTATTGTGAACTACTCTGCTTTTTAGAAAGATTGTCATACCACCCAAATACATTAATAAATATTATCTGCCATATCTCTGCTTTATATTGGCATCTCCTTTTAATTACCCTTCAATTTATTTTGGACTTTATAAAGCTTACAATTCTAGCGGCATTTCACTGGAATTAAAACAATATGGAGATGAAATTTAGACATTTCATTTTTTTCCAATAATATGTTCATTTAGCCCTAAAATGTACATATTCATAAGAGGTTAAAGGAGAAAACGCATGTATTGATTAGTTATACAATTTCTCCCGAGCATGGATATCCAAGCATGAATACTCCATATGGGTGTAAACTGATGTTTGGGCACAAAGCAGTGAACAGAAGGGAAGGAACGACACTGGACGTTTGAAAAGCAGATTTTGTTAGAGTAGTTTTTAGGTGCCATGTCTTATTTGTAGACCCCTAAAGTACCAGTACAGTGGAATCCCCTAAAAAGTGATCCTATTTTTGAAACTACACCCCTCAAGCAATTTATCAATGGGTATAGTGAACATTTTGACCTCACAGCTGTTTAACAGATTTTATTAAAATTGGGGGTATGAAAATTAAAAATGACTAAAATGTGGATTATCCCGGGTACAAAACATTGTACATGTGAGTGTAAACTGCTGTTTGGGCACACAGCAGGGATCAGAAGGAGGAGCTCTGCGCTTATTAGCTTTTGGGTATAGATTTAGAGGGACTGGTCTTTGGACAACATATAGTTTTTGCAGAGACTCATAGGTAGAATTTCCCAAGGAGTGACCCCATTTTGTAGGGGCCATTTTACTCTCTGCAAAGGTGCCTTGGCATCCAAAAATCAAACAATCTAAATTTGTGCTCCAAGAGCACATAGCTCTCCTTCACATCTCTGCCCTGCTGTGTGCCCAAACTGCAGTTTATGCCCACATGTATGACACTTGTTTACCCGGGATTACACACTTAAAGGGGTTGTCCCATCACAAGGATCCTATCTATACTGCTTGTTAATGTGAATGTAAGACTTTTCCTAAATACACTGCTTCAGCAAAACTGCTTTGTTTGTCCACTATCTTACTTTATTCAATTCTTTGTAGCCACAGCCCTGACTTAGCTGCTCATGAGTCAAGTGATGTATCTGCTGCTCTCAGGGGGGAGGGAGGAGGGGCTAAGTGCACGGGAGCGAGCCTGTGTATCTAGCTATTCCTGTGTCTACACCACGTGACCTAGCTTCCTGTTAGCAGATAGGGGAGAGGAGCTGCTTTCATTTCTTCTGTTCTCCCAGTTATCAGGCTAGCTAATTCAGTTGTGTTCATTATGGCAGAGACAGGCAGTCTCTGTATGTAACACAGAATGGAGTTGCTGCTGCCTGTACTTCATAGTCCAATATGGGTGGGCGGAGCTACACACGGATTTGGGGGCAGAGCTAAAGGGCAGGTTGCATGTGAGACCCCGCCCACCAAATGATGCAAGAAACCAGGAAGAAAGAAGATTTTACAGCAGTAAAGACTGATGAGTATGTGAGGTGGGAATACCCCTTTAATGTCATATTTGGGTATACATTGCTGTTTGGGCACAGAACGGAAGGAGCGCTACATGGAGCCTTGCACAGCCTTACACAGCTCCATATACAGATATATTAAAAAATTACAGTTAAAGAGGTGTCACAATATGGTGACTCTATGGAATTTTTTTCAAAAACAAAAACCATATGGGTATCGTTGTAATTGTAACGGCCCACAGAATATAGGTAATATGTCACTTTGGCTACACAATGAACACTATAGAAATAAAAACCATACAAAAATGTTGCTTTTTTTTTTTTTTGCAGCATCCCAGTACATTGTATAGAATTGTAAATGTTACCACTATGGCATACAATCTTCCCCTCAAAAAATAAGACTTCATACAGCTCTGTGAACTGAAAAATAAAAAAAAAGTTATGGCTATTGGAAGGAATTAAAAATAAATAAAAATAGCTGCATCGGGAAAGTGGTAAAAATGTTCTACTATTTGGCTTCTACAGCTTTTACATATCGCAGTAGATGGCAGACTATATCCAATAGACTTGCTGTCACGGGATGGTTAGAGTCTATACTATAGGCAATGTGTAATATATATTTCATGTGGAATGTATTCTCTAACCTGTTGTAAACATCAGTGTGTAGTTGGCTGATTCGGGTCTAGTGTGTTAGCACATTGTATGCAAATACCTCTAACTAGTGAGGACAATGGGTGGAGATAATCTGATCAGTGTCTCCAAGAAGATGTTGGATGGTGCATTGTCCATAGTAGACAGGGAGTCTGCTCTCCTTGGCATAGGTGAGGGGGGAAGGATCTGTGGCTCAGCCCTTCCCACCCCCAGGTATAGGTGTAACAGTTTAGTATATAGTATATAGCTAGCAGTTAGTATGTGTTAGCCGGCCTGTGCACAGCTCTGCAGAGAGCCAGGACTTAGTTACAGGACCAAGGAACCAAAGTTATCATTGGATTGTGACTTCTGTGGACTTATTGTTATTACGGTTGATGTGACCGCCGCCGGCTACTAACTTTGTGGATTACAATAAATTGCTGTTGTCTCCCGACCTCTTGCGTCCGTGTTGATTCAAAAGACCATCCGGAGGAAGACGTATACCTTTGCTCCGTGACAACTGGTTGGCAGCGGTGGGATCAACAGTGGACAGCGAGATGGACTACAGCAGCTCAGCGATTAATGGAGCCACAACCTCAGAATACAGGAACTGGACTATGGCAAGTCTACAAGTAAGGGCCCGGGAACTAAACCTGAGTTACCAGGGAAGAACGAAAGAGCAACTGATCGAGGCACTGGAGGAGATGACCCTGCAAAGCGACCATGAGGAGGGCTGCCCCCAGGAGACAGTAGAGATACAGGAGTGGCAGGTACAGACCCAAAAGAGCAGATGGGTTGTTTTGTATGAGGAGGAATTGGCAGTGCTGGGGCTAGGAGCAACTGCAGAGCAAAGGAGTAGAGCATTACAGAGGGCTCAGGAAACGGAGAAGGAGGAACAGAGAATGGCGCATGAAAAGGAAAGAATGGCGCATGAAATGCGAATGGCTGAGATAACTATGAGGAATTATAATCAAACGTCGACCCCCAGCCCAACAGTGAGAGAACCACCATATGTCTCCCATAAACACTTCAAGACCTTTGAGGAAGCGGCTGGGGATGTTGATGGATATTTTCAGGATTTCGAACACCAGTGCCACCTGATGGAAGTCCCAGAGAAGGATTGGGTCCGGTATCTGGTGGGGCACCTACGAGATGGGGCTGCGGAAGCTCTCAGAGCCATGGACCCTAGTGATCAGCGGGACTATGAGGCCATTAAAAGAGCGGTGCAGAAGTATTATGCAGTCACTCCAGAGACCTACCGAGTTCAGTTCCGCTCTTTGTCTTACAATGGGGGAAGCTCCTTCCACATGTTCGCCCACAAGTTGAAGCAAGCATGCAAGCGCTGGCTAGAAGGAGAGGAGGCTGTCACAGTCGATAAGATCCTCCAAGTCATACTTAAGGAACAGTTCTTTTCCCAGTGCCCCGCTGAGATCCGTGAGTGGGTGCTGGAACGGAACCCAGCCACAGTTGAGCAAGCTGCTTCTCTTGCAGATGAGGGCCTGACCATCAAGCCGCAGTGGAAGAGGTTGTTTGCAGAGGAGCGGAAAACTACCACAGTCCGCCAGACACCCTTCAGCCAGCCAACCACCTTTCGTGCCCGGCCTCAGGATTACAATTCCCCCTCTACCCCTGCCCCAGCCCATCGGCCTCCAGCTATGAACAACCCTGTCCCTAGACAACGACCTACTGGAAGAATGCTAGAGCGCAGATGTTTTGGGTGCGGGCGGCCTGGACATTTGCAAGCTAGTTGCCCTGTTAACATGGGGGCACGGGCCACCGTGGCATCCCGGCCTATTCACTACCTGGGAACCACTCCTAGGACAGAAAGTTTGGCCCCATTTCCAGATGACTCCATGAATGACACATCTGTTCCACCTCCAGGGGTCTATGGGATTCAGCCTTCCGCCACACATCCCGCAAACCTTCAGAGGAAGCACTTGCAGGAGGTCCTACTGGATGGCCGAACAGTTGTTGGATTCCGGGACTCGGGAGCTTTCCTAACGGTAGCGGACCCCCGAGTTGTGCGACCCGAGGCCCTAGAGGAGGGTCCTGGCATTTCTATCAAGTTGGCAGGGGGTACTCAAAGACGTATTCCTAAAGCTACCGTGGAACTCGACTATGGTTATGGACCAAAACGATGCACAATTGGTGTGATGAGCGGGCTGCCGGCCGATGTTCTGTTAGGCAACGATGTTGGAAATCTACAGTGCCACTTTGTGGGAGCAGTGACCCGAAGCCAAGCTCAGGGAGAAGCCAACATGGATCCACCGGATTTTCTGACAGATGCCAGCCCTTCAACCCTACAACTTTACCATTCAGTACCGCCGAGGGAACCAACACCAGAACACAGATGGGTTATCCCGGCAGGAGGACATATGAGCTATAGAGACTGATGTGCATTCCCCAATTTACCTGTGTAGGCCAATTGTGTCATGCACATGTTTTGAGAGGGGGAGGGGTTGTCACGGGATGGTTAGAGTCTATACTATAGGCAATGTGTAATATATATTTCATGTGGAATGTATTCTCTAACCTGTTGTAAACATCAGTGTGTAGTTGGCTGATTCGGGTCTAGTGTGTTAGCACATTGTATGCAAATACCTCTAACTAGTGAGGACAATGGGTGGAGATAATCTGATCAGTGTCTCCAAGAAGATGTTGGATGGTGCATTGTCCATAGTAGACAGGGAGTCTGCTCTCCTTGGCATAGGTGAGGGGGGAAGGATCTGTGGCTCAGCCCTTCCCACCCCCAGGTATAGGTGTAACAGTTTAGTATATAGTATATAGCTAGCAGTTAGTATGTGTTAGCCGGCCTGTGCACAGCTCTGCAGAGAGCCAGGACTTAGTTACAGGACCAAGGAACCAAAGTTATCATTGGATTGTGACTTCTGTGGACTTATTGTTATTACGGTTGATGTGACCGCCGCCGGCTACTAACTTTGTGGATTACAATAAATTGCTGTTGTCTCCCGACCTCTTGCGTCCGTGTTGATTCAAAAGACCATCCGGAGGAAGACGTATACCTTTGCTCCGTGACAACTTGTCACGGGATGGTTAGAGTCTATACTATAGGCAATGTGTAATATATATTTCATGTGGAATGTATTCTCTAACCTGTTGTAAACATCAGTGTGTAGTTGGCTGATTCGGGTCTAGTGTGTTAGCACATTGTATGCAAATACCTCTAACTAGTGAGGACAATGGGTGGAGATAATCTGATCAGTGTCTCCAAGAAGATGTTGGATGGTGCATTGTCCATAGTAGACAGGGAGTCTGCTCTCCTTGGCATAGGTGAGGGGGGAAGGATCTGTGGCTCAGCCCTTCCCACCCCCAGGTATAGGTGTAACAGTTTAGTATATAGTATATAGCTAGCAGTTAGTATGTGTTAGCCGGCCTGTGCACAGCTCTGCAGAGAGCCAGGACTTAGTTACAGGACCAAGGAACCAAAGTTATCATTGGATTGTGACTTCTGTGGACTTATTGTTATTACGGTTGATGTGACCGCCGCCGGCTACTAACTTTGTGGATTACAATAAATTGCTGTTGTCTCCCGACCTCTTGCGTCCGTGTTGATTCAAAAGACCATCCGGAGGAAGACGTATACCTTTGCTCCGTGACACTTGCAATTAACTAGCAGATGTGTTAGTGGTTTTGGTCTCTGAAGGCCAAATTTTTATGTGTGAACAGACCAAATGTACAAGTCAATTCAGCAGGAGGGCACTGTTGAGTCCACACAAGAAAGCTGTAATAATATGTCTCCTCTGTTTTAGAGGAGACATAAATATTTTATCCAGTAGGTGGCAGCACAATACATTGATGCTGCATTGGAGCCGACAATAGTTGCTGTCAGGAGGAGGAAGGAGGAGAGAGAGCAGGAGGAGACCCGTCTGGTACACTTCTGTCCCTTTTATGTACAACCAGAAGTGCTAGGTATCAAATCTGCAGCTTAGGAGACTTCTATGAGCAGCTGCACCACTGTGTTAAGGGAAAAATGGAACATGGCATGGGTGCCCTATATATAAGGTAGCCTGGGATTTGCACACTACTTTGTATTAGATACATTATTTAGTTAAAAGAAACCTGTCATCAGGTTTGGGGGTCACTAAACCACAAACCTGTCCTGTATGTTAGTGAGGTTTAAGATCCTAAACCTATCAGTCTCCATCTAGTACATCTGTTGGTTTTTAAGTTGGAGGAGTCAGAAGATGAGTTCAAGACTGACCTGCGGTTTTGGGTGCATATGTATTGTAGCTTCAAAGCCAAGGACATCACACATTGCTTCAATGAGAGTATGCAGTGAAATAAGATGTACTGTCCTTGGCTTCAGTGGTGTCCAGAGCGGCTGGAAATCATCTCCAGAAAATTACAATTGGTTAAAGAGAGACTCTAAACCCCAGTGGAATAAGCGCATGCTGATGGTTTAGTGGCCCCAAACCTGATGACAGGTTCCTTAGTGTGATTGTGAGTGGTGCACATATGGCATGTGCTCTATGTACAATTTGTATGCATGTGTCATGTGTCTTATGTGTTAGTGATAGGCACATTTGTGAGGGGGCTTGTCATGGTTGCAACTTGTGAGCTGCTTGTGCAGAGTGTTAATATATATGATATAACTTTTTATATATGGTCACCCATACTGCAGTGATGTTTCAGGCTATGTTCACATCTACATTGGAGGCTGAAATCTTCAGAGAGAAAAGTCCTGCACGGAGGACCTATCTCTCTGTCGATTTTAGTATAAAACCAACAGACACCTGACAGACCCCATTATACAGTGCTAGTTGATAACATGGATCCCATAGACTATAATGAGGTCTGTGCGCTTCCCGCACGGTCTCCACACGGAACATACAGACAGAAAAGTAGTTCATGATCTACTTCCCTGTCCGCATGGCTCGTGCGGAGACCACGCGGAAAGCACACGGACTCCATTATAGTCTATGGAGTCCATGTGCTTTCACTGCATACCGCTTGCGTTTGGTAGTATGTTCGGGGGGGTCCCCATGCAGACTCTCCCGAACGGAATACTGACACAGATGCGAACGAGGCCTTAGCCTTACACCAATAACATTTTATCTCTTCTCTGTATACCAGCTTTCATAACTTTTTACATTTAATTTCTATGTAGCTTTATAAGATCTTGTAGTTTTACTACCAGATTCGAGTTTTAAATTATTTTATGAACAAGGGGAAAAAAGTTTAGTTTTACCTAATTCTGTAAAACCACTGGGGTGCTACAGCCAGCATTGACTGCAGCATCTAATTGGTTAAAATGAACCTGTCAGGTGGTTTTTCCATCATAAACTGGTCCTATCATGTGCAGGATGAAGTAATTCCATTTCCATTGGTGTCCTCTGTAATCTTTCTATTCTAAAAGCCTAGTTGTGCTGTCCCCAGCTATTCCTGCCTCCTGTTCATGGTGACAAAAAATACCAGACATGTTCCCCTTAAATGGCAAGTCTGCTCACTGATTGATAATGGGGAATGGTGATATCATAAACAAAAGTCCATGGTACCCCCTCCTCTGGGGGCAGGGCTGGCGTCAGCGCATGGCATAGTCGGGCAAGTGCCGGGGCCCACAGAGCCTCTGGGGGCCCCCCGGCACTTGCCCGCCCCAGCACTTGCCTGTCCCGATATCAGCTCATCGGCGTCCGACAGACGCCGATGAGCTGAATTAAATACATAAGCGATTAAAGCAGGAGCTGTGTGTGAGATCAGCTCCTACTTTAAAGCTGCGGCCCGGCGTGCGTGTGTAGGCGCGATGACGTCATCACATCGCGCCTACAGACGCAAGTAGGGCCGCAGCTTTAAAGCAGGAGCTGAGCTCACACACAGCTCCTGCTTTAATCGCCTATGTGAATGGAGTGAGAGCGGAGAGAGGAGTGTCGGGGGAGCGATGGAAGGTGAGTGTAAGTGTGAGTGTAAGTGTTTTTTTTGTATTAATTATTAAGGTGGAACATAATGAAGGGGGCCCATGAAACTGGGGGAGGGGGGGAATGGCATGACACTGGGGAAGATGAAGGTGGTGGGGAGAGAACGGCATGAAACTGGGGACAGAGATGGAGGGGGCCCAATGAAACTGGGGGGGCAAATGAAGGGGAGGGGGGAATGGCATGACATTGGGGACAGAGATGGAGGGGGCCCAATGAAACGGGGGGGGCAAATGAAGGGGAGGGGGGGAACGGTATGACACTGGGGAAGATGAAGGGGGTGGGGAGAGAACAGCATGAAACTGGGGACAGAGATGGAGGGGGCCCAATGAAACCGGGGGGCAAATGAAGGGGAGGGGGGGAATGGCATGACACTGGGGAAGATGAAGGGGGTGGGGAGAGAATGGCATGAAACTGGGGACAGAGATGGAGGGGGGGGAACGGCATGACACTGGGGCAGATGGGGGTGGAACAGCATGACACTGGGGCAGAGATGGGGGACATGAAACTGTGGGCAGATGAAGGGGGAGAACGTGATGAAACTGGGGACAGAGATGGAGGGGGACATGAAACTGGGGGCAGAGGAAGGGTGTATATGAAACTGGGGGATAGATGGAGGGGGGGCATATAATTTACGGGTGACTGTAGGAGAATTATACTGTGTGGGAGCACATGATAAATTAATGAGAATGGGCAGAGTCAACATAAGTGGGTGGAGCCAAATTTGCCGCGGTGCGCAGAGCATTTTGCCCCTCTTTCTATTCTTTAAAAATTGGGAGGTATGGTGTTGGTGACGCCACACTCCTGTGTGATGTCACTCGCTTCATCTGCAACACACAGTGTCTCGACTCCCCCACCTCCTTTACAAGGGGGCCCACTGAGGCTCTGTCGCCCAAGGGCCCATAAAAACCTGGAGCCGGCCCTGCCTGGGGGCATCTAAAGTGACAGGAACAGGAGAATAAAAATGTATTCTTCTATCACTGTACACCATCTGCTGCATGTGTTTCTCTGTGTTTTGGATGAGGTGAGAGTTGCCAGTATATGAAGCTTTACTTCAACCAGTGATAACTCTACTCTACTGGGGCTTCAGGCTTTAAAAACAAGACAATACAAGACCACCCTTTGATGTTTCCCTGCACATATACCACTCTGAGCAAAAGACAAGGAGAACTCAGATTTTTTTTAATGTTAATCTGTTTTCTCTTAGTCCTAACAGCAGCACACTAATGGGGGGGGGGGGGTATTTCTGCCCCTGTGTTACTAGTAGGACAGACGGGATGTTTAATTTAAATAACTATCCCTACCCCCATCTATATAAGGGGCAAAGTAAATCAAACACAAACAGGAAGGGATCCTCATGCTGCTGTTAGGACAAATGGGAAACAAATTAATATAAAAATCACTGCTTCTCTTTCAAAATGGAGCGACCAAAGGCCATGGTGTTTGAAGTTCTGAGATCTAATCTATAAGGTGGGAACTTCAGGATGCCTTTCATTAAAGGTATTCCCATGTTCCTTGCTCAGCAGTCTTTGCTGCTGCAAAGACTTCTTTCTTCCTGGATTTCTACGTCAATTGGTGGGTGGGGTTTTATATACAAAGCCACACTGTCCGACTACCTCCAGTTTAGCCCCGCCCCCAAATCCGCGTGTAGCTCCGCCCACCACATAGCGTGATCCTATGCGATGTCTGAAGGGCCTGTGATGTCATCAAAGGTCCTATAACACTTGGATTTAGCTTGTTCTATATAGCGTCGGCTAAATCCTAGAGGGCTAAGGGACCAGGTCCTTCTGCCCACTAGCTTTTAGCCTGCTCTATATAAGAAAGCTAAATCCTAGTGAGAAGAGGGACCAGGTCCTTTAGCCCACTAGGATTTAGACTGTTTTATATAAGAAAGCAGCACTCATTTCCCCCCTCATTTATCTGAGAGCAGGAAGCTAGGTCACATGTGGTGTAGACACAGGAACAGCTACAGACACAGGCTCGCTCCTGTGCACTTAGCCCCTCCTCCCTCCCCCCCTGAGAGCAGTCAGCTACGTCACTTGGGAAATGAGCAGATAATCCCAAGCGTCATAGAAACGAAGTGTCAACAATGAAGTGAATAAATTAAGATAGTGGACAAACAAAGCAGTTTTGCTGAAGCAGTGTATTTAGGAAATGTCTTAAATCCACATTAACAAGCAGTATAGATAGGATCCTTGTCATGGGACAACCCCTTTAATTTAGGGAAGGAGGAGAATGGGGAAGATAGTAGAGAAGAAGCCATGGGAGAGACGCGCTGGTTCCCCTTTTACTCCAGCACCCTTGTCCCACCCATTTTTCTGGCTCAATTGACACGTTGGAAGTGAGGTATTCCTTTAATGCCAGAAAATTAATAATCCAAAGCACAAGTAATAGGAGGAAGTACCGCATCAGAAGAACAGCACTCCCAGCAGGTGCAGACTCCAAGACAGAACGGCAGCCTACAAGAATTACCAGTGAATGAGCCTAACCATTAAGATCCCCTCCTCCCGCAGGGTAAAGAGGGAATAAAAAAAGAACATAGAGATTATGACCAGAAATGGAAAAGACTTAATTCCCCCCCCCCCTCCAACCATTTGTCCTATTCCCACAGAACAGAAAAAAACACAGTTGGGTAGAGTCTACTGTATTCCCCTTATATAGCAGGGGGTCGGATTAGCTATTTCGATTAAACATTTCATCTACCCTATCAGTAACACATGGACAGAAATGCCCCCCATCATTGTGCTGCTGGTAAGACGTAATGGGAAAGTGAATGCGTCACCAAAAAAAAGTAAAGTTTTATATTAAATGTATGTTTTTAGATTTGTAATATTTTTCATATCACTAGATTTTTAAAAAATGCTATGGCCCAGGTAATAGCTACAGAGTGTAATCTTAGAAAGGTAGTCTGTAAATGTGTCAGATTTATCACAGTGGCTGATGCTGGATATTAAATCTCACATACCTTTAGACTATCTAGTCCAGGGATCTGCAAACCCTGGCACATGTGCCACTCTTAGCACGCGTGACGTATTTTACTGGCATGGCAGCCAGGGCAGGACCTGCAAGTACTGAAAGAAGAGGGAGTGTCCCTTCAGTACTCTGCTACAGCAGTGGTATAGGACGCTGCCTCTGCTCTTGCTACCCTCTCCGCCCACCAATGCAAAGGGTGAGGAAAGCCCAAGAGGTGAAGCTTATCACTGTACAGCACAAGGACCCTGCCTGCTACAATGATGCCTGTGCATCCCGCAAAGAAGAGGAGGAGCAATGAGGAGGAGGAGAAAGAAAAAAAAAATAAAAACAGGGACATGCTGGTGTTACTATTCCTAGTAATGTCAGGCATTTGGGGTTATTAATTTAGTTTTAGTGACTCCATGTGCCTCACATTAATAGCAATTAACCCAATCATGTCCCTTACATTAACCCTTATGTGCCTCACATAAGGGTTACTAATATGACTAATATGTGAGACATATGAAGGTACTAATAAAGGACCTCAATAATGAAGATGCTTAATTATTACCTCCATGTCTATCACATATCAGTAACCTCTGTGTGAAGCACACAGGGGTTAATGTGAGGGACATCACAGGGTTAATACAGGCACTGATTTCAATAATACATCACATAGTTGTGGAAATATATCATAAGGGGAACTTTTAAAGTCAGTGTAGTTGGAGTCTGTGTTGGTATAATTTGTGCTAAATTTCTCAAATGTCATTCTGTCATCTCTGATTATAACACCAGTCCTAGGAAATTACTATGCTATGTCCTTACTGTAATGAGATTGTGACAATTATTAAACATTTTGTTTGCCTGCTGATTCTGCCATTGACATACCCATTTGGATTTGACCCTTGACTTGCTACTGGACATCGCTTTTGTCTTCTGATATTGCCTCTAATGTCCTCTTCTGGTTCTGACCCATGCCTGTATGACTAATCACCTGTTTTAGTTTTATCCAGTAAGTCCATTGTGGTTTCTGGTTTTGGGTTCAGATTGCAGCGCATTTATTATTTGTACAACTACTGTTTGCTGTATCTGGGAATCTGAATTGTTACCAAAGTCCCATTGACCTCGCGGTCAGGGCTGCTGAAAGCGTCAGGGGCGGATCCAGGGCCGGGCGAGCCAGGCAACCGCCCGGGGCCCCGCGCCGAGGCACGACACAGGCCGGACAGGCCTCAGCCAAGCACAGGCTGGAGCCGGCCTTCATGAGATCCGGGCCCGAGCCGGCCCTGAAGCGCCCTGCACCTCCGCAGCCCGAGGCCCCGCGGAATCAGACACTGACAGTGACAGACAGTCAGCTCATCAGCGCTGCCTGCAGATGCCCACCTCCGCCCGCTCCAAGTATCTGATGCGCAGCGATACTTAGAGAGGGGGGAGGTGGTACAGGGGGAGTACAATGATCGGGGCCCCCTGTTGGTGGAATACTTTCCACCAACAGCGGGCCCCGAAGCTGCAGCAACAGCTGACACACAGGAGCTGCAGCTCTGGCTCCTGTGAGCGCTTCAGGACGCTCCCCCTCTCTCCCCCCTCCCTTTTTCTGCCTGTCCTCTGCCCACCAATGAGAGGGCTGAGGAGAGCCCAGGAAGCGGGGCTTATCCCTGCCGAGCTCCTGCCATCCTGCACACCAGAAGAGAGGAAGAAGAAAGGAAGAAGCTGATCCAGGAAAATGAAACTGAAGAAAGAAAACAGGTCCACAGGTACATACTGGGGTTACTTATTAATATCAGGCATTTGGGGTGATTACTTTTGTTTTAGTAACTCCATGTGCCTCATGTTAATAGCAGTTAACCCTATCATGTCCCTCACATTAACCCCTGTGTGCCTCACCATAAGAGTTACTGATATGTGAGACATATGGGGGTAATAGTAATGAAGATACTTTATTACCTCCATGTCTCTCACATATCAGTATGTGAGGTACACAAGGCTTAATGTGAGGGACATGATGGGGTTAACTGCTATTAATATGAGGCACATGGAGTTAATAATAATAATAATAATAATACATTTTATTTATATAGCGCCAACATATTCCGCAGCGCTGTACAATTTATAGGGTTCAGATACAGACATACATAACAAAGAACATCATTTCACACAATGGGACTGAGGGCCCTGCTCAAAAGAGCTTACAATCTATGAGGTAGAGGGGGTGACACAAGAGGTAGCAGGGGCAGCATTGCTTATACAGTGTTCAGACAATTTTGTGCATTAGGAATTGTGATAGGCTTGTCTGAAAAGATGCGTCTTTAGTTTGCGTTTGAAACTGTAGAAGTTGGGAGTTAATCTTATTGTCCGGGTTAGAGCATTCCAGAGAAGTGGTGCAGCTCGGGAGAAGTCTTGTATACGAGCGTGGGAGGTTCTGATAATAGAGGATGTAAGTGTTAGGTCATTGAGTGAGCGGAGAGCACGGGTTGGGCGGTAGACAGAGATGAGGGAAGAAATGTAGGGAGGTGCGGCATTATGGAGAGCCTTGTGGATGAGAGTGATAACTTTATATTTTATTCTATAATGAATAGGCAGCCAATGTAGTGACTGGCACAGACCGGAGGCATCGCTGTAGCGTCTAGCCTGATAGATGAGCCTGGCTGCTGCATTCAGAATAGATTGTAGAGGAGAGAGTTTAGTGAGGGGAAGACCGATTAGTAAGGAATTACAGTAGTCAAGGCGAGAATGAATCAGAGAGACAATAAGTGTCTTTAGTGTATCTCTGGTAAGGAAAGGGCGTATTCTGGAGATGTTTTTGAGGTGGAGGTGACATGAACGTGCGAGTGATTCAATATGAGGGGTGAAGGAAAGGTCTGCGTCAAATATGACCCCAAGGCAGCGGGCATGCTGCCTAGGAGTTATAGTAAGGCCTGAGACTGCAATGGATATATCAGGGACAGATCTGTTAGATGGTGGAAACAGTAGTAGTTCAGTCTTAGAGAGATTTAGTTTCAGATAGAGCGAGGACATGATATTAGAGACAGCAGAGAGACAGTCACTGGTGTTCTGTATGAGTGCAGGGGTGATGTCATGGGAAGATGTGTATAATTGGGTGTCATCAGCATCAAGATGGTACCTGAAGCCAAATCTGGCGATGGTTTGTCCAATGGGGGCTGTGTAGAGAGAAAAGAGCAGGGGGCCGAGGACCGAGCCCTGAGGAACCCCAACAGCAAGGGAAAGAGGGGAGGAAACAGAGCCCGCAAATGATACACTGAAAGTGCGGTCTGAGAGATAAGAGGAGAACCAGGAGAGCGCAGTGTCATTGAGGCCGACTGAGCGGAGCATAGTGAGGAGAAGTTGATGGTCAACAGTGTCAAAAGCTGCAGAGAGGTCCAGAAGAATAAGAAGAGAGAAGTCACCATTGGATTTAGCCTTTAGTAGATCATTAGAGACTTTTGTGAGAGCTGTTTCAGTAGAGTGCAGAGCGCGGAAACCAGATTGTAAGGGGTCAAGCAGAGAGTTAGCAGAGAGATAACGGATTAACCGAGAATAAACCAGGCGTTCCAAAAGTTTAGAGATGAAGGGGAGGTTAGAGACGGGTCGATAGTTAGCAGCACAGGATGGGTCCAGGGAGGGTTTTTTCAGTAGCGGGATTATAACAGCATGCTTGAAGGAGGATGGGAAGATTCCAGAAGAGAGAGAGAGGTTAAATATTTTAGTAAGGTAAGTAGTGACAGCAGGGGACAGAGATTGGAGAAGGTGTGAGGGGAAGGGGTCACTACTGCAGGTTGTGGGGCGAGATGAAGAAAGTAGCTGGGAGACTTCCTCTTCTGTGACAGGTTCAAAAGATGAGAATGGACAGTCTAAAGTGCGGCTGGTGAGTTACTAAATTGTAATGCACATGACCAGATTTTTTATCTACAATTGTCCTGGTATAGCGGTCAGCGGTGACGTGACAGTATTTAGTCCTGTAGGGGCCACTAAGGGACATAATACTGTGTGCAGTGGCCACTATTGGGTATAATACTGTGTGCAGGGGTCACTATTGGGTATAATAGTGTGTGCAGGGGCCACTATGGGACATAATACTGTGTGCAGGGGCCACTATGGGGTATAATACTGTGTGCAGGGGCCACTATGGGGTATAATACTGTGTGCAGGGGCCACTATGGGGTGTAATAGTGTGTGCAGGGGCCTCTAAGGGACATAATACTGTGTGCAGGGGCCACTATGGGGTATAATACGGTGTGCAGGGGTCACTATGGGGTATAATACGGTGTGCAGGGGCCACTATGGGGTATAATACGGTGTGCAGGGGCCACTATGGGGTATAATACGGTGTGCAGGGGTCACTGTGGGACATAATACTGTGTGCAGGGGCCACTATGGGACATAATACTGTGTGCAGGGGCCACTATGGGACATAATAGAACGCGCAGGAATGCGTAGGAGAGACTCGGTCGAGATCTTCGGTGTCGGGGGGCCCCCATGTCAAAAGTTCGCCACGGGGCCCCGCCATTCCTAGTTACGCCACTGTGTGGATCGCTCACTAAATAACAGGGAATCCGATTCGATTCCCTGATAGTGAGCGGATCGCTGCTGTGCTTTCAGTTCTATGCACAGACATAGAACTGAAAGCTGTCAGTGTAGCCAGGCCGACGCAGGCGCAATGACGTCATCGCTCCAGTCCTGCAGTGCAGTCTGAAGGAGGAGGACGCTCGGCTGTGGCCTGTGGCTCTTCACATGGGTAAGTCAGTGTATGACAGTATGATGTGTTTGTTGTACTGAGGACTGGAGTATATAATACAGTGGGGGGTACTGAGGAGTATATAATACAGTAAAGGGGTACCCCCCAGACCCCCCGGTAACTAGGGCCCTGCAAAAGTCAATTGCCCAGGGCCCCGCAAAGCCTGGATCCGCCACTGGAAAGCGTCTTGGGGTCTGTCTTGGCTCACAGTGTTGTACTAACTTTATATAGCTGATTCTACTGTTTGCTGTTTTCAGCCAGCTCCTGCTTTTGCTTTTGTTAGACCTTGCATCAAAAATATACCATGTATGGACAAAACAGCTCAAAAAAATGTAAAAACCTAACTTTAAGAGCAGAATTCTGGACTGCAGAACTTGATAAATTCATTACATTGACTTTTAAAAGTCAAGAGATAATAAAAGGGCTATGGTGATAAAACCCATTTCAAGTGATCTCCTTGTTATAGAATCTAAAGATACTACATTTCCGAATATCGATTTATTTCATCTATCCACATTACTCTGTCACTATCTATTGAGATGGGAAAAGGTCATAATTTGCTAAAAGTCAACAAAAACCTTATGAGCCACTAAAGTTGTATATTTGGTACAAAATACTGCAAGGTTTCAGAAAGAAATCCTGATGGTTAGTGCCCAATAACTACTCTGTGACCAATGTATCGCCTGGTAATGCTACGGTTTCACACTAAACTAGCTTCATAAAGATTAGGATTAGTAAACCTATGGTAACCATACAGTCATTTACATAATGTATTTTAATAAATTATTTTTATACAACCTTTGTCATCTTTTTACTTTACATTATGTTACATGTCTAGTACAAGGTTAACTACCTTTAGACATAGGTATTCTCAGTTCTGCCAGTGTGTGAACAAAGCAAATGAAACTTCCAGCCAGGAAACTGAATTCAGGGCCAGAACGACAGGTTTGGGGTATAATTTTAACAAAATAAATGAATAATTACAAATATTTGATGCCAGAAATTAGAACACTAGTATATAAAAATAAAATCAATTTTTTACATTTCATTCAGTTTGGCATTGTTGGATTATAGCCCATATGTTATGTGATAACTGATATAAGATCAAATCTCTTATTTTTTGGTTCTATTTATACCAATACATGCTCTGCACAGGGAAAGCTTACAGTTATTAACCCCTTCCCGACATGCGCCGTAATAGTATGCTTTAAGCAGTAGACAACCGGCTCTAATGCCTCCGATCAGTCCCCGGACCGATCGGAGGCATTAACCCCTCCGGCGCCGCGATCAAAGGCGCCGGAGGCGCCATTTTCCCAGCGGCGCATGGGCGCCGCCATTTTGGCCGGGATCGCCAGCTCCTGGAGCATGCTCCAGGGCTGACGTCCCATTGCCATGACAGCCGGGAGCCTTGTACAGACTCCCAGGCTTGTCTGCAAATCCTCTCTTTTGCAGGCTGGTCTATGCAGCCTGCAAAAGAAAGGATGCTTTTTTGCAATGCATTGCAATGCATTAGCATTGTAATGCATTGCATTAGTGATCAGACCCCCTGGGGTTCAACACCCCTAGGGGCTCTAATAAATGCGAAAAAAAAATAAAAAAAAAGTTAAAAAAAATATAAAAAAATATAAAAAGAATTAAAAGTTCAAATCACCCCCCTTTCCCTAGAACACATATAAAAGTAGTTAAAAACTGTGAAACATATACATGTTAGGTATCCCCGCGTCCGAAATCGCCCGCTCTACAAATCTATAAAAATATTTTTCCTGTTAGGTAAACTCCGTAGCAGGAAAAATAGTCGAAAGTGCCAAACCGCCGTTTTTTCACTGTTTTGACTCTGATAAAAATTTGAATAAAAAGTGATCAAAGCAATAACATTTCCCAAAAATGGTAGAACTACAAAGTACACCCGGCCCCACAAAAAAAGACGCCCTATACATCCCCGTACACTTACGTATAAAAAAGTTACGGCCGTCGGAATATGGCGACTTTTAGAAAAAACATTTTTTAACACAGTTTTGGAATTTTTTTTAGGGGTCAAAATGTAAATAAAACCATATAAATTTGGTATCCCTGGAACCGTACCGAAACACAGAATACAGAGGACAGGTCATTTTGGCTGCACAGTGAACGCTGTAAAACCAAAGCCCGTAAGAAAGTCGCAGAAATGCATTTTTTCTTCAAATCCACCCCATTCTGAATTTTCTTCCTGCTTCCCAGTACATTATATAGAATAATTAATGGTGGCATCATGAAGAAAAATTTGTCCCGCAAAAATTAAGACCTTGTATGGCTCTGGGAGCGGAGAAATAAAAAAGTTATGGGGTGTAGAAGGAGGGGAGTCAAAAACGAAAAACGAAAATAAAAAAATGCCATCGGCGGGAAGGGGTTAAATATAATTTTGTTGTGGCATATAGAAATGTATATGTACTAATTTATGCTTCTATAAATGCATTAAATAAAAATATTATTACAATGACAATATAGAAATACCCCCACCACCACCACCACAATATGTGAAAAGACGTGAAGACACAGATATGTGCAGGACCCGTTATTGTAAAAGGACCTGCACAGACATTGCTATATAACCACATTTGTATGTATATATATTATGTGTGTGTATGTACCGTATATACTCGAGTATAAGCCAAATTTTTCAGCCCAGTTTTTGTGCTGAAAAAGTATTTTTTTTAATTTATTTTTTTTAGGAGGGGGGGTCTATGACCAGCCACAACATTAATGTATAGAATCTCCCATAAAATAGTGCAAAAAAAAAATGTTTTATTTAAAAAAAAAATAAATAAATAAAAGTTGTAAATCACTCCTTTACCTAGAATACATACAAAAGTAGAAAATTACTGTGAAACACATACACATTAGGTATCCCTGTGTCTGAAAGTGCCCGGTCTACTGAATATAGGGTATCTGCAGTGCTCCTGTTCCGTCGGGAAGGGATTAATACCCTATATTCAGCCAGACTGAATTCCAAGTGGGGGAAAAAAAGACCTCAGTCCTCAAGCTCAGGGAAGGGGCAGACAGACCACCAAAACACCCCATCCCCTTCCACATCACCCACCAACTACTGCACCCAAAAACTCCGACCATTTTAATTTTTGAAATTTTCCAGTAGCTGCTGCATTTCCCCCCTAGGCTTATACACGAGTCAATAAGTTTTCCCAGTTTTTTTGTGGTAAAATTAGGGGCCTCGGCTTGTATTCGGGTCGGCTTATACTCGAGTATATTTATGGGGTTTATTAATTTTCATGAAATTTTAGGTTAGCAGTGTATGGGGACTTGGACTATGTAAATGGGAATACATCAAGCTGCTTCATGGAATCTCCCTGACATCACTTGCCAAAAGATAGCAAGTATAGTGTATGTGTAAATTTGTATGTCTATAAGTGTTACTGTTGCAGTCCTTGACTATCCCTACAAGTGCCATTGTCTTCCTTTGGCTGTCTGTTTGGCAGGATCCTTGCAGTGAATCAGTGACTAAAACAGAAACCGTGTTGGAACATGAGGAGTTGTGCAGACCACTGGAGACCAGGTACTAGGCTCAGAAATGTTCCCATTAACCCCTCTTCCATACCCATAACCAGACCATTGTCATTCTAAGTTGAGTATATGGCAAGTAGTGGGCACAATCTGCCTTAGGCCAAGGCTACATACTGTACCTGTATTCTTACTTCTATAGACATCTGAAGACATATTCATTTCATAAACTTATTACAAGAAATGATGAACTGGATTCTCTCCATCACTGTTATGTAACATTAAAGCCTCAAAGGGTATTGAGCTACGAAAAGCATAATTTCTGTATAAAGTATCCAACTATCTATAAATTGACAGTATATAAATCAGGTTAAATTTGGCCCCATAATGAAAAACAAAAAACACAAACCCCTTTGTATCTATGGTAAGTTGTATGTTCTCAGTAGTGCTGGCATAGGTTATTGAGATCATAGTTGTCCTGGAAATTCAAATAAAGTCTAGAAATGAACACGAGGCATAAAAACTGTCAGACAGAAGAACACAATCTAGTCTTAATGTAAATTATGTCTCTAATGTGTTATCTTATGAAATGATAAATCTGATATTACCTAAGAATAATGACGTTGAGTCCTGAGACATGCATGGCTACTTACCTTGCTTACTATTTTGTCTTTGTTTTTTCTGCTGATACGTGACTTGGGCACAGCAGAAGAGGCACAGAACCAGGCAGGCTCGTGTGAGCTCCATGATAACCTCACCACTGGCAGTCTCCTGTCTGAAGCACACTGCGTTCCTGCACTTTATTAAATACGCCTATAATAAAAACATGCTGTTCAGGAACTCCTCCATCCAGGCAGGCACTTGTGATCCTCTACAGAAGTTCTTAATATGAATAACTGTAAAGTTATAGACCTTAATAAAATCTGATAGATGCTTACATTGGCAATATAAACTTAAATCAGACACATCCATAATGATGTAAATTCAATAAACGTTTTTTTGTATATGAAGGATTTTTTTCTCAGTTGCTGTAGCACAGAAAGCATTATGCTATAAGTGTAGCCTTAGCTTTGTATAAGGCTTTATTCACACTAGCTTTATTTAGTCATATTGTAACATCTCTGCAGGTCTCTATGCCACCCTCAGCTCGCACGCTGCGGCGAAAGAGGCTTGCACAGTTTGATTCTTTGCTTACAGTTTTTCATGGCACTGTGTGAATCCTGCTCTATTACCTATCTCTGTAATTGAATTTCCACCACACCATCTCCTGCACCATCTCCTGTTTATCAAATAGTTCATTCTAGTCTTGCCTGTGTTATTGACAGCCTGTCTTCCAATCAAGCCTAGGGTAGATCTTTTGCTTCCTATATACAGGCCATCAGCCCACATAGGCTTGCTGGCTATTGTGGCTCTGTCCTTAGACTTTGTCCCTGCTAAGCTCCTCTTCTGCTACTATTGTATTACTGATCTCTGACCCTTGGCTTCCCTTATGACTATTCTCTTGTTTTTTGATTCTGTACTGTGTGGCTCGACTGTTACCGGACCCTTGGCTAGCTAACCTCTCTTTGTTGTTCTTTGACTTGTCTGCGTTCTTTGTGTCACATATATAGGAAGGGCTTTGTCGACCAGTTGTGGCCTATTGCTCAGGATAGGACAGGCAAGTAGGAAGGTACAGCAGTGGGTTTCAGCTTAGGGCTCACTGTCTATGGTGCCCTTTCTCCCACGGCTCACCAGCAGCTACTGGGGAATTGTCACTCTAGAAATTCCCTTACACATATATTTTTGTTGCTCGTGATGACCTGTAGTGTAGTGTGATCTGCTATTCTACCAGGGAAAAAAAACAGAACCATAAGGCTCGGTTCACATCTGCGCTTGTACTCCGTATGGAGATTACGTTCCCCTCTCTGCATTTTCTCTCCGCATTTTTCGGCCCTTTTCAGGCGGAAACAGAACCGAAACCATGCGGGCCCAATTACAGTCTATGGGGTCTGTGGGTGTCCTAAGGTAACCACTTTTTTATGCGGATTAAGTTTGCGTTCAGGGATCCCCACGCGAACCCCCAAAACCAAAACCCGAGTGCAGATGTGAGCCTAGCCTCACGGAACCACTCGGATTCGTCACTCAATATCAAGTAGGAAAGCAGGTTATATTTACAAATTTGTATATTCATCATTTATTATTGCATTTATGACAGTTTTATTGAAGGAGGTTTCCATCTATGACTACAGCAATCACACTGCTGCCTTTTCACTGAGAACTAGACACAACACCGTACATCTGTATAGAGATTGTGCTTTGTATTGCAGTTCTGAACAGTCTCATGGTCTGTAAAACCAAAGTGGTATTCACAGAGGCTAGTTCCTCAATCTTATAAGCCCAGGAATACCATTTAAGTGTAAATACATTGAATGGGGGAAAGGCCAGATACCTTATTCCATATTACCATATTATGGTAGCTAGACAACAGAGCATCTCCAAAATGGCAAGTCTTGTGGGGTATTCTGGAAAGCAGTTTTCCATACATACCAAATAGTGAATTTTCACCTGGATCTTGAACATTCAAGGTCATTGATGTATGTGGGGATAGAAGACTATCTTATGTAGTCCAATTCCAGTCAGCTACTGTGTATATGGCGCTGGAAAAGTTCATGCTGGCTATAATGGAAAAATATCAGAACACACAGAGATGTGCAGCTTTCCACATGGCCATAGACCAGTTAAAGTGACCATGCTGACCTCTGTCTACCACTGAAAGTGCCTGCATTTGGCCTATAAGCATCAATATTGGACTCGGCCCACACACAGTATAATATGTTCCACAATGGACCCCACCCCGTATTATATGCTCCACAGTGGCCCGCACACAGTATAATATGCTCCACAGTGGCCCCCACCCAGTATTATATGCTCCACAGTGGCTCCCACACAGTATAATATGTGTCCCACAGTGGCTCCACACTGTATAAAATGCTCCCAATGTCCCATTCTCAGCCACCTCAGGTGTACCCCATGAAATTTGACAAATATTCGTGAGGTTTGGCCCTCTGCTTCAGTAGAGGCCCAAGGGAGGTGATTAAAAATAACAAACACTTATACTTGCCTTACCTCTCCTAGGGTTCTTTGCTCCATCTGGCTCTCTTCAGCATCTTCTTTGGCCCTCTTCTGCCTGTGACTGAGGTGCTGTGCCCCAGATGTCACAGCTGTGGCCTCTTTTTGAGCCTCAGCGGCCACGTGGGCAGTGGTGATTTCATTACCCGATAACCTCAGTCACAGGCGGGAAGAGCCCTGGAGAGGATGGTTAGGACTGTCAGAAGCCCAGTAGAGGTGAGTATAAGAATTTCTTATTTTTAATCACGTCCCCTGGGCTGGCATCTATTAGGATGGGGCCTGGCAGCACGCCGGGCCCCTTCCCATTAAGAATATGTATAGCGATCAGGGATCAGGCTTTCCCCGACCGCTATCCCCGACACTGCAAAATTGGTCAGAAATGATTTCACCCCTTTCGACATCTGCCATAATAATATGGCAGATCTTGGGATTTTACGTAAATATGGTGTATGTTCATAGGCTGAGCCATCACCATAATTGCCTGGCCTTCACTGTGATAATATAAGTCTTTGGATTTTACAATATACTGCAATACATTAGTACTACAGTATATTGATAGATGATCAGACCCTTAATGGATTTAAAACAAGTTAAAAAAAAAAATCATCCCCCTTTCCTTAAACCATATACAGTATAAAAGGAAACCTAAAAATTGTTGGTATCCCTCGTTTAATGAAAGAAGAACCCATAATGGTCACAGAAATAACTTGAATCTGACAAAAGTAATAATAAATAAAAATTCTATGAAAATGAATAAATGAAAGTCAGACATTGCTTTCCACTTCAACAGAATAAAAAAAAAAAAAAAAAAAAAAAACTCATGAAACAGGCCTGGACAGAAACGATGGTTCCCTTAACTTAATATTGTGTTGCACAACCTTATGAGGCAACCGCTGCAATCAAACGGTTCCGGTAACTGTCAATGAGACTTCTGCACCTCTCAGCAGGTATTCTGGCCCACTCCTCATGAGCAAACTGCCCCAGTTGTCTCGGGTTTGAAGGGTGCTTTTTCCAGATGGTATGATTCAGCTCCTTCCAAAGATGTTCAATAGGATTTAGGTCAGGGCTCATAGAAGGCCACTTCAGAATAGTCCAATGTTTTCCTCTTAGCCATTCTTTTTAGCTATGTGTTTTGGGTCATTATCCTGTTGTAAGACCCATGACCTGTGACTGAGACCAAGCTTTCTGACACTGGGCAGCACATTTCTCTCTAGAATCCCTTGATAGTCCTGAGATTTCATTGTACCCTGCACAGATTCAAGACACCCTGTGCTAGAAGCAGCAAAGCAGCACCAGAACATAACAGCCTCCTCCATGTTTCACAGTAGGGACAGTGTTCTTTTCAAAATATGCTTCATTTTTCCATCTGTGAACATAGAGCTGATGTGCCTTGCCAAAAAGTTCGATGTTTGTCTCATCTGTCCATAGGACATTCTCCCAGAAGCTTTGTGGTTTGTCAACATGTAGTTTGGTTATTATTTCTTTTGTCAGATTCAAGTTATTTCTGTGGCCATTGTGGGTTTTTCTTTCATTAAACGAGGGATACCAACAATTTTGTCCACATGTATGTGTGTTCAGACAGCCTATCACACAATGTGTATACCTACCTTGCCAAGCCATGACACATCAATTCCTTTATGGATTACATGTTGCAGAGGTAGGAGGTGATCATAATAATGTGACTCCACTACGATATACTTAAGTTTATGCTGTATGTGAAGGACTGCAATATGCAAAGGTAGTCAATAACACAAAAGTAAGTTGGACAAAGGAAGAAAGGTAACTGCTAGGAACTGAAGATAAATACAAAATTCAGGAAACAGACTCTTATAATGTATATACAAGCTCAAGATGTGTTGTCTTGAGAACCGATGTCTGATCTTGCTACATTGTAGGACTAGTTTGGGTCAGACAAACAATTTCTGGTAGAGCAAGGGTAGGCAACCTTTGGGACTTCAGCTGCTGTCAAACTACAACTCCCAGCATGCATACTGGCTCTGCTGTTCCTGGAACTGCCATAGACTTGAATGGAACATGTTGAGAGTTGTAGTTTCACAGCAGCTGGAGTGCCAAAGGTTATTGATCCTTGTGGTAGAGTGTAGTAAGGGTGTGATAAAAAAAACAAAACAATGGTGTCATCCTTTAGCAAAAGTAGGTCACTGAAAAACATTAAAAGAGGAATAGAAATAGATCAGGTAGACTGAATCAATCTACTGTTTGTGCAGACACTTTAAGAGGAAATTTAAAGCTTTAGTTAGAACTTGGCACGCCTATTGATTCAAAAGCCAGTATTGGCACCGCTTTTCTGAACTGGATCAGATTAATGCCAAGAAAGCTGTACAGAATTTGCACTCTGTAAAGCAGACCCTCCTATTGAATAACTGTGCTAAAGTATAATGTATTGCAATCCAGTGTCTCCAGCAATAAGAGTTTTATTTAGAATGGAAAATGTGCTTAAAGAGGACCTTTCACCACTTTTGGGCACATGCAGTGTTATATACTGCCAGAAAGCCGACAGTGCGCTGATTTCAGCGCACTGTCGGCTTTCCCGATCTGTGCCCGGTGTAAAGAGCTTACGGTGCCGGTACCGTAGTGCTCTATGGTCAGAAGGGCGTTTCTGACCATTAGCCAGAGACGTTCTTCTGCCTCACGCCGCCAATCGCGCTGTACTGTGGAGCGGGGAGGAACGCCCCCTCCCTCTGCTCACACAGCTCTGTTACCTCTGTATGTAAACAGAGACCTAAAACTGTGTTTATTGAAAGCTGACTCTTGGTCCTGTAGCCTGTAAATTTGGGATTCTCATCACCTATCATATCCAGCTCTGCTACATCAGCTTCATATTGTGCATCAGCTTCATACTTGTTATATATTGTGCATCTTCCAGTGATACTGTGCTGATTTCTTTACAACCATCCCTCATTACTGACTACAAACATATACTGCTATGAAGAGAGATAGCAGATCTGGCTTTGTCTGGGCAACAGCAAGTGAAACCTCGCCCACCAATGTACCGAGAAAACCAGAAAGCGAACAGAGCAGACAGCATGCAGGTTGGTGAGCAGGCGAGTTGGGAAAACCCCTTTAACATTTCCTATGATCCTTGCAGTTCCTGTGCCATTTGTTAGCAGCTTCCCTTTAAACCCTCTTTCTCTTTGAACACTAAAGTAAAGACAATCTCTATTTGAAATTCAATAGGGTTAGGCAGCAAAACATTGTCTAAAAGTATTAAAGTATATATCTCAGAAAGGCTCCTTTAGACCGGGGCCCCACATTGCAAAAGACACTGCATTTTACAGTGTGGCCAAAGTGGATGTGAATTTCTCACCAGCTGTGATTTTCCTAGCCGTAAGTCCTATGATACATGTGACTACAGAGGCCAATCTATCCACTTCAACTGCGGGCCATGTAACATTATTCCCATCAGTCATATGGTCTGTTTGCAGCTCAGTCCCATTCAATTGAATGGGGCGCAACAGCAAGCACAGCTACTTCATAATGTATAACATTGTGCTTTTTTTCAGTGACAAGACCATGCTTGTCCAAACACTGCTTCTCTTCAAACATTTGATCCCAGTTGTGGAAGGATATGACCTCAATCTTAAGCCCTATTCACATCTGCATTCAGGTTTCTTTTCAGGGAGTCTGCTTGGGCACCCCCCAAAAGGAAACCTATATGGATAAAAAAAGCGGTTACCTAAGGAAATCCATGGACCCCATAGACTATAATGGGGTCCATGTGGTTTCCGCTCAGTTTCTGCATGAACCATGTGGAGAGAAAAGTGCTGCTTGCATTGACTAAAGTTAATATGGTGAACAGTGGAAAATGTAAAATACAATATTAATGGTAGATTTGCTGTTCTTTCACATTCCACTCCCTACAAAGTCAATCAGTATATCCCATCCTGCAATAAACAAGCCCTAATACAGCAATATGGAGGGGAAATTATAAAAGGCATTAATAATAAAACAGGGTTGGCACTTAATGAGTTAAATCCTCAGCTGTTTATGTCACCATGGTAACTGCAACCACTGACAGCCAATAGGATTGCAGGATCTGAGTTTGAAAGATCAGTTGACTGATGTCAGTTCCTTGGTGATGGAGGTGGAGGTGAGTGCTCGGCTCTGCTCAGCCAGATAGTAACTCTGGGGGACGTCTGTGGTAAGAGAGCGGGGTCTGATCCTAATACTGAAGACCCTATCAGATATTACACATATTATACATAGGTGGGGGATGGGGTGACGTGTCAGTAATGACCAGTATTAGCCTCTGTTCACATGAGCTTCATTGTACGTTTTTATGCTCATTTATATAACAAATACATCACATTTCTGTAATATTTCTTCCTCTGGCCGGTGGAATCCGTTTTTATCAGTTTTCATTCGACCTACAGGCTCAACAGATATCAAGAACTTGGCTGCTATATACCTGTAGTCAGTATATAGACAGTATGATTATTTTTACTTTATAGGAAATTACAACCTGAACTATAAACTGCAGTATACATTTGTACAATGGTGATCTATAGCTGATATATCCACCTGATGCATTGGAGACATCCACCTGAGCTTTATGGCAGCAATATTACCAGATGTGTATGCCTCAAATTTAATGTAAACAGAGTCTAAGGCTATGTTCACACTATCATTGTCAATGTTTTTTGCTGCAATCATAGCATGACAGCAAAGGACATTAACTGTAACAGACACAGACGAAGCCCCCTCTGTCTGTGTCCATTTCCACTGACTCCAATGTAAACAACTCGATGGTCGGTCTTCTGTTATATTTCTTTACTTTTGCCATTGTCCATGCACAACTTTTCTGCCATCAGAAAACTGAAAAACATAACATTATGTTTGTACATTGGGATAAATGCAGACAGACAGGAGGGGTCTATTTACATCTGTCATTTAATGTCCATTGCTCTCATTCTGTGATGAGATTAATGACTAATAACATTGCTTATACCTGTAGCTCTGTATCTCCCCTTCCACCATCACCCTGTCAGGTTATTTATTTATTTATTTTTACAAAGGACAAAACAGAAGGAGAACGGTATCAAGGTACCCCATATATAATGTCCATATGTGAGATCTTCATATCCATGTATACATATATGTAATCTGTGCTTCAATGAAGGCATCAGGAATTCTGAGATCTTTTCACTGTAGAAGAGGGAAAGGACCAGTTGACCTTGTCAAAGTCCTTCTCGGCATCAGTGCCTAATAAGGGAAGGGGGATCTTCACTAATTTTCCTCGATCAGTCTGGCTACCTGCATGTATAGTCCCTTCCCTGACTATTGCATATAAACCTGGCTTGTTCTTTTGCTATAAGTGAGGGGAGTAGGGGAGATAAACGGTGGGCTAGTGCTTTTGATGACCACTGAAGGTTGATTTTGAGAAAGGAAATAGGTCTACACCTGCCACAAGGTTTCAGATCCTTACAATCCTTGGACAGGATAGTTATAAATGTTTCTAAAGATTAAGAAGGGAGACAGTGGCCCTGTAAGAGGGAGTTATATAGAGATGTCAAGTGTAGTAACAGTAATGAATTAAAGGTCTTGTAATACTGGATCAAAACTCCAACCAGCCCCAAGCATTGGAATGGTCGGCAGTACATCAGCTAATTCTTTGTCAATATAAGGACACAGCAGGGAAGGCCCATCTTTGACACTGAGTTTCACCAGATGAATAGAGTCAAGGAAGGACTCAATCAAATGTGAACTAGCAGCAAAAGGAGTATGGGCAGAGGATTCTGAGTACTGATTTAGATTGTAGCGTGTGCGATAGAAATAAAAAATGAAAAGCTTTGGCTATGTGTTCAGTAGTGCTGACCGTGACATTGTGAGCTGAGTGATCTTTTTTATGAACAATTTTTCTTTTTGTTTGTAGATGAGTGCAGACATACCGTATTTTTTGGACTATAAGACGCACCTAGGTTTTAGAGGAGGAAAATAGGGGAAAAAAATTTTGAAGCAAAAAGTGGTAAAATATTTAATATATGGGAGTTGTAGTTTTGCAACAGCTGCAAGGCCACATTGACAGGTGACCCTGCAGCTGTACGGGGATGCATAGAGTGTTTTTTTTTTTTTTTTGCGGGGCCAGATGTACTTTTTTAGTTTACCATTTTGGGGAATATCTATTGTTTAGATCACCTTGTATTGAAAAAAACCCCGGTGGTTTATGATATATGATTTTCTACTGTTATATATATTCTAGGGAAAGGAGGTGATTTAGAACTTTTATTTCATATTTTCATTATATATTTTTAAAGCTTTTTTTTTTTTTTTTTACTATTTTATTCCCCCCCGGGGGCTTGAACCTGCGGTCACTTGATTGCAAGTCCCATAGACGGCAATACAACTGTATTGCTGTCTATGGGACATTCTGTATATTAGTATTACGGCTGGTCATAGACCCAGCCGCAATACTAATATAGCCGTGACAGGCCTGGTAGCCTTCATTAGGCTCCTGGCTGTCACCCGAACAGGTCGGCTCCTGCGATATCGCCGCGCAGGAGCCGGCCTGCAACTTTACAGGTACGGAGCCGGTGGGGACCGGCCCCGGGGGAGAAGGGGCCGCGGATACTGACCCGGCATCCGCTGTACTAGAGAGGCGGATGCCGGCGAGGGATAGACGCCATCACAGGTGCCGGGGCCTGAGACATCGCTGCGCTCCTCTGCCCTGCATGAAGCCAGCGGCGGGGGGACGGAGGAGCAGAATAGCATCACTCCTCCTGCTGCTGGCTTCATGCAGGGCAGAGGAGCGCAGCGATGTCTCAGGCCCCGGCACCTGCGTCTATCCCTTGCCGGCATCCGTCTCTCAAGTACAGTGGGTGCCAGGCGCCACATTCGGACTATAAGACACACTCTTCTTTTTCCCCCAAATTTGGTGGAAAAAAAGTGCGTCTTATAGTCCGAAAAATACGGTAATCTTGTTTCCTCTGTCATGTGTAAACCTGGAGGTTTGAAACAGTTTGGCCTTAGTTTTGTCTCTTGTTAGTGTGAGTTCATCTAGAGTACTCTGTGCTTGCGATTGTGAGTACACTCTAACACCACAATGCGGGATACGAGATCATCTAATGCTTTCTGTGTAGTCTTTCTGATGAGTGTGCTCAGAGATATTAGTTCTCCCCTAATAAGAGTTTGGTGTGCCTCCCAGAGGATAGGGCCAGTGATGTCAGTTTTAATTGCGGCTTATGCATGCGATTTGGGTCACTTAGTAACATGTCAATTAACCTCCACTGACGGTCTCCTTCGGAGACGTCCCATTTCTGAGAAATACAATGGGTGGTCGGACAGAAGGATGCTGCCAATTGATGTGTCAATCACTAGGTCTAGAGATTTCTGCTGAAAGAGATAGTTAATAGTATGTGTGGTCATTGGGCAGAAGGGGTGGGCGTCAATCAGTTGGAGGTTAGCAAGGGTCTTGTTGAGTGATACTTGTGTTTAGATGGAGGCACTCACGGAGCTGGTGGAATCCAGAATAGGATTCAGAGTCAGATTCCAGTCACCACTGGCTATGATAACACCCTATGAAAAATCTTTGAGGGTGGTTAAAATTTGGACAAGCCATAAGATATGGGATTGGTTCAGGGAACAGAGGTTAGCAAAGGTATAGATTGTGTTTTGCAACTGGGCCCTCAAGAAAAAAATATTATCCCTCAGGGTCAAAGAGTTGTGTTTTGAGAATGAAAGGGTTATGCTTAGAGATAATGATGCTAATTCTCCGGGCCAATTTAGTGTGATGTGGTACCAGGATGTGAAGTCTTGTGTAGGATGGCCAGGGATTTTCCCTGTTTTGAAGTGTGTTTCTTGAAGCATTGCTGCTTGTGCAAGTAGATGAGGATTTGAGACAGTTTTGGGGGTACATTCAGACCTCTTATTTTAAAAGAGCAGATGCTCATTTCAACAGCCATAATCTAAGAGTAGGGGAAGAGAACCCAATGAGTATTGTATGTTGTCCCATAGAGGTAGGAGACGTGTCAGTGTCATGGTAGAGGTGATTAAGAACATATGGGGTTCCCGAAAGGGTCTAGAACCAGAAGAAATCTAGGGTGATGTATCCCTAGAAGGGCATTTGGAAATGCAAGTAAAATATTAAAAGTCACATGTTACAGTACATAGTAAGAACACTATAAGTAAACAGGTGAAAGTAGCATAACATTTCTGGTCACCAGTGACACTGAGGACCAGCATGGGAAAGGTGGGTAACCTGAAAAGAAAGAACAGTTATTAGGAACATTTAGCTAAGTTCCTGAGAGGAAAATGTTGGTCCCAACAGTGTAGTACGGCATTTATCATTTTGTGGAAGCTTGAAATCTTCTTCAGCAAACATCCAGTCCCAGGTAGGGGCATCAGTAACTGAAGCAGAGGGAGGAGCCCAACAGTGTGAGGTCAGAACCTGGTATAATTGCAAAATACGGCAAAGGGGCCCAGAAGGATGCTGGAGAAGCGTTTCAGAAGGGTGGAAGGCATCAAGGCCCCGGTGGATAAGTCTCTTCAGGGTGACTATGTGCAGCTTCTTCTTCCTCCACAGTTGTTTAGGGGTGGTCTGTTCCCAGTAAGAAGGCAAAGGTCAGTAGAGTAGGGAAGCGATATTAGTGACCATATCCCAGTTCTCAATGTCAAATTGGGGAATACAACACTGAGCCTGTGCGTGTTTCAGATCATCCATAGTGGAGATGATGATACAGTGACTAGAGAGCATGAAGGAAAAGTCAAAAAGGATGGTCCACTGATAGGCCATGTTCTGTTGACGTAGTCAGGGCTTAACATTTTTTCATTTTTGTAAAGTCATTGGAGACAAAAACTCATGCTGTTTTTTTCTCTTTATACAATATGTATAGTAGTAGCCTATATGTATACATGTATCTACACTAAAGCCTCTTAAGACAACCATACCAAATTTCATTGCAATAATGACCTTCTGGTCTTCTAGAGGGTTGATCCTCTCAAGAGAAGAGGTCTTCTTAAAATGGTAAAATATATGTATTGTATATACAGATCTAGCAGAGATAAACAAACTGTGCAATTGGTCAAACCACTGTAGAGTGCTATCTTATCACAGAAGACAAGAAAAAACAAAAAAAAAATGTTTTTCCAATGACTTTTTATTGGTTTATGTTGTCTTCTAAGATAAGATATCACACTGCAGCAATTTAACAAATTGCAGAAGTTTGAGTTAACTCTACTACATTGTATATGTACATATATCTGTATAGATCTTGTACATATATCTGTATAGATCTAGTCATGTAGGTAAGTACTGTCCACTTATATAATACACTAGTTATACTCTATAGCGTATTTGTGATGTGATTGAATGATATGTATGAATATATAGGTATATAGTTTTAGACATTTCTGTAAAGTTTACGTCTGTACTGGATGTACCGCATTGACAATGGGATTTTTTGGCTTCGTCATTTAAAACATCAGGCACTTCCATTGTTTTGCTCTTATACGGAACAGCAGAAGCCAGGACTGATGTGAACATAGCCAATGTACACAAAGGAATAATTTGTAAATAGCATATATAAGATGTGTAAAAAGATTTGAACTAGCATTAGAATGTGGACATGTCAGTAAGTCCACCTTTGTATTAGGTATATATACACACCTATAGAGGTAGCATTTAATTTAATAGTATGTGATGTTTTAAATGTTAGTGTTTGCTATATGTACATACCTGCATACATGTAAGGGTTGTCCACTTATGTAATAGATATCTCCTTATACAATATGTGTATGGTGTGAATGTGATTTGTAAATATGTATATATAAATATATATTTATACTTAGTGGTTTTCCTCATAGAGTGTTTTTTTTTTAGCAGAGGTTCCCAATCTAAGCTATGTATATGCACTCAAAACAATATATGGACTGGAATTGTACAGATCAGAAAATCTTTTAAGATATTTCCCCTTAGCATTACAGTAAAACTTCTGCTCTGAGCCTTGTGTTGCTGCTCTTCTAGATAATGTATATTAACTAGATATCAATGCTATTTTATTCATAGTGTTATATAATATGTCATCATATTTTACATGACATTTTTGATCCCATCGCCCACTAATTGGCCTTATTACGATGGGTCCCTACACTAACACTTCACATATGGGAGAGGACATTATTTTCTAATATACTTACTGTTACAGCACAGTCTCTATGAACTTGATTTCTGGGGTCTTGTCTATAGCAGGGGTATAACACATAAAGTCTTAGTGTAGGGACCCATCTTAATGAGGTCGCCGTGACGTGGCAGATGGGCTCGCACAATTTATCGAATTGTGCGCTAAGAACCTCACATTTATAACAGTGATAGACAGTGCTATATGAAAGTGTAGACAAAGAATTATTATCGAAAGCTCTGCATCAGAAGTATAAACTCACTTGTTAGAATTGGGTCTAGTCTCCTCTAAAATCTATTCTGGGTACATCAGTCCTCATTTAATGTACGTGGTCTTTTACTTTTCTTCCTATAGTTTACCTCTTAGCTTGATAAAAGGAATATATCAGTAAGAAACATTTGTCCACTAGGTAGATAGCAAGTATTAGACTGGCTGAGGTCCACCCAATCTTATCACCTATGCTTCAGATGTTGGATAAAGCCATTTAATTACATTCTTGTGATGAGTCATCCCTTTTATTGTATAGTGTAGCATTTTGATCTGCTGAATAAGCTTTTTGAAACTTTGCGTTTTTGTCTGTGCACCATGCTACACTCTTTTTGGATAAGCTTGTAAATACTGAGCATGTATATATTATTGTATAATGTAACTCTGCTAACCGTATTTTTTGAATTATTAGCGCTGCAACACTTTATCTGTTGAATAAACTTTTTAAAACTTTACGTTTTTGTCTGTGCTTAATCTGTATACAATCATTAGCTTATAAATTGATAAGGGTTTTAGCATCTACCATAATAATATAATGCATAGACGCCTCATAAGACATGTCTCTAACTGACTGTATAGCTTATCAGGGCGTATGCTCCTAATATAATACCCCCTTACCCCCAGGGTGCATGCTCCTAACTATACACCCCGATATAATATAGCACCACACCTAACTATACACCCCTTACACACCAATGTAATATAGCCAGCGCGGCCTGATGTAGCTAAAAAAAGAGAAGGTTAGTGTTTTTTTTTAAATAAGTGTCTTATAATTGAATGTAATGCTGGTTTTAATTTGTGGTGGGAAATTAAACTTCACATTCTTGAACCTTTGGAATGTGCGTACAGAGGGGAATGTGAGGGGTGTGAGAGGGGACTTGTCTAGACATGCCTGTGAAGGGCAGATGGAAGGCTGGAGGGGGGCGTGGGAGGGTTGGAGCAGGGCGGGGAACCTGTCACAACACAAAGGAAAGGGGCATCTGGGGGCATTTTGACAAGAAGTGTTTTGGCAGCTAAGGGGTGGGGTTTCTACAAGGGAGTATGGTACCTGTCACTGACGAAAAGTGTCAACACTTCACTACTCCTGGGGCTCTAACACTTAAGAAAGGTATGGTTTTTATTCTGCTAACAACTAACAGCATCTGTAGCACTATGGGAGTAGTTTAAAGTAGCTGAGGGCAGTGATAGACTCCCTTTAAATCTCAGCCTTCTCCTGCTTTTAAAGAAGTTGCTGCTGTGTATAAGCTTTCTACCAATAAACCATCCACTTCAGTTGAAATCTCCTCTTCTGGCAACTCTCCTCAGGTGGTGGCCCCACACTCAGATGGAAAGATTTTTTCTGCTGATTCAGATGAGAACTTAGATGATAATTACTTTCTGTTCCATAATGATAAAGATTTCCAGCTTATTAAACTTGTTAAGCAAACTGTGGAGTCTGACTATTTATAAGATGACAGATCTGGACAGGAGAGGCCCTTCTACTTTCCTAAGGAAAAGTGGTCTATTTCTGGATTAAACACTATTGGCTGAACTCCTTAAAGAGGACCTTTCACCATCTCCATCAAGTCCAGTTCTTTAAATCAATTAATAGATGCTGTGCAAATGATTCTAAAACCACTGGAATATTTTTTCTCTAGCCCCCACCAGAAAAATCAATGCCTTTACCTTTGGTACCTGACATGCTCTATAGGCTCTGTATGATCAGGAGGGCAGTGTCAGGCAGGAGTAGGTGTTGAAAGGTAATATATATAAAATATATATATATATATATATGCCTGGAGAAAAATCTTGATGCAGGATACAGGTTTAGAGAAATCTACCAGCTAGACATGTCCTTCCATGAATCCTGGTAAAATTCCCCTAGAGTAATAGGGGATTAGTAGATACCTGGATTATATCATCGCTCCTGCTTCTAGACCCACAGCCTTGTTTTTGTTGTAATATGGATGAACACGACTACTATAACAATGATTTGTTCTTTTTCAGTCTCTTCAAGTTTTAGTTTTTGGCTTTAGTAGCCATTTCAACCCCTTTGTGTCAATTTTTGGGTATGTTATCAGGCCAAAAACACAATTGGAAATTGGACAATAAATGGCTTCAACCAATCTCTAACCACGAGCAGCGAAAAAGATTTTGTGTTATCATTCATATTCTCTGAAAAAAAGACCCAAAAAACAAACAAAAAAATCTACCAGAGTATGTAAAATTTTTAGCACAACTGTATTCACCCACAGTATTCCTTTAATTGGGGGTCTGCTTTACAACGTCACTTTGTAATCGTAATTTGCATTTACCATGCATGCAGACACCAGTTTTATAGCAAGCCTTTAAAGGGTTTGTCCCATAGTAAGCATCCTATCTATACTGCTAGTTTATGTGGATTTAAGACTTTTCCTAAATACATTGCTTTATCAAGTTTGGGCCGCCATCTTAATTTATTCACTTCATTGTTTGCATGTGTTTCTATGACCACAGGCCCCGGATCACGGGCTTATCTGCTCAGTCCCTCAGTGATGTAGCTGCCTGCTCTCAGGGGGGAAGGGAGGGGCTGAGTGTTGGGAGCAGCTCTGAGCTGTGTATGTCTGACAAGTAGCAGAGCTCCTCAGATAGGGGAGGGGGGAGGTGAAAGCTCGGAGATTTCTAAACTCTTTATCTCCCTCTTCCACTTATCAGCCGGTTTAATTGAATTTGGCTGATAAAGGCTGAGATAGGGAGTCCGTTACCTCTGTATGTAATGCAAATTGACTCAAATCCAGCTCTGCTACATCAGCCTCTACATCAGCTTCATACTGTGGTAATGCATTTACAACAAATCCCTCATTACTGACTGTAAACATAGCAGATAGCAGAGCAAGTGAAACCCCGATCACCAATGTGCCGAGAAAACCAGGAAGTGAAGAGAGCACAGAGCCTGCAGGTTGGGGAACAAGAGTTATGGGAATACCCCTTTAATTAAAGGGAGTCTGTCATCAATAAATTATAAACCTAATTACATTACCTTTGTACAGGTGACTGTACACATTCCAAATATGCCTCTGTTATCTGTACACCTTACTTGCACACACCCACATACACTCTTAAAATTTGGAAATACTATTTCCACACTCACTTCCAACTCAGCGATCTCCGAGGCTAGACAGGAGTGAAGCAACCTTCTACAATCACATAATCTCAAATAGCTGCCATCACTTGCAACTAATGGTAGATGACAAACCGATATACCCATATCACTGACAAATAGCAAACAAACGTGTAACAAGCGATATAAGTGATATTAATTGGTTTTGGGCATCTGGGATCGTTTAAAGCTAAAGACAATCTTATTAAATTTTATATACATAAAAGTTACAGTGCTTAACAAAAAGGTGTAATAACAAAAGAACATATACTTAAACCAATGAAAATTAAAATGGGAATAAAGTCCAAACCTGCTTTTAAGTCTGGCTGAGAGTACAATAGGAAGGGAATGGGCAGACCCTACAGTTATCCTAGATCACCAAAATCTGACAAAGAGGTCATGTATCTCCTCAAATTTATGGAAACTCAGCTCTGCTCACTTTTTGTGACTTCCCACCTGTAATGTCATAATTTTTTCAGACGACCCGGAGTTGCAATGTCTGCTACACCCTGCATTCCTGAATTACCGCATTTTTCGGACTATAAGACGCACTGGACTATAAGACGCACCTAGGTTTTAGAGGAGGAAAATAGGGAAAAAAATTTTTGAAGCAAAAGCTGGTAAAATATTTAATATATGGGAGTTGTAGTTTTGCAACAGCTGCAAGGCCACATTGACAGGTGACCCTGCAGCTGTACGGGGATGCATAGAGCGTTTTTTTTGCGGGGCCAGCTGTACTTTTCAGTTATACCATTTTGGGGGATATCTATTGCTTAGATCACCTTGTATTGAAAAAAAAAACAGGAGGTGATTTAGAACATTTATTTCATATTTTTAAAGCTTTTTTTTTTTTTTTTTTTACTATTTTATTCCCCCCCGGGGGCTTGAACCTGCGGTCACTTGATCGCAAGTCCCATAGACGGCAATACAACTGTATTGCCGTCTATGGGACATTCTGTATATTAGTATTACGGCGGCTGGTCATAGAGACCAGCCGCAATACTAATACAGCAGTGACAGGCCGGGGAGCCTCATTAGGCTCCCGGCTGTCACCCGGACAGGTCGGCTCCTGCGATATCGCCGCGCAGGAGCCGGCCTGCAACTTTACAGGTACGGGGCCGGTGGGGACCAGCCCCGGGGGAGAAGGGGCCGCCGATACTGACCCGGCATCCGCTGTACTAGAGAGGCGGATGCCGGGGAGGGATAGACGCCGGGGCCTGAGACATCGCTATGATCCTCCTCTGCCCTTCATGAAGCCAGCAGCGGGGGACGGAGGAGCCCCTGCCGCTGCTGGCTTCATACAGGGCAGAGGAGCGCAGCGATGTCTCAGGCCCCGGCACCTGTAATGGCGTCTATCACTTGCCGGCTTCCGCCTCTCTATTACAGCGGATGCCAGGCGCCACCTTCAGACTATAAGACGCACCCTTCTTTTCCCCAAAAATTTTGGGGAAAAAAAGTGCGTCTTATAGTCCGAAAAATACGGTACATAAAATTGACCACAGCTGCAACTTCAATCTCTCTCTCTGAAATCTGAGATGTGGATTGTGCAGTATAATTACTGCACATGAACCACTGTAGCACAAACAAGTACACAAAGCACCAATCTCCTAACTACACCCAGGAAGGAAAGTTCCTATAACTATAACAAAATGTATAAATAGACACATAACTCCATATAATAGTATATACATATTTCTTCACATGTGTATTTATATTTACTTTCATACATGAATATGAAGACTGGCTCACATGGTTTTCATGTAATTTTACACTAATTTGGATATATTTGAGCACTTCATTATGGAGCTTTGATCGCTATATATTTCCTGTTCGCACCAAAACAAATTTTGTTTTAAGAAGGTCATCGAGGAGATGAAACATTGCCTGTTCAATGAGTGAATAAAATATTCTCACACTATTCTGGAGACCGGTTTCTAATTTTTTTTTATTATCCAGAATTGATCCATGGAATATCTGGGAAGAAAGAGATTTTATGATCTTCCTTGTTGCAATAGTGGTATTAGGGCTAGTTCACACGTAGGCATAGGGGCGGATTTTGACAGAGGATTTCGCTTCAAAATCCACCCCTTTACAATGGTGGTCTATGTAGACCACCGGGTTTTTTTTTTTCCGCTAGCAGAGAAAAGAAATGACATGCCCTTTCTTCAGGCGGAAGCCGCGCGGCAGCTCCCTCCTATGTCGGCTCATTCATTTGAGCCGACAGCGGAGGGGAAAGCCGCAACCGCGATGGTCGCGTCAGGCGAGTTTTGACGAGAGAGAGACGTGGCTCACCGCGTCTCTCTCGGTGTCAAAACCCGCGCGGGCAGTTCACGTGTGAACTGACCCTTATAGTACCACATTGGAATTCAGTGAGCGCTTTAGAACAAGACATTTTGTCACAAATGTTTTTCATGGCAGACTGCATGGCCTGTATTACCAAATACCAACTGAGAATTGACCTTCATCTGGAAAGGTCTCCAGGATTTGCCTGTTATCTGCAAGGTACAGTGGAGCAGTTGTCTATGTATAACTGAGGCGCCAGGTACTTTTCTTACCGGTCAGTAGTAGGTAACACAACCAGATTGGTTTATTTTCAAAATGGTCTTAGGATGGACAGATGAATGGCTGCTATGGGCAACTGCCTCATTTGACTTTTCCACCACTTCATGCAAATCCTTTTCCCCCCTACTACATTATAATTTTTGGTCACATATTAAAGCTGCCATAATTTGTGAAGAAGAGCCACAGCTGTCAGGTGATCCTCAGGCCCGGTACTTTCTCTACCGTGTTTGTGTATACATACATATACTGTACATTGTACAAACACAGAAACTAAAACTATTGATAATCAGTCCCTAGCTCATAAGTGTATATATAGCGACCCTGCGTATGCAGCAAAGTTTGTCACTTTCTAAAATATCCAACACTGTAAAGTCCATTTCTATTGAAATTGCTTCCAAGACACGTGGCATTGTAAAAATTTTCCATTTTCCTGGCTAGAGACATGAAATATACTAGTTACTAAGTTAACACGACAACATGGAATAATAAGTCACTGGAAAAATACAGCATCAGTAAAAGTTCTGCAATGTATTATTACAGTAGAATCATTTAAAGTGACCCTCCAAATAACCAATGAGACCCCTTCTAAAGTCTACGCAGTGAAAATTTTCTATGGCTCAGACAAAAGGAGGGAGGAAAAATGGCCTTCTTCCCTATAGAAATCAAAGACCACTTTAGGATGGAAGAAGGCAAGAGGTCTAATGGAGACTCAGAGATAACTGTGTAGCGAGGCTTGGAGGAAAAAGCATGGATCTCCAAATTTTTGCAATCAGACGTAATTTCCAGAAGGAAGGTCAATTTGAGGCTGAAAATCTCAAAAGGGAGAGCGGTGTCACAACTAAATTAAAGTGCCATGTGGGATGTGCAGTGGTGAAAAAAAGTATTTAGTCAGCCACCAATTGTGCAAGTTCTCCCACTTAAAAAGATGAGGTCGGCCTATAATTGACATCATAGGTAGACCTCAACTATGACAGACAAAATGAGAAAACAAATCCAGAAAATCACATTGTCTATATTTATTTGCAAATTATGATGGAAAATAAGTATTTGGTCACCTACAAAAGTTCATCTCAGTACTTTGTTGTATATCCTTTGTTGACTATGATAGAGGTCAAACGTTTTCTGAAAGTCTTCACAAGGTTGGCACACACTGTTGTTGGTATGTTGGCCCATTCCTCCATGCAGATTTCCTCTAGAGCAGTGATGTTTTGGGGCTAATCGCTGGGCAACACGGATTTTCAACTCCCTCCAAAGGTTTTCTATACGTTTGAGGTCTAGAGACTGGCTAGGCCGCTCCAGGACCTTGAAATGCTTCTTACGAAGCTACCCCTTCGGTGTGCTTGGGATCATTGTCATGCTGAAAGACCTAGCCACGTTTCATCTTCAATGCCCTTGCTGATGGAAGGAGGTTTGCACTCAAAATCTCACAATACATGGCCCCATTCATTCTTTCATGTACACAGATCAATCATCCTGGTCCCTTTATAGATAAATAACCCCCATGCTTCACAGTAGGTATGGTGTTCTTTGGATGCAACTCAGCATTCTTTCTCCTCCAAACAGGACGAGCTCCAGTTTGGTTTCATCAGACCATAGGACATTCTCCCAATACTCTTCTGGATCATCCAAATGCTCTCTAGCAAACTTCAGACGGGCCCGGACATGTACTGGCTTAAGCAGTGGGACACGTCTGGCACTGCAGGATCTGAGTCCCTGGCGGCGTAGTGTGTTACTGATGGTAGCCTTTGTTACATTGGTCCCAGCTCTCTGCAGTTCATTCACTAGGTCCCCCCGCGTGGTTCTGGGATTTTTGCTCACCGTTCTTGTGATCATTTTGATACCACAGGGTGAGATCTTGTGTGGAGCCCCAGATCAAGGGAGATTATCAGTGGTCTTGTAAGGCTTCCAATTTCTAATTATTGCTCCCACAGTTGACTTCTTCACACCAAGCTGCTTGCATATTGTAAATTCAGTGTTCCCAGCCTGGTGCAGGGCTACAATATGGTTTCTGGTGTCCTTCGACAGCTCTTTGGTCTTCACCATGGTGGAGTTTGGAGTGTGACTAAGGTTGTGGACAAGTGGCTTTTATACTGATAAGTTCAATCAGGAGCCATTACTACAGGTAATGAGTGGAGAACAGAGGAGCCTCTTAAAGAAGTTACAGGTCTCTGACAGACATTAATCTCACTTGTTTGTAGGTGATCAAATACTTATTTTCCACCATAATTTGCAAATAAATTCTTTCCAGATCAGACAATGTGATTTTCTGGATTTGTTTTCTTATTTTGTCTCTCATGGCTGAGGTCTACCTATGATGTCAATTACAGGCCAACCTCATCTTTTTAAGTGGAAGAATTTGCACAATTGGTGGCTGACTAAATACTTTTTTTAATAGAGATAAGCGAACACTGTTCGGAACAGCCATTCCGAACAGCACACTCACAGCACGCTCCCATAGAAATTAATGGAAGCGGCCGGCATGCGGGGGGTTAAGCGACTGGCTGCCGGCAAAGCGTACGTGCCAGGTGCTTCCATTCATTTCTATAGGAGCGTGCTGTTCAGATCGGCTGATGTGAACAGTGTTTGCTCATCTCTATTTTTTAACCCACTGTAAGTGAACTGGAATGGTTCAGATATGTTATAGCGATAATAAAACAATTAATCAATGGATATTCTGTCAATCTAAAGTCAAAAAAGTGGCAAGGACAGCTATATGTTCCTTGACAGTGCTAGTTATAAGCTTATCTTACAGGCCTGCCTGAGCCCACAAATTCACAAAAGGTTTGCCAGACTCTTAAAAATGAACATTCACCACCTTCGACAAAACGAGATCTTTGCATCATTTAAAGGGGCTCTATCACTAGGAAAAGTCATTTTTAACTAATCACACCTTTGCATAGCCTTTAGAAAGGCTATTCCACACCTACCTATAGTATGTAGATTGCCTCAGTGGTTTCTGAATAAGTCCGTTTTTATACATATGCTAATTAGACTGGTGCACGGTAGATCGTGCACTCCTCTCCTATTGTTTTCTATGGGAGACTGCTGCTGATGACTCAGCTTCCTTTTTGCCTCTCACACATAGAAGATAATAGCAGAGAGGAGGCTGCTGGGAACTTCCTGAGCTGGCTGAAAGCTCATTAGCATATGAATAAAAACGGACTTATTCAGACACTACTGAGGCAATCTACATACTATAGGTAAGTGTGGAATAGACTTTCTAAAGCCTATGCAAGGATGTGTTTAGATAAATATGACTTTTCCCAGTGATAGAGCCCCTTTAATAGCTGCTGTTTCACCAATTCTGTTACATTTGGAATTTTTTCCTTCAGTCCCACCATTCCTGAGCATTAACTAAATTTTTGTTTTGGTGCCACATATAAAAAAAAAAAGAAAAAGATACTCCCACCCCTGGCAAATCTCTAATATCTAAAATTAACCTCTCAAAATACAAGCTAGTGGACGTTCTGGACCCTGGGATAAAAGGTTCCCTGGTCCTGTCTCCAAGGAAGGGGCTATTCCTAAAGAAAGAAGCAATGAAAACCAGGCTCCACTCTCAAACTTTATATACTGGAACATCAACATTTGAGGCTGTCCTATTCCGCAGCATTTTATATAAAATTCCACTTCATCCTGATCTTCCCGAGCCCAAATTCACCGGACTGCCCACTATTTTGTTAGACCTTTTTGATAAATGTCCACTACTGTCTAATTCCTTGAATAAAATCAGTTATCTGGTCAAAGCCCCTTCAACTTGTAATATGGACTTGGTAACGGAATTTAATTTGTTTCAGATACTAAGGAATTAGACACGTGGGTTTACCTATGTATCAACTACATTGAAGTTTATGATTCATTGCTGTACACGATTGGGAAACGTAGAAGTAATGTGACAGGTTATTGTGTGTGAGGTTCTAATGATCCACCTATTTTACTACTTTGTACCCAGGGATGCAGTGGAAATATAATACTGCCAAGGTCTTTCCCTCAAATCCGCAGCGAATCTGGTGCAATTTTGCTAGAAATATACATGGTACATGAAAATTATTTTTTTAACATTTAGTACAGATTTTACTCTTTGCATTGAGAGGCTGAGATCTGCTGTAAAATTCATGGCATTTCTACTAAATAATAAACATGCTTGTTTTTCTGTGTGGATTTTTTGCTGCTACCTATGGATACCCCAAAACCCACAAGCACGGGCAAAGAAATTGAAGCGGATTTGTGGTAGAATGCACAATGCAAACCCGCAGCATGTGAACTCAGAATTGTTACAAAGTACATATTACTAAACCACATTAAAAAACAAAAAAAAAAACAAAAAAAAAAAAAACGAACATCAGGTAACTGCTGAACATTCAACTAAAGCCCTAGTGAATAAGCCTTAGTAAGGCAGATCCTAGAGAGTTAATAGTCATCTTTATAAGGGGTTGTCCCATGAAATGTATTTATCAAAATTACCATTATTAAACAGTTCTTAATTTCTTTTGTTCTAATAGGGGGCATTTTGACAGACAACTATTAAAGTGGTATTCCCTGAACAACAATCATACTTCATATGAAGATACTTTGCAAAATATCATTATGACCCTTTCAAAGAAATTTGCAAAATGGTCTGTCGCTACAAAAAACTATATGAAATCCCTCTTACCCTACTAATGTATGAGCCATGTTGCCAATGGGTACAACCTGTAGCCCATCTTCATCCAGGATGTGCATGCTAAGTTTCTTTCTTTTTTTCCTATTACTACTTATTGGACCATACAAGTGCCATCCTAACAAATGGAGCATGCATAGGGCATGAATGAATTTGTATTAGGAAGCACACAGAGTAAGATGCTGCTGGGAATGTAGTTTTCACTAGTAAGCAGACACTCACACGATACATACTAAGGAGCACCTACCATTGCAAGCTGAAAATATAATGGTGCTATTGGGGTGCAGACCCTGAAAGAGAGGGCTGGTAGGAGGCGGGTGAAGACACAGGTACAGTGCAGATTGTATATTTGCCCAAGATCATTTTTAAGTTGTACGTGGGGAAATACCCTTTTAAGTAAACTCATGATGATTAAGACTACTGAAGAAACAACATAAAAACAATCAAGTGACAATAAATAAAAATCAAAGTCTATTGATTTGTAGAAAAAAGAATCTTTATTGCTTTCCCAGATACAGTGCACAGGCGTTTCACCTTAAGAAGCCAATCTTTTGTCTCTTCTTTCCCAAGCTCTCTTCTTGGTGTAATACATTCTGCAAAGACAAGTGTAACGACTTTGCAACGCGCTTTCCTGTCTAAATGAAGAAAAAAAAAAACAATAATGATTTACTCTTGTAGATCATGCAGAAAAAAAATTACAGGTGAGAAAAAGATGCTTCTAGTTTGCCTATTAAATAACAAATTAAAAAACAAAACAAAAACACCACACATACCGCTGAGGCCTATAAGCGACCTAAGAAAAGGACCTAGGTCATATGTGAGTGACAGGCTATGAATAAGGAGACGCATTAACTCCGAAATGCGTCAGCCATACGCCCTAAATGGATTTAAGGGGTGCCTTTTTGCACGTTATCCCCTTTTAATCGTAATATGTAGCAATAATTAAATTTTAAATTTTATTTGGACCTGGAGATTGATGGACATTTCGCTTTTTCTACGCGTATGTGAGTGACATCCTGGTTACTTTCCTTAGGTCAATAAGGCATGTAAAGAGAGTACCTCCACCGAAACAAGCCCGTGATGCCGTTGGACTGGACAGATGGACTGGTTAGATTTTTCACTGTCCCAGAGTTTAAAAAACAAAAAAAACAAAAAACACACTATATCCTTGCAAGGAACAATATATCCATACAAAAAAAAATAAAATAAAAATAAATCATTTGTAAAACCATGCCAGAGAATCCTACAGTAAAACAAGCCTACATATGACACCGGAATCATACAGAGGTGCCGTAAAATCACAATACCGTATTTTCCGGACTATAAGGCGCACATAAAATACTTCGATTTCCTCAGAAATCGAAAGTGCGCCTTATAGTCCGGTGTGCCTTATATAAGGCTTGAAGCGGCGGCACGCGAAGAGTTAAGCGGCGGCCGCCGGCAAAGTCTCCATGCCGCTTCCATACATTGCAATGGGAGCGTGCTATTCAAATAGTATTCGTTCATCTCTAACTATTTGACTAGCGCGCTCTCATTGTAATGTATGGAAGCGGCATGCAGACTTTGCCGGCGGCCGCTGCTTAAAGGGATTCTACTAGAGATGAGCGAGTACTGTTCGGATCAGCCGATCCGAACAGTACTCGCTCAACTCTAGATTCTACCATTAAAAGAACTTCTTCCCCCTGACCACGTCGGAATAGCCTTAAAAAGGCTATTCGTCTCTTACCTCTTCCATAGTCAGCGCCGCCTTCTCCCTGAGCTGTGTTCGCGCCTTCCGTGTCCCCGTCTGTGTTGTCTTCTTTGGGCCTCATGGATGACGCATGCGCAGTCGGCTCTGGCTGCGAGAGCCTGTTAGAGCCGACTGCGAATGCGTCATCCATGAGGCCCAAAGAAGACAGAGACGGAGCTGCGGAAGAAGGCGGGTAAGAGACGAATAGCCTTTTAAGGCTATTCCGACGTGATCAAGAAGGAAGAAGTTCTTTTAATGGTAGAATCCCTTTAACTCCTCGCGTGCCGAGCGCTTCCATTCATTTCAATGGAAGCGGACCATTGAAATGAATAGAAGCAGCTGGCACGCGGGAGGGTTAAGCGGCCGCCGGCAAAGTCTGCCGGCGCCGCTTTCAATCACATATAAGGCGCACCGGACAGCGCTGCGCCTTATAGTTTGGTGCGCCTTATATATGGACCTAGGCAGGACTATAAGGCGCTCATGGGTAATGCGCCTTATAGTCCGGTGCGCCTTATAGTCCGCAAAATACGGTATACTGAAATGGGATCCCAAATGAAGCGTTGTACAAAATTATTTTTTAGCATATTCATTGATCTGTGTTTGCAGTTTCGACCATCAAAAATGGAAATGTGGAAGCTGTCCAATAGTTATTTGCTATGGACCAAAAAGCTCATTATATTTTATTAGACCTGTTTGATAAATGTCCACTACTGTCTAATTCCATGAATAAAATTAGTTATCTGGTCATAGTTCCCTCGACTTGTAATATGGACTTGGTAACCGAATTAGTTTCAAATACTAAGGAATTAGACATTGATTCATTGTTGTGCAACGGATGGGTAATATGGAAGTAATGTGACAGGTTATTGATTGAGCGGTTCTAGTGATCCACAGGACCTATTTTATGTCGTTGTACCTAGGGATGCAATGGAAAATTAAAATAAATAAATACTACGCAGGTTTTCCCTCAAATCAGCAGTGAATCTAGTGCTATACTGTATGTATGTAATTATACGTTACATGCAGATTATTTTGTATTTACTAAGCTAAATGTACTAGATTCGTCTTAAGTGGCGCAAAAAAATTGTGCTAATTTTGTTTAGCACATTTGTGTGCTAAAAATAATTTTTCCCCCTTGTCTGAAAAGGGGCATGACTTAACAGGAAAGAAATGCAATGATTTCTGCCACAATCGCACTATAATTTAGGCCAAGGTAAAGCAAACAAATTAAGGCTATGTTCATATCTGTGTAGTGCTGTCTGTTGTTCTGGTCCGTTAGAGAGCAGTTGAAACAGCAGACACATACAAAGCTCAACCCCACTATACTGGGATCAGTCAGGTGTCATTTCTGTTTGATAATCTGCCAGATGAAAAATTTGGACTTGCAGCACTAAAACGAGACCCCGATGCAAATGTGAACACAGCCTAAGAGCCGCTGACATAAAAACTGTGTAAAAAAAAAAGTCATACTTGGCTGTAACCAGCGCTTTACTGTTCCCTGCCGCAGTCTGGTCCTGCATGTGACGGGCTTGTGCTGACAGATGTCCTCACTACACGTGACGTCACCAGTTTCTTTCCTGAACCCATTCAGCAGTCACATGCGGCATGGATTTCCACCAGCTGATGCCCAATCCCTTGCATGTACTGGACCAGACTGCAACGGGAGTCACTGTAGCAGTGGACACAATGGAGTAATTTATTTATTTATTTATTTTTTTTTAAAGCTTCAACTTCCTTGGCCTCCTGCCAAGTACTGCAATTCCTGGACAACCCCTTTAAGTAAATCTGCCTCACTGAGTCAGAAAAACGGTCTCCAAAGCCTAAAAATATACATTATGAAATTCATTAGTACAGAATTGTAGAGATTTAAGGCTACATTCACACGACAGAGACCTGCACTTGGTTGTGAAAAAAAAAAGGACTTTTTTCATAGTCGATCCATGAACTTGGCCCGAGAAACAGAAAGTTCCATTTTCCTCTTGGGTCATTTACATTGACCATTAAAACAGTCACGTAAACAGATCCATAAAATTCTATGGGGTGGCTAATAGAAAGGCTAGCACATGGCAGATGAACCCTGTCATGTGAATGAGCCCTAGTGGAGGATTGACAGACAGTGAAGGACAATATTCGTGCATCTGTTATATCCTTACCTCAATCATTTCGAAGATGCTCTCCGGATCTAGACTTCCTCTGCCTATTTTTCTCATACAAGTCAAAGTACCCTTGCTTGTCACAGAGATAAGAAGACTTGCCAAAGAGCAGGCTTCTTCTTGCAATGTGGCATCTACTACATGTCTGTGACCTATCTGAAACGTACAAGAAAACATTTTAGAAATCGTGCACCATTAAACATGAAATCGGATGGTTTATTAAAGTTATAAACAAGCTTATATAAATACTAGTACAGCTTAATATATGAAACTTTGTAATATATAGGCAATTACTTTCTCCATATTAGTCTGAAGTGGAGGGGGAATAGAAAAAAAACACTCCAATAATTGCTCCTGTTACACTCTGCTGTTTCTTGCTTTTTTAATACTGCTAAGTTGTGAATAAGAAGCTGATAATACACAGAATAAGGCAATAAATCAAATTAATCAGATGGCAGGAGAATTGTATTCAACCCCTAACTGCTCCATAGAGTTGTATGTGTGAGGCTGAATATGGACAGGATATAATGAAAAAAGCAGACAGATTTAAAGATAAGGAGCAGGAGAACAGCTTAATAAGCGATGAGGGGAACAGATCTCCTTAATAAAATATATTATAAAGTTTCTTATATTTAAATACTCCTAGTATTTCCATACTATACTTACTCGACTTAGTGTAACAATACAGGGGACATGTTCTACGTTCAGCCGCATGCAGTCAAAAGGATCATCAGAAAGTTCAATGTCTTTGGTTCCCTCGTCATCCTCCAGAACACGTACTTTAGGTATCCTAACGTGCACATGAATCAAAAGAAACATTTCTAATCAGCATGTGTCATATGAAATTTACAAACTTTACTTTTTTGACTGCAATTTTCTATAATTATTATCACAATATACTTCAATATTTAAAGTCAATAAAAGGGATGTGTCAAGATTTATAGGATAGGTAACCTGTCTGATTAGTGGGGATTCAAGCATATGGACCGCCACTGATCACAGGGTTCTGTGACTAGGCGAGACGGATTAATCTTGGGAAAAGACCTTTTAAAGCAGGGGTAGGGAACCTTTGGCTCTCCAGCTGCTGTGAAACTACAACTCCCAGCATGCTCCATTCACTTCCATGGGAGTTCTCAGAACAGCAGAGCCAGTATGCATGCTGGGAGTTGTAGTTTTGCAACAGCTGGAGAGCCGTACGTTCCCTACCCCTGTTTTAAAGGGAATCTGTCAGCAGGAAAATTGGTATCAAACTAATGACAGTGCCTTAAAGGCGGCTTCTACACTTTCTAAAGGTGCCTTCCTTATTCTGCATTGCAGCTCCATTTTCATGAAAATCAGCATTTTATTCATAGGCAAATAAGCTAAAAATGTCTTTAGGGGCGTTTCTTCTGCAAGGACTTCACTCTCTACTCTAGATAATTGCACCTAACTCCGCCTGCTTCTGCTTTGTCACACTTTGCCTATACTTGGGAGCAGACGTGGTTAACCTTAGCTCTGAGGATGTAGCAGATTATTTTTGCCTCACTTTATTAAGAAAAACCTTTTATTTTTCAGCTGCCATTTTTGTATTATATTAGTACATAAGATTCATCTATGTATATTACAATGATAGAAAAAAAATACAAAGACAAAACAATGCAACAAGAAAGAGTTGGAATTGAATAAAACATTACATTTGTGAACTTAAGATGTTACATGATAGATGTAGGTGGATACAATATTAAAGCAAAAGGATGACTTTATTGGGGAAAACTGTACAACTGAAGGGAGGCTCCAGTACCCTGTTGGGTCACCTCTAGTCTAAATACAAGATTAGGCATGGGGGCGTACAGTTTCAGATGTTGTATCTGGGCCTGTAGACCCTGCACATTCACAAGCTGCCAAAAGGGGTGTCCTGCTGGTCCCATAAATGCTCGGTTGGTGATAAAACTGATGAATGGGCAGGCCAAAGAATTGTTGCAATATGGCGGAGCCTTGCCTGAGAATTATTCTGCTGAAAAATGTTAGGTGGAAGCCTTGCCATGAGAGACAACACAAGGTATCCTGCACATATCGCTGGGGTGACCAACTTCTATCTTATAACTACTAGGGGTGACTAACTTCCATGTGATGGCTCCCCAAATAATCACATGAACAGTTGGGGCACAGGAGTGTCATTCCATAGCAAAGGGAGGATTGATGCGCTCACCATGAAGGTCTCCATACTGAAACCCAACCATCATTGGATGTCAAACAGAGCCTGGATTCACTGCTAAAGACGATTTGGTTACAGTGCCTAGCCATGAAGGTTTCTTGTTCATCACACCACTGCAAAGAAAGGTGACAGTGCTGGCTGTCCATGACAGGACATATAAAGGGTGACGCAAGCATCTAGCAATAGCCAGGACAGAGGCAGGGATGTGTAATGAAGTTGTCACCTGTTTCTGGATGATGGATGAGAAAACTGTGGGGGCTGCTTGTACTTGTCAGCAAATCAAATAATCCCCTCTGCAGGTAGAAGTATTCTATTACTGTTATATAAGTGACTCCTCCCGTAGCCTCAGCTTCCCTGCATTACACATGGTCAGCCTCCATACTCCTAACTAAATTAATTTTACGGCTCTCAATAGGGAACTAAAGAATAAAAAAAAAAATCAGATCATTTCACTGAACATCTCACAATGTCCTAATGACACAAATGCGGCCAGATATTCAGAAGCTGTTGGTAAGTTTAGTTAGGCTTTAAGCTTTATTCAGTACTTATCAGGACTGATCTGCTATGTTGCACATTATGGAGCTGGCTTGACCTTCTGCAGTTAGGCAATCCTCCCAGCTCTGCGGAGTCTAATGTGCTGAAGTCAGATGTGAGATAACAAGAATTCAGAATGCACACAGCGCACACACAGCTTTTCCAACAACTTATCACAACAAAGAGATTGAGAGTCAGGACATGTGGATCCCATTGCTTTCATGTACCAAGAACAGCACTAGGAGAACTTCACAGACATTCTTTACATTGTCTCTCTGTCATAACACAAGTGATGTGTGCTTAAACCATTAGTGACAGAGGAAGGGAGCTGCACTACTGTTACCATGGGGATTGCAAGGCTATAGGAAGATTTAAGGACTTTGCTATAAATTACCTTAAAGGGATAAACCCATACTAGAAGTTTAGAGCATGCTAATGGGAAGACCGGATTCCCAATGCACCCAATGTATAATTTATTGCATCTGCTGCCTGTACAGATATGCTGTAGCACTAGGCGGCCCTCTTTCTGCTCCCCAAAGGCCTATGTAATGTGAAATATATAATACAGATACAATGCTGCCATTGCTACATCAAGGAAAGTTTGCCAAACCTTATAACAATACAAAATAAAACAATTAAAAAAAATTAGCGATCCCCTACCATCCCCCATACTACTGTTATGACACCTCCTAGGTCTCTGCTAGTCTCAGACCACAATCCTGTATATGTCTTATCTATACATCTTTATCTATTCAGCGTCTTACCTGGTATTGAAGAGCGCTGCCTTTACTGCTATAGAAATGGTGTCAAAAAGGTTTCCGCCACATTCCAATAGCTGCAAGAAAGGACTATTTTATTATTACAAAATATTGTACATGAGAATAATAAATGTAGAATAAGGCTGTACTTGCATGGCCATTATACATCTGTATTATGCGCAAATTCCATCCTAGCCACGGGATTGATACAGTGTTGGCCAAAAGTATTGCCACCCTTGTAATTCTGTCAGATAATACTCATTTTCTTCCAGAAAATGATTGCAATCACAATTTCTTTGGTATTATCTTCATTTAATTTGTCCTCAATGGAAAACTACAAAAAGAATTGTCAAAAAGCCAAATTGGATATAATTCCAAAGCAAACATAAAAAAGGGGGTGGACAAAGTATTGGCACTGTTTGAAAAATCATATGACGCTTCTCTAATTTGTGTAATTAACAGCACCTGTTACTTACCTGAGCCACCTAACAGGTGGTGGCAATAACTAAATCACACTTGCAGCCAGTTGAAATGGATTAAAGTTGACTCAACCTCTGTCCTGTGTGTACCACATTGAGCATGGAGAAATGAAAGAAGACCAAAGAATTGTCTGAGGACTTGAGAAGCAAAATTGTGAGGAAGCATGAGAAATCTCAAGGCTACAAGTCCATCTCCAAAGACTTGAATGTTCCTGTGTCTACCGTGCACAGTGTCATCAAGAAGTTTAAATCCCATGGCACTGTGACTAACCTCCCTAGATGTGGACGGAAAAGAAAAATTGACGAGAGATTTCAACGCAAGATTGTGCAGATGGTGGATAAAGAACCTCGACTAACATCCAAACAAGTTTAAGTTGCTCTGCAGTCCGAGGGTACAACAGTGTCAACCCGTACTATCCGTCGGCGTCTAAATGAAAAGGGACTGTATGGTAGGATACCCAGGAAGACCCCACTTCTTACCCAGAGACATAAAAAAACCAGGCTGGAGTTTGCCAAAACTTACCTGAGAAAGCCAAAACGTTTTGGAAGAATGTTCTCTGGTCAGATGAGACAAAAGTAGAGTTTTTTGGGAAAAGGCATCAACATAGAGTTTACAGGAAAAAAAAGAGGCCTTCAAAGAAAAGAACACGGTCCCTACAGTCAAACATGGCGGAGAGAGAAAGCACTGGAGACTTCTAAAGTGGCCAGCAATGAGTCCAGACCTGAATCCCATAGAACACCTGTGGAGAGATCTCTTGATAGCAGTTTGGAGAAGGCCCCCCTTCACATCTCAGGGACCTGGAGCAGTTTGCCAAAGAAGAATGGTCTAAAATTCCAGCAGAGCATTGTAAGAAACTCATTGATGGTTACCGGAAGTGGTTGTTCGCAGTTATTTTGTCTAAAGATTGTGCTACCATGTATTAGGCTGAGGGTGCCAATACTTTTGTCCGGCCCATTTTTGGAGTTGTGTAAAATGATCAATGATTTGACTTTTTTTCCCATTCGCTTTTGTGTTTTTTCATTGCAAGCAAAATAAATGAAGATATTAGTTTGTACTTGCAATCATTTTCTGGAAGAAACTGAGTATTATCTGACAGAATTGCAGGGGTGCCAATACTTTTGACCAACACTGTATTTAGGACGCTGCTAGTTCGAGTCATTACACCTACAGTGCATATGGGATTTGCAGCTATAATGCGAACTGTATAATACAGATGTCCTATGGCCAAGTGGATGTTTAACTCTTCCTGAGACAAAGATGTGAAATGACATCATGGCTACATCACACCACTGATACAGCGCCAGTCGGCAGTGCACACAATGAACAATTAGTCAGGAGGTAATTAGTAATGCGAACAGTCTTGTAATTGCCAAGTGCTTAAATCTAAGCCTTTTATGAGCAAACAAAGAAGCGATTTACAAGAACTTAAATTACTGGAAATTAGATGTTTGTTGCAGGATAAAAGGCATCAGATGTAAGGGGAAGAATAAAAAGGGAAATCTGCTTAAGTTATACACAGAAAATGCTCGCTTCATATCATCTACAGCTCTAGCTCTTTGTGGAAATGTAACAACACTTTTCGTGTTAAAAATTCCTCTCGCTTGGTTTGTTTTTTTCTTCTGCATTCACAACTAATATTGAAGTCATAAAGAGGGTTCAGTAAGAAGAAACACCAAGGAAGAAAAACCGCTCAACTTGACAAGAATATCTCAGTTTGAAAACAACGTGGCTGCACGGAATTACCCCTGACTGTATCGAAGTTCAATAGCAGAAAATCCAAGAAAAAATCCAGCATGCCACAACGTAACTAAAACATAACTTTTACTTCAATAAATATAAAAAAGATGGATATTACATCACTCTTATTGGAGATAGGAACATGGCGAAAAGCTGACGCGTTTCGGGACAAGAAATAGTTTAAGTCCCTTACTCATAGCCTGTCCAACAACAAATGTGAAGACACATATATAGGGTCAAAAAACCACACCCATTAGACATAATTAACCCCATCAATGCGGAAAACAAACACATAAATATACTAAGAAATTGAAACCCTATATCATATAGGTCCATTTAACCATACCAGTTGTATTAGACTCATGACATAATACAAGTCATAACAAAAATCCATGAAATACACAGTAAATTCATTAATGATTGTGAATATGAAAAAAATCACAGCCAATAAATAATCAGTCCAAACAATCATAAAACCACAGCATGAAACACACTCCTATATAGTCCACATAAGTAGCATTCTCAAAAACAGTGTAGGAAAATATGTACAACTCCCCCTCCAGATCCGTAAATAAATCCTTAGAGGGAATGTGTTTGTCTCCAACTCCTGCACCGATTCCAATTCCGGAGCATGTAGTTCCGGACACGTGATATTATCACGTGACAAGTCATGTGGTTTGTTTCACTCAATGAGCTATTACTCACTATATTTCAAATTATGATCAGACACTAATATATAAAACTAAGGTCCTGTTTGACATTTAGACCATGTGGTGTCCGAGTGTCAAGTTTCGTAATCCATTAAGCCTCACGTTTGAGGAGCATAGCTTTCCTGTCCCCTCCGTGTACCGGATTTGGAACGGAATCAATGACATAAAATCTAAAGCAAGAGGTATTGCCCCCATGTTCAATAGAAAAATGTCTGGAGACATTGGACATGTTGTCAGCCTGTGTTTTACCACAGTCTGCCAGATGTTCCGCAATACGAACCTTTGCCTGTCAGATGGTACAGCCCACATACATAAGGGAACAGGACGTACATTCGATTCATTGAGTGAAACAAACCACATGACTTGTCACATGATAATATCACGTGTCCGGAACTACATGTTCCAGAATTGGAATCAGTGCGGGAGTTGGAGACAAATCATTAATGAATTTACTGTGTATTTCATGAATTTTTGTTATGTGCTTAATATGACTTGTATTATGTCGTGAGTCTAATACAACGGTTATGGTTAAATGGACCTGATATGATATAGGGTTTCAATTTCTTAGTATATTTATATGTGTTTGTTTTCCGCATTGATGGGGTTAATTATGTCTAATGGGTGTGGTTTTTGACCCTATATATGTGTCGTCACATTTGTTGTTGGACAGGCTATGAGTAAGGGACTTAAAGGGGTATTCCCATAACTCTTGTTCACCAACCTTCAGACTCTGTGCTCTCTTCACTTCCTGGTTTTCTGGGCACATTGGTGGGCGGAGTTTCACTCTCTTAGCTATCTGCTATGTTTGCATTTAGTAATGAGGGATTGGTTGTAAATGCATTACCACAGTATGAAGCGGATGTAGAGGCTGATGTAGCAGATTTGAGTCAGTTTGCATTACATACAGAGGTACGGGACTCCCTATCTCAGTCCTTATCAGCCAAATTCAATTAAACCGGCTGATAAGTTGAAGAGCTGACGATAGAGTTCAGAAATCCCGGAGCGCTCACCTCCCCCTCCCCTATCTGAGGAGCTCCGTTACTTGTCAGACATAAGCAGCACTCAGCCCCTCCCTCCCCCCCTGAGAGCAGGCAGCTATACTTGGGAAATGAAGTGAATAAATTAAGATAGCGGCCAAACAAAGCAATTTTGATAAAGCAATGTATTTAGGAAAAGTCTTAAATCCACATAAACTAGCAGTATAGATAGGATGCTTTTCATGGGACAACCCCTTTAAACTATTTCTTGTCCCGAAACGTGTCAGCTTTTCGCCATGTTCCTATCTCCAATTAGTGTGATGTAATATCCATCTTTTTTTATATTTATTGAAGTAAAAGTTATGTTTTAGTTACATAGTGGCATACTGGATTTTTTTTCTTGGAATTTCAGTAAGAATAAGTCATATTGAAATAGTGGAATAGAAAGACAACTTGGGCTCTCTGGGTGGCGGCTATACAGCACATTTTTGTATGGATACATAATTTTCCAGGACTACAATATCGATGACCTATCAGTGGAGGACCCCGCCGATCAGCTGTTTGAAGAGGATGGCTAGGGTTACTCTCTTTTCAGGACAGTGATGTCACAGGTCACAGTCTGTTCTCAGGGCTAATTTATTGGATATTAGGCCTTGCTGCAGCTCAGTCCCATTCTTTTGGGATACAAAAGAATGGGACGCAGTGCTTGGTGAGCAGTGAAGAGGCTGTTGCATCAGTATGATTGTTGTAGAACCTTCAAGCACCTGTACTATTAATTTGTGAAAAGTGGTTTATAACTAGAGGTATGCTTTATGGAAGAAAAAAAAAAAAAAAAAATATATATATATATATATATATATATATATATATATATATATATATATATATTTTTTTTAGGAGGAATACATTAGGAATTGCACAGTGCAGCATTTTAAAATAAAAGATGCTTCAGAATGGTCGAGAATAGCGGCAATTCTTTAATTCCTGACAGCCAATAATAAAGGGCATATAAAACAATGCAGATATTCTTCCTACATACTAAGGCTATATGCACACAACTTACATTTAGGAGTTTGTGAAAAACAGAGCAGATGACACATGGATGGCATCTGTGTGCTGTCCATGCTTTCCACAGACCCATGTAAGTGAATAAAGGAGCCTGGACCATAAAATGGACAAGAGTAGGGCCTGGCCTGAGTTTCATGGCCAAAGCTCATGGCTCCCACATGCACCCATAAAAATAAATGGACAAAGCCTAACAATGCAGGGTTTTCTTTCCAGCGAATTCTTATGACAAACTGCTATAGATCAGTAAACATTTGCCTGCCATATAACAAAATATCAAATGACAGTATAATAGAAGGACACTGAGGAAAACAGAGGTTTTCATATGAGAATGCATATACTAATCTCACTCACCAGCACGTCCACATACAGGACCCAGCAGTGCTCACCGGTCAGAATGCAGAGCGCTTTACGGTCAATGCTGCTCTTGTTAGCAAATATTTTGTACAGCATGTTGGCAATCTCTGTGCCAAGTTCCTCTCCTCCACGTCCTTCAAACTCTGGAGTGGCATTAGCAGAACTGGAAGAGAAATAAAATAAGTGAAACATTACTTAAATGTATATGGAAATGTATATCTGTACGTTTTGCGGCCCAGGCTCACTAACACAGAAGTCATCCATGTGATGTCCGTGCCATTTAATCATGGCCCAGCTACGTGCACATGTACATGTAGCCTTAAAGGGGTTTAGGATAGGTTATCAATATATGATTACGGGGACACTTCTTAAAAGGGCTTCCACACCTCCCCCAAATATTTAACTGCCACCATGTTATAGAGCACATTACAGTAATAAACAACACACCTCTGTTAAATATGTCAATTTTGTAGCTTTGGATAACAACAGTCTTGAAGACTTGTGTAAATGAGTCAGACCCCTACCGTCTACTGCGTTCGGCACCCTCTGCAATAAGAGCTGACCCTGACACTGCTATGACAACACCAATACTACTTGAGAAGCAAGAGCAGTAATCCAGGGCTAATCCAGGGCACCTAATGTTCCATTTACATAACATTTGTCCCGAAATCTACAAAAGTGATGTAAGGGGGAGTTCACACTTGCGCCTGCTGTCTGTTGCCGTGAATCTGCCTTAATATCAGAAAAACAGATTGGGAACGGTGCAAATGGTGCTTTTAAAAATTCATTCACTTCAATGAGTTTTAAAACAATCCGCTCTTTTGGACGGAGAAACCCACACCAGTTTTTAAAGCATGCTGCTTTCCCTGCATTATGCTAATGGTAAACAGTTATTCTGGGTACAAAACTGCTACAATTAACAGCTGTCTAACTGAAATTAGCATTAAAACATAACCTTTCATCAAAGTCAGCTAAAAATACACAAAGGCCCACTAGAGGTGATAAAGTATTCACATCTTTTGTACGTTTCTCATCTCCTTCACTCCTCCTATTCATCTACAATGCTCCAACCCCCTCAATGTCCATAAAACCCTCATAGAAGAATGCCTGTCTAATGGAGACACAGAAGAGGCTAGAATTGTTAAAAATTAAAATAAAGAAAAGTGCTGGTCTATGTTGCAGCATTTACTGCCTCCAAAAACTGCTGTGAACAAGAGCCTGGCTTGTCTGGTGATCAGGACCAGCCCCCACCTCCTCCTGGCTGCTCTGGCAGTCAATAATGTTTAGACCAATGCAGCTGTCATCAGTGATGACATCACGCTCAAGGTGGGTGTGGCTAACACCTGCAGTCATGTGCACAATGAATGCTACATGATCAGGCCTAGTAAGGAAGAAATTGCAACAAATATGTTTGTCACACATTTCTACAAAAGTAGGAACATTTTATTTGATCTCAGACAAAAAAAAATGTGAAATTAATTTTTCTATCCATAAAAAACAAAACAAACCAACAACTCGTGAAACCCCTTTAACAAGACCACATTTTCTGGGACGGATTTCCAGTTTTCCATACTAGCCATCTTCGTAGAGACGACTGTTCCCCTAGAAGACCACTTTTTCAAGTAATTTTCGGTGGTCTCACAGAGGCTCTACTGTATTTCCCATGAATCCACTTTGATAAAGCTCTGCTAACCTATTCCTCAAGAACAGCTGAAGAAACACTCTGGCATATCAAAGACCATGTTAATAAGCTATGTATTATGGGAAGTGCTAAATCTTAGCTGCAAACATAATGAATTCATCCTGTAATTCACATTCATCTGTTAGTAAGTGAAATCAGACCGCTCTGCTCAGATGCGAAAAATCTGGCTATATGACACTTATTTATGGCTTTCCACGAAGTGAACCCTGCAAGGATGATTCCCAGAGGTGGCAAATTCACTACATGTGGGTATATGACCACAAGATCTTTTTATGTGCACTGGTTGCACTTATCTGTTTAAAGATCAACTCTATTAACCTCCTGAAATATGTCAAATAAAAAATCCCAAATTTTCCATGTTTGTGTCATAGTGAACCATATAATTCTGAACAGACATTTAAGAAAGCAGAGATAAAATAGTTTCCATCTTAAACAATGAACATTTGGGGGGGGGGGGGGGGAATAAAAATAAAGTGTGAAAGTTGTGCTAAATTCTACAGCAGTCCGATAATACTTTGGGAATCAGTCCGTTGCATGATGTACTGCGGGAATATTCTGTGTAAATCATAGAGAGGCCAAAGAGACAATTAAAAGAAAATATTTGGTCTGTAAGGCTAAGGCCCCACGGCACAAAACAAAGTAAAGCGCTGCGGGAAAAATCGCGGTTGGAACGCATCACGGTTCTTCCCACAAAACTTTGAACAGAAATCTCAAGAGTTTTCCTTCGCAAACTTTCTGCTACCATTATATCTACAGGGAAGCCGTCGGTATTTTCATAGATATAATCAACATGCTGCGATCTCCAAAACCGCGCCAGTTTGGAAAATGGTAGCGTGTCCACCCTGCGATTTTTACCGTAAAGTGGGCATGGGAATTGCATGAATCCCATCCACTTTGCAATTACTGTAAAATGATGCAATTTTTGCTGGAAGCAAATCGCAGCATTTCCGATCATTGGAGCCCCAGCCTAAAGAGATTTTCCAGGATCCTTAGGATAGATCAATACATGATCAGTGAGGATCCAATACCTGGTAACCCTATAGATCAACTGTTTGAAGAGACTGCAGTGCTATACTTTGCAAAAGGTCTGTGCTTGGTATTGCAGCTCAGCCCAATTTAATTGAAAGGGATTGCAATAATTTAATTAAAGGGATCGCAAACAGTCAATGTGACGTATGAACGTATTCTGACCAATAAAGTGGAAGTGGTGCTCATACAAGAACTGCTGCTTCTTCAGGCAGCTGATCTGTAGGGGCCCCTGATGTTGGGTCCTCACTAATCAGACACATATTGATTACCTATTCTTAGGATAGGTCATGGATAATTCCTGAAAACCTCCTTAAGGTTCAAATAGGCATAGTTGTTATGGGGTTAAAGAATAGTTACTAGAATAATTTGCTGTCTTACGGCTACATGTTATGTGACTCAGATGGCAAATATTACAGGGACTACGATATAAAAAAAAGTCTAAATGGAAAAGTGACTTTGTTGCTCAAACCAACCTATCACGCGTGACTTATATTTTTCGAGCGCACCATAAGAAATAAAAGCTGCAGTGGGATTAGTTGCTATAGACAACAAAGCTAAGCTCCTTTTGGACCGTTTATAGCTCTTTCTACCATATTTCCACTTTTTATCTTATATTCCAGCACCAGTAGCCAACGGTAGTAACTGCATTGAAGTACTTAATATTTTTCCACTATAGGATGTCTAACCATATTTTTAACATTAGAGGGCGATGTTGCACTAAATCAGAAGTAATAGGATGCCAATGAAGGAAGTTGTCAAGAGATTTATGCAGAACTGAACCTAACAGACTCACAGCAATGTAAAAGAGCGACATTTCTTCCTGCACCAGAGCCGACTTCCTCCAGTCACGTAATCTCCGACTATTCTCAGGGAGGGTCACATTGTGCACAGTTACTTACATGAAGCACCATAATTATCTAATGTAATTACAGTACACAATGTCTAAATGTAAATCTAATTACTTGTCACAGCTATGTTTATGAGGAAGCTGGGAAAACAGCACTGCACAAAACAAATAAGCCAAGGGAAACCTAAAATGTGCTCCAGTAACAGCGTTTATACCCGGTGGAATAGCAATGTACATTTTTATGCCGAAATATACATTTTTTTTTATGTTCTGAGATGTCAAGATTACAATGAGAGGTAAAACCTATATTACAAAACTGGGGCACATATGACAGGGCTACATTATTGACAATACATGATGGGCACAGGTCAGCTCCCCATCCAGCACATAATACAGAGCATGCTCATAGCTCCCCCCCACAAGTCAATGAGATACTCTCTGCCCAGCTTGCAGGCAATAATTTACCGTGTATACTCGAGTATAAGTCGAGTTTTCAGCACAGTTTTTGTGCTGAAAAAGTCCCAATCGCCTTATACTTGAGTCAAGCTGTGCTAATGGTGACCGCTCTACTTCAGCCGCTGGCTTCCTGCGTCAACCGGAAACATCACCTGCTCGGACAATACTGAGCTAAAGAGAGAGCGCCGCCAGCCATAGCACACATCTAGCCAGAGCTGCTGCCTGCACAGACCCTTTTGCTAGAAGCAAGTACTTGCCTACCATTCTTGCCGCGTTCAGCGCTATTCCATCCAGCTCTATGGTGAGGCCTTCGCTGTGGTCAGAGCGGACACCATCTTCCTTGGGCTTACTCCAATCGGTGTGGCCTGTGGTGGTTCCGGATTGTGGAAGCCAACCCAGTGCTGGTGTTTGCAGGGACCAACACAAACAAGGACAGCATCTCCACCCAGGTGAGGCACGGAGGCTTTGCATACATCCCTGCTGCGCTTCAGTGTCTAGGATACTCCTATAGTTCGGGAGAAGCAAACGTGGCCGCCGCCATCTTGCAGCCTATACAAGGGAATCACACTACTACGGGTGAGGAGTTACAACCCAGACACCAGCCTGGGCTATAAGAAGACCTGTGTGATGTTCAACATCGGGGCCCTGGACAGTCAGATCGCCTACGAGCAGAACCTGGACCATGATGAAACTCTGAAGGCCGCCTCCAGGTACTACCAGCTTTCCAGTGGGGCCTTCTCCCACATAAAAGACACTGTGCTGTCCTCCCTGAACCGAGACTACACGGACATCTCCATGGACACTGTGGGCAGTCTGAGTATCATCATGCTGGCCCAGGCGGTCTTCTTCCTCAAACCCACCAGAGACAAGATGAAGGATGCTGTCATAGCCAAGCTGGCCAACCAAGCTGCTGACTTCTATGGAGATGCCCTCAAGCAGTGCCAGTACAAAGATGCTCTGCCCAAGGAGGTGTACCTTATACTGGCCGCCAAGCACTGTATTATGCAAGCCCATGCAGAGTGCCACCAATCTGTCTTGGCAAAGCAGGAGAAGAAGTTTGGGGAAGAGATTGGAAGGTTACAGCATACTGCTGACCTGGTGAAAACGGTCACCTCAAGGTAGGCAAAACTATAACTCCCATGTATTAAATATTTTACCCCCTTCCCTACCCCAGCACCCAAAAACTCCGGCCACCCTACCCATCCCGTTGGTTTTATTAGTATCTATTTTAGTTTTTGAAATTTTCCACTAGCTGCTGCATTCCCCCCCCCCCCATCGGGTTATACTCGAGTCAATAAGTTTTTCCCGTTTTTTTTATGGTAAATTTAGGGGCCTCGGCTTATACTTGGGTTGGCTTATACTCTGGTATATACGGTATATATCTCTACCTGATTCTGCAGCAATTCCAGTCAGAAAGCAAAAACATACAATAATAAGAAAAACTGATGGAAAAAATGTTTTAGAAGTTAATACAAACATAAGGTGTTTTCTAGGGTAAAAAAACATAATTATGCTACAATTAGACACAGGTGTAAATGTGGTGCATATTTGGGGCAATGGGAAGCATCTAGTTTGGGCTCAAATTTTTTGACTTGCTAGATATGTGGATTCTCAGTAAAAGGGACATAGCATGGCATGCAAAAACAAAAAGAAGGGGACTTTAGAACGACGACGCACCAAAATTGTCTGGATCATTGTAAGGCAACTACAACATGATATAATCTTAGGCTAGACAGTCTAAGGACATGCCAGATTTAATATCCAGCACTAGCCACTGTGATAAATTTGGTGTATTTTCTGCCTGTCTAAGTTTACACCATGAAAACAATGGGAGGTAAAATTTAGGCGGAATCTTCCCCCAACTCTGTGGCAAATCCTCTGTGTGAACTTACCCTTAACCTGCTTCTCGAGTTCTTAAATAAGTCAGATGATCACAAGGTGACTTTGTTTTGGAGCACGGACTGCTTTGCCTTTGAGACCTACTATGTGTCCTCGGTCCTAACTTTTTGGAGAAAATGCCTTGTCGCCCCCTCCTCTGCCTCTCACATAATCTGCTCCCTACTGCACCCATCTCATAAATTATCTAAATGTTTTCTCACTTATAAAGGGGGTTGAGGAAGAAGCAAAGACACAGGCCTGGAGCAGATTTTTCTCTTACCACAGCTTTATTCACATCTCTGCTCAGCACTGCTAGAACCTGACAGAAAACTGCTATAAAAGAGCTAACTATATTGTTACAGCATGTCCCTGTGCTTATTTCTCTGTCACTGGGCTCCTCCTTACACCTCCTACTCCATAGACTTCTATTTAACCTAATCTATCCATTCTCTTCAGTGAAACAGATCTAGCAGTGAACGGAGCATGGAGTATGAACTGAGACATAAGATTATCGCTCTGATAAGACACATTACAAAGGTTTGTTATATTCACCTGAACTATTAATTTACAAAAAATAAATAAATCCGCTTATAATTGAGGTTTATTAGGTTTCCGATGACAAGTATAGTGCTCCAGATTACACTATACCTACTATAACAAGCACCAGACCAGATATGCTTGTGTTTTTTCTTTACATGCAATGATCGGTGGCTTGCATCATTTGAGTCCCCGGCAGGTACAAGTATCAGAATTATATGGCATTTTGAAACAGGATCACAATGGGTCAAAAATATAAAAGAAGCCGTATTTACATTACAGATTGTCCTCTGCCCATTTTCCAATGTTTCTCCCCCTTCCTATTACCTGCTTATAAAATATATTTACCCCACCTGTTCGCCCCTTTAAAGAAATGTTGTTTGCTTTCTTACTGCGGCAGGATAATAAAATGTAGCCATGTTACTTGTGTTTCTACGCCTATTAGTGTATTCATAGTATATCATATGACTATGTTAATCTGCAGAGATTCATGTACTAACCAGTCAACAAAGAATTCCAGATAGCCTTCTGTAGGACACTCCAACTTTGGTGTACCCATTTCTGCTTTGACTCCCACCAATACATCTGTGTGGCCCTGAAATATAACAAAAATTAGTAATGTAAAAATATTAAATACATAAATATATATTTACTATGTAAGGTAATGAATGGTACTGTGTTTGCAGTCCAGTCTGTGTGGGAAACAAAGCAGCTAAGTAATAGAGAATTATGTGCAGCTACAAGTCTGTGGTGGTGAAGGCTATACATAAAGCCTTTTCTCATATAAATTCTGGTAATGTAATGGACAGATATATTTGCAATAATGATCACAACTACTAGGATACATGACTAGGGAGCCAATAGGGTCATTTTACTATTTTAGACAGACAAGCACAATACTTGGATCTCCTGCACTCTTGCTTGGTTGAATACAACTATATCAGATACCAGGGGTACTCAACTACATTTAGTAAAGGTCCACATATTAAACATGTCTGGTATCTACAATATTTTTCAGACAAAAGACACGTCTGACTATAAGACGCACTCCAGGTTTAGACAACAAAAGTGTAAAAAATAAGTAAATAAAAAATTTCCCAATGTGGCATTATACTGTGTGAAACCACAACATGGCATTGTTCTGTGCATGGGACAACTAATGTGGCCACTAAGTGGGGGGGCCACTAAGAAGCATTATACTGTAGGTGGAGGCACGAAGGAGTATCATACCGTGGGTGGGGGCACTAGGGAGCATCATACTGTGGGTAGGGGCACTAGGGAGCATCATACTGTGGGTAGGGGCACTAGGCAGCATTATACTGTGGGTGGGGGCACTAAGAAGCATCATACTGTGGGTGGGGGCATTAAAGGGATTCTATCATTGGAAAAAGCGCTTTTGACCTAAACACATATCTGAATAGCCTTTAAAAAAAGATTATTCCTTTGTCCTCACCCTTTTTTAAACCGCTTTATTCCTGCTAATTAACCCCACAGAGCACCCTGGGCATTCCCCAAGGCCTATGAGCACCCCCCACGTCAAACCTTTAATACCGCCCCTCTACTGCTTGTGCTCCATCTGTCATCTTCCTCCCCGGATACTCCTCCTCAAACCCCAGCTCAGTTCTCCAGAGAACTACACCAAAATGGCTGCCTGGATAGTACTGAGCATTTCCGAGCAGCCATTTTGGTGTACTTCTCAGGGGAGCTGAGCACTGAGATTTGAGGAGGAGGGCAGACGGAGCACAAGCAGTAGAGGGGCAGTATTAAAGGTATGACGTTGGCGGGTGCTCGGAGGCCTTGGGGAACGCACAGGGTGCTTCATGAAGTTAATTAGCATAAAGAAATAAAGCGGTTTAAAAATAAAAGGCGGGGACAACAGAAATAGTAAATGTAGTAGTAGAATAGCCTTTTTAAAGGCTATTCAGACATGTGTTTAGCTCCAAAGCACTTTTTCCAATGATTTAATCCCAATAAGGAGCATTATACTTTGTGATATAAATTAAAGTGAATGTAATGTGCTTATCGGTGGCTATATATGTATATACGTGAGTTATCCATTTCTTTATGGTCCTCAGCTGTATCAAGTGACCAGCTTCTCCAAATGATAGTGTCTTGTGTGTACAGAAGTCATTTCTCTATTCATTCCCATGAGAGTCTCAATGTGAGGCTCAGCAATGTAGAGAAACTGACTTCTTGTCTATACATGATTGTCTTGTTTCTGGTCACATGATACAGCTGAGGACTAGAAGGAAGTGGATAAGTCACACATACAGTCACCTGTAATAACATTACCTTCACTGCACTCTACACCATGTAAATAGTGTAACGGCAAAGAAAATAAACATTTTTGTGGGACCGATACTGTAAAGGGATTCTACCATTAAAGCAACTTTTTTTCTAATTACCACGTCGGACTAGCCTTAAGAAAGGCTAATGAGGTCTCGGCAGCAATGGGGGCGTCCTTCTTCTTCATCTGCCTCCTCCCCTTGTCTGTCGTCTTCTTTCTTCGTCATGTCTGACGCCTGTGCAGTCGGCTGCAATTGCGCGCATACGCAGTACGCTTCTCACATCTTCGCGGAACAGAGTGTACAGTCATGGCCAAAAGTTTTGAGAATGACGTAAATATTATATTTTCACATGATCTGCTGCCCTCTGGTTTTTATGTGTGTTTGTCAGATGTTTTTATCACATACAGAAATATAATTGCAATCATATTATGAGTAACAAAAGCTTATATTGACAGTTAGAATGAGTTAATGCAGCAAGTCAATATTTGCAGTGTTGACCCTTCCTCTTCAGGACCTCTGCAATTCTCCCTGGCATGCTCTCAATCAACTTCTGGACCAAATCCTGACTGATAGCAGTCCATTCTTGCACAATCAATGCTTGCATTTTGTCAGAATTTGTAGGTTTTTGTTTGTCCCCCCCGTCTCTTGATGATTGACCACAAGTTCTCAATGGGATTAAGATCTGGGGAGTTTCCAGGCCATGGACCCAAAATCTCTATGTTTTGTTCCCTGAGCCATTTAGTTATCACCTTTGCTTTATGGCAAGGTGCTCCATCATGCTGGAAAAGGCATTGTTGATGGCCAAACTGCTCTTGGACGGTTGGGAGAAGTTGATCTTGGAGGACATTCTGGTACCAATCTTTATTCATGGCTGTGTTTTTAGGCAAGACTGTGAGAGCCGAATCCCTTGGCTGAGAAGCAACCCCACACATGAATGGTTTCAGCTTTACAGTTGGCATGAGACAAGACTGGTGGTAGCGCTCACCTCGTCTTCTCCAAATAAGCTGTTTTCCAGATGTCCCAAACAATCGAAAAGGGGATTCATCGGAGAAAATGACTTTACCCCAGTCCTCAGCAGTCCACTCCCTGTACCTTTTGCAGAATATCAGTCTGTCCCTGATGTTTTTTCTGGAGAGAAGTGGCTTCTTTGCTGCCCTCCTCGAGACCAGGCCTTGCTCCAAGAGTCTCCGCCTCACAGTGCGTGCAGATGCACTCACACCTGCCTGCTGCCATTCCTGAGCAAGCTCTGCACTGCTGGTAGCCCGATCCCGCAGCTGAAACACTTTTAAGAGACGGTCCTGGCGCTTGCTGGTCTTTCTTGAGCACCCTGGAGCCTTTTTGCCAACAATGGAACCTCTCTCCTCGAAGTTCTTGATGATGCGATAGATGTTGACTGAGGTGCAATCTTTCTAGCTGTGATACTCTTCCCTGTTAGGCCATTTTTGTGCAGTGCAATGATGACAATGATGCCAAGCACCAGCCTCCTTTTAAAGTGTCCAGTGGTGTCATTCTTACTTAATCATGACAGATTTATCTCCAGCCCTGTCCTCATCAACACCCACACCTGTGTTAATGGAGCAATCACTGAAACGATGTTAGCTGGTCCTTTTAAGGCAGGGCTGCAATGATGTTGAAATGTGTTTTGGGGGATAAAGTTCATTTCATAGGCAAATATTGACTTTGCAAGTAATTGCTGTTAAGCTGATCACTCTTTATAACATTCTGGAGTATATGCAAATTGCCATTAGAACAACTGAAGCAGTAGACTTTGTAAAAATTAATATTTGTATCATTCTCAAAACTTTTGGCCATGACTGTACTGTGCATGCTCAGTAAGGTCCGTACAGCCCTCCAAGGCCTGGATGAGTTCACTCACACGTCGGAGGGCTGTACGGACCTTACTGAGCATGCACAGTACACTCTGTTCAGCGAAGATGTGAGGAGCGTACTGCGCATGCGCGCAATTGCAGCTGACTGCGTGGGCGTCAGACATGACGAAGAAAGAAGACGACAGACAAGGGGAGGATGCAGATGAAGAAGAAGGATGCCCCCATTGCTGCCGAGACCTCATTAGCATACCGGTAAGTACCGGTATTTCAAAGGAATGGCGCGACGGAGACCACATCTAAAGGTAGGAGACGAATAGCCTTTCTTAAGGCTATTCCGACGTGGTAATTAGAAAAAAAGTTGCTTTAATGGTAGAATCCCTTTAAGCAAGCCTAAGTGTCATATTGAGGCATAGCTGTATGGCATCTCACCTGTTTGCTCATGTAATGTGGTATAATGTTGGGTAGACTTTATGGCCTTAGCCAATAGTTAAACCACATGGGACATATCCTAACCTGCATAATAAAAATGACACCAGTAATCTGACTGTGTGAATTTAATGTTCATCCATTCATCAATGTTCACACATATTTTAAAATGTTGTTGCTAGTGAGGCCAGTAGTAAGACATAGCCTGGAATTAGTGCATATTTTACGTACTTATAAGGGGAGGCACCTATGCATTTCACCATTATAAGAACACTATTAAAGAGGACCTTTCACCATCTGGGGCACATGCAGTTTAATACACCGCTAGAAAGCCGACAGTGCGCTGAATTCAGCGCATTATTGGCTTTCCCGTTCTGTGCCCCCGGTGAAGAGCTATCGGTGCCAGTACCATAGCTCTTCACTGTCAGAAGGGTGTTTCTGAGAGTCAGTCAGGAATGCCCTTCCTCACAACAGCGCTGTACTGTGAGAGCAGTCGTTGCTGACCACCCAGCCAAGATGGACTCTATGGACGAGTACTATCAGGAAGGGAGGGGGGGCGTTCCTCACCACTCTCACAGTACAGTACTATAGGCGCTGCTTTGAGGAAGGGTGTTCCTGACTGACTGTCAGAAATGCTCTTCTGACAGTGAAGAGCTACAGTACCGGCACCGATAGCTCTTCACCGGGGGCACAGAATGGGAAAGCCGATAAAGTGCGCTGAATTCAGCGCACTGTCGGCTCTCTAGTGGTATATAACACTGCACATGCCCAAAGTGATGAAAGGTCCTCTTTAAACTAAAAGGACAGTGACACCCTTTGTATTGAACACAGTTAGAACTGCACTCAGTTCTGTGACGTTGAGCCCACAGTCCTAATTTCAGCATAACTTTTATTCCAGCTCGGTTAAATAACTTACAATTTTCACACGTGCAGATCCAGTAGTGTTTGACACAACATCAGTCTCCACTTCAATTCCTCGGTAGTCTTCACATCCTCTGCCATCTGCCCGCAGATCATCCTACAGAAGCAAATCAAGCCATAAGTATAGCTTATTTTTCAGGATCCATTTTGTGGAAAAATTCTCATGTACAAGTATTGTCACAGATTTGCAGTAAATTTGACCCTATGCATTTGGAAGGGTGAAAAGATTTTACTAAAAATTTGTGAAAAAATTGGGTGCAACCAGTTGAGGAGACTCTACATATGCTCACTTTACTCAATCAGTGTTGAAAGTGATATCCTCCTTTAACAAGGGGAATGGTAGCACTGGGTTACCAAATTATTCTGAATTTTCTAGGAGGAATAACTCCTTGTTAAAGGGATTCTATCAGGAGAAAATAGATATCAAACTAATGACTTTGTAGGGCGGCATCTAGTCTTTCCAAAGAGGATTTCTCTTATTCTGTATTGCAGTTATCTAAACCAGAGTGAAGTCCCAGCCGGAGAAGAAATGCCCCTGAAGCCCTTTTCAGCTAGTTGGAATAAAAAAACAAACAAACCTGATTTTCATGAAAATGGAGCTGCAATGCAGAAGAAGCAAGCCATCTTTGAAAAAGGTACAAGCAGCACTACAAGATACTGTCTTTAGTCTGATACAGATTTTCCTGCTGATAGACTCTCTTTAATGAATTGCTGTCAGATACTTATGAAGGAATTGGAGCAGGAATCTGATTGTGGAAAAATAGGGGAGTTGGTGTTTTAGCCTACAGACTATTCCATAGCCCTGCCCACATGTACACTGCTCAGTACTGCTGTATAATGTCTACTATGCTGCTACCTCCAACGGTGCACTACAGATATATAGGGAAACATGATCTCTTCTGGTCTGTATGCAATGTATAGGAGACATCCTAGGAACTTGTTTCCAGCCACTAGTTCCGAGAAACTGATATAAAGCCTACAGAAGTAAAAACAAGAGAGGCAACATCTGAGGAAGCTTACATGTAAAATGTGCATTGAGGTGCTGCAACATGCTGTTCAAGTACTCCTTATTTGGGGCATTTTACCTTGTTTCTTGTTACATGTGATCAATGGGTATTATAACTATGAATTACATAGGGTCTAGTTAATGTGGTGATCAAGTGCTTACCTCCTGCTTTAATTAATTGAATATTTATTACGTATTGATATAACAAATCACTGAATATAGTCGACTGACTAAACTCTTTATATATATTTACAGATACATGGTAATAGGAGTTAATAGTTAACAGGCTAACACTGATGGAATTTAGTAATTCTTCTAAGCCACTTTGTGACATAGACGGGCGTAAATGTGGTACACCTTCGGCACACGGACCTTTCTTACACCAAGGATACATTACATTGATTCTAAATGCTGTTCTCTTGGATGGAGCATGATGGAAGCGAGTGCAAGTTATACCTGGAATCTATGCCTGATGCAATTTTGGTATCTTTGCATATAGAATAAATACCCCCCCCCCTCCTTATTTGTGTAGTGGCCATACTGGGTTACTACAGCTCAGCTCCTATTCAAGGCCAGGTCTTTAAAATCCTGAAAACCCCTTTAATACACAAGCCAAAGTGCAAACAGCTGCATTGGTAATTTACACTGTGGAATGTTTCCCCTTTACATTTCATAGCAATGTGATTTTAAGAAAACAAAACAAAAAACACTCTCACATGGGCTTGGATAATCATTTGGTGATAGTTCTGCCAATAAACTTGTTGACAGTTTCCACTAACAATCAGCAGTGCAGCTTTGTACTATCATAGAGGATGTAGCTTGGGGCTAGTAACAATGTATTTACATTCTTACTCCCCTTTCTATATGACATTGCTACTATATGTATATATCTATAGCCCTGTATATTACAAACACTTTCCATAAAGTAAAATGCACCGGGCTGTTTCTGCTAACTTCCATGAAGACGCTTCTTATTGGGGATGGTGGACTGGACTTCTATGTTATGGGATTGGTGGGGGTCCTAGGAATTGCCCATAAATATAACACTGAAGGCAGATTACCCCGATTTGTCTAATACCTATGACGTACCACTATCCTGACCTCTATATGGAATATACACAGACGTTGCCTATAGGACTCACGGCTCAGCAGGATTTTATAATGAAAGCTGAGAGAATAAACCACACAGGTCTATTTACAGAGATGACATTGCACCGACACTATGCGCTACACAATCACACCTGTACTCCATGCAGGATGTACACCTTCTCAGCCTCACTTAGGACCACCGAAGCCATGCTGCAGCTCTCTCCTTCCGCCAATACACGTCTCCTACGTCATCAAAGTGCGCCGGCTGTGCTTCACGCTTCTCCCACATGAGCACCTAGCAAACACTACGTCATCAGAGAGCTGCCGAGCCTCCTGCTCCCTACTCCCCACCCCTCCCCTTAGTGCTGTGCGCGGTGGTGGGTGCGGCGGAGGTGCCCTCTGGTCTATCACCTAACCCCCACCTCCTCAGTGTGGGTGGGGAAACCCCGGGGCTGTCACCGGTCTATTGTAACGCGGAAGCAGAGGAGACATTGTGAATGGTAAGCCATTATATGGGAGCCCTGATAGTATAGTAGTGTATGTGCATAGTGCAGAGTGGGGGGAGCTGGCTCTCGTCTTCCTGCTTCTAGTTATTATATGAGAATATTGCCAGGGTTGTTCCTTCCTCCCTCATCTAGTGAAGGTTTTTGGCTAGTAGTGTATCTGTAGTGAGCTAGTGATATAGAGTAATGTACAATGTTTAGGCTTTTCTGGTCCATCATAGAAGCAGAACAATAAAAGTGATGGATCTGTCATAAGACGGACACCCGATGGACCTCATTGACCATAGTGGGGTCCCATGGGTTTCCATCATGTCATCTGCTATTTTATTGGACAGAAAACACACTACACTGCTCTAGGCGGTAAGACATTATTGTCGGATTTTGCGATGGAGGTTCCGATGTAAAGGCAGCATTATAGTAAGACCTGATTCATTTCTATTAGTCGCTGCAAGGTGATAGTGTCAGAGGTCTGGATTGTGCCGTTAAAGGAGTCTTTCCAGTATTATGTGTTTCAAGTTTTATTAAGGGTCAGGTCTATAGAAATTCAAGATTGTCTTTAAAACATTCTTCCTGTTGTGGACCCTGCAGTGGACAGCGGTTTGCTTAGCATTATAACACTATTACAGCTCAGCTTTCATTTGCTTTAAAGAGGACCTTTCACCGCTTGCACCCACTCTTTGTATACCTATAACTAACCAGTACTCACCTCTCCCTGATCCTTCGTTTCCAGTGCTGGCATCTTCATTCATCTCTATAGTTCCCAGCCTGACATCACCAGTGACATCCGGTTTGATCTAGGAGACCTCTCATCTGCCACATGTCTTTTGTCTAGAGGTCACCACTATAGCCTGTGATTAGCTGCAGTGGTCAGCTAGCACAAACAGCCCAGAGATCTGTACACACACGAATGGATACAGAGGCTAAGGGAGAGGTGGGTACTGGTTACTCTAAGTTCACACATGCGCTTGGGTTTACGTTCTTCGGGTCCTCTTGGGGACTCGAAAAACAGAAACTCAAATCCGCTTAAAAGTGGTTACCTACGGACCCCATAGACTATAATGGGGGCCACCGGGTTTCTGCTCGAAAAATGCAGAGTGAAAAGTCCTGTTTTTCTCACCGCATTTTTCAAGTGCATTCAGGGACAGAATCCCTGAACGTAATCCAAGCACTGGTGTGAACCCAGCCTTAGTTATGTTTATGGCCCCATTAGTAGAAATAAAAAATTAAACACAGGACATTTTTAGGCTGAGGCCCCACATTGCGGAAAAGCAGCTTTGTTTTGGTACATATTTTGCTGCCGTTTATTGAGGAATGGTAGAAGTAAAAGCACTTTGGCTACAACAGGAATGGGAAATATATACATTCTTGGCTTTGGCTCAAGAAAATGCAGCAAAATTTGCAACAAAAAAAAGCAACTCTTCCGTAACGTGGGACTTTAACCATAAAAGGGTTGTCCAGGAGATTTTTTTTTTTTTTAAATTAGGCCAGGGAGGTGAAAAAAGGGTTCATCTGTCCCTGGTGCCCCGATGTCTCCCAGAGCAGTCCAGTCCTGCAGCTCTCTTGTTTTCTTCTGGTGGAAGTCCCCACCACATGTGACCGCTGAGGCCAATAAGCAGCTTCAATGAAGGACATAGAACACCACTATCTTTGATATACCCGAGTCCTTTTCTTAGGCCACTGATTTGTTTTAGTGGTTATGTGACCACTTAGGCCTAACAGCGGCCTCAGCGGAAGGGACATAGGGCGTCACAGCTGGTGAGGTCTTCTGGCAAAAGAAGACAGCTGTGTTTTTTTGTTTTGTTTTTTTCACCTCCCCTAGCCTAATTATAGAAAAAAAAAAAAAAAGACTGGACCAACTCTTTAAGGGCTTGTTCACACGGGGCAAAAGGGTGCGGATTTTGACACTGAATCCACGTCATAATCTGCCCTCTCACAATAGCCTTCTATGTAGACCGCTAGCTTACTTTTTTCCCTGAGCGGCATGTTGCCACTCACGGACAATAGAAGCGAGCTGCCCTTTCTTCATGCGGATTCTGCAGCTAATTCCGCCCCGGCGTCCGCCTCACGGCAGCAACCTCCAGACTAGGCCCATTCATTTGGGCCTACTCTGGAGCGGGAAGCCGCGACTGTCAGAAGCCGCAACAGTCGTGGCAGGCGCATTTTGGCCCTATTCTGATGCGGCTTCCCGCGTCAGTATCAGGACCAAAATACACCATACCGTGCCCTGTGTGAACGGGGCCTAAGGGGAGCTGAGCTGCGGTAACGCCACATAATCAATACACAATGTATGGAGGTAGTATTGAACAACTGAATATCGAACAAAAAGCCTTCAAAAAAAAAAAAATCCTGGAAAGCCCCTTGAAAGGGAGTCTGCCACCAGTAAATTTTGTTATAAACCTAATTCTAGCACCTTGTAGAGGTGAAAGAACAGTTTCAAAATATGCCTTTGTTATTCAACTTTAAAGCTCCATTTTTATGTAAATTGCTGTTTATTCATATGCAAATGAGAGGAAAGTGAGTGAAGACTTGGCTAACTAAAATACTCCCCCGCTCCTTATTTGCATATGAAAAATTGCGATTTATGTGAAAATGAGGCTCCAAAGCTGAATAACAGAGGCATATTTGGAAGTTCTAGAAACACCCCTACAAGGTACCATGACTAGATTTATAAAGAATTTACTGCTGACAGACTCCATTCCATTTATAATTCTGTATTTTTTACATTTGGATATTGACACTAAAACACAGAATGACCCCATAGTTTGTTTTGATGATCTTTATAATCTTGGGTAAATGGCATGGCTATGGTTTTTATATACCGGGGGGGGGGGGGGGGGGCTCTATTTGCTACTTAGTGCTCATTGACTCGTATAGACTGCAATAGAGAAAAAAAAAGAAGACGGTTGCTGTCTTCTCCTCCAGGTCCTTGCTTATCTCTGACACTCGGGCACCCCACCTGCCACATTACAGAACTTTTTAAAAATGTTGCTGTACATTTAGAATGGAATGTGGGTAAAGCCCAGGAATATGCATTGTTCATTATGAGTGACCATTCATGTAACAAGGATGGCTCAAGCCTGTCACAACAGGAACTGCTCATTCAGGGCAGTTTCTTCATCTGGTTAGTATGGGATGGTCCTAAGCAGATACAGGGTCATGGGTTCCTGACCTTTCCTGTCATTGGTGCCATCTGCAATGTTTTAATTATTTTATGGGGTGATAACACCCTATAATAGGGTACACTAGCACCGGGATTGTAAGGAACCCTTCAGATGTTTCTGTGGAAATTGTTCTTTATGACTGTAGTATCTAGTATAGTGTTTGTCTTGGCTGAAAGCATGTCCCATATTTTCTAAGATTAGGAGCTGAGAGATAAGATGGAAGTGGTGTACCGCTCTGGGCTCAGTTACATTCTGCAGTATCACTTGGAGATGGGCATTGTATGAAGGCAGCCTGGTATTGCATTGCACTATGGTAAAATGTCATTCTACTTCACAATACAACTGAACAAGCATTTTCATTGTCCAATGCTGGGCTGTTCTCTCCTCAAGTCTAGTCTATGAATGCTGCAATAAGCAGACAGTGAACTGAATAAACAGTGCAATATTTATACAGGAGGATATGGAGCCTGTCGGGCACCTACTCTGCTCACATCGTGTTTGGGTGATAATGTTGTAGTTTAAGATATACTTGAGAGTTCCCATCACATAATATTTGGATGTGCTATAACATTAAAGGGCTTGTCCAGCATTTGAAAAACATGGCTGCTTTATTCCAAAATTGGAACCGCAACTGTCTACAAGTTATGTGTGGTATTACAGCTCAGCCCTACTTCAAAGGGAATGAACTTCAATACCACCTGCAATATGTACATCGAGAAGGTTACAAATCTGTGTGTACTTTACGTGAAAGCAAACCCAGGAGTTTTTATAACCATTGTCTCCTATAGGTTTGCACAATGCATCAAGTTTTTAATACTATTTCCATACAATTCAGTATTAGTAACGCTAAGCTGCTCTTACACTGTACAAACAGTGGGTACTGCTTCTATATGCATCCTACTATTTCAACAGTTTGATTATCCAGAGAACATATATAGTACCCTGCCCCGCATTGTTCAGTGCCCACCCCTAATCGCACTAGCCGCATTACAATACGTTAGAGAAGTGCTCTTTTTTTACGTTTTTCGCTGCTACCATTGATTCCTTGAGTACTGGGTAGTAGGGACTTGCTATATGAGAAAGTAGGGAGTAGAATGTTGCATGCAACACAGGTAGTGTGTCGTGAGTGTCATTAGGACCAGAAGTCGGGAACGTGTTCCTTAGTGACCTCTCCAGACAGGCAGTAACTGACCTTTTTACGTGACCATGTCCCGTCTACTCAAACCATGGTCTGTGTACAGGTTGTATTTCCCATACTGACCAATGCTGTGTAAATAGAATTTACTGTATTGCAGTAATTTGTGATGAATAGTAAGTAACCTCATCATGTACTTCACATTATCCTCAAGATAGCATGGTGTATCGCATAATATATTACAAACTTTCTTATCCCTTGGCATCACAGACTTGGCCCTCTCCAGGATCTCTTCTTACTTTACCAACCCTAAATTCAGTGTTTCTTTCTGTGGGTGTGCCCCAAGGCTCTTTGATAGTACCCCTCTTGTTCTCGATCTACTGCTTCAGCCTTGGCTAAATCTTAGAATCCCAGGGTTTTCAATAACGTTTCTGTGCCGAAAACACTCATATATCTCCCTGGACCAGACATTACTACGCAGTTATCCATAGTCTTAAAATATCTAGCAGTCATAGCCTCCTTCTTCTGCTCCCGGTTTCACAAAATTAACATGCAGAAAACTGAACTCGTCATCTTCATCCTATCTTGCATGGCCCATCTATAAAAGTTAATGGGACCACACTTACCTCAGTGCCACAGGTCTGTTGCCTTGGGATAACTTTAGACTCTGGCCTATGCGTCAAGTCACACATGTAAGCCCTCAACACCTCTTGCCACCTCCAACTCAAGAATATCCATCTAATCCACTCCCTCCTCACCCCTGAAACTACAAAACTGGTAGTCCACGCCTTCATAATCTCCTGCTTAAACTACTATAACACGCTTCTCCACGCCTACCAGCAAATGTTCTCACCCCCCCTCCCCATAGCCCACCATAAATTGGGCAGCTCCTTTAATCTACCTCTCCCCGTTCTTTCTTGGCTGCTCCGATCTGCCAATCCCTTCACTGGCTACCATACTGGACTGACATACAAAGCCATCCAAAACCTGTCTCCTCCATACCTCTCTGACCTAATCCCTGCTACCCGTCCACACGTAACCTCCGATCTTCCCAAGACTTCCTACTCTGTCTTAACACACTCGCTCCTCTGGTGCCAAATCTAATTAGTTGAATGCCCTATTTACATGGATTTTATTTTTTTCTGCAGCGTGTCGATGAGATAAGCCAGAATCCCATCCACTTTGCAGGGAATTATGGGGGAAGGTAGTTTGGTAGCAGCAATGGTGTGGACCCAAACAGTCAGAGACAGGGACACACAATGTGGTACAAACAGGTTTGTTTAGAAAAAACAGCAAAATAAATAAACCTTCACATCAGGTACAAAAATAAGCAAAATAAAATACAGCCATAACTTCAGGCAAAACAAAACCCCTGCTTGTCCAAGCTCTAACTAGTACAGAATGAGGCTAACTGTATGCGTGGCTTACTTCCGGCCACGAGATCAAACCAAGCACAACAAGTCCCAGTCTGGTCTCACCACAACTCAGCTGTCCAGGACAAACCCAGGCACCTCCACTCATCCCAGAATTGCAGACTCTGCAGTCTTTTATGGTCCAATAACAAACTGATGACCTACACCTGGGCTGAGGCCTATTCAAGACCTGTCCTGGACCACACATAAGTCAGAAATCTGGGGGAGGTATGCTGGGACTCCACCACTCTACCTGTTACCTTCTCACAGTATATAAAACTCAACATTTCCACCACGGCCCAAACAATGGGTTTTCACATCGTGAGGTCCTGGCCTAAAGATAATTTGGAGTCAATGGGTGAATAGCTAATTCATCAATGAACAGATGTTCGTGTGTTTGAGCCTCACCAGCACAGAGCAAGGATTTGTGGATTAGGGTGCTAGAGATACAACTTGACTAGAGGAGAGTTATTATGCCACTGAAACAAACTCCCAAAATATTCTTAACCTTGTAACTGTTGGCAGAAACCTGATGATGTCACCTGATGCTTCTGTGGAGAACGGCGCTCCTGCTTCTCAGAGTTCATGCACTGTTTGCTTCCTCGTTAATGCTCATTAATATTCATAGAAGTCTAATTTCAATTTGGCGTCAGAACCGTCTGTAACTCAGTATGTAGCTCTATGTGTAGATGACAGAACTGCTGTATAAGACTAAAGCATATTCACCAATATACTCCCTAGTATGGATCCACGGGTCCAGTCATATAGGGTTAGGTATGCAGTGGCCAATCAGATCATGTGACATTGTCCTCCTGTGTCAAAAGGAAAAATTGGCCCTGCAGTAGCTTTTACATGTGCAAGATGCCAAGGTGGCGCTAAAGTCAGGTCTTTTTACACACATTGGCCATGTACATGACCAGCGTACCATCACATTAAGAATTAGCAATATTGTCTTAATAGGGCACTCCAGTATCATAAGATGTTGGCCGCACTATACCCAAATGTAGTCAAAATCCTCTGGAATATCATGACATCCTGAAATCGTAATGTGAACGTAAAGGAAGAACATTTAGACGTTACCATCTTTAATGGTTTATATGGCAGTAGCAGTTTCTTAATCCCTTAAAGCTGTTGTCCAGTTGGCCTATCCTTAAAGAGGACTTTTCATATTCTAAAGAAAGTGCGGTTTTATATACCACTAGAAAGCTGACAGTGTGCTGGCTTTCCCGGTATGTGCCACAGTGCTGGTGTTAAATATCTTGTATTTGCCGGTGAGACTTGTGTCCACTGTTAAATATCCGGACCTGGCCTTGTCCACGATAGGAAGAAGTCAGCTTGTTATAAATCAGTGTAGAGGTTTATTAATATCTTGAAGGAAAACACAGGAACAGGGAAAATGTCCAAATAACACAAATATCAGTCAATTGTCAATAGCTTACATCTTCAGAGAAGTTAAATCATCTGGATATCTTGTAGTTACAGCTTGGTTCATGCTTGTCATCTGGTTGGTGGACTTGGGCTGGTTACGACATCCATGGATATCCATCTGCCTGGACCACCCACCCTGGTGTTCCCAAAGACAGACCTCCTGGTCTTCCCCTGGTCTTCCCAAAGACAGACCCAGACATGTGTATTTCTTACTCATTTATATTCATGAGAGTGGGTGTTACCTTCCATCTTGTAGCTATGTAAGGAGATTTCTAAAATAGTGTACACTAACCGCACCCATGTTCCAAGAATATAAGACTATGATGTCAGTAGAGTGTTAACCCCATGTCTGCTAGAGAATATTGTAAATATATAATATTTAACAGCTGGAGATATTGGTGCTGTTAGTTTCAGCACTGATATCTCCCCACCGTCAGAAGGGTGTTCCTCATAGCTCAACGTCATCGCTGGGCTGTAAGGAACGCCCCCCGTTATCATTCCCTCTCAAACAGTACCCTAACATAGCCTTATGCTGTCAGAGGGGGCATCCTTAACGCCCAGCAATGATGCTGAGCTCTGAGTAACACCTTTCTGACAGTGGGGAGATATCAGTGGCATAAATAACAGCACCGATATCTCCTCCATCAGGGCATGTACTGGGAAAGCCGAATTCAGCACACTTCCGGCTTCCTAGTGGTATATAAAATCACATGTGCATGAGGAAATGAAAGGTGGTCTTTAATGGATGACTCCTTTATGGGGTTATATCTGCTGTGTAATCTCTTGGAAAAACAAAACAAAATCTCATACAGAAACGGGAAGGTTAAAGAGGACCTTTCATGAGTTGAGACACATGCCGTTTTATATACTGCTGAAAAGCCGACAGTGCGCTGAATTCAGCGCACTGTCGGCTTTCCCGTTCTGTGTCCTGGGTGAAGAGCTATCGGTGCTGGTACAGTAGCTCTTCACTGTAAGAAGGGCGTTCCTGACAGTCAGTCAGGAACGCCCTTCCTCACAGCAGCGCCGATAGCGCTGTACTGTACTGTGAGAGCGATAAGGAACGCCCCCCCCCCTGATAGTGCTCGTCTATAGACGAGTACTGGGGAAGGCGTTTCTCCTCGCTCTCACAGTACAGTACAGCGCTATAGGCGCTGCTGTGGGGAAGGGCATTCCTGACCTTATTTTTAATACGGAGACAAAGTCCTGTGAGTTCTACTTTTTCCCCGCACAAAAAAGCAGAAACCAGACAGAAATGGCACAAACTGATACATGCAGATTACTTTTAAAACTCATTGAAATCAGTGGCAAAAGTTGGAATTTCAAGATTTTCTTAAAAAAAATAAAATATGTATATATGTTTAGCATATACAGACAATAACAACACATTCCCTTTAAGACAAGATGCTCCAGAATTAGGGGCAACACGGTGGCTCAGTGGTTAGCACTGCAGCCTTGCAACGCTGGAGTCCTGGGTTCAAATCCCGCCAGGAACAACATCTGCAAGGAGTTTGTATGTTCTTCCCGTGTTTGCATGGCTTTCCTCCCTTTCTACAAAGACATACTGATAGGGAAAAAATGTACATTGTGATCTCTATATGGGGCTCACAATCTACATTTACAAAAAAAAAAAAAAAAAAAAAGGATGCTCCAGAATTGTTATTTCTTGGGAATACAACTGTTTACTAACAGACTTGGCATTGCTGAGGATATAACGTACGACTATCGGGTATATAGAGTACAGGACGACTTATGTTATATACTGTAATTCCTGGCTCAGCCTTGCTCTTATTCTAATACAGTACCTGAGTACCAGGCATGCAGTAGGTAGAGCAAAGTCCTTAATGTGACATGTTAGCATTTCCTTCAGGATGTCACTGTCTTATAGCTGGGCGGGGATCAGGGGCCGGGCTGGGACAGGTTGAAGTAAGGAAGTGACTTGGTAGAAGAGCTGCAGTTGCTTCCTGGTTTCTGTCGGCACATTTCTAGTGACCGGCATCTAAATCTCTCAAGCTGGCTGTAGGTTGGTAAGGCATTCCCTGGTTCTCTACAGTTTGGATGGTTTATTTTCCACAGTATTGGGTTCTGATTCCTGTCCCTGATTCGTGTGTGACCAGGAGCCTACATTATTGATTTGAGGAGTGAAGTTGGTGTTGATTTTCCTTTGTACATAAGCAGATAATAGCTGGCTCCTCTCTTGGTCTAGACAAGATTCGGAGGCTTGAGTGTCATTTAGTGTTATGGATTTGTTATACAAGTATAGTCAGTAAATTGTCCTCTGATCCTGTTTATTTCATGTATTCTCCTGTTACAGGACTTTATAGTAAAAAATGACTGATAAACTTATGGGTATGAAACCTGCGTAACTCATGTGTTAAAGGGATTGTCTGCATTGGGAAAAAAAAATCACAAATGCTGTTAGAGGAATTTGTGCATAGTGGGTGGGGGTCATGGCCAGAGTAGACAGCGCTTACAAATATCCTCTCTTGTTTCCGAGGTTCGGGGCTGCATTATTCAGACATCCCACTCATATATATATATATATATATATATATATCAGAACTCCTCTATACTCAGCTTATGCTATGTTCACACAAGGGCTGGGTGATTTTGACCAAAATCAAAATTAATTTGAGCATTTCATCTAAAATACGACTAATGAATGAACAATTATTTTAGGACACACCCCTTTTTACTTGCCACGTTTTCTATTTATTTGCCACACAATTTTTGTTTTGGTTATTCACATAGCGGCATTCCTGATATGAGTGTGTACAGTGAGTGACATATACTGTAGCTATGGATTATTGAAATAATCAGTGTGAGCAAATTCACAATGGCTCACTCAGACCCAGTTCACACCTTGCATCTAAATTTGTTCTTCTGATCCATTGCAGGACCAGAAAAACAGTCCCTCTGATGATGGACAGCAGTGGTTCATAAGGAACCCCATTCACTAAAGGGGTTTGTGGAGTGTCCGTTATTTTATAACAGACCGTGCTGGATGAAAAAGTCACCTTGTGGGAGTTTTTTAGATAAGATTTTTAACGGCCCCCGCTCCAGAGACTCCTAACAAAGCCTTTAATGCACATACGCTTTGGTGGCAATGCAGGGACGTTGAGCACTTTTAGGGATTTTCCGACTCTGATATTGATAACCTATCATTAGCATGGATCATCAATATCTGATGGGGTCTGAGCTATGTGGTCTGATCAGATTGGCTGATCAATGGTGGTGCAAGACGTCATCTCCTCCGATCTGATATTGATGACCTATCCTAAGGATAAGTCATTAGTGTCATAGCCCCAGAAAACCCCTGTAAAGCTATACATCCCCACAGATTTCAGCTAAACGCTCGAGGTCCAAGCATGGGAGGGGGGGGGGGGGGGTTACTAACAGGTAGGGATTGTCCAAAGTTGAGAACCCTATTAATGTAGCTCTCCTAGCCAGTTGGCAGTCATAGTTGAACTTATATCATGTCCACATCTTCTAGACTTAAGCAGTATTCAAATGACTATGAATAATGACATCCATGTGACATCCGTTTTTTCAATGGAGGTTACACGACAGCATTACATTCAATGTGTGTGACTGGGTGCTATTCACATAACTGTTATTTTGCCGGTCCTTTGTAACGACTATCAAAATCTAGGTCGTGTCCTATTTTTGGGCATTTCGCCTTACACAGTAATGTGAAAATGGCTGCCCCCAGGCGAAAGACGACTGTTAAATATGTAAGTTTTTCATAGCCATTTTGCACCTTGGTCATGTGAATGTAGCCTTAGCCATGTCAGAGATGAAGTCTAACATGTTTTGGGGTGTCACCTGAGCCCTCTTACTTGCATCAAACATTGAGTGCTGTCTTTCATTTTGGTTCCTACCAGATATGCTGATGTCCACGCTGTGGAGTTCTTGTTGTAGACTCGGTGATGTAGACCGCTCAGCAGATCTATATGGAATTAACATGGGCCATGCTGCTACTTTTTGTCTATCTCATTTGGCATCCATTCTTATGAAGACAAACCCGTTTGCCCTTTTCTTCCACAACAGCAGTTGTGCCAGAATGCTTGTAAAGTGGCAATGATGGCTGCTTGGTCAAAGTAGTAGTTTTTTAAGGATGATTTAAAAATCTTTGCAGCATCTATCAAATCCTGTTTAGTGCTTTGTATAAGAGCTAACTAACCTATCCTACTGTGTATTGAAATATTATCGGGCCCCCACATAGGCAGAGCCAAGTGTACTCCAAAAATCTCATGTCTGTAGATACTTTTAGAAACCACAGTATCGTTGTCGGCCCTGATATAAGCATGCCGGCCTGGCTGTTCTTCTTATTAGGAACTCTTACCTGGTTATTAGACGTCTCCAAGGCAGAAGCTTTATTTACTCTTACAATCAATATTTCACATGCGGCTTCATTTACTAGAGCAAACATTAATACCTAGGAGACTGGAGTGTTTATAATCTGTAGTTTATTCTGCCCCCGGCAACTCATCAAATTGTGAGTCTATACATTGTGACTTTAGAACAAAAAAAAGATCGATGTATATGTTTATCACCTACAGATCACGGAGGGGTGTACAACTTTTTGGTGTCTCTGGGCCACTCTGGAAGAACACAAACCTAAATAGTACACAAATACTAACAAAAGCTGATGAGCAAAAAAAAAAAGATCTGTGTGTAATTTTTGTGATGTCCATCGCCACAGATTAAAAAACAAGAACCACCCAGTGGGCGCTTCTCCCAGTCCTGGCACTTTTTTAAGCTATGAACTTTCTTAGACATTACAGCATGTCAGAGTAAATGATAACGCTTTACAATGAGGGAGTCTGTCAGTATGTCATACTCTTCGTGGTTCACGCAGCGTGCACATTGTATACACACATCATTGTATACACACACAAACCTATAAGCAACATTGTCTTTACTTCTCGTAAATTAATTCTCAATCTCTTCTAGGCTAAGAATATGGACTGTAAAGCCTACCATGCCAACCCCAAGCCACCGCTACCGCGACATTGAGAGGACAGCAGAGTACCTCCAACCAGAGAAGTGTCTCCCACCACCAGTAGATAACTCCATGGATAAAGTGTGGTTCATCAAAGATGGCTGCGGCATTGCATGTGCCATAGTTACCTGGTTTCTGGTTTTCTACGCAGAGTTTGTAGTGATTTTTGTTATGTTACTGCCATCCAAAGATTTAGTTTATAGCACAATCAATGGGATTATCTTTAACGCGCTGGCGTTCCTAGCTTTGGCTTCACATCTACGTGCTATGATCACGGATCCTGTAAGTATATCCCTTTCTGACTTTACTCTAGAAAGAGTTATTTTATATTCTCTACCAAAGAAAGAAATGAATCATTTGACAAGTATTGTACATTTGTTTCTGCCTATGGCGTAGGTGACACAGCTTGCTATATAACAGTCTTGCAGGCTGACAGAGAAGGCACATTATATTTAGGGTGAATTCGCATGGAACAGATCTGTGGCAAAGGTTTTTGAGATTATCCATTCATCTGAATGAAGCTTGCAGAAAACCATGGGGTTGTTTTACAAAAAATTCCATTCAGATGAATGGAATTTACATGGGGTTTACACAAAACCAAGTTGGAGTGGTGTAAAGCATCCGCCTCAAAGTCAAAAGTCAGTGGACACTATGTAGATCCTAGTTCAGATTAGTCAGTCTGAGTATGATTATCTGGTGCCTTTGTGCTTCTTCACTAAGTGGGTAAGCCACAAGACCTCAAGGAACAAAACTGTCCCAATTCCATTTTCAGTCCCACCCAGTCTGACATTGACTGCAGACGGACACATCTGCATGCTGAGTTGCTGAGGCGTCCAGTGAGTATCGTGTAGTATAGATTAGGATAGGAACACAGTACTTCTTGGATACTAGATAGTTTCCTCGCCAACTGTACTGTCCAGCATGTAGTTGTGTCTCTTCAACCCCGATGATGTTGAATATGGGGGTTAGTATACCTGAACTGGACACTTGACACATGTTGTGTGTACGCATTTTTGCTGTTTGCTTGCAACTCTCATTACTAAATTCCAAACTGCCTATGGAAGCGATGTCAGCACTGAACTGACTATTTAGAGTTGGACATGAGCCTTAAGTTGGCTATACATACTGTATTAGCTGTATATCATTCAAACTCTCAGATGTTTGGTGTGACTGGCCAACCACCTTGTGTATGGGGGTCTCCCGACTCTCCCCCAACAGTAGATAAAATGAAGATGAGAAGGAGAGGACAGTTAAGTTTCCATTTGTTATCAGGTGAGATCTGCCTAAGAGTGGTGTACTCCTTTCTCCCTATTAGGAGCAGATGCAGGTGAATGGGAGGCATAGCTTTAATCTAATCTAAGACATTTTGACATTTTAAAGGGGTTGTCCACTTTCAGACCAATATTTAGAGAGAAATGTTATTGTTTGTATAATAAAAAGATATACCATTTTCCAATATACTTTCTGTATCAATTCCTCACGGTTTTCTAGATCTCTACTTGCTGTCATTCATTCTGTTACTTCTATAGGATAAAACTCTGACCATGGTCATGTGATTTACGGTCCATGGTCATGTGATGAGTACACAGGTGTACAGCTCATTACCAGGCAGATGTCTGATTACTGTGCTGTGACTATAACGAGCGGCACCTGTGTGCTCATCACATGACCATGGAGCGTAAATCACATGACCATGGTCAGTGTTTTATCCACTAGAATTAACAGAATGAATGACAACAAGCCGAAATCTAGAAAACCGTGAGGAATTGATACAGATTCCAAATGTATTGGAAAATTATAAAACTTTTTATTGTACAAACAATAACACTTGTTTCTCAATATTGGTCTGAAAGTGGACAACCCCTTTAAGGCAAACAAAAATCATAAAACAGAAGCCATAAGGTCATATATATTGCCTAACATCCACCTACTTATATATGCATTCTCCAGGTGTATGTCACAGAACATGTCAGCGCCAAAGTGGTGCAGACGAGCATAATTGCCGTTAAAAGCCTCACTTATCAGGGTACATATTTATTCAGTAAGGTGTGTCGTCAGTCACATGCTCTGGAAGTAATAAGTGACATTACTTGGAGCTGCTGTAAGAGTACTTGGGAGAATATTCAGCCAGTTTCTAGAATCATGTGGAAATATACAGTGTGTGTCAATGGAAGAGGAAAGTATCTGGTAATACTACAGTAGTCCTGGCTTTCATCATTGTATAAAGGAAGATAGATATGTGACTGGGAGACACCCGATTGGCACCTGATATAGCTGTTTGCTCATTGACTTTAAAGGGGTTGTCCAGGCAAAAATGGACAACCCTTTTTACCTTTAAATCAACTGGGGGCAGTGAAAAAAAAATAAAACAATTGCAGATGTTCTATCATTAGTATTAGGGCCAATGGCAGTGTCCTGTCAGGAAACCTGCTGTGTGTGAACTGAATTTACAGCATATAGTGACTTATGATGCAGTGAGCTCCAGGAGGACTGCGGCTCTACTTTTATGTACAGACCAGATTGCCATGTGCTGAATTTAAGCACTTGTGGTAGATGCGCTAGAATTAGGGGCCTTGGCCTTTTCATAATTCTGGCGCCCTATGTGAGGTCCTGTGCACCAGAACTGAGATTTGTGCCAGTCAGACATTTGTGTAGATTTCAGGTAGAACTTAGACCAGTTTTCTAGCACGAGTTAAAGGAAAACTGTTGGCCCGAGGTGTCCTTGCTCCAGTTCACCCTGATCCCCTCCCTGTTCTGCCAAGAACAGGTTATAAAATGGACAAAGCTGAGCTTTCTTGTCACATTTTGGTACCAAAAAAGTGCTATTTTTGTGACAGAGATGAGCTGCTTCCAGTATCACAAAGCTACTGAATCAGCTGATCCGTGCAGGATCAGGCCCCAAATGATTGGCCGGTCATCAGTATGAAAAACCCCTTCTAAGCTTCCCATAAGTGCAGTTCACAATACATTTTGTCATTTATCCCATTTACAACAGCAGATTTTCAGTTTGAGATGTTATTTTACATTTTTTGCTCAGCAAAAACGACAGCTGTTTGCATCAAAAGCAGGTTACAGGATTTGTGAAGCAAATTTTTTTGGATGATGTCACTGATGCAAAAGGTGAGCGGTCTTGGTTACAAAGCAAAGTAAACAATATACTAGATCTTATGTGACAAACTCTGGCCCACAGGCCAAATTTGGCCCCCAGTGTAATTATATTTGGCCTGTGAGAACATACCAAATGTCTATTAGGCTAAGGCCCCACGGGCCGTATTCGCAGCATTAAAGCACTGCGGGAAGAACTGCTGTGTGTACGCATTGCGGTTCTTTCCGCAGTGCTTTTAAGAGAAAGTTCAGAGTTTTCCTCTGCAGACTTTCTCTTAACATTATATCTATGGGAAAGTTGCCGACATTTCCGTAGATAGAATTGACATGCTGCGATTTGCAAAGCCGCAACGGCTTTGCAAATCGCAGCGTGTCCGCGCTGCGATCTTTTCCGCTAAGTGGGGATGGGATTTGCATAAATCCCATCCACTTTGCCTGCACTGTACAACGCCGTGATTTTTCCCGCAGCGTCTCCACTGCGGGCAAATCGCTGTGTTTCCGGTCCGTGGAGCCCCAGCCTTAGAGTGTCTAGTGAGGTAGATCAGGGTGTAGCAAACTGTATTAAAGAGGACCTTTCATCAGATTGGGGCACAGCAGTTCTATATACTGCTGGAAAGCTGACAGTGCGCTGAATTCAGCGCACTGTCGGCTTTCACGATCTGTGCCCCGTGTAAAGTGCTATCGTTGCCAGTACCGTAGCGCTTTAGTGTCAGAAGGGCGTTTCTGACAGTTAGCCAGGGACGCCCTTCTCCACAGCAGCGCCTATCACGATGTACTGTGGAGCGGGGAGGAACTCCCCCCTCCCTCTGCTCACACAGCTTGTCCATAGACAAGTGTTATCAGGAGAGGGAGGGGGGAGTTCCTCCCCGCTCCACAGTACATCGCGATAGGCGCTGCTGTGGAGAAGGGTGTCCCTGGTTAACTGTCAGAAACGCCCTTCTGACACTAAAGCGCTACGGTACCGGCAACGATAGCACTTTACACGGGGCACAGATCGTGAAAGCCGACAGTGCGCTGAATTCAGCGCACTGTCATCTTTCCAGCAGTATACAGAACTGCCTGTGCCCCAATCTGATGATTGGTCCTCTTTAAGTTTTGCTTGTTTCAGAATCTATGTTTAAAGGGGTTGTCCCATCACAAGGATCCTATCTATACTGCTTGTTAATGTGAATGTAAGACTTTTCCTAAATACATTGCTTCAGCAAAACTGCTTTGTCCACTATCTTACTTTATTCATTTTTTTTTTTTTTGACACATCCCTTGACTTATCTGGTCATAAGTCAAGTGATGTATCTGCCTGCTCTGAGGGGGGAGGGGCTAAGTGCACGGGAGCGAGCGAGCCTGGAAGGGGGGGGGGGGGAAGGGGCCGCCAATACAGACCCGGCATCCGCTGTAATAGAGAGGTGGATGCCGGGGAGTGTAGACGCCGGCATAGATGCCTGCAACATCACTACGGAGTCGGAGGAGCGGAATAGCAGCATCGCGCCTGCCGCTGCTGGCTTCATGGTGTAGCGATGTTGCAGGCATCTGTGCCGGCGTCTACACTCCCCAGCATCCGCCTCTCTATTACAGCGGATGCTGGGTCTGTATTACATTGTGAACGCTGTACGTCCAATGCCTAAGCAGCGGGAGCGCACACGCAGGGCCAGCGGCATAGAAGCGACGACTTCTCGCCGCTTGGCTTTGCATATGTAACCCCGCCCACCAATGACGCAACAAAGCCGGAAGACAGAAGAATTTACAGAAGCGAAGACTAGCGAGTATGCGACGTGGGAATACCCCTTTAAACAAAACAGGTTTGTTTCCATATGAAAAGGTTCATTGTTGTATCTGATGAGAAGATGAAGTTCCTCAATTGCAGACAATAAATATCAAGTTGAACCTGTCCAAGCTTTTAATTTTGTGGCTTTGCGTTTGACCCCCCTGTGGGATAAATAGATATGTATTAGACAAAATCTTTTACAGTCATAATCTAGAATTTCAAGGTACAATACAAGGACAATTGTTGTAGTCTATATTTTGTCAATTTCTGGTATGCTTTATTAAAGATAGATTAGTCTAAATCTGATAGTGTTTACTGGGGAGACCAAAAAACACCCTAATAAATAGACATACTATGAAAATCCTTTCTCGCCACTCATTCACTGGTTCCCCTGCATGTGATGGATTTCACCAATCTCTGCTACATCTGGTTTTAGGCCTGTAAGTCTCTCCTCATCTACACTACATTAATGTTTCTATTGTTTTGTTTCCATAGGGTGCCGTTCCTAAAGGAAATGCCACAAAGGAATTCATTGAAAGCTTGCAACTAAAACCAGGACAGGTGGTCTACAAATGCCCAAAATGTTGCAGCATCAAGCCTGACAGGGCTCACCATTGCAGGTATTTCAAGAGATTCTGCCTACCTATATATATATATATATATATATATATATATATATATATATATATAATGTATGTATATATGATTTTTTTTTTAATATTTTTTTTAAAGTAGACCTGACATGAGAATATGCACCTTTATTTAAAGGGATTCAATCATTTGAATCCCATTTTTTCTCCCTAACACATAGGCTATTCTTCTCCTACCTTTAGAATTCTTCTTTGCGCCGCCGTTCCCTAAGTATCCCGTTTTTATTCGGTATGTAATGGAGCGTTCACACTACCATCGGTGTCCGACAGGTAGTGTCCGCTCCTAGTGTCCGCTCAAAATCTGTCACGGACATTAGGAGCGGACACTAGCTGTGTCCGTGATTCCTGTCATTTATTTCAATGGGCATCGGGTGCGTTCTTTTGCACTTCGTGCCCGTCCTTTCCTGTCCGCAAGTGAAGATGTCCGACTTCTCAAGTGGACAGAAAAACCCTGCATGCGGACAGGGAAGGACGGGCACAGAGTGCAAAAGAACGCACCCGATGCCCATTGAAATAAATGACAGGTGTCACGGACACAGCTAGTGTCCGCTCCTAATGTCCGTGACAGATTTTGAGCGGACACTAGGAGCGGACACTACCTGTCGGACACCGACGGTAGTGTGAACGCCCCCTAAATGAGTTTCCTTGCAATACTGGGGGCGTCCCCAGTGCTGCGAGAAAACTCTCCAGCATTGGCCTCTGTCTTCTTCTGTTGGCTTCTTCTGGATTTAAAATTCATGCATCTGCAGTCGGCAGAAGAAGCCAATGGAAGAAGCCCCCAGTGCTGCAAGAGAACTCATTTACATACTGAAGAAAACTGGTATATCTAGGGAACAGCGGCGCGGTGAAGACTTCTAAAGGCAGGAGAAGAATAGACTTTCTTAAGGCTATTCCTATGTGTTAGGGAAAAAAAATGGGATTCAAATGATTGAATCGTTTTAATATCAGCATAACACGACCCATTAGCATTTGCATAGCATGCTTCATTTGCGTTTATTGATCATATGATACAGCAGTAGCTCAGCCCTATTCAAATGCACAGCTTTCACACAGTATATGGCATTGTGCTTGGTATTCAGACCTTCAGCCTCTATAACCAACTGATTTATGGGGTCCTCTGTCTTGGACCACCAATCTCATATGGATCACCTATCCTCAGAATAGAAATCCAAACACATCCAAAGGGTAGTTGCTCGATATACAGTATAAGCCCCTTTAAAGAAGTCCTCCAGTGGAAACCTGACTGCATATCACACAATTCTTGGGCAATCGTTGGGCTTCTCCTGGGAAAAACAATGGGGTCAGCACCAAAATACTGTATCATTCTACTGTTCAATAGTAAGCAAATCTAGATATTCATTTCTACCCAACTCCATAGGGAAATTGACCAGATACCTGTTGAGCAGTTGTGTATAAAGATAGATTATGACTTTAGAGCTGGTCTGTTTTGTGACACCATCCACAAGTGAATAGGGTTCTCGCTATTCTGTGTAGGATACACATCTCACAGTTGTAAGTATTGAAAGTATTATTTCCTTGGGCTAGAGTAATCCTGCCCAAGCTGTTCAAATGTCTTAAAGAGAGTACCTGGACCAGGGCTCTGACCACCTGGGCCTCCCATCAGGAGAAGCCCTCTAAGTGTATGACCTCCAGTAGGTTAGGGTTATACCACAGTGGAGTGTGAGGGGGGGGGGGATAGAGCCTTCATTCTGCAGCAAATACTTGAATTTGGCATTTACCATAAGCAACAAGTTAGGTAAGTGTTGCCCAGCTGCGGTCTCAATATCAGCCTATAAAGTGCAGAGTAGGAGTTAGTTCTATTTAGTTATTTTTCTTACTTTTATAGCACCATCATATTCCGCAGCGCTGTACTGACACTGTCAGTCACTGTCCCAGTCTTCTATCCATCCAGCCATCTGCTTCCCCCAAACCTTCTCTTCTTTCTCCTGCTCCTAACCTGTAGTAACAGGGACACAAAGTGGAGCCAGACCTGCTTATTCGTCCCTTTATATGGTGTCCAGATGGATTCTAGCACATTTCCTACATCTGGATTTTAATGTCCACCTGTTTTATTTTACTGTTTGCTTTGATATCAGTCACATATCTCTGCACAGTACCATCTTGGCCTGCCAGTGAACAATATAATTATACTCCTCTCTATATTCTGCAAAATGTGTATGAGTCCATTACCATGTAGTCAGACAGGAGCCGGTCTAATCCTCATCAGTAGCAGTTGTAGGAGTTTTTGTTCCCCCCCTGGAGAAACTTTGTGTAGTACAATCCATGCCATATACAGTCCTTGTTACTACAGAAAGATCTGATACTTTTATGAATGACAGGTAGATCTCCATAGATAAAAAAGTATCGCTGGAGCCTGACTCACACTGCTGCTATGCAATGGAATACCTGAGTGAATCACATAGGAAACTTTATTTTTGGGTGGTGCATCCTTTTAATTGATGGTCGCTGGTTGTACTTGCCATAGACACCTTGGTTGGTGTCAGTCATCATTGAAGGGGTGGGGATAATTACACAGTAATTACATAATTGATAAGGTTAAAAGAAGACACAGATCAATCAATATGACTTCATATTGAGAGAAAAATTACATCTCCGCTCCAATTATGGCGATCAGAATTCGGAAGCTCAGATAGTACATGATAATACATTACCTTTAAGTAGGACAGCTTAATCACTCATTTGAGAGAATCAATGGCACTATGTCATCCATTGTGCATAAGGAGAGTTTAGGCCATTTATTTAGAAGTATGTACCCCATTAAAGTTTTGGATGCAGTTGCAGAGTCTTGCAGCATAACACATCTAAAGCATTAAAGGCTTACAATACTGGGGCGACACAGGAGCCTGACTACATAGGGTTCAGTACAACAATGAATTATTTCAGGTGTGGAGCACATCATCATTATGGAATTATCCACTATAAGGAGATCAGCCAAGATCAGTCTTATCTTGGGGTTCCTGTTATTGTTAAAACTGTCATTTTATTGTCCTATTGCTTTGTCATACTGTTTGTAAGTTGTAAGATGACAATTGCATTGGGGGAACCACTAGGATCAGCAGATGAGCCACACCATTTTGGCTTTTAATGTCTTAGGGAATGTAGCTTCTCCAAGATGGAAGAACAAGTAGAATCTTCCTATCTCTATCTATATTGTAATGATGGAATTGATACAGAATTTTTTATTCAATCGAAGATAATTCTTTTTTACACAATTATACTACATTCACAATCGCACTGTCCTATCTGTTCTTCTCTATCACAGGACCAAAATAACGAAAAGACATGCAGCAAGAGATCCTAGTAATGACAGACACAAACAGATCCCCAGGGACACCCATTGACTGTAATGGGTCCCAATGGGTGTTTTGTGTGTTTACGGAACAGGACATTTCAGTCCGGCAATCTCTGGCAGACACTGTGATGGAAACTCCACACGGATGTAAACGTAGCCTTGAAGTGAACCTGTCATCACTTAATACTTGAACCACAGGAAGCGGTTCCCCATAATTATAAGAAAACTGTACTCCTTGTCATGTGGGATATAATATGGGATGGGCACCATGAACGTTATTATTGGTTCCTTTTATAGGAGTTGTCTCTTCGCAGTAATAAAGAATCCACCTCTGGCTCCAGAGACCTCCAGCAAACAGCCGGGTTTAATAGCAACATGTGACATACATGTATATTACAGTGGGCAGTGTGTCTATGGAGCAGGCTTAGGAGCTGAGCCCAGTCCATACACAACAGGTAGAGGCTATATTATACAGCTTACCTGCCTTTAGATTCTAGCATCTAGCAGAAAACTCTGATCCCAGCTGTTTAACCCTTCTGATGCTACAGTATGCTGCCCCCAAAATCACCAGCAAAGCCTAGCCAAATACATGTGACTCAGAATTCAAAACCCTGTTCACATGTAAGTTCTTTTCTACTGTCAATTCAAGGACAGGTCTATGATCTTGTGGAATTGACGTAACAGGTCATGTCGTGCAGTTTTTTTCTGTGGCTTTATAGCTGTTTTGTCACAGATTTTGACCAATGCCTTTACTCATCCTTTGCAGTGTTGTGTGCATTGACGCAATAAAGTGTCCTTTTACATGGGTCCTCACTTTTACATGGGTTCACCCCTTGCCAAAACTGTTTTGAAAGAGCTGCGGTGCTTGTGCAAGCCGTGCAACCTGCCCATTGTTTACCGCTGGCACTGTCCATGCTCAGAACACCCCACTTCTTGTAAAATGGGTAACATCTGAAAAACAAAAAGAAAGTAGATAACAAAGCTTCTGTAGTTTATTTTTTTTAATTAATGTATAAAGCCAATGTTAACCAAAGTTAATGCTGCAATAAATGACAATGTTCAAGTAGCTCAAACCTGGTTACTCTGCTTTTAATTGATATACTAATGTTCATATCTTACTATTTCCACAGTGTATGCAAACGATGCATTAGGAAGATGGATCACCATTGTCCATGGGTTAATAACTGTGTAGGAGAAAACAACCAGAAATTTTTTGTTTTGTTCACTGTGAGTATATGGCTTGAAGTGCTAGAAATATTGCTATAGAGATATTAATGGGGCTTCATACATTTTAAAGGAATTCTATCATTAGAATCCCGTTTTTAGCTTAACGCACATAGGATGAGCATTAAGAAAATGTCTTCTCCGCTCTGCTGTTCCTTAAATATCCCAGTTTTCATCCAAATGCTAATTAGTTTTCTTGCAGCACTGGGGGAGGTCCCCAGTGCTCAAACAGCACTGAGGGCGTCCCCAGTGCTGCAAGAGAACTCTCCAGCACTGCCTTCTTCTCTTCCCCGCCTCGTCTCTTCTTTCCTGTTCGGCCACAAGATAATGGCCGTAGCTTTTTGAAGAAGACAAGACAAGGAAGAAGAAGCGGAGGTGGTGAACAAGAAGAAGGCACTGGATAGTTTTTTCGCAGCACAGGTGACGCCCCCAGTGCTGTGAGAAACTAATTAGCATATGGATGAAAACCAGGATATCTATGGAACGGCGGCACGGAGAAGACATCTAAAGGTAGGGGAAGAATAGCCTTTCCTAGCCTTTCTTAAGGCTATTCCGAAGTGTGTTTAGCTTAAAATGAGATTCTAATGATAGAATCCGTTTAAGTACATATCTAAAGCTTGCACTAAGTTTTCAATCGGGCAAACAAACATAAAAATGTATAGACATTCTGTAACATTATATAGACATTATGGATGACTTTCAATTATATCTCCGCTTTATTTACTATACTTGCAACGTCAGGTACTTATTGCTTATTTTGATCAAATTGTGCAAGCCGACCTTGAGACTTGCAAAATCCTCCGAGCCTACATGTGCATGGGGAAATCAAGCAAAAGAGTGTTCAGCCAAAAGCTATCTAATGTGTATTCTTTCTTATACCCCTTTATAAAGTCCTGAGTTAATAGAGGGAGCCCTCAGTTTAAGATCCTCATCTTTTGGCTGGAATGTAGTACAGTTACAAAGATCATCTCTAACTTTGGAGGACTTGTCGTGTTCCCTGTTGCATAGACAACTCATTGATGTAAATGGCCACAATGCAATGCTGAATTTCCACTTTAGTGGCAGCTTTGGGGAAGTAAATACTACCATATTTCCCACAGATTAGAAGTGGTTGCTGGGGCACCCCAGGAGGGACTACATAATGTGACCAGTTTCTTGTGATAAAGTGAAGGAACCATGTGGAAGTTTTAAGACATTTTCTGAGAACTAAATTCTCATATCAATTCAGTTCTTCATTTTGGCTGGTGCCAAAATAATCTGTAAAATCTTGTGAAATGTTCTTTTCTATCTGTTGTTGCTGCGAGCTGACATTTTCTTTGTTTTTCAGATGTACATAGCCCTGATTTCCTCGCATGCCCTTATCATGGTAGGGTTTCATTTCCTCTACTGCTTTGAAGAAGACTGGACAAGTGAGTGAATATGTACTGAAATGTTTGACATTTATGGTTTGTGGTTTCCAGATCCAAATTGATTTATATATATATATATATATATATATATATATATGAATTATCCACAGGATAATTCATTATTATGTGATCTGTTTGGGTCTGACACCAGGACCCCGCGCAGATGTTTCTGTAGCCTCCGGGTGCTGATAGCTGCTACTGGATTAGGTGCGCTCTCTACTGCATAATGGTGCTTCCTGGAAATTGCAGCCCCCCCCCTATTAGCTGTTAATAGCTGCTTCAATTTGGGTCTGAAAAACTACTTTTATTATGTAAAATCGGCAATGTGTACAGCTCCATATTTTGTTTTCTAACTGAATTAAGCACCAGATATGATCTCACCTTTACTTTAGTGCTGTCATTTTCATAAGTGGTCCCAAAATGTCCAGAGTTTAGATTTAAGGACACTTCAGGCACTTGCATCATGTCCCTCCATGACTGATTATTCTTATATATGGGAACAAAAATATAAATATCAGTTTGGTGTTAAAACGCTCTTATTTATAGCGCTACTATGTACACCATCTAAGTATTGCACAATGGCCTAACCAGGAGGAGAGTCCAGGTCTACCATACATCTCGCTTAACTATGGGTCTGTGATACTGTACATTGCTTTAACAGTTCTTTGTCAGGAGGAAAAACGAGTCCGTCAACTTCTCTCCCATCAGTCTTGTAATTTGCAGTAACAATATTATACTACAGCATTGCCTTATATGTAATTCACTAAACTGGTTCTCTCATGGAAACACCTGTCCATGTGCCGTATTAAGTAGAGATGAGCGAACACTATTCGAAACAGCCGTTTCAAATAGCACGCTCCCATTGTAATGAATTCATTTCTATGGGAGCGTGCTATTCGAAACGGCTGTTTCGAATAGTGTTCGCTCATCTCTAGTATTAAGGCATATAGCATCTGTTGGGTTTGGAGAGGGCCTCTGAGACCCTGTACAAGGATCACGAACCTGCACTGGCATTCCCAGCCCCTCCGTACATTTCATGGACAACAATTTATTTGATACAAGTCTGGCAATAAGAGCTACTCTCTAGAAGTTATAGGAGCATGGTGAGAGCTGTATTTGTCTATAGGGGAGAACTATCGCTAATCAGTTATAATGTCAGCCCATCTCTCCAGGACCTTGTGATATAGACTGCTGTGTAACCAAGGTCTTGTCTTGTAGACAGTACATAGCAGGATAAAGAGTGAAGACTGACACTTGTCTATTTCTGCTCGGATTTTGATATGTGTTACTTGTTGTATTAATTATAATAAGTTTATGATAACATACTTGTGAGAGTTTCAGCTCTTAAGTAGAATCGCCTATACAGTACCATGAGGTTAAAACTTGTAAAACCTGCTCCTTGTTCCTGGACAGGTTCACACTTGACTGACTACACAACAGCTAAACGTATTGTCTTGTTTCCATAGAGTGCAGCTCCTTCTCTCCACCAACCACCGTCATCCTCCTTATTCTCCTTTGTTTTGAGGGTTTACTCTTCCTCATCTTCACTGCTGTGATGTTTGGCACACAAGTTCACTCTATATGTACTGACGAAACGGTGAGTTCCTGCTCCTTCTCCTTCTGTGAGACACAATTAGCATTTGTTTAATGAAAGGGGTATATTGGTAAAAGTTATCCCCTATCCACTTCATAATGAGAAACTGTAGATTGTGAGAATCTGACCACTGGGACTCCCACTGACCATGAAGCTTACAGGAGTTCATGCAGTCCACACCATTTACACACATGATACTGCTCCTTTTCATCTCTATTGGGCAGCTGGGAAAAAAAAAAAGCGAGGAACAGCAGATGACTATCTTCAACCATCCCAAAGAATTGAATGGCACAGCAAAACCAATGGATCTATCTTTCAAATGGATGGGTGTCTGGCCCCTTGATGCCATTCTAAGCGGGGGTTTCCCAGTGGTCAAAATACAAAATTTAGTAGCAATCCTCTATCCATTGGTAGAGACAAATGATTAAAAAGGTCAAACCTGTATGTAAAAATGCATGGATTATTTAATTGTCCTTTTGATGCATTTTTAAACCAACCTGAAAAAGTCATCATATAAGGGCACTCTGAGTGTTTTCTGCAGATTAACCTGGCTATCAGGAAATGATACCTGTTATACAAATGAGGAGAGACTTGTTCAGTGAGAACTTTTACTCTTATTCAACAATGAGTGTAAGGCCAGGTTCACACAGAGGAATTTGAAGCTGATTTTGAGGCAGATTCTTTATTTTCTTTATATTTTACCGCAAGAAAAAAAAAAGCGTCCTGTTTGATCTTTGGGTAGATTCTTTCCAACCCCCCATATTGAAGGGAATGGGAAGATTTCTGTGATAGATTTGCATGGCGGGTCCTACTGCAAAATGAGCTGTGTCAACCTATGTTCTGCATCAGCTTTCCACTAAAGCTTCCACAATGCTGGTATTTGCTATTTGAAGACTACCTCACATTTCTTTCCAAATTCTTCTGTCTGAATCTACCCTAAGGTCACAGTAAAAGTCAATAAGCTGTATAGCAATTTATCAATCTTAAATGTGTTGCCCAGGACCCATATGTTTGAATACTGATGGCCGATCCACAGTATCCGTGAGGGTCTGATACCCAGAACTGGCCATGATCGGCTGATCCGACCACTGGAAGATGTGTGGGGTGTATTAGGCCAGAAGCAGCTCTGCTCCTTTTTAAGTGAAAAGCAATAGAATTGCAGTTCCCCAGTCTTAACGCTACAGAACCATACACTATAATGGTGGCATTGGGGAACTGCAGCTCTGCTCACAGTCACTTCAATCGGAGCATAGCTGCTTCCAGCCATAAAGACTATACACCACTTCTGCCAGCCAGATCATCTGATCCATGCAAGGTCTGGGTGTCAGACCCTCAATGATCAAATACTGATGTGTTACCCTGTAGAAGGGTCATCAGCATCCAAAACACATGGGGGTCTTGGACAATCCCTTTTATTGTGATAGAAGTGGAGCTGCTGTTCACAACTCATATATGTGACTATTGCTTTAAAAATACAGATGACAGAGAATAGATTTTGCAATCTAAAATATAGTAAAAAATGATTCCCATATGCCTGTCCTTAGATGTTATTCTAGGAATCTACCAGGAACAGAACATTTCATGAGTCTCCTTTCATGTTTTTTTTTAAGTACAGAAATGATATTATTGTGTATGATATTTTTTACAGTGTTTATTACGTGTTCCATAGGTATAATATGTATATGGTGCTTTATCTCATGTTGTGCATTCAACAGTTAATCCCATAGGAACGAAGGATCAGGCATTTTGAAATAGAATTTGCCGTTTCCTTCTTTCCCTAGATATCTGTTATCAGAGGGACTCAAGATAGTTCTGTTGAATTTGATGATTTTGATCAATTAATGCATATGGGTACCTTCATTGTAGATAGCCCCCCTTCCTTCTCTGTACTGTGGTCTGCTCCACTACACAAACCACTGCAGACAGATAATGGGGGGGGGTTCAGCCTACACTTATTAACAGGTTGTAAAGTCCGTTACCTGTCGGAGCTTGTGTTCTCTGTTACAGTATGTTCCTCACATTATGACCGCCATTCCTACAATTGCCAGCACTCCACAATAGTACAAGTAATGAAACCCCCTACCTGCCCCATACTATATTACTTATGTGCCAGTGTACTAGCTCACTACAATAGCACTTTGAGGGCTGAGACATGAATTCATCTCCGCCAGACTATTACAAGGTGACAACTGTCACAAAGCTATTTGCAAAGAGGTGGGTTGTTCTCACAGCACCCCCAGAATATTTATTACTTTGGGTTCTAATATGTTGAGATATTTGGCCTGCAGTACAGGATACCTTAGTGTCCACACAAGGCCCCCCCTTCTATCTACTAGGTATTACATCATGGTCAATAATAAGAATATACCTGGTGAGTTAAGTTTTATTCAATATTTTGGCTTCTTCACTATCACAGATGATGGCAGCCATTTCTAACTGCTCATTTGGCTTCTTAACTACTCTACTTTCCCACTTAACTTTCATCTTGCTGGCAGATCTGGATTTTCAATATGGTAGCTCCTTTCTATTTGCCTGTGATTTGGGGTATTGCCACCTTTTACTTAACACCTATATGATCTCCCTGTTACTTAGGATTGATCAAATATTTCATATAGTACGTCACGTGTTAACAGGTTGAAAACCGATAGTCCATCCAGTCTAGCGTGTTATCCTGAAATAAAAACCTTACAAAACATAAGCCAGTTTTCCACATTGAGAAATTTTTTTTTTCCCAACTCCAAATTTGGTAGAATAAATCCCTGCTTATCCAGAAAACTAGTAGCTATATCTTGTGATATTTATACACTGAAGAAATGTACCCAAGCCCACCTTTACAATCTTTTAGGGATATTCTTCCATATTGCCACTGCTCTTACAGTATATAGTCCCGTTTTATTCTGGCGTACAAACCAGACACTGGAAAAATTAGTTTCCAGACTCCAGGCTTGTAGGCACTGAGATGTCCTAACATGTATATAAAGGGTTACTGCTGTATAGTCAGATGTTGTTGTGTCTGGGGGCATCACAACATGCCTTTTTGGATTGTATGGGCCTGACTATAGGCTGACTATAGGCCATATACTGCTTATATAATCACTTTCCAAAGGAAAGTTATAAAGAAGGGCCAATAAAGGGTCTATTGCCCAGTAAGAGTGGACCTTGGTGACCCAGCCAACCACCAATTGAAACGTCTGTATATAAGGAGATTGGTATGTAGTAGATCCATCTTTGGCTTCTGGACCATAGTTGCATGTACACTGTCCCCATAACAAATATTTAATCAGATACTATTACATCTTCTTCACTATTGCCTCAATTGTTCCGTAATATATTAATGGAGAGACCGCGGTAGCTTTCTGTAACATTTCCCTTCCTTATGCTACAACTATAATCCATATGTTTTTTGTGACTGCTATGTTCTGTTGGTGGCCTAAATTTCTATACTTCGTGACGTTACAAAATGTCTAGAGATTAGAGGTAGTCCACCCATTTCCGTCCCTTTGTTTTGGAGCTCTATATGGCTCCTACATCTTGACCCACTTTCACAGGACAACCATGAGCTTTGCATAACCATTACCTAGTCCTGTGAACTAGAACCTTAGCAATCCCTCTTTACTGAAAGTTTGTGATCTTTCTGTTTTCAGGGAATAGAACAGTTGAAAAAGGAAGAGAGAAGATGGGCTAAAAAAACAAAATGGATGAACCTGAAGGCAGTATTTGGCCACCCGTTCTCAATAGCATGGCTTAGCCCACTGGCTACACCAGACCAGGGAAAAGCAGATCCTTACCAGTATGTGGTCTGAGGACTTCTGTGCCAGCTTTGCCGCACAGAAAGACGCCACATTACTTCCATTTACCAGCTTGACATTGAATGTTTCATAAAAAATACAACTATTTTTGAAATGGCCGAGAGTTACTGCCGAGAAGAAGCCGCCAACATACAGCAGTTTGTGTGCTCCTGTTTTCTGGAACCGTTAGATCACTTCTGTTATTTTTCTTCTCTGCTTTCTTCACAATAACACAATGATTGACTTTCCTCGGCTCCTTACTACTTACAGCTCTGCTAACCAACCTCTGCCATCATTTGCCATAGCTGACTGTGCCAACTAACCAGGAACTTCTTTTGGGCCTAGTCATTACGATGCTTCATTTCTGAGAAAAACTTAAATTTGGTAATGTTTGCAACTCCTGGAAAACCTGCAATGGTGAAAGAGGAAGACCAAAAATATTATCGCAGACTTTATCATTGTAGAAGTATTATGGGTTTGGAAGATTATCGGCCAAAAACACGAGGAAACAATTTGCATATTCATTCTCTTGTAAGAAAACCAGAAACTTCTGATATTACAAATATTTTTTCCTTCAAGGTTTTTTATTTTTTTCAGAACACTCAACTGACCTAGATAACGCACTTGTGGGCAGGGCTTAAGATGAGTCCATAAATTGCACCAACATGCGGTTTTTAACACAAATCTGCAGTTTTCAGATTGATAGTTAATGGCTTTACGGTTTTACAGATAAACCGCTGCATCTGTTAACACTCAATCTGAAAACGGCAATGACTTGCAGTATGGATGAATGTTGGTACAATTGTTTGCAGTATATCCTTGTAGCTGTTATGTTTGGGTTCACTCTTATATTTTAATATGTATTTTTCTGAGTACTGTTCTATAAGTATCCAGTTACATAACATATAAGGTGACGTAACACCAGGAACTCTTGCTGTTATTTCTGTAAAGCGCTACAGGATTGAGGTTTTAAAGGGGATTTGTAAAAATTGGGCAAAATGGGCTTAAAGGGGTTCTCCCATCTCAGCCTTTCAGCAGTCTGCCTGCAGTGTCTGCTTGTCACTTCCTGTATTTCTCTCCCTTCCCCTCCCTCCTGCTGAACAGGACACAGAACACTTCTGCAGGTCAGATAATCTGCAGATTCTTGTACAGAACAAACAAAGTGTTATCTGTGTTTCCTTTGAGAGATAACAGACTCGGATTTATCAGATAACTGCAATTATCTGAATGGATTGTCCTGCCAGCAAGAGCAGTGAGTGAGTGACGTCACTCGTCCTATAGGTCTGTGGTTATAGCAACACAGTGTAAACAATGGGAGGAATAAGGTCACTTAGCAGGCAAACAAAGCAGAATGTCTAAAGCAATATATTTAGAAAAAGTCTTCAGCTACCAGTATAGATAGGATCCTTGAGATGGGACAACCCCTTTAAAAAGCAATATATGAATTTAACACTCTCTCTTATGACATACATGCCCTTATTATTATTATTATTATTATTATTATTATTATTAGAGACATATCATCATGTGAGATTGTTTGGAGAGAGTAGCTTTGTACCAAGCAAACTGATGATCCAGGAATGGAGAGTACAATACAACATTTTTATGTTTTAATCCCATATAGCCTAAATTTTATAAGTGGGGGAAAATACCTTCAAAGGGATTTTTCAGGATTTTTATGGATATTTTATGACTTAATATAACATAGGCCTTAAATATTTGATTGTTGGGGAGTCGACAGCTGGGACCTGCACAGTTGTACTTGTACTATATATTGCAAAGATCTTGAATCAGCTGTTTCCATGCCCTGTATAGTGACCAAGTGCAGCTACTGCAGCTCCGTTACTATGGACATCAGTAGAGCACGAGGCATGGCTCGTAAATAATAATAAAAAATCCTAGCTATTCACTTTAATCCTGTCATCTCACATTTCTGACACAAATGGTCCTGAGCAGACAGGAGGGTGACCAGAGAGGCGCAAGACTTAAATGCTCAGATTTTTACCGGCGAGAAGCTGGGTATTAGAAGTTGGCTGGTATTGCTAGGTTACAATCTAAACGGGCATTTACAGCACACCGCCATATGATGTAAGCTCTGCTCAGGGTAGTAAGAGTATTATAAAATATTACAAATGGAAATAAAGAATTGTAAAATTAAACTTTTTCTCAAATTCTAAATTCATAAATCGATTTATGTGAAGAGATGGCCAACCCCAAGAAGTGCAAATAAAATGCTACTGGTTGTTGTCTTCTCAGTGCCTGAATTTCCGGCCTCTCCCTTGCTAGATTAAATGTATTTGTTTGTACTACATTTACATCTGTATAGCTTATACAGATGTTCTGGTAATTTATGATAGCAATTTTCTTTTTGTAATTTACGTTATTAACTGAGAAGCCATTTTTTTGGGGGGGGAAAAAACTGTCCTTGCTTCCTCTAATAACCACTCACCACAGAGCTTTCATTTTCTCTTCTGCTTTTGAAAAATGAAAGCTGTTCTGTGATTGGCCCACTACGGGGAGATCGTGCCCTCTCACCCTCCACGCGGCAGCTGGAATATTACATATACAGACTACCAGATGGTTAATAACAACGGCTCTTCATTGTTGTGGGCAGCCCTAGTTTCAGCTGTGACATTGAGATCATAGGAACATGTAGAGCCCCCTAACTTGCATTTTATACTTTAGCTATCATATCTTAGCATTTTACTAGTCCATGTCATATTAAGATATTATCATGACTCTATGCTAGAAACGTGCATGTGCACTTATAGGTTTTTATTACATTACATGACATGGCAATATATAGGAGCATGTCTGACAGAGACTTGTATTCTAATGACTCGTGCACACCTCCATGTCTGCATGAGCCCTAGCCCAGGTTTTATCATGGATGTCATGGCATATGGCCTTGACGTTTAGATGACGTACCATTGATTCTGTGGGGTAATGCAGTCCGCCTTTTCACATTCAATGATGAATAATGTTATTAAAAGGGGCTGTCTGGCAGAATACATTTTTATAGAAAAGGGGAAGAATGGTTTTGAAAAATGAAATGAGCGTTACCCACCAGCTGTTGTTCTGACGCTTCCTAGGACACCCGCTGCTTTCTACATCCTTTTGAAGTGCAGGAAATGACTGACCACAACAGTGCCCACCTTGGCCAGTGACTAGCTGAACAACATTTCCTGCGCACAGAGCGAGTAGAACATGGAGAAAGTCATGGGGCCTGGGAAGTGTCAGAGCTGCAGCAGCTTGGGATCGCCATCTCTAATAATTCTAATTTTTTCCCTTCAGAATTTTAGCCTGGTGAGCAGTTTCTTAAAATAAGATAATCCTTTAATAGTCCCACCGTGGGGAAATTTCAACCCATTCCCATAGAAAATTAACAGAATAAAACACTATATAAATCCCACCTCTCTCCTTTTTGTACTTTTGCATCTGTAATCCATTTTTCATGGGGTTTTTTGTGATTTTGCCTTTTGTAGATTTCCTAGTCCCTTTGTCTATTGTCTGATTTAGGTGGGTGCCTCTTAATTCTGTTCTGTATGATCCTTGTAGAGTTGTTTTTTTCTCTTTCGTCTTTCCTTTCTCTTTTGAATGTACTGTCATGGTTTGTTGCCTGTCTAGCACACTAAGGGGGCGTTCACACTACCGTTGGTGTCCGTTATGAAGGTGTCCGTTTAAAAGAAAAAAAACGGACACCTATCTTAACGGACACTAACTGATGCTAATGTGTCCGTTTTTTTTAACTGATCCATTTAATGGATCAGTTAAAAAAAACGGACACATTAGTATCAGTTAGCATCAGTTAGTGTCCGTTTTTTATACTGTCCGTTTTTTCTTTTTTTGCTGTTTATGCTTTCTGAGCATGTGCAGAAAATAAACGGACAGAAAATAACGGACTGTAAATGATGGCCATCAGTTACTGTCCGTTATATGTCCGTTGCCCATAGACCTCAATGTTAAATAAAAAACGGACACTTTCTGTCCGTTTTTTCAAACGGACAAAAAAATCCTGCATGTGTGATTTCTCTGTCCGCTTGAAAAAACGGACATGGTTGTTAACGGACCCTTAAGGACACAAACGGACACAAATGGACAACAGATGAAATCCCATTGAAATGAATGGAAATTGTAACAGACACAGCTAGTGTCCGTTGCTAAAATCTTGAACGGACAGTAGCAACGGACACTGCAATCGGACACCAACGGTAGTGTGAACGCCCCCTAAGTTACCACTCTGCCAACCTTTGTAGCTAAATTTCCAAAGATACAAATATTAGGTTTTTGGACACTGATATTGGTATAGATTGGCGTCATGGGGCATTTGGTAACTGTTATTTATGATTTAATGGATCATTGGATAGATAGGATTCTGACAAATTGAGGCTGATCTATCATTTATGTTACTCTATGGGTTAACTATTATAACTTCTGAAGACTTCATTGCCCGTCGTGTATTTCTATACCAATAAACGCTGAACCGTGGAACTTGTTATAGTTGACTGCAGAATGAAAATGCCTGAATTGTTACCTCCATGTAATAAGTCATTACATTATATACATTATATAACCGCAAATCCCTATAAGGTAAGAATTTAGTCGGAGTCACACATCATATTTTCCCATATTGCACTGCTTGCTTATAGGCTGCCATGGTTAAGTCTATTTGAACACTGTCGGTTTCAGATCCTTTGATCGTCTCCGGTGGTTCAGACACGATGATAGGAGATGTATTTGAGAAATATCTGATGCCCTCAAGCTTCCATCCCTTGTGTAACAGCCTGACGTTCTATCCTATTTCAGTATACCTAGTATCAAAGCAGAGCGAAAAGGCGACATATATCCGCACTGCAGAACGTACCTTAAATTTATTTTTCATATCACATGTACAGCTATATATACTTGTATATTCAGAAAACATTCCATTCGTACAATTTTGCAGAATATTTTTTTAATTACTTTTTGGGCAATAAATTGTACCATAAGACTTTTTGTTTATTTAATTCATTTTTCTGTTTCTCTAATGGTCTGGATTTCATGCTGGATATTATAAAGGCCACCATTACTGGGCTTCCCAAGTCTTAGGAACAATTTGCTAGGTTGTGACAGACTAAATGATGTTTTTGGTTTGTGTTAAATGTGAATGCTGCATCTCCTTTAGCTCTGTACAGTATATGCTTCCATACTAAAAACAAAAATGTTAATGCAATAAAAGTTTTCCTAGAAAAGAACTGTGTGCGCTTTACCTAATCTCTATCATTTGCTGCAGTTTCTCACGGTAACTCTTATTATTCAATGTTCCTTCATATGAAATGTTTAAAAAAATGGTGGAGATAACAAGTAAGTTTCCTCTGGGTGGAGCAATTGTGCCATAACATTGCAGAATGAAGTCAGTCGTCCTTGTAAGAATACGGATTATTTCTCTATTTCATCATTGAGTCTTTTCAGCTTGTGTCACTAGGTGGATCTCAAAGGTTTTTTCTTATGTTTTTTTTTTTATATACTTCTTATATTTTAACACTTTCCTTAAGAATCAAGGTGGAATAATTTTTTTTTTATGAGTCTTATTTATCGTCTACCATATAGTGATAATTTTGGCATTAAAATATACACTGGCATGGAAAATGTGGGACCCCCATGGTCAAAATGACTCTTATTGTGAGTAATTATGCAAGTTAAAGATAAAATTCAAAAGGCATAACATTAAGGGTATGTTCACACAGAGGAAAAGGTCACAGAAACCTTTTCCGTCTTGTGAACATTCCGCGCGACTAGCGGCATCCCGCTCCTGATTAGGCCTAAACAGGAGTGTGTCTCGAGCCACAGACGCTGATGCTGAATCAGCCGCAGAATCTGTGGCAAGATAGGTCATGTCGCTTCTTTTTCCCGCTACTAGCTAGCGGAAAAAGAAAAAAAAAAAGCGAGTGGCTCACATTGAAGTCAATGGGAGCCATTTTTGCAGGTGGATTTTGAGGCGGATTCCATGAAAAAAATCCGCTAGCGAAAAACTCCTTGTGAACTAGCCCTATAGGTGACACATTCCCAACGTATTTTTTGGGAAAAAAAAGTATTTTTATATTTTCAAAATAACAAATTATAATGGCCCTATGCAAAAGCTTGGGCGCCCTGCATGGTTAGTATCTAGTAGCGCCCCCTTTGGCAACTATCACAACTTTTAAACGCTTTTTGCAGCCAGCCAAGACTTTCACTTCTTTTTTGGGGGATTTTCATCCATTCTTACTTGGGAAAGTCATCCAGTTCTGTGCGATTCCTGGGTCATCTTGCATGTACTGTTTTTTTCAGGTATAGCCACAGATTTTCAATGATGTTCAGATCAGGTGACTGTGAGGGCCATGGTAAAAAACCTTCAGCTTGTGCCTTTTTAGGTAGTCTATGGTGGATTTTGATGTGTGTTTAGGATCATTATCCATTTGTAAAATCCATCCTCCTTCTCCTCCTTTCAATTTCAGCAGTTATGTTTGCTTCAAGAATTTGCTGAAATTTAATTGAATCCATTCTTCCTTCTACCCATTAAATATTCCATGTGTCATTTGGGGGTGCAACACAACCCCAAACATGATTGATCCATCCCCATACTTAATGGTTGGGGAAATGTTCTTTTCCTGAAATTCTGAGTCCTTTTTTTCTCCAGACATACCTTTGATCATTGTGGCCAAAAAGATCTATTGTAACCTCATTGGTCCACGGGACTTGTTTCCAAAATGCCTCAAGCTTGTTTAAATGTTCTTTAGCAAACTTCTGACGCTGAATTTTATGTTGAGGATGCAGGAGAAGTTTTCTTCTGATGACTCTTCCATGAAGGCCGTATTTGTGCAGGTGTCTCTGAACAGTAGATCGTTGTACCACAACTCCAGAGTCTGCTAAATCTTCCTGAAGGTCTTTTGCAGTCAAGTGGGGGTTCTGATTTATCAGTCTGGCAATCCTACAAGCAGTTGTCTCTGAAATGTTTCTTGGTCTTCCAGACCTTATCTTCACCTCCACTGTTCCTGTAATTGCCATTTATTAATTACATTTGGAACTTAGGAGAGGGCAACTTGAAAACGCTTTGCCATCTTCTTATACCCTTCTTCTGCTTTGTTGGTCTCCACCATTGTCATTTTCAGAGGGCTAGGAAGCTGCTTAGAAGAACCAATGGCTGCTGGTTTTTAGTACAAGGTTAGAGGATGCTGGGTATTTATAAATTTGTAACAATTGCATCACTTATCCTTTCCTAACAATGATAGTGAACAGGCCATAACCCTAACTGGCTAATGAAGATCTGAGACCTTGGTCAAAGTTATCTGAGCACATAAATCCAAACTTTTGCAAGGTACTCCTTTCTCTTTTTCACTCTAAGATAATAATACACTGATATTGCTTAATATTATAGACTCGTGTGTTTAATCTTTAGTGTTATGCCTTTTAAAGATCATTTCATCTTCAGTTTGCTGACCTGTTGACAATAACAGTCATTTTGCCAGGGGTATGTAATTACTGCTTTATCCCATTGACTTGGGGACCACATTTGTGCCAAACCCTTGGCAAAGTACAGGTCAGTTGAGAGACTAAAAAAAGGGGGCACAAAAATAAAGGAACTGTGTTATTTAGAGCTCTTGGGTGTGAGCCATCTGGTCCTGGGCCCCTGTTCACATTTGGTTTATTTAATTGAGCTTTGTCCATAGTTACATTCAAGCAATCTAGTATATTTGAAATAACAGTGTTGGCACTGCATACCTCAGTAAGCCAAAGTTTAGTAATTATGTTGTATTACTTACAGGGAGATCAGATTTATTTGAGAAATAAACTAAGAAATGTATTCACTTACTATTAACTTACTTCTGTAAAAATTACATAAAACAAACTTTGATCCAATATAACTGTAGGTGAAAGAGAAAACTAAAGACTAGGGTTGAGCGATTGGGATTGGAAAAGATCGGATTCCGATCGGCGATCGAGTAAATTTCACGATCTCGATTGGAATTCCGACCCTATCTTTTTCAGCGGGATCGAGAGATCGGCTCAACCCTAAAGTAACTTTTCCCATAGAAAAGCATTGACTAGGGTTGAGGATCGGAATCGGATGCCAATCGGCGATTGAGCAAATTTCACGATCACAATTGGGATCGGCTGGAAAATGATCGGAAATCGATCCTGAAATCTCAAGATTGGCTCAACCCTACTAAAAACCAAACTTTGACTGCTGCCTTGTCACCTATTTGCTATTATATGGTCACATGCTATAGATTCTCTTCTCTCTTGTGCCTGTGCTTATTGTATTATATTTCCCATGAGGCTTTCTAATATCTTATTAAAGGGGCTCTATCAGCAAAATCATGCTGATAGAGCCCCACATATGCGTGAATAGCCTTTAAAAAGGCTATTAAGGCATCGGTAAAGTTATATTAAACTACCCCCCAGTTTTAAAATAATACCCTAAAAAAGAATGTGATCTACTTACCGAACGTGCACGCTGGGCGGGCATTCAGGGTGTGTCTTCATCTTCATCCACGCCTCTTCTTCCTCCGATGTCCTCCGGTCCCGTCTTCCTGCGGCGCTCGCGAACGGACTTTGATTAAAAAAAAAAAAAAAAAGACCTGGGCGCATGCGCAGTAGCACGCGGCTTCTACTACTGCGCATGCGCCCAGGTCATTTTTTTTAAATCAATGTCCGTTCGCGAGTGCCGGAGGAGGATGGGACCGGAGGACAACGGAGGAAGAAGAGGCGTGGATGAAGATGAAGACACACCCTGAATGCCCGCCCAGCGTGCATGTTCGGTAAGTAGATCACATTCTTTTTTAGGGTATTATTTTAAAAGTGGGGGGTAGTTTAATATAAAATTTACGGTGCCTGAATAGCCTTTTTAAAGGCTATGCACGCATATGTGGGGCTCTATCAGCATGATTTTGCTGATAGAGCCCCTTTAACATTCTTTCTCAATGACGTGAATGCATTGTCATACAAACCTATCAGTCAGTCAACAGAATATTCTTTATATCGTAAAGCTGATGGTGGAATGAAGGGAAAAAAACAAAGATGTGTCTAGCAGAAAATACTGCTAACCCTATAAAGTAAAAGGACTATTCAGGAGCTATACAGGACTAGTTGAATGGACATGTACAAAAATATACTGCACTAATATAGAAATGGTGTGAGCACAATATTCTAAACTTGTATTAGAAAATTGTGTGGCCTCTGTTATATCTCTGACTGGAATAAGAAAGAAATATAGTAACATAGTAGCAATTGTTCATCTTTTGCTTGTGAGTAACTGGCAGAATATTAAACCACTTTGCCATATATCTACAATTCTACATGAATAGAAGCTTTGCAGCAGAGATTCGGTATTGAACACAGTGGATTAGTAGACGGCACATGATGTGTCTGAATCTCTGTAGTTTATGCACAGCAGGCCGCACCGACCACCAGCAGTCTGACTTGCTAGATCTTTAGACAGTTGTTAAATCCATTAAGCTGCTACATTGAGCAAATAATGATCTTGGTAAGTGCGACCCTATATTATTTATTCATTAAAGCAGTAGGTTCACTTAAAGGACACCTCCAATTTCAAATAACTTTTCATAAATGAATAGCGCAGTGGACTATATGAAACTTTGTAATATATATCTTATTAAAGAAATGTTACCTTTTCCACCTATCAGGCTGAGTTACTTCTTACATAGAAATCAATGAAGAGAGGAGGAGGGGCTGCTCAAAAAGACACAAACACCATTCCTGAGCAAATAGTACTGCTTGTTCAGTGCACAGTAGACTCTCTACTGTCAAGTAGGAGGTGCCAAACTTCATTCCTCGGCCCATCTGTCAGTAAAGTAAGTAATTAGCATATTGTGTGCTGAAAGTACCAGCATTGGTTGCTCAGGAACAGTGGGAGCTAGAGAAAAAAAATTTACTACCCCACTACTGGCTGTGGTGAAAAGTCCTCTTTAACTAGCTGGCAGCAGCTTTCTCCCTCTTCTTTCCATAGACTTCTATGTGTGAGGTGAGGGATTCTATACAGAGAAACAGTCTGAGTGAAAAGCAACCTAATAAGTGGAGAAAGAAACAGATATTTCTTTAAGATATATGACAAAGTTTGTTGCATTCACATGTACTGTACATTTATGAAATGGGTTTTTTTGTTGTTGTTTTTATTAATTGTAGCACACTTGTTCTAGGAGCTATACTAAAGAGAGACCTGGAACCTGGACAAGGAACATGTCACCATGAAAATGCTGTGTAATCTGTAGGCAGCATGTTATAGAGCAGGAGAGGCTGAACAGATTGATATACCATGTCATCTATGTGTTTCTTTGTTTTTTCTACATGGGAAGAATATGAAAATCTGACTTCCATGATGTAATTAGGATGCCAGTGCCTCAAGTATGCACACCAATAGAGGGCGCTGCCTGAGAATGTACAAGTCTGTCTTCCATGATGTAACTAGGAAGACAGAGTCTCAGTCAAGCAAGCCTATAGAGGGCGCTCCCTTTAACATCATACCGACCTTCTCAGAGGCCTTTGTTTGCAATGATGTTGGGATTATACCAGATACAGTCTTCTCAGCCAAGGACAGCTGTTTGGATGTATTTGCATCTCGTCAGCTTGGCGCAGAGAGGACTGATCTGGCAGAGGTGAGAGGGTTAAAGGGATATCGTCACTCCATAGGGAGAGACCACCATATAGGTGTGTGGAGTCTTATTAAGCCATGAGCGCTCCACTGCAAAGGAACATGGGAATAATATGCAAATTGACTTCCATGATGTAATTAGGATGCCAGTGCCTCAAGTATGCACACCAATAGAGGGCGCTCACTGAGAATGTGCAAAAGGGAGCGCCCTCTATAGGTTTTGCTTGAGTGAGACTCTGTCTTCCTGATTACATCATGGAAGACAGACTTGCTCATTCTCAGTGAGCGCCCTCTATTGGTGTGCATACTTGAGGCACTGGCATCCTAATTACATCATGGAAGTCAGATTTGCATATTCTTCCCATGTTCCTTTGCAGTGGAGCGCTCATGGCTTAACAAGACTCCACACACCTATATGGTGGTGTCTCCCTATGGAGTGACAATATCCCCTTAACTTTGTTTTCTCTATGCATAGAAGGAGCAATTGAGTCCAGTGGGCGGTCCTAACGGTGATTGTGCATACAGAGATAGCTGGTAATCACTCTTAGGACCGCCCACTGGACTCAATTATTCCTTCGACTGAGAAATAAACAGGTTAATGACAAGTTATACTGAATCTCACAAGACATCAATCTGCCGTTCTCCTGTTCTATATCATGATGCCTACAGATTACGCAGAATTTTCATGGTGACAGGTTCCCTTTAAATATATGCATGAGCATCCAGAAGATCCAAGATATAGGAATGAAGCAATGATCAGATAATAATGCGACTAATGATATGATCACTTTACTAACTTTCTGATGTTCTTTTGCTAATTTTGCTTTTTGTCCACCTTTCTTTACCTCCTCAGGGAATTGAACGACTGAAGAAGGAAAACCCGACCTGGGAGAAGATGAGTAGTTGGGAAGGACTGAAACAAGCTTTTGGTGGTGGTTTCTCTCCTGCATGGTTCAGCCCTTTCTCAGGAACTCTTTATCAAAAGGTGCCATTAGATATCGAAACTGGCAAAGGTGGAAAGGGCAGTGAAATAGTCAGCGGCAGGTTGGAGGGACACGTCGAGGTAATTGAAATAGGGGGTGGGGTCGGTCACTGTACTAATTCATAGGTCCCAAAAACTAAATGGGATCATATGTCCATGATAAAATTAACCATTTAAACATGAATGGCAATTCTTGTCATTGTCATTATATTAATTGGTTGCAGTGTTTCCATTGGTTTACACGGTTGAGTTGCTACCATTTCAAGACTCCATCTTGCTATTCTTCTATTTTATATTTAAGTTGCATAGTTACACAATGTTGTAATGTATGTCGATTTTGTTGTGAAGGATTTTCAGCTGACATCTGAAGTTGGTGCCATCTCTTTGACATTGGGTTTTACATCGTATTACTTGGCAATTCTTCCTATTTAGTATTAATGTTCCTCTATTATATTCTTTTGGTTTTATGTTAAATATATTTTATTCTGTCTTCTAAGCCTTGTGCCTCACAATGTTGCCCATAAATTGTGCACATGTTTACTCAGAACTCATTTACCCAAAATTCATTGACATTCAAGAATTGTGTTATAATGGGAAAGTCGTACTAGTTTTATTAAGTTTGTTAAGTCTCTGGTCTTAACCATGGAGATGATCTTGCCCCCATTAGTTTTCAATCTTCAGTATTTTCTGATGTAGTAATGCTGAGTTAATCTCCTGTTGGTCTGCTCTATCTTGTGTTGTAGACCAAGTGATAAGGTTGGGCTTCTTTGCAGTTAAGGCCTGGTTCACATTTGCGTTCAGTATTCCATTCGGGGAGTTCGCTTGGGGTCCCCCCGACGGAATACCCAACGCATTCAAAAGCGGTTAGCTCAGAAACCACACAGACCTCAGAGACTGTAATGGAGTCTGCGTGTTTTCCGCACAAATCATGTGGAGCAGCACTTTTCTCTCCACATTATAGTCTGTGGGATACATGTGGTTTCTGAGCTAATTGCTTTTTAATGCGTTCGGTATTCTGTTCAGGGGTTCCCCAAGCGCACTCCCAAAACAGAATACTGAACACTTTATCACCTATTTGGTATATTTCAACACTATTGCGGCTATAAGGTTGATAAAGCTTCAAGTGACCAATCTATTTTGGAGTTTTTAATGTTGAAAAACATTGCACACTCTATGTATAGGGAAACTTGAGTCATTGGGGTAATGTACTTGCATGGCAGATTCATGGAGTAAAGAGGCCCAGTCCAGACTGACTAACATCCCTACGAGCACAGATGTCTTCATGCCACAATGGCACAAGTAACTATGGATTTATGGCAATTTCCATGCTATGGCAACTTGTGACTGCATTCGCTTTCATTTCAGTGCTAAACCATGATCTTTGGCCTTGCAGTGTAGTCATCATGTAGCCCTAGACTGCACCATGGTATGTGGATGCACATATAGGGCTTCTTTAATGCCTTTACCCATGTAACACCTTATCTATTCAGTATTTTTGTAGTTCTTTGTTACATTGTATTAAATGCCATTATCAGGATCCATCAGTACAAATCTCATCTCTCAGTACACACTGCCACCTAGTGGTGTATTCAGTATCCGTGGCTGTTATACATAAAGACTTTAACAATGAGTATTTCTGGTCTGTTCTCAAGCTTTGCGTTTACTGACTTTATCCAGAAAACTGGAATCCTGTTTGTAAATCACTATTTGGTTTCCCAGCTAAGCTTCGGTAAGGACCCTTTTAAGTGCCTTTCCCCTAACAATTCCTAAAGGGGTTGTTCCTTGAAGGTATATTGTTTGGATATACCACCATTTACACTAAGTTCACTCCTGCGTTCGACTTCCTTTTTTAAGAGGAAACCTAATCCTCTTAAAAAGTGGTCACTAGTAGAAACCTGCGGACCCCATAGACTATAATAGACAAAAAATGCGTAGCGAAAAGTCCTGCTTGAATTTCTCAAACGGATTCGGAGACAGAAACCCCAAATGGAGTTTGAACGCTGGTGTGAATTCAGCCTTACTGACTGTCACACTTCTACTCTCTCACATTGACACTACCAAGAACCTGCCGGGAATTGAACTTGAACACGGCCCCTGTCTCTTAATCCATACCCAGCATGGTGAATGGCCAGGACCACCTCTGGGCACGGAAGGATTCAGAGGGGTCTTAGTTTCTCTATGATCAGCAGGCCTCATACAAGCCAATTGACTGGGTTTATTTTTTTCTGATGACATTTTGTTTAAAAATATGAAGCACAAACTTCACTCATTTCTCATGAAGAAACTCTGAGCAGCTTTTTTCTTAAAAGTATTATAATAATTTACTGCTAATATAATTCTCTGATGAAATTATTAAGATAAATAGTTGTATTATGTGATTCCTGTACTGTAATTGTTTTACTCGCAGGTATATGTCAGTAACACCAAAGAACTAGTTAACCCTTAACCAAAGAATCTGTATATATAAATGTACATAGAATAAATACCAGTGACCTATATATACATTGATATATTAAGACTACATCCATCTAGACAAGTATGAGGGGAACGAGATCTATAGTAATGTTATCACTGGGATTTCTTGTAAAAAGGAAAGCTCTTGCACCCATTAGGACTCATATATGCCTCCTTCTCCCAGGCAATAACCCAGGTAAGGTATAGGTAGCTTTTAGAAAAAGGACCTTTCATGTCCTCCTCAATGTACAGTTTTATATACCGATAGGAAGCTGTTAGTACGCTGAATCCAGTGCAATGTTGGCCTTTAGTATGCGTCCGGTGGTGGAGTTATCGGTGCCGTTAATTTTGGCCCCAATTTCTCCCCGCTGTCAGAAGGATGATCCATATAGCCTAGCATCATCACTGCGATGTGAGGAATAGGGCCCCCCTGACTGTACCCTAATATACCCTTGTACTGTCAGAGGGGGACTTCCTTATCACCCAGCAATGACCCTGAGCTATGAGGAACGCACCTTCCCCAATACAAGTCTATGTTAGAGTACTAATTTATGTGTATATTTCATATAAATTGGCTAAGAATCCAAATTTAGGAAGGTTATCAATATTAGATCAGTGGAATCTGATACCCAGCACCTCCACTGATCAGCTGGGTATGGAGCTGGGTGCAGACATGTGAAAGACAGGCTATAGTTAGACATCATGTTATAGACCAGAAGGACCGGAACAGATTGCTTTTCTGGAAAAAGATTCTGTAGAACTAAATTATATTATGATCTTTCTATGTGTAGAAGTAAGCATCTAGTCAAGGAGGCGGTCCTGTCACAGATCGACAGCCTTCCATGTAATGCTGTGCAGAGATAGCTATAGGACCAGCACCATGACTAATACTAAAAATAGAAAGAGCCTTCAGATTGCGCAGCATTTACCATGCAACAGGTCGGAATTAAGAACCTTATACATGGGCGAATGAATGGCTACATTAACGTTTTTGTTCCCATTGTCAAGTGTAAATACACCCGGCGGCCATCTGGAAAAGGAGCAAATGCTTCTCAGTCAGGAGACCACGTAGACATAAAAATGAGCAAAGTTCTTGTGATTGAAACCCCTTCCCTCCTAGACAGATCTTCCTCCCACTGAAAGCGATGGAGCGCCAGCTGACTTATATTATATGCTGGGACTTATTATGAGCAATTCATCTGCCAGTGTTAAAGGAGGTAAAGAAGGTTGTAAATAAGACTTTCTCTATTAGCCATAGCTAATAGGGCTGTGTAGTAAAACTCCCATCTGCAGCAAATAAAAAGTCCTATGATATTTATGGTCTCCACTTTGGCCTCTGTGTATTTATCTCCTTTGGGGCCTCTTGGGCGTCCATGATCCAACAATAGCTGCTATGTCTACCACCTTGGTGGTTACTTCCATGTACAAAGTTGTATATTTAGTGCAGATCAGGATGGCTTTGGAATACATTATGTATTTAGATCGTCATTCAGGGCAAACCTCAAAAATGTCTTTCAATTCTCTGAATTCTATGTTTTATAATACAGAGAATGTGGGGGGCTGAAACATGACCTGCTACTTAGGCCAACGCAGAGGGAAAGCGCCAGGCTTTTGGGGAGGTGGGTATGGTCAGAAAGGCGTGGGAAGAATAGGGATTTAGAATGACTTTTTCAATATAAGGTGTATGGTTAATTGTCAGGAATCTGCACAAATTGGATACATTGTAATGGATTTACAACACTAATTCTGATGAGATATTTTCTATAATAAGCTGTGATATTATATTCATTTTTACATTCCTTATTTACATATAAGTCATTGTCTACTGGAAATTTGTGTTTTAATAATTGATCATTTCCTAATGGAGTTTAATGTTGAGCTGCTGCAATGTCTTTCCTGTATGTAATACAATAAAGCTTTGTATGGTAATGAGGCCTTGTCGCGTCGTGATTAATGCGCCATATAAGCTCCTACCGCAAAATAGACTTCAGGAGAAAAGTCACCGCAGTCGAGATCTAAATTTCTCTTTCCAAGTTGACATTTAGTTTAAATGATTCAAAAGAAAGTCCAAGAACATTGGTAGAAGACGGATGGCAGTACTCCGGCAGAGCACCTCACTTTATACAAGATCATATTTACACCAAAGTATCAAGAGTCGTAGAAATGATACAGTTTTATATAAGGCATGATGAGAAAGCTAATATGGCCGATATAAAACACTGTGTTCTCCTAACACAGCAGTAAGAGGGAAGTAAAAACAATATTAATGGCAATGTCACCCTGCGGAACATTATCATAAAGGCAGGTGATCTCTTCTGAGTGTCATACTCCATAATATTGCTGTATTGGGATAAGATCCGGTGACTGAGCAGTATGACAGATTCATGGTCATGTTTTTAGGACCAGGTGTGAGATGATGTCCAGCTGAAAAACACACTCGAGGTACGCAGCAGCACACAGCTGGTGTTTATAGGCCTAATGTGTGAAAAGAAAACATTACCAACTAGACCATTGTATGGACAGGTCGGAAACATAGGTTATACCAATATCTGAGACTACCATATGCATGGTGCAAAAGAGTACAGCATGAGACTGAGGCCAGTTTAGCCTAATTTCCATAGCATATCTGGCTGCTGTAGCCCATTCACATAGGTGCCCGTCAGCCTATCACTGTTGTAAAACTTGGCTATTTGATTTAAAGAGGACCTTTCACCTCCTGGGGCAAACGCAGTTTTATATACTGCTAGAAAGCCGACAGTGCACTGAATTCATCGGCTTTCCCGTTCTGTGCTCCCGGTGAAGAGCTATCGGTGCTGTTACTGTAGCTCTTCACTGTCAGAAGGATGTTTCTGACAGTCAGGAACACCCTTCCTCACAGTAGCGTCTATAGTGCTGTACTGTGAGAGGGGGCATTGCTTACCACCCAGCCATGACGGCGAGTCTCACAGTACAGCGCAATAGACGCTACTGTGAGGAAGGGCGTTCCTGACTGTTTCATAGAAAGTTTCTGCATTTGTGGTCGTAATCACTGCCAACAGATCAAGACAACAGACTGATACCAATAAGATAGTTAGAGAAAATCTTTAAAACTCTGCCGAATTTTTAACTACTTATATTAGCAAAAATTCTAACTTTTAATTATTTACAAATATAGATATGATTATGTTCATGGGAATACCCCTTTAAGTACTACATAGAAAATATTATGTTTATTGAACAGGTGTTTTATAAACCATTAAAAAAAAAAGTCTTATGTTATTGATTGAACATAATCTTTTTGGTTATAATCAGCATATCTATGTAAGAAATGGGAAGATATTTATGCAGACACTTGTACTAGAGCATGGGTGCCCAATACGTCGATTGCGATCTACCTGTCGATCGCGAAGGACGTATGGGTCGATCGGGGATCCGTGTCTGCTTGTTGACAGCACAGGCTGAGAATCATCTCCGGACACTGGCAGGCCGGGGCCTTGCACTCGTTCGCAGTCAGGGCTGCGGCAGCCCCGCCTGCCAGTGACTGGAGATGATTCTCAGCCTGCTTTGTGAAGAAGCAAACACCGGAGACCTGTCTCCTGCTCTCACGCTCCGCCCTGCCCACAGGCCCCACCCCTGGCCCGCCCTGCCCCGCCCACAAGAAGTGGGTAGTAGATCTTATCCCTTGGTCAGTTTCTAAAGTAGCTCACATGCTCAAAAAGTGTGAGCACCCCTATACTAGAGTATTTTTATTATTTTATGATTTTAGACCCTTTACATGTCCATCACAATAGCTCAATCTAACAGAAAAGAGTTTGAACATACAATATGAAAGATTTCCATAATTCGTATAATTTTATTGTGTATTCACGGTAAGTGCTGTGTCAAAATCATCTAGACCAACTACAACAGTGTTCATTTTACCGTACATTAAAATTTAAGATTTATTTGGTGATATTGATGATCTTTTCTGCATGAATTCCTTTAATTTGCTTGGAAATGAGCTCAGCCACAATTTTCTTTTCTCCAACTTTCTTAGGGGCACATATAATCTTGGAGCGAAAGATTCCTCCAGGTTTAACATCCCTGTGTATAAAGTGAAAATATCATTACTGAAGCAAGATATATAATGAAAATAGAATATAATAGGGATAATAGTTCTGTGATAGATAGATAGATAGATAGATAGATAGATAGATAGATAGATAGATAGATAGATAGATAGATTAAAGTAAATATATGAGCTACGAGCAAAGTAAATCCTACAGGACTTCCAGGAGGGACAGAGTGTACTGTACAGTATGCGGGACTCTCACTGTCACCCCTATGAGTCGAAATTTGCTCTGCTTTTTACTCAGATCTCCTGCTCCAAATCATATAATTCCATATATCAGTTCAGCGCCTGTCCCTGAAAGAGTAATAGCTCGAAGTGACCGCCATTACTTGAACTGTCCTCTGTTGCTCCTTTCCCCAGCAGTCCCTGCTCATCTTGTTGGCCGTTATCCTGCCATAGATGGCTCTTACCCTGCCCTGAGTGAACTTAACCAATAATGGCTCATGATAATTTGCCTTACCCTTGGTCAAACTTTTCCAGTCTAAAGAGCCCAAGTCCTTCCACATGCAGCTCGCACTTCTCTAAGGGAATACTTAGAGTATTCTTAAATGTGAATGTACAGGAAAAGTCTTCATCAAATTTTCCAGTTTCTGGCATCTAAATAAAAACAAAGGGTAAAATATTTGGTGGCATTGATGACAGCGCTTCATTCTGGGAGTATAGTGTCCATGTTAGAACAGAATGCTACAGTAATGTTTATTACAGAGGGATACAATCTGTAAGATATTTCGACCACTGTGTGTGAATGTACGGGTCAGTTATTCTGCTATATCCATGATCCTGTTACACTGGTCACATATCACAGGTGACTCAAGGAAGTAGTTTAGTTTTTGAACTAAAAAGAAAAAAAAAATTACATACGTATTTTTTTCTGCATATATTTAATATGAATGTGTCACAAATGTTAGCATAAAATTCTTATATGGGGTGTCCTGACTTTTTACAAGACTGTACAACTTCAGATGTACCAAATATTAGGTTCTTGTGTTGTGCATACATGAGCATAGTATGACTCCATATAGCTGCCACGTTATGGCCAATATGGTGGTCATAGAGGTGCATTGGACCTACTGTACATCTGTATGACTCCACATTCATTTTTAGGCATACCAAGTTTTTATTTCATTTTATTCCATTCCATATGTATATGGCAGAAAAGCATATCTGTGCTATGTTCTATCAAGTGTGGTATTATGGAGGTATTCGCCTCTAAAAACTTTGCTCTTTGGGAAGAATTTGAAGATATGTCATGTGGCATAATGCTTCAAGGAGTAGATGCTGTTAACTTCTCTAGGGCGCAAGGCGAGAATCATTAGACTAAGGACCATCGTGACATCCGCAGCAAAAAAGCGCTGCAGGAAACACCATGGAGACAACACATTGTGGTTCTTCCCGCAGCACAGAAAGTACACAGAGGTTTCCACAGCAGACTTTCTGTTCAATTACACCTATATCGGAACCACTGGCGTTTGCGTAAATATAATGGACATGCTGCGATTTCTATAACTGCAACAGTTTTGGAAATCGTCGCGTGTCCACAGTGCATATCTTACCACAAAGTGGGGATGGGATTCAGTAGAACCCCTGGCCTTAAAGTGACTTCTCAGCACATTAGAAACACAGTAAAGCTCACAGAAATGTGTGTGATCTGCCTATGTACAGCATATTTATATATGACTGAGAGGAAAGAGATGGGTATACGATATAACAAGTGAAACTTACCTCCACTTTAATTGGTGGGTATATAAATGGTATGACCAGGCACTCGCTATTTTTTTCTTCACTATCTTTAGTTTCTGTTATGACATTAACCCTGATCATCAGCTCATCGTCCACTAAAGTCATAGACTTCATGTATTTCTCAGCAGCGACGTTCACAGGAATGGTGGCAACTACATATGCCATGCAGAAGGAAAACACAAAGAAAGAAGATTAATATACATATACCATTATTGCTACATAATTTATGTTATTAAGAAGGATCTGTCAGCTCTCCCAAAATATCTGTGTAAGACTTCATTCATATGAACATGTGCATGAGCCGGGTCCGTGGTTGAACAGAAGGGACGGCACATGGATGATGTCTGTGTGTTGCCCGTGTTTTCAACAGACCCGTTAATTTACTCCATACATGTGCCCATGAAACTGTGTATAGGGCCATAGTAATGAATGGGTCAGTGTGCTAGCAAACTGTAAACAGACCCAGTTATGTTATGAGGCCTAAGGGTGAATTCACACTGAGTAAACGCTAGCTTATTCTGAACGTAAAACACGTTCAGAATAAGCGGCGTCTAAAGCAGCTCCATTCATCTCTATGGGAGCCGGCATACGAGCGCTCCCCATAGAAATGAATGGGCTGCTTCTTTCACTCCGTGCAGTCCCATTGAAGTGAATGGGGAGTGCCGGCGTATACGGCAAGCTCTGCTCATGCCAGAGCGTACACGCAAGTTTTTTTTCAGAACTCTGCATTTTACTGTTCCTCTGTTATACCTTCTATGAATGAATTGAAGACTTGATGTTATTTTTACTCTCAAAGTTTATTTCTTTTTAATTTTTTGCTATTGTGTCGGGGGAGGGGATGTGGTGAACATTTTTGGAATATACTTTATTAACCTATTAAACTCCCTTTTAACAGAAAACAGGTTTCCAGTTCCCATTAACAATGATCTAACTGAGCAGTGCCAATGTTCACATGTACTCAGAGCAGTATGTAGAACTGAAGCCTTCACCAAAGAGGTGATGGACACTTCCAATGGCTCAATCTCTGGTTTTATACCACCTAGAAAAATGATTCTGTTATCACATGAAAGCTGAGATTAAATTCTAAGATGAAGTACAGTTGGGAATGTGTTTTTGTATACAGCATAAACTGTGTACCTTAAGTTCAAATTCCCGACTATGTTTTACCTAGTCATATTTACAATTCTTTTACCGCTAGTATTTCAGAATTTAGAACCATTTTTGCAGTTGGTAAAACCAGAGATTCAGCCATTTGAAGTGACCATTTCCCCCTTTGGTAAATGCTTCAGCTCTACATATTCACAATACAAATGAAAGTTGTAGTCTGTTTTATAATAAAAAGGACTTTTCAGATAGACAGGGGCGTAACTTGAGGGGGTGCAGAGGGTGCAGTCACACTGGGACCCAGGAGCCTTAGAGGGCCAGAAGCACTGTCATCAGTATTGAGATTGCATCTTCTATCTGGCCCATAAACCAAGGAGACCCACAGATTATCCTAACCATACTAAGGTGGATTAAACTCCATAGCACCCGTAACCATCACTATCAAGAATTCTCTGTAGGGATATGGTAGGGGGCCCCGGACAAAATATTGTACCGGGGCCCACAAGACTTTAGTTACGCAGCTGCAGACTGGTGATATTTTGGCTGCATTTCTGAAGCAATCTCTTATGTGAATTACACTGATGAATTTTTTCAGTTCTAGCGATTAGTAAAACACAAAGTTGATAATGAACATCAGCATGAATTGTGGACTGTTACAGACTACAGATAGTTCAGGGGATACAGCTGTCACAAGTTGTCATTCATTATAATACCTTGTTTCTCTGCCACTTCCACGGTCTCTACGATGGATGCCAGTGTGGCAATAATCTTGCCTGTATAGGCCTGCAGCTGACAGCCAGCAGTGACACTCACTGTTTTTGGCTCATTTGATTGATTTTCAACCAAAATATTAAGGGCCAAGGGATCCCCGGGAGGTAACTCCTTTTCTCCTGTGATCTGTATCTTAATGCCAGGTGGAGGGAGTGCTGGAGGAGCCGCAAACACTAAACATGTGTCTGACTTTAAGTTAGAGCAGGCAGTTTGGAAAGTCTCCCTCTCTTCTGGAGAACCTGAAAAACAAAGATAAATTGATATGTTACATTATTACAACCCCTCCACTCTTTATGTCCGTCCTTATCTTCATACTTGGTTCAAGATTTCTCCAGATTTCCAGCTAAAAAAACCTTTTGTGTTACCCAATAACAGCCAACAGAATAACGCAATTTTTTTTTTGTAACTGGTGATCTCATGCCACATATGTAGAGATGTCTCAAACAAAGAGCAAAGGGAAGGAAGAATGTAATTTTTTCTTACTAGAAAACATGTCAGTCAATTCAATATTTTAGAGAGGTTTTTCAAATTTATCATCTATCCACAGAAAAGAGGGTGATATTTAAGAGGCCAGGGGGGAAGGCACCATTAGGATCTCCATCAATCACTAGTCTTGAATCTCCTGTTCCTCATCAATGGCAGGACTGAAGTTGGAAGGAGTTTTACTGAAGTGAAGAATGCTACTGAATGCCACCGTACTTTTTTTTTTCTATTTCCCCCTATATCCTCCCCCACACAAAAATAACAAAAGTTAATCAATAAACTATATATACTTCAAAATGGTGTCAACAGAAAGTAGAAGCCCTGATACAGCTTTCTCTACTGCAAGGCACACCTTCTGTGTCATGGCTGGCTAGAGAAGGGTGCTCTTGTTTGCTGAGGCACCATCATGAATGAGCAACGTGCAGTTTCTTCTGTTTTTATTTAGGCCATCATACAACCCTGGATATATACATGAATCAGGAACGACAGTGTGCTTCACATTATACGTTATATATATATATATATATATATATATATATATATATATATATATATATATATATACAGTATGTATATATGTGTATATATATATATATATATATATATATACACACACACACACACAGTAATGTTTGTGATATGAGTGTACAGATTGCTTCTTACCTTCTTTGTGTTTGTATTCCAATGTAATATCTTGTCTCAAGTTCTTATTGACTGCTTTTGTACTGATGAATTTTCCAATACTCTTTTTCTCTTCTCTTATCACGCAGACTTCTTCCTCTCCACATGTTTCTTTCACCATCCATTCAATCTTGTCGGCATTTACCTCAGCAAACACGAATTTGGCATCATATGGCAGATATACCACTCCCTTTTTTATAGCTGTCAGAGAACAAGGTCCACACTGGAAGATGCCTAAATGTAGAAATGTAATGAATATTAGTCCATATATCATAAATAGCCATACCTTCTCCATAGTCACCCAGATGTAGAATGTTTGTTCTAAACAGTTTCATGTCTTTAATGTGGCACAGTCATGGGATGCCACCTATACCCAAAAACATAATACTGGTGCAGCCATGTGTATCTGCAATTTTATATTTATTCACACTGGGAAGACTGTTCTCAGGATCAGAGGGGTCCAAGTGCTTGGATCCCACCTAGTCAGCAAGTTATGGCCTTTATAATATTTTTGATAGGTCACCACATGGTTTGGGAGCACAACCCCTTTAAAGGGCTACTCATATGATGTAAAAATGAGGACATACTGCTAGTCTAGGTCGCTGAGAATGAAGGGGCCACATCCCTTTTACAATTTTTTTAAACTTTGAAGAGGACACAGACTTACACAGTGCTTAGGACTTTGTGAGTCTCGGAGGTTGAACCCCCACTCATCATAAAGTGATGGCATGTCCGAGAAACTGGCCATGTCTCTAGAATTTATCACTGTAAGTTTTGAAATGGTTTAATCACTAAACACTTATCTTAGTTCTGGAGATCCGACCTCTGAGACCACCAGTAATCAGAAGAACAAGAGTCCACTGTATGAATGCACATAAACCACGTGATTGCACCACTCCATTCACTTTTATGTGACTAAGAAAGCTAGCCGAGTACAATACGCCATAACGCCCATAAAGATGAATGAAAATGTCTGTGCATGCGCACCACTGCTCCATTCACATAGGGGATTTGTGAATTTGTGAATCCCTGTTCTTCTATTCATTTATTTAAAGTTATTTTGTCATTAGAGGAACACTTTAAGCGCTGTTAGTAGGAAAACCCCTCAAAGGACTCACATTTACTTATAACGGTGCTGTGAGATTGACTTGTGGCCATAAGTTTACTGTGTATGGCTTTCTTATTTACTTAAAGAGGTGAAAGATACAGAATTGTATATTAAAAAAACAAAAAGAAAAAAAAACTTAGAAATCTAACGTTGAAAATATTAATTTTAAGTTTTATGCTTCAATAAAGAGGAAGATTACTGAAGATACTGTTATCCATTGGCCTTTTTCTGGATACTCTGTAAATTGGTGGAAGATGACATAAATTTATCAGTAAAGTGTCAACTGGGTGTTACTAATTGGGAATTTGTCCTTACACAGTCTTACTGGCAATATATTCATACATGTCTGGGACATATGCACAACATAGAATTACAAAGAAACATGCTCCAGAAATGCTATTTTATGGGGAAATGCAAGTAAAACAGACATGTTAGAAGAGGTGATCGCTCCTCTTTAACCACTTCAGTACCGGGCCAATTTGTGGTCCAGGACCAGACACATTTTAGGTTTATTTTGTATGTGCGGTTTTGAGGGCTGTAACATTTTTCTCGTATGTCTCAGTCAACTAATTTTTGCATCTTTTTTCGGGGACACATAGGGCTTTATTTTTATGTTGTTTTTATTTTCAAATGTGTTTTAATTTTTTTTTTATATCCGGGAAAATATAAACAAAATAGGAGGGAAATTGTGTCTGGTTTTCAATTTATTTTTTTCAGATTGTGTCCCCATAAGGTGATAAGAGACCTTTGGGGACATCTGATCACTTTTTTTTTGTACTGGAGGCAGATTTATCCTATAACTGGGGCTGCTACATTTAGCCTCAGTTGCAGGAGAAATCCAGCCTCCTGCATGCTGTATATACAGCTTACTGAGCTGATATGGGTCCTGTAGGACCCAGCAGCTCTTGCAAGACCCTGCTCCCAGTGGATCACGTGACCGCCGGGTCAGAGAGCAGCCGAATTATGGCAGCGACCATAGCTGGGTCTCATTGAGCGTTGTATACACAGCGATCGAGAAGGCAGGGGAGGTAATAAATCTTCCCTGCCATCTCTCTGGGAGCTCCGGCTGAAATTACAGCCGGTTCCCAGCTTCAGTAGCTGCACAATCTCCGTGCAGCTGCTGTGTTCTGACTGGATGTACCGGTACGTCCTGTCAGAACTAGGCAACCACTTCTCGGACGTATATAGTCTATGGGCGGTCCAGAAGTAGTTAAGGTTCCTTCTGGCCTCCTCTTGCCATACTGAGCCTAGCATTATTGGCCAGTTCTAGGGCAGGGGATGTCTCTCAGCCCCCTTAGTTCCCCCCCCCCCCCCCCACACAAAATAATAACCCCTTAGTGGTCTCTGCACTTGCACACTCCACATCAGTTGTGAGGCTCTGGTGCTGCCATTATTACATTATTGCTAGTCAAAAACACATCTACCACAACTTGTTTTGTTCCATCTTTACTCTCCCTTGTTATAGTCATTATATGTTGAAGACTTAAAACAGAAAAAAGCAATAAACCATCTTATAGGAGCTCTGCCTGTGGGTTTGATAAAACTATGAAAGGCACCTTACTTTAAGACATTTATAAAAAGAACTGTTCTCTATCAATAAGATGGAAAGCCGTCATCTTGGCCAGACAGCTTACCTTCACTTGGTTCCTGTGGTGTTGCGTCAATTGCTTGCCAGCCATCATATCCATCAGGAAGGTCTGGTCGTTTCATCCATACATCATTCCATACATGGAAGTTCCTACAATAGACAACTGTCCTATAATTTTTGGTAATGGATGTAATTGTAACCAGTATGTGATGTATAATATGGAGATGATAGAGAGACGAGACATACGTATATGTGACATCCTGGCATCACCTGACAACCTCTCAGCCAATAGTCAGTGGTATTTGGATGCCTTATAGTACTGATGGCACAGACAGTATAACAGATGTTGTGGGCATGAAGAAGAGGCATTTTAGTAATAGTCATGCCAGGAATGGACATGTTATTTATCACTGCGTGATCCAAAGAAATTACACCATTTCCTTTTGTAATACACAGCAGTAAAACTTTCAAATAGAACTAGGGAACCATAGGAGTAGCAGAAATAGAACAAAGTTTAGTCAGATTGAATCTATACAGGCAAATGGTAAAGTAAATCCTAGAAGGAAAGGAGAATATCTGCCCCATGCTATGAGCCTGACTACAGTACAGACAATGGACACGTAACCCTTTTGTTGCCAATAATCTAATTTTGTCCAATTCTGTTTTGCAATACAACAGTTTGATCTGTGACTGTCCACGGAGTGTCTTATATTGTTTTAGTGAAAAATCTGTTGTTAAGGGTTTTTTTTGGGCAAGAGCTTAACAGCAAAACAGTAACACAGCCTGCTATTCTGAAAAATACACAGATGCTGTTTGCTACTCTTAAACAGCAAGGCCTAGTCCTCAAATTATTCCATGCTATACTGCCACTCATGTTACAACAGTTACCACCACTGAAAACACGCAGCCAGACATGTTCTGCAGCCTGGTCCATCATATTAAGCCATATTTTACTGCCTGCTACTCATGCCGCCTCAGCTACCACCACTTCCACCACTCAGCCACATATGTCCTGTGGCCTGGTTCTACATATTATTCCATGCCATACTGCCACTCATGTTGTCACAGCTATCACCTCTTCCACCACTCTGAGAGACATATCCTGCTGCCTGCTCCACCATATTAATCAATGCCGCAGCTATCACCTCTGCCAGCACTGATAGATGCGTCCTGTGGCCTGGTCCATCACATTCCACCAAAACAAAGAAAAAGTAAAGGTACCCACTTAAAAAAAAAACCTGTGCCATAGTATATTGCAATGTCAATGCCATTTTAATTTCACATCCCTTCCACTGAAGGGATCATTTTTGACAGCTTTTTTTTTTTTTTTTTGGGGGGGGGGAGTCAGAGGAGACAAATTTGTCTCTCAAATAACAAGCCAGTAGTACTCACAAGCCATCATAATGTGCTAATTTTTATATAAAACAATTGCTTTTTGCAATAAATCCGGCGTGTGTGTACAAGCCATGTGTGTATAAGCCATAGAACTTGGCAGTTTTTATTCACTATTGCTTGAACAATACCGTATAGTATATCCTTAATCTGCCCTGGATACTTTAATCTAGATTTATGATGAATACGACTATAATAATAATAATAATACAGTTTATTTATATGGCGCCAACATATTCCAGAGCGCTGTAATATAAAGAGTGAATCTCTTCAGAAGCGGTGTATTAGGATATTGAAGCAGTTCTCTTACCAAATAGAATCACTGCAGTAGTCGTCTAACTTTTCTCCTTTCTCATTCAAGTAAAAGTCAATCTTCAGATTCTCCTCAGTATCATGAGCTGAAGAAAAGTTGGTGACGCTTCTTGCAGGGATTCCTATGCAGCGCATTACTATTATAAGGGAAAAGTAAACAGATAAAGGGACATATCAGCTTGTTTTACTCCAGCCCTGGAAATAAAATGGGGTGATAAATAATATGGTGGAAATAAACAGTGGCAATAATGGGCTAAATCTCAGGCTCTCCCTACAGCACCGATGTAGTGTTCAAGTGCTAGCCGTGAGCTTGCTCTTTTTTGATGAATTCGAAACACAGCTCCATTTTCATGGACTTGACTTTTCCCATTCAAAATCAATGGGTTAATAAAAAAAAGGACATGGCTGCGACAAAACCCGAAAGAGAGTTGGTATGGCTGTGTGAATATAACCTTACTTTGATCAATGGGTTATCCGATTTCTTAGGGCTAGTTCACACAGGGCAAGAGGGGGCGGATTTTGATGCGGAATCCGCCTCATAATCTGTCCCCTCACAATAGAGGTCTATGTAGACCGCTAGTATTCTTTTTTCCGCTAGCGGTTTGTTCCCATTCGCGGAAAAAAGAAGCGAGCTGCCCTTTCTTCAGGTGGATTCTGTGGCTGATTCAGCCGCGGCGTCCGCCTCTGGACAGCACCCTCAGGACTAGGCCCATTCATTTGGTCCTAATCCAAAGCGGAAAGCCGCGACAGAATGTGTTCACGTGGAACCCCGTATGTACTAGCCCTTAAAGGGACTTTCCATTACCTAAACCTTTTTTATAGAACTTTTTAAATATATAGCTTTCTAATATCCCTTCCACCCTATGTTTATTTGGTGTCCTAAATCTATAAATTGGAATCACCTATATCCAGAAAGTATGCATTAAAAAAAATACTCCAGTATAGTAAAACAGGGCAAGTTTACCATCACCACTGACCTCCCATTATTCTGTCCTTGGTCATTGTCAATTCAGCATATCCCAAGTGATCTGTCTATATATCTTCGTATTTAGTTAGTGTCCTTTGTTTTATCGGAACTCAAGAACAAAAGCAAATATTTCTGGCATGGTTTTGGCTCACCTGTTGTCACAACTCCTGAAAATACCCAACATTGACCAAACAGAACAGGTCTTTTTGTTTTGTAAAATTGCTGCAGAATGGCGCTGCTTCCTGTCCAAGTGGTGGGAGAAACCCCTGCACCATAATTTCCCGACCAGTTTCCTGTTAGGACTCCATTGTCATCATTTGAATTTACCTAAGAAAAGGACATATCTGGCCAGTTATGGAAGAACATATTTACAATGGTGTATAAAAGACATCTGCCCCTTTAAATATTTCTTATTATTTTGTTATTTCCTAATGGCAGCATTTGGCCATACAAGTCAAATACTGAATTAAATAATCGAAAAGTATATGCACTATCTCTGAGTACAGTATTTCCCCTCCCCCTCTATTATATGCCAGCAACATAGTAGCATTGGGAACCCGACAGATCTCCTTCTAGTAGACATTGCTATATTTTATATGGGTCATGGATGTCCCGGTAAAATTTCAGTTTGATGTGATTTTTCATGTGCTTATTGTAACATATTGTTGACTTGCAGCACCAACTCTGCAAAGAAACTGTAAGTTCTCCCTTATTAGCCAAACTGTTCAATATTTTTGTAGTGTATGGATTGTGTTATAGGAGGGTAGACATGTTCCCTACTATAAACAGAGCAGCTGGTAACAGATCATCTTTAATTTGACTATTTAAATTTGTATTGCTAAAATATATAACTTATCATACGTTTAATATATTATATTGTACATAATATAAAGAAGTGAAAAAAAAGCAGAAAAGAGCTCTAGTACAACTGAGCACATAATGAGAGTGTACAGAGAAAAAAAGGTGTATATTTAAAGAGCTGCTTGGATGGTTAAACAACTGATAAAGCCAGTAGGTATAAAATTCTGTTTAATTTCCAATAACAGGGACTCCAATTAGTTATAATACATAAAAAGCAAGTTTTTTTTTTTTCCCCTCTGTATACTCTCTTACCACTATTTTTAGAGACAATGGTCCTGGGGCCGAGCAGCAGCTTGACATTAATACTATTAAGGTTACCTTCCTTTATGGGTTTGATTACCACCCAAATTCCAGACCAGTCCAGGTGCCACCATGGTTTACCATTTAGCTTACTTATCTGAATACACAATGAGACGCTAAATAACTGAGAATAATGTGTGAAACATACTAAGGCTGAGAATTTCCTTGATAGAATCACAGGGTCCCTCCTCGCGGCTGGTTTGAGTCCACTACGATCAAGAAGAAAGAAGCAACAATCCAACACATTTTCTTCATGCTGAAAAATTGAAAGTGAAACATGACATGCGATATACAATATGGATTCTCTTCTTAAAAGCCTTAATGATTTCTGGACCATATTATGTGACTATTTCATAATTGGAGTATGTTAAAGCATCTCCACATTTTTTTTTTATTCTATAGTGTGTTAGAAAGATATCAAGTCATCTGTATTTGTGAGTTTTTTTCACGCTCTTCTTATCTTCAATGTGACCCACAATAAGATTGTCTGACTGACACAGGGTCTTCTATGTGGAAAGGAAGCCAGGTTCTCTATTCATTCGTGAGAACCTCCATGTAAGTATTATAGGAGTGAGTATAGAAAGTGACTCTGTGTCAGTGGAGAGTCTGGTTGTGGGTCACATGATAGAGCTCAGGACCTGTAACACATGAATACAGACACTAGGCTACCACTAGATTCACATGTATCTTACTAACAGGGTAAAAATTAAAAATGTTTATGGCAATGCTTCTCCATCTCAAAGATGTATAGCATATTCATAGGATATACCATAAATGTCTCATAGATGCTGGTCACGTATATGGGGTATGAACCCAGCAGCTTCAGTTTTCAGTATATATTGGCTTATCTCCCTTGTCTTAAACTAAGCTTTTGGGACATGACATAAGAGGCAGGGTGTATCATGTCATTCTTCTACCTTAATGACAAAGGTACGTAGCGAGTTGCTATTTAAACAGACCTGGCTTACATATAATGCAGTATTTCAATCCCTAGGATTTCCCAATGGTCCAAATATATTCTCAGCAGTTATTACCATGTCACAATCTGTAGAGAATGTTCTGCTTCACTGACACATTAGAATGAAGATACTATGTACACGCTATCATGAGAAAAGACATTGCTGTGCTCTTGACTGATTTGCTTAACCATTACAATTCTACATCTTAAACCAAGAATCAGTCTTTTCTCATTGAATGAAAGTACAATAATAAAGCGGCATTATGAACATGTCAGCACCTCCCAACGGCTTCTATCAGCAGTATATAGAAAGTATACAGTCTGCCTTTATTCTTGTACTGAATTGGCAGGGAGATTGAGTTTACAATTCCACTCCCAATAATAGGCACAAATTCAACAACAATAATGTAATATTGTTACCTCTGATACAATCTCTAAAGATTCTGCCTACTTTGTACAATCCCTCGGTGATAGACGAAGCGTTCCATAATAATCTGATCACAGAATGTCCTACTGCTAAGTCTTCCAGCATTCTGCCGTAATCTAATCGGTGGAGAACCCGGTAGCAAGTGTTCAATTTAGTCAGAGCATAACCCCAGGGGGAAATTAGATATTACACTGTTTTCACTGAGAGGAATGGTCTGTCTGTATAATACTCCAATATGCTAGGTCATCCAGTGCAATAGACACTGCTCTGTGCACTAGCTAATAGAGCAAGGGCCTGAAGAAAGAACCCCCCCCCCCCCACTAACTGTAACTCTAGATAACATAACATCTTAAAGGGGGTTTACTTATCTTAACAGGTAGATGTTCTGCTTGGTTTCATAATTACTGACATTGTGATTTTAAAGGAATTCGACATGGAGGTTGGAGAGCTAACCACAGATCTTCTGTGGATGTAGACTTGCTTAAATGCTTCTGTCTCTTCATGTAATCCCAGACAGATTCAATGATGTTTAGATCAGGGCTCTCTAGGGGCCATATCATCCCTTCCAGGACTCCATCTCCAAATGGTGGTCACACCAAATATTGATTTGATTTAGATACTTATTTTGTCAATTGTCAAAAATAAACTATTAAGGGCTCATTCACATCTGTGCTCCGTTCTGCAGGTTTCTGTTTCCTGCACAAAACAGAGGCAGGAGACAGAAACCTGCAGGACTCTTTCAAACCCATTCATTTGAATGGGTGAGAAAGCTGTCCGGCCGTGAGCGGTGGTGAGCGTTTTATGCTCTCCGCCACGAAACAGGTTATTTTAATCCGGACAGAGTCGGACATGCAGTACTCTGTGTCCGGATTTTAAAAAATGGTTTCGCGGCGGAGAGCATAAAACGCTCACTGCCGCTCACGGACGGACCCGGTCTGTGGTTTCCGTCTTCTTGCATGCAGAAGATGGAAACCACAGAACGGAGTGCCGAACGCAGGTGTGAACCTAGCGTAAGACACCTACTTTTTAAAGTATTCTTACTGTGGAGAATTTTTTCCACACCTGCCTAAAACTTTTGTACATTATTGTTTATATACAGTATGTTATATATTATGCCTGTCTTAAAAATGTCTTTCCCATTTACAAGGTTACACTGAAGTAGATACATACCTGCCCAAAATTCCATGGTCTGGCTTTGATGTTACTTTGTGATCCAACATAAATGTAGCCAGTATCGTTCAGAACATATTCTTTCCTCTCTTCCTCATTTGGCATATATACGTTGTCATCTAATAACAAACATATTCAGGCAAAGGTTAAATCTGAACAATGGTAAGGTTGTTTCTTGAATTAATCTGGAAGCCTCCTTCCATTCTCATGGTAGTGATGTAGACATAGTGCCGCTCCCTCTACTGTGCCTGTGCTGAGAGTGTTCAGGGCAGACCCAGTAGAAGAGGCAGTTATGCCATCTTGCATCCCTGTGGATGTTGTGTATCTGTGACTGTACTTGATACCTTCAGCTCAGGGACAGCACCGGAGGTTTCCGCCACTATCATCTTGTATCCCCGTGTATCTGGCCCTGTTTACAGATGTGTTTGCATCCCTGTGGATGTTGTGTATCTGTGACTGTACTCGATACCTTCAGCTCAGGGACAGTACCGGAGGCTTCCGCCACTATCATCTTGTATCCCCGTGTATGTGGCCCTGTTTACAGACCTACCATGGTCAGTTTCACAGTGAGAGCCATAAAGTAGGATTACAGCTTGTTATGCCATTACACATAAATGTATGAAAATTTTCTTGAAAGTGGTCAATCTCTTTTAGTGTCCCTTTAAGTAAAAACAAAAGTTGGATTATATCTTGGGCCACAATCTTCAGTCCTTCATCAGACTCCATGATGCCCGCTCCCACTTTACAGGCTTTTCTCGTGTGCACATGTCCCTCCCACTAATACATGTTACATGTTAGGTCTCTGTGACCAGGATACTGATTTGTTCTGCATTTGTTCTCATGTAGCGACACATCTTTCTTCCTAGACTGCTTTTGCCTTCTATAGCTCATGATGGATCTCTTCTCTCTCGTGCAGGCAGACACTGATGCTGAGTTGTATGTGGTTTACTCTTTAGTTCTAATAAATTTATATTAGATGAAATTTTTTAAGTAGTGAGTAAAATATATTCCATATCAGCAGCATAAATTCAGCAGAAAAACTGGATGTAAAAAAGTGAATATATGTTACCTTTGCACCAAGGGTTGCACAAGACATAAATGGGGCAATCTCCAGTCATAAACACAACTCCTCTTCCTGTTATTACGCTTAGGAAGTATTTTCCAATGATCGCATTGGCTGGAGATGCCACATCTACTATAGCCTAAGAAGACAAGATAGCATGTTAGTACAAGTATTATAAGACATTAAACTGTAATTCTTAATATATGGCAATAAAACATTGTAAGAAATGTCAAATACACTATTGTATGACTTAGTTACCTCTTTGCCATGACGGTCTTGGATTTTAGCACTCCACTCATTAGGTAGGCATGGAGAATTGATCTCAATAACTACAAGGGTTCCATTTCCTTTCATTGGACGGGACCCTAGTATTAATCAAAAAGTTTATTCAATACATGGGTTTTGGTTGTGGCTTGGTTTTTGCAAAATTGACATATTTTGGTTCTGCTATAGAATCAGACTATATTGCCATTATTGATTCTCAGTGGATTTTACTAATTGAATTTGTTAGGATTTGACTACTGGTTGTCCAATCCTGTCTAACTGTCCCGAATCTATCTCACTAATGGAATTCTAACAACCAGATCAAGCTTGCAAAATCCAAGGTTGTATTACAGATCCATTTACAAGCAACAATGTATACACATCATGGAATAAAATCCATTTCCACTCAAGCCATAGCTTGTCTATATACATAAGATTCTGCTGCGTTTTCTCAATGTGGGACCCCGACTTAAAAGTTATTATGTTGTACTCTTACCAATTGTGAACTGCAAGGTTACTTTATCTCTCGGAGTCAGTTCTCTGTCAAATAAAATCTTTAATTTGAATGGCTGTCCACGTCTCACAATGAGGTGTTTGTTGTCATACTCGGAGGTGTTGTGCTGACAAGCATTCTCCTGCTTGAAGAAATCCACTTTTGTTGCCCTCAACGCCATTTCTACAAAAAAAAAAAACAAACAACAAAAAACAGGCTCAGAACATTAGATCCAGACAATTTCTGTTAAAACTTATATAAACAACCATATTCAACATCTGGAGAGCATGGATCCCAAATAAAACACCAAATATCAAATTCTGGACCCATAGTGTAGCTCTGCATAGCTTCCACTATTACACATGGATGTTTTATCTTGATGCTTCTGTAAGAACCTATGAAAAGAAATGAATTATAGACGTTCCATCGTGGTCTTACAAAGGTATCCTTCCATAGAAATATGGTTTCTAGGGGAGAATATAGAACCTCACAGAGACACCCGTATGCCTCAGGACTTCGAGCGCCTATGGGGAGCTCTGAACATCCCTCCTATCACTGTTCCCTCTTGGATGCCGGTGCAGGAAGAGGCGCTACAGTTACCGGCGACTTGGCAACTTCCACCGAGTTGCTCTGAATCCCTGGATGCTGCGTCGGCCTCTGCTGAGAGTTGATAGCTCCGTTTGCCATGTTCTTTTTCCAGATGGTTGCGCGGACTTTACTTGTTTTCATATTGGAGTTTTACTGGTTTGCGACTCATTTCATTTTGCTCTTTTCACTCATCTCCCCCCCTCCTCCCCCCTCACTCTTTTTTTTTTTTTTTACCTTTTCCTTCCTACCCTCCCGTCTGCCTCACCCCCCTCCTTTACCTTTCTCTATTTTCAAAATTTATATTGATATTGTTATTTCTGGCCTCTTTATGCTGAAGCGCATCTTTACGCTTGGGCCTGGTCCTGACTGTTTTTCGTATACCATGGACAGCTGTTATTCTATGGATGGTCATGGTCTTTGGTCTTATGCTCATTTTCTCTGCTGTTCTCTTATTTTGCCTATGGTACTGTTGTTGTTCTCTGTACTTTGAAAAAATTAATAAAGTTTGAATTAAAAAAAAAAAAGAGACACCACATATAACATATAGAATTCCATTATTTGATAGTTTAGGCTGAGCGCTGTGATATGGACCCATGGACACAGTACTGACACATGTATGACACAATGCAGAAGCACACCGACATACAACAAATCTATGTGCTTTGACCATGTAAGTGCTTCTAAAGTCCTTTCTTTCTGGTGATCTTTTTCATCCAGAATCATTCATTTTTATTGTAAAGGCATTGTATAATAATCTGTAGGATTACAGAGAATAGTAATAGAATAAGGAGTTGTTGGGTTTAGAATAACAATGCTCCGTACCATACAAGGACATTCTTGGGAGTCCTACATTCAGGACCTCCATCAATAAGCTGGAGCTGGCAGCAACTACAAAGAGTATCTCTTCCTTTAAGCCTAACTAAACTTTTGAACAAGTTTGGATTTTCAGGCAATATTTGTGTCATTAATATATTTAATGTGTAATATATGTTATTTATTAATGTATTGTACTTTATTAAAGGGTTTCCCCATCTCAGTGTTTCAGCAGTTTGCCTGTGGTCTCTTCTTCTCACTTCCTATTCACCCCCCCCCCACCTTGCTGAACAGGCCGGAGAAGTCTCACAACACTTATGTAGGTCAGATAATATGGAGATTCTTGTACAGAAAGGACTCAGTGGTATCTGTATGTTTACATAGAGAGATAACAGACTCGGCTTTAACAGCAAACTGCAATTAGCTGAACGTTTGTCCTTCCGGCAAGAGCAGTAAGTGATGCCACTTGTCCTATAGGTCCATTGTTATAGCAACACTGTGTAAACAATGGGAGTAATAAGTTCACACAGCAGGCAAACAAAGCAGCATTTATAAAGCAATATATTTAGGAAAAGTCTTCAATTTACATAAGCTACCAGTATAGATAGGATCCTTGAGATAGGACAACCACTTTAATAAATTTTTGCTATTTTCTAGGAGGGCCTGCATTTCTTTATTCTTTCCCTTGATTCTCTATTTAAAGCAATACCCTACTTCTCATTGTGTACACTGTACAGGCTTGTGTGTGTAATAAAGAATAGAGAATGAGTGTGGAGGAGGGTCACTTCAAATAGTTATATCTCAGGCACAAAAAAACCTCAAACCTGCTTCTGGTGTCATATGAAAGAGGAGATTCTCTTCCTTCATACAACACCTAGCTTTGAGTTCTACTTATACTATTTCCAGAAATATCACAGGATGACAATAGAGTCGGGATTGGGATATTTATATTAAGCTGCATATAAATATCCTTACCCTCACACTGTTATCAACCAGTGATATCTCTGGAATTAATAAAGGTAGAACTGCCAAAATGTGCTGATAAAGTATATTACAAAATGTATTCATGACACAAATGCCAAAAGAAAATCAAAATTTGTTTAGTTTAGTTTAGCCATGTTTTATGGAGGAACTGACTTGTTCAAACATTATATGTACAGTCCATTATTTTCAATGGGAACCATAAATTGCTTCAGTTTCCTCTGGTTGAATTGCAAGAAACACAGCTGATCATGTTGGGTCCCAGCAGCAGGACCCCTTGTGATCAGTGTCTTTTTGGAAGAACTTTCTAATAAAAAGACATTGCACAATGTGGCCAACCCTTTTTAAATTCCTTACATATCATGTGCACCAATAGATATGATTTATATTACAGTTTAGTCTTCCAATGATAATAAACTATCCGATGTCTGCTGATGGGTCTGCAAAGAAACAAATTTTATCAATATAATGCTTGTGTCAGCATGTGTAACACAAAAGCCAAAAACAAACAAGAAAAATGAAAGTTGCAAAACAACTGTATTGCAAAATTTATGCACAAAAACACAATATTAAAAACAATTAAAAATGTACAACTATTACTTATGTCAAAAGGTCATATGGCATATCAACCAATATCCCAAAGTACAAGAGCCAAAGAATTATCCTGTACGTGAATGGCCCTATATAACTATCCAGTTACCTATACTTATAACCATTAGTGTTCTTAGTCATATGTCAGGGCATAAGTAAAAGCTGTCACATCACAGTCCTGTCACTGTTGTTCCACCTTCCCTGGTGACAGTATGTGTTATCCTAACTGATATAACGTACATTAATACGGATGCCAACATAAACAAGACATGTAATGCAAAGTAAACACACTATGAAAGGAACTGATAGATTAGTATCATCATCTGTATAAAGCCACTTCAGCCTTTGTCTTATAGGAATCTTATGGTTATATGTACATAAAGCTTTATTGACGACTTAATGAAAACTTCTGCAACTTTCTAATAGTCTTTGTGTTTCAGTTCCTTCCTATTCTCAGTTACATTCCCCTGTTTTACCAGAGCAGATGGACCTGTGGTCCCTTGACGGTCTCTTTTTCCACTGTCTAAAGACCGAGATCGCACATAACTGATATTTTCCTCCATATAAGTGCTGTGACTTGTGTCATATGTCAATACAGCACATGATTCTGGAGGCAATGTATACAAAGTCCGGAGTGGGAGTATGGGAATGGTGGTGCCACTGTAATGGAGGACTGTGGGGTGAGTATGGGTTTATGCTATTATTCACCCAAGTACCTGCTAGACTTTTCTTTGAGTTTCAGAACATGTTTAATTGCTTTCATATGTTTCCGTTTTAATACAGTAGATCAAAGTCATTTCTGGTAGGCAAAAATCTATGGATAATAATAGATGACGGATGTGAAGGTTGAGTTATGGGTTTTGGAATCATAGAAGATGAATCTGCAGCTTAGATGAAGCTCATGGAGAGGGAAAACCTTGGTCTGATTAGCCTCATTTGCTTCTTCTATTGTGCTAGGAACCATTGCAGGTCTCCTCCCCACCTGCTCAAGTACCACAACATTACCCAACAAGTGAGGGGAATTTGGCCTTTTCTTCTCCAAATAATATTTGGCAAAATCAAAGAAATGCTGTCCCTTATAAGGGTTATCTAGGATTTACGATAGGCCATTAATATTTACATCTGCCAGGGTCCAACACCTGGGAACCCTGAAGATAACTGGTACCAAAGCAGTATGGGAGAGACATGCTCCTTACGCACCATACAATTGTAGCGGCCAGTGTAGGTACTACAATGCTGCCCCAAAGACCTCAATGGGGCAGTGCTGCACTACCTACACTAATGACTGTCCCTTTAGTAATCCTGCACAACAATTAGAGGAAACATGTCAAGGCTTATGTAATCATAATAGTACAACGACTACTGCAACGGGGAGTTGACAACGTTGCTGTTTTCAACAAAGCTGCTCTGCCACCATGGTAGGACTTCATAATGTGGTTTGATGATATGTGCTAGGGTTTGGATTTTTATTACAGTGCTATATCTTCTCACTGTAACATAGAAACTTTGAGCTCTGAACTCTATTGTGCAGGGACTATGAATAGAAATACCATGTGATGAACATTTGTGTGCAGAACGTCACTTATGACAGATCTAATGATGGTATAAGATCCTGAGAGCGAGTACTATTTGAAACACCCATTTTGAATGCCGGCACGCAGGGGGTTAAGCCGCCGGCCGTTGGCAAAGTCTGCATGCCGGCCGCTTCCATTCATTCTTATGGGTGCGTGCTATTTGAAACGGCCGTTTCGAATAGTACTCGCTCATCTCTAGTTATAACATTATCTATCACATGACATCATAGTAGCTCAGTTTAGCGGCATGATCATATAAGGATTGGTGCAGAGCTATGGTGGATCATACCTATCCTTGTCCATATGAGAAAGACAAGGTGGTAAATATAGTAAATTTCAACCTTAACAAAGAGTCTAGGTTGGGACAACGCTCTGAACACACACCTGTTTGCTCTCCTCATTTCCCATTCTCTGTCAAGGAGAATACCTTTCTCACATACACTCTCTGTACAAGTTTTTTCTTTGCTTCCTTTTTCTCTGTTTTTCATTATATGCAGTTTAACTTTTGGTAACCTTTTTATGTACATTACAGCTTTTTTAATCCTGCTCCATGGGATGTATTTTTGCTGGTACACACCCTAGTGCACATACATGTTTAGGGCTTTCACATTATGCTTTCAATGTCCAACAGAAATATATGTTGGGAGAAATTCCCATTGTATACTGTTGAATACCTCCAATGGTTGCGAGTGTATAACATGGTAGAAAACATACCGCATGGTATATTCACTTCACTAGATGCCCCTCTAGAGAATGCTGTGGGAGATTGTGCTATTCTATTCAGCAGATAAACTGACATGTATCAGACCAGAACTTGTAGACTACTGAATAATACTGTATATGGTCAGTATATCTGTGGAAATGATCATATGTGTAGCTATTGCCAATACTGCCCGTCATGCAACACAAGGGGTGATATCAACAGATAAAACCACCTCTAGGTAGTTCACCTCCTGGATCCTTAAAGACTCTGTACTGTACTGTAACTAAATGTTTTTTCAGCTATAATATTAAAATATGTACAATTCAGGGGAATTAAAAGAATTTAGATCTCCATGGAAACTATGCCAAGGTTAGGTGTTATTTGCAAATAAGAAAAAGTGCTGGAAATATTTAGCAACTAAATTCCCTGTGAATGACTATGTGCATGGAGCAAAGATATTCATATTCACACTTTACTGTTCTATAACTTTTACAGTAATGTTCTTTATGTAATATGCACTAAATATATAGTATATAGACAAGTAATACATTATTAACTCCTTATTATGGAGATCAAAAGGAGAAATATTAAATTGTCTTTAGATGATATCAACCATGGCAAGCATACATAGTACATCTGGAAGTATTGAAGGTATTTGTCACTCACCAGCTGTAGGATTTCTGAACCTTCTTATTCGGTTGCTCTCAGGTGAGATGTCGGGTGTAAACTCTACAACCTTTATATTCAATCTGAGAAGGTGATGCCAGAAGAAATTCACCAATGAGGCAATGTTTATCTAGCATTAATCATGTGACTGGGGCAAACAAGGAATATAAGAAGGTATAAGGGGTGGAGCGGATTAGTGGTTATGGCACTTACTTTATGGCTCTAATCCCATTATGGTATTTCAGACCTTGGTGACTTGAAAAACAGGAGTACTTTATGTACTGTATGAAGATTGTCATTATATTATACAAGAAACTTGGGGAGAACAGATATTCACTATGTGTAAAATACATGGTCTTCCAGTTCCCCAATGGCACTTCATTTAGTGGATGTAAATGAGACTTTTAGTCATAAAAGTACAAAGTCTAAGAAAGGCCTCGTAGAAATCAAATTAAAGGCGTTTTCCCATCTCCATGTTTCAGCAGGCTGCCTGCAGTCTCTTCTTATCATTTACTGTATTTCTACCCCCTCCGTTGCTGAACAGGCTTGATAAGTATCACAATACTTATTCAGATCATATGAACAAGTTTGTAGAAAATGGACTCAGTGTTATCTGTGTTTTTACACAGAGAGATAACAGAATTGGCTTTATCAGCAAACCTGCAATTAGCTGAACTGTTTGTCCTGCCAGCAAGAGCACTGAGTAAGTGATGTCACTTGTCCTATCTCACAGGACTGTGGTTATGGTAATACTGTCTAAACAATGGGAGGAGTAAGTTCACATAGCAGGCAAACAAAGCAGCATTTCTAAAGTAATATATTTAGGAAGAGTCTTCAATTTACATAAGCTATCAGAATAGATAGGATCCTTGAGATAAGACAACCCCTTTAAAGGAAATGAAAGATATCGTGATTATTTTGACTTGGACCTTCTTCCTTCCCAAACCTTGTAGGAAAGATAGGGAACACTATCCCCCCCCCCATGTCGCCAATGGGCATACAGACCCGAATGGCCATACAATAGCATGCCTCCATGGTAACTCATGCCACTACTTCAGTATTCATTGGAAATATCCTTATAACCAGTTTCTTTCAATAGAAAAAAAACACCACTAATTGAAATTGCTATATTTCATTTACAGTCTACTATAGTGGGCTCTCAGCTCCTGAGCAGCCGCCATGTTTAAATATCTCACATCTGCCACGATAGTACAGACATTTTCAGAATTTATAGGTTCATCAATGATGGAAAGCAGTCCGGGCCCAGATGCAGCAAATTCCAAAGCAAGGTCCAAATCATGACACTACCACCACCATGTTTCACAGATGGCATGAGGTTTTTATGTTAGAATGCAGTGTTTTACTTTCTCCAAAAATAATTTTTGTCTTTTAAATGCAAAGAGCTCTATTTTGATCTCATCTGTCTACAAAACATTGTTCCAATATATTTATGGATTGTCCAGGCAACCTTGAGCAAAACAGCAAAAAGCAGACAGCCCCAGAACAATGTACAGTCCAAAAAATTCAAAAACAAATGAAAAAGAGAGAAGTTCAATTACTTATGACTAAGGGGTACCTCTAGCCCCGAAACACGTAGGCTTTATTTCCATACACCTCTGCACATAGATTTTAATGTGAAGCCATGATTCTTCCCAAATAAAAGTTGTTTTAACCCTACATACTGGATCCATTGGAGTGCTGGATATTCACCTTTACTAATCTTGAGCAAACTGTAGATGGGCAGTAATGTTCTTTTTGGAACAACCTTCTCTTTGCAATCCTGCCATGTTCACCACTGCAATTCAGTGTTCTTCTGAAGGTGGTCTCACAAACATTAACTTCTGCAAATGTGAAAAGCGCCTTTAGTTGTTTAGAGGTTACCTTGGGTTCCTTTCAGACATTTCAGATTATTATATGCCTTGCTCTTGTTGTGATCTTTAGTGGTTGACCACCTCTGGGGAGGACGAATATAATTGTCTTGAATTTCTCCATTGGTACGCAATTTGTCAGACTGTGGATTGGTGGAGTATAAACTCTTTAGAGATGGTTTTGTAACCTACTCCATCCTGATTAGCATCAATATCTCTTCTTCAGAGGTCCTTAGAAATCTCCTTTGTGCAAACTAATAATCAGAAAACCAAAAAATATGGCCAATACAATTCAATGTATAAATGAGGTGTCAGATACACATAGCAAGCACCGAAAATAGAAAATAGAAACTCACATCAAAAAGTAAGATAAATAATTGATGTTTATTAGTTAAATAACAAATGATAAAATCACATAAATACAAGTGCGGGGGACATATAAGGAATACCGCATAGAGACAAAATCTGGGGAGGTTGTACAGGGTAAATAGTACATATTAAAAAAGTAGTAAGCTCATCCAAACCAATTGGTAATAGTAATCAATTTACCCAGTCTGCAAAAAAGCATTCAATAATGCAAATAAATATGTCCAAAATAAGGCAGGAGAGCCAATAGAGGGAGAAAGTGTATGTAAAAACTCCTATACAAACCAACCATATAACATTGGCTGCATAGTGAACGCAGGAAAAAGCCCGTAAGAAAGTTGCACAAATGCAGCTTTTCCCCATTTCCACCCCATTGTGAAAATTTTCAAGACTTCCAGTTCATCATGCAGAATATTAATGTTAATGACTGCTTTAGTGTAAAGTTAAGTGCTCTCCACTGAAGCACCAACTCCTCTCTGTTACTCTGATGCACACAGTGTTTTCTATATGAACTCACAATCCTAGTCTATTAGTGCCTCAATCTGACCTGCATTCATAGATTGAGCTCTTGTGTATAAAGGAAAGACTGGGGGGAGGTTGGTGTTCTGTTGGGAAGCACATAACTTCACAATAATGACGTCAGTAAGTTTTTTTTATTGGTGTACTACTGGAGTAGAAGTTGCAAGTAAACATTAAATGAAAATTATCTGGAAGAACTGCATTTTATCGATCTATGATATTTATAACCCGTTTTATTCGTTGACCCAAGTTTTAGATAAACATGACTGCCCAAACCAACAAGTTGAGCTGTAGAAATAGATATGAAACACACAAGCCACACCAAAAACAAGCAAAAGTGTTGTGCAAACAAAAGGGTGGTGAAAAGGTTAGTTTAAATTAGTTATTCAATATTGATTCTGAGATTTAATATGTGATTGTGTGTTATTGAGAAAATGACTTAAACATATGTATTAAGTGACACCCAAACTGCAAGCATTTGTTCCTCTAATTCTACTCTCTCTTTGCTACAAGTATCCACAATAACCGTGGTTCTCTGTCGTCCGTACCAGCGGCACAATATGGCATACCTTGCAGCGTACTCGCTCCTTTAGGAAGTCGGAAAATCTGCTGGTAAATTATGTGGGCAGTCAGAAAGGCTGCAAGGCTTCCAAAGCAACCATCTCACGCTGGGTGAAGGAAGCGATAAAAGCTGCATTTTCATGTCAAGGGTTACCTCCGCCCACCATCCTAAAAGCCCACTCGATGCGTGCAGTTTCAACCTCTTGGGCGGAAGACAAGGTGCTAGCTTTGGATCAAATATGTGCAGCTGCATCTTGGTCCTCTGAATCGACCTTTGTAAACCATTACCGACTAAGTCAGCATGTCTCAGAGGACACTGCCTTTGGGTGCACTGTGCTAGGCTCAGCATGAACCGAGGTCCCTCCCTAAGGGGAATTACTCACTATCTCCCCACATTGTGCCGCTGGTACGGACGATAGGGAACAAAGGATTATGAAGATAATCTTGTTTCCCTTAGTCCTAACAGCGGCACAAGATTCCCCCCCCCCCATTTCACATTTTTTTCCATTGTATGTTGATTATTACTTTGATATTAACACGCAGGGGGGAAGTATCTGTGCCCTCTTAAAGGGGTCAAGCCATGTGACGTTAACACCGCCTGTCCTACCAGCACACAGGGGCAGAAAATACCCCACATTGTGCCGCTGTTAGGACTAAGGGAAACAAGATTATCTTCATAATACTTTGTTCACATAGTCTTGCTCACATTGCCACTTTTGTCATCAAAGTCTTGTATACTAATTTGTCTCCAGTATAAGCACACATATAGACATATACCGTATTTTTCGGACTATAAGACGATAAAATTTTTGGGGAAAAGAAGGGTGCGTCTTATAGTCTGAAGGTGGCGCCTGGCATCCGCTGTAATAGAGAGGCGGAAGCCGGCAAGTGATAGACGCCATTACAGGTGCCGGGGCCTGAGACATCGCTACGATCCTCTGCCCTGCATGAAGCCAGCAGCGGCAGGGGCTCCTCCGTCCCCCCGCTGCTGGCTTCAGCAGGGCAGAGGATCGTAGCGATGTCTCAGGCCCCGGCGTCTATCCCTCCCCGGCATCCGCCTCTCTAGTACAGCGGATGCCGGGTCAGTAACAGCGGCCCCTTCTCCCCCGGGGCCGGTCCCCACCGGCCCCGTACCTGTAAAGTTGCAGGCCGGCTCCTGCGCGGCGATATCGCAGGAGCCGACCTGTTCGGGTGACAGCGGGGAGCCTAATGAGGCTCCCCGGCCTGTCACTGCTATATATTAGTATTGCGGCTGGTCTCTATGACCAGCCGTAATACTAATAGACAGAATGTCCCATAGGCGGCAATACAGTTGTATTGCCGTCTATGGGACTTGCGATCAAGTGACCGCAGGTTCAAGCCCCCGGGGGGAATAAAATAGTTAAAAAAAAAAAAAAAAAAAAGCTTTAAAAATATGAAATAAATAAAAGTTCTAAATCACCTCCTGTTTTTTTTTTCAATACAAGGTGATCTAAGCAATAGATATCCCCCAAAATGGTATAACTAAAAAGTACAGCTGGCCCCGCAAAAAAAACACTCTATGCATCCCCGTACAGCTGCAGGGTCACCTGTCAATGTGGCCTTGCAGCTGTTGCAAAACTACTACTCCCATATATTAAATATTTTACCAGTTTTTGCTTCAAATTTTTTTTTCCCTATTTTCCTCCTCTAAAACCTAGGTGCGTCTTATAGTCCGAAAAATACGGTAGTAGGGCTGAGTTTGAGAAGACTATATGGCTTAAAGCATATAGTCTTCTGAGCAACATAATGCAAAAGCTACGCTCTCAAACAGTGGTCCTCAGCTAGTGATTTGGGATGGGTGCTACTGCATTGACTGACAATATTTTAGACATACCATAACTCCAAAACAGTGACAGGTCAGGATCAGGATACTCAAAGATTAGGATTCCATATTAATGATTGTATTTAGTATTTACTCATAGTTTGCAAGGTAAAAAAGTATGCCAAGAAAGTGATTTTCTGCTGACGCATTTCTTTAACAAATGGAATAAGCATTGCCAAACTACAGTCATGGCCGTAAGTGTTGGCACCGCTGACATTTTTCCAGAAAATAAAGTATTTCTCCCAGAAAATAATTGCAATTAGACATGTTTAGTTTTACACATGTTTATTACCTTTGTATGTATTGGAACAACATAAAAAACTGAGAAGAATATGTAAATTAGACATAATTTCACATAAAACTCCCAAAACTGCACAAAACTGTTGGTACCTGTTCCAAAATGTAGATAAATAACTTTGTTTCAGGCATGTGATGCTTATTCATACTCACCTGTGGCAAGTAACAGGTGTGGGCAATATAATATTCACACCTAAAACCAGATGACAAGGAGAAATTGATTAAGTCTTTGCATTGTGTGTCTGTGCGTGCCACACTAAGCATGGAGAAAAGAAGGAGGGGAACAGAACTGTGTGAGAACTTGAGAACCAACATTTTGGAAAAATATCAACAATACAAGGTTACAAGTCCATTTCCAGAGATCTTCATGTGCCTTTGTCCACGGTGTGCAACATAATCAAGAAGTTTACAGCACATTATTCTACTGTTTACCAAAAACGGAATGGGGCCTACAAAGAAAAGAACACAGTACCAACAGTCAAATATGGTGGAGTTTTAAAGTGGTTTTGGAATTGTTTTGCTGCCTCTGGCACTGGGTGACTTCACTGTGTGCAAGGTATCATGAAATCTGAAGATCATCATACATAATGTAGGGCCCAGTGTCAGAAAGCTTTAGAAAAGTGTTACCTTGTAAACTTCACTCAACCGAAGTCCTATATAGAAATGAATCCACTAAGTATATCCAATTATAAAACCACTTCTCATAAATTAATAGAACAGGTTACTATAAGAAGCTTTATAATAAGTTAATACGGAAATCTGTTTCCTTCCCCACTAATTAGCTTGCCCTCCTCCTCCTTATCCTCACTAAACTTGTTTATTTACCTAGAGTCCCTATCCATATTCAGCTCACACACAAAACTGTATGGAAAGGGGAGGCTGTTAGTTTAATTGTTGTCTCATTCTGCGCAGTGGTAGAGTCTTATCTTAAGACATAACATCGTCAACAATCAAACACACTTCAAGACTTTGTTACAGAGTAAAGAACAATTTTCCCGTGTATTTATGTAGCATGCTGGGAAAAGAGGTGACATGGTCTTTATATGCTACTTGAGAACTGGCTTCTATACCAATACAAATATTAAGGTGTTTAATGGGTCAGTGCATCTATTGGAGAACACCCTTAACACATGTTAAACAGAGCTGGCTAGCCAAGTGTCATATATGATTGATGTGCGTGGTGAAACTAATAGCAAAATACAGAACTTATAACATGGAGCACTGTAGATTATGGAGCTTTGTGTATGGTTTAGAATGAAAAGCAACACTGTGGCAAACATTAGAACATTTGATGAAAGTCAAGTCCCTAAACACCCCAAAAAGGTTATGTTTTCAGGCTTACCAAGAAGAGCACAAGTGATAGTGTTTGTCAGTGCTTCAGGACTTGCTATGGTGTTTTGTCTACGGGTTATCATGGATGGTACTTGCGGACTGGCATTGGATAGCACTGGTCTAAAACTAAACTGGTGTAAAACGTTCATGGCCTTTTGACTTTTCCTACCTTCTTGACAATGCAGTAGTAGGCCTTCTGAACTCCTAAATAGTGAAGGATAAATACACACATATCATCATCTGCTTCTATCCTTATTTTCTAACCTTTCCGAAAAACAGATGACCTTCTTGCACATTCTGTAGGGGATTATTTTACTTCCTTTTAGTAGGCTCTCCCTAGCAACACTCTAAATATGGCCAAGGAAAGTCCATTCTGGTTGCATGTAATACACTGTGTGGCAATTTTTTGCCCCCTCTTTATTTGTATGTGCCTTTTTTCTCATGCTCCATTTATTAAAAGATGCAACTGTGTAGAAAATCTTATGAAAATTTATCTCAAAGAAATTGTGATTCTACTGCTGTCAGACACCCACATACTAGATTGTCATTGTCAGTTTTTTGCATTTGCACTAAAACAGAAGAGACCAATGGTGTCCAGGACACCCCACTCGTCCATTGATTTTTGGAGTCACTTCGACGGAGTCACCAAACATAGTCTCTGAAGCAGATGTCAACCTAGCCTTGCAAGGTTACAAAAGATAAAACATGAACAATTTTCCCTAGAAAAACTGTATCAAGTCTAGTATTCAGGATAGGCACAAGCTTGTGATACATCAGTTTATTAGGAAATCTGTCAGCAGAAAATTGGGTTTAACCCTTTCGCTGCCAGGCACGTACACTATACGTGCTCCCAAGGTGGCACTTCAGTAGCAGAGGACGTAGTTACTACGTCCTCCCTACTAATGCCGATATCTCTGGACTGCATCAACATATCTTGATGCTTTAAAATGCATTTTAAAGAAGAGATTCTCATCTTTAAAATGATATTAAGATCTTGATGATTGGATGTACAGTTTTGGAGGGATTCACTGTTGAAAACACTATTTGGCATTGAGATCCAACTGCAGATCTCAATTCCCGACAGCGTTTCAACAGTGAATTGCTCCAAAACTGTACATCCAATCATCGAGTTCTTGATATCATTTTAAAGATGAGATTCTCCTCTTTAAAATGCAATTGAAAGCATCAAGATATGTTGATGTAGTCCAAAGATATAGAGCTCCAAAGTGTCCCCCCCTCCTGTCTAAGCAAGCAATTTGCGATCTAACAAAAAAAGGAAGAGGGACACGGAGCAGTGCAGCAGAGAGAGAGAGAGAGACATAGAAACGATCTGACTCTCTGCATAACTTGTATGTGACAGCAGGAGGGGGTGGCAGGGACTCTATTGTCCCTATTAACCCTTCTCCTGCCAATCAGAGCGTATACTATACATTTGTCTCTGATTGTCACATACAGTTATAATGTAATTCCCCCCTGAGCTTTACTAGTGGGGTATTCTTATGTTATACCCCTTGAACATAACCAGGAAGTTTGTTGGCACTGTGACCCAGACGTTTACCATTGTCTAGGTCGCAGAGCCAAAAAAAAAAAAGAAAACACTTACACAACATATACATAAAGTCGCAAATAAAGTTTACATTTCACCCAATCCCTGTCCTGTCTATACCTGAGCTTTCTACAGTAAAATACGTCTCTAGTGATATCCGTTACACGCTAAAATAATAGTAATAACTATTATCACTAGAGATGAATGTATAGATTGCTAAAATTATTATAGGGGGATGGAAAATAACATTTTTAAGTAATGTCCTATTTAATTTGCATGCACAAAATGGGATGGCGCATTTCTGCGATTTTGGCGATTCTTTAACACCCGCCCCTGTAAATATATACATGTGTGATATGTATGAACTCCTCACATATTGCAGTTTTATGGACAGTACATTATGTTTGCAGAAAGGGATTTCTTGAGCCGCACTTTAGTGGCAAATTTGAATTTTTGCTCAATTTTTGCCAGCAATCTCTGTTTGCGGCAAAGTTGAATGAAGGTGGTTGTATATATAAACTATTAAACTGTGTTTTTATATACGGTATGCTGTGTACTCTGAAAAAAGTTAGATTTTGGTATTACAGTCACAGTTTGGTAGGTGCAGTATAGCTTTTTAACATATTAGTGAACAACAGCAAAATCCTGCTTGTCTTCTGTATTCGTGTTTTTGGGAGTCCGAGCTCTTGTTGTAGTTGATGTTTGCGGTACATATAGTATATATACACATTGTAAAAGTATTTTGTATATGAATGTGAGATTGAACATGAGTTTTAGGTGCAAATATGTGTTTTAGCGTATTTTTTCAAAAAATTATTTGTGTTGGTCGCAAAGTTGCATGAAGGTGGATGTGGCTATCGATGACCCATTAAGACATTTGTAATCTTCAGGTTGTCTACTTTCAAAAAATATATAGGGTTTAGGGGTTCACTTACTTTTCATGGTGTGTAATCCCTACATTTTATAGGATGATACTTTTTTAACATTTCCAGCTTCAAAGCAGATTTTTGTTCCTTCCAGTTCTAGCGATTTTCTGAAGACACGTGCATGCGGGTTCAGGCCTTAGTGATATGTATGAACTCTGCACATGTTGAACTCTTATTTTTAGGAGGTTTGGTGCATTTAATTTTTTGTTTGGTTTCCGCTTTTAACAACTAATATACATTTATTTGCATTTTTTCATAAAACATTCACTTTAAATCAAAATTGCATGAAGGTGCCTGTTCGTATACAGTACCAAGTGGCATTCTGACAATGCTGCTGGTGTCTACTTTAAGAAAATATATAGGTATGCGGGGGTTGGATGCTTTTTTAATGTTGCAATTTAGGTTTGATTTGTCCATCTCAAAACTTTGAAAATTGCTCTGGCTACTGGAGGTGCAAAATTTCCAGAGACCCTTGGCAGCGAAAAGGTTAAACTAGCCACAGTACCTTTCAGTACTCAAAGCCCTGAACACAAAGCTATACTTTGTTTGCAGAATTACCACTTCAGTCTTGTGTATATTATGTTTTTATTCTTAGGCAAATGACCTAAGAGTGCATTTGGGGCATGTTGTAGTACAGCTGAGGATAGTCGCTAGCTCATCTCCTTCCTAGCAGCAATGGCATCTGAGTAGCTTCCCTCTTCTCCTCCAGGGTCTCAGAGCTCTGAAGTGAGTCATGTTGCAATGTGCATGCACACGTCTTCACCTGGAAGAAAAGAACTTCAGAAGGCTTATCCTGAATTCCAGCGTGATGCAGGTAACAAATCGCTCCCACTGCTTTACATTACCTACTATTGAGATTTTAGTAAATGTAAGGCTGTGCAGAGGAATGACGGCTCTGGCCTCCCCGGCTGAGTTCCACACAACGTAATAAATGGGAATTCACGTGAATGGAGTGTATATTAGTAATAAAGCTTAAACAGTGCAGGGGTTGTACTGATAGCTTTAGGGTGCATTCACACAAAGGAAAATGGTGCTGAATTTAGTGTGGAATCTGCGCTTTTTTTCACTGGTAAATCTGACGTGGATTCCACACCAAGTTCAGAAAAATCAACCTATTGAAGTCAATAGGAGGCTTTTTTTCAGTGCTGAATCTAACGCGGATTCCACACCAAATTCAGCACCATTTTCCTCCGTGTGAATGCACCTTTTTATTTCCTCTTTAACCCCTTTCAGTTCACCAATCTTATCCCATTCCAACACCGCCCAGTCTTCGTCTATCACTTTTGCAGCAATGACATCCCAGCAGAGGCAATTATCGTACAAGTGAAGAAACATATAGTGCTAAGATTAGATAGCAATTCCATTTGCTTCTTTTTTACTTAGACTGGTGTCATACTCAGTCTATTTGTGGCAGTTTTTGCTGCAGTTTTTTTTTTTTTTTTTTTTTTTGCAACAAAGATAAAAGTGGTCCCAGAAGGAACAAATGTGTTTCCTTAATACTTCCTATTCATTCCACTTAGGGCTTTCACCACAAAAAATCTGAGTGAGACACCGTCTTAGATTATATTCCATAAATCACAAAAGACTAACAAGGAAAACGGATTGCAGTATAACCCCTGTATCTAAGGAGTTGTATTTGCTGTCCCTTTGCACACCCCTATATGTTTGTTCAGCTGTGTTTGTAATACAATTGAAGTTTGGATTCTAATATTAATTTAATGCAAATGACTTGTCAATGAATTAGTGAAATAAGCAATTTACATCTGTAGGAAACAAGGTGCGGCCTATGTAAGGTGTTTCTCGCTTTACAAAAAGAACGACGCATGAATTTAACTCTTACACAAGCCACGTTAAAATCGCAGGATTACCGCTACATGACCTCAGTGTTTTCCCATGGGAAACAAGGACATGGGCGAACTTGCATGACATCCAAATGCAATTTTGCTGCAACGCTGTGTAGTCAGTGACTAAGGTTGCACAGACATGGTTCTTTTTGTTGTTTTGTCACATCCGTACATTTCCTGCCAAAACAAAGATCAAATCCTGTCAGAGTAAATAGGAAATCCCTTCTTTTTAGCACAATATGCTGGGTAATAATCTGACAAGAATACTTACAGACACATAGGAGCAGATTTACAGAACTGTCTACAGAACTGTATACGTGCCAGAATGCGTGCGTGTTAACTCCGTATGGACTGGCCCTTAGAAGTAAAGACTGTTCTGTGACTGGCATGGTCAACAAATAGCTTTTATTTTAACAACTTAGATAGATAATTAGATAGATGAAAAGAACACAAAAGAAAATGTGGAAAAATAGCTTTACTTCTATAAAAGAAATCTTTCACAGACTCCTGTCCCATAAATGGTGATCATCAGTTTGATTTAGTAAGAGGGAGAAGAGAGGTAGTAATAAATGTAGTGCAGATACGTTGCAGAAAAACAGCTTTCTTTGTTGCAGATTTTGCTGCATTTTTTGAGCTAAAACCAGGAGTGGATTGAGCAGAAGGGAGACATATAAGAGCTTTCTTTATATTTTCTATTCCTTTTGTAGCCATTCTTGGCTTTGGCTCAAAAAATACAAAGTAAGGGCTAGTTCACACGTGGGCAAAGGGGAGGTTTTTGACAGCGGAATTCGCTTCAAAAACCTCTCCTTTAACATGGTGGTCTATGTAGACCACTAGCTTTTTTTTTCCTCCTAGCGTTTTCCGCCTGAAGAAGCGACATGACCTTTCTTCAGGCGGAAAACGCCTGAAGAATTGCATAGAAGTGAATGGGAGGCGAAAACCGCGCAGTAAAAAACCGCGCGGTTTTTTGCACAGAAAACCGCGCGGTTTTTTGCAAAAAACCGCGCGGTTTTCGCCTGCAGTTTCTATAGCACATATAGGAAAAAAAAACCCTAGCGAAAACCGCTAGCGAAAACCGCGTCAAAAACCACGTGGAATGCAAAAAACAGCGTCAAAAAAACTCCCCGAGGTTTTTTACCTCGCACAAATAAGCTAGGCGGTTTTCACGTGTGAACTGACCCTAAAATCTGCAACAATAAAAAAGCTGGGTTTCCACAACCTGGGGCCCTCCAGTGGTACAAAAATTAGTAGTAAAGGACCATGAATGTGTTCAAAAGAAAGGGCAATGCTCAACTCTCTGCGCCTGTTCTGTTACTTTCTGGGTACTTTTCCTGGTCCTTAACACACAGGAAATGCCAGCTTACTCAGTCACTGGCTGAGATGGCTCATTGCTGCGGCACATAAAAGGCCTAGCAGGCATTCCTATATGTACTGATGGGACCAGGAAGTAGAGACCAGCAGTGACACCGTAAGAAATAAATCAGGAGCGGCAGGGTATCATGAGATGAATATATATATATTTTTCCTATTCTCAGCCCCTTGCCGAGGATTTATTACCACTGTACATCTGTTAAGATTACTTGTGAAATATACTGGCTTTGATCATATTTTATTTCACATTAGAATAATGTATTATTTTGTAATGGGTAGGGGGTTGTTAGATGAACATCTTCGTAGTATACTTTATTCACCTATTTTACTTCTTTTCAGTAGAAATGAGGCTCTAAAGTTCTCCTTAGGCTGAGTTCACATGGAGTTTTTTGGTCAGGATTTTGGTCAGGAAAAACCACTTAGTAAAATTCGTGTGGCATTTTTTGGCAGGTTTTTTGAATGTGGCCATGCATTATCTTCTTAAAAACGCCACGCGGTTTTCCGCATCAAATTCTGTGTCCAAAAACAATGAACAACAATTACAAGTGGATTACATAGGACTGTATGGTGAAGCGTATTTTGGAGGAGGATTTTGAGGCAGATTCCACCTCAAAATCCTGACCAAAAAACTCAGTGTGAACTCAGCCTTAGGAACACTACAAGCATTATCAGAGAGATTCCATCATGTATTTGTTGCCCATAAAAACCAAAAGAAGTTTTCATTTAGACAGGTTATAGTGCACCTGTCTTTTCCATCATAACCTGGCCCCATCATGTGCAGTCATGGGGCAGAGAGCAGATTCAGCCTAGTCACTTTCCACTAGTTAACCACAGCCACCTTGGGCGTCAATCCACCCAGGATGCGTGGTCAGTAGAGATGACGAGTACTATTCGAAACGACCGTTTCGAATAGCACGCACCCTGAAGAATGAATGTAAGGCTGCGTACATTCATTCCTATGGGTGCATACTATTCGAAACGGGAGTTTCGAATAGTACTCGCTCATCTCTAGTGGCTAGCAAGTGGATATTGTGTCTAGGATGAAGCTGCTCCTGTCCAGGTTAATTTGTATGTAAATTGTTATACTTCAAAAACATAAATGCAATTTATTTCAACAGAAAGATTACTGCCCCATAACAATCTGCTCCATAATAGTGTATTGCCAGTAAGTTCACATGTAGCAATTGCCAAAGGTGAGGAGGTGTAGCTGTACCTTCAGGTTTATATCACCTCATACAGTGGGTCTGATGTAATACGAAATTGGAGATTCTCAGCTTTATGCTATGCACATGATTTCAGTTCTAGGATAAAAAAAATAAAATAAAAAGAGATCACAGAGTCAGGCAGGAATGTGATTTTTATGCACATCATGAGATGACTATCTTAGCTTTTATATGACACCAGACACTGCTGTACTAGGTGTATAAAACAGTAGCTAAAGCTATCTAAAGAAATTACCCTATTTCTACACATTTAATAACCCATTTAATCCAGTTTTTAGATTGTTGTAAACATGGCACACATTCATTTCTTGCGCCAAAGATGTGCTTACTTCTTTCAGTGCCCTGCTTGTTGCTTTTTACAAAAGAGGGTGGAGCAAAAGGGAGACGAACAAGGACCTCGGCCTGACAAAATTACTACAAATCAGGTCAAAAAAGTGTGTACGTGAAAACCTACGCCAGTAACGACTAGTGCAGATTTCAATTCTGGCACACCAGAGACTCTTATTAATACAGGAGTAGTTACTGCCAGTGGGTGAATGGATTAAAATTGGAGTACAAAAATTCCCCCCACTGTGTGTACATGACTGATTCACACTGGAAACATTGCTAGGTAGAACTTTAGAGCCTTTTCAAAAGGAAACCAAATAGGTTAAGAAAGTCTACTACAAAAATGTTCACCAAACACTACCTTACAAAATAGAAAAAAGTGAAACAATGGGTACACTTTAATGAATATTTTTTTGTTGAGTTCACTGACAGGTAAAGTTGCCTCCAGAAGTCTATAACCAGTTAGCTCTTCTTTTTTGTTGTATCTTCTGTTCTTGAAGAGGACGTGTGAAGCAATACCAATCCACACAGTGTAATTGAAATTCCGACCCACCAAAGCATGGCTCGAGATTCTCCAAACAGAACTTTGCCAAGGACAGCCTGTCAAAAATATTTTAGAGAAACATATCATATTCAATTCATAGGGCCAGATAGAACCCAAATATGGACAACCTCAATATTATTAAATCCCCAAGCTGTAGAGCATAACACAGTCAATTTATTTACCTAATAGTTCTATGCATCTTCCTACACCATTGTACATAAAGTACTGGCAAGTCAGAGCATGTATGTTTATGGGGAAAAATGTTTGGCTACCAGTTAAGGTGGTCATACACTCACCGGCCACTTTATTAGGTACACCATGCTAGTAACGGGTTGGACCCCCTTTTGCCTTCAGAACTGCCTCAATTCTTCGTGGCATAGATTCAACAAGGTGCTGGAAGCATTCCTCAGAGATTTTGGTCCATATTGACATGATGGCATCACACAGTTGCCGCAGATTTGTCGGCTGCACATCCATGATGCGAATCTCCCGTTCCACCACATCCCAAAGATGCTCTATTGGATTGAGATCTGGTGACTGTGGAGGCCATTGGAGTACAGTGAACTCATTGTCATGTTCAAGAAACCAGTCTGAGATGATTCCAGCTTTATGACATGGCGCATTATCCTGCTGAAAGTAGCCATCAGATGTTGGGTACATTGTGGTCATAAAGGGATGGACATGGTCAGCAACAATACTCAGGTAGGCTTTGGTGTTGCAACGATGCTCAATTGGTACCAAGGGGCCCAAAGAGTGCCAAGAAAATATTCCCCACACCATGACACCACCAGCCTGAACCGTTGATACAAGGCAGGATGGATCCATGTTTTCATGTTGTTGACGCCAAATTCTGACCCTACCATCCAAATGTCGCAGCAGAAATCGAGACTCATCAGACCAGGCAACGTTTTTCCAATCTTCAATTGTCCAATTTCGATGAGCTTGTGCAAATTGTAGCCTCAGTTTCCTGTTCTTAGCTGAAAGGAGTGGCACCCGGTGTGGTCTTCTGCTGCTGTAGCCCATCTGCCTCAAAGTTCGACGTACTGTGCGTTCAGAGATGCTCTTCTGGCTACCTTGGTTGTAACGGGTGGCTATTTGAGTCACTGTTGCCTTTCTATCAGCTCGAACCAGTCTGGCCATTCTCCTCTGACCTCTGGCATCAACAACGCATTTCCGCCCACAGAACTGCCGCTCACTGGATGTTTTTTCTTTTTCGGACCATTCTCTGTAAACCCTAGAGATGGTTGTGCGTGAAAATCCCAGTAGATCAGCAGTTTCTGAAATACTCAGACCAGCCCTTCTGGCACCCACAACCATGCCACGTTCAAAGGCACTCAAATCACCTTTCTTCCCCATACTGATGCTGGGTTTGAACTGCAGGAGATTGTCTTGACCATGTCTACATGCTTAAATGCACTGAGTTGCCGCCATGTGATTGGCTGATTAGAAATTAAGTGTTAACGAGCAGTTGGACAGGTGTACCTAATAAAGTGGCCGGTGAGTGTACATGTTAGTATAGACATGATCAAAGTGGACTTTAACCAAATACTCATTCATTAGCTAAAACCTAATGAATGATTATTTTGGCCCATTGAAGTTACCCTAGTTTGACAACACTAAGGGTCCGTTCACATGGAGGAAAATAGTGAGGAATTTGGTGTGGAATTTCAGCGCTGAAAAAAAAAGCCTCCCATTGACTTCGGTGGGTTCCTTTTTCTGCATTTATTTAATGTTTTACCTACAAAATCCTTTTTTTCCCCAATGAAGTTTTGACAGTCTTAATTTAATCTGCACCTTCTGAATACCCCCTTTGGTTGTATCACATAATGACAGCTCACCGGGCAAACATTTGTTTAATGGCTGAACCTACTTCTATCTAATGCAGACCTGGGCAAAGCCCGGCCCCCGGGCCATATCCGGCCCTCTGACTGATTCAGACCGGCCCGCACAGCTTGACTAGGGAGGCGTGTCTAGGGGGCGTGTCTTAGTGCCAGCAGGACGGTACAAGAAGATGGAGACACGTGGTGTGTGTCATAAGGTACTGAGAGATGTAAGGTGAGATGCAGGGGGGAGTGTGTGTGTGTGTGTGTGTGTCTATATGTGTGTGTGTCTATATGTGTCTGTCTGTATGTGTGTGTGTGTGTGTGTGTGTGTGTGTGTGTGTGTGTGTCTCAGTAACCTAGGGGCAGCGATGGAAGGGGAATGTTATACTAGGGAAGAGGAGATGGCAGATGGAGGAGGGACATAAAACTGGGGGAGAGATGGAGGGAGGACATGAAATGGGGCAAATAAAGGGGGATATGAAACTGAGGGAGAAATGGAGGGGGACATGAAACTGGGGGTAGATGAAGAGGACACTTAAACTGGGGGGACATTAAACTGGGAACAACTGGAAGGGACATTAAACCGTGGAGGAATCTGTAGGGGGACCTGTCTGCCTCTAGTTGCCCCCAGTTTAATATCACCCTCCAGCTACCCCTACGGTTCAATATCTGCTTCCAGCTTCCCGATTTTAATGTCCCCCTCTAGTTGCCCCCAGTTTCATGTCCCGCTCCAGCTGTCAATTTATTGCCCCCCTCCAACTACCCCCACTGTTTAATGTCTCCCTCCAGCTGTCCCAGCTTCATGTCCCCTCTAGTTTCCACCAGTTTAAACTGGGGCACCGGGAGAGGGACTTAATACTGTGGGGCAGTTGGAAGGGAACATTATAATGTGGGGACATATAATATACGGGTGACTGTAGGAGGATTATACTGTGTGGGGGCACATGGGAAGATGATTGGGAATGGGCGGAGTCAACATAGAAGTGGGTGGAGCTAAATTTGCCATGGCGCGGCCCTCTAGCATAGTTTCAATTTCTTATGCGGCCCCATGGGAAAATTAATTGCCCACCCTGATCTAATGTGTATGTTCTCCTTTATAATATCTGTACGGCTTAGTGTATAAAGTTTTTATGGCATACCAAATTTGACTGTTAAACTAAAAGAAGCTTTAGCAGGATTCTTTTATATTGTTTAATACTCACTGAAGACACAAAATTTGAAGCTGTGGTTGTTACAGTGGCGGCAGCTGATGATGAAGAATATCTTAAAGCTTTAGCAAAGAATGTCCACATGGCGGCATTACACAGGAACACCAGGCCAGCACAGCCCAGGCGGAGGATGAGGTGGACCTACAACCAGTACAGACAGGTGTTATAACTCATCGCAAGGTTTGCAGAATGGTGAAACATTAAGAAAATAAGGATTGAAAACTAAAATGGCGTTCATATTGTTCCGTTTAACAGTAGAGATGAGCGAGTAATATTCGAAAGTCCAGTTTCGAATAGCACGCACCCATAGGAATGAATGGACGTAGCCGGCAAGCAGGGGGTTAAGCGGCTGGCCGCCGGCAAAGTCTGCGTGCCCGCCGCTTCCATTCATTTCTATGGGTGCGTGCTATTCGAAACTGGACTTTCGAATAGTACTCGCTCATCTCTATTCAACAGTAGTCAACATAGGTGATACCTAAATAATTCATCCTTGGAAAATAAGCTTGAATTTCCCAGCCTATAACATTCCTGAAGAAGAAATGAACGTTTTAGGTCTCTCACACAGCACTTTTTTGAAAAATGTCACATTTTACATGGTGTTTTGCTTCGTAAAATTTGCTGTGGTATGGTACATGAAAGTCTGTGAATTTTTTGAGTTATTGATGACCTACTTTGAAGATGGGTTATCAATATCATAATCGGTGGTGGTCTGACACTAGTACCCTCACTGATCACCTGTTTGCAGAAACAGCAGTGTTTAGATGAGCACTGTGGACCGCACATAACACTGTACAATGTATAGGTTCTGGGGATAATATCACTCTGTAAGGAGAGAGCACCTTTACAGGCATATGGAGACTTACAAAGCCATTTTCACTCCACTGGGGGATTATGGGAAATATGCAATTTGTACAATGTTCTTCGTATCTGATCTGTGAGAGTCCCGACCCACTGCTCTGATATTGATGACCTAGTCCACCAATATGGAAGTCCCAGAAAAACCTTTGATGCAGAGACCACAAGTTGTGGTTTGGGTTGCAGATTTTGCGGTGTTGTTTTTGGAGCCAAAGCCAGAAGAGAAATATAAAGTCTTAATTTTTATTTCCCATCCTTTCTGGAGCCGCTCTTTGTTTTTGCTTAAAATAACACAGCAAAATCTGCAGCTTTTTAAAAAAAAACAAAAAAACCCACAACAGCTTTTCCGTAATATGTGGCCTCAACCTTAAACTGTATGTCCCATTTTATTTATTGATTTATTTTCTATTGTGTTGCTGGTTGCTTGGTGATCATTGTTGTAATATACTTAACCCTTTATGCTCTATTGCTTTGTGCAGCCTATAAGAGAGGCAGTGCTATTTTACAATGAACTGCAGTGCATTGTTTCAAGATCCCTAGCGGGTCTAAAAATGACAGTTATAAAAAGTAAAAAAAAAACCAAACAAACACATATTAAAGTAAATTTTAAAAAAACACATACACATTAGCTATCCCTTTTTTCAAAAAACTCCCAGTCTTCAAACTTCTAAAAATATTTTTCCCTTACAGGGAACATCATAGTGGGAATAAAAAAAAAAAATAAAAAATAAAATGAGCAGAACTGTTGTTTTTTTCACCTCTCATAAAAATTTGAATAAAATGCAATCAAAGCAATAGACATTACCCAGAATGGTATAAACAAACAGTACATCTGGTGCCACAAAAAATAGCCATGTACACAGAAATATAAAAAAGTTATGGGTGTCAGAATATGGTGACTACTTTATATACTTGTATATATAATTTTTAAGGGGTTAAAATGTAAAAAAACCCAAAAACCTATATAAAATTTGGTATTCCTGGAACTGTACCGACCTACAGAATTCAGACATGTCATTTTGACTGCAAAAGTGAACTCTGTAAAACTGAAGATGATAAAATTCCAGAACCAAATTAAATTTTTATCTCCTAAGATTGTGAACTTTGAGCACTATGCGCTCAAAAGATGATAAAATTCCAGCACCAAATGAAACTTTTATATATAACTTTTGTATATTTCGTTCCGGATTATGCTTCATACATGATTATATTATAATTTTCTCGTGTTTTATACCATGAATCCAATAGCGCAGCACACATTCAAAGTATTGCTAGTTTTTTCAGAAATTCATTCATTTCGCCTTCCATAAACATCTACCACATGACCTAACATGTGAAGCAATTCTACTTCCTGTTTATTAGAGATGAGCGAGTAGTACTCGATCGAGTAGGTATTCGATCGAATACTACGGTGTTCGAAATACTCGTACTCGATCAAGTACTACTAGCTGTTCGAAGTTAAGATTCGATGCAGAACCAGCGTTGATTGGCAGAATGCTATACATTACCAATCAACGCTGGTTCTTCTCCTACCTTTAGAAGTCTTCTCCTTGCAGCTTCCCCGCGGCGTCTTCTGGCTTTGCATTTACTCTGCCAGGCATCGGGCCTGGGCAGAGACGACTGCAAATGTCCGCTTGTAGTGCGGACATGTGCAGTCGGCTCTGCCCAGGCCCGATGCCTAGCAGAGTGAATTCAAGGCCGGAAGAGGATGCGGGGACGCTGCGCAGGGAGAAGACTTCTCGGAGGATCCAGCCCGACCCTCACTCATGGACTTGGTAAGTAGAATTTGATCGAATGTTGCCTACCCCTGAAACGAGCATTTCCCCCCATAGACTATAATGGGGTTCGAAACCCGTTCGAAAAGTCGCACAGTGTGCGGCTGTTCGAATCGGATTTCGAACCCCGAACATTTTAGTGTTCGCTCATCTCTACTGTTTATCACAGGAAGTGCTTTCTCTTTAGTTTACACCTGAAGGGATCTAAATGACGCGTACACCAGAAGATAGGGTAAGTGTAATATTATGGAATCTGTTTATGTGAGAACATAGAAATTTGTGGCGCTCTTATTGATATGCAATTCTTGGTTCATTGATTCATGTTCCTTCTTAGTATTTTCGGATTGGTCAGGTTTTATACTCTTTTTAATATGTATATTTGTGTTCTTTCATGTTTTGGTCTTATGATGTGGTATATACACACATGGATATGTATTTTTATTTTTAAATGTAGATTGTGAGCCCCACATAGAGCTCACAATGTACATTTTTCCCTATCAGTACGTCTTTGGAATATGGGATGGAAATCCATGCAAACACGGGAAGCACATACAAACTCCTTGCAGATGGTTTTTTGCCCTTGGCGGGATTTGAACACCAGGACTCCAGTGCTGCAAGGCTAACTACTGAGCCACCGTGTGGCCCCCTCCATGGATATGTATTTGATCATGGTTATTTATGATGTTTTTGTAATGGTTGTTGCTTTTCTTAATACGATATCATATGATAAAAATGGATATAGGGTTTGGTTTTAACTGGTGTGTACTGGAAACTGATCCTTATGAACATTGAAGATTAGATTTTATGAAAAAGGACTTTACATTTGGCGCTGAAATTTTATCATCTTTTGAATTCTTCCGGATTGTGTCTCTGGGTCCGAGGTTTTTGTTCCCAATAACCATTACACTATGGTTTCATTATAACATTGACCTCTTTGGGTGATTTTTCTTTTATTTAGCTGTAACTATGAAGCCGTAAGCAAGTCACGCAAATGCAGTTTTTCCCCCTATTCCACCCCATTCTGATTTTTTTTTTCCCTCCAGCTTCCCAGTACATCGTACAGAATATTAAATGGTACAAAGTACAATTTATCCCGCAAAAATGAAGCACTCATACGGGTCTGTCAACGGAAAAATAATGTAAAAGTTTTTGGAAGGCAGGAGTCAAAAATTAAAATTGAAAAATGGCTGTGTGGTGAAGGAAGGGTTAATGAACCTAACTTTCTATTATTGGAAAACAGGTGCTAAAATTCTCCCTAGCAACCTTCTAATCGACTTGTTACCAGGGAAAAATTCACATTTATGAGCATATAAAAGTAGATAGGTTCATTTATGTTCTTATGTAGATAAGATCATTTTTATGCCTCCCCCTTCTACCTGTATTTGTAGTGCTAGCTTTCTATGCGACTCTATTGTCACCTGTATTGTACATGCTATTTATCAGATGTAATTAGTATATACATATTTATTCACTATGTACCATCCATATACTTTGGTATTATCAGCATTGGCCTTACCGGTCTCATTTCCCCATTATTACATACATGTTTTCTATGTGATTTTAAAAATCATTAATCAATTTGTTTATTTTATTATAAGCGTGAGATTTTTTTTTGCAATCTTTAGTCTCTACGTCCCATACATGGTGATACAGTTGCTGTAGTTACAATATTGCTAGTGGAAACTTTACAGCAGGTTTTCTATCAACCTCTTCTTGCTGAAGACATTTTTTTTTTTTTTTTTTGAGACTCCCTGTCTTCCAATCGCCATAACTTTTTTTTTTATTTTTCCATTCAGAGAGCCATATGAGGGCTTTATTATTCTGTACAATGTACTGGGGTGGATTTAGAGAAAAGTGCCTTTGTGTGACCTTCTTATGAGCTTAATAGTTATGGCATTAGTTGTGCAGCCAAAATGACATGTCGCCTGTGTTCTATATTTTAATATGATTCTGGGGATACCAAATTTATATAGTTTTATTTATATTTAAACCCCTTATAAAAAAAAAATCCAAAACCTTCGCCGTATTCTGACACTCATAACTTTGACGTGTACGGGGATGCAGAATTTCAATAGGTCCGTACAAAAGGACCATATTTTTTCCAGATAAGCATCGAGCCATAGTATCAAGCACCAAAAATCAAGGCAGGTCCCAACTCCATTCCATTGTGACCACACTAAACACTGTAGGACAAGGACAAGCATATAACATATAATACAGGACTGCTGTCTGCAGCAGCTCCATACAGTGGTGAATGAAGAGAAGGAATCTGCGGCCATCCATAAGCCCTAATGCACCTGCTCCTATAGTGAGCGCCATATGTACCCAGAATTCAATTATAGAGGAAAGACATTCCTAGAGGAGTCAGTACATATAATAAGAGGGCGCATTTCAATTAACTTTATTTACAAGAACAAGCCTAGAACGTTTCCTCGGTATACACATTTTAGTATGAAAGCCTCGATGAATGGGGGTCTCTCAGCATTCACAAAGGATAGCACTGGGAGACTCCACGTCAGCTCAGCAGCCACTCACCCAGTCACAGACATCCGCCCGCTCCCCTACTGCAACTTCACAAAGGTTCCGCGTGTAATCCGCACCCAGGGCTAATTTAGCGGAGGAGGCGGACAGCGCCCCCAAGAGCCCGGCCGCCGCGCTACAACCCCAACTAGACCACATTGGAGTATGAAGTAAAACCTGCTTCCTGTTTTACCACGTGATCAAGTGACGGCACCGTACGCGTGCAGTGGATAAGGTATCGGCCATGTTAGGTAAGGGCAGCAGCCCACTTGTCACTGAGCATGAGTATGTGAGCTCATGGACATCACATGGTAGTAGATGGCTGTGACAGCCTCGTGTTGTGTCGGTCATTCCTTTATTATATTAGAAACAGATTTAATAGATGACTAAGGCTGAAACCCCACATTGCAGAAATGCAACTTTTTTTGTTGCAGATTTTGTTGCGTTTTTTGAACCAAAGCCAGGAGTGGATTGAGCAGAAGGGATAAGTGTAAGAACTTCCTGTATATCTTCCATTCCTTTTGTAGCCACTAATGACTTTGGTTTAAAAACACGCAACAAAATCTGCAACAAAAAAAGCTGCATTTCCGCAATGTGGGGCCTCAGCCTAAGGGTCACTTTTCAGTCCCCTCCACTATTCAAAAGCAGAAAGTTTAGCTTTTCAGTTCACCCATAAGAGAGAGAAACTGATATAGCAGTGGTGGTCACAATACCCCTGTTTATAGCCTGTGCCCACAGTATGCCAGCCTCAGCACCCTTAAAGAGGACCTTTCACCACTTTTGGGCACAGGCAGTTCTACATACTGCCAGAAAGCTGACAGTGCGCTGAATTCAGCGCACTGTCGGCTTTCCCGATCTGTGCCCGGTGTGAAGAGCTTACGGCCCGGTACCGTAGCTCTTCTATGGTCAGAAGGGCGTTTCTGACCATTAGCCAGGAACGTCCTTCTGCCTCGCGGCGCCTATCGCGCTGTGCTGTGGAGCGGGGAGGAACTCCCCCCTCCCTCTGCTCACACAGCTTGTCCGTAGACGAGCATTATCAGGAGCGGGAGGGGGCGTTCCTCCCGGCTCCACAGCACAGCGCGATTGGCGCCGCGAGGCAGAAGGACGTTCCTGGCTAATGGTCAGAAACGCCCTTCTGACTGTAAAGCGCTACGGTACCGGGACCGATAGCGCTTTACACCGGGCACAGATCAGGAAAGCCGACAGTGCGCTGAATTCAGCGCACTGTCAGCTTTCTGGCAGTATATAACACTGCCTGTGCCCAGATATGGTGAAAGGTCCTCTTTAAGTACCAACTAAAGCCCTCATACTAGCTTTGGTGTCAATGGGTAGAACATATCTGTTTTGCCCCTACAATTGCCCATTGCAGTGCCCTCATACCAGCTCCAGTAGTTTCCTACCTTCTATTCTGTGATGTTCTGATCACCAGTACTTGAAATTGGACTTCTCTCCTCCTGGGCTGGTGCAGAGCTGAGGGGGAGTGCGGAGTACCTGGTAGTGGTAGTAGTCTTTCTTGCAGGGCAGGTATTAATAGAGGGGATTGGAGTGTCCATTATGCTGGCACAGGAATGAGACTTATGGTTGCAGATAAACAGGACACGTAACTTTACTTGAACCAAAGCTGTAATGCCACCATCACCTTCCAGCAATGTGAGTGTAGGATGAGCTGGCAGATAGTAACTCCAAAACAGCCTGCAACTTATGTCTTCTTCCCCATCATCTAACATTCATCCACTTAAAGAGGACCTTTCACCATATCTGGGCACATGCAGTGTTATATACTGCCGGAAAGCTGACAGTGCGCTGAGTTCAGCACACTGTCGGCTTTCCCGATCTGTGCCCGGTGTGAAGAGCTTACGGTCCGGTACCGTAGCTCTTCTATGGTCAGAAGAGCGTTTCTGACCATTAGCCAGAGACGTCCTTCTGCCTCGCGGCGCCTATCACGCTGTGCTGTGGAGCCGGGAGGAACGCCCCCTCCCTCTCCTGATAATACTCGTCTATAGACGAGCACTACGAGCAGAGGGAGGGGGCGTTCCTCCCCGCTCCACAGCACAGCGTGATAGGCGCCGCGAGGCAGAAGGACGTCTCTGGCTAACTGTCAGAAACGCCCTTCTGACCATAGAAGAGCTACGGTACCGGACCGTAAGCTCTTCACACCGGGCACAGATCGGGAAAGCCGACAGTGCGCTGAATTCAGCGCACTGTCAGCTTTCCGGCAGTATATAACACTGCATGTGCCCAGATATGGTGAAAGGTCCTCTTTAAATAGCAATTACATGTAGAGCCCATAGACTATAATGGGTTCCATCTGGTTTCTGTTGAAAAAGTCCTTGCAGGACTTTTCTCTCCAGCAATTTTAAGTGGAATGTGAAACACAATCTCATATGGAGACTCAAATACTCGTGTGAAACTAATATAAGTCCCATTTAGAATTTACCAGGTGCTCTGCCCATACTATGACTTGGGCACGGTTAATGCTCTGAGGCATTTGTACTAGGAAAATATACATTTATCAACATAAACATTTTGCAGTGTCCAGTTGGATGATGCAACACTATGGCAGAAGTGGCACATATCAATGAGACAAGCCATGTAAAATAAGTAATGAATCTGTGAATAGAGGGAGGGTCTGTCAGTATTATTTACTAGGTAATAATTAGTCTGTCTATTGGAGTTGAAAATCACACAGGATCTGTTACAGAATATACTCCAGTGGCCCCCACATAGTATATCATGCTCCTTTACTTACCTGCACTCCTACGAAGAGCAGCTGGGTGGCCTCCTGTCACCACAGGCAGGCGCTAATGAATGATGTAATTGCGCCTGCGTCAGGGAAGAGGTACAAGCTTCTGTCAGACCCTGTGGACCCGCAGCCTCTGCTGACAACTTTCAGATGTATGTTCATTTGCACATAAGATGCACTGGATCGCTTGCTGGGGAATCTGGAACCGCTTTCCCATTAGAGAGTGATCCAAAAGTCTGGCTGGTGTGATGGCGTGCAACCACAGGAGTATCAGAGTGTAAACTCTGGTACATATAGTATAGGTTCACCACCACGGCACGGAGTACTGCACCAACATCCAGTCGCGGCTAGCCATTTTTTGTACCGGATTCTGAGACGTCAAAATCCAGTCCATAAAACCCCGTGTAAACTTACCCTAAACAGCATAGGTAACGCTAGACTGCTACAAGAGAGGTTTTACAAAACAAAACTGGAGCTTGATCTCAAGTGTAAGTCAATGTGTAACTATGAAACATATACAGAGGCTCATTTCTAACTGCTGCACAAGCGCCACATAAGTCAGTTTAAATTTTTGCACAAAAACTGTGCTAGGTTCTGCTCCCAAATTCCTCTTTCCTTTGTTGTGTTTTTTGGGGTCATTGGTGCAGTCTGCAAATTACAGCAGGCTCTGGGTATGGGGTTTCTTTAATAGGAATAGTAAAGACCACAAAGACACCTTGAGTTAGTAGATGCCCAGGGAATGGGTGAGGTCTCAAGTAAATAATATACTAAGACTCACTGTACACAACAAACAATATTTTTTATGCTCAAGTAAATAAGGTATTATATTCCAAGAAGCTGGCAATAATGCAATGTTTTCTCACACTACAAAGACATTTTGTTAGATTGAAATGTTGCATTGGTGTCTGATACACCCAGATTATAGGAATAGAATACCACATATTTATGAGCAAACATATCCTTTATATCTCCTTATGTATGCAGTAAATTGGAGTATATTAATGGATCAAAAAAAAGCTACAAAATAAACGTTTAAAACAAACAAAAATATGAATTTCATGCTGTTTCTGTAGTCTAAAAACTAACACAAATAAAATAGATTGTGAGGTAAAAGTAATGCCTTGTTCACATCTTCGTTCGGTATTCTGTTTGGGGTGTCCGCATGGGGACCCTCCAAACGCACTGGCAAGCGGTGTGCAGTGAAAGCACACAAAGCCAATATAGCCTATAATGGGGTCCGAGTGGTTTCCGCGCGAGTCCTGTGGACATGAAAGTAGATCATGAAGTACTTTTCTGTCCGCTTGTTCCATGCGGACACCGCACGGAAAGCACATGGACGCCATTATAGTCTATGGGATTTGTGTGCTTTTACGGCACACCTCTTGTCAATGCATTTGGTATTTCATTCCTCCCGAACGGATTACCAAATGCAGATGTGAACGAGGCATAAACATTTAGTTACATAAAGACTATGGACCCCCTGAAGATTTTTTTCATTTAAATGCATGCATTTTAAGGTGGTATGAAGGTGGTGCACACCATTGCAATACCTCTGCCCTGACTGCACTTGGGAGCCTAGCAAGAGCACATTGTTAGTAAAGTTGTGTATCATATATATCCTCATGTTGCAGATCCTACCATGGTCAGTGTTCTGGTAGTTTCTGGACGCTGTAATACAAGATTCCTTAGATGTTTGGTGCTAGCCCATGGTGTGAACCATGTCAGGCATTACCCCAGCTACCCAGGGTTGGCGATGGCTCAGTATTTAAAACACTTTTTGTGATAAGCCTGTTTTAGCGCTTTGATGATCTATTTATTTATTTTCATTGTCATATACCAAGGCCTAGAACGTTTATTATTTTCCAGTCAATGAAACTCTATTAGGGGATGGTTTTGCGGGACAAGTGGTAGTGTTTAATAGTGCTATTTTGGGCTTTAGAAGACCCCCGAGCACTGGAATCGCTACTGAGCTTACAGCTGCCACGTGGCCCATAACCCAGTAACCACAAGGTAACATTCATTACACAAGGGTGAATAACCTTCTTTGATCTCTTTTCTGATTTCCAGGGGCATAACTATAGGGGATACAACAGTAGTAGTCTATAACAGTTCCTGGGGGGGGGCCACAAAGATCCCTCTGCCACATAAATATACCACCTCTTATAATTGGGATAATGTAGGAATGGGGCCGTTACAAATGTTGCACTGGGGCCCAGAAGCTTCAAGTTACGCCTCCGACAGTCTCTCCGGCACATAAAATATGCAGCTCCAATCCGCAGTGATGAATTTCAGCCTGTTAGGAGAAGCTGACCAACCTTGGCTTTTCACTTCTTAAAAACATTACTCACCTGAATGTGCTCATACCAGAAACTCATACTGCTCATACTGTTTGCACAATGTCTCACCATACCAAAAACTAACATATGGTTTTATTCCTGGACATGATGTGTTTTTTTTTCCTCTTCAAGGAAGTGTTAAGAGGAAATCCAGTTTGTGGAACAAATACCAACCATAGATTGATGACGCAAATGACGAAAGATAGAAGTCCAACTTTATTTTGTGTACATGAGTATACTGGTAGATGTAGAAATAATTAAGAATTAAAGTCAAAAGAGAAACGTGATAGCACTTATAGAACAAAAGATAAGGAACAAAAACCTGATTTCTGTCCATATCTTCTCAGTGTGCAGTCTGAGGCAATCTCGGACTACACATTGAAATGTACTAGTCTGATTCAGGAAAATGGATCTGAATAGAACACAATAGAAATACATTTTTTCACAAAAGACAGAGTGTGTATGGGACCCATTAAAAATCAAGGGGTCCATAGACAGTCCAAGTCTAGGCTATCTCTTGGAGTGCACAAATGCCATACTAAGACAACACTTTTTTTTTTTTTTTTTAAATTAACCCAACAGGATACATTACAATTTAACAAAAGGGGCATAAATTGTTAAAAAAAATCTCCAGAACATTACTCATCTCCTAGATCCCCACCACTGCTGTTCTCAAGCTTACTGGGTCCCGGCCAGGCCAGTATTGTATTTCTTGGTGCTGTCTAGATGGACAAAATGCCTGGGAATCACTCATTGAAGCAGACCATCCATACTGCCATTGACTGGCTAAGTGGGCATTTCTTGTGTTTTAAGAAAGGACCCGAGCGGCAGAATGGCTGTGACAGGGAAACAGTGAGACGAGTAAGTTTTATATGGTTTTAACCAATTCTGTCCCTATGCTAAAACTTGTTTCTCTTCTACGAATTACAGAAAAAAAGGAGAAAAAAACAAAACACAGACAAGACAGACTCAGACATACATTACATGTATATTCTACAGAGAAAAAGACAATACATATTTACATTTTCACATTATATCCAATAGAAATGCCATTTTTAATCTTAGGGGGGAAAACTACATTGTAATAGAATTGTACAAAATGTGCAGTAGGAAAATAAGGCAAATATGTTATAATGTTATAAGATTTTTCTAAAGGTTATACAAACTTTTCAATAATATACCTCTGTACAATGTAAAGGGTACCTCCCATTTTATGGTCCTCTCTCAATAGCTGAAGAATTTATCTGTCTTTCATAAGATTTGGTTTGCGACAAAATACGGAGACATGATCCTCTGCTCCCCCATGTAAACCCTAAATAACCACCAATCTATAGTAAGGATTCTGATCCTTGGAGAGCTATATCAGCACCTCAGTGGGAGCCATACCAAGCCGAATTTGGATCAAACTTCCAGAATTCACAATTTATGCTTTTGTAAGAACACAAATTAAGGTAGTTTGCCACCAGAACCCAAGCATATCAACCCAGTCCACAGATTGATTCAGATGACCATGAACTATCCATTTTCCCCTTGAGAACGGATGCCTCCATTGCCAAAATATTGTTATTTTGTCAATTCGCAAATGAGCTTTTTTGGCACAATAGGGGCATTGCCTCTCTGGAGCAACAGCAATATCCTAATTGCTTCAAAGAGATCATTTACACATTGACAAAAACAGCAATATCTCTGTCACGGAGGCTCCAATTCACACAAGGAAAATAGTGTTTGATTCAGGTGCCCCAACCCTATCTATCTTGGTTGATATACTGTGTTCTGGTGGCAGACGTCCTTTAGAGGTTCTATAGCAATATATATATATATATATATATATATATATATATATATATATATATAGTACAAGGTATGCCTTAAAGCACCATACAAAATACAGAACTAATGTCACTTCCAAAGTAGCTATACTGGGCTTGATAAGAATGTGCTTGTGATTTACTGACACTATTAGAAAAATCAGACAGAAATATACATCATACTGGACTATGTAATTATATCTGTTTTTATAGAACTAGATTTCAATTAACTCTACACATTTCACCTAAAATTGCATTTTAATTGTTAGTGGATGTGCTTATCAGACATGCCATGCAAGCCTGGTGTACAGCTACCTAGGGTCACTATAAATGGGAAATGTATAGTATACAGATCCACTTAGCTTAAAGTAAGCCCTACCTCCCTAGGAAAGCCAGAGAAGGGACATTTCTCAGCTGAAATCTCATCTCATAATGATCAGTAATGGAGATCAGTACTATATAGTTTAGAGATGGTTTTGGCCTCTCTGATTAACATTCTTTGTTTAAAAATGTATAGTAGATTTAGAAGAATTCTATATGTCAGCTATAGGTGAACTGTACAAACATTGTGATACGTTACGGCTTGTCAAAAGCAGAGCTGGACAATTTAATGCATTACTGTAGGACCCGACTGGTTAGTATGTAGAAAGCGTCTCTGTCCACCTTTAAGAAATATCTTCTTTCATAAACAATATGAGCTGTTTGCGCTGAGTAAAACATTTTCTGCTCGCAATCGGTTAACTTCCTAAATAGAAAAGAAATAGATAAAATAAATATAAAATATATACACAGAAAAAGATCATAGACTGTAAAGGCTAAACAATGGTAGTTTTCCTGTAGGACAATGCAAGTTGGTAAGAAATGCTTGTACACAAAGTATCTGCTGTGGTACAGGCTTGGATGACAAAATGGCTGCGATAGTGTATAGTCTGTACTTTAGGAGAATTCAGAAAAGTTGCAGGACACCAAAGGAGCAGAGAATTCAGCAGAATGTAACAGCCTCTTTGTTCAAGCAATCGGTGAGGACCTCATCACCAGGACCACAACTATAAAAACTCAACATTTCTATGACAAAAATAAAACTGTTTAATATGGTATTGGACAACATCAATCTATCTAAATATGAAGCATGTTGCTTGACTACAGTGGTCTCGTTGACATCACCAGTATATCTCAGTGGCAGTGACTGGTAGCCCAGCACAGGCATGGAAGAACTAATGCAGAAATTGTGCACCTGAGGAAGCGCTTGTAGAGATCGAAATGCGTTGTGAAGTACATTTTGGTTCAATAAAGGTCATCCATTTTATCCATCATTTTGTCATGTGTAGACCAGAGAGCGCAGATTTCCATTTCCAGGTATCTCTTTCGGAACCCATTAACACTAGGTTTGTACTAGTGTTCAAGTCTCCGTAGGCGACTTCATCCCAGATTCTGCTTAAAGTCGGTGCAGAGAAAAGTCCTGCATGTTGGACTTCTCTCTGCACTGGTTGCAGTATAAACGGCAGAAACCAGGTTTCCAACGTGTAACAGCTTTCTTTTAAGCGGACAGAGTTTCTGTCTTTTAGGTCCCCATGCGGACACCAAGGATGGAAACCCAAACACTAGTGTGAACCTAGCGAAACAATCCTCGTCCATATCCTAGAAATTTTTTCTTCCATGTTTAAATTGATAGTTATGGATTTTTATTCTGCTGTTTATCAATTCTTTTTGTCGATTTTCACCACAGATTTCACCCTTTGGAGTGTATAGGATGAAATCTGCAACAATATTTTCACACTTTGTTGATGCACCTTAAGGGGAAGGCAATGCACTCTTTCTGCAAACTTTTGGCACGAACAGCTGAGTATTACATTTCCACATCCTGATCTGGACTTGCTATTTTGCACATTTTAGACAGTGACTATTATCTCATACCTCCACAAGTTTGTTGTTCTCCTTCTTAAGCTTCACTAGATACTGGATTTTCTGTTGTGGATTCTGGTGTCCAAGCAGCTTCCCATTTTCTTCTACCAGACATGCAATCTGCTTCCTTAACATTTCTGACTCCTGTTTAAAAGAAATTCTCTTAAGAGTCCTATAATGTAGGTTTATAACATTATACATAAATTCATACGGTTTTAGAGTCAGAAAAAAATAGCAGAATGCCATAAAATATCCACAGAGATACACTCCTAGTAAAATACGGTTTCAGCAATACTACATATTTCTCAATACCTTTAAAGGGGCTCTATCAGCAAAATCATGCTGATTGAATAGCCTTTAAAAAGGCTATTCAGGCACCATAAATGTTATATTAAACTACCCCCCTAGTTTTAAAATAAAACCCTAAAAAAGAATGTGATCTACTTACGGATCGTGCACGCTGGGCTGGGCATTCAGGGTGCGCAGTCTTCTCCATCCACGCCTCTTCTTCCTCCGATGTCCTCCGGTCCAGTCTTCCTCCGGCGCTCGCAAACTGACACTGATAAAAAAAAAAAAAATGGCCTGGGCGCCTGCGCAGTAGCTGTAGTAGAAGCCGCATGCTACTGCGCAGGCGCCCAGGCCATTTTTTTTTATATCAGTGTCAGTTCGCGAGCGCCGGAGGAGGATGGGACCCGAGGACATCGGAGGAAGAGGAGGCGTGGATGAAAAAGACGACACACCCTGAATGCCCGCCCGGCGTGCACGATCCGTAAGTAGATCACATTCTTTTTTAGGGTTTTATTTTAAAACGGGGGGTGGGGTAGTTTAATATAACATTTACGGTGCCTGAATAGCCTTTTTAAAGGCTATGCACACATATGTGGGGCTCTAGCAGCATGATTTTGCTGATAGAGCCCCTTTAAAGAAACATCTGAATATAGTGAACTAGATGAATTCTAAAAAAAACCCTGTACATTGTTCCCATTAGGTTGTGGGCATAAATGTCCTTTGAGATGCCCTTTGTAGCCACTTGTATCCTGTAACAAACATTTGCTTAATCCGAGTGTGGGAGAGACTTTCCTGAAGGATCTTTTCCCTTACAACTACATGGTTTATTGGACAATCTGGTCCGACTAATGCTGGATTAAAGAAATTCTCCTTTATATGTGATTTACACAAAATATTCTTGCCAATTACCTGCAACTTTTTCTCGGTCTCTTCATTTTTTGCCTCTAATAACGAACGAATTTCTTCTTTCTCCTGGAAGGCTTTGAACTCTAAAGCTCGTGTCCGTTCTATTTCTCTGTTCAGTTCTGTAATTGACTGTTCTTTATTTTTGAGCAGGATCCTTAGCTCTTCAAACCTATGGAAATATACACGAAAAAAAACCAAAACATTAGAAAAAATAAGCTCTAGTCACATGAACGATGTTCGTGGCCATTTGACAGCTGTCATAGGGCTGCGCTAAAACTTACAAGAATGGGGCTATTCACATGGCCTATTTTTGCATTCATATTTTTGCATATCCAGCCAAGTGTAGAGTTAAAGGGGTTGGCCACTTTCAGTTTACAAATTCATATTAATCTTTAGGCAAACAGAGATCTGTATTTCCAATATATGGGTCACATGGCAGAATCTGACAATGATAAAATAAGTGTCCTGTTCAATCTTGCCATGGATTCAGTTGCTTATTCAGCCATAGAGTCCATGGCTCTAATTCAGCATTCTGCTTCAGGGAACAGAAAATGAAGAGGAATCTGAGGCGGATGTCCACCTTAAATTCCTCTTTATTACCCAAAGTATGGACTACCCATAGAGGTACTATACTATTTGTGTCTATTAGGCTACACCCACATGAACGTGTGGATCTACAGTTCTCTGCGAAAATGTCTAAGATGAACAGAGCTCAAGAGTTTATTATTCATTTCTGAAAAAATAGTTTCGTAACTAGAGATACGCTTTAATAGCTGTTTAGTATGTACTTGTTTCTTCGCTGACAAAACAAATTTATTATTCATTTAAATTTATTATTCATTTCTGAAAAAATAGTTTCGTAACTAGAGATACGCTTTAATAGCTGTTTAGTATGTACTTGTTTCTTCGCTGACAAAACAAAAAATAAAAGCTATACAGTTTCTGCTTCTGCAGAAAAAACCTTTGACTTACTCTTTCTCCATCTTTAGAAGTTGCTCCAGTGTTTTGCCCTATATAAAATAAAAGGAAAAGGGTAGAATTCAAAATGTTTCTAAATGCGCACATACAGGCACAAACTTTGTCACGTTCAGTTATATTACTCATGTGCATGCGCAGTGGCAGAGCAGCGATGCAAACCTACTGTATGTGTAGGTGAGAAAATAACTTTCAATAACATACACTTTTTGAGATTATTCATTAACACAGTCACACTTCTATCACATTGTTATATTTAGGAAAGGTTATTTTTGAGAATTATTACATTAAGGATATCACTGGACATTTCTTATTTGTCACACACCGTGTCAGACTGGGACTTGGGCCCACGAGAAACTTTTGAACTAGGACACTCTGGACTCTGTGAGTAACCAGATGCTGCAAGATGGATTGGTGACTGAGAAGATGGGGCCCAGGGAGGAAGGCTACTACCTGACTCTGCACACAGATGTCATCTCAGCTATCAAGTTCTATCCTTAAAAGGGGTTTTCTGGTTTTATGTTCAGAATGCTAATCGATTATATAAATGAACAGTTGTACATCTTTCTAATACACATCAGGAGATGTTTATTAAACCTGTTAAGCCTCTGGCCCAACAGCGTCAGATATTCCATTCTTATGAAGTTCATAGTAGAATCAGCTTTATAAACCAAGAAGATAGTACAAATACCTTTTCCATCCGTTCAGAAACTTCTTTTTCAATCTCCTTCTTTAGTTCTAGCATGTCAGACTTTTTATCTTCATTGCTAGGGAGGTGAGCAGAAAAGTGTTAGAAATTTATGAAGACTTGATCAGTATAGCAGGCAAGACATTTCCTGCATTTATGCCTGACGTTATCTACATAAATCAACAACAGTCGTAAAAATATAAGCTCACTATCTAGCACAAACAATCTAGCAAGCCACCAATCTGTAGATTATTACAGAGCGGGTAATTAAATAATTAAGGCTGACTATAGAAAAAGATCACAAGGTCCTGCTAGTCTGCCCCTATATTATTATTTCCATTTTATCTAGGGATAGATATGAGTTTCATCTCAGGAATGCTTAAGAAAAAAACAAACAAAAAAAAGCACTATTATTCTTTGTCCATTTTAACAGACACACGTTCCCAACAGAAACCAAATAATCCATTTTTAAAGATATGTAAATCGGATTTACAGCCATTAAAAACTGATCAGTGGGTTGGGTCAAAAAAGAAAGACTAATGAAATTAATCAATTTTTTCATGGCACATTAAAAACGGATGACACTCAGCCATCAAAAACAGAACAATGAAGTAGAAGCAAAATTGCAATCAACGATGGACGTTCATGGCCATTTTTTTGTAGACTTTAGATCTATCAAAAATGGCAATATGTGAATAAGGCTTTAAAGGGTCAGACACTGACATATATAGGGTGGGTACCATCCAATAGAGGGTACTAGAAGCATAGCTAGCATGGCCTTGTTACGTCTACTTTGAACTCTCCATTAGAAGAAAAATTGTCCCCCAGCTCCCCAACAAAGGCGATAAGGAACGCCCCATCTGACAGTAGAAGGCTATGTTGGAGTACTGTCAGGGGGCATTTCTCACAGCGAAGACTCTGGGTTGTGAAAAATACCCTTCTGACAGTAGGGAGATATTTGTGCCGAAATTAACTGCACCGATATCTCCAACACCGGGGCACATACTGGGAAAGCAGACAGAGCGACAAATTCAGCTTCACTGACGGCTTTTCTAGCAGTATATAACACTACACATTCATGAGGACATGAAAAGCCCACTTTAATAAAGAAGTACATTTACATACAAGTGAGGAATCATACTCTACTGCCTCTCTATTCAATCAGATCCTTGTAGCTGAGGTTGGAGACTGGGGTTCAAAAACCTATCCAATGGATAGAGGATGTAGAGGGATTTTACAAGTTTAAAAAAAAAAGAAAAAAAAAAGTTATACACAAAGTACTTACCAAATAGTTTCTCCTGTTTTACTGTTCTCCAGTTGAAACTTTAAATCCTTGCATTGTCCTTGCAAGTTCTGGATTTCAAGGCGCAGATTTTCGGTTTCACATAACTGGGTCTGTATCGAGAATGATTATTATAGTAAGAAAGTAATCCTACTAATATTATAAATGTGAAAGTTTGTGTGTTTGGATGTTTGTGAGTTTGGATGTTTGTTCCTCAATCACGCTAAAACGCCTGGACGGATTTGCGTGCAATTTTCCACAAACATAGTTTTCCCTCAGGATTGAGTTGCAGGCTACTTTTGGTGCCACTAAACAACATGGCTTCCTAGTAGGAGACTCACAAAAGCAGGACTCCTAGCCCCAGCTATAGACTCACACACACTGCCTGGCATTTCCTGCCTCAACCTGCCTGCACACTCCTTACTGTCTCCTCAGGAGTAGCCCTCACTCTACTCACTCACATTTACATATAGCTTTCCACTATACATACACAATACAACACATCACATTGTAATTACATGTATCTCCTATCACTGCTGTATACAGTACCTGATACATATATACTCCTGTACACAGACTGTATATACTATATAATTACATGTATCTCCTATCACTGCTATATACAGTACCTGATACATATATACTCCTGTACACAGACTGTATATACTATATAATTACATGTATCTCCTATCACTGCTGTATACAGTACCTGATACATATATACTCCTGTACACAGACTGTATATACTATATAATTACATGTATCTCCTATCACTGCTGTATACAGTACCTGATACATATATACTCCTGTACACAGGCTGTATATACTATATAATTACATGCATCTCCTATCACTGCTATATACAGTACCTGATACATATACTCCTGTACACAGACTGTATATACTATATAATTACATGTATCTCCTATCACTGCTATATACAGTGCCTGATACATATATACTCCTGTACACAGGCTGTATATACTATATAATTACATGTATCTCCTATCACTGCTATATACAGTACCTGATACATATATACTCCTGTACACAGGCTGTATATACTATATAATTACATGTATCTCCTATCACTGCTATATACAGTACCTGATACATATATACTCCTGTACACAGGCTGTATATACTATATAATTACATGTGTCTCCTATCACTGCTATATACAGTACCTGATACCTATATACCCCTGTACACAGACTGTATATACTATATAATTACATGTATCTCCTATCACTGCTATATACAGTGCCTGATACATATATACTCCTGTACACAGGCTGTACATACTATATATTACATGTATTACCTATCACTGCTATATACAGTACCTGATACATATACTCCTGTACACAGACTGTATATACTATATAATTACATGTATCTCCTATCACTGCTATATACAGTGCCTGATACATATATACTCCTGTACACAGGCTGTATATACTATATAATTACATGTATCTCCTATCACTGCTATATACAGTACCTGATACATATATACTCCTGTACACAGGCTGTATATACTATATAATTACATGTATTACCTATCACTGCTATATACAGTACCTGATACATATATACTCCTGTACACAGTCTGTATATACTATATATTACATGTATCTCCTATCACTGCTATATACAGTACTGATACATATATACTCCTGTACACAGGCTGTATATACTATATATTACATGTATCTCCTATCACTGCTATATACAGTACCTGATACATATATACTCCTGTACACAGGCTGTATATACTATATATTACATGTATCTCCTAGCACTGCTATATACAGTACCTGATACATATATACTCCTGTACACAGGCTGTATATACTATATATTACATGTATCTCCTATCACTGCTATATACAGTACCTGATACATATATACTCCTGTACACAGGCTGTATATACTATATATTACATGTATCTCCTATCACTGCTATATACAGTACCTGATACATATATACTCCTGTACACAGGCTGTATATACTATATATTACATGTATCTCCTATCACTGCTATATACAGTACCTGATACATATATACTCCTGTACACAGGCTGTATAACACATCACATTGTCTGTATTACTACATACACAATATAACACATTTGCTAGCCCACCAAACTTTTTAAAGCACTTTTACAGTTTCACACGTCTGTGTCCGCCCAATTCTGAAATCACCGCAGACGAAGTCGCGGGTAAAAGCTAGTAAAACATAAGTCAGAGAGTAGGTCTGATTGAATGAATAACTGAAAAATAGTCTAATGTTAACCGACATGATTTGTTCACGTCTGTTATTTTGGTTTGGTTATTACAAGGTTATTTGTGAGGTTCCATCCGCAGTTTAGTTTGGACCGAACAAAAACTGCTATTATACTCCTCAGACCCCAGAGTATAATAAGTGGAGGCCTGGGGAGGTAAGTAAACATAAAATATAGTGTTACTCACCTGTCCAGGGTGTCCAGCAGTCTTCTGACTGACATCAGGAAATGTTGAGGCCTGTGATTGGGACTCAGGGGTCAGGTGGGCCACAGGCATTGCAACACTCCCCAATGTGAGGCAGAAGGCCTGAAGAGAAGAGGGAGCCTCACCAGAGCTCAGGAGAAGTAAGTTTGAGTCATATAAAATGCCGAATTAATTCCGATTTTCATTTAGAGCATAATGCCTTGGCCCTATAAGAGAGTATGACTTGCCTTAAGTCTGATTATTTCTTCATTTCTGGTCATTCGCTCCTCATTTAGCTCAGATACAAGTTGTTCCAAGATTGCATTTTTATTTGAAAGATGTGCCAGTTCAGACTCAGATTGGTTTCCCACTGGAGTCTTAGGAGTCTAGGAAGCAAAAAAGACATGATAGGAAGACTTACCAATGTATGGCAAGCAAAAAATTTGTAACATCGTTTTGTTTCATTGTCCGTGGTGTCATTTTACTTTTGTTTCTTTTTTCTGTTTACAGTATGATAAAAATAATTTTAAGGGAGTCTGTACCTGCAGATAGAATAGGTTACGGTCACCTTAAACTTGTGAACCGATGCCTCCGTTGCAGATATTTTGCAGTTTTTATCAATATATACATAAGCTCTTTGTAGCAGCAAGGAGATTGGCACCAATCAATAAAGTAGAGCATAACATACACATCAGACATTACTGTATTTTTTGGACTATAAGAGGCATCTGACTGTAAGATCCTCCCAACATTTTGAAAACAAAACAAAAAAATAGGAAAAAATATTTAAATGTCAATTAAATACTCCCTGGCAAAATTGTCTCACAGACACTAATTATATTACATATTATAATGATAATTTTTTTCTTAATTTTTTTTTAAACATTTTTACTTGATAAAGTTAAAGCAGAGATCCATTAATCACTCTTATATTGCTTCAGAAAAATCGCCTCTGACATGGCCTGACAAGACTGGAGGTCTTCCCAAAGTAATGTATCAGAACCCCCTGATGAGGAGTCACTTTTGTCTGTCAAACATCTTAGGCGGCGTTCACACTACTGTCGGTGTCCTACAGGTAGTGTCCGCTCAAAACCCTACATGTCGGGTTTTTCTGTCCGCTTGAGAAGTCGGACATCTTTACATGCGGACAGGGAAGGAAGGGTTCGGAGTGCAAAAGAACGCACCCGATGCCCATTTAAATAAATGACAGGTGTCACGGACACAGCTAGTGTCCGCTCCTAATGTCCGTGCCAGATTTTGAGCGGACACTACCTGTCGGACACCGACGGTAGTGTGAACACCCCTTAGATGCCAGTGTTGCAATTAATCACGGAATCTAAGGACACCTGCTTCAGTCCTACATACAAAAAGTGTTTTGGGTTTGTTGCACTTTAACAAAATGTATCAGTTTGGATTTAAGGAAACTCCTGAAAAACAAACAGTCATGTGCAATATATTGTAAAGTGAATATCTCCAGAAACTTTTGGAAAAAACCACCACATAAACTCTGTAACACTGGGTTCACACCAGCGCCTGAACTCAGTTTTCAGGTTTCTGTCTTCTGCATGCACCTGCCATGCCAAGTCCGGCCGTGAGCACCGGTGAGCGTTCTATGCGCTCCGTGGCGAAACAGGTTTGTTTTTTTTTTTTTTTTTTTTTTAAACTGAACACAGAGTACTGCATGTCTGACTCTGTGTCCGGTTTAAAAAAAATGGTTTCGCCGCGGGATTGAAACATGCCGGTAGGTTTCCGTCTCCGGCCCCTGTTTTGTGCTGGAACCGGAAACCTGCAGGAGTATGGGCGCAGATGTGAACGAGCCCTTAATTAGACTAGGTCTTCTTAAGAATGTTGTAATTTTTTGGCAATCTTTCGGTGTACAGGTGGATTTACAGATACGTACATAACTTACTAAGGATTCCAGGAACAGAATATGCAAATAAATCTTCCTTGATAAGGAAAAAGGAAAACCTGCTCTAGTGCCACCTTCTGGAAGTTACCTCCCTACAGATCAATACCTGGTTTTCCAGAAACCTAGAAGAAAAGCCTGGTTGTAAAGCCAAGCCAGAACATCATCTCCAAAAACAGAGAGACCCATCCACAAACAGCTATTTTGAGGTTCTTGCCACTCATAAGTACACTGCAGGGTACTGGCTGGCTGGGTAAGAAGTAATAGACATAGGTCAGGAGGAATACTATATCTCCTTAAGTAGAACGCCGTTTCTGGCCACCTTCAGTGTACAAAGGCTTAAGAGACCCTGATACAAGCCCTACTAAGGATTCTGGGAAAAGCATATGCAAATCATTGACAATGTTAATGACACTCAAGAGTGCCCTAATATAAAAGGAGTTTTTCCAGGCCAAATAGATTGTTAGCTTTAAAGGGGATCTATCATTGGGAAAAGTCATTTTTAGATAAGCACATCCTTGCATAGCCGTTAGAAAGGCTGTTCCACACCTACCTTTTGTATGTAAAACGCCTCAGTGGTTTTTGAATGAGACCGTTTTTATTCATATGCTAATTAGCTTCTTGGTGCACACCAGAAGTCTCATCGTGCACCCTCTGCCTATTCTTTCCTATGTATTTATACAGCACAGGCTGCTGCTGATGACTTCCTGCTTGCACACACAGGAGAGAATAGCAGAGACGAGTGCTGCTGGGAACTTCCTGTGCTGGCTGGAAGCTAATATGAATAAAGATGGGCTCATTCAAAAACCACTGAGGCGATTTACATACAAAAGGTAGGTGTCGGATAGCCTTTCTAAAGGCTATGCAAGTATGTACTTAGAGCCCCTTTAATTCCTATAGTATCAATAATAGGCACTAGGTAAAAAAACAAAACTTTGAAATACAAAAAAAAGCTTATTTATGATAAAACAAACAAACAAACAAAAACAAACAAAAGCCATAAATGTGCCTTTGCTTTCTAACACAGGATAATCTAAATCACCAGAATCATTTTTATAAGCTCTAGAAACTTACCTGAAGAAGCCTGGCAGGAGGGCTCTTGATGCTATGGTTTAGTTTAATTTCATCATCCATTCCCATTTCATTGTCTTGTTTTAACTTGAATAAAAATATTAAGAATAGAAAAACAGACAGAATATTGGACTAGGAATATATTAAAAAGGAGCAGTCATGTAAGGAAAAGTTACTCCCTATTCAAACCTATTGATCAGTGAGTGGTCTGACTACTGTGACCCCCTCAATCACGAGGGCTGGGGTGTTTTGTATCCCAGTTTGTATAGAAAAGGTGGTGGGAGATGTGCACCACTGCTCCATTCATTTAAACTGGAACCACCAGAGACAGCCAAGTGTTGGACTTTGGCTATACAGTAGAAATGAATGGAATGGCTGGCTTGATCCTTAGGTCTTCCTGCCATCAAGGTGGTTGTTGTAACACAACCTTTTTTTCAACTATGTTTTTCTTTAGTTGTGAATATAAAAACAGTGGTAACTACAATGACCCACCCAAGTCAAAGGGTAGCTCTTTAGTGTGAGATCTTAAAACTTTGTTTACTTAAAGTGTTCTTCCAGGTAAAAATTCTGTTCCTTAGCTTTAGCTCAATCAATTGACTTAGAAATTTGTTTATCATTTAAACTTCTACTTCTCCATCTGTGCAGCCCAAACCCCCTTCTCCACAGTATGCTGCTTGAGGGGACAACCATTGAACTGCGAACACTGACATTGTCACATTGCTGGTGGTGAAAACAAATAGCCCTGTTGTCAAGCTTATCTGCATTAACATTGGGGGGAACCTTTGGCAAACAATGAAGTTTCACTGAAGGAAGAGAAACCCCGGATAGGTGTATGATGTGACCCATTTTAATCTGTTACCAGATCTCTTTACAACAGAGCTACTTGGGACACTAAACCCATTGTGTTCCATTTGGGTAATTTAGTGTCCCAAATCTACCTGACATGTTCCCTTTTGTGTATCCTTGATGGGACTGGAAGACTACATGTGATAAGGAGATGTGATTTATCTATTTACTTTTAAAAAGCTTAAGTATCATATATTAAAATGTTAGTTAGGGTTTCATCACCTTTCCATCGGCTTCTATTTCCTCACCTTTACACAAAGAACATGGCTTCTGAGATGCATGTAAAACCTCCCCTCCTCCCCATAGTATTATAGGCACATTCTAAGAGTTACCTGGTTAGTTAGTTCAGCAATGATCTGCTCTTTTTTCAGCAGCTCCTCTTTTTGCTCTTTAAGCAAAGCCTCCTGCTTGTTAAGGTCTTCTGTTAACTTGCCAAGCTGTTCAGTTGCATGAATCAAGTCATCGCATAAAAGCTCCCTCTGTTGTTTAAAAGAAAGCCATGAATTTATTATTCTGCCTACAGTTCTATAAAAAGCCCCTAAACTATTGTGTGCCTGCAAAAAGCTTCACAAGCTAGCGGACAAGCAACCACTTTACAATAGAAAATTCTTAAGAAAGATGCACTCCTTTTCACACGGACATACCTCAACGTTATCAGCAGACTGCTTTCTTTCCAAGTCCTCCTTTAGCGTCTCAATTTCTTTTTCTTGCATTTCTAAAATTGCTTTGCTTTCTTCTTTCGCAGATAATGCAGAACTGTATTTGCTCTAAAAAACAAGTTATAACTTTACTTAGACCCACTGATGAGAGTGGGACGCTCTATTAAGACAATAGTTTTTTTTCCTGTAGGCTAAAAGTTTTTTTTTCTCCTTTCATAATATAGGACTAAGCTATAAAACAGTATTTTCAGCAAGATCGTACAAATAAACTGTGTGGTTCCAAAAAAGGAGGAATAAAAAAACAAAAAACAAAGCAGACGTACCTTTAGGTCTTCCAGCTCTTGTGTAAGAACATCTATAGACTCAGTTTTGTGCATAATTGCTGTTCTCAGTCCTTGAATTTGGTTCATAAGGTCTGTCATTATTTCCTAGAATTAAAATAGAAAAATAAAGATTTGCCAACAATATTGTTCCACATATAACAGGAGCCTATCATTTACTATATATGTACCATATAGCAACAACAGTAACCCAGACATTTAAATAAAGCAGGACATGTATTGTTTCAGATTCTACAGCAACAGCATATTAAAAAGATTGTGCAGGACTAGAAAACATGGCTGCTTTCTTCTTCTCTGGAAGGGACCTCATGTCCATTGGTCACATGGCAAAACTACAATTCACTGTCATTGAAATGAAAGGAACCAAGCTGCAGCAAGGCCAAGGGATCAATGGACATGAAGTCGCCTCCTGAGAATAAGAAAAAGCTGCCCTGTTTTCGAAGTCCTGCACAACGCCTTTAAGAGTCATTCAAGTTAATAGGAATTGTTACCAATCTAGTCAATAAACACCGAGTGATGGTGTATGGCCACTGGGGCCGTGCCTCCATTGGTAGACTGCAGCTAGAAGGAGCACTATACACCCTGACACAGTATATGGCATTAAAATAAATAGCTGAATGCTGTGATTTTGCTACAGAATGCATGCCAAAATCTGTGCCAAAAATATCTGCGAACACACCTAGTTCCTATACTTGTCCATCTAGTTTAAAGGAAGAGTAAAATTAACATTACACATTCTCTCAGGACAGAATCCATACATAAACTTATTCTGATATCTAAAAGGACAACTCATGTAAGTCTCTGTTCACACTGTCATAGTGGGGTTTATAACTGTTTAAGTGGTTCCTATAGTTGACTAATTAATTTTGCTGAAGTTGCAAGACTCCTGCTTCATATATGTATACAAAAAATGATGGAAACCCCAAAAGACCCCCCCCCCCATTAAAGGAGTTGTCCCATCTCAAGGATCCTATCTATACTGCTAGCGTGTGTGGATTTAAGAGTTTTCCTAAATACATTGCTTCAGCAAAACTGCTTTGTTTGTCTACTATCAGAGATTATTCACTTAATTGTTTACACCGTGTTTCCATAACCATGGACATGGGATGATCTTATCTCTCCGGCCAGGACAAGTGACGTAGCTCCCTGCTCTCAGGAGGGGAGGGGGAGCGGAGTGCTCATATTTCTGAGCTCTTTATCTCCCTCTTCCAGTTATCAGGTCAGTTAATTGAATTTTGCTGATAAGAGCTGAGCCAGGGAATCTGTTACTTCTGTATGTAACACAGACCTAAAACTGAGTTTATTGCAAGCTGACTCTTGTTCCTGTAGCATGTAAATTTGAGGATTCTCATGACCTATCAAATCCAGCTCTGCTACATCAGCTTCATATTGTGCATCTTTCAGTGATAGTGTGCTAATTTCTTTACAGTATATACTCAAGTATAAGCAGAGTTTTTCAGCACAGTTTTTGTGCTGAAAAAGTGCACCTCGGCTTATACTCGCGTCAATACAGTAATTGAAAAAGTCACATGACTGGTCCGTAGCAAAAGACATCTGTGGGAGGCCGCTGGAGCAGCGCTGCTGCCGATAGGTGAGTGGTGAGGTAGCGCTGTCTCCAGGACTGCCCCAAGATGTTTCCAGAGCATCTTCTCTGCCTTGGAAACATCCTAACACGGCCCTGGAGACAGCACTGCCTCACCACTCACCTATCGGCAGCAGCTGCTCCAGCGGCCTCCCACAGAAGTCTTTCACTGCGGACCAGTTCAATTACTACTCGACCATATGCAGCGGGCCTCCGCTCTAGTCCCGACCCCCTCCCCCGGCTACATCAAACGCTAGGTGACATGCCCACATTAGCTCAGGCGCACACCCGGCGTGTGTCTATGACGTCTTACTGCGTCTCAGCACAGGCAGCGTCATCGCACCCCCTACGCTGAGACGCAGGAGCAGCCACGGGAGAAGATGAGCAGTGGCAGCACAAGGCGAGAAGCGGCGGGAGCAGCAGCGCGAGGTCGGTAAGTATGAGAACTTTATGTTTGTTTGTTTTATAATAGGCTGCTACCTGCTGGAGTATCCCCAGCAGGCAGCGGCCTATTTACCAACCTCCCCGGACCTGCTCACTGCCGCCCCCGCTTCACCTTATACTATAGGCCGCGGAGGCCGGCAGTGAGTAGGCCCAAGCCCCGGCCGCGATCCCACTGACACTATTATTATACTCGGGGGTCTTTTCAGACTCCCAAGCATAATAATTGGAGCCCCAGGAGAGGTGAGAGAAAATAAACAGTTTTACTCACCTCTCCGGGATCCGATGTTAATCCTAGCCGGCTTAAGGCCTATATGGTAATATCCCAGACCTCACGTGGTCTGAGATATTACCATATAGGCCCAAAGCCTGTGGTAGTAGTAATAGCCTGTTACTGCTAGCACAGGCTTTGGGCCTATATGGTAACAGGCTGCTACTGCTACCATAAGGCTTTGGGCCTGTATGATAATGCCCCAGACGGCATTGTGAAACCCTGCCCACCAATTCACTGACAAAACCAGGAAATGATCAGAGCATACAGCATGCAAGTTGGTGAGTAAGCAAGTTGGGAATACCCCTTTAAGTGTAAATACAGCCTAACATATTTTAACAAAAAACTGTACTGCTATAAGATACCTTATCCGAAGAACATTTTTTCTCAAGTTCATGGATAGTCTCTCTGGAAGAGGTTAAATTGAGTTCTAGTGTTTGAAGATCTGCAACCTAAAAATCAGAAACATACTGTATTAGAATTGGATTTGATGTACTAGACAGAAAAAGTTTTTTCAATAGAAATGTGTAAAACATTCAATGCCGATAGAAGAAAGGGGCGAGTCGTACAATACCTGCAGCTCACACTTTGTCAGCAGCTCAGAACACTGCTTCTTCAGCTTGACATTCTCTTCCAGAAACTTCACAAGTTCTCTATAAACAGAATCATTGACAGTTATATTATGGTACATCCAAATACATTACCATAAAAGACTGGATAGAGTATATGGTGGCGGTAGATAAGTATTGTACAGTATCACATACTTTGATTGGTTCTCCTTATCCTCCTCCAGCTGACATTTCAGGTTTTGTCTGTGCTCCTTTTCAGTTTCCAAAAGATCCAGAAGATTCTGTTAAACATATAATACTTTTTTCATGACAGTAGGAATTTTATGCTTTGGCGAGTACTTACATGCATGCAGCTTACTAATATACAGTCATTAGCAATCTCCCCCCCCACACACACACTGTGAGTCCCCCGTGTTTGTAGTCTTCTCCTCAGGCAGCCCTTCCACTTCCGTCCATAAAGTGGTCAGTGATGAGGGGATATGTTTCATGCAATCCCATGGAATGACATTGTGATGCACTAGTTTCCTGGACACCTATGATCCATGCAAGTAGAGATGAAAGCTTGGTTGCAAGAACTTCATTTGCACTTGTGCAGGTCTTGCAAGTCCAGGATACCACCGCAAGTGAAGTATGATTTCTTACAGCATGTGCAGGTCATTCATTGAGATGCATGTTGCACATCTCTTGATCACCGGCTATTTTATGATATTTTCAGGTATTTTCAATTGTACAGACAAGGGGGCATGGCTTGCTTAGAAATCAATGCTGGAGAAATGGTCATATGATGGAGATTTTGATGGAAACGATAATGGAACGATAAAATTTGCAAGCATCGTAGGAGTGTGTTGCATGAAGATGAATATATGGCAAGTGATGTATAAAACCATACGAGTTCAGAGTATACAAGAAACGATCTTACGCTAAGTTCAGCTTTCAGCATTTCATTCTCTCTTTTGCTGTCAGAAAGCTCTTGTTTTAGTTGGTCAGTTTCAAATTTCATCACTTCCTCAAGGTTGTCATAAGCATCTTGGAGGGATCGCTTTTCCTCCAGCAATGTCTCACGTTCCAGCCTAGTGATTTTGGAAACATTCAGTAATCAGTAATATTAAATGCATAAAAATATAAAAGTCTCAAACAACAAGTAAAGGGGATATTCCCATCAACATAATTATTTTTAAATTTGTAGATCGTTAAAAGTTAAGCTTTTTTGCAAATACAAGAAATTAAACATTTTGCAGAGTTTTAAAGATTTTCTCTAAATATCTTGTGGTGACGGTCTGTTGTCTTGATCAGTTGCCAGTGGATACGACCATGAATGCAGGAACTTTCTAAGGTCAGAAAATCAGCCATGATCTACCGTATTTTTAGGACTATAAGACGCACTTTTTTACCCCCAAATTTGGGGGGAAAAGAAGGGTGCGTCTTATAGTCCGAATGTGGCGCCTGGCATCCGCTGTAATAGAGGCGGATGCCGGCAAGGGATAGACGCCGGGGCCTGAGACATTGCTGCGCTTCTCTGCCCTGCATGAAGCCAGCAGCAGGAGGAGTGATGCTATTCCGCTCCTCCGTCCCCCCGCCGCTGGCTTCATGCAGGGCAGAGGAGCGTAGCGATGTCTCAGGCCCCGGCACCTGTGCTGGCGTCTATCCCTCGCCGGCATCTGCCTCTCTAGTACAGCGGATGCCAGGTCAGTATCGGTGGCCCCCTTTTTCCCCGGGGCCGGTCCCCACCGGCCCCAATACCTGTGAAGTTGCAGGCCGGCTCCTGCGCGGCAATATCGCAGGAGCCTAATGAGGCTCCCAGGCCTGTCACTGCTGTATTAGTATTGCGGCTGGGTCTATGACCAGTCGTAATACTAATAGACAGAATGTCCCATAGACGGCAATACAGTTGTATTGCCGTCTATGGGACTTGCAATCAAGTGACCGCAGGTTCAAGCCCCCGGGGGGGGGGGGGGGAATAAAATAGTAAAAAAAAAAAAAAAAAAAAGCTTTAAAAATATATAATAAAAATATGAAATAAATAAAAGTTCTAAATCACCTCCTGTCCCTAGAATATATATAACAGTAGAAAATCATATCATAAACCACCGGGTTTTTTTTCAATACAAGGTGATCTAAGCAATAGATATTCCCCAAAATGGTATAACTAAAAAGTACTTCTGGCCCCGCAAAAAAAAAACACTATGCATCCCCGTACAGCTGCAGGGTCACCTGTCAATGTGGCCTTGCAGCTGTTGCAAAACTACAACTCCCATATATTAAATATTTTACCATTTTTTGCTTCAAATTTTTTTTCCCCTATTTTCCTCCTCTAAAACCTAGGTGCGTCTTATAGTCCGAAAAATACGGTACTTATTGTGGCCGGGATATTTTCTCATACATGTATTGCCCCTACCTAATAAACTCAGACACAATAAAAAAAACCATAAGGCCGGGTTCACACGATGTCTTTTGGCACGTAATGTGCCATGTAGACGCCGTGGGAGCTTTTGCGGGCCGTATACGCTCCCATTGTTTTCAATGGGAGCCGGTACCGTATACGCGGCGCTATTTTGCGGCCGTGATTTTGCGGCGGCCGCAAAATAGCGCCACGTATACGGTATCGGCTCCCATTGATAACAATGGGAGAGTATACGGCCCGCCAAATATCCCGCGGCGTCTACTTACCAAATGACGAGTCGCTGTGAACCCGGCCTAACTGGGTTCCTGAGAAGTCTCGGACCATAGAGAGTTTCTGCATTTGTGGTCGTATCCATGGCATCCGATCAGGGACTATCACCATTAAGATAGTTAGAGAAGATCTTTAAAACTCTGCAGAATGTTTAATTACTTATAGTTGCAAAAATGTTTAACTTAATTATCTTCAAATATAGATATGATTATGTACATGGGAATACCCCTATAAAGGTAAAGCCCCATGTTGTGGAAAAATATTTTATTGGTGCAGATTTTGCTGCAGTTTTTTGAACCAAAGTAAGGAGTGGATTTAGCAGAAGGGAGAAGTAAAAAGGTTCGCTATATATTTTGAATTTCTGTTGAACCACTCTTGGCTTTTGCTCAAATACCTGCAGCAGAGAAAAAAAACAAAAAACATTTTTCTGAAACGTGGGGCCTTAGAGATGCTAGTGGTCTGAATGCCAAAAGCAGTGTTTCAGGGAGCAGTAGGCCCACTTCCAGTGCACCAACAGCTACAATTGCATATGATTTCTCTGTAATTTGCTCTGTAACACAGTGGTGAATATTCTTAAGGGAGGTGAGACTCCCTTCAAGGCATAAAACAGGTCAAACCTTTAAAGAGGATATTTCACCATCTGGGGCATATGCGGTTTAATACACCGCTAGAAAGCCGACAGTGCGCTGAATTCAGCGCACTGTTGGCTTTCCTGTTCTGTGCCACTGGTGAAGAGCTATTGGTGCCGGTATCGTATATACATACATACACACAGACACATACACACACATACTAGCTTCGTATACAAGAATACAGAGAACATCTGGGAAAAAATATGTCTACAATATATTAATATTTAGATATTAATAAACTAAGCCATTGTAGTTTATGTATCTAATCATTTTCTAGATGGGAACATAATTCTTTGTGTATTTCAGTAAAAGATGCAAACATGGTCATAAATATATATTACAATCTTGCTAGATTTTACGTTTGTAGCTGAATAGCCACAGTTAATCTAAGGTCTAGTTTTACTTTCTGCTTGTGTGATACAATCACTGATCAATGACACAATTTGTTGTAAAGACTTCTAATAAAAGTGACAGAGAGGAAGCTCTATAATACCAATTCACAAGACAATACCTGACGTTATCTAGCTGCAGCTGAACATTGATGTGTCGGTCAGACAACTGGCTCATTTCTTTCTCTTGCCTTTCTTTGAACAAACTGTATTCAGTCTTTACTGCTCGAAGCTCACGGTCTGCAGATTGAAGAACCACTCGCAGGTCATGGACCTCGCTCTTTAACACTGTAAAAAAAAAAAAAAAAAAAACTTTACAATTAGAAAATTGAGCATAATAATGTGATATAAATTTAGGATTCATCATCGCTTGGTGGTAAACTTTACTAAGTGTACTGTAAAAATATATGGTGTCCGCAAAGGTGGCCATAGCTGTAGGAGGCAGACAGACTGTGAACACACCTACACAACAACTTACCATCCTCATTGCTCTTGAAGTCTTGTTTTTGTTTTTCAAAAACATGAATTTGCTCGAGATGCTCCTGCTGCTTAATGGTCCAAGTGGCCCTCTCTGACGTGAAGAGCTGTTGGGATATAAAAAATAAATAAATACACCAGATCAACATAACTTAAATAGACGAAAACATACAAGGACCCATGCTGTGGAAACACTGAGGTTTTTTTTTCTTGCATATTTTGCTGCGTTTTTTTTTTGCCAAAGTCAAGAGTGGCAAATGGAATAATGCTCAAAAAACTGCAACAAAATAATGCTGTGTTTCCAGTTTTTTGTTTTACTAAATAAAGCTGTAAGATCTGATCACTCAAATCCACCACCCCTTCTCCCTTGTATTTATTGTACTCTGACACGCTTATTGGTCTAGGTTTGTCTACTGATGCCTTTTTTTCCCTCACTGCTGCTGTAGGATGTATTGCGTCATCTTGTTCTGATCTTCATAAGCTTCAGAACATAAACTTCCCCACTAGTTATGGTGGAAAATCTATTTGGTTGGTGTGCATAGTTCCACATTCTCCTGTGCTTGCACCATACAAATAGGGCCACACTTGAATCAAATGGTGTATGGGGAGGGAGGTGGTGTGAGGGAGGGAGGGGGTGGGAAGTGAGGTGGGATGGAGCTAGTGTGGAAGCTACATACTAGGAAGCTGCACCAAGTAAACAAATGCAGAAGATGCCAGGAGCTTCCAGAAATCACTCAAAACAAAAGGTATTTGGGTGCATTTATTAAGCCATTAATAATACCAAGAAAGAGACATGGTCTATCAAGGAAGGGTGCTGTCTAAGTCACATCACCATACACCAAAACTTTTAAAGTCAGCTAATAAGTTGAGTAATGTTAGACTATAACATCCAACAATACATAAAATATACCACTATCCTAACTGGCACAGGATAGTTTAGGGACCCTACTACAGATTATGCATTGGGGCAAGGACCCTCAAGTTATACCCCATGCTTGTGTAATTTTCATATTTAGATTGCAAAAGATTCGTATGCGACATTCCACATGTGTAAGCATACAAAACAATTTGTCAAATTATACAACAGCAATGACATGTAAAACTAAGCCTACACTCTACCTCTTGCATTTGTGCTGAATGATGTTCTATCTTATCTAGCTGTTGCTGAAGCTTCAGGTTTTTACTCTCCTCTTCATCCAGCTTGGCTTGTAAATTTGTAACTTGCTCCTGAAAAACAGAGAAAAATTCTGCAATGATTAAGAGAAGCAAGAAGTGCTTGTGGACCAATCCTAGACAAAAACAAGCTTAGCAGTCTACAATAGTCATGAGTTGGCCAATCTCCTTATCTGACACCCACTTCTCCCCATCTTTAGGCCTCATTCACATTAGTGTTTTGCATCAGAGTCTGTGAACCAAATCCAAAGACTGGTAACTACATATAGATAAGGTAAAACAAAGATTAGAACCTGCTCTGTGTTTCTGACCCATTCACAGATTTGGTTTACAAACACTGCTGAAAATCACTGACCCAAACATGGCGTAAAGTCTTAGCAATAGCAGACCCTGTCTTATTTACTGAAAGGGCATAACCACTGTTCTAATGGTGACGGTCTATCATTAATATATGTCATCAATTTTAGATCTGCGGGGGTCCGACAACCGTGGGTCTGCAGATCAACCATTAAAACTTTTATTTAGAAATCTGTACTCTGCATACCTGCACCATCCTTAGCTCTTCTGCAATAGCTTCATAGGCTTGCTCGCTCATCTCTGGAGGGATGGGTTCATTAATAATATTGTCCAGATCATCCCTTGACTTGGGTGTATCCAGTAAGTCAGACTGCAAGACATCTGGGCTGAGACGTGGCACAAGTCGAGACCTCAGGTTGTAAGCCCTGGTGGGAGTCGTCATGTTCTGATAGACGATAATAAAACAAAAACATTATTTAAGAAATTGGACTAAGTGCCAGCCACACAAGTGTAACAAAGTGACTTGGATGGCAAACTGGGCCCTGGGCTGGGGACTTTTTGTAATCTATTCACCCTAGTAGGGCGTATGAAATGGGGCGGCCTAAAGCAGGCATTACTCTCTAGCTTCTCCAAGTACCTAAATAAGAAATTGTGCTAACAGTGGTAAAAGCCTCCAACGGGCAAGGTGGCCACTGGCTCTATGCTTAGAGGACGATCTTGTTAGATGAAGCTGTAAATCCCTTTGCCTATAAAATAAACCACAGATAAATTCTCACAGATCGCACAAAGGGAATCAATTTACTGAAAATCACAAAAAAGATCATACCCTTGGAAACTACTGAATAAGACGGATTGTGTTTTGCACCAATAAGGTGCTGGGCAAAGCATTGATACCCAGTTCCCACCCCCATCATCACAGAGCTCAAGTGCACTGCATTGCATAGATAAGGCTAGGGCTAAACTGCAACTTTCAAAGCTGCTGATGTTAATTGTTCGGTGACAGCTGCAGTCCAAAAGCTTTGCATGTCATTTAATGCATTTCATTATAAGCACCCCAAGTGTCCTGTGGATAGGGGTAACTCATGACCAGAATAACCCATAAAATAATTTTAGACTCCGTTCACACTACCCTGTGATTTGTCAGTGTACTAGCCATGTTTTTCACGGATAGTACATGGACCCATTTATTTCTATGGCTGCACATACACTTCTGTGTATGCGGTTGTGAGCCTGAGGCAAAACTTAGGACCAATCCTATACTTGACCATTTTATGACATGGGCTGACAGCACTGAATGGGGATGTGGAAGCACACGGATGTCATCAGTGCAACAGTATAAATTTATCATAGCAGATGCAGGTTTAGAATATGAAGGTGGGGGATTCAAGACGAAAGCTGTAAAGAAACTAAATTTCCATTTTCAAATGATCACTTTTACCTTTATTGTCTCTACATGCATTTTGTTCAGCTGGGACACTTCATTCCTCTTATGAGCCTGGAAGGCTTCCAAAATATTTTCAAGATGGCTGTTGGTTTTGTATAGAGACTGACGTTCTGCCTCTAGCTCAACTTCCTTCTTCCTACATAGAAACACAATTGGTTATGGTTATGTATTCGATCAAGTAGGTATTCGATCAAATACTACGGTATTCGAAATACTTGGAAAAAAAACTGAATACAGTCATTGGCTGGCTAAATCAGCATCAATAATAATAATAATAATAATGATACTGGGACTTAGGCGTGTTAGATGCCCCCAGACATGCTTCCCCTGCTCTCCCAATTGCATTTCAGAGGTGTTGGCATCATTTCCTGAGGTGTCATTGTGGATTGGTGACTACAATTCGTCGAATTTTGGTTTCCCTGAAACGAGCATGTTTTTCCCATAGACTATACTGGGATTCGATAGTCGAACGAATAGTCGAATATTGAGAGTCTACTCGAATCGAATTTCGAATATTTCACTACTTGCTCATCTCTAGTTATATTAATTGCACAGGAATGTAATGTGTTAATTTAGCTTTGGACTTTATAATAATATTAAAACTAAATCTATAAACATCAGGTAACTCACTAAAGCTACCAGGTCCCTGAAATGTCCCTTCCGGTTGGCATACTAAAGTTACCTCTACATAGATTAAAGCTTGGTATTTGTAAGCCCAAACCAGTGGGTCAAAAACACAGAATAGGTGCAAAGCATTCCATTATACCCAAGATCAGTGACTAAAGAACTGCCATGAGAATTAGGTCTTAACAACAGAATTAACAAAACTAAGATCCCCTCAGCATTTTAACTAACTTTGTCAGCTCCTTGAATTCCTCATATTCTTGTTTGGCAGTGGCCAGCTCACTTTGGAGTTGCAATACTTTCTCCTTTAACTTTTCTGTAGAAGCCAAATTATTGTCTGATGCGATTGGTGTGGAGTGCATTGGTCGGACTGGTGGAGGAAAGAAACAAATGTAATGTTGATGATAGTAGAAAATTGGAATGAGCATCTAGAAAAATACTAACACAATCTCCTTTGACTGCCAAAATTACGAATTCTTTTGTAAACAGCGAGTCTGTTTGGATAGTTGACTAGCACATGACATCCTAGGACATGTAGTACAGATAGATAATGCTGATACACAGTACGAGCGTAGCTGAATTATTTCATTTTTAAATGAGAACTGACCATAAAAAAAAAGCATAAAGCATAAAAAAACCCTGGAAGGCATCTTTGTCTCCTTTCATTTGCAAGTAAAGTCTTGCCCATGCATACTGTATACAGAGGCCCTGGTCAAAGGTTACAGTACTGGAGAGTATTTATGGGATGTTTATACTGATGACTTCTCCTTAAGTCTGACTGTTGTCCCTCTCACCCATCAGAATGGGTCGTGCCACTATGGAACAAGAACAGCTCTACATATTGTGTAATGGCGGTGAATAGTATGGCAGCTCTTTCCCATTGACTTGAATGAAAGAGATACTGTATACCATTTACAACCACTACACAATGTATGGAGCAGTGCCTTTTCAACAGAGTCAATAGCACCTTCAAATCAATGTACCAGGAGTCAAACTCCCGTTAATGTGATAATAGCTCATAGGAAAAGTGTCCTGGAAATGTATGAAAACAAAACTGCTAGCATATAGGAGTCTGTGCATATTTTCTATGAACTGAAAGGTATTTTTACCTCCAGTGTTCTTGACATCTGAAGACGCCTCCAAGAAAGCTCTCTCAAGATCTGCAATCATCTGACTGTTAATTTCTTGAGCTCGTTTTACAGACTGTAGACAGCGCAGACTTTTTATCTCCTCCCTGAGGCCATGATTCTCCAGTGCGTACTTTGCTACGCGGGGGTGGTGCTCAATCTGAAGTTTTGCACAGAACAAGGACAAATACAAAGATCAGAGAATTTTCAGCAAATTCGAAAAGAAAAAACAAGCCATGAAATGTTTCAGATTTGACTGTACCCAAAATAATTATGGCATGACCAGCCATCCATCTAACAGCAGGGACCTAACTCCTGCATGCTGGCAAAAATGTTATCTTCTGGCGGAAGTTCCTGCCACACATGACCGCAGAGGCCAATCAGCAGCCTCACCACCTGTGATGTCCTGTGTCTCTTCCTGGGGCTTCAAATGAGCCTCCACGGTCACGTAACTTCTGGGGCCAATCAGCATCTTCAGGATCTGGGATATCATAGCTTCAATTTGAGAAGACGCCAGAGGCATGATGGACTGTTGTCTTCATCCAACCTCATCCAATCTACTATGTAGCAGTGCCAGGCCGCTCTGGGAGGACCCCGGAAACAGGAGAGTTTCATTTTATTATTTTATTTTTTTCACATCCCCCTGCCTATTTTAAAAATAATTGTTTTTCCTAGACAACCTTTTTAAAGGAGACAAGCGGCGGTTTATTTCCCTCTCCCATTAAAACATTTTGGAAGCTAAAGACAGAACCACCAATACCTGTTCCTTTAAAACAAGGATTTCTTCCTTTATTTCTGCTATAATGTCCTCTTGTTCATTATTTGAAAACGAATTTCGGCCTTCCTTGTGAGCCTTCTCAAGTCGCGCAATATGATCTTCTCTGAATTTGACAATCATTTTGTTGGACTGGATAAACTTCTCTTTTTTATTACAGAGATCTTCAAGCTGAGCCACTTTTTGTAACAGAGCCTATAGATCAATTTATAAAAGAATAAAAAAAAAAAAAAAAAGTTTTTTCTTACGTCAAACAACATTTTGTAACATGCTTGAAGATATACAGATTTAGCAAGATAAGAGATACTAGCGACAGCACAATTCCTGAAATCATAAATTTGCTGTTTTTTTTCTGTAGTTTTACTGCACCCAACTTATAATCGATCCCTATGGCAGCACACCTGAACGATGCCTTAGGCTATAGCCTTCGTTCTTTACCACAGCAATAATGTACTTCACATATCTATGTTTAGTGAGCTAATTGACTTTAAGGCTAAGGCCTCCACCCCATGTGACGTCCTGCAGCAAAAAATAAAAGTGCTACGAGAAACCCCCCGGCGGCAACGCATCACTGTTCCTCCCACAGTGCTTAACACAGAAAGTTCGCAGAGGTTTCCGCAGATCGTGGTGCCCCGGGCCTAAAGGTCTACTTGAGACACTTCGTGGTTGAAATTAAAAAACTACAACTTTATTTTTACTCAGCTCTTGTGCAATAGTTCACTGAAGCAGAGGTGTATTTCCCTTGTTTCAGTGCAGAGCTACGCAAACTCCAGTAGCATCAGAGAGTTGTCCAGTGGGAATTTCTAGGTAAGTATTGCAACCATGGAATCCATAAGGACTTGTGGAGAGATTGTGCAATTGCTATATACACAGTGCTAGTGCCCCCCTTTAGGCCGGGTTTACACGGGGTATTTTGGACCGGAATTTGATGCGGAGGCCATCTCAGATTCCGGTCCAAAATACAAGTAGCCGTGACTAAATGCCAGTGCAGTGCACCGGCATCCAGTCACGGCACTCCGCTCCGAATTAGGCCCAAATGAACAGGCTTAAACGGCCTGAAATGAAGCGACATGCTCATTCTTTTTCCGGGAGCCGGAACAAACCGCTCCTGCAAAAGAGAACTGAACGGCTCCCACTGATTTCAATGGGAGACGTTTTTTGGTCAGGATTTTGAGACAGATTCCTCCTCAAAATCCTGACCAAAATACCCCGTGTGAACTCAGCCTTATAGTAATTGAAACGACCAAAACAACAACTGTCTTGCTATGAACAGGGACAATGTAATGGGCAATAAAATGTAATACCTCCTTTTTCATGGGCACAATCATGTGACCAAGCAAAGAGCTTTTTTCAAAAACTTTTATTTGAAACAAAATTTTCTTAATACCCGAAAAACACATATAAATGCCCCTGCTAAATAGGCTAGAAATACATAATGGTCAATCTCACCTTCTTTTCAGTGTCTGATTTCTCCAGAAGCATCATTGCTTCTAAAAAGTTATTCATATAAGCTGCAGAATTTTCATCAACCGACGGTGCTAGATAGAAGATATTTAATGTAAAGTGATTTATTAGTTTCATGTCTACACATAGCCAGAAACACAATTGCTGATCAGCAGGGGCGCTGGGAGCTTAACCCCTACTAATCATTAGGAAAACTCCTTTAACAAGTAAGTGTCTTAAATGTTTTTTTTATTGCATATTAATTATCTCAGCTGAATACAAAAAAAAAAAAAAAAAAAAAAAAAAAACAACCCCCTCCCCACACACATTTTGTAATAAATGATACGGCCAGGGCCTAAAGTAGGGTAAACGTGGCATTTTTTACTGCGCCATTGTACAGTTCCTGCAGAGTGGATGCGAGTCTGGCTAATCCCATCTACCAATTGCAGAAAAATATCTGCAGCAGATATGATGCGATTCCAAAAAACGTTGAGTTTTGTTGTAAATCGCAGTATGTCATTTATACCTAAATGCTGGCATTTTCCGTATAAGTATAATTTAAGCAGAAAATCAACAGAGGAAAACTAAATATATGAAAAAAGTGATTTAAAATACAATTAATATTATAAACATATTTAAATTCTACATCATCTTTCAATAGAAACCTATGTATTAAAAGTGCTCAGCTACTCCTGCTCTACAACAAGATGCCTGCAGATTGCGCTACCTTGTCCTGGAGAGAGCTTGCCTTTAAGATTAGACCACCATTGATTTCTTAGTAAGCTTCAGCCTTCTCAACAGAGCAGTGCAGCAGGAATGCTGAACAGACATTACATGTGGCAGGAGGTCTGCATGGATGAATATAACCAGCAACATTTCACGTCAACACCCAATGTTACACTTTTATAGATTTCTCTTCTGTTCATGCACTTAAAGAGGACCTTTCACCACCTGGGGCACATGCGGTGTATACACCGCTAGAAAGCAGACAGTGCGCTGAATTCGGCTTTCGCGTTGTGCGCCCCCACTGAAGAGCTATCGGTGCCAGTCCCATAGCTCCTCACTGTCAGAAGGGCGTTTCCAACAGTCAGTCAGGAACGCCCTTCCTCACAGCAGTGTCTATAGCACTGTACTGTCAGAGGGGGCATGGCTTACCACCCAGCGATGCGTACCTCCCCGCTCTCACAGTACAGCACTATAGACACTGCTGTGAGGAAGGTTGTTCCTGACTAACTGTCAGAAACACCCTTCTGACAGTAAAGAGCTATGGTACTGGCATCGATAGGTCTTCAGCGGGGGCACAGAACGTGAAAGCCGATAGTGCGCTAAATTCAGCACGCTGTCAGCTTTCTAGTGGTGTATTACACCGCATGTGCCACAGGAGGTGAAAGGTCCTCTTTAATATTAATTGACCAAAAAAAAAAAAAAAGTTTTATTAATTTCAGAATTCTTACTTTGCAGCATTTTTCCTCACACATGCCTATAACAGGTAGATTAAAAGTATGCTTCTGTGTCTGGTGTAGCAGAGTTTTGTACACCTCTGTTAACAACACATGCAGTTCTTCATGTACAGTGCGTGTGCAGTGAATCAAGATGTGGTATACTTCACCAAGCTCAATGTCAATGCATCCTAAGCCATAGTAATCACATTGCTGCATACACACCAAATGGAACAAAATTGTGGACAACGGAACAAGAGAAGGACTTGGGAATTCTGATTGCAAGCACGTTACGCAGCAGTACTCTGTGTCACAGTTAATACGCCTATAAAGCTTTTGTAAAATATTATCTAGAATAGGGAATTCAGTTTTGGGCTCTATATTCCGATAAGCATGTAGGAGAGCTTGAGGTGTTTCAAAGGAGGGCGGAAGAGGCTACAACGAACAGCTTGGAGAAGAGGACATCAATATATATATACAGCATCAGTAGAAAGAACTGGCACATAACTGATTCTGACCAATGTGTATACAAAGGACCAGGGGATGTTCTTTACTGGTGGAGGAAAGGAGGTTTAAGCATTTATATAGGAAGGGGTTCTTTATAGTTAGAGAATTAAAACTAAAAGGTAGTAATGGCAGATACCATATTGTCCTTTTATATAAGAAAAAAAAGAAAGAAAAAAAAGCTTGATAGTTTTTTTTAATGAAAATCTAAAATTGAGGGTTATAATTAATCCAACTGCAAATTACATGAAATCGATTTCTAGAGACGAGAGATTACTCCAGGGATTTATTCCGATGGCTAAATTTAGAGTTGAGAATGACAAATCCCCTAATGTGGTTTAATTGGGGCTTTGTCTTCCCCTGGATCGAAGCTGTATATAGGTTGAACTTTATGGATCTGCGTCTTTACTCAACCTTATTAAATTGGTTTTCTGGGCTAAAAAGATTGATGACCTATTTAAACAAATAGGACACTAATATCATGATTGGTAAGGTCTAACGCACGTGCCCCCCAATTAGCTTGTTCCCATCAGCTGACAACAGAGCAGGAAGCAGACAGCTCTGCTGTTTGTAGTGGCAGAACTGAGTCACTGCAGCTTAGGTCCCATTACAATGAACAGGAGCTGATCTGCAGTACCTGGAGTGGCCACTACACAGAAAAGAACCGTTTCCAGCTTCATTCTGTGTCTATCAGCTGATCAGAGTGTCAGACCCACAATGATCTAGTATTGATAAACTATCCTTAGAATAGATCAAAAAAAAAATTTTCCCTAGAAAACCCATGCAGCTATAAATACTGGGAGTCATGAGAAATGGGACCAAACAAAGCTAAGACTAGAGCTCCACTATCTCTGGAAGTGAATGGGGCAGATGTGTGCATGCATGACCTCTGGGCCAAACCAATGGGTTAGGGTTACTGTGATTTACAACCCCCTTACGCTGATCCGGAACGTTGTAGCAAGTTAAATTGCTCAATATGCTCCTAGTCAGATAAAAAGTTTTAAGTTACTGAATAAGTTTGAAAAATCATTAAAAAAAACTATATAATAAAAAATTGACTTAATTAAAAAGTCAAATAAAAATGTCAGTTCCTGGGAATCTGACATTTACCGCCGTGACAAATTATTTATGTAGTGACAGCTAGAAGCCATCATTACCATGCCAAGCACAATGTGAAGGTGAAGGAGTTAAGCAGGTAATAGGAAATGCTTTTGATTTCTCATCTCACCCCTGGCAATTGAAATATCCTGTGGCATCTGTCCGGAAAGGAGCTGAGAAAGCTGTTCCTTCAGCTTCTTCACCTCTGCTTGCAGCTGACTCACATTCCCCTGGGTGTCTTCATTAACTACAGCCTGGAGGTGGTAAATGACATGAAATTAGAATTAACTCTAGAAAAGAGCTGGACACAAATCTGGTGGAGGACGGACTAGCATTGCAGGCTACAACTAAACAAGGTTTGGGGTCTTTGAACTCGGCATGCCCTGGATGTTATTTGGGTCATATCAATTTGTCATATGTATCAACATATCAGAACTCACAAGGGTCCATTAAATTGTTGTAGGAGACATTTCTGCCAGGTTCTCAGCTGTGACACCCTAAACACCTTTATTTAGCCATTACAGACAACACAGTGACATTGATTTTTTTGACTTTTTAAATATAGCGATGGTATTATCAAGGTCCGATACACCAGAATAGACTGTTTGTTGAGATTTGTCCCGCAATGGCTGTTTCTAAGCAACCGTCAAAATGGATTAGTTCAATAATTCACATTAAAAAAAGAAACCGCCAAAATATTTTACAATCGTGATATGTTTCCCAGTGCGTAAACACAATGGGAAACTCAGAGTTGCTCTTTAACCATCCTGAGACATACAGATTACGGTATTATTATGCTAATGCCAATAACACCTTCCCGGTGGCAAAACACATTTGAAGGGAGTCAGAACCCAAACCCACAAAAAGTTAGGTTACAGTTGTTGAGATATCTTCTGTCAATATGCAAATGAGCTCTTTGGAGGAATGAGAGCAGTGTCATTGCGCCAAAAAGGAAATTGGCAACACCTTCATTGTTCCATAGGGCTCATTAGCATATTGACAAAAAAACAACAACAACAAAAAAAAAAAAACAAGATCTTGGCAATAGGGACACCAAAAGGGAAAACACTAATTCAGGTGACCATAATGTATACATGAGGGAGCTGGGATCTGGTGACAAACCTAGTATACTTTTAACACACACTCGCAATATCTCAACATGAAGTAAGTGAATTAGTTATTAAAATCATTATTTGCTCTATGCTGTAATAGTGTTACAAGGGGCTGTGTTGCTTACTTAAGTCTGCTTTGTTATTTACCAGACACAGTGCCACACTTTTGGTAGTGGCCATGTCTGGTATTGCAGCTTAGTTCCATTTTTTTGAGGAGATTGCACTGCAGTACCAAGTACAGCCAATATGGAGCTGACATAGCTGTTGGATGTAGGGTCGAGGTGCCCAGATTTGGACTTCTACAGATCTTATATAGCCAATGTAAACTGAATAATTTATTTAAAATGGTGGAATGTCTGGAAAACATAACTTTCTCTATTGTCTGATTATTTCTTTACTAATCCCCTTAACCCACTGGTGACATCTGCCATACATATATAAAAGAGGTGGGAGGGGGCAATATTGAGTGGTCTCAATATTAGTGAGCTCATTATTGTTCAATGGGTGCACATAGTGTTCTACTAATGCATTCGCCATTAGCAGCCACAGTTCAGATCACAGATTTTTAACCATTTAGATGCACTAGTCAATAGCAACCATGAAAAATTACATGGGGGAACGGTCTTACAATGGACCAACACCCCTGCAACATCATAACACTGTGGCGGATTAGTGTCATGGCAGCCAGGAGTCTACTGAAAACCCAGAGTCATGCCATGGTAGTAACATATTTTGCATCATGTACATTCCAAAAAAAGTTTAAGCTATTAAAAATAATTATTAAAAATAATTATAAAAATAAAAGTTTTGCATGTACAGTAAACGCTATAAAAAGCAAAACAATTATGACAATAGTCATTATGACATGAATTGTACAGACCCACAGATAGCAAGTTATTTTATTACACTGTAAAAACTAAAAAAAAAATCAAAAAAAAAAATCGCAAATTGCTTTTCAAAACCCCATTCAACCCCACAAATATTTTTTTTACGGATTTGCAATATATTGTATAAAAAAACTTTATGGTGCTATTAGAGAATACAAAAACGGACCTAGTGCCTACAAGGGTAAATCAACAAAATAACTTTATTGTACAAGGATACCTAATAAGTGTTCTCTACTGTACACAGCATTTATTTATTTTTAAAGAACTGCTATATTAATGACATATGAGCGCCACTTCCTATTACAACAGTGATATTGTGTCCATTGGTCACATGGCCATGTTGCAGCACAGTCCTAACTAAATGAATCAAGCAAAGCCTGAATTCAATGCATGGTGCTGTGCTTGGTAAGTAGTGACAGCACAGAGCAATTATTATCACAGTCCTGGACAATCCCTTTAAAAGAAGAAATGGCAGTATTATAACACAATTTTCAGATGAACATAACAGCAATGTCAAACACAAGTCACAAACTAAATGAATCTTTTGTTGAAATCAAAGTTGAAAAATAATAGAAGCTGAAACACTTTTTAAAGCTGAATGTGTTGGGTTAAAGGTATTGCATGCTTGGTCCTATACACCTGTGCAATGTGCTGCGTTACTGTTACCTTGTTCTTAATGAGCTTTGCCCTCTGGGCGAATTGAAGTGTCGATAAAGTTTCCCCAAAACTTTTGGATCCAGGATGAACATTTGCGATAATAAATGTTTTTGCATTCCCTCCAAGTGAGTCCTGTCAAATAAAAATTAGAATAAAAATATCTGCATATTTAATATACCGGTAGTTGTAAATGTTTTTTTTTTTTTTTTTTGGGGGGGGGGGGGGGGGGGAGTGTTGTAAACGGTCACCATTTTGAGCACTAGAAACTCTAGAGTTTTTTAGAAATTCATAGGCGATTAAACTATATGAGGTTGACTAAATAAAAAAAATTTAAGAGTCTTGTTAACACTCTGTGTCACAGAGTTCTTAAGCTTTATCTTTATATATAATATACACTCACCGACCACTTTATTAGGTACACCTGTCCAACTGCTCGTTAATACTTAATTTCTAATCAGCCAATCACATGGCGGCAACTCAGTGCATTTAGGCATGTAGACATGGTCAAGACAATCTCCTGCAGTTCAAACCGAGCATCAGTATGGGGAAGAAAGGTGATTTGAGTGCCTTTGAACGTGGCATGGTTGTTGGTGCCAGAAGGGCTGGTCTGAGTATTTCAGAAACTGCTGATCTACTGGGATTTTCACGCACAACCATCTCTAGGGTTTACAGAGAATGGTCCGAAAAAGAAAAAACATCCAGTGAGCGGCAGGTCTGTGGGCGGAAATGCGTTGTTGATGCCAGAGGTCAGAGGAGAATGGCCAGACTGGTTCGAGCTGATAGAAAGGCAACAGTGACTCAAATAGCCACCCGTTACAACCAAGGTAGCCAGAAGAGCATCTCTGAACGCACAGTACCTCGAACTTTGAGGCAGATGGGCTACAGCAGCAGAAGACCACACCGGGTGCCACTCCTTTCAGCTAAGAACAGGAAACGGAGGCTACAATTTGCACAAGCTCATCGAAATTGGACAATTGAAGATTGGAAATACGTTGCCTGGTCTGATGAGTCTCGATTTCTGCTGCGACATTCGGATGGTAGGGTCAGAATTTGGCGTCAACAACATGAAAGCATGGATCCATCCTGCCTTGTATCAACTGTTCAGGCTGGTGGTGGTGGTGTCATGGTGTGGGGAATATTTTCTTGGCACTCTTTGGGCCCCTTGGTACCAATTGAGCATCGTTGCAATGCCAAAGCCTACCTGAGTATTGTTGCTGACCATGTCCATCCCTTTATGACCACAATGTACCCAACATCTGATGGCTACTTTCAGCAGGATAATGCGCCATGTCATAAAGCTGGAATCATCTCAGACTGGTTTCTGTAACATGACAATGAGTTCACTGTACTCCAATGGCCTCCACAGTCACCAGATCTCAATCCAATAGAGCATCTTTGGGATGTGGTGGAACGGGAGATTCGCATCATGGATGTGCAGCCGACAAATCTGCGGCAACTGTGTGATGCCATCATGTCAATATGGACCAAAATCTCTGAGGAATGCTTCCAGCACCTTGTTGAATCTATGCCACGAAGAATTGAGGCAGTTCTGAAGGCAAAAGGGGTCCAACCCATTACTAGCATGGTGTACCTAATAAAGTGGCCGGTGAGTGTATATACATATATATATATAAATTATTATAGTAGGCTAGTTTGCATTAAGCCAGTAAATACTTACCCGCAGCAAGAATGTAAGCTTAGAGTCTCTGTAGCAGATATGCCTTTGTCTACCATTAGCCACGTCCACCAGAGCGGTTATCACTTGTCCCAGGCAGCTCAATGATCTGTTTATGCTGCCGGCTTCCTATGCAAAAAAATATACACATATAAAGTCAGTTAAAAGGATCCTGTCATTCACACACTATTTTTTCTAGGTACCATGTCGGAATAGTCTTAAGAAAGGCTATTTGTCTCCTACTTTTCGTTGTCTTCTGCACGCCGCCGTTCACCTACAGCTGCACATACAGCTGATAGAAGCAATCACTCACTAACTAGGAATCCTGTACTGGATTCCCCATTAATGAGAGAACAGGGTGACGGCGTGCAGCCTACAGAGATTGCTCTGAGTGCCTTCTCTGGCACGCGTGCCAAAGGTTCACCAACACGAGGCTATGATGTCCACGTAAGCAGATAGGTTTTCCGTCTTTCGGGTCCCCAAGCGGATGCTAATTTGAATCTAGTGTTAAATGTAATGTGAACAGAGACACACTCAGTTGCCTTTATTTTGGTCAGACAACAAAACCAAGAAGAAATCCAGCAGTCCAGGAGTGTCCCAACTATGTGGTTAAACTTAGTTTTTATTGTAGCCTGTACGATGGATTTTTCTGATTGATGGCTGTTTGTATACCACCTTCTTTTTTTTTAACGAAAACAATAAAAGCTAAGTTGTAACTGAATAGTTGGGACACTCCTGGGTGTCTTCTTGGTTCTGTTGTCTCTGTGATTTTGCCCTTAGCCAAGGGGTGCAGACCCGTACATCAGAGTCAAAATCCTGGACTTTTGATTTCATCATTAATGTGTGTTGGGCGGTGTCCATACATACCTACTTATTTTGGTTAGTAAACTGTTCTGTGAAGTAAAAAACTTTTGCCAACCTTAAGTCTGACTCCTTCTGTATGCGTGTCTTTCTGTCTCTCCGATCCTGCTAGATCTACAAGATTCAGTTGTGAAGATCTAATGTTAACAATCTCATTGATCTTTTCCATCGATTCAATAGTAACTGTGAATACAGCATGCGATCGAGAGGACTCCCTGTTCATTGAGGTTGAGGCTACACGTCTGTTTCTCCAACCGGTAGATAGAACCTAAAAAACATTGACTTTGTGTCATTAATAAGTACAATGTCATGTCATATAAAGCAGAGAACACACAGAACATAATCATGTTTCCTATGTAATCTACAAGAAAATTTATGAAGGGATATTTTTCTTTCATAGTCTTTATCAAAAGATTAGCTGATAGGTCATGTTACAATATCATGCGTTCAGTGAAAGAATTAGTAGTATGCATATTAGTTTACCATTTCTACTATCTGTATTTAAGAGTAAATTTATAAAGTTATCATTATTCCATTTTTTTTTCTTTTTATGACTTGGTAAAATTTTTGCAAACCTAAATTCCATTTTACAAACATATACAAAATGTCCTTCTTGACTGGATGTGATGACTTCACATTCATTCATGGCCGATGTGACTGTCTCGGCCTGAATGCAATGTGACCACTGAGCCATGAACATGTCGTCTTCACTTCGGTCAGGACTGGTGGAGCTGCCTGAGGGGCATTTGGCAAAGTGAGTTATAGTTATTGCTTTACCTTTTTAACAGCTCCCTGACAAGTTTCTAAAACTATTGGAAAACCCCTTTAGGCCAGGGCCTCATGGGACGTAAATGCTGCGATTTGCCCGCAGTGGAGACGCTGCGGGAAAAAATGCGGCGTTGTACAGTGCAGGCAAAGTGGATGGGATTCATGGGAACCCCATCCCCACTTTGCGGAAAAGATCACAGCGCGGACACGCTGCGATTTGCAAAGCCGTTGCGGCTTTGCAAATCACAGCATGTCAATTATATCTACGGAAATGCCGGCGGCTTTTCCGTAGATATAATGAGAAGAGAAAGTCTGCGGAGGAAAACTCCATGAACTTTCTGTTCAAAGCGCTGCGGAAAGAACTGCAATGCGATCACGCAGCGGTTCTTTCATCAGCGCTTTAGCGGTGCGATTACGGCCCGTGGGGCCTTAGCCTTAAGGTTAAGGCCTCACATTGCAGCCTTACTATGAGTGCGATCTTAGGTTCCACCAATTTCAAGTATAAAAGTTTTGTGTTTCACAACAAATTCATCCATTCACACTTTTTGCTTGCTATTCATTTAAGTTTGAAATCCCATTTAAATTCCATCCCATTTGTCTAAAACTGATCAATAAAACGTTGTTATAAACTAGAGCCTTTCAATTCACCATCACTAAAGTCTAGAATATAAATCAGCAACCTAACAGATTGCTACAGGCACCTGCTCAAAGTTTGTCGTAATTTTTTTTTTTTTTTAATCCCAAGTAAAACGTGCCTCTCTCACCTTCTAAACATACCTGATAAGCCTCTGCTGCTGAGGTCACAACCTGTTCTACAGCTCCCACAACAAAGACCCCCTTCTTGATATGTTCCCGGAGACAAAGGCCTGCCGATGCAGAGTCCAGCAAGTCAAATATCTGCTCATTGTAGATTTCAATAAAAGAGCATTTACACAAAAAGCTTTTTCCATCGCCAGCCTAAAAATATAATAAAACTTTTATAATACATTGTTTTTTACAGCATTTCTTGTAAGTCAAGCATATAAAATATCATCTTTGTTATTAAATAGACACACAATACTAATATTACACATAGAGACACAATATTAAGATTCTCCCCCCATCTCCCCCCCCCCTATTTTTTCCTGTTCCCCCTTTGGTGTCTGCATGCTTCTCTGTGTCTTTTTGTCTCCCCCTTCCCCCTCTTTTCTTTCTTTCGTCTGTTCTATTCTTCCTTACTTGTTTTGGAATTATGTGTTCATTTGCACAAATGTTATTACTTCTTTGTTTGCATTCTGTATTGTGCCTTTATTTTGTTTTATCATGAAAATTCAATAAAATCTATTAGACTTAATATTCTCTCTCATTTGGCCTATTAGGGCCTCTGCATGTCAGTGTAAGGATGGCCACTGGGGACCCCTTCTCAGATCCAAAGCAGAAATCCACTCTGTAAGAGGAGGCTTCAGTTGGAGCAGATCAAGTGGTTATCGTATAACATGGGTGGTGACTAATCTATGTCAGTATCTTCCCCGGATAGAAACATATAGTATCATAGTATACATGCCTTTTCTTTTTCCCGATTGATTAGAAAAAACAAATATTCAAAACTTCGAGGAATGACCCCTCTGAGGTTATGAGTAAAATTGTCCGAGTCAGATGGTCCTAAAAGAGAAAGACATACCTTTATTAATGAAAAAATAAAATAAAAATAAACCAGAGTGGAGTAGAGAGAAACACATCTGCGTAAAAGGATGCCACGGTTTAAAGGGGTGGCCGAGGACTTCACAATTAATGATCTATCCCTCCAAATGCTATTAATTTATGTAAAGATTATTGTAAAGTTAGTGCTCCTTAAAAAATGTTTTATTTCCCACAAAATAATTTCATAAAATAGTATGAACATTGACAACCATTATAGTTACAAAACTACTATATGGATTACGCACAAGGCACAACAACATGATGTTCTTACCTAGCATTGTAAATGTCTTCCCTGATCCAGTCTGACCACTAAAAGAGAAAAACACCACCACTTTGATGAATGTATTAGTAATGACAATTTTGGGCAACTTGACAAAAAATTAAGTAATCTCTAAAATAACTGTATACTACTAACTTTTCCTTATACCCTAGGTTCAATTGACATGACAGAGTCAGTGCACACAGCGCCTCCTGCTGTAGCAGTAGATTCTGTATGCGCCACCTTCTGGTGCATCCAATGTAGCACACTGCATTTTTTCTGGTACATTACTTGCTCAGTTTGTAATATATTACAGGTCATTGCAAATTGATTGAAAGTTATCTACTTTGTAATATTTTCTGAAGTCTATTAGAAAGCGCTCACGTACGGTGAGCGAGCAGCAGGACTCCTGGTATATAAACATTACTAGGAGCTGCGATGACCCCAAACAGTTGAATATAACAAAGTGAAAAACATCTTTAAGAATATCAATATATACAGAGAGAAGACTGTTGAATTTAAAACAAGCTTTTTCATGGCAAAATCCTTAAGTTTAAACCAGGTTAAAGAGATTTCCCAAGTCTTGGATACTAATGAGCTATCAAATGCGTAGCGGCTGTTTCAGACTAACCAAGTACATCCAACACAGAGAGAGGTCCACTTTCAACTTGACACGTTATCAATATGAAAAACCTAGAACCCCCCCCCCCCCTTTTAAATGGCCAACTGACATAGAAGACAGATTTCTAAGAGGGCATTCCAATTTTATCAAGTCATGGTATATAGCTAGAAAATGTGAGAAGCTAATGATAGGTTGGGATCTGCTGCTTGGAATGTCACTATGCAGGAAAAACTTAGGAGAAACCTTGCTAAGGCTAAAGCCTCACATTGCGGAAACGCAGCTTTTTTGTTGCAGATTTTGCTGCGATTTTTTGAACCAAAGCCAGAAGAGGATTGAGCTAAAGGTAGAAGTATAAGAGCTTCCTATATATTCCCCATTACTTCTGTAGCCATTCTTGGTATTGGCTCAAAAAAACGCAACAAAATCTGCAACAAAAAAAGCTGTGTTTCTCTCAGACAGCATGCTTTGCGAGAAGGGAACATCCTTTATTTATACAGACACGGTCAGGCTCACATCTCTGACATGTTGGAGGAAACCCCCGCAAACACAAGGAGATTACAGATGTCATCCTTGGTCAGATTCAAACCCAGAACAACAGTGCTGCAAGGCTACAGCACTAACCACTGAACCGAGCTGTCCATAACTTAGGACTATGTCAATAAATTGCTGTGGAATATGATAGCACTATATAAATAAAGTATAATAAATAACATGCTATACGAGTTGTACTATTGAAAAATGTAAAGGAAAACAAAATGATATCACCCCAGAAAAGCACAATTGAAGACTCTGGATTAAAAAGATGCAAGTATGATCACAAAACTAACATATGCCACAATGTCCAAAATCAGCAGCAGATTTTGTCCAGATTCTGCCTCCCATTGTATTCAATAAAAGGCAGTGATCACAGTAGGATGGGGAAAAAGGAAACTTCCTGCTTGTTCTTGCGCAGATTCTGCAAATTCACAAAGAAAGTCACAGTGGAATAGCCACTGCTCTGCTTTAGCATTCCACCCCGAGGCGGAAAATGATGGGGAATCTGAGGCAGATGACCACCTCAAATTCCTCTTTAATTTCCATAGTATAAACAAGCCCTTACTCATACTTGCATTGTGCAGAGGTACAACAATACTTGGTGTACTGTGCCTGTAACAAAATGAAAAACTGGTAACATCAAAGTGGTGTAGTACATTTGTGAGATTGTAACTTACTAAGCAAAGATGGTCCCATTGTAGCCATTCATACAGGACTCTACAATGTTCTTTCCCACACTTGAGAACACAGATTCCTGAAAGATGACAAACATTGACATTAAATGTCCAGTACTCCAGTGACTTTGGTATTGTAGCTTGAGGAATATTTACTGTCATATGAATAGAAAATATTGAATAAGAGGAACTTTGCAGCTTCTGTTTGACCATTTATAAAGAAGTTGGACTGTAGAGAAAAAGAGTCAGAGTTGGTGTTTTGGCTGTAAGGGTATGTTCACACGGCAGAATATGCATCCCGTTGCAGCATTCTGCTCCAAATTAGGCCTGAAGAATGGGCCTAATTGGGAGGAAGCCACGCCCTGCGGAAGAGTGAGCCACGGAATCCGCGGCAAGACAAGGCATCTTGCTTCTTTTTTCCGCTACTAGCTAGCAGAAAAAAAAGGCAAGCAGCTCCCATTGAAATCAATGGGAGCTGTTTCTGGAGGCGGATTCTGTGTCAAAATCCACTCCTAAAAACTCTGGGTGAACATACCCTAAGGCTCCACAGTCCTGGAGATTAACAGAAAGGTGCCTGTTTTTTTTTTTACTAGCATAACGTAAGCCTACATGAGAAGGTGCTGGAATAGGCTTCAGCAAAACCCTTAGTGCTCAGTTATCCTTATGAATTTCTATTATCTAGTTCCAATAGATACACTCAGCAACAGGTAACATGTTCCTGCTCCTTGAATTGAGGGCAATTTTCTGTGTGATATACCTTTAACAGAGCAAAACAATGAGAAGTAAGGATTGGTATGACCCATGACTTAAGAACATCCTGGGGAGGATAAAGTCTCTTCCTCTCTGTGTTAGTAGATCATAGTTGCTCTCTCCCTTAGGGAGCATTCACACTGCCGCTATTTTCCGCCCCAGGGTATTCGCTGTAAACGCCGGGGAAACTGGATAGCAGATGACTTGCGAGTGGTCGGCTTTAAAATCCATTCTTTTGAAAGTCCTACATGCAGAACTGTGTCCGCTGAAAAAAAAACGGTTTCCAGGCAGAGAGGCTGAAAACGCTCACAGGTGGTCACCTTTTAAAACCCATTCATTCCATTCCATTAAAGCCGACTGTTCGCAAGCCTTCTGCTGTCCGGTTTCCCTGGGGTTTACCATGGACGCCCCAGGGCAGACAGCAGTGTGAACGCCCCCTTACAGTAAGAGATAATGGTTAGGAGTCTGAGCTAGGATCTCTTGTTAGGCTTCCCAAGCAGGAAAAAGCCAGTCATCATGGTGTTGTTTAGTAAAATCCCTACCAATTTTGTGGATGTTGTGTGCAAGAAGAGACTATGAGACTGTTAGGGTATGCTCACACAGCAGAAAATGAAGAAGAATTTCTCTTCATTTTACACCGTTTGCATTTTCGTCGCGGCATCCCACTCGTGATTAAGCCCGAATGAATAGGCCTAGTCAGGAGGGAGTCTCGAGCAGCGGACCCAGAGGATGATTCAGCCGCGGAATCTGCAGCAAGAATGAGCAGGACGTTTCTTTTTCCGTCTCCTGCTGCAATCTCTGCTGCGCACTGAAAACAATGAGAGGCAGATTCCGGGGCAAAATACGGTACCAGTGATCTGTATATAAAGAGAATGCAGAAAAAACCCAGATCACAACCTCTCCGCACTTTGACATTTTTCATGACATCATGACGTTCCCTAGCAGCTGCCTGAGTGCATGACAAGTATTGCATCCTGAAGCTTATAGTGACGGGGAACTGATGATAAGTCAACACCACAAGAACTCAATAAGACCTTTTGTTATAGTGCTGTGGTGTAAACTATAAACTAAGACCATGACACAGATGTGGTCAGAGCCTAAGAATGCTATCCAGGACCCTCACCACACATGTTTAGAAGTACATCAACCACTAAATGCATTAACACTAGACTCTGTACTGACCTGAGTTGCATCCATATTTGCCACATGATCAAAAGTAAAAATTTTCGGCTCAGGTTTAGAATGTAGACGGATTGTTTTCGGAGTCAACACAGAGAGGCATAGTCCCTGATCCCCATCACCTCCAACCAGACTTCCATCCACAGGAGGCCGAATCCTCAGAAATACTTTGATGGCATCACCCTCAGGGCTGTTCAGTGAAGAAAAAAAAAAAAGTTGTGGTTACTGTTGGCATTGCTTTCCAGTATTTTTGCAGAGAAAGTAGTGGGCAGATAACTGCACCAGGGTTTCATGCGCGTCGTCAGATTGCCGATGTTGATCCTAAGAGGGCTAAATATTGAAATGTTAAGGCTACGTTTACACCTGTGTCTGAGGTTTTGTTAGGAGTTTCCATTGAAGATTTCATTACATTTGGTGAATAGAATAGTGAGGCATGCCTCACTCTTTTTGTCATAATAGCAGATCTCAGACCAGACCCTCAATGAACAGTATAATAAATCAAGGGGGCCTATTACGGGACAGCTTTAGCACTGCAATGAATGCTGTTTCCATTAATAATAAAAAGCATAAAAATACAAAAAGTTGTAACTAAATTTTTGCAAATTACACAATGGTATAGTTCAATATCATCAAGTTACCTTGGTAAAGACACAGTTACATCAAGTGGGTCACCTAAAAAAAATAAATAAATAATAATTATAAAAACATTTGGAACCAACTTTTTTTTTTAAATTATTTTTGCGTTAAAGAATTTCCATTTTCAAAATGCTCTTACCATGCTTTGCAAGTATTGTGAGAATTCAGTATCACACAGTAACTGTATATGTATCTACCTTTACATGTATGAACAGTGGAATTCAGTATACCTGTACCTATATAAGTAATGGGGGAATTTATCAAGACTGGCGTTCTATACACAAGTCCTAATCCATTTCTACTGAAGGCAGCCTATAATAGACGCAAATAGATTTTTACAATATACTGCAATATATCAGTATTGTAGTATATACCATAGTACTGGTGATCAGACCCCAAATGGAGACTAAATACAAAAGTGAAGAAAAAAAAAATAATAAAAGCATAACATTTCAAATCTCCCCCATTTCTCTAGATCACAAATAAAATAGACAAAAAACAAACAAATTAGGAATTCCACCTCTGAAAATGTCCAGAGTATAAACATGGCAATATTTATCCCATATGATGAACACTTCAGCAGGGGAGAAAAAAAAAAAAAAAAAAAACAACAATATGACCGAACTGCTATTCTTTCACCATTTGGTGACTTATTTATTTATTTTTTTTACATTTTTCAGTATTTTGGATTTCTATAAGCATATCACATTGTAACAATCTGGTATAGCTGTAATCATACTGACCTGCAGAATATAGGTAACACTTCATTTTGCTGCACAATGAATGCCATAAAAATAACACCCATAAGAAAACGGTGCAAATGAAGTTTTTTTTACCCCATTCTGTTTTCTGCCAGCTTTCTAATACATTGTAGATTCCTGACCTCAACAGTCCAGGCTGGAGACAACAGCGCAGAGGTGAACTTTACCTTACCACATCTGCCTAAATGTCTTGCATATCACTGTGCATTATTACATGTATGGCTCAGTAAATGTGTACCCATATATAACATGCATTATTACATGTATGGCTCAGTATATGTGTACCCATATATAACATATATTATTACATGCATGGCTCAGTATATGTGTACACATATATAACATACATTATTACATGTATGGCTCAGTATATGTGTACCCACACATGACATATATTATTACATACATGGCTCAGTATATGTGTACACATATATAACATGCATTATTACATGTATGGCTCAGTATATGTGTAGCCAATATATAACATTCATTATTACATGTATGGCTCAGTATATGTGTACTCATATATAACATTCATTATTACATGTATGGCTCAGTATATGTGTACTCATATATAACATTCATTATTACATGTATGGCTCAGTATATGTGTACTCATATATAACATTCATTATTACATGTATGGCTCAGTATATGTGTACCCATATATGACATACATTATTACATGTATGGCTCACTATATGTGTACCCATATATAACATACATTATTACATGTATGGCTCAGTATGTGTACCAATATATGACAGACATTATTTTATGTATGGCTAAGTATAGGTGTAAAGGTACCCATATATAACATACATTATTACATGTATGGCTTAGTGTATTTGTAACCATATATAACATACATTATTACATGCATGGCTCAGTATATGTGTATCCATATATGACATGCATTATTACATGTATAGCTCAGTATATGTGTACCCATATATAACATACATTATTACATGTATGGCTCAGTATGTGTACCAATATATGACAGACATTATTTTATGTATGGCTCAGTATAGGTGTAAAGGTACCCATATATAACATACATTATTACATGTATGGCTTAGTGTATGTGTACCCATATATAACATACATTATTACATGTATGGCTTAGTGTATGTGTACCCATATATAACATACATTATTACATGTATGGCTTAGTGTATGTGTACCCATATATAACATACATTACTACATGTATGGCTCAGTATATGTGTATCCATATATTACATGCATTATTACATGTATAGCTCAGTATATGTGTACCCATATATAACATACATTATTACATGTATGGCTCAGTATATGTGTACCCATATATAACATATATTACTACATGCATGGCTCAGTATATGTGTACACATATATAACATGCATTATTACATGTATGGCTCAGTATATGTGTAACCAATATATAACATTCATTATTACATGTATGGCTCAGTATATGTGTACTCATATACAGTATAACATTCATTATTACATGTATGGCTCAGTATATGTGTACCCATATATAACATATATTATTACATGCATGGCTCAGTATATGTGTACCCATATATAACATACATTATTACATGTATGGCTCAGTATGTGTACCAATATATGACAGACATTATTTTATGTATGGCTCGGTATAGGTGTAAAGGTACCCATATATAACATACATTATTACATGTATGGCTTAGTGTATGTGTAACCATATATAACATACATTATTACATGCATGGCTCAGTATATGTGTACCCAATATATGACATACATTATTACATGTATGGCTCAGTATATGTGTACCCATATATAACATACATTGTTACATGTATGACTCAGTATATGTGTATTACATGTGTAGACAGTAGAACCTAATATATATGTATTACATGTACAGACACTAGAGCTCGGCATGATCTGCTGTGTAAATACAAGGACTTCATATGCCCTCTCCATACAGGCAGTGACTGATCAGCAGACAGACAATGATAACATTACTGTCCATACCCTTGGTCCCCGGCGCCATCCTCTATATCCTCTTCCTTCTCTCCCGACTCTCTGTTATATGGTGATTCGCTCTTTTACTTCTTGTAGGTAAGAAAAAGATAATAAAACAAAATGGCGGAAACTTCAAATTTGGCGCTTTAAACTACGAAACCTTGGATAGCTATCACTAAGTCCCGCCTACTTGCGGAAACGTCCCATAGCCTGTGAGGCTCCGTCGGCCATGTTTGTGTAGCCCTCATACAATCCCGTGGACAGATAGTCAGTAGGTGGATTGTTCCTCCTGAGCCGCCGTCTGCTAGAGGTCGCTTGTTTAGAAACAGCGCAGTGAATTGTGGGAAGTCGCAGGAGAGGTATGTGAGTGTGTGCTGCGGGTGTCTACAGTCGTGTTGGAGGCTCATGGAGACGTCTTGTGTACAGGGGATTGTGCTCACTATGACAGGCTCCTTATAGCTGTAGTATTACATGCTGTGTAACCTACACGTGTGTGTGACGTGAGTGACTGGACATAGATTGGTGTAAATGGCTGATAATGTGGCGCATCTTTGTACCACAGCTGCACCACATACCCCGTTCTGCTCCTCCAGAGACCAGGGCAGGGGCGCCTCAGCCCCACATACTTAGTTTAGCTCACACTGGCATTGGTAAAACCAGAAATGCATGCCAGCTCATGACATAGATTTCTATTCTGGCACATGGGCGTGTCTCATGTATTAAGAGGCGGAGCTTCTTTATCATTCAGGCGCCCCTTCTGCTGGTCAAGGCCTTTTTTAAGACTGGCATACAAACTGACAGTTTTGGTACCTCAGGCAGCGAACACTACACCCCCTCCCCCGACACCTATGATATCAGTGACCATTGTCTTATATTGAATGCTTCCTCTGACTTTTGCTTTGGGGTATCCTGAGGTGTTTACCAGACCACAAGGGATATCGCCCATTCCTGATTGACTTGTAATGGGCTTCATTGGTTCTCATCACTTTGATGGGAAACATAAGGCCACAAGTAGCCCTGTCCTTCATCTGTTGTGCTGAAATGGCACCTTTACCACTTCCTCAAATGAAGGGATTGAGCTAAGGGTAGGTTCACACCTGTGCCGTTCTCCTTTCAGGGAGTCTGCCACCCACTCCGCTTGAGAAATGCAGGGAGATGGGGCAAGACGGTGGCTCAGTGGTTAGCACTGGAGTCCTGGGTTCGAATCCCGCAAGGAACAATATCTGCAAGGAGTTTGTATGTTCTCCCTGTGTTTGCATGGATTTCCTCCCATTCTACAAAAAGACATACTGATAGGAAAAAAAAATGTACATTGTGATCCCTATATGGGGCTCATAATCTACATTAAAAGAAAAAAAAAATGCGGGGAGAAAAGACCACATTTTTCAGACAGAAACTGGGTGGACCCCATTATTATAATCTATAGCGGATTGGTTTTTTGTGGATCCCGAAGAATGGAAAACCGAACACAGGTGTTAACCTAGCGTATTTCTGCACAGCGACTTTAGCTGCAAAGCCAGAAATCACAGTGTCATGCTGCGTTTGTTACAGCTAGTAGAGAATCTGAACTTATGACCCAAATATTGCTGCAACAATGTAGTTGTCAGAAATCTAAACCTGCTGTATTTATTCCACACTAAAGCCTGGTTCATATCTGCAGTCAGTATTCCGTTCAGGGAGTCCATACAGGGAACGCATTGACTAGTGGTGAGCTTATGAAAGCACATGGACAGACCCATAGACTGTCATGGGGTCCGTGTGTTTTCGGCGCGGTCTCCACAGGGGTCACTACTTTATTAACTACTTTCCTCTCCGCATGACTCATGCGGAAAATACTGATTATAGTCTATGGAGTCCGTGTGCTTTCATTGCTCACCGCTTGTCAGTGCGTTTGGTATTCCATTTGGGGGGGTCACCATGCGGACTCCTCGAACGGAATACCAAACGCAGATGTGAACCAGGCTTAAATATGACTACATTCATGTTTATAAAAGGAGTCTGTCAGCAGGGCGACACATATTAAAGCAACAAAACATCAAGATCACGATCTATTTCAGTGTGGAACATAGTACTTTTGATGAAAGGAGTGCTCCAGACTGCTCATTTGGACACATGGAGTGATCACAGCTAACTGTTATGGCCCTACCACAAGTAACCCACTGTCACCTACAATAGCCTCATAGTGGATGAGATGTTAACAGATCCATCCACATGCTGCAACTGGAATCCACAACACAAAAAAACCTGCTTCATGGGCTTTGAACAGTAGTCCCTGCTGGTGAGCTTCTGGAAAATCACCAGGTTTTTGCCTTGGTAATTTTCGTAGCAACATGGTGAATTTTTCTGAAAGAAATCCAGCGGGATACCCATAGTGTGTAGGCTCTATTTTAGATTGGTTTTACACATAAAGCTTTTTAATGCCATGGTTTTTAATGTGTGGGATGGGATGTTTGCAAAATAGAGTTGGTATGAAATCGATTTACATGCACTGTAACTTTATACTGCACAATTCTGCAAAATCTTCATGCCTTACAAGAGAATTTGTAGCAGATTTAGTGCAGAATTGCAGACTGTATGTGCTGTACATTATGAAGCAAACTGTGGATTTTACAATAAAGTATAGAGCAGAAATATAAATTAATTTGGGCCAATAATTCACACTGTGGTGTCGGTGGAATCCCATATACAGGTAGTCCTCAACTTACGACGTTGATCCGTTCTTACACGGTGTCGTAACCGAATTTCGACGTAAGTCGGAAACATACCATACAACGACGTGTAGGAACGGATCAACGTGATTTAGTGTGCAGCGGCTCGGAACCGAGGAAGACTTTACTATATACAGTACAGTCTTCCTCGGTGCACACTAAATCACGTACTGTACAGGGAGAGCTGGCAGCTTGCGTTTATGCAGGATTTTACTTTTTCTCATAGGAATGCATTGACCAGCGTTGATTGGCCAGTGTACAGCATTCGGCCAATCACTGCTGGCCAGGAGGCAGAGTCTAATATTGGACCACAATGGAGACTGCTGTGGTCCGATCTTAGACTTCACCTCCTCACAGACGAGCCTCCGGCAGAACCATCGTTGATTGGCCGAATGTTGTACACTGGCCAATCAACGCTGGTCAATTCATTCCTATGAGAAAAAGTAAGCTCCCTTGTAACAGCAAGCTGCCAGCTGTCCCGACTAGCAAGGATGAGCCTGCTGCAGAACCAGCGTTGATTTGCCGCAGGCTCGTTCTTGCTAGTCGGGAGTGCTGGCAGCTTTCTGTTACGAGGGAGCTTTACTTTTTAGCTCATCTCTAGTCGTAACCACAAAACGTTGTAACCTGAGGTCTACCTGTATACTCAAAAACTATGCCAATAGGCAAATTCCATGACAATTATACATAAAAATATATAATTTTATTGAAAAAAGTTATCTAAAAACTGTTACATACATAAAAGAGGGAACAGTATATCCACAATAATTACAATTTGATACATGCAGGAAATGTTTAGTAAAATCCAGTTTCTTAGGAGGTCAGGTAACATATCTGAATAAAGGTATAAAGGAACACATACCACTGCACCAACAATTTATAATACAGAATAATAGTAACCCGATAAGAGTATCAGTGAGACAATATAGAATAGGAAGGTGCAGGGAAAGGTTCACAAAAAAACCCTATGTAACATGATCATATTAAACCCAAACATGCACAGATGTCCTATAGAAAACACCTTACCATGTGTGGACACGCGTTTCGCCAATGTGTCAGGGGGTGTGACACATATAGCTGGCCTTGTGGGGACAATGCACATATTTGTTGTTCTAATTTAACACTACATCATGATGAAATGCCTTTCAGCCATGAGTAAAAGAAACCAAGTATCCTATGTGAAGCCAACAGAGCCGTCTTTCCTGAAAAAGTTTAAGAAGGATGTTGGCTACAAAGAAGGTCCAACCGTGGACACCAAGGTATGCATTTTTCCTCTACAATGGCACCAGCACGAGGATTTCCAAGCTGCCAGGGACAGGAATCATCACGTGAAGTCTTAAAAATGTCTATCCTCTACCATTACTCCAGTTGTTGCCAAATCTAAAGCACCATGGAATTAATGGTGCTATATAAATAAATAATAATAATAATACACATATGGAAGTCTTCCTGCCAGTGCGCAGCGGTATCTGTACAGCCTGCTCTCTTCCTAGCACCCTAGTCTGTAGTCATGCCTCACCTGCTCATTCAGCATAAGCCCACATCCCTGCAGCTATTACTCTAAGGTTAGATTTATGCTACTGGCACAATGGGGGGATTTATTATTATTGTTAATCACTCCTTGGTGTAAGATAGTTGCATATCAGTGAATTGCAACTTAAATAGTCACAAGTGATGGTTTTCACTGACCTCACCACTTTTGTCCCATGATAAGATCGGACCTGGGGGGCACTGGAGCATCTTGGAACGGTGAGTGATTTCCCCCCCCCCCACACACTGCCCCTGGCCTATTTAAAACCTGAATGGGTTGTCCACTTTTTCTGGACACCCTCTCTTTAAAGTTTTCCTTATTAACAGATACAAATAGATGTACTCTTTTTCTTTAATGTTTAAGGTCCCTTTCTTTCTGCATACCACTGTTTTTAGATAGTTACAGACTGCGGTCTTATTTTTTTTCTGTCTAAATATAAAGAACAAAAAACAGACAGATGGGATTTTACATATTTTAATTTCTAGAATGTGAATAATTACAGATGCAAATTTGAAGTTCTCTGTTTGTATGTGGCGATAAGGAAAGCTTTATTTGTCCATCGTTCTTCTTGTCAGATTTATCTCAGTGACTGATACTGGATATTAAATCTGGTGTAACTTTTCGGTTCACACGTCTGAAAATGAAGAGAAATTTGAGGCGGACATGAAATGCATTACTGTATAAAGTATTGATAAGCTTTAGGTTAGGACTACACAGCGATTTTGACGGTCACTCCCATAGTGTGACCAAATATCGCCAGGTCAACATGTGACCCCTTCACTGAAGTTAGTGAATGGAGTTGCATTGCTATTGAAAGGAAGCTGCGACTTCTACTTGCAAAAAGGCAAAGATTGTGTACCATGTTTAGAGATGGTTATAGGATCCTCAGGGTGGCAGTGTAACTCCATTCACTAACATTAATTAAGGAGTTGGAGGGTGAACCAGTGATCTTTGGTTGTATATCAGGAGTTCCAGCCAAAATTACCATGTAGCCATAGCCTAAGGCTTATTATTACATTATACAGTATCGCTGTAAATGGTACAATTACAAAATACAAATTATCCTGCAAAAAAAAACAAAAAAAAACAAGTCCTCATATGGCTACATTGACTGAAATTTAAAAAAGTTATGGCCCTTGGAATCTCAGTAAGCCCGGTCACTAGTTCCTTAAACTTAAAGTGCTTGTCCAGTATCTGCCTTTTAATGTCTTAGAAGAGAATGCCCATGTCTCTGGAAGCCTCTGGTGGTTGGGAATATCAGAAACAGGCATGTGTGGCTATGCTTAGCTTCCAGAGGGAAATGGCAGTACAGCACACTAAGCTATAGCTTCCACTGTTACAGAAACAGAGTAACATAGATGTGTTCTGCTGGCTGGGACTTGACCAACTGAGATGGGACTACTCCTTTAAATATACATATAATTAAAGCACAATTGTTTTGTTTCTTACATGATATAAGCTTTATTTCTTAGAAAAAGGTGTCAGAAAAAGGAAAGTAAATATTTAGTGTACTCTAATGTTATATACTGTTTCACCCCCTGCAGCGACAGAATGTTCCAGTAATGGCAGATGACAGTGACGGTAGTGATAAGGAGGATGAACTGCCCCAGGTTGTGGTACTTAAGAAGGGCGATCTGTCCGAAGAGGAGGTTATGAACATTAAACAGCAAATCAAAAGCTCAAAAGGTTTGTAAATGATCTCTTTTGCTTGGAGAAGTGCAATTGTGTAAACTAGGTGAAATTTACCATGGTGACTAACCCCCAGATGGGTGCATTTCAGACATCTCTAGTTTTAGACCAATTTTTCTCTGACTAGCAGGACAAGGCTTAAAGAGGTATTCCCATCTCAAGGATCCTATCGATACTGTTAGCTTACATAAATTCGAAAGGTTTCCTAGTTACATTGCTTTAGCAATGCTGCTTTGCTTGCCTGCATTGTTAGTTTATTCTTCCTGTTGTTTACAAATTGTTTCCTTGGTGCACTGCCTGTATCTGACAAGAGGGGATGATTAGTCAGTGCTCTAAGACAAGAGGGGATGATTAGTCAGTGCTCTCTGGAGGCGGAGGTTCTCTTCCTGCTCTGCAGTCAGGACAATCAGGTCAGCTAATGTAAGATAAGCTTATCTCTTACAAAGATACCGCTGAGTTAATTTTCTGCAGAAGCATGGTAAGTGTTCTGTACAAACCTGTGTAATATAATATACACTTACTGTGCACAGTATTTGATCTGCATTTATATTAGATTTCTAGTAATCAGAATTAATAATTAGAGATGAGCGAGTACTGTTCGGATCAGCCGATCCGAACAGCACACTCGCATAGAAATGAATGGACATAGCCGACACGCGGGGGGTTAAGCGGCCGGCCGCCGTCAAAGCGGAAGTACCAGGTGCATCCATTCATTTCTATGGAGCGTGCTGTTCGGATCAGCTGATCCGAACAGTACTCGCTCATCTCTATTAATAATCTCTCATAGCAAATTCTATATTTATTATAATACCGTATTTTACGGACTATAAGGCACACTGGACTATAAGCCGCATTGCCCATGAGCGCCTTATAGTCCGTCTCGGTTCATATATAAAGCGCACCGGACTATAAGCCGCAGTCCGGTGCGCATTATATGTTATTGAAAGCGGCGGCAGGCAGACTTTGCCAGCGGCCGCTTAACCCCCCGCGTGCCAGCCGCTTCTATTGGAAGTGCTCGGCAGGCGAGGAGGGGCTCTATCAGCAAAATCATGCTGATAGAGCCCAACCGTAATGTTGTGAAACTTACCGAGCGGTGCAGGGTGGGCGGGCATTCAGGCCTCCTCTTCCTCCGATGTTCCGTCCTCTTCCTCCGCCGCTCGCTGATAATGGCCTGGGCGCATGCGCAGTAGTAGAAGCATTATGATATTGCGCATGCGCACAGGCCATTAGTTCGCGAGCGCCGGAGGAAGTGGTCAGGACATCGGAGGAAGAGGAGGCCTGAATGCCCGCCCGCCCTGCACCACTCGGTAAGTTTCACGTTCTGTTTCAGCGTGACAGCAGGGCTGCCGGACACTTCCCATTCATTTCTATGGGAGCCGGCATGCGAGCGCTCCCCATAGAAATGAGTGGACTGCTTTTTTCCATTCATTTCTATGGGGAGCGCTCGCATGCCGGCTCCCATAGAAATGAATGGGAAGTGTCTGTCCATTCATTTCTGTGGGGAGCGCTCGCATGCCGGCTCCCATAGAAATGAATAGGAAGTGTCCGGCAGCCCTGCTGTAACGCCGGCGTGTACGGCTGTGATACATGCCGGCGTTCCGTAGTGTGAATGCACCCTTACGGTGCCTTTTATGTATGTATGGAAGCGGCACGCAGACTTTGCCGCCGCTTCCATCCATATATAAGGCGCACCGGACTATAAGCCGCACTTACGATTTCTGAGGAAATCGTAGGTTTTTATGTGCGCCTTATAGTCCGGAAAATACGGTAGTTCATATTGTTCTGTTCATCAAACAGTCAAAACCTATCCCACAGCTTATTGAAGAATACAGAACATAGAAGAAGAGTCGGCAGGCAAAGCTGCCGAGACAGGGAGATGGGAAAACCCCCTTTAATGGCATTGTTTAGGATTAATAAAGTACATACAGTCAGGAGTAGACAGCTTTAAAATAAATATGCATTTATACTTTCTTGCATTCTCCCCTATGTTTCTGAACTGAGCTGGCTGTCAGCTTTGTATACAGAGTGGCAACATTGACGTCACATTGACAAGACCGCTGCAGCCAAACATCGCTCTTAGTAGTATACAACTGAAAGCGTTGTTTGGCTGCAGTGGTCTCAATGATGTAAGTCCCAATGGGAGCTTTCTAAAATATAAATTTTATAAAGCTGGATAATAACCCCATTAAGACTAGTTCACACGGGGGCATGGAGGCGGATTTTGACAGCGGATTTCGCCTCAAAATTCACCTCCATACAATGGTGGTCTATGGAGACCACTGGCGTTCTTTTTTCCGCTATCGGCATGTTTCTGCCCATTCATTTGAGCTGACTCCGGAGGGGGAAACCGCGACGGTCGTGGCAGGCGGGTTTTGACCCGAGAGTGTCGCGGCTCCCCGCGCCACTCCTGGTGCCAAAATCCCGCCACCTGCCCCCGTGTGAACTAGCCCTTAACCTACAGATAAGGTATCATAAACATAAAGTTCCACATATGCTACAACTGGAGTGAAAGGAAAGAGGGAAACATAATGGATGTAAGAAGGCACTGAGTTCACTATGACTTATTTCCGTAACAGTGGTGCCACCAGCCACCCATTGTACAGAATTCTGCAGTAGTTTTTGTAGCAGTGATTTTGCAGTGGAAATGCTGATGATTTTCCCTGCAGACATTCAACAGCATTTTTGCTGTGTGTAGCCTTACCCGGTGACAATGATCGGCTTGTGCATATGCCCTATAGCATATTCTAGCAGTATACTTTCACTTCTGAAGTATCAAAATTGGTTTGCAGTAAAGCACAGAACTGTATCATGGATGGATAATAATCCTCCTAGAGTTAGTACGTTGTTGTTTTTTTATGCTTTAGTGTCACTGTAAAATCTTTTTCAGTTGTTATGTATTTTAGCATGAGCTTCATTATTTCTACAGATGAGGAACCAGCCCCTCTGGACGGAAAAATTTTGTTTAAAAAGCCAGCAAAACGTTCCACTGGTGACAAGTTCACAGGTATAAATGCATCCTCCAGCAAGAAAAACAAGCATGAAGAAAGCAAAGAGTCAACGTCTGTTAAATCTAGCCAAAAACAAGTGCGGAATACCAGTTTACTGTCTTTTGATGAGGAGGATGAAGATTAGCTCATAAATGAAAGATCACTGGACATTTCGATGTTATTTAAGAACAGTTTTGAAAATAGTGTCAGAGATTTATGAAAACGTTCTTTAAAACTAACAGTTTGCAGCCAACAGCGCAGCTTTTATATTTTTAAGGGTGTCTCTAGTCACCAGCATATCGACCCGGCCCAATGAGGACGATGTTGTTCAAAGGCCTGACTTGCATATTGATAAAGACAGCGCTATCTCTGCAACAGGGGCATCGATTCATAAGGAGAAAATCACCATTTGATTCGTATGACCCTAACTTTTTTATCTGCAGAGCTTCATTGATTTGCTGGATTTTGGTGCCAAAATGCCTCAAATACTATACTATAAAAATGAAACCTCATCTGCTCTCGGCAACAAAGACTTTAGTTTTAATTTCATAAATCTACTGAATTGTTCGAACAATTATGTATTGAACTATATTTTCCTGACTTTATCATTATTTTTTTTATATTGAATGATACCATTTCCTTTCCTCCATGGTTAATAGTGTGCTTTGTATATAAAACTGGGTGTTGTCCCACTTAAGGTGTAAGTAGAATAAAAATACTTTTAAAATTAATTTATGTATTGGTAACAAGGAAGAAAAACCTCTTATTTCAAATGCAATGTATGTATTGCTGTACTAGATTAAATATAAATATAAAACTGATGCTTTACCAATTCTGAAACATGAATAAACCCTAATATTTATAGGGGTTCTCATCTTGTAAAGTGACAGTATAAAACTTGTGTTGCGTCATTTAAGTGATGGCATGTCCTAAAAATGCCCCATCATTTTACAAGTTTACAAGATAGATTTAACCGCAATAACCATAGTATCTGATGTAACTCCCATCCTTTATATAAACACCATAAGAATCATGGGTGTCAGGCTCCCTTCAATATAGGGTAGTTGGCCCATGATGCCCAAACTGTCCGTTTGGGCACCATGGGCCACCTACCCTATATTGAGGGGACTTTAATCACACTTCTACGGTCTATTCCGTCCAGTGTATCTAGATATGGGTTTGTCTACCTAAATCTGGCACAACCATTTACCCTTAGAACTGCCTACCACCTCCACCTATCAAATTTACTGGATTGGGAGGGTTAATTTGCTTAAAATAACCTTATTACCAAAAATCCTCAAAGATCTTATTAATTTCAGGCCCTCCTACTCAAAGTTCTAGGACATATCCTGCGGATGTTACAGACCACGTCACTTCGCCGTGCACACTCCACCTTCTATAGACACAAATTGAAAGGAAGCCTTGGAGTCCCCAGTGGCATAAAATATTGTCAAGCAGCCCAAACTGCTCAATTATCCCTCTTCCATTTAATGGAAGACCCCACCACCCTATCTAGCTTACCTTGGAAGCTATTGACATAGCCTCATTGTCAATAGATTGCCTTCTATGGCTTCCCCTGAAATGTCTGAAATCCTATGCCAGACATTCTTTCAGATTTGGGACTCTGTAAAATATTCAGAACAACTTATTTACCCTCTCTTATCTCTACTATCCCTCACAAAAAACCCTATGTTTTTTGAAATGAGGCCTATCTGGTTTCCACCATTAAAGGCCTGACTAACACATGCCATCTCCTTTTATTTTCGGCTGTTTCTTCTTTCATGACTCTACAAACTCTCTATAACCTTCCCACATTAAAACAATATGACGCCCTACCATTAGGCTCACTAGTTTTTGCATTTGGTACCATCATGGTAGGAGAGTGATTTAACAAATATATTCCAAACTTGTGCTATTGTGCCCAACTGTCCTATGTTCCTATATGGGAAGCAGACTCCACCCTATCTGACGAACAGATTTGAGAGGTGTCATGCCAGAGTACCCAAAACACACTCCTGTTAGAAACCTTGAGGGCTAGTATACACGGGCACAGAGAGGTCGGATTATGGCGCGGAATCCTCGGCATAATCCGCCCCCTCACATTGGTGGTCTATGCCCACCTCGCGGCAGTATCCTCCAAAGTCGGCCCATTCATTTGAGCCTACTCCAGAGGGGGAAACCGTGACAGTCGTGGAAGGTGTATTTTGGTACGAGAGTGACGCGGCTCCCCGCGCCATTCTCGATGCCAAAATCCACCCTTCCGCTCCCCATGTGAACAGGTCCTAAAGGTACTATTCTAGTGGTATCTTATACCCAGCAGAATAGCCCATATAGTTCTTACCTATCCATGTAATTGTGGAAATATATATATATAGGGGGAGCCCCTCCACAGGCAATGTGCTCCATAGATGGCGGTTCTAACCTAAAGTAAAAAAAAGACTGGTTAACAGTTTACCATCATTTTACTGGGATTAACATACGCTAAGACTTGAATAAATGCATTGAAGACGAGCTTCAAGAGTCACTCAACTGATCTCATACTTAATAACACCTAAGCAAACCATAGTCTGTGATTGAAAGAAGTCCTCTGTAGACTTTGCTGAAGTGAAGGAAACACTGGATTGGTATATGATAGTGGTACTGGTTGGGCAGCACACCTGTGGGGGATGGGTGCAGGTTCTGTGTACGGCTAACCACCTCCTTACTATTACATAAAGGAAATAGTTGAACAGCCCTCCAAACTAGTATGCTTCTAAAGGATTTATACAGACCACACCGGTTTCATGCACATAATTCATGCAGATGCTTTCAATGCAACATTTAAGGTTTACTTAAACCCTTCATCAGGCATTAATTGTCTTCAATAAGGAGTGAGATAATCTAACTAAGCAGTCCAATTTATCATATGGAATAGACGGGTATCGTGTAGGGTTGCTTTCAGACAGCCCTTCAGTAGGGTGGTCTTCCCTGTGTCTGTCACACAGAGAAAACCATCCTAGCTTGTGGAGTGACCCACTGCTAAGACTGCTGGTATGATGATCTGAGGAGCAATCCCATATGTCAGTCAGTCACCCTTAGTAGTGATGCGAAGTACACTTACAGGGCAGTAATATGTACAGGACATTCTGTGGCCACGTGTTACCGCTCGTTTTTTGTTTTTTTATTAATTAGGATAATGCTCACAGCAAGGGTTTTCCAGAAATGTTTCCGTCAGATTGCAACACTTTTTTTTTACCTGCTCGCTTGCCAGATTAAGTGTTTATAGGACTAGCTGCAATAACAGCTTTGACGTTCTATGAGTTTCTGCAGGTCCAGCTATGGGCAAATGTCCCATATGAATAACATACAGAATCTGATTATAGAGGTGGTCCCGCAGGGTATTAGCAGTGGTCTAATAAGACACTTATAGGCACTAGTGCAATCTTCTATGCAAGAGGTTCATACACTAAACTAGCTGTTGATTGGCTATATAGCTGGCTGACGCAGAAGCTTTACAAAGGGCTCATTCCTGTAGCCCTGCTCCATCCTGCAACTATACGGTGGGTGGCCGGGTGCAGGATAGCTGTTTGGCAAAAAAAAAACAAAACAGCAGCCACATGTTATCTGTGCTGGAACCGGTATTTACACAATGTGGGAGAACATATGGAGACAAATAAGCAAAACAACAAACTAATTTTCTTTTCCTGAATTTTTTATCTGAGAATTGAGGCTGGTGTATCAGTTAGGCTAGGGCTACACAAGGACTTTGACAATGACTTCAATGACATGACCAAACCTCACTGTGTGGCCCTCCAACTTACAACTCCGAGTTGCGATTTAACCTAAAGGATTTTGCAACTTATACTAGGTGCACACCTACATTTGGGTTTTCCATTCATTGGATATGCTTGGTGACCCTACAAACAAAACCTAATCCACTTAAAAAAGCAGTTACCTGTGGTCACCATAAACTATAATGGGGTCTGTGGGGTTTCCTGCTTATAGGACTTTTCTCTCCACATTTTTTAGGCAAATGCGAGTGTGGAAACCCTGAATGTAGATCAGGCGCAGGAGTGAACCTACCCTGAGGCTTCTAGTTGCGACTAGTAGTTGTGGTTTGCAGCATACATTGGGTGAATTATTGTGATTCCTTTCACTTACATTAGTGAAGGAGTTGTAGGGTGACATGGTGATCTTTGACTGTACTGCTGGAGTCGTAGCCATGTAGCTTATAGTGGAAGTCACATACTTGGACTTTTATATACAGTAGGTGCTGAAGTGACAGAGGTTGATCATCATCATGCTCTTTATAAGGAATTGTTTGGACTGGGATGGATATGAGAGACAATGATGGGTTGCTATTGACCATCTTGATAAACGTTATTTATACTGGAAATAGTGGCTGCAAATACAGTATAACTGTGCTGTGTGGCACTCTTAGGGTGCATGCACACTGAGTAACGCCGGGCGTGTATGAGAGCCGTACACGCCGGCATTACAGCAGACTGCCGAACACTTCCCATTCACTTCAATGGGAGCGCTCGTAACAGCAGCGTTTACGAGCGCTCCCATTGAAGTGAATGGGAAGTGTTCGGCAGCCCTGCTGTAACGCCGGCGTGTACGGCTCTCATACACGCCCGGCGTTACGTAGTGTGCATGCACCCTTAGGGTATGTTCTCACAGAGTTTTTTTGCAGGTGGATTTTGTCGTAAAATGGCTCCTATTGACGTCAATGGGAGCCACTCGCTTTTTTCCCACTAGCTAGTAGTGTAAACAAGAAGCAAGATGGCCTATCTTGCCACGGTTTCTGCGGCTGATTCAGCCACAACGTCCGTGGCTCGAGACACGCTCCTGTTTAGGCTCATTCATTCAGGCCTAATCAGGAGCTAGATGCTGCGACGGAATGCTGATGTTGCGTTGGCATCCCGTCGCAGCTAGCCGTGCGGAATGTTCACAAGGTGGAAAAGGTTTCCGCGATCTTTTCCTCCGTGTGAACATGCCCTTACATGCTGCTGGGATTTGTGTAGTAATATGGATATCTTTTCCATTATATTACTGGACGTTGTGGATTTAGATCAATTACTCTTAGGTAGGATTCACACTACTGTTGGTGTCCACACAGAAGGAGTACGTTAAAAAAAAAATAAAACGGACACCTATCATAACAGACACAAACGGGCAGTAACTGATTGCTATTAGCTACTGTCCGTTGCCCATAGACCTCAATGTTAAAAAAAACAAAACAGACACTTGCTGTCCGTTTTTTCAAACAGACAGAAAAGTTCTGCATGTAGAATTTTTTTGTCCGCTTGAAAAAACAGACATGGTTGCAAATGGACACTAAAGGACATCAGATAAAATCCCATTGAAATGAATGGAAATTGTAACGGCTAGTGTCCGTAGCTAAAATCTTGGAACGGACCGTAGCTACGGACACTGCTGTCGGACACCAACGGTAGTGTGAACATAGTGTGTAATAGCTGCTGCAGGATAACTGTCCTTAGTGACATCTCCTTATCAGTCCCCATGTAATAGTGACTACACAAGTCAGGAGATTTAACCCTTTTACTGAATTCTTGTAGAAGACACTTTCCAAATCAACTGCAAAGGCAGTGAAAAGGTTAATCCAGCTAACGTGTCTGGATGTCATTATAAGGAGTGACAAGAGTGGAAGAAATCGACAATCTCCTTGCACCCAGACCTGTTTTATCTGACGCCTGACACAAAGCTGCTCCTGTAGTCAAAGCCTGAACGTGGGAGGAGCCTGCTGGCAGCATCTTCTCTGATAACTCTGGAAAGGAAGAAAAAACTTTCTCCTCCCTCCATTTCCCCCCAAGGCATCACTAGCAAAGCCCCAGAGGAAGACAAGATTAATCAATCAACCCTTGGAGGCATATCTGTTCTCCTGTCTGTAGCTGCTAGTAATGATATAAGGTGCTCTGTGACCAGTGACTGACAGCGGTATAGAGCACGCCAACTACAGACAGAAGTGCTGCTACTGCTGGGCTCATGGTGGTGGCAGCATGGGCGCCTTCCACCTCTGGACTCGGTCATGGCAGCAGCCTCTGCAACCACAATCCTTACTCCGTTATTACTTGAGCCTACTTTCAATTGAACAATTTTTCTTGATACACTTTGCCTTTCACTTACATATATCATCATTACATTTAACACACAGAACGTTTTATTCGATTCCGACAATTGGTCAGTTATTTGTTTTTTTTTGTCAATGAATGTATATACTTATAGTCGCTTAGATTATATAGATAGAACTGCCCCCAGCTGGTAGATCTAGTACAGTCATCATCTGCCCATGTGATCCTATGCTGATGCTTCGTAGGATTCATAGCAGAGCAAAGAGAGGATGCCATAATAATAATGTCTAATCAGATGCTGAGAACAAGCTGGATCGGAGGGATATGAGGACAATATATAGGAAAGAAGCATCGAGACTGACATCTAATCAGGTGAGGGGCGCAGGGGTGGAAAAAAAGGGATTTTCGTGGGGTGCGTCTAAGTTTTTGGACCACTCAACGTGCATATTTCGAACATGCAGTCAACAAACACCTAACTAGTCCGATTATTTGATCTGTGTTATCTTCAGCATACCTTATGCACCAAGTAAAGCCCTTGATTGTCAGCATCATGTGTGTGTGAGACCTGCTTTTAAAAAAAATCATACAGTACCACGGTTCTCCGGTGCCTCTCAGTGCGGTTTTATTTTTTTTTTCACCTCCCCCCAGCTTATAAAAAAATAATAATAGCCTGGACAATCTCTTTAAGCCCCAACTTTTTTGCAATTGTACATGGAGTTTGCTAAACTTAAAATATCTACAGTCGGCACAGTAGAGATACAGTATATCAATCTTTTCTGTATACTTTTCCTTTATCTTAATTTCACTCCTTCAACTGAAAAAACTGACTCAAAAACTAAATGTGAGCCCATAAATTCCACCAAAGCAAGAGCGTTCTTTGCAGCTCCCCTTCTGGCCAGCAGAGTAGGATTAGGTTGCCTAATACTGTATATGGAGAGGCGTTGTCTAGACCATAGTATCAAGCTTAATGTGTATGCATGAGTGATGCTACATATGCATTTCTCATCTTATTTGACATTGAGCATATCATTGACCAGTTTCCACTAGTCTCGGTGGAATCAAACACAAAGTTTGAAATGCAAAAGTAGAGTAAATTGGGTCAAGACAAATGGGATTAAATAAGATTTATTTTAGATCTGTGGTGGTTACGTTCCCTTGCACTAAACATTTGACTTAAATTTTTCAATATGATGGAGGTGCATATTATATAGTATGAGAGAAACCTCAATCCCTTGAGTGTCTATAGAATGAGATGTACAGCATTTCAACTAAATAACTAATATTTCTTTGACTAAATATTCTTACACCGCTATTAATAGATTTGCCTTCTTTCCCTATTGTATTGTGTAGGAGAAGATCTAGCTTCTTTATAATTAATGATACAAAGAAAATGAGATTGTAAGGTCTATCGGGGCAACGAATAATGTGCATGGACTTACTTTAGAGAAATATATATAAAGGGATAATATTACCAATGGAGATTTTGGTTTTCACTTGATCATTGTCTCTCATCGTTTTCTTCTGTGGACGGCCTTTGTTGCAAACAAAAAAATGAAAGCTGATAGTAGGGGTGCACCTTGATGTCATAGGAGCCCCGATAGGTTTCTGGCCACACACTAGGACATTAGGAATCTCCCCTTGCCCCTGTAGGCATAGACTTACAAGGAACCATTCATGATACTGATGATCTAGGTTTATGGTTTTGGTTAGGATTGGTGGAGGTAAATAGGAGCACAGCTGGTAGAGCCAATGTACAATGAACTGAGAATTCTGCTTCTGGCTCTGTCCCCTGTGTAGGCGCAGACAGCGGAAGCTGCTGGGAACAACTATCCAGTACGGGGGTCCTGGTGTCAACCCCCCATTGATCTGATACAGATGACCTAACCTTAGGATAGGTCATCTGTATTAACAGTCCCCATCTAGGATAAAAAAATTGAGTATTGGTGGTTGTTAAGGTGGTTTAAGGCCTAGTCTATGAACCTGATATTAGTATTGTCACACTATGTAATGTTCATTGCATATAGTTAATATAATAATATTAATTAATGCATATAATTAATGTAATATTTTAGATTATTTGATTTAATTAAAATCTGTTTCTTAAAAAAAAACAAAAAACCCTGCTTTTCAAGCTATCAAGGAGTTGAATTTCCCATATGACACGTTGTATGCCTGTCACACTATTTTGCTGTGTTTTTTATTTTACATCATCTCATCTGGGGCTTTTAGGTTGAAATTAGCAGTAGGCAATCTAATCTATATTGCCTATTTTCCTTCTCCATTCAGAAGGCTTCTTTTCCTGCTGTTTGTCTGGTCCTGCTCTTTTGTTCCTGTTGATAGCTTAGTCTTGCTTCCCCCTCTTCACGTTTCCCTGCATGCTGAGCTTATTTTTACACTCCACAGTTTAGCAGCTTTGTAATTGGAACATTCTCCAAATAATACCATATGATCGATAGGAAAGCAGCGGGGTGGAGGACCACGAGTGTCTGTATTGCATCCTACACTGTCATGTGATGGCAAGCACAAACCTCTCCTCTCTGTTAAGGGGGCAGCAGGGTAGAGGCATAAAGTGTTTTTTTTATGGATATAATTCACAAAGATTTTTCAGATATTTAATCCTTCTTTTTGAATATGGTTATGCTAACAATTTATGATGTTTGGTAATGGTAACATGACCTTATTGTGAAAATCTACAGTCGCTGCTGTGAACACTGAGTTACAGAGGACATGATTACTATGAAAGCTAACGCCTCTATTTTAATGTAGGAAGCAGGTAATTCAGGATCACGCAGAAGGAGTTTTTATCAGCTCACCTCTTCCCAATCCCTGTACAATTACCTCTGCACATGACACAGAGCATGCCCACAACACTCATTGTTTTGCCTATTTAGTGACTGCGCCCATAATTATTAGGTACAAGGTTGTCTATTTATCTACCGTACAACAAAAGTCAATGCCTGTTTATCTGTATGATGGGACTTTTATATGCCGTTGTATGCTCGTAATGAAATATTTAACACGATTAATTCATTATATTGCTACACCACAATGTAGCAAGCCTGTACTCATTCATATGATAAAGGATAAGCTATGGTTAACCCAGATCGGATGATCTCACAACAATAGATCCCATCTTAGTAAGCCATGCTATTAACATAAGCAATATATACACAAATCAATTTTTATGGATCATGTACTAGTTGATTGATCCTTATGAAAGGATGAATAATCAACTTGTTGTTGATAGTTATTGATCTTTTTTTTTGCTATTATTGTTATAGAATTGGCGACCCAAACAATTACCACAATTACTGTTTGCTACTAGCTATACTTTACATCAAGAAAATGGTTGTATTGATAGAATAAATATATGGTGCTGCTGTTAAACAGATACCACATTTTAGACGTTGATAAGGCATTTGTCAGACATTGTGGAGTCTGCCAGTGATGTCAGAAACTAGGCATGATTTCCAGAATCAAGTATTATTGGTCATTTTTTTTTTCTTAAAAAAGATATTCTGGTCAAAAGCGTTTATCACCCATTAACGGAATAGGTGATAGATGTTACACTGGTGGGAGTCCAAAGGAAGATTCAATGGAGCGATGGGTGAACGAGCACAATGCTACTCTATTCAAAGTCTATGACAATAACAGAAAAAAACAAGCCCAGGCCCGGTTCACATCTGCGTTTGGTATTCAGTTTGGGGAGTCCGCTTGGAAACTCCCCGAACGGAATACCAAACACATTAGAAAGCAGTGAGCAATGAAACCACACAGACCCTATAGACTACAATGGATCTGTGTGTTTTCCACGCGATGTCCGCACGAATCATATGGAGAGAAAAGTGCTGCTTGAAGTACTTTTCTCTCCACATGATTCGTGCGGAAAACACACAGACCCCATTATAGCCTATGGAATCCCTGTGGTTTCATTGCTCACCAATTTTTAATGTGTTTGATATTCCGTTCGGGGGTCCCCAAGCGGACTCTCTGAACGGAATACTGAACACAGATGTGAACCAGGCCTAAGTGCTTGGCAGTTTTCATTAGCACCTTATAGACTTTGAACACAGTATACATGCTCAACTGCTGCAACACTTGAACTCTTTCTAGCCATAATTTTGGGACTGTGTCCTCTGTAAGGGCAGGTTCACATGGGGGAAACCTTTTCCGCCGTGTGATTTCATCGCATCCCGTCGCGGCATTCCGCTCCTGATTAGACCCGAATTAATGGGCCTAATCGGGAGTGAGTCTGCTTCGCGGACGCTGCAGCTGAGTTAGCCACGGAATCCGCAGGAAGATAGAACATATCACTTCTTTTTTCAGCTAGCTGAAAAAAATTGCTAGTGTGGAAATAAAGCGAGTGGCTCCCATTGAAATGAATGCGAGCCTTTTTTGCAGACGGATTTTGAGGCGGATTCCCCATTAAAATCCGCCTGCAAAAAACTCAGTGTGAGCAGTCCCTTATAGGTCCCAGTGGGACCCCACCAATCTATCATTTATAATCTATGTAGTAAATAGGTGATACATTCTTCTCCTTTAAATTAAATAGAACTGTAGGAAAGTCCACAGGTTAATGTTCCTTATGATAACTTATAAATGGTAATGGCTGCAAACAATGGATATAGTTAAAAAGGAGCCACAGACAAACCAACAAGTCTAGAATTGGACCAAAGCACAGAAAGTATAACAGTGTAATTGTAGGAAAAAAATCTTATTATTTTTAATTAGGTTAAAAAACCGCCCATTGATTTCAACTTGTTACGCGCGTTAAACAGAACCACTTGAAGTCAATGGGATTCTGTTTTGCAGCGCTGATTCTTACACCAGTTATCGTGCCAGAATCAGAGCCGCGTTACTCTGTGTGAATACCCCCTTACATTTAACTTTTCACTCTACTAGCTTCTCTCAATATTTTGAGCATATTTAATCTGCAACATGACAATGAACTGAGATAGATAGTCAATTCCTTCATCATCAGCAAAAAAAGGAGCTAGAAGATCTCTATTTATGTCAGAATGAACATAGGGGTGGACTTATGGGACTATGAGAGGGAGTCTGAAATCAAGACAGTGGTGTAGTATTCAGAATTAAAGGGAACCTGTCACATAGAAAGTGCCATGCAATCTGTAGACATCATGGAGGCGATCAGGCACATAGTCTTATCAGTGATTGACTGCTGGCCCTTTATTATTGTGCAGAGATATCTGTAAATCACTGATAGGACCGCCTACTTGACTTTTCAGTATAGACAAAGCAAAGATTTCAATGGATAAATGACAGGTAATACTGAATCTTTTCCTACAAACCTATATATCAATCTGCTGTTTTTCTCCTGCTCTATAACTTGCACACTGAAGACTGGATTGCAGTTTCCATGTAGCAGGTTCTTCTTAAAGAAAACTAGTAAGTTTTATTATATTACATTTGGCGAACAAACACAATCTATTTATAAAATCTATTTATCCTGCAAGCAGCACTTTTCTCTCCGCATGTTTCGTGCGGAAACCGAGCAGAAACCACACAGACCCCATAAAAGTCTATGGGGTCCACGGATTTCCTTAGGTAAACTCTTTTTTATGCATTGTGGGGAACCACTCAGGTAGATGCTTGTAGCAGTGCAGGAAACAGAGACACAGACACTGGATGGCACACAGGTTCAGGCTTTATTCACATGTAACGCATACACTGCTTTTGCAAAGCCACAGGATAAACAAAACAAAATCCTTTTCGGCTGAGAAAACTAACTTAAACGTAGGAAACTTTTCCCTGACTGTACAGGAGACTGGCTACCAGTCTCCCACCTTGGCAATAACAATGGGTGGCACAGTACCTGCTTTGGAGGTCCGGTCTGGACAGTTCAACTCTGTCAGTGTGGTGGCACCCTGCTAGTCTTCACACTCAGACTATGTCAGGCCTTGATTACCCAGCTGACCTTCCTGGTGTGAATCTTTACCATACACCCTTTACCTGCCTGGCTGGGACATACCCTGTTTCCCTGAAAATAAGACACCCCCCCTTCACCTTCTGGATCACATACAACCGGCAGTCATGCCGGCACTCCACTAATTGTTCCCCACTTTGTTTGCCGAATGTTCCCCGCTCCAGCCGCTGCATAAAACATCCCCCGAAAATAAGAAAGGTCATATATTTCGTTAGATAATTAATTATAAGAACATTTCTTATTTTCGGGGAAACAGGGTACCTGTCTTCCCAGACCACACCTTTCACTCTCTCACAGCATATAGATGTGAATCGGGCCTAAATAGAAAGAAGCAAATATATATATATATATATATATATATATATATATATATATATATATATATATTTTTTTTTAAAGTCCCTGGATAACTCTTTAAGAAGTAAAGGATGATGTTTTATCTAGTGTTGAGTCAGTGCTGTCATATAGTTTTCTTCACTGCTGAAGATTTTGCAATTGGTCGTGTTTCACTGTACATTACTACTACATTTTTGGACTAAGACCTGGGTGGTGTAGTGAGTTTCTTTCTATAAAGTTAGGCCTGCATATCTTTAGAGTAGAAGTGACTGCCATCCTGGAGCAGTTCTTGAATGGGACCAAGCTACAAATAGGCCATATGATATGATGCTATGGGCCTGCTGTGACAGCTGTGGCTCCTCTGATCAGCAGGGTTACATATTACATTTAAAGAGCTATAGTGCTGTACTGAAACAATATTGCAGTATTTTTGTTGCCTTGTAACAATATTGCAATATTGCTTTGTATGACGTTCATATTACAGTAGCCTGCACTTTACAAGCTACTGTATATGAAAAGCTCATTTTGATGGGCGCCATGGGCCAACTGGAAAAAAAAAATATATAAACTTTTCAGTATCCATAATTTATTCAAAGGTATGTTCCGGGTAGTGTTTCAGGAGAAATGTGTTGTATTTTTGTATAAACTGAGTGTTACTCTGGGATTTAATGTCTTACAGTTTTTGAGGTACAAATCTAATTCCTAATGAAGGATCACATACGGCTAAATCTAGTAGCTATTGAAATGAACACTAATAAAGTATAGACAGATATTATTAGGAAAATTAGATTCTGTGGTGATGTAAATGTGCTACAGTATAACACAGTGGTAGGTCTAGTTCAGGCCTAAATATGGAATCTAAAAAGCATTAGTGTTACCGCTATATGAAGCCAACGATAATTTCCCCAGAATTTATTGTAAATAATGGATGTAAAAGATATCCTGTGATATTTCTTGTGTTCAGTCCATGTTTGGTCCCATTCTGCCCAGTAGATAAGTGTGTATGTGCTGTAAATAGAAGCAAAATCAGGTGCCAAGTATAGGCTTTCATTTGCCCGTATATATCAGTCTAGTTTATAGACAGAATGGAGCACTCCTGTCAGCAGTTCATTTTATGATATATATATTATGGTGTATTTTTACATTTCTCTAGGAACAGATCAATTCACAAGTGAGCCTGAAGGAGGCAGTAGGGGACCGTTGAAAAACCGCCCATAAGGCCTGAAACTGATTAGCTATAAAATAAGAGTTTCTTGCTGCAGACGTCACTGCAGCAGGGGAAATATGACTGTCTGTATTTGTTTTTAAATGGATTATATCTTACTTTTCTTTATGAAGGATGCTAACATCTGGTATTCAAAGAAAATAATCACTCCGGACTATCGGCTTGGGCACCGACTCGCATTAAATTTATCTTGCCTGCAAAATACCTTACCTCTCCTCTTTCTCTCTGCCTCCTCCCATCCCCACTCTCTCTTTTCTGACCTTTTATCTCAGCAGGGGGCCTGACTAGAAAGAAGCTTCTGGTAACTCAGTGTGTTTTTCATTAGATTTTTAAAGCCGAGAGTTGCATGCGGCATTTTTTTTCCTTCTACATATCTATACCAGCACCTGCTGCTTAGGTTTTATTTAATTTGAAATGCACAAAGCTCTGGAAAGAAATATCTGCAGATTTTCTTAACCGTTTCCATCCCTTGTCCTAGCAATAATGGGATTCCAAAAAGTTTCTTGTGTTTATGTTTCAACCTATTCTTTTTACATGTAGGCTGTCAGGCTCTATCCCCAAATGTCATAATGTAATTTTGTGGCTGGAATCAGCAGCTGGTGCATGTTCCCTCCTACTAACCCAATTAACCGGTCCCATTTGGTGTGTCGGCGGAAAGCTATTCCAGGACAAATTTGACTGTAAGAAATTAATACAAGACCAAAAGACTTTAGTGATTTGAGCTATAGGCCCACAGAATATATTTTGGAACGATACTGTGTTTGCACATTTGTGACGCTTCCCCAGTTATAAAACAGATGTTCTTTTATTTCCGTGCTCTCACTTTTGGAGAAGAACCTGCTGTTCTGTACCCTGATTGCAAGTATCATTATACGTTTCCGTCAGATCTTTCAGCTTAGCCATCAGTACATTGAAAAACAAATTCTATCAACACCATCTAAGCCAGCAACATAGGATACCTTGTCCTTTACACCAGCAAATTTCACATTGCATGAAATGCTGACCTCTTATTTTTTTAACAATAAGATTTATATATATATATATATATATATATATATATATATATATATATATATATATATATATATTGTATTGTGTGTATATACAGCAGAAAAATATAATGAAATATACTGTATATGTGTATAGGACCACATATAGATGTGTAAGCGCTTCCTGAAGGACACTGTTATGTTATTATTTCTCCATTACATTGGTAAGGTGATTATAGACATAATTTTCTATAAAGATTGAAATAATTTTCCATTGCAAGGAATGGACACTTGAAAGCCTTAACAAAAGAAATAGCCTGTAAAAATTATATATACTGTACATCTTCACTATTACATCTCCACCTACAGTATATTGTTATTTCTCAATATATGGCTTTTAAGTGGTTTACTGACCAGGACAAGGCCATGACGACCTATTGTTCTCTTTCTTAAAAAGAAGAATGGCTGCCATTATTAAAGGATTGAATGTCTGTTATTATGGTGCAAGGTGCACACATCTCATGGAAATACACATTTGTCTGTTGTCATTGTGTATCCTATTTGCTGTCCTTTGTAAATGTACATATACATTAAATGATGATACCATAAAATATTAAGCTTGAATGGTAGACTCACCTCTGCTGTATCTGTATAGTGGCAAATACTGCATATTTAGATTTGGACGTATTACTGTTTCATGTATTAGGTGCAAGCCAGTATACAGACAGTATATGGAGGAATTCACTTTGTCACCACACACATTTGCTACTGTAGTAAAAGGTGTATATGTATAATGGATTTCATTTTAATATCACTGGTTAAGTTTCAGTATTCAGATTGCAATGTGTGCATTTGAAATATCAGAAACTTCCATCCTGAATTATATGTTTAGACAATTCTTTGTGTCTTTGGGAGTAAATAATCATAGAAGTGTGAATACACTATAAGGCCGGGGCCCCACGTGCCGGAACGCCACAGGAAAAATCACGGCGTTTTACAGTATCTGCAAAGTGGATGGGATTCATGCGAATCCCATGACCACCTTGCGTTTCAAACCGCAGCGCAGACATGCTGCGAATTCCAAAACCATCACGGTTTTGGAAATCGCAGCATGTCAATTATATCTACGGAAACACCGGCGGCTTTCCTCTAGATATAATGGTAACAGAAAGTCCTCGGAGGAAAACTCCGTGAACTTTCTGTTCAAAGCGCTGTGGGAAGAACTGTGATGCGTTCCCACCACGTTTTTTTCCGCAGAGCTGTAGCGCTGTATATCGTCCCATGAGGCATTAGCCTAACAGTCTATAGGAAGACCATTCTCCAGAGACCCTGGAGTGGAAAAGGATATACACAGAAAGTATTACATATGACCTTCAACAGAATGGCAGAGATTTCATTTTATCCTTTGCCCTCTGCTGACCTTGTCCCAGTCTACACAGCAAAGCTGACAAGTAAGCTGTAGAAAACATTAAAGGAAACCTGTCAGCCCCATTTAACCATTGAAACTGCTATTATTAATTCACAGGTTGCCTCATGATGTCTTCTAGGCTGCTTTTATAATGCCGCTCTGATACCACAATCCATATAAAAAGAACTTTTATTCAATATGCTAATGAGTTCTTATTGGATCAAGGGACGGGAGCTAACAGCAGAAGTCAAGCTCTCCATGCCCCTATCCTGGCTCATCTGCTCTGCCTGTTTGCTGGGTAGAGGTGGTAATAAAAATAGGCATAACAACATCTTTTAGAGCGGAGGGGCTGGAGTCAGGGCATGACGATCTTAACTTTTGGCATTAGCCCTTCACTCGCTCAATCCAAAAGAATGAATTAGTATAGTTAACAACATTTATTTTTATATCAATTTCTGCATTAGAATAGAGTTATAGAGACAGCACAGGGGATCTCATCAGACAACTTGTAAGGTAAAAATTTCAGTCTGAATGGCAAAATGGAGCTGACAGGTTCCCTTTAAATGGAGGCCTATTATAACTGCTCTAGTGGGTAAACAATATATTTATAGTAAAAACCTTATTTAAATGTTATTTCCTAATGATATATTCATTTTAATGAGATGGTAGTAGATCAGTCTCAACGTAGGAGGTTATTATGTCAGGCTCCATCACTTCATATACGGTAGACTAACAGGTTATAGTATAACGCAATACATTGAATGAATACGCATAATCTGTCTCATAGTTTATTATATATTTCTATTAATAGTAATATCATATTGTGATATACTGTGTTTCCACTGCCTGGTAAACAACATGTACTGTACTGCAGTTTTCTACATTTGGAAAAAATAAGATGTAATTGGTGTCCATGAGGAGGGCTCATGACCATGTTATAGCTTTGTAAAACTCCTTGACATGTACAGAATTAATATAGAGATAAAAATCTAAAAATGGAAAGCACCTTATGGGGTGATATGGATGAAAAGAAGAAGACTGATTCTGGATAGCAACTGCTTGGCTGTTCACCTTGCAGGGTTGTATGAACCTACAACAAAATTAACATGTCAGGATCAGTACTGAATACTCCAAGGTATTGCCTTCTGGTATTGACGGAATACATTTCAGCAAAGAGGCAGAGAAGAGAAGAAAAAGTACCTGGAAATTGCTCCCTTTCAATGAATTTGACTTATGTAGTCAAAGAACACTTATTAGATTTTTTTTTATCTCAAATGTAACACGTATTGGGATGTAATACCCTTTTTTTTAAAACCAGGGAAGTTTATTATTATTATTATTATTATTATTATTATTGTTTATTTATATAGCACCATTAATTCCATGGTGCTTTATATTTGGGGGTTACATACAGTACACAAAATATACAGGTAGATATAATACTAACAATGACCGAGTGGCACAGTGGGTTAGAAGGCCCTGCCCGTGAGGGCTTACAGTCTATGAGGGAAGAGGGATAGAGACAGAAGGAGAGGGGGAGACTGTACAGATGGCGGTGCGGTGATAGCGTTATTGGAGGTTGTAGACCTTCCTGAATAGGTGAGTCTTCAGGGCCTTCCTGAAGCTTGTGATTGTGGGGGTCAGTCTTATGTGTCTTGGTAAGGAGTTCCAGAGTATGGGAGATGCACGGGATAAATCTTGGAGACGGTTGTGTGAGGAACAGATGAGAGCGGAGCGGAGTAGGAGGTCATTGAAGGATCTGAGGTTATGTGTGGGCAGGTAGCGGGAGATTAGTTCGGAGATATATGGAAGGGACAGGTTGTGGATCGCTTTGTATGTTAACGTTGTACAAGTTTATAAAGTAAGTTCATAAAGAACGTATGAATATTGCACATATTTATAATTGCAATGCCTCTGGGCATTGCCAGTAAAAAAAAACATTATGGGTTAAAGGTTAAATTAATAATCGACATAAATCTAAAATAATATAAACGTAGAATCATTTAAGATATCTAGAAAACATAAGGGTATGGTCACACGGCGGAAAATTAAGAAGAATTCCTCTTCATTTTCTGTCGCCGGCATTTACGCCGCAGTCTAGCCATGTCGGGATTCCGTTGCAGTGCATGGGTATTCCGTTGCGGCATTCTGCCACTGATTAGATCTGGATGAATGGGTCTAATCAACAGAGAGTCTCGAGCTGTGGACATTGTGGTGGAATCCACGGCAAGATCAAGCAGGACACTTCTCTTTTCCTTGTCCTGCTGCAATATCTGTCTCTCATTGAAAACAATGGAAGGCGGATTCCAGAAGGAATCTGTTCTGGATTTGGGGGCAAAATCTACGCCCAAATCCATGGCAATTTCTTCTGTTTGAACACAGCCTAAAAAATGATAAAAGATGAAAAATAATGTTATTGTAAAAATAGTGAGTTATGTATATTAATCTCATATGCAGCCACTGCTTCTGAGAAATGGCAGCTTAGTACCTGCAATAATATGGGAAACAGTCTAACTGCAACGATATAGAGAAAAACTGAATGTTATACTTCAAGGATAAAGGTCAGAGATATGCAAACATATAGCAAAACAAAAACATCCATATATCTGTAAACTTAGGTAAGAAATTTCTAATAAAATATTAAAATGAAACGCATAAATCTATGTGCTGGTCAGATGTTTTCCAGTGCTTTGTGCCAATGCCTGTATCTCATGATGCCGTACATTTAATAATAATAATACATAATAGTTTTATATAGCGCCAACATACTGTATTCTGCAGCACTGTAAAATCTTACAGTTCATGTACAGACAAAATTAGAAAATTGATGTATTTCAGAGCAATACATCAATTCACTCAATAGGAGTGAATACCTGGCTTGTGAGAGTTTACAATCTGTGAGGTGGAAGGTGTGAGACGACAGGTAGAAATACTTGTTAAAAAAACTAGTTTTCTTATTACATATAGATTGGGTGAATGCTACTCTGCATAAGGAGTAGGAGCATGCTGCCTGTCCATAACCAATCCAGACTATGTGAGTGGTATTGTTCCGCTGTTTGGTTTTTGAACAGACATTGGCAGGAGCTGCCCGCTTGTCTTTATGCCACTCAACTACTGTCAACGAGTGAGTGTTTTTTCCTGACATCCCCATACTTTTTTTCTTTTAACTGGTCAGAATGTCTTATGATTGTTGGGGTATTCTCAGCCTGTGCGTCCTCATTCACTTACCCAACCCTAACCGCTCTCCACTCCTCTCCCACCACACTATGGGCACAAAGATTACACTTAGATGGAGGGATAATGTATGGGTGGCAGAAGTTAAATAGAGAAGGGTTAGTATGGAGTGTCTAAGTGCAGAAGTGTTAGACTAGGAAATGTTATAGACCTGCCTGAAGAGATGTGCTTTTAGGAAGGTTTGAAGATGTGAAACTTGGGTGTTAATCCAAGGGATTGTCTAGGATACATCTCTTTTATTATAGCTTAACAGATCTGTCAAGTGATGGCTAGATATTTGTTCTGAGAAGTAATTCAACTCACAATTGTGGGTTAAAGCAATCTATGAACTGGCATAGATTTAGCCAAGGTATACAGGCTACTGAATGATGTGCACCTACTTCATAATGAAGCATGCAAAAACTAGACCTGGTAATATACCCCCCCCCATTGGGTTTAACAAAACCAGAGTCATATTATGGCCCATGAAGTCAATGAGATCCTATAATACTTGTTTAGCACTGGCTTTATATAGAACTTTTTAATGTATTCCATTCCAGTTCTTGAAGTTAGTGTATTGGAAGTAGAAAAAATGGGCAAACATCTATGTAACTATGACAAACGGTCAAATTGTGATGACTAGTCAATGTGGATCAGAACCTCTCCAATATGTCAGTTGTTGTGAAGTGTTCCTAGTATTCATTGGTTAGTAGCTAATAGAAGTGGTCAAAGTCAGCACAACCTGGCAACGGGGTCATGCACTCCCAAGGCTCACTGATCTGTGTGTGGGGAGCAAAGATAACCTCAAAGAAGATAAAAAAGTTAATCAAAAGCTACCAGTACAGAATCTTGCAGCTTGCTAGATATGGGGCTGTATAGTTACAGACAGGCCAGAATTCCAATGCTGATCTCTACCCACCATAGAATAGAAACTACCTACATGAACTGAATCACATTTGTTACACCACATGATCAGCTTTGTGTGTATATGCTCACGTTCATGGCTTATCTCGAGCAGAGAGGGTACTAGCATGCACTATAAGGCAAGGCAAGTCAAGGAAGACGGTGTGGTGTTCTGGGAGATGCTCTGCTTTTAAACTTTGGATCGTGGGATACATGTAGATATTGCTTTGACACGTACCACTTTCCTAAGCATTGCTACAGACGAAGTACACCCCTCTATGGTAATGGTATTCTATAATGTCAGAAGCCTTTTTCAGTAGGATGATGTGTTCTGCCATTCTGCAAAAATAATGTTTGGGAATGGTTTGAGGAGCATGACATAGAGTTCAAGGTGTTGACTTCTTGGCCTCTCAATTTCCTGAAACTGATTAATCATTTGTGGGATATTGTGGATAAACAAACCAGATAACACAAGACACCTTTGAAGACCTTGCATAGTCCATGCTTTGTCCATGAGGTGCGTCAAAGCTGTTATTGTGATACAAGGGGGTACTTACTCAATATTGGGCATGTGGTTTAATGTTATAGATAATTGATTTAAGTCAGTATAACTTGAAATAAACTGCTATTTTCTATTTGAATTTCTACAATGAAAACATTGTATTTATTTTGTAAGGTTTATTGATAGATATAGATATCAGTAGTGTCCCTCCATATTGTATCAACTTACCACTTGCTCTTAATTTGTTTTCTGTGTCTGGAATATCTTGTCTTCTTTTCTTCCCTTTCTTACACTTTAAGCAAAGCAGTATGAAGATTTGACAGAAACCTCAACTAATGGGTAAGGTGGATACAAGTTTTTCTGTTCAGAATAAATGTACTTAGAAGAAAAGCCACTGGAAAGGTGCTGTCAGTCAACTGCAATCTATGGAGTATAATGAAACCCTTCCTCAGATTTCAAAGGATTCTTGTTCGTCATGTTTGCAGCTGTATTCTTCTAGTCAAAATTAAAAAATGGTCATTTTTGAGTCTTAAGACATTCAGATATATTTTGAAACCTTAAAAATTCACACATTGACATTTAAGATTTGGGGTTTACCCTCATTTTCATTGATAGGTTGCTTAAATACATACAGTACTGTACAAAAGATTAAGGAAGAAGTGGAAGAAATGCTGCAGAGTAAGAATGTTTTCAAAAACAGAAGTGTTAATAGTTTATTTTTTTTAATTAACAACATTCTGTGAATGAACAAAAGAGAAATCTAAATCACATCAGTATTTGGTGTGACCACCCTTTGCCTTCAAAGCAGCATCAATTCTTCTAGGTGCACTTGAGTTTTGAACAAACTTTGTACTGTCTAAAAGTATGAATACCATTCATAGTTTTAGACTTATTGATAAATCTGTTATAGAGACTATCCCATTTCTATATAGACTATTGTCATCCAGCCCCATAGCACAGGTAATTAATTACCTGTGAGCTCAGAGACGGGGAGGGGTAGTGACCCAGGAGGCTGAAAGTCGCTTTGTCAATTCTTGCGACTTGGCTGAAACCCCTAGGTTCATCAACTCCAATAACCCAGAACAGTTAAGTAAATTACCAATCCCTCAGCCAACCCTTTTAATGGAATGAAATTAGATGGACATCCAGTGATATACAACTGACCTTTCTGCACAGCATAAATAACCCAAAAATGAACCCTGGAAACCTGCAACATAAAAAGCTGCATTTCTGCAACACGGGGCCTTAGCCTTGATAAGATTTTGAGACAGAAAAAGCCTCAAAATCGTCCCCCCAAAATATCATGTGAACATACCCTTAACCCTTTCATTGCCAAGGATCTCTGGAAAGTTTGCACCTCCGGGAGCCGGAGTTTTTTTTCACAGGTTTGAGATGGACAAATCAAACCTAAATTGCAACATTAAAAAATCAACCCCCCCCCATGCCTATCTATTTTTTTATTTTTTTCAAGTAGACACCTGCAGCATTGTCAGAATGTCACTTGGTACTGTATACGTACAGGCACCTTTCATCCAATATTGATTTAAAGTGAATGTTTTATTTTAAAAAAATGCAAATAAATGTATACAGTTGGTAAAAGTGGAACCCAAACAATAAATTAAATGCACCAAACCTCCTAAAAATAAGAGTTCAACATGTGCAGAGTTTATACATATCACTAAAGCCTAAACCGCAAGCACGTATCTTCAGAAAATTAGCAGAACTGGAAGGATTAAAAATCTACTTTGAAGCTGGAAATGTTAAAAAAGTATCATCTTATAAAATGTAGGGATTATACATTGTAGAAAGCAAGTGAACCCCTAAACCATATATATTTTTTGAAAATAAACAACCTGAAGATTACATATGTCTCAATGGGTTATCAATAGCCACATCCACCTTCATGCAACTCTGTGACAAACACAAATATTTTTTTGAAATGCACTAAAACACATATTTGCACCTAAACCTCATGTTAAATCTCACATTCATAATAAAAATACATTTAAAATAATAGCTTAAGGTGTAGACAATGTATATATACACTATATGTACCGCAAACATCAACTACAACAAGACCTCGGACTCCCCAAAAAACTGATACAAAAGATACTGCACCTAGCAAACTGTGACTGTGACACCAAAAACTAACTTTTTGGAGATTGCACAGTATACTGTATATAAAAACTAGAGATGAGCGAACAGTAAAATGTTCGAGGTTCGATATTCGTTTCGAGTAGCCCCTCAATATTCGACTACTCGAATCGAATATCGAACCCTATTATAGTCTATGGGGTTAAAATGCTCGTTTCAGGGGTAGGCAACATTCGATCAAATTATACTTACCAAGTCCACGAGTGAGGGTCGGGCTGGATCCTCCGAAAAGTCTTCTCCTTGCAGCGTCCCTGCGGCATCTTCCGGCTCTTCATTCACTCTGCCAGGCATTAGGCCTGGGCAGAGCCGACTGCGCATGCCCGCACTATAAGCGATGCCTGGCAGAGTGAATTCAGAGCCGGAAGACGCCGTGGGAAAGCTGCACGGAGAAGACTTCTAAAGTTAGGAGAAGAACCAGCGTTGATTGGCCGACTGTATCGAACTTTTACATTCGAATAGCGAGTGGTACTCGATCAAGTACGAGTATTTCGAATACCATAGTATTCGATCGAATACCTACTTGATCGAGTACTACTCGCCCATCTCTAATAAAAACACAATTTAATAATTCATATATACAACCACCTTCATGTAACTTTTCAGCAAACAGAGATTGCAAGCAAAAACTGCACAAAAATTCTAATTCGCGACTAAAGTGCGGCTCAAGCAATCCCTTTCTGCAAACAAAATGTACCAAAATGTTCCAAAAAACTGCAATATGTGAGGAGTTCATACATATGAAACATATATATATTTCCAGGGGCGGGTATTAAAGAAACGACAAAATCGCAGAAATGCGCCAACCCATTTTGTGCATGCAAATTAAATAGTTACATAAAATATTATTTTCTATCCCCCATAAAAATTTTTGAGACCTATGCGTTCATCTCTAGTGATAATTGTTATTACTATTATTATAGCGTGTAACTGATATAGCTAGAGGCGTATTTTACTGTAGAAAGCTCAGGAATAGACAGTACAGGGACTAGGTGAAATGTAAACTTTATTTGTGACTTTATGTATGTGATGTGTAAGTGTTTGGTGCAACTTTTTTTGGCGCTGTGACCTGGACAATGGTAAATGTCTGGGTGACAGGGCCAATAAACTTCCTGGTTATGTTCAGAGGGTATTACATAAGAAAACCCCTCTAGTAAAGCTCAGGGGGAAATTACATTACCTGTTTGTGACAATCAGAGCGCAAATGTATAGTATGCGCTCTGATTGATAGGAGAGGAGGTAATAGGGACAGAAAGGGTACCCTTTTTGTCTCTAACTACAAATTTATAGGTACCACTAACCCAGTGTGTCTGAGTGGGGGTAATAGGGACAGAAATCCCTGCTACCCCGCCCCTCGTGGGGTCACAGACAGGTTATGCACAGAGATGACACAGAGCTGTCTGTAGGGGTCCTCCTCCCCCCTCCCCTTCCTATTACAGTTCACAAGATGTTCCCCAAGACAGGAGGGGGGGACAATTTAGAGTCCTGTATCTGAGGACTCATTTGGGCGATGAGGATAATTTTAGATTCATTTTAAAGATGAGAATCTCATATTTAAAATGATGCCATAATAGCCCTTACAGATACGGTGCGAATCACTGTTAAAAACACTGTTGGGAACTGAGATCTTCAATGGGATCTCAATGACGAATAGCATTTTCAACAGCGAATCGCTTCGGCACTGTAAGGGTTACCATGAAGACCTTGGTATTATTTTAAAAATGAGATTCTCATCTTTAAAATTAATCTAAAATTATCATCATAGCCCAAACGAGTCCAGAGATATCAGCATTAGAAGTAAGGGTATAATAGCTATGTCCTTGGCTAGAGAAGTGTCACTCTGGGAGGATGTAGAGCTACATCCTTGACAAGGAAATGGTTAAAGGGGACAGGGCTGATAGCTGCAATTTTTTGGCAGGCACACAATTTAAGGATTACAGTTTATGTCAGTAACACAGCTTAATGGTTACGTTTTCTGGCAGGTACACAGCTTAATGGTACAGCCTCTTAATGGACTTGGCAGTTGCAGTTCTGTGGAGGACACACAGTTAAGTAGCAACATTCCATGGTGAATACACAGCTTAATGGTTATAGTGTATATTTGGCTCATAACTTAATGTTTGCAATCTTTTGGTTTTAAAGGGAAACTTCAAATCAAAGAAAGAAAGAAGGATTTATTAGTACAAGTTGATGACCCGGTTCAACACACTCCAAGAGGGGTTGAATCTGTCACATGGTTTTATGACCTTTTACAGGAATCATCACTGATCAAAAGCAGCCATGAAAGACCACTCTTTGAGATGATAAGGACCTTGTGAACTGATTAATTGTTTCTATTCCGACTTGTAGTATAACATAGAGGGATCTGCAACACTTGTTCAATAAATTTTAAAATCCAATGATTTTATTCATGTCTTCTTCTTTAAAAAATCCACAATAAACACTCCATAAAGATAGGAAAAAACATACACCAAGGATAGTTGGACAGGACAATGTAAAAACCGCTGTCAGTAACGCATAACTGTAGCTGACGTGTTTCGGAACCAACTTGGTTCCTTAATCATAGCTCTTGTACGTGTTTGCTGGATGAGCGGTTTTTACATTGTCCTGTCCAACTATCCTTGGTGTATGTTTTTTCCTATCTTTATGGAGTGTTTATTGTGGATTTTTTAAAGAAGAGGACATGAATAAAATCATTGGATTTTAAAATTTATTGAACAAGTGTTGCAGATCCCTCTATGTTATACTACAAGTCGGAATAGAAATCACCTTGGTCCTCAGTCCCGGAGGCATTGGATGGTGCACCTTGTTCATTTGGAAAGGGTGAGCAATATTGGACTTTTCTTTTTTGTTATTGAAATTGATTAATTGTTTACTTGTATGTACCAATGACCATCCACCCACCTAACATTCTATTCTTATGTGCCTCTTTGTACATAAATATGCATCCATCAGAATTTGTTTTTATACTATACTTGAGGAAAGGGTCAGAGTTATCCCAAAAGCTTGTAATCTATCATCTTTATTAGTTAGCCATTAAAAAAGGTATCAACTACTGAAGACGCTCAAGTTTTTTGTTTTTTATATATGAAGGTGTTTAGGGATAATAGCTATAAGATTGCATGGAAGGTGGAAATTAATCAATGGAATATATAGTAAATAACCATTTGTATGTACATGACATCTATAGGTCATGTGATTTTACTAATATCTAAAGAACTTTAATTAGTGGGAAAAGCCCTTTAAGTGGTAAACAGACAGGCACAGTACTTAACAGAATCTTCTACTTAGGCAAAAATATAATGGTTAGAAACAGGTTAAGCCCCAACCCCCAACAATGCCATTTTTTGTTTATGCATTTTCCTTTTTTTTTTTTTTATCCCCGCCTTCCAAAATTCATAATTCATTTTTTAAAATGTACATTGATGGAGCTGCACAAGGACTTATTTTTTGTGAGACAAATCACACTTCCTAATAGTAACATTTAATAGTCTCTTTCGATGTACTGAGAACCTGGAAAAAAATTCAGAATGTGTTGTAAATAGAATAAACATTTTCTTATGGATTTTGTTTTTACAGCATTCAGTGTACGGTAAAATTGACATGTTACCTATATTCAGTAGTAGGTCGGTACAATCCTAGTGATGCCAATTTTTTTTTAGTTTTTGTTATGTTTTAATACTCAAAACTGAAAAACACAAAAATGTATTTGAGTTGTCATATTTTGACATCCGCAACTTTTTTTTTTATAGAGTATTTCTGTTTTTGGAGCTGTCTAGGGCATCTTTATTTTTTCAGAGCAAGTTGTTTTTATCCCATTTTGTTGAATGTCTTACGTTTCGATCGATTTTTTTTTTCTGCTAGTGTTCATCATATGGAATAATTATATTTCTATTTTAATAAATTGAGGATTTACAGACATAAAGATTACTAATGTGTTAATGATTGTAAGCAGGAGCTAACAATCACATGTGGGGAAGAGATTAAATATTAAGAAATTCTCAGCCATAAGCTGTTCATAAGTGGAAGACACTTGGATATTGGATGCAATGGCCAGGTAAGTGCTTGGCATTCCATCTGGTTTAGGAAACCCATATTCAAATTAACAATTACAAAATTGTAACTTAGGGTAGGTTCACACCTGTGCCAGTCTCCACTTTACCCAATCCAGTGGGTTTCCATCTTCTGCCCCAAGAAACTGGACAGGGGACGGAAACCTGGCAGTCAGTTTTCAAACCCTTTCACTTGAATGGGTATGCAAAGTGAAAGGCCGTGTGCGTCTTCTGCCTCTCTGCGGCAAAACTGTTTTTTTTTTACCGGACATTCAAGTCTCAATAACAGACACAAGTCTCAATGATGAACCATTACAAAGAGTGTCTCTGACTGCAGAAAACCCATCCTATCTATGCATTACACGGATCTGCAGTAGCACTGCAGTGGAAATCGACACTTGATTCTCCCCACAGATTATACAGCTAATCACTGTTAATGACCATATTCATCCTGTATACAATACATTGTTAAGTATACAACACATTTTGGAAAAAAAGGTGAAGTTTTGTAGAAACCGAAGCACATCCAACAGTAACATATTTTCCTTTATCCACAAGATATAGAGTGAGAGTAATTATTATGACATTTCAACATGATAAATGAGTCTTCTATGTGGTTCAATATTTTATTGCCTACATCCCATGATGTTTCTGAATGTGAGTAAAGGAAGGCAGTGAAATGATTCAGGATGAAGTAAAATACATTTCTTTTCCAGATAAAACATATGGCATATAATAAAAATAATATATTATTGAGCCTTTACCTTATAGGGCTTAACATTCTGGTAGAATTAGATAAGATAGCTTTAGATGTTTCCAAGAAGCTTAATTAATAGTGGAATAGACTAAACTGACATCATATATACATAGCAGGTATAACTTCAAACATTTCCTTATCATAGCGATTTATAGAAAAAGATTCTAACAAATCCAAGCTTTATGACTACTGTCACCATTTTATTGTGCTTGAAAAAGGGATTTAATCCTATATGCAGAAAAAAGCTGAACAAAGTCTTGTCTTGTCACACAAGTGGGACTTGGTTAGGGACAGTTTAAAGACAACTAGTGTTCTGTCATATGCCACGCAAGGGGGCAAATTTATTAATACATTCAGAAATTAGGAGACCATAAACCTAGACAAGGCATGCAGAAGATGTGCCAATTTTATCACAGTACTACAACATACTACACCTTTCTTTTACTCACTCCAATCCTTGGTTTACTTAGTTCAGACCTGTTTTGGCGCCAAATATTTTCAGTTCAGAAAATGTAGTTGTGGCAGGAGACAGTCACTGTCCCAAATACTGCTGTAACAAATTGCTTAGTATTCTGTAATGGCCTAACCCTAGAGTAGTCATCCTAAATGGTGACCACCCCAACTAGGACTTGTCCCTAGAGTACTTGACCTTAATCTGTCTCTTAGGCTAAGGCCTACATAGCGAAAACCAGCTAAAAAATGCTGAGGAAATAAAACACTGTAGAAATGCATTGCGTTTTTTTCAACAACGTTTTTCATTGTGTTTTTGATTAATGTTATCTATGAATTTCCTTCCCTTATTAAATCTATACCACCCATGCAGAAAATTAAATTGTTCAGGGGCCTTAAAGGGATTCTATCATTGGAATACTCTTTTTAAACTAAATACACATAGGAATAGCCTTAATTTCTTAAGGCTAGTCTTCTCTTACCTTTATTATTCTGATCCGCACTGCCATTCCTGAGAAATATCTTCTTTATTAGAGATGAGCGAACAGTGTTCTATCGAACTCATGTTCGATCGGATATTAGGCTGTTCGGCATGTTCGAATCGAATCGAACACCGCGTGGTAAAGTGCGCCATTACTCGATTCCCCTCCCACCTTCCCTGGCGCCTTTTTTGCTCCAATAACAGCGCAGGGTAGGTGGGACAGGAACTACGACACCGGTGACGTTGAAAAAAGTAGGCAAAACCCATTGGCTGCCGAAAACATGTGACCTCTAATTTAAAAGAACAGCGACGCCCAGCTTCGCGTCATTCTGAGCTTGCAATTCACCGAGGACGGAGGTTTCCGTCCAGCTAGCTAGGGCTTAGATTCTGGGTAGGCAGGGACAGGCTAGGATACGAAGGAGAAGACAACCAACAGCTCTTGTAAGAGCTAAATTCCAGGGAGAAGCTTGTCAGTGTAACGTGGCACTGACGGGCTCAATCGCCGCAACCCAGCTTTCCCAGGATCCTGAATGGAATACACTGTCAGTGTATTCCCGTATACCCGATATATACCCCGATACCCGTTCCAACGGTGTGCCCCCCCACCTTCACCCCAGAAATACCCTGCAAGTCCCCTAGCAATAGAATTGGGGCTATATACACCCACAATTTTTACTACTGGTATACAGTGCCATTGTCTGACTGGGAATTCAAAGAATATATTGGGAATACAAATACCCTCATTTCTTGCTACTGCCATATAGTGCCAGTGTCTGACTGGGAATTCAAAGAATATATTGGGGTTACGTGCACCCACAATTTTTACTACTGGTATACAGTGCCATTGTCTGACTGGGAATTCAAAGAATATATTGGGAATACAAATACCCTCATTTCTTGCTACTGCCATATAGTGCCAGTTTCTGACTGGTAATTCAAAGAATATATTGGGGTTACGTGCACCCACAATTTTTACTACTGGTATACAGTGCCATTGTCTGACTGGGAATTCAAAGAATATATTGGGAATACAAATACCCTCATTTCTTGCTACTGCCATATAGTGCCAGTGTCTGACTGGGAATTCAAAGAATATATTGGGGTTACGTGCACCCACAATTTTTACTACTGGTATACAGTGCCATTGTCTGACTGGGAATTCAAAGAATATATTGGGAATACAAATACCCTCATTTCTTGCTACTGCCATATAGTGCCAGTGTCTGACTGGGAATTCAAAGAATATATTGGGGTTACGTGCACCCACAATTTTTACTACTGGTATACAGTGCCATTGTCTGACTGGGAATTCAAAGAATATATTGGGAATACAAATACCCTCATTTCTTGCTACTGCCATATAGTGCCAGTGTCTGACTGGTAATTCAAAGAATATATTGGGGTTACGTGCACCCACAATTTTTACTACTGGTATACAGTGCCATTGTCTGACTGGGAATTCAAAGAATATATTGGGAATACAAATACCCTCATTTCTTGCTACTGCCATATAGTGCCAGTGTCTGACTGGGAATTCAAAGAATATATTGGGGTTACGTGCACCCACAATTTTTACTACTGGTATACAGTGCCATTGTCTGACTGGGAATTCAAAGAATATATTGGGGTTATAAATACCCTCATTTCTTGCTACTGCCATATAGTGCCAGTTTCTGACTGGTAATTCAAAGAATATATTGGGGTTACGTGCACCCACAATTTTTACTACTGGTATACAGTGCCATTGTCTGACTGGGAATTCAAAGAGTATATTGGGAATACAAATACCCTCATTTCTTGCTACTGCCATATAGTGCCAGTTTCTGACTGGTAATTCAAAGAATATATTGGGGTTACGTGCACCCACAATTTTTACTACTGGTATACAGTGCCATTGTCTGACTGGGAATTCAAAGAATATATTGGGGTTATAAATACCCTCATTTCTTGCTACTGCCATATAGTGCCAGTTTCTGACTGGTAATTCAAAGAATATATTGGGGTTACGTGCACCCACAATTTTTACTACTGGTATACAGTGCCATTGTTTGACTGGGAATTCAAAGAGTATATTGGGAATACAAATACCCTCATTTCTTGCTACTGCCATATAGTGCCAGTTTCTGACTGGGAATTCAAAGAATATATTGGGGTTACGTGCACCCACAATTTTTACTACTGGTATACAGTGCCATTGTCTGACTGGGAATTCAAAGAATATATTGGGGTTATAAATACCCTCATTTCTTGCTACTGCCATATAGTGCCAGTTTCTGACTGGTAATTCAAAGAATATATTGGGGTTACGTGCACCCACAATTTTTACTACTGGTATACAGTGCCATTGTCTGACTGGGAATTCAAAGAGTATATTGGGAATACAAATACCCTCATTTCTTGCTACTGCCATATAGTGCCAGTTTCTGACTGGGAATTCAAAGAATATATTGGGGTTACGTGCACCCACAATTTTTACTACTGGTATACAGTGCCATTGTCTGACTGGGAATTCAAAGAATATATTGGGGTTATAAATACCCTCATTTCTTGCTACTGCCATATAGTGCCAGTTTCTGACTGGTAATTCAAAGAATATATTGGGGTTACGTGCACCCACAATTTTTACTACTGGTATACAGTGCCATTGTCTGACTGGGAATTCAAAGAGTATATTGGGAATACAAATACCCTCATTTCTTGCTACTGCCATATAGTGCCAGTTTCTGACTGGGAATTCAAAGAATATATTGGGGTTACGTGCACCCACAATTTTTACTACTGGTATACAGTGCCATTGTCTGACTGGGAATTCAAAGAATATATTGGGGTTATAAATACCCTCATTTCTTGCTACTGCCATATAGTGCCAGTTTCTGACTGGTAATTCAAAGAATATATTGGGGTTACGTGCACCCACAATTTTTACTACTGGTATACAGTGCCATTGTCTGACTGGGAATTCAAAGAGTATATTGGGAATACAAATACCCTCATTTCTTGCTACTGCCATATAGTGCCAGTTTCTGACTGGGAATTCAAAGAATATATTGGGGTTACGTGCACCCACAATTTTTACTACTGGTATACAGTGCCATTGTCTGACTGGGAATTCAAAGAGTATATTGGGAATACAAATACCCTCCTTTCTTGCTACTGCCATATAGTGCCAGTGTCTGACTGGGAATTCAAAGAATATATTGGGGTTACGTGCACCCACAATTTTTACTACTGGTATACAGTGCCAATTTCTAACTAGGAATTCAAAATGCGCAAGGCTCCCGGAAAGGGATGTGGACGAGGCCGTGGGCGAGGTCGGGGGAATGGTTCTGGGGAGCAAGGTAGCAGTGAAGCCACAGGGCGTCCCGTGCCTACTCCTGTGGGGCAGCAAGCATTGCGCCACTCCACAGTGCCAGGGTTGCTTGCCACATTAACTAAACTGCAGGGTACAAACCTTAGTAGGCCCGAGAACCAGGAACAGGTCTTGCAATGGCTGTCAGAGAACGCTTACAGCACATTGTCCAGCAGCCAGTCAGACTCTGCCTCCTCTCCTCCTATTACCCAACAGTCTTGTCTTCCTTCCTCCCAAAATTCCGAAGCTTTACAGAACAATAACCCAAACTGTCCCTGCTCCCCAGAGCTGTTCTCCGCTCCTTTCATTGTCCCTCAACCTGCCTCTCCACGTCACGATTCCACGAACCTAACAGAGGAGCATCTGTGTCCAGATGCTCAAACACTAGAGTCTCCTCCATCTCCGTTCGATTTGGTGGTGGATGACCAGCAACCCACCCTCATCGACGATGATGTGACGCAGTTGCCGTCAGGGCATCCAGTTGACCGGCGCATTGTGCGGGAGGAGGAGATGAGACAGGAGTTGGAAGAGGAAGTGGTGGATGATGAGGACACTGACCCGACCTGGACAGGGGGGATGTCAAGCGGGGAAAGTAGTGTGGATGTTGAGGCAGGTGCAGCACCAAAAAGGGTAGCTAGAGGCAGAGGCAGAGGTCAGCAGCTTAGGCGAAGCCAGGCCACACCCGGAATCTCCCAAGATGTTCCAGTTCGTACCCAGCCCCGAAAAACTCCCACCTCGAGGGCACGTTTCTCGAAGGTGTGGAGTTTTTTCAAGGAATGCGCCGAGGACAGATATAGTGTTGTCTGCACAATTTGCCTCTCGAAATTGATTAGGGGCTCTGAGAAGAGCAACCTGTCCACCACTTCAATGCGCCGTCATTTGGAATCCAAGCACTGGAATCAGTGGCAGGCAGCAATGGCAGGACAAAGGCCGCCTGCCGTTCACGCCACTGCCACTGCCTCTGCCACTGCCTCTGCCACTGCCACTGCTGACTGTGCTGGCGATGCACTCCAGAGGACGAGCCAGGACACCACTTCATCTGCCTCCGCCACTTTGTTGACTTCTACCTCATCCTCCCCTGGTCCTGTCTTATCTCCTTCTCCTGCACCATCAAAGGCACCATCAGGCGTTTCTTTACAACAACCCACCATCTCTCAGACATTGGAGCGGCGGCAGAAATACACTGCTAACCACCCACACGCGCAAGCCTTGAACGCCAACATCGCTAAACTGCTGGCCCAGGAGATGTTGGCGTTCCGGCTTGTTGAAACTCCCGCCTTCCTGGACCTGATGGCAACTGCGGCACCTCGCTATGCCGTCCCTAGCCATCACTACTTCTCCCGGTGTGCCGTCCCCGCCTTGCACCAGCACGTGTCACTCAACATCAGGCGGGCCCTTAGTTCCGCGCTTTGCACAAAGGTCCACTTGACCACCGACGCGTGGACAAGTGCATGCGGACAGGGACGCTACATTTCACTGACGGCACACTGGGTGAATGTAGTTGAGGCTGGGACTGCTTCCCAAACTGGCCCGGTGTACCTCGTCTCCCCGCCTAACATTCCTGGCAGGGACACGAGAAGAACACCCCCCTCCTCCTCCTCCTCTACCGCCTCCTCCTCCGCCACCGCCTCCTCCTCCGCCACCGCCTCCTCCTCCGCTGTTAGATTGACCCCAGCTACGAGTTGGAAACGTTGCAGCACTGGCGTTGGTAGACGTCAGCAGGCTGTGCTGAAGCTGATCAGCTTGGGGGACAGACAGCACACTGCCTCCGAGGTGAGGGATGCCCTCCTCGATGAGACGGCAATATGGTTTGAGCCGCTGCACCTGGGCCCAGGCATGGTCGTTTGTGATAACGGCCGGAACCTGGTAGCAGCTCTGGAGCTTGCCGGACTCCAACATGTTCCATGCCTGGCCCACGTCTTCAACCTAGTGGTGCAACGTTTCCTAAAGAGCTACCCCAATGTTCCAGAGCTACTGGTGAAAGTGCGGCGCATGTGCGCCCACTTTCGCAAGTCGACAGTAGCCGCTGCTAGCTTAAAATCTCTCCAGCAACGCCTGCATGTGCCACAACACCGGCTTTTGTGCGACGTCCCCACACGCTGAAACTCAACGTTTCAGATGTTGAATAGAGTGGTTGAGCAGCAGAGACCTTTGATGGAATACCAGCTACAAAACCCTAGGGTGCCACAAAGTCAGCTGCCTCAGTTTCACATCCATGAGTGGCCATGGATGAGAGACCTTTGTGACATCCTACGGGTCTTTGAGGAGTCCACAAGGAGGGTGAGCTCTGAGGATGCGATGGTGAGCCTTACAATCCCGCTCTTGTGTGTTCTGAGAGAATCCCTGATTGACATCAGGGATAACTCAGATCACACAGAGGAGTTAGGGATAGCATCCGATCCGTCACAGCTGGAGAGTAGGTCCACACATCTGTCCGCTTCACTGCGTTTAATGGAGGAGGAGGAGGAGGAGGAGGAGGAAGAAGAGTTGTCCGATGATGTGATGGTGATACAGGAGGCTTCCGGACAACTTCGAATCGTCCCATTGTTGCAGCGCGGATGGGTAGACATGGAGGATGAGGAGGAAATGGAGATTGAACTTTCCGGTGGGGCCAGAGGAGTCATGCCAACTAACACTGTGGCAGACATGGCTGAGTTCATGTTGGGGTGCTTTACAACCGACAAGCGTATTGTCAAAATCATGGAGGACAACCAGTACTGGATCTTTGCTATCCTTGACCCCCGGTATAAAAACAACATCTCGTCTTTTATTCCGGTAGAGGGGAGGGCCAATCGCATCAATGCTTGCCACAGGCAATTGGTGCAGAATATGATGGAGATGTTTCCAGCATGTGACGTTGGCGGCAGGGAGGGCAGTTCCTCCAGTAGGCAACCAAGTTCTCACCGGTCCACACAAACGAGGGGCACACTGTCTAAGGTCTGGGACACCTTGATGGCACCCCCTCGCCAAAGTGCCGCCACGGAGGGTCCTAGTGTCACCAGGCGTGAGAAGTATAGGCGCATGTTGCGGGAATACCTTTCCGACCACAGCCCTGTCCTCTCCGACCCCTCTGCGCCCTACACGTATTGGGTGTCGAAGTTGGACCTGTGGCTTGAACTTGCCCTATATGCCTTGGAGGTGCTGTCCTGTCCTGCCGCCAGCGTCCTATCTGAGAGGGTGTTCAGTGCAGCCGGTGGCATCATCACTGACAAGCGCACCCGTCTGTCAGCTGAGAGTGCCGACCGGCTCACTTTGATAAAAATGAACCACCACTGGATAGAGCCTTCATTTTTGTGCCCACCTGTGTAAAGCACCCCAACATGAAACTCCATGTCTGTACTCAACCTCTCCAATTCCTCCGCATCCTCATACTCATCCACCATAAGCGTTGCACAATTCTGCTAATACTAGGCTCCCTCCAACATGATTTCCCCCAACTCTGCTGGTTAGAGGCTCCCTCCACCCTGATTTCCACCAACTCTGCTGGTTAGAGGCTCCCTCCACCCTGCTTTCCCACAACTCTGCTGGTTAGAGGCTCCTTCCACCATGAATTTGCCCAAACTGGGCTGGTTAGAGGCTCCCTCCACCATGAATTGGTCCAAACTGGGCTGGTTAGAGGCTCCCTCCACCATTAATTGGTCCAAACTGGGCTGGTTAGAGGCTCCCTCCACCATGAATTTGCCCAAACTGGGCTGTTTAGAGGCTCCCTCCACCATGAATTTGCCCAAACTGGGCTGTTTAGAGGCTCCCTCCACCATGAATTGGTCCAAACTGGGTTTTTTAGAGGCTCCCTCCACCATGAATTGGTCCAAACTGGGCTGGTTAGAGGCTCCCTCCACCATGAATTTGCCCAAACTGGGCTGTTTAGAGGCTCCCTCCACCATGAATTTGCCCAAACTGGGCTGGTTAGAGGCTCCCTCCACCATGAATTGGTCCAAACGGGTTTTTAGAGGCTCCCTTCACCATGAATTGGTCCAAACTTGGCTGTTTAGAGGCTCCCTCCACCATGAATTGGTCCAAACTGGGGTGGTTAGAGGCTCCCTCCACCATTAATTGGTCCAAACTGGGCTGGTTAGAGGCTCCCTCCACCATTAATTGGTCCAAACTGGGCTGGTTAGAGGCTCCCTCCACCATTAATTGGTCCAAACTGGGCTGGTTAGAGGCTCCCTCCACCATGAATTTGCCCAAACTGGGCTGTTTAGAGGCTCCCTCCACCATGAATTTGCCCAAACTGGGCTGGTTAGAGGCTCCCTCCACCATGAATTGGTCCAAACTGGGGTTTTTAGAGGCTCCCTCCACCATGAATTGGTCCAAACTGGGGTGGTTAGAGGCTCCCTCCACCATTAATTGGTCCAAACTGGGCTGGTTAGAGGCTCCCTCCACCATTAATTGGTCCAAACTGGGCTGGTTAGAGGCTCCCTCCACCATGAATTTCCCAAAACATGGCTGTTTAGAGGCTCCCTCCACCATTAATTGGTCCAAACTGGGCTGGTTAGAGGCTCCCTCCACCATTAATTGGTCCAAACTGGGCTGGTTAGAGGCTCCCTCCACCATGAATTTGCCCAAACTGGGCTGTTTAGAGGCTCCCTCCACCATGAATTTGCCCAAACTGGGCTGGTTAGAGGCTCCCTCCACCATGAATTGGTCCAAACTGGGGTTTTTAGAGGCTCCCTCCACCATGAATTGGTCCAAACTTGGCTGTTTAGAGGCTCCCTCCACCATGAATTGGTCCAAACTGGGGTGGTTAGAGGCTCCCTCCACCATTAATTGGTCCAAACTGGGCTGGTTAGAGGCTCCCTCCACCATTAATTGGTCCAAACTGGGCTGGTTAGAGGCTCCCTCCACCATTAATTGGTCCAAACTGGGCTGGTTAGAGGCTCCCTCCACCATTAATTGGTCCAAACTGGGCTGGTTAGAGGCTCCCTCCACCATTAATTGGTCCAAACTGGGCTGGTTAGAGGCTCCCTCCACCATGAATTTGCCCAAACTGGGCTGTTTAGAGGCTCCCTCCACCATGAATTTGCCCAAACTGGGCTGGTTAGAGGCTCCCTCCACCATGAATTGGTCCAAACGGGTTTTTAGAGGCTCCCTTCACCATGAATTGGTCCAAACTTGGCTGTTTAGAGGCTCCCTCCACCATGAATTGGTCCAAACTGGGTTTTTTAGAGGCTCCCTCCACCATGAATTTGCCCAAACTGGGCTGTTTAGAGGCTCCCTCCACCATGAATTTGCCCAAACTGGGCTGGTTAGAGGCTCCCTCCACCATGAATTGGTCCAAACTGGGGTTTTTAGAGGCTCCCTCCACCATGAATTGGTCCAAACTTGGCTGTTTAGAGGCTCCCTCCACCATGAATTGGTCCAAACTGGGGAGGTTAGAGGCTCCCTCCACCATTAATTGGTCCAAACTGGGCTGGTTAGAGGCTCCCTCCACCATTAATTGGTCCAAACTGGGCTGGTTAGAGGCTCCCTCCACCATGAATTGGTCCAAACTGGGTTTTTTAGAGGCTCCCTCCACCATGAATTTGCCCAAACTGGGCTGTTTAGAGGCTCCCTCCACCATGAATTGGTCCAAACTGGGCTGGTTAGAGGCTCCCTCCACCATGAATTTCCCAAAACTTGGCTGTTTAGAGGCTCCCTCCACCATTAATTGGTCCAAACTGGGCTGATTAGAGGCTCCCTCCACCATGAATTGGTCCAAACTGGGGTTTTTAGAGGCTCCCTCCACCATGAATTGGTCCAAACTTGGCTGTTTAGAGGCTCCCTCCACCATGAATTGGTCCAAACTGGGGTGGTTAGAGGCTCCCTCCACCATTAATTGGTCCAAACTGGGCTGGTTAGAGGCTCCCTCCACCATTAATTGGTCCAAACTGGGCTGGTTAGAGGCTCCCTCCACCATGAATTTGCCCAAACTGGGCTGTTTAGAGGCTCCCTCCACCATGAATTTGCCCAAACTGGGCTGGTTAGAGGCTCCCTCCACCATGAATTGGTCCAAACGGGTTTTTAGAGGCTCCCTTCACCATGAATTGGTCCAAACTTGGCTGTTTAGAGGCTCCCTCCACCATGAATTGGTCCAAACTGGGGTGGTTAGAGGCTCCCTCCACCATTAATTGGTCCAAACTGGGCTGGTTAGAGGCTCCCTCCACCATTAATTGGTCCAAACTGGGCTGGTTAGAGGCTCCCTCCACCATGAATTGGTCCAAACTGGGGTTTTTAGAGGCTCCCTCCACCATGAATTGGTCCAAACTTGGCTGTTTAGAGGCTCCCTCCACCATTAATTGGTCCAAACTGGGCTGGTTAGAGGCTCCCTCCACCATGAATTGGTCCAAACTGGGTTTTTTAGAGGCTCCCTCCACCATGAATTTGCCCAAACTGGGCTGTTTAGAGGCTCCCTCCACCATGAATTGGTCCAAACTGGGTTTTTTAGAGGCTCCCTCCACCATGAATTGGTCCAAACTGGGCTGGTTAGAGGCTCCCTCCACCATGAATTGGTCCAAACTGGGGTGGTTAGAGGCTCCCTCCACCATTAATTGGTCCAAACTGGGCTGGTTAGAGGCTCCCTCCACCATTAATTGGTCCAAACTGGGCTGGTTAGAGGCTCCCTCCACCATTAATTGGTCCAAACTGGGCTGGTTAGAGGCTCCCTCCACCATGAATTTGCCCAAACTGGGCTGTTTAGAGGCTCCCTCCACCATGAATTTGCCCAAACTGGGCTGGTTAGAGGCTCCCTCCACCATGAATTGGTCCAAACTGGGGTTTTTAGAGGCTCCCTCCACCATGAATTGGTCCAAACTTGGCTGTTTAGAGGCTCCCTCCACCATTAATTGGTCCAAACTGGGCTGGTTAGAGGCTCCCTCCACCATGAATTGGTCCAAACTGGGTTTTTTAGAGGCTCCCTCCACCATGAATTTGCCCAAACTGGGCTGTTTAGAGGCTCCCTCCACCATGAATTGGTCCAAACTGGGGTGGTTAGAGGCTCCCTCCACCATTAATTGGTCCAAACTGGGCTGGTTAGAGGCTCCCTCCACCATTAATTGGTCCAAACTGGGCTGGTTAGAGGCTCCCTCCACCATGAATTTGCCCAAACTGGGCTGGTTAGAGGCTCCCTCCACCATGAATTGGTCCAAACTGGGTTTTTTAGAGGCTCCCTCCACCATGAATTTGCCCAAACTGGGCTGGTTAGAGGCTCCCTCCACCATGAATTGGTCCAAACTGGGGTTTTTAGAGGCTCCCTCCACCATGAATTTGCCCAAACTCTGCTGGTTAGAGGCTCAATCCACCCTGATTTTCAAAACAAATGTTGGTGCCAACCTCAACTTACTACAAGGGCCAAATTCACTGCTGGTGACAAGCTCTCCTCACTGCAAGTGCCAAATACACATGTTTCAAGGTGTTTTCCTACTGTCAGAGAGGTGGTATTGAGTGTGTAAAGTGTGTAGTTGTTAGGCTGTGATGTTGGGGTAATAGAGGGTCTTTGGTGTGTTAGATGCCCCCAGACATGCTTCCCCTGCTGTCCCAGTGTCATTCCAGAGGTGTTGGCATCATTTCCTGGGGTGTCATAGTGGACTTGGTGACCCTCCAGACACGGATTTGGGTTTCCCCCTTAACGAGTATCTGTTCCCCATAGACTATAATGGGGTTCGAAACCCGTTCGAACACACGAACATTGAGCGGCTGTTCGAATCGAATTTCGAACCTCGAACATTTTAGTGTTCGCTCATCTCTATTCTTTATTACTTATGTAAATGAATTTTCTAGCAGGACTGGGGGCATCCCCTGCACTTAAACAGCACTGGGGATGTCTCCAGTGCTGCTTGAAAACTCCTCCAGCAACGATCTCTGTCTTCTTCTCCGCTTCTGCCTCTTTTCTTGCGCGCCTCTTCTTTTCATGTGCGGACTGCACATGCAGAACAGGAGAAGCCACAGGAAAATGGCTGACTGCGCCAACTATGCCTTTCTTAAGGATATTCCTAGGTGTATTTAGTTTAAAAAGGGATTCTAATGATAAAATCCCTATTATACCTGCAACCAGTGCAATCACTGATTGCGAGCATTAGTGCCAGGTACCCACTTTAAAATATCCACTTAAAATATCCACTTTAAAATACAGAGAAGAGCTGCCAGCTATGGAACTGAACATCCCCTATATTTAAATACCACTGCATGCACTGTATTATTACAATAGATATCAGGAATAGGTTATTGTAATTTAGTTTGTGCTTATTCACTGGATAGCTTTGATAATGTTAGAAACTGAAACACAAAGATTTTTCATTCTGTACATTTTAGAGTTTCAACTTTCTGGCATAACAGTTGCACAATTTGGAACAAAATAATTTTTGCCGGATTTTATTCATTTGTGCCCCTTACTTCACGTGTCCAGAAAGTGAGCATGTTGAGGGGATATTGGCATGGTCCCACAATTTAACAAATTTCCTATAATTTATGCCATAAACTGGTTTAAATTATACCTTAACTCCAACTCCTTACCCAGGCGCAGAGGAAATCAAGATTGATGTAAGGAAAGTCTTCCCCAAAGTATACTAAAGAGCTGTATATATGTCAATTTTCAATTATTATACATTGATTACAATTAGAAACATGCATTCAGAATACCCTTTTAATATATTGTTTAATGTATGGATGAGTTCTATGTTAACGTTTAACCCCTTAAGGACCAGGCCATTTTTTGGTTTCGCATTTTCGTTTTTCCCTCCTCACATTTCAAGAGCCATAACTTTTTCATTTTTCAGTTCACAGAGTCACATGATAGCTTATTGTTTGCGGGACAAATTGTACTTTGTAATGGCACCATTCAATATGCTGTGCAATGTACTGGGAAGCTGGAAAAAAATTCAGAATGAGGCGCAATTGGAGAAAAAATGCATTTGCGCCATTTTCTTATGGGTTTAATTTTTACAGCATTCACTGTTTGGTACAAATGTCATGTTACCTGTGTTCTACGTGTCAGTACAAACGCGGTGATACCAAATTTATATAGTATTTGAAATTTTTTGATACTTTTAAAAAAAATGATAAACTTTGCAAAATAGAAAAAAAAATTTGTGTCATCATGTTCTAACACCTGTAACTTTTTCATATTTCCATGTATGGAGCTGGTTGTGGTGTCTTTTTATGCGGGACAAGATGACTTTTCTATTGATACCATTTGGGGAAAGATCCGATGGTTTGATCACTTTTTATTCAATTTTTTATAGGAGGCAAAGTGTTGAAAAAAACACTTTTTGGCTGTTTTTATTTTTTTTGCCGCTACGCCGTTTGCAGTACGGGATAAATGTTTTAATATTCTAATAGTTCAGGCATTTTGGAGCGCAGGGATACCTAATATGTTTATGTTTAATGTTCTTTAATTACTTTTATAGCTGATCTAGGGAAAGGGGGGTGATTTGAACTTTTATATTTTTTTTATTTTTTTAATACTTTTAAAAACTTTTTTTTTCTTCTTTTACATTTATGATCAGACCCCTTAGGTACCTTGAAACCTAGGGAGTCTGATCGCTCATACTATTCACTGCAATACTACAGTATTGCAGTGAATAGGAAAATCGCAGCACTTCTATTAGACGATGCCTCTGGCATCGTCTAATAGATCTAGTGCAGAGACAAGCCTGGAAGCCTTCAATAGGCTTCCGGCTGTCATAGCAACCGATCACCGCCCTCTTGTGACGTTCAGGAGGGCGGCGATCGGCAAAACATGGCGGCGCCCATGCCGCTGGCGCCGTTTACACACTGCGGTCACGTTTGACCGCAGTGTGTAAAGGGTTAACAGCAGCGATCGGCTCGGGCACTGACCGCTGCTGTTAGTGGCAGGTCCTGGCTGTATTATACAGCCGGCATCTGCCGTGTATGGAGCGAGCTCAGCGTGTGAGCTCGCTCCATACATCCCCATGCGACCCATGACGTACAGTTACGTCAAGGGTCGCTAAGGGGTTAATATATAGTTGGATACAACATTGAAAACCAGAAGCATTTCTTCCTAAGCCCTTATTTAAATTTACGTATGATGATACATTCCTTTAGGAAAAAAAAAAAAAACAAAAAAAAACTTTATTCTCAGCACTGGCTGCTTTGTAATGAGCAAAGTCAATGACAAGAATCAGTGTTAGGGCAAGGAGATTGCCAATAAAATATAGCATCATTTAAGTCTTTTAAAAAACAATAAAATCTATGAGGCAAATGAAAAACTAATGTGCAGTCTTGAAAAATACTGGCTGGCCATGCCTTGAATGAAGAGTAGAAAATTTTATCCTCAAAGGCGATTCTTTGTGACACTATAGAGAGATTCAATAGGCAGAGATTTAGGAATGTGCATGTGGCGTATGATATCATTTAACCCCTTCATGACCATACCAAACACACTGACCACCCGACGGCTGTAAATCTGCAGTTGTAAATTGAGTTTCACGAAACAGATGACACAACTTGCTGTATGACAGTCTTCACATGACAGTTCCAATAAATATTACAGCACAAATCTACAAATTTACAACTAATAGCATCAAATTTATCTTTTTACAATTTGAAATTATCATTATTAGTATTGCATATATGTCATATTGAATGATATCACTACTTAGAGTGTGGTAATTGAATATAATTAAGATATATGTATTGTGCATAATAATTCTTTATTCTTTATTCACATTGTTATGTTACTTCCATAGTACTAAAAGAATACTTGGGCAGAATTGTGTCATCCACAAAAGCTTCAGGGTTCTTGTACTTTTGATTTTTTTCAGTAAGGACAAAAGTGTCCTGTGGGTTAGGGCCCCTTCACACGGATTTTACGCTCCATGTATTCTGTACATTTTACATGTGTAAAAATACACGTGTAAAATGTAGTTAGCCATTGAGTTCAATGGCATGTTTGTATAATGCGCGTCTTTTTGCGTGCATGCAAAAAGACGCCCATTATACGAACATGCCATTGAACTCAATGGCTAACTACATTTTACATGTGTATTTTTACACGTGTAAAATGAAAAAAATGATCGGAGCGTCTACAGAATATACGGAGCGTAAACTCCGTGTGAAGGGGCCCTTAGAGTTGTCCAAGTTAGTACAATTTGAGTCTGCAAAGATATGGTGAAAGGCAGATAGGAGGAGTATACTATAAAAGAAAGAAAATGTCTTTCTCTTACTTTAAGGCTAGAAAACCCACTTTCCATCCACCATGGAAGGTTGTGAGTAATTCTAGTGTTACATGAAGGATGTAGGATTTCTAGGAATTGTCACCAAAGCTATAAAACTTTTCACACTTCGTACTCAATGTGGACTTTTTGGTAATTCAGTCCTATTGTCTATTTTGTTTTATGATATAAATTTATTTCTCTAGCAATGTAAGTATTAGAGCTGCTGACTAAGCTAGTTTGAAGCCTAACGAGACCTAAAGGCCCCTCAGCAAAAGAAGATTGCAAAGGACACATGATAAACGGAGAACCTATCACTGTTTGCATTGAAGCCTAGGGCCTTCGAGATACGCCACTTAACAGAAGGTCCAACTATGCCCCTACTTAGAGTTGCTTTAAGAACCTGTTCTGTTCATTGTAAAAAAGATCTGAAAATTTATTTGATCCGTCTCTTCAGTCTTGTCATATCAACTCAGGAATGATGAAAAAGCATGGACTGTTCCACACAAGTTCTCCACAGGATAGGACACAAATTGTTACTGTTACTGTCGGTGATTATATAGTGCCTATTACAGTTATAAATAACAGTGCAGCCTCCCTGCTTACATAGGAGAATATATAGAGAAAGATGATCACAACTACCTTCTAGCAGGCAGATATGGTACTGGTTCTAGCTGCCCACGTGATGCAGTATTGAGACATCATGGGATTGATAGCAGAGCACAGAAAAGATAAATCTGAAAATCATATGGGGTCTCATTAAAAGCAGACAGGATGCTGAACTGCAATGAAATGGTCCAGAATCTCAGTTTAGCTACTGTTGCTTTAAAGTTATTATGCTGACCTGGACTTCTGAAGTATTCAGAGTTTTCTTAGGCTTACCCAATTAGAAATTGAGGAGGTATATTTAAACCCACTTCTTTCTCAGCCATGTGGCTGGAATTTATTTGTAACTAGTGAGTTTGATCATGTGTAACTACCTAATAACTATCTACTTAAGTAACTAACAAACTAATAACTGGGAATCCTCTTGTCTTCTTACTTTAGCTCCAATATTACCTCTTGGAACTGACTTTTATTTAAACCAGCTTACTATGTAAGCGGCCACAAGAAAATGGCCGCGGGCATGCGCAGTCGGCTCTGCCCAAGGCCCGATGGAAGAGCCGACTGCGCATGCCTAGAAGTTTGAAACTCAAGATGGAAGAAGACGCAGAAAGAGGCATTCTAGACGAAGATAAAGGCATCGCTGGACATTTCTCTCTCAGCATTGGAAATGCCCCCAGTGCTGTTTGAGCACTGTGGACCGCCCCCAGTGCTATCAGAGAACTCATTTGCATACAGAAGAAAACCAGGATTTCTACTGAACAGCAGTGTGGAGAAGACATCTAAAGGTAGGAGAAGAATATCCTTTCTTAAGGCTATTCCTACGTGTTAGGAATAAAATGGGATACCAATGATTGGATCCCTTTAACCTCTTGCTCCCATAGACTTTATACATCAGAGGGTGGTCCCTCTCTTGTTCTGAAAGGATGTACTGGCAAGTCCTTGCAATTTTAAGCAGCTGCAAAAGGGGACATGGGGACACAATGTAAAAAATGACAAAAAAATAAATGAAAGAAATAGAAAAGTAAGCAATAAAAATTAAAGTAAAATGATTTTTAAAAAGTTACAAAAAACACACACCCACATCACACATACCCATCCACAATACAAGATAAGAATTTCTGTAATGGAGTAATTTGAATCTATACCTGAAAAGCGTATAATAGCGATTTATTCAACCAATATGTAAGGATATATAAACTAGTTAGTAATGTCTTCAAGAGCCTCATTGTGTTCTATCGGAGCAAGAGTGTCTAGTCTATACATCCAATACATTTCCCTTTCTGAGAAGTTTGAATTGATTATTAACATCTAAATAGATTTGATCAATTGGGGTAATAGTAAAACCCTTAAAATTACTGCCGTATGTCTTGAAATGCTATGCTTCTGATAACTATTGTTTAATTGGTGTTTGTTTTGTCTTTGACGCAAATGGTTGTACGAGCCACGCGCTATAGTCCGCCTGCAAATTCTAATATGTAAATAATAAAGGATAAAGAGCAATCTAAACGCCTTTTGATTGGAAATATTTCTCCTGTGGCCCGATTTTTAACATTAGTAATGTGGTGTTTTATGCTAAGACAACATTTACATCTATTATGACCACATCTAAAACTGCCCCTAAGGGTATTTGAGGTTTTTCTCAATAGACTACTTTTTAACACTTTCTTCTGTTTTTTTTGTTGTTTACTTTTGTAGTATAAGAAAGAGGACTTGTCTGAAAAGCAGAAAGCATGACGGAAGATAGCTGCCATCATGGTTTTTTTTGGGTTTTTTTTTACATGGGAGTGAATACAGATAGGCCCCAGATGAAGGCGACTCCATCTGCATCTGTCATTTAAAGTGTGTTGCCCTCATCCTGTCATGGGTAAGAGCAATGCAAATTAAATTATAGTAGTGTGACCATTGACAGTCTTGACACAGTATATAAAAATAACTCTATTGTTTCTGTAAAAGAAATTGGGGATACCACATAGATAGATAGATAAATAGATAGATAGTTGGCCAAAAGTATTGGCACCCCTGCAATTCTGTCAGAAAATGATAGCAAGCATAAACTCTTTGGTATTAATATCTTCATTTATTTTGCTTGCAATGAAAAAACACAAAAGAGAATGAAAAAAAAGTCAAATCATTGATCATTTTACACAAAACTCCAAAAATGGGCCGGACAAAAGTATTGGCACCCTCAGCCTAATACTTGGTAGCACAACCTTTAGACAAAATAACTGCGAACAACCGCTTCCGGTAACCATCAATGAGTTTCTTACAATGCTCTGCTGGAATTTTAGACCATTCTTCTTTGGCAAACTGCTCCAGGTCCCTGAGATGTGAAGGGGGCCTTCTCCAAACTGCCATTTTGAGATCTCTCCCCCACATTTGTTCTATGGGATTCAGGTCTGGACTCATTGCTGGCCACTTTAGAAGTCTCCAGTGCTTTCTCTCAAACCATTTTCTAGTGCTTTTTGAAGTGTGTTTTGGGTCATTGTCCTGCTGGAAGACCCAGGACCTCTGAGGGAGACCCAGCTTTCTCACACTGGGCCCTACATTATGCTGCAAAATTTGTTGGTAGTTTTCAGACTTCATAATGCCATGCACACGGTCAAGCAGTCCAGTGCCAGAGGCAGCAAAGCAACCCCAAAACATCAGGGAACCTCCGCCATGTTTGACTGTAGGGACCGTGTTCTTTTCTTTGAAGGCCTCTTTTTTTTTTTCTGTAAACTCTATGTTGATGGCTTTTCCCAAAAAGCTCTACTTTTCTCTCATCTGACCAGAGAACATTCTTCTCAAACGTTTTTGGCTTTCTCAGGTAGCTTTTGGCAAACTCCAGCCTGGCTTTTTTATGTCTCTGGGTAAGAAGTGGGGTCTTCCTGGGTATCCTACCATACAGTCCCTTTTCATTCAGACGCCGATGGATAGTACAGGTTGACACTGTTGTACCCTCGGACTGCAGGGCAGCTTGAACTTGTTTGGATGTTAGTCGAGGTTCTTTATCCACCATCCGCACAATCTTGCGTTTAAATCTCTCATCAATTTTTCTTTTCCGTCCACATCTAGGGAGGTTAGTCACAGTGCCATGGGCTTTAAACTTCTTGATGACACTGCGCACGGTAGACACAGGAATATGCAGATCTTTGGAGATGGACTTATAGCCTTGAGATTGCTCATGCTTCCTCAGAATTTTGCTTCTCTAGTCCTCAGACAGTTCTTTGGTCTTCTTTCTTTTCTCCATGCTCAATGTGGTACACACAAGGACACAAGACAGAGGTTGAGTCAACTTTAATCCATTTCAACTGGCTGCAAGTGTGATTTAGTTATTGTCACCACCTGTTAGGTGCCTCAGGTAAGTAACAGGTGCTGTTAATTACACAAATTAGAGAAGCATCACATGATTTTTCAAACAGTGCCAATACTTTTGTCCACCCCCTTTTTTATGTTTGGTGTGGAATTATATCCAATATGGCTTTTTGACAATTCTTTTTGTGGTTTTTCATTGAAGACAAATTAGATGAAGATAATAATACCAAAGAATATGTGATTGCAATCATTTTCTGGAAGAATATTAGTATTATCTGACAGAATTGCAGGGGTGACAATACTTTTGGCCAACACTGTAGATACTAAGATAAACATTCCTGTTTTGCAGTTCTATTCCTTTTGAATTTATGTACTGCTAATAATAGGGAGCTGTTATACTATAATTTTATATTGTCATAAAAATAGACTACTTACATCAGCGGTTCCATACTCTGCCAGTCTCACTACATTACTGCCAACTATGTCATAAGTGTTAGCATTTAAAAAATTATAAGCATCTTTCCCAAGTACAAACTGACAACAGATTTTTTATGTACTGCACCTTCATCCCTAAAGTATTATTTTTCGCTGTAAGTGGAAATTATTATCACAAAAATGTTGTAGTCATATTTATTAACACAGTATTAGGTAACATCTTGAAATGTCTATCTGATATCATTCCCAAAATGTACAGATTTGCTCATTTTGCATAATAATTAATGTCATTTAAAGAGATTTCCACGTTATGGATATTGATGACCTATATTCAGGATAGCTGATATGGAATCCAGGCACTCAATTTAGAAATTTTATTATGATGCAATCCAAAAAAGTCATATGATAATGCTTTCGGTCCTTAGAGGACCTTCATCAGACCAGATTGCTGTTGAAATAGTAGATTAGGAAGGATGGAGAAAATGGAAGAAAGCAGTAATCCTGTTAAGAAAATTATGTCAATCCATGATGGATTCATTCAGTTGTATGCAAGGGGGTAACAGAGAGAATGAAGCTGGAAGCACAACTCTATTCTCTGTGTAGTGGCTAAGCTGGGTTGTTGGAGCTTAGCTCCCGTTCAAGTGAATAGCAGGTGGACCAGAGTAACTAAGTGTGGCCATAGTTAAACAGCAAGTGGACTCCCACTGATCCGATAAAGGTGACCTATCCTGAAAAAGGGCCATCAATATTCACTGGTCCAGTGGCAGAGCCTTAAATTCCTTTGGAGAGAGGAAGCTTTCATAAACTTCTCAGGCCCAAATTCTCTAGTACGACAACTTTGTCCAGCAGGAGACATGGGAAGAATATGCAAATCTGTCTCCCAAGATGTAAACAGGGAGACAGTGCCTCTGTTTGCTGCCCTCTATAGCAAGCAACCCTGAACAACATGCCCGACTTCCCAGAAGCCTTTGCTGCATGATGCGAGGTTATAACCAAATCAGTTTCTCAGCTACGGACGGCACCATTTCTGTTTCTTTGGACGTCATCAGTGCAGCATAGAGAGAACTGATTTGGTTTAAGAGAGAGGCTGTGAGACCAGATTGTGGGGATAACGTCACTCCTTAGGGAGAGACCACCTGCTATAGAGGGCAGCAAACAGAGGCACTGTCTCCCTGTCTCAAAAATAAATAGATGAATAAATAATAAATAAATAGATGAATTAAATAGATTGATGAATCCAAACAAATGCAGAGATAATTTAGTAAAATGTACACTGTATAGGATTCAGCCAATCAACGCTGGTTCTGCAGGAGGGTTGCTGCAATACTATGCTGCGGGTCTATCATTCTCCCCGCACCATGTCCTACTCCTTCCACTTTGCTTTTAGGGCCGGTTCTCCTTAGCGCTTGCCTCCTGTCCAGAAGGAGTCTGCAGGAGAACCCCCCCCCCAAATGGAATATCAGCGCAACTACAAGCGCTGGACAGTTAAGCACACGGACCCCATAGCATATAATGGGCTCTGTGTGCTTGCTGCGCACTGCCCGCATGAATCATTCGCGGCAAGTACACGGAGCCCATTATATGCTATGGGGTCCGCGTGCTTAACTGTCCAGTGCTTGCAGTCGGAGTCTAAGATCGGACCACAATGAAGACTGCTGAGGTCCGATCTTAGACTCTGCCTCGTCACAGACGAGCCTCTAGCAGAGCCAGCGTTGATTGGCCGAATGCTGTACACTGTATATTGGCATTCGGCCAATCAACGCTGGTCAATGCATTCCTATGAGAAAAAGTCAGCTATCGCATAACCTCAAGCTGCCATCTCTCCGGACTAGCTCATTTAATAGAGCATGTGATTTTGGACACAAATGCCCTTTATTTAACAATGTTGTAGTTTTATGCCTGAAAATCTCTATAAGTTTCCTGCCACTAGGTGTCTCCCTTGGAGTTAATTTGCTGTTCACTTCCTGTTACTAGGGAACTTCCATTCATAAAAATATATAGGGTGAGGGAGAGGGAAAAACACAGCCCACTTACATCGGGTAATGAAGTGATATTAAACACTCACATCCTTCCTGTAGAAAAAGTGGTGCACGGATGGAGCTCCTTGGTCTGGAGCGCTTACACAGCAAGGATACTTGAAGATAGAAATCCAGCAACCAGCAGCTTCATAAAATCTTGTTTTTATTGATTAATCCAATTTAAAAATTACTAATGAATCCAAAACTTCCATTCATAGTTCAAACTGTGAAACAAGATGTGTTCACAATGAGTGGAAAAGTCGATTCTCTCTTCACACAGTGAATGAAGAATGGAGGGGCTAATTTTCCTCCACACATATCTGCAACAGTTCTCCCTGCTTGCACATTGGACTGAGAGCATCTTACAGCTTACAAATGTAGGAAAGTTCTACTGTGTACTTGTATCTACTTCTGACTACTTCTAGACAGCAAACAATTTTCCTGATTTCTTATTCTCTGTCAGGATTCTATTTAGCTGCATGATGCCCTGTATGCGCAGTTCCCAATGTCCCTGAATCACCTATGTTTTGAAGACTTTGGCGTTTCTCATGTATTTATTTCCTATTTTATAGTTACTTATGGCAGGATTACATGTAAAACCAGTAGCGATAGTAGTAATACATAGTGGCAAGTGAAGAACGCAGTTAGGATTCATTAATAGGCAAACAGTCAAGGATTCCAGTTAGTACAACAGGACTGCTAGAAATGTATCCTCCCTGTCCAGACAGTGTTTTGTAATTTTAACATGATATAGAAGAATAAAAGTTGTGTTTTATTCACTCTTGCGTTGGCTGGATCCACTTCTCACTTTGGTATTTTGTTAGGATGACATACTGTATTTTGGATATATTGACAATTTGCTTGAATATATACAACTTGTTATTACTATTTTTGTTATTATGTGCACATTTTTATGTTTTGATATGCTTTATACTTAGTAGCGTCTGAAGAACGCCACTCTGGCTGAAAACATTTACATATCTCTACTCTTTTTTGATGTATTGTTTGACATATCCTTTCCTTTGCACTGAATTGGTGATAAGTAAAGGAACTATTATTTAATTTAAAATTGGAGTTTTGAAGTCTCTATTATTACTACATTGATGGGTTGGGACCCTACTTCATCTCCCTTGAAGATTTGTTGTATCTTAAGTGCTGAACCCCAACACCTACCAAAGCATCCTAGATGGCTCCTCGCCAACTTCATTGGGCAGCGACAATTGTACCAAGTTGCTGCTCTGCAGTTAGAACAAAGAACATATTGTCCCTGTATGGCACTTTTCCATAATCTGGTGGTTTGCCGCTTTATTAAGCTGTATAGTCACTTAAAAGAGATGCTTCTCATGGCTGGAAAGGTCTCTGTGCATTTTAGCCATTCTTATGTCACAAAAACACTTCGCTCACTTTGCAGCTACAAAATAGTCTGCCTTTTCACTGTAACATGCCGACTCGGTGGAACTCCATCTTAAATATGCTGGAGTATCTGTGTGAGCAACAGAAGGTGGTAAACGATTACTACATGTAGCAAACCACTTGGACACTGTGTTATTTCTAGATATGTAATTGAAATATCCTGAGGGAAGTGTGTTGGCTTCTCAAGCCCTTTGAAGAGGCCACCAAATTTGTCACCAGGAAAACTGAAGCATCAGTGATGAGATCACTCTATTGTATATCTTAAAGGAAATATTTACATTTAAGCAAGGCAGAAAGGAAAAGGAGAAACAGTTTCCATCTCTTCATCGACGACATTGCCTTGGGTTGATGTAGGAGGAAAATGGTCAGGGTTATTATGGTGGAGGTACACCATAAACAAGAAGAGGAGGGGAGAAACTCTCACTTGAGTGTAGAGGGAGCCCTTATTATGTCACACACTCAGCCAGGGCAGGAGGCTGACCTAGTTATTCCAAGATGATGATGAGTTATTCCAAGAGGATGCACAATTTTCTTTGAAAAAGCAGTTTTTATGCAAATTCGGCAATGGATTCATGTTAGAGCCAAGAAACCTAAGGCACATGTGCAGGAATGTGCAAGGAATAGGCTATCAATCAAGTATAAAGTTTCAAACCTGGAGACAGGGACTCCACAGTACTTCATCCTCAATTTCATATTTCTAAATACTGCTTTTTCAAGGAAATGGTCCATCTATTGAACCATCTAAAGGCATGATGGTGCTCAGTATATTCTCCCTTAGAGTGCACTAGGACTAGTTTAAAAACTAAGTTTCCTGGTGACAGGGATCGCTCCATGCTATGCAAGTATAACTTTGATGTATGACACTATGCTAGGTACACATCCATCATTTACATGTTACATAGTTACATAGTTGATGAGGTTGGATAAAGACCTTAGTCCATCAAGTCCAACCTATAACCCTACAATCCCTACAGTGTTGATCCGGGGAAAGGCAAAATAGGTGACTGCACATTATAATATAGTATTAGGAATATGAATAATATAGGCTATAAATGTTAATTGATGGAAGAGCTACAGTATATGTAACATAGAGAAAAAGTAGAATATAGAAGTTTTTTAATGGTATAAAAACAAAGACATTTCCAGGGGCAAAGAATACATTTCTAAAACTAGTGTTTCCCCTAGAGTTAGCTTCTATGGAGCATCTACACCGAGAATCATAACTGATCTATGGACAGCTGTTTGAAAATATCAGGACTACTCAATACTAGCCATTTTATGTACTACACCATACTGGAGAATTCAAAGGATTATTATAAGAGTGCAAAGACTTCTTGTGCACTAAGTATTCATGCCAGTGTCCCTTGGCGATGCATCACAGACTGATTGATAGCTGCCCTCACTTAAGGCTTCACAGCGACATTTTCCATATTTACACTCGCCACATTTATTTCTTTAGGGTGTGTACAAAAAATAAAAATAGAGCAAATATAAAGACAACAATTCAAATACTGTGCATAGAGGAATACAAGGCACAAGAAAGCCTACAATACAGCCTAGTGGAAAGACCTCTGTGTTCACAGGCATCTGTTTAAGTGCTGATTGACAGATTAATCTCTTCTGTAGAGAAAGACTTTTTCAGCCGGTCTCACCTTCTGCTGAAGCCTTTGCCTCCTTGACAAACGCACACACAAAATTTTGTGGAGAGCTTTATTGCTAGTCTAACAAGAAAAGACAGTTGAGATTCATTCACTGAACCATGGTAAAAGCATTGAAGGGAAAGAGTGACTATGCCCTAAAATGATACCACATTTTAGGAGATGAGACAATTAACGCCCTTGAAAGTTTCTATGTGTTAACGCTGATGCCTAATCCAATAAAATATATCAAAGTGTTAGAATAATCTGTTTCTTTCCCTTAGGCAATACTACTTGAAACCATCACCTTATCTTTCTTTTGTTAAATATCTCGTGTCTATGGGAAAAAATACATAAACAGAATCTAAGACCTCCTTAATTTTTTATGTATTGAGCTGATATAATTTCACTTTTAATGTATTTCTTCCATGCGCAAGCACTCTTCATTTTGTCCGGTGAGCACGACAAGCTTTAATCGGTTAACAGAGCCATTGCATTATATATTGTGGCTCTATTGGCAGAGCTGTGTACATGTTATTAGACAGCAGCCTTATCTCTGAATGCATGCTTTCAGCACAATACATCCTCTTGTCAGTGGGTTTAATCCTAGATTGCTACTTCATAGCATGCGCCATCTCTTACTGCAGACAAATATATTCAGATAGCTGCCATGATTACATTATACAACACCACATATTTGATGTGTTACCTTATGTGACTTATTGGTTATAATATTACACAAGACTAGGGTTCATATAATTAGGCCACGTGGGCATACATGACCAGAAATGAACTTGGTCCATGTAAACCAACACGTGCTATTGAACAATGTAACAGAACAGATAGAGAATAATCTTGAATGTAAGTTTCAGGAACTTTGTAGAAGGATCCAGATGTCTTACAAAGTAGAATTTACATAATTTCCTTGCTATCCTCTTAGCATTTGGAAGCGGTATATCTTCAATTACAAAATTACAAGTCTTTCCTACTAAGTTTTTAAGCTCACTACAATTCCGTGCCCAGATTTCATTTGGCATCAAGCATTCTGGCAAAGGCAGTTTAGTAGCACACAGATTCTGTATTAGCAATGAACACTATGTGGCTCTATGGTGACAAAAGCATCACTTGCCAATGGAAATATGTTCAGCTGAAAATGTATCAGCATACTTTAGAAATGTTCTTGTAGACTACTGCAGGTATTCAATCTTATTGAATTTTTCCAATGATAATACATTATTTTCCATATGATGTGTCTAAGTTATAAAAGTGGAGGATATAATAATGAATATTTTTTGTTTTGCTGCATGGTGGACATGAAAGTTGTGCACTTGTACCGGAGCCCAGTATTATCTGCTATCACCTTAATACTCCCCCATCACTAATATGCCTTAACTTTGGGAGAGGATTTATGAAAATGGTGTCAAGGTGCTGGTGCCAGTGTCTTTGATCAGAGACAGTTCTGATCATGACAATTACGTCTCAGATGATGTAGTTGTATCTGAAAGACTGTTTTACTTTCACTTTCGGTTTTCAGGACTGATTTGGTTGCCATGGTAGCTGGCAGTCTTCTGAAGACTCCCAGACTTGCCAGTGCTATGGCACCTTAGAGCAATTAATATAGCCGAGTCTCCATAGACTGCAATATAGTATTACAATTTATAGTATGAAATTAACCCATAAGAAAATGGCTCAACTTCTGTTTTTTCAGTTCCATTCGATTTTTCTCTAGTTTCCCTATACATCACGCAAAATATTAAATGATACTATTGTGAAATACAGTTTGTCCTGAAAAAAATCAAACCTCCAAATATGCATTTTGGAAGATGCAGAGTAAGGTTAAAAAACATTAAAGACAAAAATTGCCTTGGTCTTGAAAGTGTTGAAGGGTTTGGACACTTTCAGACCAATATTGAGAAACGAATGTTATTGTTTGTATAATAAAAAGCTATAAAATTTTCTTATATACTTTCTATATCAATTCCTCATGATTTTCTAGATTTTTTTTTTTTTATTGAATGTAGATTGTGAGCTGTGTATGTCTTTGTAGAATGGGAGGAAATCCACACAAACACGGGGAGAACATACAAACTCCTTGTAGATGTTGTTCCTGACAGGATATGAACCCAGGGCTCCAGCGCTGTCAGGCTGCAGTGCTAACCACCGAGCCACCGTGTGGCCCCTCATTTCACTAGATCTTTGCTTGTTGCATTCATTCTGTCACTTCTAATGGGTACAGTTCTGACCATTAGGTGGAGAAGTTAGCTTGCTTAAATCTCTATACATCAATTTTTTATATTTGACTTTTAAATATTACAGAAATTGAAGTCACAAAAATTATCACAATCTCACCCCTGTGAGTGGATGGCATAGAAAGTGGAATAACCTCTCAGGACAGCAAAACTGACTTTAAAAATAACCCCTATCATAAATCTGCTTCTCTGTTCTTTTTGTGATTATTACTCTTTAAATCTGATATTATTATTATTATTATTATTATTATTATTTGTCAGTTATTCACACAATATAAAATGAAGTAATGGGAAAAGAAACAGCTTAAAAATTGATAAGACAGGTGGCAAATGTACAAAATTCACCACAGTGATAGACACCGTGTGATAGATTTGATGCTTTTTGATAGACATGTTACCCCTCGTTCTCTCACATCTGCGTTCGGTAATCCGTTAAGGGAGTCTGCATGGGGAACCCCCGAACGGACTATCGAACACATTTGCAAGCGCTGTGCAGTGAAAGCACACGGACTCCATAGACTGTAATGGGGTCTGTGTGCTTGCCACGAGATCTCCACATGAATCATGTGGAGAGGAAAGTAGATTGTGAACTACTTTCCTGTCCACATGTTCTGTGCGGAGATCTCGCAGCAAGCACATGGACCCCATTACAGTCTATGGGGTATGTATGCTTTCACTGTAACACCGCTTGCCAGTGCGTTTGCTATTCTGTTCGGGGGGGGGGGGGGGGGGGGTCCACATGCAGACTCTCTCGAACGGAATGCCAAAGCAGATGTGAATGAGGGGTTAGACACTTTTCTATTCTTTCCACTATCTTGGATAACTTTTGCAAATCTCTACAAACCCCAACTCTTTACATCGTTCAATAAGTGCTGCTCCATTGATCCTAGTTCAGTTGGAATTTTTTCCTCTAGCCCCTATCATTATTGCTGAAACTAGAGAAAAGGATGTATACTAATTCTTTTTTTGCAAATTGAGTACAAATTCTGACAAACTCAGCTTAGTAAATCTCTCCCTTTCTGTTTGTATGAATGCATAACTAAATGGTGTACATTGTTCAATCATTTGAGAAAGTATGGCTCCACATTTCTAATAGTCACAGGTTAAAATACAAGTCCACCTTTACTGAGATTTGCAAAATGTTTAAAGGGATCCTATCACTCAGACACAATTTTTTCTAAGTACCATGTCGGAATAGCCTTAAGAAAGGCTATTCGTCTCCTACCTTTAATCGTCTTCTCTGCGCCGCTGTTTGCCTACAATCCCGTTTTTTTCTCGGTATGCAAATTAGCTCTCTCACAGCACTGGGGGCGGGCCCCAGCACTCAAACAGCACTGGGGGCGTCCCCAATGCTGTGAGAGAACTTTCTCCAGAGCCGCCTCCATCTTCGTCAGCAGCGTTCTCTTCAGCCTCTTCTTCCGGCAATGGCTTGTAATTTCTAGGCCCCAGACATTAGGCAGAGCAGACTGCCCATGCCCACATACCACAAGAACATGGCCGCTTGCACATTATTGTAAGCGGCCATTTTCTTGTGGCCTGTGGGCATGCGCAGTCTGCTCTGCCCAAGGCCCGAGGCCTAGAAGTTACAAGCCACCGCCGGAAGAAGAGGCTGAAGAGGACGTTGCTGACAAAGATGGAGGCGGCACTGGAGAAATTTTTGTAATAATATTTTATATGTAAATGTTACGCTCCACAAAATGGCAAAAACTGAAAACTTTAGCTCTTCCCACAAAAACTAAGATCTCACACAATTCAGTTAATTAAGTTATAAGTCTGGGAAAGTGGTGATGCAAAAAAAATTATCACAAAAAGGGTTTTACTTTACAAAAGTAGTAAAACAAAAAATAATATACTAGTCAATAATAATATTGTATAATGATATTGAACAAGCAACTAGATTTATCAGGTTAAGCTGTAATGTGGTTGGTGCAACATTTATAGAATAAAAAGACAAAATTGAAGATTTTTGTTTTTTTATTTCTTCTCTGAAATAGTTAATACAAGTTAGCCTTCATACAGTTACGTTGATGGGAAAATAAAAGCATTAAAGCTCTTTGGTATGTTGATGTAAGAATGCAAGAAATGGTTTGGTCACTAAAACCCAAAAGAGGCTAGTCACTAAAATGCACAGTATTCATTCTATATGTAAATGGACTATAAAAATGTTGTTAAAGGAGTTTTCTCATTAAGGCTGGGTTCACACGAGGGTTTTTGGGCCGGATTTTGACGCGGAATCAGCTTCCAATTGAATTCAATGGCTCCCTTTTTCCACGAGTAGTTTGTTCCCGCTCATGATAAAAAAGAAGCGACATGCCCGTTCATGCCCATTCATCCGGGCAGTGTGCAGCAAGCACACGGAGCCCATTATAGTCTATGGGGTCCGTGTGCTTTGATAGCACATCGCTTGCAATTGCGATTTTATTCCGTCCGGAGGTGCCCATGCAGACTCCTACCAGACAGAATACGAGCGCTAGTGTAACGCAACCCCTAGCTTCCTCTAGTACTAACAATTAATCATTGGGGGGGGGGGGGGTGTTAGATTCCATACCCATGATGATCAGCTGACTGACTGTCAGGATGGCTCCATTTCTAAAAGAAGTTGACATTATAAAAAAACCCTCTTTATATGATTAAATGGTTTGCTTTCCATTGCCCAATAACTGGAAATTGGTCGCCATCATACTTGGCCATATTCCAAGCTTCTCTTTGCCTTGAAGAGCTCCTTCTGACACATTCTGTATAACTTTCATATTGAATTTCATTAAAGAGAAAACAAAACTGAAATCATTTCCTACAAATTAGCAGAAGAAAATAAAAATAGCAACAGTATACCAACTAACCCCCCCCCCAAAAAAAAAATTGTCTTTGTTTTCCAAATGAATACAGATATTTTGATAAAATAAACATATTGTGTAATTGACCTACTAAACTGCAATTTTTTTTTTGTCTTTTATAGAAGCTCCAAGGAAACAAGCAAATGATACAAATAATAAAATAGCTGTTACCATAGAAATTATATGTATTTCTCTCTTAATTGGACTATAAGCACAATTTCATGAAGAACTAACATATAAAGAGAATATTTGGTAAAAAAAATAATAGACATGGGGGAAATCTATGAAACTGTCTAGCAGAAAAACTCTCATTATTGCCCATTGCAACCAATCACAGAACACCTTTCATTTCTTATAATGTTCTTAGAAAATTGGAGCTGAACTGTGATATACTGCAATGGACAACAAGGCAGTTTTTATTTTTGACAGTTTTCTATATCTCCCCTATTGTTTTTATAGCACAGAATAAATATGAACATTGTTCGGAGAATATCTAAGGACTGTATTTTTAACTAACTAGTTAGTGACCTGAGCTGTGCTAATAACGGTTTAAAAGGGACTTTTTATGTATTCAGATTAAATTGGCACATGGACTTAGAACCTTATATTAGCCATTTTTTTCTTTAAAAAGTGGTTTTGTCTGAAATAATATTTCAATCTTTTTGGCATGAACCATTTGCTTTGTGCCATGCAGCAAGTTTTTGGATTCTATTCAAGACTTTGACATTGTCTTTTGTAAACATTCTACTTATTCAACACAATGCTGGAAGTTTATTGCACATTGAATTCACTGGCTCATGAAAGGCAGCACAAAATAATGGCACCTAAGCTATACCACGGACATGAATCTTTCAGCTCCATGGAAATGACCTAATAGCAGAATGATGTCGTAAAGGTAACCTATTGCTAGAAAATTACCTATTGTTTGAGGTCTGTATGCTAACATTTTTGATATTTTTTCAATTGTCCAAATTATTATGTATTGATAAAATCCTAAAATATTCCACTTTTTACACTGCATCTATCTATCTATCTATCTATCTATCTATCTATCTATCTATCTATCCATCTATTATCTATCCATCTATCTATCCATCCATCTATTATCAATCTATCTATCTATCTATCTATCTATCTATCTATCTATCTATCTATCTATCTATCTATCTATCTATCTATCCATCCATCCATCCATCTATCTATCTATCAATCTATCTATCTATCTATCTATCTATCTATCTATCTATCTATCTATCTATCTATCCATCTATTAATCTGTTTATTTGATCTATCTATCTATATCTATCTCCTATCTATCTATCTATCTATCTATCTATCTATCTTTCCATCCATCCATCCATCCATCCATTATCTATCTATCTATCTATCTATCTATCTATGAGCTCTAAGTATATAACACAGGTTTCACCAGAGACAATTGGTGATGCCCACAGCTATCTTATGCTTTGCATAGTGATCATTGCACTGATGCAGAGCATGCCCACAAAATTCTGTAGAAATCATTGAATGCTTTTCTGATGAAGCTTTTAAAGTTAAAGCATTGTCGGTTTAGGTGTGCCTAAGACTTACCATTACAAAGAATTCTGAGAGCCTACTGTATATCTACATGTAAATATTACCTGACCTTTGGCCCACAGTTGTCCTTGTCTCAGACCGTTTCTGCTGTGGGGGTTCTGGCAGTAGTCTGCTAGCTGGTCCATGCCTTCAGCTAGGACCCTTTTAAGGGTATATTCACACTGAGTTTTTTGTAGGTGGATTTTGACGCCGAATCCACCTGCAAAAAAGGCTCCCATTCATTTTAATGGGAACCCCTTGCTTTTTTTCCCGCTCGCGTCTTTTTTCAGTTAGCCCTATCTTGCCATGGATTCCGTGGCTGAGTCAGCTGCGGCATCCGCAGCTTGAGACTCACTCCCGATTAGTTGACAGAGAAAATGCAAACAGCGGCACCACTTTTTTTTAGGAAAAATTGACCAGAAGTATGCGGCAATCTCAATAGCAAATAAACGCCTTTCTCAACCCAAACACATTATGGGGAGTAACACTGGGTAAAAAACGCTCCAGTGACTACATGGCTGGGTGCTCTCTGTTATATAATAGAAGAAAGTCCAAAAGTATGCAAAAACGTAGAAAGAAAGCAGGGCACTCACCAACCAGCAGATAAAACTTGACAAAATTTTATTTCATTCCTTTAAAAAACAATGTGGCACTCACATACGGGATTAGATATAGATGAAACAAGGTATAGCAGAAGCGACGATCGTTCGTGCATATTGCACTTCATCAGGCTCCTGATTAGGCCCATTCATTTGAGCCTATTCAGGAGTAAGATGCTGCACTGCATCGACATGTCGTCATAGCTAGCCATGCCGAGAATTCACACGGCGGAAAAGGTTTCCGCCGTGTGAACACACCTTAACTCTGTATGCTAGGATGCATGCTCACACTGCAGCAAACCTCAGGCAGCAGAAAGAAACTGCAAGATGACTGGTGATTGGGTCTTCTCATTGGCATTGAAAAGACAGGGCCCAGGATGTCTTGATGTTTCAGCCACACAATGATGCTGCATAAAAAAAAACACTGGGTATATTGTTAAATAGTATCTATTTTATTACAGTATTTGCAACATAGGCTGAAAGAGATTCTGTATACTGGTTATCTGTATGTATTAGCCAAATAAAAAATGTAATCCAACAGTGTTGATTAAATGGCCTACTTTTATTAAAGTCAGTGTTTTTATTAAAAAAAAATACAAAAGGTTTTATGGCTACAACTCACCAACAATACTTTGGAGGCTTCAGGGTGCACGATCCAACTTTGGGACTAATCAAAGCCATATGGGTATGCAAATGAAGTAGAAAGGATCCATGCCTTCCTGGCTCCATAAAATGTAACTTTATTCCAAAATCATCGTAAAAAAGAGAGTGATTACAAAAGTGGAAAGGTAAGAAAAAAACATAACAAAAGAATAGTGATTAAAACCAACGACTGACACATTTCGGGACTATAAGTCCCTTTATCATAGCATCTTATGCGGTATTCTGTGAACACCGCATAAGATGCTATGATTAAGGGACTTATAGTCCCGAAATGCGTCAGTCGTTGGTTTTAATCACTATTCTTTTGTTATGTTTTTTTCTTACCTTTCCACTTTTGTAATCACTCTCTTTTTTACAATGATTTTGGAATAAAAGTTAAATTTTATGGAGCCAGGAAGTCATGGATCCTTTCTACTCAGTGTTTTTATGCCTCCAACTCTCCACTCTTTTTATGGGCAGCATATAATATCCTCCTTTACTGAGCTGTTAGTCCACCTTGTTATACCAGACAGAAATGATGCTACTTCCTGAGACAATGAAAGCATTCATGTTTTTGAGTCCTGCAAAACCCCTTTAAATCAGCATTTGCCATTTGAAATTATATCTGTAACTTCAGAATACAGGTAAAATTGAATACTCTCAAAGGATACTCAAATTGAATCTCTTGAAGACTGAACTACTGCTGTTTCCACCATCTAATAGATCTGTCCCTGATATCTTCATTGCAGTCTCTGGCCTTACCATAACTCTTAGGCAGCATGCCCACTTCCTCAGGTTTAGGTTTGACTCAGACCTTTCCTTCACCCCCCATATCAAATCACTCAAATGCTCATGTCACCTCCATCTCAAAAACATCTCCAGAATACGCCCTTTCCTTACCAGAGATCCATTAAAGACACTTATTGTCGCTCTGATTCACTCTCGCCTTGAATACTGTAACTCCTTACTAATCAGTCTTCCCCTTACTAAACTATTTACTTATTACTAAACTAAACTACTTACTAAACTAAACACAATCTATTATGAATACAGTGGCCAGGCTCATGTATCAGTCTATTGCTTCAGCAATGCCTCCGGTCTGTGTCAGTCACTACATTGGCTGCCTATTCATTACAGAATAAAATATAAACTTATCACCCTCATCCGCTCCATAATGCTGCACCTCCCTACAGTTCCTCCCTCATCTCTGTCTTCCGCCCAACCCGTGCTCTTCATTCACTCAATGAGCTAAGACTAACATCCTCTATTATCAGAACCTCCCACGCTTGTATACAAGACTTCTCCCGAGTTGCACCACTTCTCTGGAATGCTCTATCCCGGTCAATCAGATTAACTCCCAATTTCTACAGCTTCATATGCAAACTAAAGACACATCTTTTTAGACAGGCCTATCACAAATCCTAATGTAAACCCTTCTGTACTGTAATTAGAATCCCTACAATGAACCCTCCTCTGTCCCAGCTCCCACATTACCCCACAGTATAGGATTCCATTTCAGACTAACTTTATATGTCCAGGCGCCATATGCACATTAAAGGACATGGCTCATACAGCTTTATTATGTGTAATGAGAGTAATCTCTATTACAAAATTGTCTAACCTCTGCATAAGCAATGCCGCCCCTGCTACCTCTTGTGTCACCCCCTCTACCTCATAGATTGTAAGCTCTTGCGAGCAGGGCCCTCAGTCCCATTGTGTGAAGTGACTATTTCTTTGTAATGTATCTTTTTTGTCTCTACTTGAACCCTACAATTTGTACAGTGCTGTGGAATATGTTGGCGCTATAAAAAATAAAATATAGTATTATTATTAATAATAATAATGATGATACTTATAATAAAAATATATATTGGAAGTAAACAGATTCTCTAATGCTATGTATGAAATGTCAGACACCAATAAATCTTTGAACTAGACTTATGGGGGGGAATTGTAGCTGTAAAGGACAACATTCTGACTGTGATATACGTCATTGTGGCTGTTATGGAAGTCATTTTGCTGGTGGATAGTTCTAGTTGTAATGGGGGCATTGTGACTCCTGTATTCTCATTGTGACTTCTATATACTGATTGTGACTGCTGTATGCTTTATTACTGGCTGCAATAAGGGACACTGAAAGCAACAGGGTGAACTGTATGTGATGTAAAAGTTTGGAGTCAATGATGCCTGGGTGTAAAATTCTGCAGAGACACATCATATCTTCAAGAAGCCTTCATGCTCTGTACAGGTGTTAAAAAAAGGTAAAATTAACATTTACAATTTGAGAAGAAATCTGTGTCATTGATTTTAATTGTTTGTTCTCAAGACTGAGATTACCCATTTGCTGATGCTAGGTTCACACTAGCGTTTGGCCTTCCATTTTTCAGGCCGCTTTGGGGACCGGAATCCTAATCCACTTAAAAAGCAGTTACCAGCAGAAACTGGACTATGATGAAGTCGGCCGAGTTTCTGCCTGGTTTCCGCACCGAAAAATGCGGAGAGAAAAGTCTTGCTTGCAGGACTTTTCTCTCCTCATTTTTCAAGCAGATTCGGGGTTGGAATCCCCAGATGGAGGTCTAACGCTGGTGTGAATCCAACACATATTTTTTTATATTTGTGAGATATATTTTCACCATGACACAACCATATCTCTGTAGCCTTAGCACCATTTCCAGCAAACTGTTATGGTATGATCATAGTCTAGCAATGACTTTATTTAGCAGTTTCTTCCTACAGCCTAGACCCTGGTAACTATTCATTATTAGAGATGAGCGAACAGTAAAATGTTCGAGATTCGATATTTGTTTCGAGTAGCCCCTCAATATTCGACTACTCGAATCGACTATCGAACCCCATTATAGTCTATGGGGGGAAAATGCTCGTTTCAGGGGTAGGCAACGTTCGATGAAATTATACTTACCAAGTCCACAAGTGAGGGTCAGGCTGGATCCTCTGAGAAGTCTTCTCCGTGCAGCGTTCCCGTGGCGTCTTCCAGCTCTGAATTCACTCTGCCAGGCATCGGGCCTGGGCAGAGCCGACTGCGCATGTCCACACTACAAGCGGGCATGCGCAGTTGGCTCTGCCCAGGCCCGATGCCTGGCAGAGTGAATTCAGAGCCGAAAGACGCCGCGGGGAAGCTGCACGGAGAAGACTTCTAAAGGTAGGAGCATTCGGCCAATCAATGCTGGTTCTGCATCAAACTTTTCCATTCAAATAGCGAGTGGTACTCGATCGAGTACGAGTATTTCGAATACCGTAGTATTTGATCGAATATCTACTCGATCGAGTACTACTCGCTCATCTCTATTCATTATCTAAGTATTGTACTTGTTGGGTAGTATTCACTAAGCTTCCACTATTGCATTGCAAACTCGTAACAGGAACCCAATAGAATTTTAATTCTTGAATACTACAATATAAGAGAAGCAAAGTGTGCAAAGTTTTCTTTTAGATCTTGTTCTTATGAAATACTATAGAGGAATCTTATTTGTATAATCTTCTATAGTATCTCGTTTAAATATAAAGATATGTCTTCTTCACTTTGCAATGTGCCATGGTCAGAAATAAGAGCAAATTATTATTCAAGCTGTTTGTCTAAAAATGCGTATTCTGCAATCTATAATCGTACTGTGTATATAGACCTTCATGTTATCAGTTTTTCATCGTTTGTAGCACGGAGGTGAATGTGAACAATACACAACACTTCCTTACAGCTATGACCTAAGATCTTGGGGGGGGGGGGGGGGAGGGAAACCACATAAACATATATTATTTAAAACCTAATATAAAAATGATAAAACATAAAGTATAGAGTCCCTTTAAAGTTTATGACATTGTATTTATTGCTAGATAGTATCATTAATATTTAGATGTAAAACACTTAGTATTCTCATGTGCTAATGAATAGAGATGAGCGAACACTAAAATGTTCGAGGTTCGAAATTCGATTCGAACAGCCGCTCAATGTTCGTGTGTTCGAACGGGTTTCGAACCCCATTATAGTCTATGGGGAACAGATACTCGTTAAGGGGGAAACCCAAATTCGTGTCTGGAGGGTCACCAAGTCCACTATGACACCCCAGGAAATGATACCAACACCCTGGAATGACACTGGGACAGCAGGGGAAGCATGTCTGGGGGCATAAAAGTCACTTTATTTCATGGAAATCCCTGTCAGTTTGCGATTTTCGCAAGCTAACTTTTCCCCATAGAAATGCATTGGCCAGTGCTGATTGGCCAGAGTACGGAACTCGACCAATCAGCGCTGGCTCTGCTGGAGGAGGCGGAGTCTAAGATAGCTCCACACCAGTCTCCATTCAGGTCCGACCTTAGACTCCGCCTCCTCCGGCAGAGCCAGCGCTGATTGGCCGAAGGCTGGCCAATGCATTCCTATGCGAATGCAGACTTAGCAGTGCTGAGTCAGTTTTGCTCAACTACACATCTGATGCACACTCGGCACTGCTACATCAGATGTAGCAATCTGATGTAGCAGAGCCGAGGGTGCACTAGAACCCCTGTGCAAACTCAGTTCACGCTAATAGAATGCATTGGCCAGAGCTGATTGGCCAATGCATTCTATTAGCCCGATGAAGTAGAGCTGAATGTGTGTGCTAAGCACACACATTCAGCACTGCTTCATCAAGCCAATACAATGCATTAGCCAGTGCTGATTGGCCAGAGTACGGAATTCGGCCAATCAGCGCTGGCCAATGCATTCTATTAGCCCGATGAAGTAGAGCTGAATGTGTGTGCTAAGCACACACATTCAGCACTGCTTCATCAAGCCAATACAATGCATTAGCCAGTGCTGATTGGCCAGAGTACGGAATTCGGCCAATCAGCGCTGGCTCTGCTGGAGGAGGCGGAGTCTAAGATCGCTCCACACCAGTCTCCATTCAGGTCCGACCTTAGACTCCGCCTCCTCCGGCAGAGCCAGCGCTGATTGGCCGAAGGCTGGCCAATGCATTCCTATGCGAATGCAGACTTAGCAGTGCTGAGTCAGTTTTGCTCAACTACACATCTGATGCACACTCGGCACTGCTACATCAGATGTAGCAATCTGATGTAGCAGAGCCGAGGGTGCACTAGAACCCCTGTGCAAACTCAGTTCACGCTAATAGAATGCATTGGCCAGCGCTGATTGGCCAATGCATTCTATTAGCCCGATGAAGTAGAGCTGAATGTGTGTGCTAAGCACACACATTCAGCACTGCTTCATCAAGCCAATACAATGCATTAGCCAGTGCTGATTGGCCAGAGTACGGAATTCGGCCAATCAGCGCTGGCCAATGCATTCTATTAGCCCGATGAAGTAGAGCTGAATGTGTGTGCTAAGCACACACATTCAGCACTGCTTCATCAAGCCAATACAATGCATTAGCCAGTGCTGATTGGCCAGAGTACGGAATTCGGCCAATCAGCGCTGGCTCTGCTGGAGGAGGCGGAGTCTAAGATCGCTCCACACCAGTCTCCATTCAGGTCCGACCTTAGACTCCGCCTCCTCCGGCAGAGCCAGCGCTGATTGGCCGAAGGCTGGCCAATGCATTCCTATGCGAATGCAGACTTAGCAGTGCTGAGTCAGTTTTGCTCAACTACACATCTGATGCACACTCGGCACTGCTACATCAGATGTAGCAATCTGATGTAGCAGAGCCGAGGGTGCACTAGAACCCCTGTGCAAACTCAGTTCACGCTAATAGAATGCATTGGCCAGCGCTGATTGGCCAATGCATTCTATTAGCCCGATGAAGTAGAGCTGAATGTGTGTGCTAAGCACACACATTCAGCACTGCTTCATCAAGCCAATACAATGCATTAGCCAGTGCTGATTGGCCAGAGTACGGAATTCGGCCAATCAGCGCTGGCCAATGCATTCTATTAGCCCGATGAAGTAGAGCTGAATGTGTGTGCTAAGCACACACATTCAGCACTGCTTCATCAAGCCAATACAATGCATTAGCCAGTGCTGATTGGCCAGAGTACGGAATTCGGCCAATCAGCGCTGGCTCTGCTGGAGGAGGCGGAGTCTAAGGTCGGACCTGAATGGAGACTGGTGTGGAGCGATCTTAGACTCCGCCTCCTCCAGCAGAGCCAGCGCTGATTGGCCGAATTCCGTACTCTGGCCAATCAGCACTGGCTAATGCATTGTATTGGCGTGATGAAGCAGTGCTGAATGTGTGTGCTTAGCACACACATTCAGCTCTACTTCATCGGGCTAATAGAATGCATTGGCCAGCGCTGATTGGCCGAATTCCGTACTCTGGCCAATCAGTGCTGGCCAATGCATTCTATTAGCTTGATGAAGCAGAGTGTGCACAAGGGTTCAAGCGCACCCTCGGCTCTGATGTAGCAGAGCCGAGGCTGCACAAGGGTTCAAGCGCACCCTCGGCTCTGATGTAGGAGAGCCGAGGGTGCACTTGAACCCTTGTGCAGCCTCGGCTCTGCTACATCAGAGCCGAGGGTGCGCTTGAACCCTTGTGCACACTCTGCTTCATCAAGCTAATAGAATGCATTGGCCAGCGCTGATTGGCCAATGTATTCTATTAGCCTGATGAAGTAGAGCTGAATGTGTGTGCTAAGCACACACATTCAGCTCTACTTCATCGGGCTAATAGAATGCATTGGCCAGCGCTGATTGGCCAGAGTACGGAACTCGACCAATCAGCGCTGGCTCTGCTGGAGGAGGCGGAGTCTAAGATCGCTCCACACCAGTCTCCATTCAGGTCCGACCTTAGACTCCGCCTCCTCCAGCAGAGCCAGCGCTGATTGGCCGAATTCCGTACTCTGGCCAATCAGCACTGGCTAATGCATTGTATTGGCGTGATGAAGCAGTGCTGAATGTGTGTGCTTAGCACACACATTCAGCTCTACTTCATCGGGCTAATAGAATGCATTGGCCAATCAGCGCTGGCCAATGCATTCTATTAGCGTGAACTGAGTTTGCACAGGGGTTCTAGTGCACCCTCGGCTCTGCTACATCAGATTGCTACATCTGATGTAGCAGTGCCGAGTGTGCATCAGATGTGTAGTTGAGCAAAACTGACTCAGCACTGCTAAGTCTCTGCATTCGCATAGGAATGCATTGGCCAGCCTTCGGCCAATCAGCGCTGGCTCTGCCGGAGGAGGCGGAGTCTAAGGTCGGACCTGAATGGAGACTGGTGTGGAGCGATCTTAGACTCCGCCTCCTCCAGCAGAGCCAGCGCTGATTGGTCGAGTTCCGTACTCTGGCCAATCAGCGCTGGCCAATGCATTCTATTAGCCCGATGAAGTAGAGCTGAATGTGTGTGCTTAGCACACACATTCAGCTCTACTTCATCAGGCTAATAGAATACATTGGCCAATCAGCGCTGGCCAATGCATTCTATTAGCTTGATGAAGCAGAGTGTGCACAAGGGTTCAAGCGCACCCTCGGCTCTGATGTAGCAGAGCTGAGGGTGCACAAGGGTTCAAGTGCACCCTCGGCTCTCCTACATCAGAGCCGAGGGTGCGCTTGAACCCTTGTGCAGCCTCGGCTCTGCTACATCAGAGCCGAGGGTGCGCTTGAACCCTTGTGCACACTCTGCTTCATCAAGCTAATAGAATGCATTGGCCAGCACTGATTGGCCAGAGTACGGAATTCGGCCAATCAGCGCTGGCCAATGCATCCCTATGGGAAAAAGTTTATCTCACAAAAATCACAATTACACACCCGATAGAGCCCCAAAAAGTTATTTTTAATAACATTCCCCCCTAAATAAAGGTTATCCCTAGCTATCCCTGCCTGTACAGCTATCCCTGTCTCATAGTCACAAAGTTCACATTCTCATATGACCTGGATTTGAAATCCACTATTCGTCTAAAATGGAGGTCACCTGATTTCGGCAGCCAATGACTTTTTCCAATTTTTTTCAATGCCCCCAGTGTCGTAGTTCCTGTCCCACCTCCCCTGCGCTGTTATTGGTGCAAAAAAGGCGCCAGGGAAGGTGGGAGGGGAATCGAATTTTGGCGCACTTTACCACGTGGTGTTCGATTCGATTCGAACATGGCGAACACCCTGATATCCGATCGAACATGTGTTCGATAGAACACTGTTCGCTCATCTCTACTAATGAAGTCAATACTAGTCTACTGTACTCCTTTCCTTCAAATTATCAGTATTGACTGCATCCGTCCTGGAGGATTAGGAAAATCTCAAGAGTAAAGCTAAGCTCCAAACCAAAGCTTGTGTTTTAAACCATATGCTACAATGTGACTGAATGATTAAAGAGGACCTTCTCTGCTTTTATTGTTACCAGTTTCCTAACATAATTGTGGATAGGGGAGGGGTAGAGCGGGTCATAATGCTCTTTCGGAACCAGGGCCAGAGTTTTGGATTCCCCAAACACACCGAGACATCGGTGTTATCATTATAACATATAATAATCAATAATAGTACCCAGACATAGTACATGATAACATAATAAAACAAGTGAGCTCAATTGACTTGGTCACTGACCTGTTGGTCTATGAGATGTGCCCATTGTATTAAGTGTATTTTGGATATTTAAGGTTGTATGCGAGGGTACTGGGTGTTCTGTAAGAATTTTCAATGGTGTTGTGTTGTTGAGGATTATCTTGTTTAGTTATTATTTTTCCTTTAAGTCTCCCTCTAACTTTTTGTTATGTCCTTTTGTCCTAAAAATCCTCTTATGTTTAAAGATGATGCCCTATTGCCCCTGTATAAATACCCTTTATGTAATGAAATGTTGTATCATGCCACCTCTGTCTTTTTCCTCTTCTCTATCCTATAAAAAAGGCCCTAATCTGTTTTTAGCATGATTTGTCAGGGCTAATGTAGGTGGATTTTAAGATTCTGGGGGGGGGGCAGGGATTATTGTTAATGAATGTATTATTGCGTTCTGATATATGCTGACACCATATACACTAAAGATGGGTAAAAGGGTCCGATATATTTAAAGGGAATGTCCAACTCTTGGTTTTATAGGGGTAATCAAACCTTTCCTTTCAGATACGGCGCCACTGTCAGGTCGGGATTGATAATATATTATTGATCTTGGAGGACAAAAAAAAGCAGGGAAATCTAAGGGACCTGCAGGAGGATACAGCTAAGATTTTTTTTTTACCATTTTATAAAGCTTGAAATACATTTTTAAGTGTCAGAGAACCCCTTTAATATGAAGATATAACAATATAGGACTTGGATTTGTCTTGTCGATAACTCATCACTGGCTTGTCATACATAATTTCAATGCATTTACAAGTAATCTATGAAATATGTATTTTTACTTGCGTTAAGTTGTTGCTTTTTTATGCTTGAGAAGGTTTAGTGTACCCTAATACTATAAAACAGTAACAAGCATGGTAGTCCAGAGACGCTGTAGCCTTTCTTATTATGTCAGCCATACACTGGTCTATGGTAATGTCATGAACATATTCATAGCACCTATGGTGTATTGTATACATGCTTAGATTTAGTGATTATTTTGTATAACTTTTAGTTATGCTTTGTGATAGACACATACTGCCTGCTATAGTTTAACACAAACTTTATACTTTTGATATGTTTGAAGCACTGGTAGAGATTGGATGTTTTTTTTTTTTTTTACAAGATCTTTTTTAGCACCAAGCTTTTATCTGAGTTAGTTTTGCTCACTGCTGAGGTTTTTCGGCTTATAGAGCCATTCCTATTGTGATCACTCAGTTGGGGGTCAGTGTCATGTGACTCCTCTTCTTCTATAATACAAATGAAAACACAGTGTGAGATAGTGAGCTGATTCCTTCAATGTTGAAAATGCACGTAATTCCTGCATTTAAAACATGTTGTAAATGGCACAAATATGAAATTTTAAGCTGTGCCCTGGTACACAGTGTTGAGAAGGAGGCTGTGATGCCGGCTGGTGGAGGTACTTTTCTCACTTCTTTCTGCTGTTCACCTACACTTGGAGTATTAAGGGGATCAGTGGGAAATTGCTGGTTACTTTAGATTTCAGAATAATTGTTATCTCCTCTTTGTCAGCTACGCTGTAAACATGGAGACCTGCTGTATATGGGTTTTGCGCCAGCCCCTGGGTGTATTTGTTTGTGGGCCACTGTTTGCATCTGCAGGTACAAATTAGAAACAGTTTGATGTAATGACATGGTATTGTCATGTTGTCCTGGCTGGAGTATGGTATTGGTGAGATTTAGCCAGTCACTGCTCTTTTCAGTTGTGTGTATACTTGCAGGGAATAATGTCAATTATTCCCTGTCCCCAAGTGTTAGGATTAGTAGAAACTTTGAAGGACATATACATTTACTTACTATGCTATGTAATATATATATATATATATATATATATATATATATGTGTGTGTGTGTGTGTGTGTGTGTGTGTGTGTGTATATATATATATACATATATATATATATATATATAAAATAAAAAACAGATTGCAAGTAGCACTGCACTTGTGACTCTCATATACCACTGATGATCTCATATAATACTTTGTTCGTTACCTCTGATGGCCTTTAATTGCTGCAATGGCCTTTATTATGGAAAGCCATATCAGCCCCAATAACACTTTTATTTCATGTTAAATTGTAGTGTTGTCAATTTTGCATCACTTTCTGTATATTTCTTTACATTCTTTAGTTATATAGATATTTTATTTTTTATATCATCTTGTTTTACGATTCATCTCCTGTTTTTATACAATTAAATTGTCAAAATTTATATATGACGTTCAAAAATGTATGTATGTCTGGTGACGCTTCTGCTTACAAGTGTTTTCCATGCCTAGTTCATAGGGTTAATAACGTCAGCTCCATTGTTTAACTTTCCAATATTTTAAGTATTTTATATCATCATGACTTTTGTTTCAGTGTCAGATACTGTTATGAAACAATGTGTCATTCCACCTATACAATATCAATATATTAGCATTTAGTTCTATACTTGTATCCTTTCACTATTATTAAACTGATAAATGCAAATAGTCTAAAATAAATAAAATAATTTTTTTTTCTTAATTGTATCCTTCTCTACTTTCACATGAGTACTTAAAATTCTAATATACATAATTGATCCCAGGGTAACAAGTATTTGTCAAACCTAAGGATTAAAAGTATATGCATTTCTCAAGGCAGAGACTATGAAACCGTCATTGTGAACGCAACATAAATTTAGACATCACTCAGATCACCGGTATTCTTGTTGTAACTGCTTCTATAATTGTAAACACATTCCTGCACTTTTTGGATACAAATGACGCCCTTATCTGGCTTTATAAAACCAGACTGATTTAATGTGCGGTCATTTAATGCAGACGACCTGTCGATAAAACGCATATTCTTGCTTTAGGCAACTAAACTGACCTCTGTGGCTTAAGGACGTAAAAGGGTTTTGTAATGTATATTACTTAGGAGAAGATTGAGGCCATTACTAACAATGAGGTAACCATTATCACTTAACTTTAAAAGGAGATTTTATCTCAATGGTCATCATTGTAAGTCATCTAGCTGTAAAAGTCATGATATCAATTGTCTGGAAGAAAAAAAGCTTTGCAAATATAAAATAAACAATCTAAAATTGAAGCCCATCATATGTTAATCAAGATTTAATATATTGGAAAAACATAGAGAAGCATAAAAATTATAACAAATCATAAAAACCATAAAAATTCCAAATGTAATATTTATATAAAATTGTCAAAAATTCATAAATTTGCCTAACTACATTTGAAACTAGATACCTGCAGTTAAAACGATATATATTACAAGTTAATTTGGAAATAATAATTAATAATAATTAAAAACAGATACCGTTTTGTCCACACAATAACTACGGTATGGGAATAAATAGGAAATAAATATTGCTTTCAAATTATTAACATTTTTAATTTATAAAATTCCCTTGTCCTCATACGCCATCCCGATCTTTGATAAATGACCTATATTTCACTTCCGACAGCCAAAGATTTGCAGTATTCTGTACACATCACTCACCAGTGAAACTCCATAGAGTCATTGATAGTGATGTGGGAGTAACAGACACTGAAACTGAACTTGTTCAATAATGCTATTGTTAGAGGGGCTTCTGGAGTATTTGTGATCCATTTGTCCTCTATGTTAATGCAAATCATTTATATGTGTTGAAAACAAATACACAAAAGACATGTAATCAAATGATTATGCGGTGCGATTTTGGCATCATTAACACACTCATTAGCTTTCTATGAATGTCCCTATAGTATCTGTTCTACCCTTGGTCATCACATTGAAGAAAGCCATGGCCTCAGCACGTTCTTAGGCTTTCTTTGCAAAACTAGGAAACACACTTTTACAATGTCCAAAGACAAATATTGATTCTGGACTCCGGACATTCAGCTTGTTGTTTGCCTACTAAGAGTCATTGTAAATACAGTATGGCGTGTATTTTATTAGGTACAATTATATAGAGTCAATTGGTGCTTATTTTATTCATAAGATACACAAGAAAGCATTGCAGAACTGCAGATAGATATTTTATGTTCCTTTCATTTCTTAATCAGTCCTATGAAGTAGTAGACAGCCTTTATTGTATCGCTTTATTATATATATATATATATATATATATATATATATATATATATATATATATATAATCTTTGATTGTAAATTTCCTACTGGAGAAATCAATTCAATATCATTTATTCATGTACAGAAATCAAGTACATTGTCGTCTTGGCATGCTAAGGAGTTTTACTACATCATTCACATAGATAATTGTAAAAATTCTGTAATATTAGAAACTTTTTTCTGCCATTAGAAATAAGGCCTACTTTATAATTATGGGTAGAATCTGGTTATTTCAGGATTTATTTTTCACAGGGTAACATGCCTAGTCTGGTGTTGGACTCCTATGACTATCATGTTCATGTATATTTTATATATCTATATATATTTTCTATATCTTATATGGTGTGACCCATATAGAAATTAATTCTGGATGAAGTAAGAAGCATGTTAGGAGAGGCTTGGAGAAACACACTGATCCACGTTTGATAAAATTAAATTTTTTCTTTGCCAAATTTGGTAAAAGAGGTATAGCAAATTTTCAAATTTTGCCACATTTTTAACTAAAAGTGGAGAAATATAATTTGTGCCTGACAGCAGGCATAGATTTGCCCCAAAATTTTTCTATGTGTTCCTGTTCAACATAATAACTGTGGCCTAAACTTATATTTTCTTGATACCCTGACCTGCTGTAGCAAACGCATCACTTGCTACATGGTAGGGTATGTTACATCTGTATTGGAGACTATTAGGCTAAGGGTGAATTCACACTGAGTAAACGCTAGCTTATTCTGAACGTAAAACACGTTCAGAATAAGCGGCGTCTAAAGCAGCTCCATTCATTTCTATGGGAGCGGGGATACGAGCGCTCCCCATAGAAATGAATGGGCTGCTTCTTTCACTCCGTGCAGTCCCATTGAAGTGAATGGGGAGTGCCGGCGTATACGGCAAGCTCTGCTCATGCCGGAGCGTACACGCCGGCACTCCCCATTCACTTCAATGGGACTGCACGGAGTGAAAGAAGCAGCCCATTCATTTCTATGGGGAGCGCTCGTATCCCCGCTCCCATAGAAATGAATGGAGCTGCTTTAGACGCCGCTTATTCTGAACGTGTTTTACGTTCAGAATAAGCTAGCGTTTACTCAGTGTGAATGCACCCTAAGGCTGCTGCGTTTTACTATACCAGCAAAGTGAGTGAAATTTTGGATAATTCCATCTACACGCTGCAGAAAACAAATGCGGCATGTCAGTTTTTCCCTGTGGAAACGATTGTTTTTTTTCCCTTGATATAACAAGGGAAGAAAAACACGCAATGCAATGTAAAACACGTTTCTGCGGCATTTTTTTCTGCAGTGTTTTTAGCTGCGTTCTGCATCTTAAGGTCTTAGCCTTAGGCCTCTGTCAGAAGTTCCTTCATAAAATCAGGACAAAATGGTGCAGAATGTAGCACTGTAGTCAATGGGGTTCATTAGGCGGCTTTGTGTCCATCTTTTAATGGATCCAGCACATTCTGTTATTGTTTTTTGCTTTGCTTCTATAATAGAGAATGATGAAAAATTATCTTAATGTGAATTAAGCCTTAACACCGAAATATAGGGCAGCCAACAGCTAAGAGCATGACAGCCAAAATGTCAGATTTTTGACTATTCCAGCAGATATCCTTTCAAAATTTTACAACTTTGACCATCGTCCAACCTGATGAATGTCCGGTGACTAGTGATGGTCGATTTTTATTTTTGTCGAGTTACCTGCTGAATCTGTGTATCTGTCATTGTGAGCCAATTATATAGCAAGCACATGCTAGCATTAGTTGTCTTTTCAGTCTCCGAATGTCTCATGTATCTGATCTATCAGTTCAGTGTGCCATGATGATGCTCATATCATTTATACTAACCTGTTTGATCGGCTACATGGTAGATTATTGTAATCTTGAATAAGAATATGGCCAGTTTTATGGAAGAATGGTGAACTCTGTGCCCTTATTTATTTGCCTACACCGAAGGAGTTATCTAATGATGCACCTCTCACGCCAATATATCTATTGTGCAACAAAGACAGTAAAAATGGCATCATTGTCGTTTGTAGGATGTTCTGGATGTAATTGAGAGAGGCAGCCATCTTGAATATGGCTTTTATGTTAATCTGAGGGAAAGACTGCTTTGCTCATTTTGAGTTGGTTATATGTATACTCATAAAACATAGGTAAAATCCTGGAAATGTTACATATTTTAGGCCTATCACCTTGCATAACTGAATTTTCAACTTGTTTTTGATCGTTCTGGTCTGAAATAAGTATCTAGTAAAAACGCAATGGAAGTAAAATCATCGGTGCATAGATGGTTTTTGTGTGGAAAACTAATGCAAAATAAAAGTACAACAAAATTATGCAAGTTCCTTTCTGAGTCTTTTGACAATAAAGTAACTTATGAGAATATTCCCTGCTTTTAGATTGGACCTCATGTTTTATAATTGGTATTCTATATGTCCTTATTGTAGAGATGATCATACTCATAGATTACATGGGTGTTATAAGCGAATATTTTCCTATGTAAAAGATTTAAAAAACCCTATAAACTCACCTCTCCATTCTTCTTGGGATCCAGCAGAGAGTTTTGGTTCAGGGCCCCAGCTTTCCTGCCCACACATGAGAAATGCAGCCACTCAGTGGTCGAGGAGCGACGATCCACTCAAATGGAGCATGGCTGATTGGCTGACATGCTCATGTACGGGCAGAAGATCAACAAACACAGGGATTGAAAAGAGACTCTCCACTGGATCTCCATATGAATGGAGAGGTGAGTATGCCAATTTTTTTTAAGCCTGTGAAGGACAAAAAAATTACTTTGGGCACCTTTAATGTCAGCTAAATCTGCATATCTTGGAAGGGCTAGCCAACAATATAATGTTTTTGGGACTGTCTTGACTTTTCAATGGGAAAAGAAAGATCAGGTTGTTGGATTTCAACATGCCCAACTCTTTGTTCTCAGGGAAGATAAGTCCTTTCAGAGATGTCGGGCAACTGTTTACTCCCTCTGCTCATTTAGAACACATGCACTCTCAGCTGAGCCAAGCATGTATGTGTATGGAGGGGTCAATTGAAGAGCTAAATAATTTGTATATACAACTTATTTGTGTACATTCAAATATGACCATAACCTCCTCAAAGACAAACAAAGCCCTTCCACCCATAATTGTATAAACAGTTGAAGAAATTACAATATTCAGACCATAGTGCATGCCAGGAAATTGCTATTTGTGGGAGTTATAATGGTAGATCTACACTGCACAAAGCAAAACTAATTTCAATTATATTTGTTTCTTATTACATAAAATCATTTTGTAGATAAATCTCCATCTATCTAGTTAAAAGTATGTAATCACAGTGTACAAAAACCAACATACTTCAAGAATTTCATTAGTTAAAAGAATAGTTGGAAAGCCAAGGTTTGGGTTTGGATTATATATCTAAATCTACTCAAGTATTTCTAGATCTTGCAGGCTGGTCAATAGTTTAGATACTACCCTACAGACTAAAGGTTCATTTACAATGGTTGCTACCTTATGGTGGTACTTTAACCAAAAAAATGAGTCAAACTTATAAACGGACAAAGGCCAAAAAATTATAGACAAGTATATAATTAAATATATATTATTATATGCGTATTATTACACTTTTGATATAATTTAATATATAAAGTAAAGCCATATAGGATAGGATTTGTATATTACACAGATTGAAACCAGCCCTCATAAGCAGATTTTTATTTAAGGTTCTCAGCGGAAAGTTATATAGTATATTTTAGTTAATATATATAATATGTGATTTTAAAAAAAATAATCATAAATTGTCTTATCTTTAAATTGGCACAATAGAATTGTACATTGTTTTATTTTACTTAACCTTTAACTGTGGAATAACCCTCCCAATAGTATAATGTGTAGGGATGACAATAGTAACATGGTTATAGACAAAGAAGCTTAACCCAAATTATATGGTTTAAGCTTCTATAAATATATTTATATATTTTTATTTATTTTAGGTCTCTTAGCTATTTTGCTGAAATATTCTGGGTAGCACTACAGCTACTTATCTTCATTATCACCTCTCATTATTAATATAGCATTGTATGCCAGTAAGTAAGGTAAAATACATAAAGTAACTACAATATAATAATCAATATTACCTAAATATCAAAGTTATAAAAAACAGATTTATGAAGAAGCTTCAATTTACCCAGAGTCCATGTAAGGAACATTACCTCAATGACATCTGTCACAGATCTGTTTCTATTTTACTATTTTATTACTTGCAATTTTTATGTTTTCCATATATTTGAGACTAAACACATATGGCTGCAATGAAAGAGGTCAAGACATAGCATTCTACTATAGGGCCTTATTGGAACAGTGCATGAGGCTCTGTGTATGTATTCCTTGACCATATAACAGTGAAATTCAGAATAGCCACTATATGCCATGAGATGATGTTGGGGAAAAGCATATCGGATTCTATTAAACAAATAGTAACCTATGTATGGTGATACAAACCTAGCCCTCTTATACCTATACATGCATGACCTCACAATTTAACTCTCAGAGAGTAATATCTATCTATCTATCTATCTATCTATCTATCTATCTATCTATCATCTATCTATCTATCTATCTATCTATCTTTCCATCTATCTATCATCTATCTCCCCTCCTATCTATCTATATTTAAAAATGTCAGAAAACTTTTACATTATAAGTATTTTAAGTAAGAAAGAATTTATGATAGCATATTTTTTTTCTGCTAGAATATATACTATGTTGCCGGTATAGTTAATAGTTTTTGAACCAAAAAACAAAAATATATCATGTAGTGTATTAAAAAGTAATTGGATAATCAATAGACCATGCTTTATAAAGATAGATGTATACTGATCATGCACTTTGTCATATTGAATTCAGTCTACCTGTAATAGTAATATTGGACTGGTCACATAAATAATGTTTCCAATGGATTATTCTATTTTAAGGACACCATTTAATATGTTATGTTTCTTTGTTAATGTCACAAATTCTGGTTCCATGCACTGAAAAAATTATATATATATATATATATGATTTACGTATATATATATATATAGAGAGAGAGAGAGAGAGAGAGAGAGAGAGAGAGAGAGAGAGAGAGAGAGAAAGAAGGAGAGAATGTATTTTAAAACTATATAAGCATTGTAAGAGGAAGAGCTCATGAGCTTCACAAAAAGTAGAATACACAATGTAGTTGGTGTCCCCATTATCCTCAAATACACAATACTCTATTCTCCATGTTATCTAAGGATATGACAGTCTAAATTTGTTTCAGCTTCACCGACAATAAAACAGTAAAGGATATATAAAAGAATGACGTTCTCTAGATAGATAGATAGATAGATACTGTAGATAGATAGATACTGTAGATAGATAGATAGATAGATAGATAGATAGATAGATAGATAGATAGATAGATAGATATGTTAGTAAATTGAAAATCCAAACACATTGTATTTAATCTATCAAATCTTCAGATTTTACTAATGGTTAAGTCTTCATGCCCATGACTGGCATCTTGACCTATAGCTCTGTGATGCGCTGATTCAGTAAGACTTACATACAGTAAACTTTAAGACTATAATCAGAAAAACTTGTGTTATTGAAGGAACTAAACCCTTGTCCTCCAGTAGGCAGGGCATTGTAACAAGGCTTATGCTGGGCTGAGATATATTGGGTATGGAAATGCACATAGATACATACGTTGAAGGTTACAATATATTTAATTATGTCATAAAAAACTTAATCTCATTTATTCTTCAACTCCATATAAGTAACAGCAAGAAGCTTCACCGTGCAGGGAAACCTATAAATCATGAAGCCCTACAAGGCAGTTCTGTACGTTATTATAAATCTTTCTGGCACTAGCAGTTCTACAGCGTATGTCTTTATTAGCTTCAATGAAGTGGCCAAAACACCGGACTAAACCCATTGAAATGTTCTGGCTGGTTAAACCTCTTATTTTGTTTCTTCTAGAGGGTTCTGCCTCACTTATTGAATCAATGTCAAGTTCTTTATAGCAGAGAGGGGGTTAACACAAAGCTTTGACTGCCAACCTGATCTCTGGCTTTCTGCTTCCTCAGCACGGGCCCACAATCAATAGCTTCCTTTTTACTAGATAAATGCTAACTGTATCTTATGATAATTTTGCCTGAATCCACGCATTCTATAAAGGGGCATATTTAGTTAAAAAAATGCAAGATTAAAAAGTTGCAGATATTTTTTTTTCATAACATAAATTGTAATCATTGAGGGTGTGGGACAGCATACACAGATGCATATATATATATACATGTAGCATTGTACATACACCACGGTGGTCATATACTACATACCTTACACTGACACATATATCTATATCTATTATATATAGTAGCGCAAATATACAGTAATCATGTATACTATACACAGTTATATGTGTAGGTTATATAATAGATAGATATTAGTCAGATAGATTAGGCCCCACTGGATATGTTTGTGTACTTGCCAATATTACATATATTATGAACATGACTATATGAATCCTATATAAACGTAATATTTCTCCAATATGTATTTTTTGGGTGTTTTTTTACCCTGTATTTTTTAATACACTCCAGTACACTACACCTGCATTGCTACATATGGAGGTTTACTGTAATGTAATTTATTCACTCGCCGTAGTTGCTATTTTTATGGTTACCACACTTCCCTTTCCAATCCTTCATTTTGATCTTTTAAGCGTTAAGGTTTTATTTTACACTTCTGTATTTACGATGGGTGAATGTTAAACGTAATACACCTTAAAACATAAGAATAAAACTCACAAATCATCCCCTAAACCGCTGCATATGGTAGATTTTGCATATTTTTTTTCTAGTTGTTGAACTCCCATATATTTTTTTCCCTTTTATCTCATTATTGTTTCTTTTTAGATAGTCTTTTTTTTCTTCTAGGAATTGCATCCTACTGTGTCGGTGTAACACAAAGGATGATCACATGCACCCACATTAAATGGAGCTTATCCCCAGTCTAATTCTTAAGCTATGGGAACATATACAGCGACTTAGAGGAATGTTCACACTTTGACTTATCAATTTATCAGTACGGTGTAGGCCCCTTGCAAAACCTTTTCACTGTTCGGCTTTCTTCCAATAGAAAAAGAAAAAGGCCTGCCATCTGTACCTTTCTTTTTAAAAAGAGATTCTGATCTTTTTCTCCATCTGCCAACGTGAATTGGTATGGGTTCTACCATGTTATATCATTAACTTATTATTACCATATTTAATAATTCTACTGCACATAGTCTATTAGCGCTGACAATAATATTCCTCGTAAGGTATATAGCATCATATTTTTGAGTTTTAGGTATTATTAAGTATTCATTTATATTATCTCGAAGTCTCTATTATCAATCTCATGTGTATAAAATAAAAAAGTGTATCAGAATTTTTTATGTAAAAATGTGTAAAGATTTAGTGTGATTTTAATTTATATTGTATGACAAGGCCTTTATGTCTGATTTGATTTTTTTTTAATATTACTTAGTATATAAATAAAATTCAGGTATGTGTAATATTACACGTGTAAAATCATTATTAATTATAATATATGTCGCATATTATTTACCCTATTTTTCATTTACTTTAATGCATGGATCAATGTGCATACAAAACGATTTGTAAATTTATTTATTTATTGTTTCTTCCTAATTTTTTGCTAATATTATTTCCATATCCTTTCATTAGTTCACTTATAATTAAAAGTTGCATTTGATATAATTATCTCTACTGGTAACATATGAGAGATGGAGGGAAAAGAGATTCTGGGGTGATAGTAAAGGGAAATATTCACACTTTCTTATTTTTCACAAGGCTCCCTGCAGAGGATGGGGACGCTAGTGAAATGAAGGGCACAAATGAGAAGCTTTATTTCTCCATTCTATGCCTGAAGATTGGCCGATGGACACGGACATGGTTTGTCAGTCTTCATCTTCAACTTTAATGCTTGAAATAATCCCTTTTCTATCTATTTAACAAAATGTTTGTACATGCAGAAATCACTTGTGTGTTTGCGAGGCTGTGTGTGGATATCCAGCTTTATTAACAAATTGAGAGAATAGCTATATATCTATCCATTTGACATAGTAAATTTTTATTTGGATGCTGTAGTACTTATTTATCCTTGAGCAGATTTTTTATCAATAATTTGGATATTATGTGAAAATGCATAATACAGATAGATTACATTATTTTATTGTTTTTTTCCTATGATGACATATATAGGATCGAGTATTGATTTACCTGTACAGGTAAGTTAAAGTTAGTTAAGATATAGAACAATTCATGTAATGGTTATTTTTCATGTGGCTATGAATCATATAGAGAAATCTATCTATCTATCTATCTATCTATCTATCTATCTATCTATCTATCTATCTATTATCTATCTATCTATCTATCTATCTATCTATCACTCTCTTTCTCACTATATATATATATATATATATATATGTATATACATATATATATATATATGTATATACATATATATATACTGTATATAAATGCACAGACATATATATATATACTGTATATAAATGCACAAACACACACACACACACACACACACATATATATATATATATATATATATATATATATATATTAAGAGGTAACCTCTATATACTAGACTTATGTGTACACATATATGTTTGTGCATATAGGGCTTAGTTGTTTTTATTATGATATTTATTTTCATTTCGCCATATCATTTATTATTAGTGTTGCATTATGGGAAAGTACGCATTTTATTCCATTGGGGTAGATGATAGCTGCAATGTCTACACCTCTTGTTTTTGTTAATTCTATTATATTGTTGTCACTTAGCAGACGATATGGTCTCCCAATGTGTAGGTTGATAAATATCTAGAATCCTGTAACAATAATGTCATTGATTCATTTGCAATAAGCAATTTCAGTGAATTATTGCTTATTTTGTGCAGGGAGAAGGATTGGATTAAGTTACATGATACGGCCTGGGTCTAAGTTAATGTCACAAGTGGTTACAGTAATGGGTTCGGAGCTTTGGATACAAATACTCTAAGCATATCAGATTTTAACAAAAAAAAAAAATAATGAATTTATGGCGGACCTGTGAGTTCACCAAAACCACACAATGTTTTATATAAGAAGTAGTAGAGATACATAGGTAGGGTAAATAAAGGGGTTAAAATTTGACAAGGACATCTCCAACACAGTTAATCCATACAAAGCTCTAGGATTTCTCTGCAGTCATCTTTGTGGTATTCATTAGCATTTTTTTTCCTTCTTTTGTGAAATCTTTTCTTCTTTCGCTTTACCCTTGCGCTCTGGCAGAAATTAGCATATTATACCAGGAGTAGAAGATGTAAGAAGCCGACCCCCTGCTGTTCAGTGGATTGTGCAATCTGCAGGCGGCATCAATTTTTCAGCAGTTTGCTCATTGCTCATTACAGTCAGAGCACCAAGTGGCTATCAAACCGGCACTATTCCCCTTGGTTCTACTACCGAGCATATGGGCTGTCTATAGCTATATCAATACTGTTGTTGCATTAATATGATTACCTATACTTGTCCCAGAATTAATCATACTATGTATGGCTTAGTTCAAAAGTCCAACAAATGGTTTTCAATCACACGCTGCTATTACATAGCCCGAAGCTTCATTGGAGATAATTGACAGTAATTTTTTGAGCTTTACACTTGGCACCTAGCATTGTACTCAATCCTACCCGGCTACAGAGACAAGTTAGAGTACACATTTCTTAAGAACCATATGCCAGTATGTTTTTGTATTGCGAACCTGTTTTCCTATGCCTACATGCACCGGTTTCCATTGTCTCCTGATAGAGCCGCTCTATGGTTGTCATGGTAATCAAAATTAAGGGCCGAAATGCTTATTCCATCAGCTGAAATATTAATAAGTGAGGCTTAATACAGGCCAGTGACATTTTTTGAAATGTCAGAACTTCTTTTTGAGTTTTCCATAATATAACTGATAATGTATTGCATGTGAATTGGGTGCGGGATAAAGGGGCTGTGCTTTTCAGCCATGGACAGTATATAATCTTTATATATTTTTGAGTATATATGAATGCAAAAAGAAATGTGTCAGAATATTTTTGTTATGTACCCTAAATACGTTAGTCCTTTGCTATTTCAGTTATTCATTTTCTGACCCTGATATTAGGTCTTAGTTTACGGTTTATGGTCCTTTTACAAACCACAGTATTCAGATATAGAGTAACCTGTACGATTTTCAGCAGCTTTGTTATTTACCCTTCACGCACCTTGGAAAGAGCAACCAAAGGTGACACATAATAGTGCATATTATTTACTTGTTATTGCTTTTACAATGACATTTAAGCTTTTAGTGCCTTTGACTACACAAGAATGGGGTTGAGGTAAATGGCCTGACAAAGTCAGGGAAGTAAAAGAAATGCATTATGTTGTATATAATAAACTCCCATAGCGAAAATGGCATAGAGCAAAAATACTCGTCAACAACCGCAAGAAAGGAATTGTGCGAAGTTACAGCAGAGGGCACTCTTGTGAAAGCGGAGCGATTGACTATAATGCATGATTTCTATGACAGTGCTTGTTAGGAGAGGTACGATAGCGCTTAAATTATTTATTTACTTGTCTTGCAGCAATGCTGATCCAAGGTTAAAAGGCGATGCGTTTTTTCGATCCACTGGAAGCATGCGAGTTAAGAGTTATAAAAAGAGTGCAAATTCTATGCATGATGACTAAGGGTAACAGCTGACAACTCAAGGTGGTTTGTTTTTGAGAATTTTCCAAACCTCCTTAATTGAACATTTCAGGAATGAATATTAATGTTTCACCCTTTTCCGCTGTGGTTTTACTGGGTAGATCTACTAGGATTTGTCGAGTCGGATTGATAAAAAGTGACATGTGGTTGATTAATAATTTTAACGTTTCTATTGATCTAAACCATAATTAAGCTGCAATGTATTCACTGTGTACAACCTTAAGGATTAATGTTTTTTCCCTCCTCCTAGTGAAGCCGGATTACTCCGGGTTTCTTGTTTTGTCACACAAATTCATGTGTTGTCCTTCTTTAGCGCGTCTTTGTTTAGCTTTCTTGGTCTTTGTGGTATGTATTTGACTTATTCCTCATAGGGCCTTATAGTGTTAGAACCTCATTGCAAGTTACCGCATTGTTCATTTGGCAGCTTTGGCTTGACAGGCAGGTCCTTAAAATCTGTCAAGTCTGATGCCTATACACGGCAACATACAAGTGATGGGCAGTTAACTTGTTCCGTACTACAATGCTCCGAAAATCATTGTTGTCAATATGTAGAGGATTTCACATTGAATAATTTCTTAAGTCAATGTGATAAGAACAAAGACAAAATGGCATTGCATATAGTTGGTCGATAGTGTGCCATATTGAAGTTAGATTTTCATTTTTGGTGTTTTGACCAATAATGTTTATCCATAGATCCATCTGTGTGTAGACATTTGCATGCATGTGTATTGTTGCTTAAAGGTACACATAAGAAAATCTTGGTTGCTCGGTGTTGGACCCATTGTACTGGGGAGAGCAAGGTATATATAGAAATATATTTATATGTGTTACTTATGATAGCTGTCTGAGTGTTATATTCATTAACTATCCCATTAAATCTGATTTCTTAGAGCACAAAAGGCCAAATAAATATCCAACCTTTTGCCAAGTCCATTTAGTGCCATCTTGACAAGCTTAGATGGAAAATAATGAAGTCTAATTACTGTGTGAGTGATAAAGTGACATCTTGTGCCGATGACACTGCTCACGGGATGTCCTCATAACATGTTCATAGTCATAACCATGAAATTGTTCCCACAACCAAACTACCAATTTTATTTTTAACATTAGACCACTTTTTTTTATTGCAAATAGATCAGTATAAACTACATTAAATAAAGTACATACATAAATAGGTAATATGAAGACAATTTGAAATCATCACATATCTCTTTAGTTCTATTAATTGTGTTTTATTGTGGTTTTGTAGTATTGACCAGTGTATCACTAATATTTCTGTAAATGTCATATAGTATTGACCAGTGTATCACTAATATTTCTGTAAATGTCATATAGTATTGACCAACCCAAGTAATCATATGTACCTGCAATGTGTATAAATGGCACAAAATACATATATACTGTATTTGCCAAAAGATCATTTGAGTTACACAAGACACAATCACCATCAAAACTAGCAGTTAACCAATCTATTGACCTTTTAGGTATCGATTTAGCAACACTTTAGACAAGGACAAATCTGAAATCTTGATTTCTGAACTTTAAAAAAGTAAAAAAAGTCAATGAAACGGTCTGTAAATAATGTTCACAACATTTATATGACTGTAAGATTGCCTATAGGACTGATAGACCATGAGCTTACTCAATGAGAAAGCCTGATAAGTAAGGTAAGAAACATGGTTACGTGGCATAACGCTTTAATAGATAATGGAGATCATGCAAATTGTGCTCTTCATAGTAGGTGATCATAAATATCAAGTCAGTTGGTTTTGCTTGTCACGTCTTATCCTTCTAGCTAAAATTAATAGCTAAAAAAAAAAAAAAAGCTTAACAAACAAACCTTAATATATCTTACGTTAACTTGCATCTGCACACTATCCACAAAGACTTATCAAAAAAATAAAACTTTCAGCAAAAATAAAAAAAAAATAATCAACTTTGGCTTCCCATTTATAAAGTAGTCAATAATCAAACTAAAAAAAAAAGAGTTAAAAATCTCAAGACACCTAAACTTTCCATAGCAGCCCTCTTGACTAAATATGGTTATGCACGTCTGGAATAGCTGTCCATTGTGACTGTCAGTGGGGAACCATCTGTGCCAATATGTGCTTCAATACCTAAAGGGGACAATAATTTAAGTTTTTATTGCTAAAGTACATGAAGGCTTAGAGACCTATGAGCATCATGTTTTTAGATTTTGTAAACAAAAAATTGCCTTAATTTTGGAGTATTTCAATTTAAGGTCAACAAATGCCTATCACACCCTGTCCAAAGTCTTGCTGTAGGGGTTGTGGTTCAAAAGGGTCATATTTCCGTGCAATGGCATGACTCAAGCTTCAACAAGTATGTTGAACAGTCTTAAATTATTAATCACACATTCAACATGACTTTCTGGCCTGACCCAACCTTGTCTCTTTGTCTTTCAAGGGATCAGAATTTCCAGCTTCATGTCAGAGAAGTTATAAGACCCATATTGGTTTCTAGTACCACAATGGCTAAATTGTGAAGAAGTGAGGTAATCCCTTCATTGTTAGAGGTCACCAGACTTTTAAAGCAATCTTCTTGTTTGGCGAGGATGTATGTAGGAAAGTCGCAGAATCCCCAAAAATATCTCTGATCATGGCTAACCTGCCTTCATTTTCCAGCTATGCTTAATCTTTATACCCACATTGCGTTTGGGCCATGCTCTACCTAATCCACTTGGGATTTTCCTTAATTTTCTGTTAGTAATTACATATATCCTATTCATAACTATATTAGGCAGAAAGTGTATAGTAATTTAGTTTTCATCCGAAAATGTTGTTGAATGCCAACCTAAACGATACATAGCTTGTTTCCTTTGTTTATACACTTTCAATATATTTTAACCTTTTTCAGGAATATATTTTTATACCATATTCTACATTTGTTTATTGCTATGGTTCTTATAGGCACCATCATTCTCATGGTGTCAAATTTTGTGCAACATTATATACGGGTCCTGCTACTTGTTCTATTATTGTTTTCTTCATAGTTTACTTAATATAAATACATTTTCCAAAGATTGTTTTATCATTTATACTTAACCTTTTGTAAATATAAGAGAAATAGGATTTTGTAGCCAATTTATTTGCATATCGTAATAGTGTAATGCACAGATTTGAAGGGCTTCCTATGAATTCCATTTGTTCTAGCAGGATACTGGATGGTACCAGCAATCCTTCTGAATAGAGAAGATGAGCCTGCAATGTTTCATCTTATGCCTTATGCCTCAGCTAATAGAAAAGATAACTGAACACATCATGTTGTGACAGCAGCCTGCATAGACTAGGCCTACTATATGCATACACATTAAAAATACATACATACTACCTTCTTTTGTATTCAATATTCACCTTTTGTTCATAACTGTTCCCAATGGTGCAGAATATGAAAACATTTGTATTTTCGGCGTCAATAGACTTTTGACCTCTAAATTGACTCAACATAATCTCCATATATATGCGTTGGCTCTTCATTCTTGGGTTATAAACCCTTTACGTGTAGCAACCATTGGCATACATCAGATCATTATCAATATGCAAGGATCTCTACTAATCCTCACTAACAAATATGTCATGCTTCCAAAAAAACCCCCAAAATAAGTAATCCTCCAAAAATACACACAAGTCACAAGACACAACTATATATACATGTTAATATAGATGTTATATGTTAATATCTGCCGGCCGGCATGTTCATGATAAATATTAATCTATGCTTCTTTATTATGTTATGCCATGCAACATTTAGTGAAAGGGCATAAAAAATTAAATTTTCTAAAACCACAATAGTAGCCGGCGACTGTAGTAGATAATCTATAACCTTTATTTTATTTAGGTAAAATCTGTAAATCATATCTTATAAATCCCTTGCTAAATCGAATGCACAATCTTACTATAGATGGAATTTTACTATAAGGATTGAAGGGTATATTTTATCTCTAGCATTATGATTTATTTTGGCTAATGTACTTTTCCAAATGTAAGCTGTGATAACGGCGGCTGGGAGGCATTTCTCACTATATTTAGTGGGGAATAGTTTAGTCTTAATTCTTACTCTATATTGTAAAGATAAACTTGAAACATGTCTATGTCATGAAGGTTATACTGTCTTATGGGAGGATTAGGTTTTATGTTTTCTATTCATTATTTTTACATTGATGTTTTTATAGCCAAGCTTTGGTGACCTGGGATATATACAGTTCCCCATAATTATAGCAACCATGTACAATATCTGGTCCCAATTTTTCATTTACAGGGTGTATTAGCACCAGCGGGACTAACTTATCCAACAATGTCAGCTGTTCATCTGTGTAATCCAAAATTCCAGGTATTATTAATATTATGCTAATAAACATATGTACTTTATATCTATTTAGACTTATTATATGATATATATTTATTATTGTGGTTTGAGCAAAAATGGCCCAAAAAGGGCCCAAAAAATTCAAATTCAAAGGTGTTTTAAAAATCTGGGATATTTGTGGCCTAGAACAATACAGATAATATACCAATGTACTCTTAGTATTATAGAAATGATTTGTAATTAATTCTTTTAACACAAATGAATTCAAGACTTAAATGATATCCCATCACCCATCAACCTACAATGTTTTATCAAATTATACAGAATGTTAAAAAATATTACTCCGAAATATTCATCACATTCTAAATATTTAATGAATGCTTTATTGAAACAAGATATATATATAAAAAATAAGCATAGTGTTACAATGTCCAATATTGCAAAAGTTAATCTAGATGGAAGCCTCTGCCCCCAGTGATAATATTACTAGACTTGATTGATCTCAAGGGAAAATAAATAAATTAGTGTATGAATTCTAAAATCCAATAAAAGACAACCAATATTAATATAAATAACAGTCATGAAATAATGTAATAATCCTATACAAAACACTAGCAGTAGAATTGTGTAATAGATACATAGTAAAAAGGCTTTGGTATGAGACTATGATGACCTATGTAATATCAGCATAGTATGGCAACAGGCCTGCTCTTCTATTAGCCTAAATATACAGAAACGTTGTGCCATTTGGCTATAAGAGATACATAGTTTATGAGTTTGGTGCATTCATGAAGGGAGCGTTTCCCCTTGTCCTTCTCGCACTGTATGCAGGAACAATGTAAGCAGCATCAATGACTGATATGAGGCAGAAGAAAGTGGTCAGAACACTCCCACAATAAATACAATTGACTCGTAAACTGTATGTTCAGCGTATTCTTGGATTGCTTCTATTAGCCAAAGAGTACAGTATAATAATAATTAATTAAAATAACCACATGGCACATGCATGTGCCTGCAAATAGTCCTGACATTGTATTCTATGCTAAAAAAGAAAAATACTGCTTACTTATAGATGTTGTGGTTGGTTGGTCAGAACATCACATTGAAAGAGACAGAGAAACTCTTGAAATACAAAGATCTTGAGATCGAAGTGAGCAGAATGTGGAGGATCAAAGCCCGCATTGTGCCTATGGTGGTTGGAGTGCTAGGCACCATCAAAAAAGGATTAAAAAAATCTTCCATCACAATGTCCGAGAGGTGCAGTGAATTGCACTTAAGGGCATTGCACATATCCTTAAAAAGGGTTAAAGACCTATATCCCTGTTCAGGACCTGCAGAAACCTGAAACATTCTAAAATAATGTTAATACAGTAACAATAATCTTTATAAAGCACCATCATATTCCACAGCCCTTTACAGTACAGAAGGTAGATGCACAAACAAAATCAGACATTACAGAGTAACAAACCAATTGACAATGGGAGTGAGGGTCCTGCTCACCAGATTTATAGACCATAAGGACATTGTTTTGTTTGATACAATGGCCTGCCAAAAACGATACATTGTTAAGCCATGCTTAAACTGTAGATTTTGAAATTATTCTGTCTGTGGTAGTGCATTCCAGAGAACTGGAGCAGCATAAGCAAAGTCTTGGCAGGAGGAATAGGATGTTTGTACTATAGAGGATGTAAACCCGTTGTGGATAGTGTAAGAGGTTGGAATGCTGTGGACAGCTTTGTGAGCGAAAGTGAGTGATAACTCTGTATTGTATTAAAAAGTGGATAAGCATTGAGTGAGTGGCACAGGATAGAGACATTAGGGTAGCAATTGTACAATAAAATGAGCCTGGATGCTGCATTCAGGATAGATATGGAGGGAGCATATGAAGGAATTGCTTATTTTTTAATACTAATTTTAATTAAAGTTTATAAAAACAACATTACAAAAGTAAAAGAAAAAAATAACGACAAAAATAAGAAAAAATGGCACAGTTTACCTGGACTACACCACGCAGAGCGGTCCTATGATGCGTCTCCAATAGCAGCATAAAACTGCGCGTGTCCAAACTCAATGTGCCCATGTATTTAGATGTGCCAGAATCAACATCAAATTTTTATGTTGAGGTGCAATCATATGTAGCTTAACTAAAGAGTCTGGAGATTGACTCCTCACATTGTCTAGGGAACAGTTGTGGGGGAAGAATTCAGCAGCCAAGGCATCTACTGCTCCAATTTTTGAGCATTCAAGAGTTCAAAACTATAATTTACTTTTAGAACATAAATAGTCTCAGTAAGAGAAGGACACTGAGAGTTTCCATTTTTTTGCTATGACCATATAAGACACTAAGATAATATGGCTCACCACAATGACCGCTGCTTTAGGGACTGGATCCATATGTAAAAAGCATAAAGCTAGCAGGGCTCAAGGGGATGCGAGTACTATTAATCGTAGAGGCGAGGTCAAATATCTGAGTTTCATATATTTTTATCACCAGGGAATACCACCACATATGGATCTATCCACACCATATCTGTCCACACCCTCTCCAACATAAACCTTAACTTGTAGCATCAATTGTAGCACTGGGGTGTGCGGTATCAAAAAATGAATATTTTTGGAGACATTTACCATTGTTTAACCACTATAGATATAAACGTGTCCATTTAAATGCCTGCTCCCACTCATGGGGGAGATTGTGCAATGAAGTTTTTCTCCTATTTTGAACAGTAGTATGGGGAATTAGAGGCTAAAGAAGACAGTAACTTGTCATATTACTTAGCAATATTTCCCTTTCAAGGAGTTGGTCTAGAGAATATCTGGAAAGGGAGTTTAGTGAACATAATGGGTTCACCTCTGACAGATGTATTGAGAAATATGTATAAAATTCCCTATCTGAGATGTCATACCAGAGAGATAAGTCAGACAAGGACCTCGTTTGACCATTGTAATATAAGCATTCTAGTATCCGAAGCATTTTTTTAATCTGTCAGTGGAGATATTAAGGATTAAGGCGTTTAGAAATTTTAAGTGTAATCTAGACATCTCAATAGAGTCTGAACTAAGTTCTCCAGACTTCAACTGATACTGCCATGCTCAGTGACCACAATGAGCTTGGCTTCGGAGGTTTTATCCCCTTTAAAGAAATAAGACAGTTCTATAGACTCCCAGCATTTATGAGCCACCTGGATACCACCAGTGTTGCAAATGGTCCAATGTTGCTGCCCAAAAGTATATAGTAACATCCAGTTCTCCTACTTCTCCATGATACCACTTACTGGACATGTTGTGGCATCACACTCTGGGTGTTCCATTAACCCAAATAAAGTTATCAATTATACGTTGTATCTATATGTAGTAATTATACGTAGTTTGGTAGAAATAAAATAATAGCCATTATCATCATTCTAACATTAGATAGTATCCTATTCAGGAAGCAGAGAAGTGACAATAAGATTGTAATGTATGGTGAACTGACGATAGAACCAGAGAATAATTATGAATAAATAACAGGTCACAGGAAGATGTAACAAGAGGTATGGAGTTGTACTCTCTTTCCATTGGTAAGGGAAGAAGGACTTAATAGATTGTGTGGTGGGATCCAGCCCCACATTAAGAAGCTCAGATTTAGTGTCATTGGATTTGTAATAAGAAACTTTTCGAAATTCTGCGAGTGTCAGGGAGGAAAATGAATGGGTTTGCCAAGGACAAGATCACATTGTCAGCATATAGTCCTGTCTTCTGCTGATATAAGTCACCATCTATATCCTGAATTTTGGGGTTACATCTGATTAGCTCTATCAGGAGGTTCATGACCATAGCAAATATTAGAGGAGACAGGAGACACCCCTATTAAGTTCCATTTGTGATGAGAAAAGAATCAGTTAGTAACCCAGAGAATGAAAATGTACAAGGTTAATATAGCTGTCTCGAGAACCCAAAACAAGGAGTAGAGAAGGTGTTGGACAAGTCTGAGCAAAGCGCACCAGGTCAACAAAGTGTCTAATGCCACAAATCCCACCTGTTTCCTAGTAATGATCAGAAGCATTAACTTAAAGGAGTTAACCAGAATCCAACATTGCTTACCTATCCTTAGCATATGGGAAAGCAATGTAGTACCTACACTTGCCCCTAGAGATTGTATGGCAAGTGAGAAGCAGCTCATAGTATGTAAACTTTACTAAGAACCAACACCTGGAACCCTCGCAGATCTAATATTAGTGGCCTATCCTAAGCATAGGTCATCATTGTTAGAAACCGGAGAACCCCTTTAACCCCTTCCCACCTATGGCACTTTTTGGCGCCTTTTGGCACCCTTTTATTTTTTACGGACATTATAAGTGAAACAACAATATTTAAAATTTTCAAGAAATTTCCAAAACCCATTTTTTTAAGGGACTAATCCAGTTATGAAGGGGTTTTGAAAGAGCCTTGTATTAAAACCCCCCATAAATAACCTCATATTCAAAACTGCAACCGTTAAATAAGCCAAAACAACATGTACCTAGTATTTTAACCCTATAAGTGCTTAACAGGAATTAATACAAAATGGAGGTGAAATTTACACATTTGATTTTATTTTACTAATATTTTCATTTAGCCCTAGAATTTGCACATACACAAGGGGTTAAAGGAGAAAACGAATCCCACAATTTGTTATGCAAGTTCTCCCGACTACCATAGTACCCCACTTGTGGGTGTAAACTAATATATGGACGCACAGCAAGACGCAGAAGGGAAGGAGCGCCAAGGAGCTTTTAGAGGGCAGATCTGGCTGTGATCAGTTTCAGGAACCATGTCGCATTTACAAAGCCCTTGAGGTGTCAAAACAGTGGAAACCTCTAGAAAGTGACCCCATTTTGAAAACTGCACGCCATCAAGTGATGTAGTGAGCATTAGTAACCCCGAAGTGAATATGTAAGCTGTGCGGAGTAAATTGGGTACACCAAATCCCATTCTATTTCCCCACTAGGTCCTATGACACAGACGGGGAAGAGGGGCATTCTGGGGGATCAGCGCTGGTGTCTTCTCTCTCATAAGCTCTAAATATGGGGGGTCCCCTGAAAACACTCGCACAGCTTATACATTTCCTTCTAGTCGCAGCCACTTATGTCCTAATGATTTGGCGACTTTTGGGGTTTCTGTCTTCACATTGTACAAGCTAGATTTTTTTTTTCTGGCAATGTGGGCATATGAGGGTTTGTTGTTTGCGGTATTAGATGTACTTTTCAATGTCACCATTTTGGGGTGCCTGTAACTTATTGACTACATTTTATTAACTCTTTCTGGGTGGGATGTAAAAGAAAACATCAATGCTGGCATTGCTTTTTAGCATTTTTTTTTTCCCGTGCAGCGTACAGCATAAGTAACATGTTACCTTTATTCTGCAGGTCGGTACGATTATGACAATACCTCATTTATATTATTTTTTAATGCGTTGCTATTTGTGCAGAATAAAATTCAATTTAGGAAAAAAAAAATATTTTTGCATCGCCATCTTCTGAAAGGCATAACATTTTTATTTTTTTGTTGACAGAGCTGGTTGAGGGCTTATTTTTGCGGGATGACCTCTGCTTTTTATTGGTACCATTTTGGTTTTCATCTGATCATTTAATTACTTTTTATTGAACATTGAACAAGGGAAAGGTGGTGAATAATCATTTTGTGCGGTCTTCAACGTTTTTTTATGTCGTTCACCGTTCGGGTTCAATAATGTTTTAATTTTATCATTAAGGTTTTTACGGACGCGGTGATACCAAATACGTAATGTTTTTTTCTATTTTTCTTTATTTTACATAGTAAAACATTTTATATGGGAAAAAGGGATTTTTGGGGTTTTATTTATTCTTAATTTATTTTAAACTTATTTAAACTTTTTATCTTTACTTTTTATAACTTTTTTTTTCTGTCCCCATGGGGATTGAAGCAGTGATCTGCTGATGACTGCTTAACTACATGTACGCTGCAATACACATGTATTGCAGTGTACAGGAAGCTGTCATCCTGTGTAGACACACGGGGCTGACAGCTTCCATTCCTGGCAGGATCAACCAGGTACGTGGAGGGGACGACATGGGGCAGACCCGGGGTCACTGATCAGACCCCGGGCTGCCCATTAGCAACACCGGCATCCCTAAACCGCCGCGGGGGGGGGGGGGGGGTGTGCCGATTAGATGCAAAACATACCAAAACCCCTGACATGACATGTTTGACCGCCGACACCTTAGGGGTTAACACCCCCGATCGGACCCGGTTCCGACCGCGGGTGTTACAGGGCAGTGCCAGCTGTATGTTACGGCTAACTCCCGCAGGGCATGCAAGTCCTTCCCGGCAGCGCCGTACTATTACAGCGGATGTCGGGAAGGGGTTAAAGTATACAGATGAAAATATGAAATAAATATTATTAAAGAAATATGTTTTGTTTTCCACTTTCCAGGCAGAGTTACTTTTTACATATTAGTCTATGATATAATCGCTGTTCCTATGCTCTGCTACTTTGTATACTTTTAAAACTGCTATGTTTGTAGATAAGATGCTGTGAGTACACAGAATAACGCAATAAATTAATTAACCAGCATCCTTCTCCATTCCGAGCTGCTCCATAAAGTTCAATGTGTGCAGTGAATATGGAGATGAATATAGTGCAAACAAGCTGTCAGACTAAAGATAAGCAGAAGGAAAACATATGAATAAGTGGTTTCCTTAGTAAGAAAACAGATCTAAATAATAATAATAATAATAATAATAATAATAATAATAATAATAATAATATATTACAAAGTTTCTTATATTCACCTGTATGTTCATATTTATTTAAAAATGTGTTTAACTGGAGGTACACTTACAAGTAATCTTGTAGCCAGGATTTTTGCATATACTTTAAGATCCATATTTTGCAGTGAAATCAGGTGAAAACTGGCAGTGGTGTTAGGGGGCTTATCCAGTTTGGAGAGTGTTACTATGGTATTTGCTAACATTTCTGGTGGAAAGCTTCCCTCAATCACTGCTTTGTTGAATATACCTTGAAGAATAGGTGAAATGAGAGGGAGAAATATTTATAACAACTGTTTGTAAACCCATCTGGGCCTGGAGATCTTGAAGGTACTTATTGTCGACTGAATCTCACCACTCGAAAATGGGCAGAAAAGGGACTGTGGAATTTAGGGAAGATACCTGGAAATCAAAATTTCAAGATTTCCAGCTTTGACAAAAAGTTATGAATACCTTGGGGTGAGATTTGATACGTATTCCTATCCTTACTTAGGTTGTAAAGGATGTGGTTATAATTACAGTGCACTAATGCTATTAGGGCGGGTATCCTTGTTGCCTCGACTATCCATGAGAAATTAAATACATTGTGCTTGAGTGGGCTAGCCAGGAGTACTTCCAGGCTTATTGCTGTGCACGTGTTAAGAGGCTTTTAAACAATGAAGGACATGTTCATATTTAGTGTACTAGGGTGTTCTTCATATATTCCAGATGACAAATCTTGTAAAGTAAGTTGCCCACTTCTCGTTCTTGGGTACGCTTCAAATGTAAGGCCTCCTGAATACATATTCCTCTGATATATACTTTATGAGCAGTCCAGAGTATGAATGGATTATCAATTGAGGCAGATTTAGTTGCAAAGTAATGACGGAGATATTGTCTCAATTCATCAGCATAAGGTGGAGAACGTAAGATATGATCGTTGACTGTCCAGTTGCTAAAAGGGAGGGACTGTGGATATATCTTGTAAGGGCATGATCCAACTATGTGATTTGTGCCTATAATACAGATGGACAAGTATGATAGCCCTTCTCTTTTAAGAGTATACTCTATGGGGTGTGAAAAATGAATAGTGTGGCTCACCACCATGCATATATTTCCATGAGCTATACAGCTATACTCCAAAATGGCTCCAAAATGAAGCAAAGCAGTTCTCGTAGAATTAGGTCTAGGGATGTGTCCAAAGCATCATTGATACATATGTTATATGCCCATTATTAAAACTTCAGCTCAGTTTTTGCATTTTTGGTATATTTTCCTAAAGGTGTGAAGTTGGTATCTGGCAAATAGACATTCACAAGTAACATACATTATTAATATCAGCTACTAAAATAAGATCTCTACCCCGTGGGTCTTAGTCAATACTGTAGTAGAGAGAAATGGCAGTCAGTGCTAGTTTACAATTAGAGGAGGCATATGAAGAGATGTGTAAACAGAGAAATTGTAGTGCATTTCTTATGCAAAACTAGTATCAATATTCAGGGAAAAGGTCTCCAAAAAGATTCAGTATATATGGGCTATTCAAGCCGTGTACATTAAGAGAAGAGATAGTAATTGGTATATATCAGGGATAGGTGAGAGTGTTTTTTGCTTTTTAAAATTTTTTTTTTACATCCTCCCCTGCTTAAATTAAAAAAAAAAAATTCTGAACAGCTGTTTTGAGGCTGGGGCCCCACGTGGCATAAAGGCCATGGTTTAGCTGCGGCAAAAGCATAAAAAGACAAATCCCATCCACACATTGTGGGAAAATATGCGCAGCGGACACACTGTGATTTCCAAAACTGCAGTGGTTTTGGAAGTCACAGTATGTCAATTATAACTACACAAAGAAAGGTGGGTTCCCTATAGATATAGTTGAAGCTGAAAGTCTGCAGAGGAAGCCTCTGTGGACTTTTTGTGAAAAGCACTGTGGGAAAAACCATAATGCATTGCTAGCTTGTAGAGATGAGCGAGTAGTACTTGATCGAGTAGGTATTCGATCGAATACTACGGTATTCAAAATACTCGTACTCGATCGAGTACCACTCGCTATTCGAATGTAAAAGTTCGATGCAGAACCAGCATTGATTGGCCGAATGCTATACAGTCGACCAATCAACGCTGGTTCTTCTCCTACCTTTAGAAGTCTTCTCCGTGCAGCTTCCCCGCTGTCTTCCGGCTCTTCAGTCACTCTGCCAGGCATCGGGCCTGGGCAGAGCCAACTGCACATGTCCGCTTGTAGTGCAGGCATGCGCAGTCGGATCTGCCCAGGTCCGATGCCTGGCAGAGTGAATGAAGAGCCGGAAGATGCCGCGGGGACGCTGCAAGGAGAAGACTGCACGGAGGATCCAGCCCGACCCTCACTCGTGGACTTGGTAAGTATAATTTGATCGAATGTTGCCTACCCCTGAAACGAGCATTTTCCCCCCATAGACTATAATAGGGTTCGATATTTGATTCGAGTAGTTGAATGTTGAGGGGCTACTCAAAACGAATATCGAACCTCGAACATTTTACTGTTCGCTCATCTCTACTAGCTTGGTTTATCCTGCAGGGCTTTTTTGCTGCGGCCCACTACATGAGGCCTTAGCTTTACATGCACCAGATTTATGACAGTGACTGATGCTGGGTGATAAATCTGGTGCATTTTAAGATAGACTAGAATTAAATTTACCTTGTCTATTACTAGTGGAGGGCCAGTGTCTTTAGACCTAAATCAGGAGTGGAATAGAAAAAAGTATACCAGAAGGATTGGTTTGTATTGTACCCACTCCTATTTTGGTTTTACAAGTACTGATGCAAAAAACTGACCAAAATACTTTTGTGCTAAAGTTGTCTTATTACTTTATGGGGAAAACTTAGCTACAAAAAACTTTTGGCCTATAAAACTTTTTAAACTATTTGCAGGATTCACGGGGTTGATGATACTACTGTGGGTAAAAACTGCAGTAACTGGGATTTCAGCTCATAAACCTCTGCAGACATATGTGTGGACATTGTATGTGTTTTATAGACAGGTCATTTAAAATCTGAACTTCTGAGAAGGAAGTATGTTTTATCTCATTGAGCCAAGTACACTGGCACTAGTGTCCATTATTCTTGGACTAGTCACAGAATCCATAGTTCTTCAGCTAGCACTTCATTGATTTTCCCTCCACACGACTGATAACCTAAGAGAGATAGAAAGAAAGAGAGGCTCAGTCAAATAGCGGAGGCTTCAAATTTGTTTATTGACTGCCCGCTCAGCCAGAAGCAGGTCTCTTCTCTCCATCTCAGTAATCTATTGAGCTAATTTACTAATCTCTGGAGCAAATGTCAACATGCTATGAAATGTGATTTCACACAAGCAAGGGTCTTGAAAATAAGAACACTGTAGCCAGTATATCATATCATATACACTGCATCTACGAGAAGTAAAGCCTTCCCGTCAACAAACAATAGCAATTGGAAGGATGTTAGGATGCAGTCATGGCAAATATATTTAGGGGCTTCAAAGACTGAAATAAGGATTGAAATAAGATAAGATAAGTTAATCCTTTAATAGTCCCACAATGGGAAAATTTCAGTGATACAGTTTCATGGATGGTACAGTAGTATATAACAAGAGAGAAACACATACAAGCTCATAGCAGATAGAGAAATCCTAGGAATCATAGCAACTAAAAAGGAAAGAAACACAGACACACTGCAGGATCATTTAGTTCTCTGTGCGGAGTGATGTTGATAATACAGCCCGACTGTGGTTGGAGGACACGAGGAGGGGGTCACAGCATATAGCTATAACAGGCAGAAACGTTTTTTTGCAGAGGTGGGGACATATGCAGCTATCACGATAACATGTAGTAGTTCATTGGTAGGTAGTGAGATCTCCTGCTCACAGCTGATAGTTCGGTATCTTGCATCAGCACTATTGTCCATTAACCACAAAAAATGCCCCAAATGTCCTTCATCACAAGCCCTCCTCCTTTCTTCTTACTACTGTGTTCTACTGCCCAAAGAAGTCTGAAGCCATCCAGGTAGACAGGGTGCTGCTCTCTTGCCAAGCTTCCATAAACTCATGAGGTAGGTGGGTGATGGTAGGTTCCCAGGCTGTAACAGAGTCCCACGTGTACACAGTAAAAGAAAGAAATACCAGTCAGCTGTAGGCATCTTCACACATCAACAATAGACGCCAAAAATCATCTTCACACAGTACCACACGCTGGAAGATTAGATACGCATGTCTTCACACAGTACCACATGCCAGAGGATTAGATACGCACCACTGCACACAATACCACATGCAGGAGGATTAGATATGCACACCTGAACACAGTTCCACATGCCACAGCATCAGCTATGCACATCTGCACACAATACCACATGCCGGAGGATTAGATATGCACGTCTTTACTCAATACCACACAATGGAGGATTAGATACGCGCCCCTGCAAACAATACCACACGGCGGAGGATTAGATACACACCACTGCACACAATACCTCACGCCGAAGGATTAGATACATGCTACCACGCACAATACCACACGGGGAGGGTTAGATACATGCATCTGCACACAGTACCACACGCCAGAGGATTAGATACACTCGTCTTCACACAATTCCACACACCAGAGGATTAGATACGCACCACTGCACACCATACGCTGCAATACCATACGCTGGAGGATTAGATACACGGCTCTGCACAGAGTACCACATGTTAGAGTGGTTTCCATTGCAACCCAGCCATTTTTTTTCACTGCCTTATGTCAGCTTTAAAGGGGCAGGGAGCTGTGGATGACACGGTTACACAAGGTCACATACATACAGCTTTACTCCAGGTATCCATACCAACTGATCACAGGTTTTTCACTGATATCCAAAATGAGATACACATAATCACATGACACTTATGGACATACACACAAGCAACATACAAAATGCACCAGTGCAAAATTGGACAATTTTTATGGGGCCACTACACAAACAAAAAAATGAAATATACCCATGTGAAGCCGGGTCCTGCTGATAGACTCTCTATATTATAAAAATGAATTTCTGTCTGTCTGTCTGCTTGTTATGTACGACCAACCCAACACAATGCCCTTCCCCCCAGCCAATACATACCTGCAAGTCTTTCACTCATATTCCAACTGCAATACACAGTCACTCCACATGCACAATCCAATACTGATATCCAAACTGAGATACACGCATCAGAGGATTAGATACACAGATCAGCACACAGTATCACTCATCAGAGGATTAGATACACGCATCTACACACAGTCTCACACACCAGAGGATTAAATACGTGCTTCTTCACACAGTTCCACACACTGAAGGATTAGATACGTGCATCTGCACACAGTTAAACATTAGAGATGAGCGAACAGTGTTCTATCGAACTCATGTTCGATCGGATATTAGGCTGTTCGGCATGTTCGAATCGAATCGAACACCGCGTGGTAAAGTGCGCCATTACTCGATTCCCCTCCCACCTTCCCTGGCGCCTTTTTTGCTCCAATAACAGCGCAGGGTAGGTGGGACAGGAACTACGACACCGGTGACGTTGAGAAAAGTAGGCAAAACCCATTGGCTGCCGAAAACATGTGACCTCTAATTTAAAAGAACAGCGCCGCCCAGGTTCGCGTCATTCTGAGCTTGCAATTCACCGAGGACGGAGGTTTCCGTCCAGCTAGCTAGGGCTTAGATTCTGGGTAGGCAGGGACAGGCTAGGATAGGAAGGAGAAGACAACCAACAGCTCTTATAAGAGCTAAATTCCAGGGAGAAGCTTGTCAGTGTAACGTGGCACTGACGGGCTCAATCGCCGCAACCCAGCTTTCCCAGGATCCTGAATGGAATACACTGTCAGTGTATTCCCGTATACCCGATATATACCCCGATACCCGTTCCAACGGTGTGCCCCCCCACCTTCACCCCAGAAATACCCTGCAAGTCCCCTAGCAATAGAATTGGGGCTATATACACCCACAATTTTTACTACTGGTATACAGTGCCATTGTCTGACTGGGAATTCAAAGAATATATTGGGAATACAAATACCCTCATTTCTTGCTACTGCCATATAGTGCCAGTGTCTGACTGGTAATTCAAAGAATATATTGGGGTTACGTGCACCCACAATTTTTACTACTGGTATACAGTGCCATTGTCTGACTGGGAATTCAAAGAATATATTGGGAATACAAATACCCTCATTTCTTGCTACTGCCATATAGTGCCAGTGTCTGACTGGGAATTCAAAGAATATATTGGGGTTACGTGCACCCACAATTTTTACTACTGGTATACAGTGCCATTGTCTGACTGGGAATTCAAAGAATATATTGGGAATACAAATACCCTCATTTCTTGCTACTGCCATATAGTGCCAGTGTCTGACTGGGAATTCAAAGAATATATTGGGGTTACGTGCACCCACAATTTTTACTACTGGTATACAGTGCCATTGTCTGACTGGGAATTCAAAGAATATATTGGGAATACAAATACCCTCATTTCTTGCTACTGCCATATAGTGCCAGTGTCTGACTGGGAATTCAAAGAATATATTGGGGTTACGTGCACCCACAATTTTTACTACTGGTATACAGTGCCATTGTCTGACTGGGAATTCAAAGAATATATTGGGAATACAAATACCCTCATTTCTTGCTACTGCCATATAGTGCCAGTGTCTGACTGGGAATTCAAAGAATATATTGGGGTTACGTGCACCCACAATTTTTACTACTGGTATACAGTGCCATTGTCTGACTGGGAATTCAAAGAATATATTGGGAATACAAATACCCTCATTTCTTGCTACTGCCATATAGTGCCAGTGTCTGACTGGGAATTCAAAGAATATATTGGGGTTACGTGCACCCACAATTTTTACTACTGGTATACAGTGCCATTGTCTGACTGGGAATTCAAAGAATATATTGGGAATACAAATACCCTCATTTCTTGCTACTGCCATATAGTGCCAGTGTCTGACTGGGAATTCAAAGAATATATTGGGAATACAAATACCCTCATTTCTTGCTACTGCCATATAGTGCCAGTTTCTGACTGGTAATTCAAAGAATATATTGGGGTTACGTGCACCCACAATTTTTACTACTGGTATACAGTGCCATTGTCTGACTGGGAATTCAAAGAATATATTGGGGTTATAAATACCCTCATTTCTTGCTACTGCCATATAGTGCCAGTTTCTGACTGGTAATTCAAAGAATATATTGGGGTTACGTGCACCCACAATTTTTACTACTGGTATACAGTGCCATTGTCTGACTGGGAATTCAAAGAATATATTGGGGTTATAAATACCCTCATTTCTTGCTACTGCCATATAGTGCCAGTTTCTGACTGGTAATTCAAAGAATATATTGTGGCTACGTGCACCCACAATTTTTACTACTGGTATACAGTGCCATTGTCTGACTGGGAATTCAAAGAATATATTGGGAATACAAATACCCTCATTTCTTGCTACTGCCATATAGTGCCAGTGTCTGACTGGGAATTCAAAGAATATATTGGGGTTACGTGCACCCACAATTTTTACTACTGGTATACAGTGCCATTGTCTGACTGGGAATTCAAAGAATATATTGGGGTTACGTGCACCCACAATTTTTACTACTGGTATACAGTGCCAATTTCTAACTAGGAATTCAAAATGCGCAAGGCTCCCGGAAAGGGACGTGGACGAGGCCGTGGGCGAGGTCGGGGGAATGGTTCTGGGGAGCAAGGTAGCAGTGAAGCCACAGGGCGTCCCGTGCCTACTCCTGTGGGGCAGCAAGCATTGCACCACTCCACAGTGCCAGGGTTGCTTGCCACATTAACTAAACTGCAGGGTACAAACCTTAGTAGGCCCGAGAACCAGGAACAGGTCTTGCAATGGCTGTCAGAGAACGCTTACAGCACATTGTCCAGCAGCCAGTCAGACTCTGCCTCCTCTCCTCCTATTACCCAACAGTCTTGTCTTCCTTCCTCCCAAAATTCCGAAGCTTTACAGAACAATAACCCAAACTGTCCCTGCTCCCCAGAGCTGTTCTCCGCTCCTTTCATTGTCCCTCAACCTGCCTCTCCACGTCACGATTCCACGAACCTAACAGAGGAGCATCTGTGTCCAGATGCTCAAACACTAGAGTCTCCTCCATCTCCGTTCGATTTGGTGGTGGATGACCAGCAACCCACCCTCATCGACGATGATGTGACGCAGTTGCCGTCAGGGCATCCAGTTGACCGGCGCATTGTGCGGGAGGAAGAGATGAGACAGGAGTTGGAAGAGGAAGTGGTGGATGATGAGGACACTGACCCGACCTGGACAGGGGGGATGTCAAGCGGGGAAAGTAGTGTGGATGTTGAGGCAGGTGCAGCACCAAAAAGGGTAGCTAGAGGCAGAGGCAGAGGTCAGCAGCTTAGGCGAAGCCAGGCCACACCCGGAATCTCCCAAGATGTTCCAGTTCGTACCCAGCCCCGAAAAACTCCCACCTCGAGGGCACGTTTCTCGAAGGTGTGGAGTTTTTTCAAGGAATGCGCCGAGGACAGATATAGTGTTGTCTGCACAATTTGCCTCTCGAAATTGATTAGGGGCTCTGAGAAGAGCAACCTGTCCACCACTTCAATGCGCCGTCATTTGGAATCCAAGCACTGGAATCAGTGGCAGGCAGCAACGGCAGGACAAAGGCCGCCTGCCGTTCACGCCACTGCCACTGCCTCTGCCACTGCCTCTGCCTCTGCCACTGCCACTGCTGACTGTGCTGGCGATCCACTCCAGAGGACGAGTCAGGACACCACTTCATCTGCCTCCGCCACTTTGTTGACTTCTACCTCATCCTCCCCTGGTCCTGTCTTATCTCCTTCTCCTGCACCATCAAAGGCACCATCAGGCGTTTCTTTACAACAACCCACCATCTCTCAGACATTGGAGCGGCGGCAGAAATACACTGCTAACCACCCACACGCGCAAGCCTTGAACGCCAACATCGCTAAACTGCTGGCCCAGGAGATGTTGGCGTTCCGGCTTGTTGAAACTCCCGCCTTCCTGGACCTGATGGCAACTGCGGCACCTCGCTATGCCGTCCCTAGCCGTCACTACTTCTCCCGGTGTGCCGTCCCCGCCTTGCACCAGCACGTGTCACTCAACATCAGGCGGGCCCTTAGTTCCGCGCTTTGCACAAAGGTCCACTTGACCACCGACGCGTGGACAAGTGCATGCGGACAGGGACGCTACATTTCACTGACGGCACACTGGGTGAATGTAGTTGAGGCTGGGACTGCTTCCCAAACTGGCCCGGTGTACCTCGTCTCCCCGCCTAACATTCCTGGCAGGGACACGAGAAGAACACCCCCCTCCTCCTCCTCCTCTACCGCCTCCTCCTCCGCCACCGCCTCCTCCTCCGCCACCGCCTCCTCCTCCGCTGTTAGATTGACCCCAGCTACGAGTTGGAAACGTTGCAGCACTGGCGTTGGTAGACGTCAGCAGGCTGTGCTGAAGCTGATCAGCTTGGGGGACAGACAGCACACTGCCTCCGAGGTGAGGGATGCCCTCCTCGATGAGACGGCAATATGGTTTGAGCCGCTGCACCTGGGCCCAGGCATGGTCGTTTGTGATAACGGCCGGAACCTGGTAGCAGCTCTGGAGCTTGCCGGACTCCAACATGTTCCATGCCTGGCCCACGTCTTCAACCTAGTGGTGCAACGTTTCCTAAAGAGCTACCCCAATGTTCCAGAGCTACTGGTGAAAGTGCGGCGCATGTGCGCCCACTTTCGCAAGTCGACAGTAGCCGCTGCTAGCTTAAAATCTCTCCAGCAACGCCTGCATGTGCCACAACACCGGCTTTTGTGCGACGTCCCCACATGCTGGAACTCAACGTTTCAGATGTTGAATAGAGTGGTTGAGCAGCAGAGACCTTTGATGGAATACCAGCTACAAAACCCTAGGGTGCCACAAAGTCAGCTGCCTCAGTTTCACATCCATGAGTGGCCATGGATGAGAGACCTTTGTGACATCCTACGGGTCTTTGAGGAGTCCACAAGGAGGGTGAGCTCTGAGGATGCGATGGTGAGCCTTACAATCCCGCTCTTGTGTGTTCTGAGAGAATCCCTGATTGACATCAGGGATAACTCAGATCACACAGAGGAGTTAGGGATAGCATCCGATCCGTCACAGCTGGAGAGTAGGTCCACACATCTGTCCGCTTCACTGCGTTTAATGGAGGAGGAGGAGGAGGAGGAGGAGGAAGAAGAGTTGTCCGATGATGTGATGGTGATACAGGAGGCTTCCGGGCAACTTCGAATCGTCCCATTGTTGCAGCGCGGATGGGTAGACATGGAGGATGAGGAGGAAATGGAGATTGAACTTTCCGGTGGGGCCAGAGGAGTCATGCCAACTAACACTGTGGCAGACATGGCTGAGTTCATGTTGGGGTGCTTTACAACCGACAAGCGTATTGTCAAAATCATGGAGGACAACCAGTACTGGATCTTTGCTATCCTTGACCCCCGGTATAAAAACAACATCTCGTCTTTTATTCCGGTAGAGGGGAGGGCCAATCGCATCAATGCTTGCCACAGGCAATTGGTGCAGAATATGATGGAGATGTTTCCAGCATGTGACGTTGGCGGCAGGGAGGGCAGTTCCTCCAGTAGGCAACCAAGTTCTCACCGGTCCACACAAACGAGGGGCACACTGTCTAAGGTCTGGGACACCTTGATGGCACCCCCTCGCCAAAGTGCCGCCACGGAGGGTCCTAGTGTCACCAGGCGTGAGAAGTATAGGCGCATGTTGCGGGAATACCTTTCCGACCACAGCCCTGTCCTCTCCGACCCCTCTGCGCCCTACACGTATTGGGTGTCGAAGTTGGACCTGTGGCTTGAACTTGCCCTATATGCCTTGGAGGTGCTGTCCTGTCCTGCCGCCAGCGTCCTATCTGAGAGGGTGTTCAGTGCAGCCGGTGGCATCATCACTGACAAGCGCACCCGTCTGTCAGCTGAGAGTGCCGACCGGCTCACTTTGATAAAAATGAACCACCACTGGATAGAGCCTTCATTTTTGTGCCCACCTGTGTAAAGCACCCCAACATGAAACTCCATGTCTGTACTCAACCTCTCCAATTCCTCCGCATCCTCATACTCATCCACCATAAGCGTTGCACAATTCTGCTAATACTAGGCTCCCTCCAACATGATTTCCCCCAACTCTGCTGGTTAGAGGCTCCCTCCACCCTGATTTCCACCAACTCTGCTGGTTAGAGGCTCCCTCCACCCTGCTTTCCCACAACTCTGCTGGTTAGAGGCTCCCTCCACCATGAATTTGCCCAAACTGGGCTGTTTAGAGGCTCCCTCCACCATGAATTGGTCCAAACTGGGGTTTTTAGAGGCTCCCTCCACCATGAATTGGTCCAAACTTGGCTGGTTAGAGGCTCCCTCCACCATGAATTGGTCCAAACTGGGGTGGTTAGAGGCTCCCTCCACCATTAATTGGTCCAAACTGGGCTGGTTAGAGGCTCCCTCCACCATTAATTGGTCCAAACTGGGCTGGTTAGAGGCTCCCTCCACCATGAATTGGTCCAAACTGGGGTTTTTAGAGGCTCCCTCCACCATGAATTGGTCCAAACTTGGCTGTTTAGAGGCTCCCTCCACCATTAATTGGTCCAAACTGGGCTGGTTAGAGGCTCCCTCCACCATGAATTGGTCCAAACTGGGTTTTTTAGAGGCTCCCTCCACCATGAATTGGTCCAAACTGGGGTTTTTAGAGGCTCCCTCCACCATGAATTGGTCCAAACTGGGCTGTTTAGCGGCTCCCTCCACCATTAATTGGTCCAAACTGGGCTGGTTAGAGGCTCCCTCCACCATGAATTTGCCCAAACTGGGCTGTTTAGAGGCTCCCTCCACCATGAATTTGCCCAAACTGGGCTGGTTAGAGGCTCCCTCCACCATGAATTGGTCCAAACTGGGGTTTTTAGAGGCTCCCTCCACCATGAATTGGTCCAAACTTGGCTGTTTAGAGGCTCCCTCCACCATTAATTGGTCCAAACTGGGCTGGTTAGAGGCTCCCTCCACCATGAATTGGTCCAAACTGGGTTTTTTAGAGGCTCCCTCCACCATGAATTTGCCCAAACTGGGCTGTTTAGAGGCTCCCTCCACCATGAATTGGTCCAAACTGGGCTGGTTAGAGGCTCCCTCCACCATGAATTTCCCAAAACTTGGCTGTTTAGAGGCTCCCTCCACCATTAATTGGTCCAAACTGGGCTGGTTAGAGGCTCCCTCCACCATGAATTTGCCCAAACTGGGCTGTTTAGAGGCTCCCTCCACCATGAATTTGCCCAAACTGGGCTGTTTAGAGGCTCCCTCCACCATGAATTGGTCCAAACTGGGTTTTTTAGAGGCTCCCTCCACCATGAATTGGTCCAAACTGGGCTGTTTAGAGGCTCCCTCCACCATGAATTTGCCCAAACTGGGCTGTTTAGCGGCTCCCTCCACCATTAATTGGTCCAAACTGGGCTGGTTAGAGGCTCCCTCCACCATGAATTTGCCCAAACTGGGCTGTTTGGAGGCTCCCTCCACCATGAATTTGCCCAAACTGGGCTGGTTAGAGGCTCCCTCCACCATGAATTGGTCCAAACTGGGGTTTTTAGAGGCTCCCTCCACCATGAATTGGTCCAAACTTGGCTGTTTAGAGGCTCCCTCCACCATGAATTGGTCCAAACTGGGGTGGTTAGAGGCTCCCTCCACCATTAATTGGTCCAAACTGGGCTGGTTAGAGGCTCCCTCCACCATGAATTTGCCCAAACTGGGCTGTTTAGAGGCTCCCTCCACCATGAATTTGCCCAAACTGGGCTGTTTAGAGGCTCCCTCCACCATGAATTTGCCCAAACTGGGCTGGTTAGAGGCTCCCTCCACCATGAATTGGTCCAAACTGGGGTTTTTAGAGGCTCCCTCCACCATGAATTGGTCCAAACTTGGCTGTTTAGAGGCTCCCTCCACCATTAATTGGTCCAAACTGGGCTGGTTAGAGGCTCCCTCCACCATGAATTGGTCCAAACTGGGGTTTTTAGAGGCTCCCTCCACCATGAATTGGTCCAAACTTGGCTGTTTAGAGGCTCCCTCCACCATTAATTGGTCCAAACTGGGCTGGTTAGAGGCTCCCTCCACCATGAATTGGTCCAAACTGGGTTTTTTAGAGGCTCCCTCCACCATGAATTTGCCCAAACTGGGCTGTTTAGAGGCTCCCTCCACCATGAATTGGTCCAAACTGGGCTGGTTAGAGGCTCCCTCCACCATGAATTTCCCAAAACTTGGCTGTTTAGAGGCTCCCTCCACCATTAATTGGTCCAAACTGGTCTGGTTAGAGGCTCCCTCCACCATGAATTTGCCCAAACTGGGCTGTTTAGAGGCTCCCTCCACCATGAATTTGCCCAAACTGGGCTGTTTAGCGGCTCCCTCCACCATTAATTGGTCCAAACTGGGCTGGTTAGAGGCTCCCTCCACCATGAATTTGCCCAAACTGGGCTGTTTAGAGGCTCCCTCCACCATGAATTTGCCCAAACTGGGCTGGTTAGAGGCTCCCTCCACCATGAATTGGTCCAAACTGGGGTTTTTAGAGGCTCCCTCCACCATGAATTGGTCCAAACTTGGCTGTTTAGAGGCTCCCTCCACCATGAATTGGTCCAAACTGGGGTGGTTAGAGGCTCCCTCCACCATTAATTGGTCCAAACTGGGCTGGTTAGAGGCTCCCTCCACCATTAATTGGTCCAAACTGGGCTGGTTAGAGGCTCCCTCCACCATGAATTTGCCCAAACTGGGCTGTTTAGAGGCTCCCTCCACCATGAATTTGCCCAAACTGGGCTGGTTAGAGGCTCCCTCCACCATGAATTGGTCCAAACTGGGGTTTTTAGAGGCTCCCTCCACCATGAATTGGTCCAAACTTGGCTGTTTAGAGGCTCCCTCCACCATGAATTGGTCCAAACTGGGGTGGTTAGAGGCTCCCTCCACCATGAATTGGTCCAAACTGGGTTTTTTAGAGGCTCCCTCCACCATGAATTTGCCCAAACTGGGCTGTTTAGAGGCTCCCTCCACCATGAATTGGTCCAAACTGGGCTGGTTAGAGGCTCCCTCCACCATGAATTTCCCAAAACTTGGCTGTTTAGAGGCTCCCTCCACCATTAATTGGTCCAAACTGGGCTGGTTAGAGGCTCCCTCCACCATGAATTTGCCCAAACTGGGCTGTTTAGAGGCTCCCTCCACCATGAATTTGCCCAAACTGGGCTGTTTAGAGGCTCCCTCCACCATGAATTGGTCCAAACTGGGTTTTTTAGAGGCTCCCTCCACCATGAATTGGTCCAAACTGGGCTGTTTAGAGGCTCCCTCCACCATGAATTTGCCCAAACTGGGCTGTTTAGCGGCTCCCTCCACCATTAATTGGTCCAAACTGGGCTGGTTAGAGGCTCCCTCCACCATGAATTTGCCCAAACTGGGCTGGTTAGAGGCTCCCTCCACCATGAATTGGTCCAAACTGGGGTTTTTAGAGGCTCCCTCCACCATGAATTGGTCCAAACTTGGCTGTTTAGAGGCTCCCTCCACCATGAATTGGTCCAAACTGGGGTGGTTAGAGGCTCCCTCCACCATTAATTGGTCCAAACTGGGCTGGTTAGAGGCTCCCTCCACCATTAATTGGTCCAAACTGGGCTGGTTAGAGGCTCCCTCCACCATTAATTGGTCCAAACTGGGCTGGTTAGAGGCTCCCTCCACCATTAATTGGTCCAAACTGGGCTGGTTAGAGGCTCCCTCCACCATGAATTGGTCCAAACTGGGCTGTTTAGAGGCTCCCTCCACCATGAATTTGCCCAAACTGGGCTGGTTAGAGGCTCCCTCCACCATGAATTGGTCCAAACTGGGGTTTTTAGAGGCTCCCTCCACCATGAATTGGTCCAAACTTGGCTGTTTAGAGGCTCCCTCCACCATGAATTGGTCCAAACTGGGGTGGTTAGAGGCTCCCTCCACCATTAATTGGTCCAAACTGGGCTGGTTAGAGGCTCCCTCCACCATTAATTGGTCCAAACTGGGCTGGTTAGAGGCTCCCTCCACCATGAATTTGCCCAAACTGGGCTGGTTAGAGGCTCCCTCCACCATGAATTGGTCCAAACTGGGTTTTTTAGAGGCTCCCTCCACCATGAATTTGCCCAAACTGGGCTGGTTAGAGGCTCCCTCCACCATGAATTGGTCCAAACTGGGGTTTTTAGAGGCTCCCTCCACCATGAATTGGTCCAAACTGGGGTTTTTAGAGGCTCCCTCCACCATGAATTGGTCCAAACTGGGGTTTTTAGAGGCTCCCTCCACCATGAATTTGCCCAAACTGGGCTGGTTAGAGGCTCCCTCCACCATGAATTGGTCCAAACTGGGCTGGTTAGAGGCTCCCTCCACCATGAATTGGTCCAAACTGGGGTTTTTAGACGCTCCCTCCACCATGAATTGGTCCAAACTGGGGTTTTTAGAGGCTCCCTCCACCATGAATTTGCCCAAACTCTGCTGGTTAGAGGCTCAATCCACCCTGATTTTCTAAACAAATGTTGGTGCCAACCTCAACTTACTACAAGGGCCAAATTCACTGCTGGTGACAAGCTCTCCTCACTGCAAGTGCCAAATACACATGTTTCAAGGTGTTTTCCTACTGTCAGAGAGGTGGTATTGAGTGTGTAAAGTGTGTAGTTGTTAGGCTGTGATGTTGGGGTAATAGAGGGTCTTTGGTGTGTTAGATGCCCCCAGACATGCTTCCCCTGCTGTCCCAGTGTCATTCCAGAGGTGTTGGCATCATTTCCTGGGGTGTCATAGTGGACTTGGTGACCCTCCAGACACGGATTTGGGTTTCCCCCTTAACGAGTATCTGTTCCCCATAGACTATAATGGGGTTCGAAACCCGTTCGAACACACGAACATTGAGCGGCTGTTCGAATCGAATTTCGAACCTCGAACATTTTAGTGTTCGCTCATCTCTATTAAACATGCCTAACGATTAGATACACACGTCTTCACATAGTACCACTGCCAGAGGATTAGATTCGCAAGTGTTCACATAGTACCACACGGGGGGAGGATTAGATACGATGCATCTTCACACAGTACCACACACCAGAGGATTGGATACGCACATCTGCACACAATTCCACACACCAGAGGATTAGATACGCATGTCTGCACACAGTACCACATGCCGTAGGATTAGATACACGCGTCTGCACACAGTTCCACACGCCGGAGGATTAGATACGTGTGTCTGCACACAGTTGTACACGCCATAGGATTAGATACACGCGTCTGCACACAGTACATGGCGTAGGATTAGATACGCGCATCTACACACAGTTCCACACGCCATAGGATTAGATATGCGCTTCTTCACACAATACCACACGGGAAGGATTAGATACGTGCGTCTGCACACAGTACCACACTTTGGAGAATTAGATACATGCCTCTGCATACAGTACCACATGCTAGAGAAATAGAGACACGTCTCAGCACACAGTACCACACGGTGGAGGATTAGATACGCACATCTACACACAGTTCCACACGCCGTAGGATTGGATACACACCACTGCATACAATACCACACAAGGGAGGATTAGATACGTGCGTCTGCACACAGTACCACATGACCGAGGATTAGATATGCACGTCTGCACACAGTTCCACACGCTGAAGGATTAAGTATGTGTGTCTGCACAAAGTATCACATGGGAAAGATTAGATACGCACCTCTTCTCACAATTGCACACAGGGGAGGATTAGATACACACATCTGCACACAGTTCAACAAGCCTGAATTATTAGATACACAGATCTTCACATAGTACCACCACCGGAGGATTAGATACGCGTGTCTACACACAGTACCACAGTGAGTGAGGGCATAGACACTTTTGGTTTGGGTATTATCCCTGGATATTGTTTTATCCCCATATATTAATTCATAGTGGGGTTTCATTTAATAGGATGGCCACTGTCCATAAAGGATCTGTGATTTTAAAAGGGTTCTAATAAAGGCTATATATTATTATTATTATTATTATTATTATTATTATTATTATTATTATTTGTTTTGTGAAGTCACCCCTCTACATACAATTAAATTTGGTGTTCTATTACCACTCTTGCAGAGTAATTCTCAGAAATCAAGCCTACATATAGCTATGCTTTTTGTAAGGTGGAGAGTAAAACATGAAAGCATAAAAAGTGAAAATAATGGTCCTGAAAAGTTCAACAGAACCAGGTGTGGAGTGAACCAAAAGCTATACAGAGTACCTGAGGCTAGGCACTAAACTACTGCAAAAGAAGTGCAATTGATGCTTAAACTAGGGGTTATCGGGGAGTCACATAGTGATTGGTCTAGTCCCTTAACTTCAATACCAAAACCAGATGGCACTATACAATTTTGTAATGACTTTGAAAGGTTGAATGCAGAGTCAATGTGTGATGTTTATCCAATGCCTTGAGTGGATGAGCTAATTGATAGGTTGGGTAATGGCAGATATTTCACTACATTGGATTTAATGAAAGGCTACTGTGCCATTGACAAGGAGGCCAAAGAGAAAACTGCCTTTGGCACTGCTGATGGACATTTCAGTATGTAGTCCTTGTCTTTGATCTGCATGAAGTTCCAGCCACATTCCAATGGCTAATGGACAGAATTTTAAAACCCCATTGAAATATGGACCTGCCTATCTAAGTGATGTAATCATACATAGTTCAGACTGGGAAAATCATCTACCCAGTCAGTCCAGGGAAGCAGATTTGACAGCAAATTCCAAAAGATTCACCATTGGATAAGAAGAGGTAAAGTACTTGGAGTACACAATTGGGCGACGTGTCATTAGTGGTGTTATATTCTGCTATAAAGCACACTGACTGTACTCTTCTATAGTCTTGTATGGCCAGGGGGGCATTCCTAACATGAGTGTAGGGATATTGGTGCTGAAACTGAATTCAACGCATCAGCTATCTAGTGGTATATAACACTGCTAATATTAGAGGACATGAAAAGTTGTATTTAAACCTCAAATAATAAAATTGAGGCCATTCAGAACTGGCCAAGACCAGTAAACAAAAAAACAGGGCATTTTTGGGTTTAACTGGTTACTATAGGCAGTTTATTGAAAAATTTGCTAGTATTGCTGCCCTTTTTTACTGACCTTACAAAAAGTAAGGATTGAGTCATAGTCAAATCGACTGCTAAAGCAGACAAGGCCTTTCAAAGTCTGAAGCAACCTTTATATTCCCAACTAGTGTTGATAACACCAGATTTCCAAATACAGTTTATTGTGCAAACTGATGCCTCTGATGTTGGCATAGGGGCGGTGTTGTCACAAGTCAGGGTTAGGGAAGAGCATCCTGTAGTTTACCTGAGCAAAAAACTGAATGAGCATGAGAAGAGATATGCCATTGTGGAGATCAAGTGTCATGAGCAGCTCTCTGGAACATTCCAAGTTATTACAGACCATGTTAAGTGGATGTCTCAAAACAGAGAGAAAAAAAGGCAAGTAACCAAATGGTTCATGCCTTGGCAAGACTTTAAGTTTAGGCTAGGTTCATATCTGCTTTGGACTCTGCCGCAGATTCTGCTGAAAATTGTGGAAAGAAAAGTCCTGCACAGATGTCTTTTCTCTCCACCAGTTTCAGTATAAAAAAAACGTTGGAAACCCGATAGATATCCAGTGGACCCTATTGTAGTCTATGGAATCCATACGTTTCTGTGGGTATCTGCTGTTTTAGCAGACAAGCTCTACATCACTTGGGTCCCCTGGCGAACCCGAATGATGGAGAGGCCAGCAGAAGTGTGACCCTAGCCTTAACATTGAGCATAGACCTGGGCATCAGCTTGTAAATGCAAACACCCTGGCTAGAACATACTGTTTATGTACACAGATGGTTATGCCCTTGAGGCTGAAATCAGGGGGAAGGGTATGTGACAGGACAATGGGGAATGTGGTAGAAGGTGCATACATTTCTTCCAGGTTCCTGTCATATACAGTTAGGGCCAGAAATATTTGGACAGTGACACAATTTTCGCGAGTTGGGCTCTGAATGCCACCACATTGGTTTTGAAATGAAACCTCTACAACAGAATTCAAGTGCAGATTGTAACGTTTAATTTGAAGGGTTGAACAAAAATATCTGATAGAAAATGTAGGAATTGTACACATTTCTTTACAAACACTCCACATTTTAGGAGCTCAAAAGTAATTGGACAAATAAACATAACCCAAACAAAATATTTTTATTTTCAATATTTTGTTGCGAATCCTTTGGAGGCAATCACTGCCTTAAGGCTGCATTCACACAGAGTAACGCCAGGCGTTTTTTGTGTGTTTTTTGCACATAGCGCCGCGTTTACGCCGCGTAGCGCCGCGTTAACGCCGCGTATACGCCGCGTTAACGCCGCGCTATTTAGCGGTGGCGTTGCCCGGCGTTAACGCGGCGTATACGCGGTGTTAACGCGGCGCTACGCGGCGTAAACGCGGCGCTATGTGCAAAAAACACACAAAAAACGCCTGGCGTTACTCTGTGTGAATGCAGCCTAAGTCTGGAACCCATGGACATCACCAAACGCTGGGTTTCCTCCTTCTTAATGCTTTGCCAGGCCTTTACAGCCGCAGCCTTCAGGTCTTGCTTGTTTGTGGGTCTTTCCGCCTTAAGTCTGGATTTGAGCAAGTGAAATGCATGCTCAATTGGGTTAAGATCTGGTGATTGACTTGGCCATTGCAGAATGTTCCACTTTTTTGCACTCATGAACTCCTGGGTAGCTTTGGCTGTATGCTTGGGGTCATTGTCCATCTGTACTATGAAGCGCCGTCCGATCAACTTGGCAGCATTTGGCTGAATCTGGGCTGAAAGTATATCCCGGTACACTTCAGAATTCATCCGGCTACTCTTGTCTGCTGTTATGTCATCAATAAACACAAGTGACCCAGTGCCATTGAAAGCCATGCATGCCCATGCCATCACGTTGCCTCCACCATGTTTTACAGAGGATGTGGTGTGCCTTGGATCATGTGCCGTTCCCTTTCTTCTCCAAACTTTTTTCTTCCCATCATTCTGGTACAGGTTGATCTTTGTCTCATCTGTCCATAGAATACTTTTTCAGAACTGAGCTGGCTTCTTGAGGTGTTTTTCAGCAAATTTAACTCTGGCCTGTCTATTTTTGGAATTGATGAATGGTTTGCATCTAGATGTGAACCCTTTGTATTTACTTTCATGGAGTCTTCTCTTTACTGTTGACTTAGAGACAGATACACCTACTTCACTGAGTGTGTTCTGGACTTCAGTTGATGTTGTAAACGGGTTCTTCTAAATATTTCTGGCCCTAACTGTACATTGTAAAAGCAGCTAAGGTAGCTTGCAGTAAGAATAACTATGTTCCTTGCTGTAGTGTTTTACCTAAAACCTGTCAAAAAAGATCTAGCTGCTGGAGTAGGAAGAGTTTAGTGTCTTTAGTCCATTCATCCACTTCAGGTATTTAGGAAGATTGGGGTTAATTCATTGCAATACAACTATTTGTGGCCTGTTGCACCATACTTGTCTGGATGTGGAAGCGGTAACTTGAGTGAGTAAAATTGAGTTAAAGCCACAGTTTAATTTGTGACAACTCAGCAGAAACATGCAGATGAAAGATTTCATGTGCCAGTATATCTATCCTGGGTGCAGAATTCTCCAAGGATTTATGTGCAAACATATGACCCTGAAACTCAATTACTGACTGCATACATGTAATGTTAGCTATAGGCAACATCACAATGTGCTTAATATTGTATTTTTTTTTTTTTTTAGCAATCTAGTGTAATGGGAAGATGTGTTCCGCCATTTCAACTGGCCAGTAAACATTATGAATTGTTAGATTCGGACCTATTATAATAGTTATTGATCAATGTAGGTAAAGGAAAGGCCAGGGCCAAATCATACAATTTGATTTTATAATCTTAATTAAGTGGCCATCTTATTAATATTTGCATGATAAGTATATATTAGGCTTTGTTCTCATCAGATTTAGTATGTAATATACAGTACATGTTAATCGTGTCCATAGGGTTACACTAGCCCAATGAAAATAATGGCTTCCATTTGGCCAGTATATGGCTATAGCCTACAAAAAAATGCTATAGAGTAGTGTAGTAGACTGACACCCTATACAAAGGTATCCAAGGAAAAAAATTATCCCCATGTGCATACAAGTCTACACTTTCCAAAATTAGTGTTATTTATCCCATATGGTGAATGGAGTAAAGAAAATATATACTGCAATGTATAAACTAGTGAATTTTGGCCAACCAAAAATAGCAATAAAAAGCGATTAAAAAAGTCATACATACCAATAAAAACTACAACTTGCCCCACAAATGGAGCCCTGACATAGATCTTTCAACAAAACAGTAAAAAAACATAGAGGCATTAGAATATGCTGATCCCAGGAAAATTGTTCATTCTTGAAAAATTACATTTTATTACTAAACGTGGTAAAACATAATTAAACCCGCCAGGTAAAGTTGCCATGCCATTTTTAATGCAAAATGGACGCTGTAGGAACAAATTGCAAAAAAAAAAAATAAAAAAAAAAAGCTAAAATTGTAAGGTTTTTCACACAGACCCTCCAAAAAGTTAAAGCTAATCATAATATTATACATACCCCAACAATGGTTCCAAATGAAGGTACAACTCATCATGTAAAGAATAATCCCTCATTTGGCTGTGTAGACAGAAAAATAAAAAAGTTACGAATTTTAGAAGGTGAGGAAGGAAAATATGAAAAAAGTCTGCAAACATTAGCGTACAAACTATACTGCAAACTTAAAGGGTTAATTTTTTTGTGTGTGAGTGTGTATTGAGGCAGATTGTCTTATCAAAATGTGTCATAATATTTCTTAATATTTGTCTAAAACTGAACAGCTACTATAAGGGAAAAAGATCAATATGAGCGCTTCCCATAGAAATGAATGGGCTGCTTTTTTCACTACGAGCACTCCCATTGAAGTGAATGGGAAATGCTCGCGTGTACGGCTCAGCATGAGCAGAGCTAGCCGTACACGCGAGCACTTCCCATTCACTTCAATGGGAGTGCTCGTAGTGAAAAAAGCAGCCCATTCATTTCTATGGGGAGCGCTCATATGCCGGCTCAGATAGAAATGAATGGGAACTGCTTTATACGCCGCTGATTCTGAACGTGTTTTACGTTCAGAATAAGCTGGCGTATACTCAGTGTGAACTCACCCTTAATGTATTTCTTCCAACGTATTCCTTCAGCCTCGCACACTTCTCTGTGACTTGAGGGTGTGAATTGAGATGAGACGATGTGGGCGAAAAGTTTGGCACAAACTATTGCTCCAAAGTAATACACAGTGAGTTTGGACAGCTAAGCTTTGGCCAGTTTAAATGGCAGAACACATTCTCCCATTACAGTAGATTGCTAAGCTTTGGGTAGTCCAGGAAATGCGGCCTTCAAAAGAAATGTTTATCTCGGCTGTCTGACTTTGCACTACATTCCTCTCCGCATGCTTCGTGCAGACACTGCGCGGAAAAACACAGTCCCCATTATAGTCTATAGGGTCCCTTTGCTTTCACTGCTCACTGCTTTTTAATGCACTTGGTATTCCGTTTGGTGGGGTCCCCAAACGGATTCTCCGAACGGAATACCGAACGCAGGTGAGAACTAGGCCTAAAACTGTTTACCGTATTTTTCGGACTATAAGACGCACTGGACTATAAGACGCACCTAGGTTTTAGAGGAGGAAAATAGGGAAAAAAAATTTTGAAGCAAAAACTGGTAAAATATTTAATATATGGGAGTTGTAGTTTTGCAACAGCTGCAAGGCCACATTGACAGGTGACCCTGCAGCTGTACGGGGATGCATAGAGTGTTTTTTTTTGCGGGGCCAGAAGTACTTTTTAGTTATACCATTTTGGGGAATATCTATTTCTTAGATCACCTTGTATTGAAAAAAACCCCGGTGGTTTATGATATATGATTTTCTACTTATATATATATATTCTAGGGACAGGAGGTGATTTAGAACTTTTATTTATTTCATATTTTTATTATATATTTTTAAAGCTTTTTTTTTTTTTTTTTTACTATTTTATTCCCCCCCCGGGGCTTGAACCTGCGGTCACTTGATTGCAAGTCCCATAGACGGCAATACAACTGTATTGCCGTCTATGGGCCATTCTGTCTATTAGTATTACGGCTGGTCATAGACCCATCCGCAATACTAATATAGCAGTGACAGGCCTGGGAGCCTTCATTAGGCTCCCGGCTCTCACCCGAACAGGTCGGCTCCTGCGATATCGCCGCGCAGGAGCCGGCCTGCAACTTTACAGGTACGGGGCCGGTGGGGACCGGCCCCGGGGGAGAAGGGGCCGCCGATACTGACCCGGCATCCGCTGTACTAGAGAGGCGGATGCCGGCAAGGGATAGACGCTGGCACAGGTGCCGGGGCCTGAGACGCTCCTCTGCCCTGCACGGACGGAGGAGCGGAATAGCATCACTCCTCCCGCTGCTGGCTTCATGCAGGGCAGAGGAGCGCAGCGATGTCTCAGGCCCCGGCACCTGTGCCGGCGTCTATCACTTGCCGGCTTCCGCCTCTCTATTACAGCGGATGCCAGGCGCCACATTCAGACTATAAGACGCACCCTTCTTTTCCCCCCAAATTTTTTGGGGAAAAAGTGCGTCTTATAGTCCGAAAAATACGGTAGATCTAAGTTATGCTGTATCTAAATATTAGACAGGATTAGTCAATCTGCACATTAAAGTGCAATAAACCTCCCCTGTAATTTAGAAATATTTAATTTTTTTAAATCTTTCATTGACAATACAGACATCACATCATAAACATAACTGAGCACAATGACGGCAACTAGTGCCAAATAATAAAGGAAACTGGAAATTCTTGATGCACTTGTAGCCTCTATTGTGATCACTAGGCACTCAGATATCGCAGGATTACTCCACAATAGTATTTATCTTGGTTAGGTTTGTGGTATGAAGCTTCTGTGGAAAGTAGAAATATTATACTATTTTCATAATAATAATAATAATAATAATAATAATAATAATAATAATAATAATAATGTAGAATTTATACAAAAAAGTAATATAAGAAACATCACATTTTAGGAAAATAAAGATACATATAATTTGTCATATTGTTACATATAAACAATCCACCTAGCTTTTACATCTGTTTAGTAGATGCAACTGACACAAACAGATAGTGAACTCTTTACATAGACATCAATAATAATAATAAAAAAAAATGGATCTGGTTATGTCGTATACCATACTTTTGTGTCCCTCCAAAAAAGTGGACGGAAGCGCACCTGTTTTTTTTATTTTTAAACATTGATCTCTATGTAAACAGATGTCCATTTTTTGCATCAGTTAAATGGACCTGCTAAGTGCTGTAAAAAAAAAAAAGATCTGAATAGAGCCTTAGTTTGCACATTTGCAAGTATTACAAGTACGGTTCTTCTGTTACAGTACGAAGCCAATACACAACAATGACTGATATAACAAGCAACATCTTACATGGTTAATATTGGGACATTAGGAGCTCTTTCTCACCTTGCAGCCAGTAATGTCCGTCCAGTCTTATTTATCTAGGAGTTGTTGGTAGGAATGTCAGCTCCTGAATATAGGTGTGTTTGTGTCAGCCTCAATCCATCCATCATTGTTCTGCCTCTCAGGAAGGTAATAAGATTTGCCTTAGGAAGTTCTGCTACTATTTGCAGGATGTTGTTTAAGGAATGTTTTGGCCCAATGAATACTAGAAACTTCATTTGTCCTCAAAAGACACACTAATGAGCCAGAGATTAACCATACCTTTCATATGGTGTCTTCCTCTCCATCCAAAGTGACCGCTCGTGAGCGTCTTCTTTTTTAACCGGACTCAAAGTCCTGCATGTCCAACTTTGTGTCCGGTTAAAAAAAATGTTTTTCCCGTGGACAGGCACAAGACGCACATGGGCGGTCACTTTGCAAACCCATTCAAGTGAATGGGTTTGAAAAATGACTGCAGGGTTTCCATCTCCTGTCCAGTTTCTCTCGGCAGAAGACGGACATCTGAAAACGGAGACTGGGCGCATAGAGCATGTCGGTTTGTTTTGAAGGTCGTGAAAAAGGGCCATAAAAAAAAAATATGTCAATAGACACATTGAATTCAAATGTGTTCTTAAAATGGCCATGTGACGGACAGCGGCGGATCCAGGGCCGGGCGAGCCCTAACAAAATGGTCCCGGTCGGCATGTCCTGATTCCAACTGAGCTCAGCGTTAAAGCAGGAGCTGACAGCTCCTGCTTTAAACGCCTATGTATTCGGCTCATCGGCGGTAGGACGCCGAGGAGCTGACAACATAGGCGTTTAAAGCAGGAGCTGTCACAGCTCAGCTCCTGCTTTAACGCTGAGCTCCGGCATTTGTAGCCGCGATGTGATGACGTCATCACATTGCGGCTACAATATGTGTATGAGGGAGAGAGCTGCGGGGGAACGAGGAAAGGTGAGTGTGTGTGTGTGTGTGTGTGTGAGAACGGCATGACACTGGGGCAGATGGAGGGGGAGAGAACAGCATGACACTGGGGCAGATGAACGGAGGGAGAACAGCATGACACTGGGGCAGATGGAGGGGGAGAGAACAGCATGACACTGGGGCAGATGGAGGGGGGAGAACAGCATGGCACTGGGGCAGATGGAGGGGGGAGAACAGCATTGAACTGGGGCAGATGGAAGGGGGAGAACAGCATGACACTGGGGCAGATGGAGGGGGGAGAACGGCATGACACTGGGGCAGATGGAGGGGGGAGAACAACATGGCACTGGGGCAGATGAAGGGGGGAGAATGGCATGACACTGGGGCAGATAGAGGGGGAGAGAACAGCAAGACATTGGGGCAGATGGAGGGGGGAGAACGGCATGACACTGGGGCAGATGGAGGGGAGAGAACAGCATGACACTGGGGCAGATGGAGGGGGGAGAACGGCATGACACTGGGGCAGATGGAGGGGAGAGAACAGCATGACACTGGGGCAGATGGAGGGGGAGAACGGCATGGCACTGGGGCAGATGAAGGGGGGAGAATGGCATGACACTGGGGCAGATGAAGGGGGGAGAATGGCATGACACTGGGGCAGATGAAGGGGGGAGAACGGCATGACACTGGGGCAAATGAAGGGGGAGAACGGCATGACACTGGGGCAGATGAAGGGGGAGAATGGCATGACACTGGGGCAGAGACGGGGGGAAATGAAACTGTGGGCAGATAAAGGGGGAGAATGGCATGAAACTGGGGACAGAGATAGAGGGGGGACATGAAACTAGGGGTTGATGAAGGGTGTATATGAAAATGGGGGGGAGATATAATTTACGGGTGACTGTAGGAGGATTATACTGTGTGGAATCACATGAAAATTGAATGAGAATGGGTGGAGTTAAAAGTGGGCGGGGCCTTTTGTTCCCTCTTTCTAGTCTTCAACAGTTGGGAAGTACAGGTTAGAAGTGCGAGACCCCCCAGTAAGTAGGGCCCCGCCAAAGTCAATTGCCCAGGGCCCCACAAACCCTGGATCCGCCACTGGTGACGGATGCTGCAAAAAGCCATCACACAGCTGTTTTTCACTGTTGTGTGAATGAGGCTGTATAAACTTAGCATAGACTGTCTATAGATCTGTCTTTCTATATCCTCACATAGCAAAAAAGAGCTGCAGAAAAAAACGCATCAGCAGCGCATCGCAGTTTTTTCTGCTGCGCTTTTCACATAGTCTGCAGAGTTTTCCTCTACGCACTTTCTGCTTCCATTATACTTATAGGGAAACCACCGGCATTTTCGTAGGTATAACTGACATGCTTCATTTTCCAAAATCACAACATTTTTGGAAATCGCAGAGTGTCTGCAGAGTTAGGCTAGAATTCCATCCACCTTGCTGTGAGTGTAAAATGCTGCGGCATTTATACCATGTATGGTCCCGACCTCAGTCTGAGTCTAAGTTTGTGCTGTTTAACTAGTAGTGTTTTTAACTTGCAAAAGTGATTATGAAGATAATCTTGTTTCCCTTAGTCCTAAAAGTGGCACAACTGGGGTATTTTCTGCCCCTGTGTACTGGTAGGACAGGCAGATTTTTAATTAGCCAGTATTAATTTCACATGGCTAGGATCCCTTAAAAGGACACAGCTTCCTCCCCCAAAACATGTACATACCAGAGTAATATCAGGTAATCTATACTTCAAGCATAAGCATATAACACATTTTGTGGTTTCCCCCCTTTTTTTTTTTTTTTTTATAAATAGGGTGGGAAGTCTTGTGCCGCTGTTAGGACTAAGGGAAACAAGATTATCTTCATAATCACTTGTTTCCTGTCGTCCCTACCAGCGGCACAACTGGGGAAATACCAAGTAACCCCTTCAGGGCGGGAGTTGACTGCAGACCGAGCTTAAGACAGCTCGCCCAAAGGCAGTAGATTTGGTAGAGCGAGAGCTCAGACGGTAGTAGCTTATAAACGTGGTCCCTGAAGACCAGGAAGCAGCTGCGCAAATTTGGTCCAAAGATAGCGCCCTATTCTCAGCCCTGGTTGAATGAGCCCTGAGAAGGGCAGGAGGCGGTAACCCTACGGCTGTAAATGAAGCTTTTATGGCTTCTCTTATGCAGCGTGCTATAGATGCTTTTGATGCCTTGAGGCCTTACCGGCTACCAAGGTAGTTGATCAGAAGGTTTTCAGACCTTCTGAAGGGGTCAGTGCGCTGCAAATAATTTTGAAGGCATCTGACCACATCTAAGGTGTGAAACTTCTCCTCTTCCGGAGAGGAGTGAGATGGGTAAAAGACAGGCAAACAAATTAGCTGATTTATGTTTGTACTTAAAGGCACTTTGGGCTTAAACCCCTGGAGGAACCGGAGTTGCACCCGGGGTTTAAGCGAAGAACGAGGTGTAGGGTGGTTCTGCGGAAAGTGCCTGGAGCTCACTCACTCTCTTTGCAGATGTTATTGCAAGGAGAAATGCGACTTTGTAAGTCAAAAATTTTAGGTCCACCTCTTCCAGAGGTTCGAAGGGAGCGATGCACAGTGCCGAAAGGACCGAAGTAAGGTCCTATTGGTGGACAGGAGCAGTAACTGCTGGTCTCAGCCTAGTTGCCCCTTTAATAAGGGTGCTCACCAAAGGATCCTGAGACAAACGCCTCCCCAGATAGGCAGATAAAGTGGCAACATGTACCTTCAGGGTAGAGGCAGCCAGTCCTTTGTCTAGACCGTCCTGAAGAAAGTCCAGGATCACCCTCACTGGGGGATCGGAGGAGTCCACTTCATGTTCAAGACACCAGGCATTAAAAATGTTACCGATCCTACGGTAGCTCTGGTTTGTAGATTCAGCTCTGGCGCTAGCAAGGGTCTTCAGGACGTTCCAGGACAGTCCTCTATTCCTTAATAGGGACTGGTCAACCTCCAGGCTGTCAGGTTGAGTCTCCTCAGATCCTGGCATCTCAGCTGTCCTTGGGTCACCAGATCTGGGAGGGGGGGAAGCCTCCAATACACGCCTTGACTCATCCACATGAGCTTGTCAAACTAAGTCCTTTTCGGCCAGAATGGGACTATGACAATTCCCAAGACTTGGTCCTGTCTTATTTTCATCAATCCCCTCGGTATGATGGGAATTGGAGGGAAGATGTATACCAGCCTGAACCTCCAAGGGATGGACAGGGCATCCACTGCCAAGGGATTGTCCTCTTGGTACAGAGGGCAGAAGGTCCTTACCTTGGCGTTGAGTCGGGTTGCCATAAGATCGACCTCTGGGAGACCCTATCTCTGGACGATCTGTTGAAATACGTCTTGATTGAGAGACCATTCTCCTGATACGGTAATACCCCGACTCAACTGATCCGCTACTATGTTCAGGGAGCCCTTGATGTGAACAGCAGATAAGTGGGACAGGTTCTTTTCTGCCCACGTAAAAATAAGGTTCGCCTCTTTCAGTAGGGCTGGAGATCTGGTGCCACCTTGTTTGTTGAGGGATATCACGGTGGTCATATTGTCTGACCACACCTTCACTGCCTTCCCTTTGAGAAAGGATGCGAAGTGACATAGTGCCAGGTCAACCGCTCCTAGCTCTTTCAGATTGGATGTTCCTTCCTCTGGATTCCTCCAACGACCTTGGATAGTCCTGTTGTCTAGATGGGCTCCCCACCCCGTATGGGATGCATCTGTTTTCAACAGGGTTCAACGAGGTTGGACCGAGGACCTTCTGTCTTTCAGGTGTCTCCACCATCTGAGGGAAAGATGGGGAAGTGGGAGAAAGGCTCAACACTTCCATCTGAAGGGGACGCAAATGCCATAAAGCCCAAGGGACCGCCTTGGCCGAGGATGATATCAGGCCTAAGACTCGCATAGCAGTGTGTATTGACATGCGGCGGGTGCACAAAAGGAATTGCGCGGCGGCTTCTATTCTCGCTCTCCTCGGGCTGGTTAGGAAGATCTGCATCTTTTGTGAATCTATGATGAATCCCAGGAATCTTTTCTGGGTAGACAGCACGATTTCTGACTTCTCCCAATTGATGAGCCAGCCCAACCTCTGCAGGAGGGACATCGCTATCTGGAGGTGGTGATGAAGAATTGAAGTAGACTGAGCCTTTATAAGCCAGTCGTCGAGGTAAGGAACAACAAAAAGGCCTTGCAGTCCGAGCGCGGCGGCTACTGGAGCGATGACCTTGGTGAAGACGTAGGAGGCTGATTATATGCCGAAGGGGAGAGAAGTGAATTGTAGGTGCTCCCTGAGACTGGATATGAATACGGAGATTCGAAGATACTTTCGGTGTGGCAGGTAGATGGGAATATGAAGATAGGCGTCTTTCAGGTCCAGAGTAGCCATAAATTCTTCTTGCTGAAGTAATGTTGTGACTGAGTCTATGGACTCCATCCTGAAGTGCTTCTTTTTGATGAAGAGATTGAGATACCTCAGATCTATTATCAGCCTCCTGTAGATTTTGGAACGAGAAAAACTGGTGAATAGATTCCCCGTTCTACTTCTGAAGGAGGGATCTTTTCCAAGGCCCCCTTTGCGATGTACTCTGCCACTGATTTTCCTAGGCAGGTTTATTGAAGAGCCGGGAGGGACCGGGTGATAATGAACCGGTCGCGAGGAGGCGTGGAGAATTCTATAGCTTAGCCCTGATGGATGATTTGAAGGACCCAAGGGTCCAAGATGGTTAGGCGCCAGGCCGCGAGAAATGCCGAAAGTCATCCTCCTACGGGAGGAAAGGTCACAGGGAGCTGCATCCCATCAAAAAGCAGGTTTCTTTTTGGGCTCCTCTCTGGAACCCCCCCCCCCATCCTGCACCTCTTGGACGATAACCAGGGCATCTCTGGGACTGTTGGGGGTGATAGCCCCGCCCCCTAGAGGAGGGGGCCCTCCTGCCCCTAGCGGCTTGAGGAAGAGACCTACCTCTCCCCTCAGCTAGCCCCTCCATAAGATCATCCAGCCCTCGGCCGAAAACCTTCCCCGGTTGGAAGAGGAGGGAGCATAGGGCGAACTTAGAGGCGGCATCCGCCCGCCAGGGCTTGAGCCAGAGAGGCCTTTTGGCAGCGGTGGTCAGGGCCATGGATTTTGAAGCCAATTTAAGCTGCTGTCTCAATGACTCACGGAGAAAATCCGAAGCTAAGCAAAAGTCACTCATGGAAGCTAGGATATCATCCCTGTTCACTCCAGAATCAATATTGCGTTCGAGGCGATCCAGACGCGCCTTCAGACTGTCAGCTGCTTCGGTAGAGGCTATGGCCACTGATGCTTGGGCGGACACGGAAGAATAAGCCTTCTTAAGAGTAGACTCAACTCTTCTGTCATGGAGATCTTGGAGATTTGAACCATCCTCCAGGGAAGTGACAGTTCTACAGGAGAGTTTGGAAACAGCCAGGTCCACTTTAGGTGGGGGGCCCCACCGATCCAGCTGTGATGGGTTGATGGGGTAAACAGATTTGAAGGCCCTGGATGTAACATAGGCCTTCTCAGGCTGTTTCTACTCACGCTCCGTAAGGCCGACCATTGAATCATTCACTTGAAAGGTCCTCCACCTATCAGAGGTGGACGCGGAAGCTTCCCCTTCTGCATCCTGGTCCCACGACCGGATGGACCTCAACAGTTTATGGGTCTTGGGCCTGCTGGTATCAGAGGATGGGTCATCCGAAGAGGCCCCCTCATTATCCACCTGGAGTCTCTCCAGGGATGGCAGGGACTCAGAGGGCCTATCCAGCCTTTGTTTTATTGTCAGCTGAGATAAATACTCACGGATGTCCTTCAGGGAATCATCCTGAAATAGAGGGAATGTAATAACAGTTTCAGCGGAAATCAAGGTTCGGCGTTGCAAATATGGTTACTCACCATGTATTCCTTGACCCATGTCACTACTTCATAGGTGGAGGCTTCCTCCTGGGGAGGGCCTCTGCATTGCCGGCAACGAGAAGAATCGTAGCCTAAATGAAAACAAAAACCAGACATAGAGTAACCAGGAAAAGAATTTTTTTTTTTTCATTTTATTTTTTTTTCTTTACTAAAGAAAACAAGACAGAAACCTCCACCTACCATCAAGGAGCGGGATGTCACAAGCCACAGAAGGCGAATGCCTTCTTTTGGTAGGCCTCTTCCTCCTACCACGGTCACGCGGTGGTGTAGTGGAAGAAGACATTTAGGCCTATAGAGAAAAGATGGGTGAAGGAGACAAAACTTTGAAGGCTGGAAAGGCCAGCAAGTCTTACCTTAAACTATTTAGAAAGAGCTTGCAGATAACTTTCAGCAAATTCACTTGCTTGGAGCCAGTAGTAGCCAGAATAGGCGACTTAGGCAACCTGTCAGAGATTCTGGAAGGCAAGAAAGAGACAAACCGATGCCCCTTTAAGGTGTTGGGGAGGAAGGGGCGGGGCTAAGCATCTGTCAGTTTTTAGGACTCCATAGATCCCTTATTATAGGAGCCCAACTTTCAGGGCTTCCTAGAAACACACTAAGCATCCGTCCCCCTGATCTTTCTACTCCCTGCAGCCTAAACAGCAGCGGGGAGAACTTTATTTTGCGGTCACAGGGCCTCTCAGGAAGTGCGGGCCGTGCCGGAAGTGCACAACCGCAAATGTGACCGCCAGAAACAGGGAAGCTCAATGAGGTTCCACCTGAGAACAAACATGGCTGGCTCCTGAGGGAGGGAGGAGAGCCGGCAGCAGCTCCGAAAACGGCCGACATGACTCCAAAGCGAGGTAAGCGACCGTAGGTCTGCTGGGAGCCTTTTAGAAAATGATCTTAATAATCTTTGCTGGAAGCATGTTGCAAGAAAGCTGTGGAACAAACACCAGGCCAGGTAACTGTTCAGATCTGATCCCTTAGGAGGACACAGCGTCCTCTCCACCTGTCCTGGTCCACGCAGGACAGAAAAAAAACACGTTTTGGAGGAGGAAGCTGTGTCCTTTTAAGGGATCCTAGCCATGTGAAATTAATACTGGCTAATTAAAAATCTGCCTGTCCTACCAGCACACAGGGGCAGAAAATACCCCATTTGTGCCACTGGTAGGGACGACAGGGAACTACTTGTGTGAACCTTTAAAGGGGTTGTCCCATCACAAGGATCCTATGTATACTGCTAGTTTATGTGGATTTAAGACTTTTTCTAAATACATTGCTTTATCAAAACTGCTTTGTTTGGCCACTATCTTAATTTATTCACTTCATTGTTTACACTCGGTTTCTATGGCCCTTGGGATTATCTGCTCATTTGTCAAGTGATGTAGCTGCCTGCTCTCAGGGGGGGAGGGAGGGGCTGGGAGCAGCTCTGAGCTGTTTGTGTCTTTTCAGTAGCGGAGCTTCTCAGAGAGCTCCGGGATTTCTGAGCTCATATCAGTCGGTTTAATTGAATTTGGCTGATAAGGGCTGAGATAGGGAGTCCGTTACCTCTGTATGTAATGCAAACTGACTCAAATTCAGCTCTGCTACATCAGCTTCACACTGTGGTAATTCATTTACAACCAATCCCGTGCAAGTGAAATCCCGCCCACCTATGTGCCGAGAAAAGCAGGAAGTGAAGAGAACACAACAGCCTGCAGGTTAGTGAACAACGTCATGGGAATACCCCTTTAAGTTTGTGAACTGCTTGTGTGAACCTTTGAGAAAAATTGTTAAACCCAATTAGATATATGCAGATGTTCAATTTATTTTCCATGGACCAATGACATCCACTATTTTGATCCGTTTTGAGACACAAAACATGCCCATTAAAGTCTTTAGGTCTGTGAAGAACGCATGCTGTTCACCAGCGCCATTCGTGTGTGCTGTCTATTTTCTCAGGGATCTAATACATACGTTATCATTGATGGTGGATTGTTCATATAAACAATCACTTCCTTAGTTTAAAACCTTTGGTTTTAAGTTCTGTTGGGAAAATGCAGATAGACCAGTCCATTTTCATCCACAGGGCTAGGCAATGATTTTGGCTGCGACTCCCATTCTGTGACCAAAGATGCTGCATGGCCTTGCAACTCCTTCACTTATTGAGAAAAATCACAAAATCTATGCAAAATAAGCAAATGAGTTCTTTGGATCAATGAGAGTGTTGCCGCTTAGCCCTTTGGAGTGAGGATACGTCCTCATTGCTCCCAAGAAATCATTGGCAATGGAGGCAATAATTCCCAAGGGGAGAACACAGCTTGATTCAAGTGACACTAACCTTTCGATCTGCAGGGCAGGGTTTATATACTATGTTCTCTCAGGCTCCATTTAGTGGAAGAAAATAGAAAAATACAGAGCAAGGCGAAAAATCCCATTGAGTGAATTGACTTATTACTCTCTAATGTCTCATTTTATCTGTACCTTAAGCCTACAATTTATAAAGTGATGTGGAATGTGTTGACACTATATAAACAAAATGTATTTTTATTATTATTATTATTATTATTATTATTATTATCATTAGATACCATCGTCATTTATGTTCTGGGCAGTTAAGGCAATTTACAAGTGTGCACTGATCTGATCGGTCCGCCCCACACTGCATTCAGGAGGGACTGTACTGTTTCTATGGCAGCCTGAGGCCAGATTAGTGGTCCCCATTAGATATTGTGAAAGGCATTAACTAACTTGGTTGGTATGACACTGTTTCAAAAAATAACAACATAAAACATGTTTTTCAAAGATTTTAACAAATTTTCAATTTAACATACAGTACAATATGTCGCGAAAAAAAAATATTCTCAAAATCACTTGGTTAAAATAAGGCATTTCAAGGTTATTAGCACACAAAATGATATGCGAGATTTTTAAAATAAGGCTTTTTCCTAAAGGGGAGATCTGGCCGTGTCCTTAAGGCTGAGGCCTCACTTTGCGGAAACGCAATTTTTTTTTTTGTTGCAGATTTTGCTCCAGATTTTTGGTCTCTGACCAGCCTCAATAGTAATTTGTACAATATCCCATAGACTGCAATACAGCACCCTCTATGTATCTGCCTTCTTGTCTTTCTCTTCATTCATGCTTTTGGTCTTGTTATTTTGGACCAATCTTCCATTACTGTCTAACACCTATATCAACTATGCTATTTGTCCTACAATGTTAAAGGCACAGAGTGTATACTATAAGGTCCTTATAGCTTCTGTATGGATAAAGTAGATACAAAGTATGTTCATTTGGTATCCTGTACATGTCTAGATGAGACTGGGTTCTACAGTATTGCAAAATTTGTAGTTTGTTTTATAAATCTGTTACAACATCTCACATATGTAAATGACAGGTGATAAACATCTGATGATCAGTGGGGATCAGACTGCTGGGACCCCTATGACCATGAAATCATGTACCCTGGTGCTCCCATTTGAAATGAGCAGCATTCATGAAGGTATGCTGCTAAATTAAACTCTATGGGACTGCCAGAGATAGTAAATCACCATTCTCAGGTCATCTTCACCAATCCCACTGAGTGGGAATGAATGGAGTGGCAAGGAGCCTTCAGGATTGATGTTCCTTTTCAATAGGGTAGAAGGGACTCTTGTTCTCTTGATCGTGGGGACTGAGGTCAGACTCCACCTATTAGACACTTGTCTTTTAGTATTTAGATAAGTTAAAAACTTAGTGCAGATCTGTAAAAACATTACGTTTAGATAAAAATTCAAATATTTCCATAACCTTTTTACTTTATAAGTTTTGTTTACTTTTATCTCTTTATAAGGTCACAACTGTGAAGAACAATCATTGAAAAATATGAAGCAAGAATATAATAATTTGTCCCAGTTATGAAGAATGGATTACTGTCATCATTTTTATCCCTGTTTGTCCTAGCTTTTCCTCAAATCTCCCCCTTGTTCTTGTGTATCTGTTATATATTGTTTTCAACCTTTTCCTGAACAATGTGGTGGCATCATAACAGAGATTGGGTTGTATCCATGGGGTTGGTCCTTTAGTGCATTTTAATATTATTGGAATTAAATAATAAACATTTTCCGAGGATGTAATACCTTTGCTGTGTTGTCCTTTTTTGATGTGGTTAATAAGTAATTCTTCATGAATATGAAACTCATTACTCATTACTCAAACGCATACAAAAACATATTGAATAGGTGTATAGAAAAAGCTGTGTGACCTGAGCCTGCCTTGCCCTTATGGTTATGTCAATTCTTTTCTATTACTAATACATTTCTAGGGCCGGTATGTTTCACTGTTCATTGAAATGCTGGTAGAAACAATAGTTACCAGAAAGGGAAAACACAATTCTAAGTTTCACACACTTATAAAATGCATATATATTTATTTATCCAAAATTGACATACAGTCCTATGAAAAAGTTTGGGCACCCCTATTAATCTTAATCATTTTTAGTTCTAAATATTTTGGTATTTGCAACAGCCATTTCAGTTTGATATATCTAATAACTGATGGACACAGTAATATTTCAGGATTGAAATAAGGTTTATTGTACTAACAGAAAATGTGCAATATGCATTAAACCAAAATTTGACCGGTGCAAAAGTATGGGCACCTCAACAGAAAAGTGACATTAATATTTAGTAGATCCTCCTTTTGCAAAGATAACAGCCTCTAGTCGCTTCCTGTAGCTTTTAATCAGTTCCTGGATCCTGGATAAAGGTATTTTGGACAAACAATTCAAGTTCAGTTAAGTTAGATGGTCGCCGAGCATGGACAGCCCGCTTCCAATCATCCCACAGATGTTCAATGATATTCAGGTCTGGGGACTGGGATGGCCATTCCAGAACATTGTAATTGTTCCTCTGCATGAATGCCTGAGTCGATTTGGAGCGGTGTTTTGGATCATTGTCTTGCTGAAATATCCATCCCCGGCGTAACTTCAACTTCGTCACTGATTCTTGAACATTATTCTCAAGAATCTGCTGATACTGAGTGGAATCCATGCGACCCTCAACTTTAACAAGATTCCCGGTGCCGGCATTGGCCACACAGCCCCAAAGCATGATGGAACCTCCACCAAATTTTACAGTGGGTAGCAAGTGTTTTTCTTGGAATGCTGTTTCTTTTTGGACGCCATGCAAACGCCTTTTTTTATAACCAAACAACTCAATCTTTGTTTCCAAAATGAAGCTGGCTTGTCCAAATGTGCTTTTGCATACCTCAGGCAACTCTATTTGTGGTGTACGTGCAGAAACGGCTTCTTTCTCATCACTCTCCCATACAGCTTCTCCTTGTGCAAAGTGCGCTGTATAGTTGACCGATGCACAGTGACACCATCTGCAGCAAGATGATGCTGCAGCTCTTTGGAGGTGGTCTGTGGATTGTCCTTGACTGTTCTCACCATTCTTCTTCTCTGCCTTTCTGATATTTTTCTTGGCCTGCCACTTCTGGGCTTAACAAGAACTGTCCCTGTGGTCTTCCATTTCCTTACTATGTTCCTCACAGTGGAAACTGACAGGTTAAATCTCTGAGACAACGTTTTGTATCCTTCCCCTGAACAACTATGTTGAACAATCTTTGTTTTCAGATCATTTGAGAGCGGGCTGTCCATGCTCGGCCACCATCAAACTTAACTGAACTTGAATTGTTTTGTAGAAAGAAATGGTCCAAAATACCTTCATCCAGGATCCAGGAACTGATTAAAAGCTACAGGAAGCAACTAGAGGCTGTTATCTTTGCAAAAGGAGGATCTACTAAATATTAATGTCACTTTTCTGTTGAGGTGCTCATATTTTTGCACCGGTCAAATTTTGGTTTAATGCATATTGCACATTTTCTGTTAGTACAATAAACCTCATTTCAATCCTGAAATATTACTGTGTCCATCAGTTATTAGATATATCAAACTGAAATGGCTGTTGCAAACACCAAAATATTTAGAACTAAAAATGATTAAGATTAATAGGGGTGCCCAAACTTTTTCATAGGACTGTAAATAGACAAAATACCAAAATTGCATATACAAAGGTAATAGGGGTAAGATCTGAAGAGTCAAAAATACCAGTGATACCGAAATAAATAAGCGTAAAAACGTCAAATAGAGACATAACCAGCATGCTAAGATTGGGTGTTACCATTAAAGTAAGGGCATACTGCCTAAACACTATAAACGTATACCTGAGGTGGAGGGAAAAAAATAAGCGATTGCAAAAATACACATGACAATAGATGGAAATCCACAATTTCCATCCATCTAAGTTGTATAACATTGGATTATGAGGAACGGTCATATGACAAGGGAATGTAGTAAGTAATGTGATTGAATTCTGAAATGAAGATGGCGAAGTTTCTGAAATTGACACACACACATCCAATATCTGGTGTGACAACCTTCATTACAGCAATTCTGCTAGGTACACTTACACACGGTTTTTGAAGGTACTTTCCAGGGAGATCTAACTACAGATCTTCTATGGACGTAGGCTTGTTCAAACCCTCCTGGTTCTACATATGTTCCTAGACAGACTCAATGAGGTTGAGTTCAGTGCTCTGTGTGGTCCATATCATAACTTCCAGAACTGTTTTTTTTTTCTACAATGAAGATTTTGAAGTTCTGACTGATAATGGTTGTATGGTTGGGGTTGTTCATCTGAGCCAATAAGATGTCTTACTGATGGTACTAAATGAAAGACAAGTATCTGCCTGTATTTCTCTGCATTAAAGACTCAATTAATCCTAAATATAGATGCAATGTTTGGCCAAGGAAACTGTGCAGCAGATGAAAGTAAAGTACGCTTGCTATTCTTCAAAACTGGAAGATTTCCAGCATGGCCATTAGATCAGGTCCAGAGAAAACCACTGGTGTCCCAGGTACACCCAGACCATGTGTCTTTATGGAAGAACTGAAGAAGCCATGCCTTTCACAATGGAGCAAAACTCAGCAATTCAACTATGCACAGAAATATAGGAACTGGGGTGTAGAAAAATGACAGCAGAAGCTCTGTATTAGTCAAAAATAGAAATATCTGGCTGTAATAGAAGGCAGTTTGTTCACTAAAGGATTGGAGAGCAGTACAATAATGAGTGTCTGCAGGCATTAGTGAAGCATGGTGGAAGCTCCTTGCTATATGGGGAATTACTCAGGATTAATGGTGTGTGTGTGTATATTATTTATAGATAGATAGATAGATATGAGTTTGTAATTTGGTTTGAAACTTAGTAACTTATTTGTATTACTGCCTTGTATAAAATAACCTGCACATTTCTTGAATGGAGCGGACAGGAGCTAATGTTCCAGTCTGGCCCCATCTTACAGTATTTCTTTTGTTTTAGTATGAAGTAATGTGAATTATTCTGGAGGGAACTTCAGAGAGTAAAACTCTGCTACAATATGTAATTAGAAATGATTGAGCATCTGCAGTAGGTCAGACTGAGACGTCCATGTGGGAAATTGATACCACACAGTATAGATCTGTTTACGTGCATACATACATATTCAAGTAAACTAGCTTATTACAATTTGCATATGCTGAAAACTGGATGTTATTTTGCTGGTTATCGTGAGACGTGAAATGCAGATCGGAAAACAACAATACCTACATGTAAAAGGAGGAGAACATAGACGTTGGGCCAGTTTGTAAATTATTCAAAGCTAATCACCAACAAAGATTGCGACTTTCTTTCTGCATTGAAATATTCAACTAAAATCAATATAAAATCATTAAAACATCATCATGTTATGATATCAGTGAATCTGTGTAACAGTCCAACCAAACTTGTGACCCTGTCTGATTCTTCCATAAATATACTTCTAAAAATAATACATTTTAATTTGTATAGCGCCAACATATTCCATAGCACTTTGCAAATTATAGGGTTCAGATGCAGACAAAATGAGACATTAGAGATTAATATTTCAATATACACAATAGGAGTGAGGGTCTTGCTTGCAATCTATGAGGTAGAGTAGGTGATAAAAGAGGTAGCAGGGGCGGCATCAGAGGTAGCATTGCTTACACAGTGGACCAGCCATTTTTTGTGATAAAGGTTTACTATAATACAATTAGATAAAGTGGTTTGAGCCGATCACCAGCAATGTCCTTTTATGTATAGATCTGAAGTGTGTGGTCATACAGGGTTACAGTCTGATAACATGCATGCTTATACTGTCAGACGGAACAGATGATAAGTGACTATTGGACACTTGTGGCTTCACTTATAATCTATTGAATCACGTCTATTAGCAGAGAATGTTCACTCAATTTTTGTTTTTCAAATAGGTTCATAGCACTTCACATATTAATATATTTTGACAGAGGTCAGAATTATTTTTCTGATATATAATACCACATCGCCTGTTTAGATAAAGATTTGATGCCTGCAGCCATCACTATGGGGCGGTTTAGAACTTTTTGTATACTGCAATTCATTGAACTCATAACACAGTATGGAGTAAGCACCTATGCTCCCTCTAGTGGCAGCTACGGGATCCAACATGTGATCTTTAAATCGGGTGATCAGATTTTATTCTGTTGGCAAATAAGCTGTTTGGTATGTAAGAGCCCCTCGGTCACCCTACACCTTCTTAGAGTAGTCATGGCTTGTGTAGTGAATGGTGTACTGTAGTTAGACAATATCTCAGCCAGAAAACACAGTTTGACACTTGTCGCAACGCAATAGGCTGTTCTGAGATAGATCAACATAAGAATAGCATAATTCTGTAAGTGGAGAAAGCCTCTTACCCCTCGTTCAAATCTGCGCTTGGTAATCTATTCGGATAGTCTGCATGGGGACCCCCCGAATGGACTACCTAACTCACAGGCAAGTGGTGTGCAGTGAAAGCTCACAGACCCCATAGACTATATATGCGGACATGAAAGTAGATCACAAAGTACTTTTCTGTCCGCATGTTCTGTGCAGACACTGCGTGGAGAGCACATGGACCCCATTATAGTCTATGGGGTCTGTATGCTTTCACTGCACACTTTTTGGCAATGTGTTTGGTATTCGATTTGGAGGGGTCCCCAAATGCAGATGTGAACGAGGGGTTAGTGTCCATTTAACACAATCAATACCTTGTTACTCACAAACACATAGAATGTGATTGTCAATACCTCCTCCAACATTCTCCATAACTGCGGCATAACTTTGAGAGTGTGTGGCACAGTTTCATCCTTTAGTTTCAAAGGGGGTAAAGTGGTTTGGCAGACAGGGTGAGAGATTCATTGAAGGCATAGACTTTATAAAAAAAAGAGCCACCAAAAATTACCCCTTTATGGCACCAAAGAGTGAACATTTTAAGAATTTTAAAGAACAATATTTGCCTCATGGTCAATTGAGACATGATAAAGAATTGAATGCAAAAAAAAAAAAAAAGCCACAAAAGTGACAATTACAGAATTTTGCTTATTATGCTCTGTTTCCGGATTTTGGAAACACAGTACATGTGGCCCTGATCTTTTGCTAGGAAATACAACCAGGCTCAGAAGTTAAAAGGATTATGCACATTTGAGATCTTATTTGTCTGAGGGAAAATAAAAAAAAAATGGACTTCCTATTTTAGAAACTACACACTTCAAAGAATTTTTAAGGCATATAATGAACATTTTAGAACAAGAGTGTTTCCTAAAAATATATGTTGCCATAAAACTTTTAATGGGATCCTATCATTAGAATCCCTTTTTTCTAACTAACACGTAGGAATAGCCTTAAGATAGGCTATTCTTCTCCTACCTTTAGATGTCTTCTCTGTGCCGCCGTTCGGTAGATATTCTGTTTTCTGTCTTTATCTAAATTAGTTCTGTTTGATCACTGCGGGTGTCCCAACGTTGCAAAAGAACTCTCCAGCGCCACCTCCATCTTTAGAAACTGGCCTCGTCGTCTTCCGGCCTGGCTTCCAATCTTCTACGTGTGCGCAGTGGACTCTGCCAGTGGGCCTTGGGCAGAGCCAACTGCACCTGCGCTCAGGTGCAGTTGCCTCTGCCCCAGGCCCGCTGGCAGAGCCGACTGCGTATGCGTAGAAGATTGAAAGCCAGGCCGGAAGACGACGTGTAGAGGCCGGTTCCTGAACGCCCCCAGTGCTGCAAGAGAACTTATTTGCATAAAGACGGAAATTGGAATATCTACCGAACAGCGGCGCGGAGAAGACATCTAAAGATAGGAGGAGAATAGCCTTTCTTAAGGCTATTCCTACGTGTTGGTTAGAAAAAAAGGGATTCTAATGATAGGATCCCTTTAAAGGTGGGTTCACACACTGGAAGTAAAAATAAAATTTCCTATGGTATGACAGCAAGCAGAGATCTTGATATAGAAGGTGTATTGGAAAATTGTACAATTTTTATTTTACAAAATCCTTTATTTGCTAAAACCGTAACAGCCTTTTAAGTGTTGTGAGGAAAAATAACTAGCTAGTGCTGAACCCTTCTGAGACATACAGTAATACAGAGCATAATTGGATAGAGCAAACCCTCAGGTATATTGCCACAGAGGCCATACCGACTTCCATTTACTATATTGCTGTATTTCCTATGCTACGGTATAGCTTGTGATTCTGGGAACAGCAGGTAGCTCCAAGTCCATATGCAGATTATTATCAGCATTACAAGTAAGTGTATACATTTATTAGGTAATGTATTTTATATACTGTTGTAGATTAGACACAAATACTATCATATAGGAGACAACAAATGTTTATTAGCTTTGCTCTCTGCCAGACTGCCACAGCTCTTATTGTACAAATTACATTTACAAGATGAAATTGCGATATTCAATACGGCTTCATTTTGAGCTGACAGAAGAATGTCTTCTTGGACATCAGGATCTGTATGATCAAGGCTGACATTCCAAGTGCGGGATCTGAGATTATTCTGCTGGAGCTTTTATTGACCACTCCACAAATGTTGGATTGCTGCTATTGATGATCACACAGAGTGACATTCAAGATAATGTACTCTGTGCTGAAAGTTATTTCCGGATTGTTAGGATTTGTTGTGGTTTAAATGGGTTACAACAATCTAATAATATGGACGCCATTAATAAAAACACAGAGAAGTAAAAATGTCTTCGAGAAATAACGGCAGGAGCTGTATGCGATCCAAAACCAGGGAACAGATATACTGTAGTAATTTCAGAGTCGTGTGGCTCTTAACCATATAGAAAAGTGAAGTCCACTCAACCATGAAGATGGGTTTATTTATGGTGTGCACAACCTGAAAAGGTCACCTCCAAAGGTTGGTCCAACATTCAGAAACCATAAATAGTAATAACTTGTAAGTAACTGAACTTAGGGACGTGATCTTTATCTGACCTTGTCAAATGGAGCAGAATTACAATGAATACTTCTTATATAATAGCGAAGCTGAAATTTTTATTGACTATCTTATTTTGGAATTACTAATACATCTACAGCCTTTGTATGTGGTGGAGAACTTTTACTAAAAGCTTACAGTCCTATCATTCGGATGAACAACATGAATCCTGAGGCTGGAGAGTTGCGGTGAAATCCATCCTTAGTATGGAGTTGCACATATATACAAATATAGTCTGCTCTCCATACATACAAATTATACATTATTTTTCTGTTAGACTTATATGCAGAGGCATAGTAGTGGCGCTCATCTGAGGGGTGTCTTTATTACCTGAATTTTCTGCCTGAAGTTAAGGCCTGACCTTACACTGGGAATATTTATATGTTGAACTATAGCTTTATTTAAGCAGATCTGTTCTAGTAAAAGATTTATGGAAACAATTTCCACTGTCTTTGGTCAAGTGTGTGCACCATTTAATTCAATGGAAACCACTAAAAATAGCTGAAGTGCAGTGCTTGTCTATCTATAGCCAAAGTGTGAATATTTTGACCTTTCCATCCTATTCAAACTGGAGTGTGAAACACTGAAACGCCAAAAAAGAGCAAGTAAAGAGATACCCACAGAAGGGTAACCAGAATACCCTGTTAGAGGTTTTTTTCCCATTTAGTCAACTACTGTTTGTAAGCCTAAAAAGAGTTTATATTCGGGCCCCCAAGCTGTGGACCATTTTCCATTTGCCAATGCAAAGTACTGCTGCAAAAAATTGCCTAACACTCCGAAGGACCCAGTAGACCACCATACACAGTATTACATGGTTCCCTAGTCAGCTTAATAGATGCCATATAACAGAACACATGAGGGCCTTAGAGAAACAATATATGACCACATGCAGTTTGCCTTTGTAATAACAGTTGCTTACCAGGGGTTCAGCTGCCAAACACTTGGTGATGTGTGAATGTGTTCTCATTTAGAAAAGAGTGTATATATAGTATAAATTACTTCATTTTCTGGCAAAATCGCGACGTTTAGGCTACGTTTGGGCCCCACCTATAATGTTATTTTGTAATGGAGTCTCCCAATGTGTCCATATATGTACACAGCAAAACAAGCCAAGAACTAAGCTTTAGGTCTCATACACATAAGTGTATTAAGGATCTGTATAACCTCATATTAATGGTCCGTACAGCAGCGACTTCTATAAGACCCCATCAGCAGCCACTTCTGTAAGACCCCGAACAGCTGCTGCTTCTATAAGACACTGTACAACTGCCACTTCTATAAGACCTTGGACAGCAGCCACTTCTATAAGACCCCATTCAGCAGCCACTTCTATAAGACACCGTACAGCTGCCACGTGTATAAGACCCTGTGCAGCAGCCACTTCTATAACACCCTGTACAGCAGCCATTCTATAAGACCACACACAGCAGCCACTTCTATAAGACCCCATACAGCTGCTACTTCTATAAGACCCCATACAGCTGCCACTTCTATAAGACACCGTACAGCTGCCACTTCTATAAGACACCATACTGCTGTCACTTCTATAAGACCCCGTACAGCAGCCACTTCTATAAGACCCTGTACAGCAGCCACTTCTATAAGACCCCATACAGCAGCCACTTCTATAAGACCACGTACAGCAGCCACTTCTATAAGACCACGTACAGCAGCCACTTCTATAAGACCCCATACAGCTGCTACTTCTATAAGACCCCATACAGCTGCCACTTCTATAAGACACCATACAGCAGCCACTTCTATAAGACCCTGTACAGCAGCCACTTCTATAAGACCCCGTACAGCAGCCACTTCTATAAGACCCTGTACAGCAGCCACTTCTATAAGACCCCATACAGCAGCCACTTCTATAAGACCTCATACAGCAGCCACTTCTATAAGACCCCATACAGCAGCCACTTCTATAAGACCACGTACAGCAGCCACTTCTATAAGACACCATACAGCAGCCACTTCTATAAGACACCATACAGCAGCCACTTCTATAAGACCTCATACAGCAGCCACTTCTATAAGACCCCATACAGCAGCCACTTCTATAAGACCACGTACAGCAGCCACTTCTATAAGACCCCATACAGCTGCCACTTCTATAAGACACCATACAGCAGCCACTTCTATAAGACCCTGTACAGCAGCCACTTCTATAAGACCCCATACAGCAGCCACTTCTATAAGACCCCATACAGCAGCCACTTCTGTAAGATCCCGTACAGCTGCCACTTCTATTGGACCCTAATGTATCTCCACTGTATGCCTATGATTTTATATCGATACAGAGATCGTCTTGAAAGAATCTGACAGGACCACATTTTATGTAGTATTATGGCACATTTACCCTACAAGCATTACTTCTAGGGGGCAATGATCTCCAAAATTGGGCCCTATATAGAGAACAATAAGGTAGCACACAGTGTGCCTAGTGTTTACATGTTATATGTGTGAATGCTAATTTTCAGTACCAAATTTAGCATCTGCTTGTATTGATGACTTCAGAACTGCCTTCACAATTACCATAAGTCAAAATACAGATATGTGAAAAATGCAACAACAACTATATATATTTTCTGTAATGTAATAAGTATTGGCTTGGACATCACTAATCCTGTTTTAAGATATACATTTGCACTGAAATCCATGTTTAGACACATATAGTATTCAATAGTAATGAAGTCATAATAAAATTATGCACTTACTAATGTACTTAAAACCATTATATGGCCACTCTCTGCACTCCAGTCAGACAGTACTGTGACATTATGTACATTTTCTAATGCTAAATGACAGTGCATTGAACATAATATGAGAGTGCTGAGATTCTGAGAGCGAGACACTTAATGCACAACCATAATTTGTAAATACAATTATCTAGAGGAAGCATAGATTCCGCTCACTGCAAGCAATTTGACAAGAGACATCAAACAGTCTGCCCAGGTCCATCACTATCTAATGCCATATAATTCAACATATCAAAATACACTCTACAGAGCCCAGAGGGCTCCAGCCAATGTTCAAGTTCAAATTACACCAGAAAGCTAATGGAACATACATTTCATCGAAATAGCCGTGCCTTGGGAATCAGAGAGTTCAAGTCTCTGTTATATCCTAGGGAACTGTTGATGCAGAAAGTTCAGAGGTTTTAACAGGTCCAGAGCAAAAGCTGATTTTATCTAATTTTACATGAGCTGAGACTTCCTTAGGCAACCTACCCTTCCAGCTTATGCAGAACTGAGATTCCGAGCAACCTGCTTGTCTACAGCCTTTGAAGACATACATAAACAACTTGTACTTTGGATATCTAGGCATATTTAACTGTTAGAGCTTTGAAACAATATACCAGGGTATATCTGAGAACTTGTGATCATAGGGCGCCCTAAATGTAGTAGTAGTAGTGTGCCTTAAATGTAGTAGTAGTGTGCTATATAGGCAAAACTGGATGTGGTGTCTTCCTAGACCAGGGTTAGGCAACCTCTTTTGTACGGCATGCCAATTTAAATTGAAGAATTAAAGGTGAGGACCTAGGAGTGCAGGCAATAATTGTAAGGTTGACGACCCCTATATTCAGTGACCTCCCCGACCGACACAGAAGACCCCAATCGACCAACCACCCCCTTCATTCCCGCACACACTATTATGCCCCATAATGGCCCCAGAACACAGTATTATGCCCCATAGTGGCCACTGCACACACTATTATTGCCCCATAGTGGCCCCTGCACACACTATTATTGCCCCATAGTGGCCCTTGCACACATTATTATTTCCCCTACACACACACACACACACACACAAACACACACACACACACACAGTATTACGCCCCATAGTGGCCCCTGCACACAGTATTATGCCCCATTGTGGACACCCATGTACAATTATTATAATAATTGGAGACCCAGGGGAGGATAAAAACATAAAAAAACACTGTTACTTACCTCTCCCTGGCTCTGATGCGGTCCCTGCTGATGTCAGCCGTCTTCAATGACGTACGGGATGTCACGTGACCAGGACCTGCGTTGCGACGCATAAGGACTCAGGCCCTGGCCATGTGACATCAGGCATGTCACTCAAGTAGGCCTGAAGCCTGCCTGGAGCCCAGAGCCTGTTCACACTTGTGCCCCTGTGCGCCCTGTATCATTCTGGATTTCCTTCCTAAGCCCCGGAGAAACTGCATAGAGGACGGCTTCATTTGAATGGGTTTTAAAAGCAAACCGCCAGTGTCCGTATGCAGCCTCTCTGTGGGGAAACCGGTTTTTTTTAGACAGACACAAAGTCCTGAATGTCTGACTTTGTATTCGGTCCCAAAAAACTGACTGCAAGGAAGCCATCGCCTATGCAGTTTGTCTGGAACTGAGAAGGGAAACCCAGCAAAGTTACACAGGTTGGACACGGGTCCTAATACAGTGTGCGATACAGACTCATTTTGCACACCTTGTCATTCAGTGTGTCTAGGTTTAGGGGATTAATTGATCCAATATATGAAAAATGTTTTTATGCTTTTTTATGTATAATCTGAATATGTTAACCTCTTTATTTTCATAGGGTAATAAGGATCCCAAATACTTATATGTGTTATGCCTTAATATATGCATAATAACTTATTCTACAGTAGTTATTACAAGTCATTCCCTGTCCACAGTATAAGGGGTAACTGGTTACTGGGATTCTGACTGCTGGACCACAATAATAGGAGTCCCATATGAACAGTCTAGCCACCCCTTTTGAAGATGCAGAGAGAAGCCATTGACAGATATGTCTGGTAGAGTTTTTCTCCACATTCCTATTCAGAACTTGTGCATTGTGTATGTATGAGATCGGTTTAAGTGTCTATACTGACTCATCCATTAAGTATGGTGGCTCAGTGGTTAGCACAGTTGACTTGCAGAACTAAGGTCCTTGGTTCGGGGTCCAGGCAAAGAGCTTGTATGGTCTCCATGTGTTTGCATAAGTTTAGTACCACACTCCACTGATAGAGAATTTAGATTGTGAGCCCTACTTGGGACACTGTGTTGATATCTGTAACATGCTGTAGAATATAATGGCACTATATAGATAAGTAAAATAAATACACACCAACAGAATTTTTTTTTTTTTTTTTGCTAGTTAGCAGTGTTCTATTACAGTAAGGCACTGCACTGCTCGTATATATTATAGGACCATAAACACTCATGAATCATGCCACAGTTTGTTTTCAGTTGGACTCATACTAAACCGCTATACAGAGCTGTCTGCTTCCTGCTCCATTCTCTGTGTATCAGCTGCTGACTACAGGTAATAGATGGGATAGCAGCTTGCAGACCCCCACAGAGAACAATATTTAGGATAGGTTATCAATATTCTTAGGCCTGAAAACTTATTTAATCTATGTATATGTATCACTGCAATACTAAAAAGTCATTATAAAATATCTTGGTTGAAAACTGTCATAACCTGAAGATAAATTATATATTTCTGAAAAAAAATGACAATTTCAGGAGTCATTTGAACAGTATAATAATTGTATTAATTTGTAAGTAGAGAAACAGTGTGTTGATTCTTATATAACCGTATACTCGGATCATTTATGCTGTGATACCATGACTTGTGTCTAACTTAAAATCTGTTTTACAGCTCTTACGTCAATTATTTTTATGGAGAAAATTGGTAGGGACATTTTTAGCAAGGTAAATAACAGCACTGAGATGCATAGCACATGACAATCTTGGTCTTCATTTAATGAGATACATGCTGGAATACTCACCGTAAGCCGCTCTCAAGCATCCCCATGGAAACAGCCATTTCTTGTAAATCCAATATTCACACACATACATTGCGGCTAGATTTGTAAGCACTTTATGCCTGAAATCATTTGGCCTCATATAATAGTAATGTTTATTAATCTCCCATTACCATAATATTACAGAATAGACAATTATTTGGATCACATTTTAACTAATTTTAGCATCATTAACACATATTACCTCATTACATAAACCGCTACTGTATCTGTGTGTCAACATGAATGCAGTCTGTAACTCACATCAATACTGGCTACGGTGTCACCAATTTGCTGCTGTTTGTGACATATTTTAAGATATATATATTGTGTGCCAAAGGGACATTACACCTTTAGTCTATCATATTTCTATTAACCGTGCATAGACTGTTATCTATTGGTACATGAGAGCAGTCCTTTTTCGACTAGGAATAGGTTTACTAGACACAAAATAGTCAATGAATACTTTTACCGACATTATATGGCAATATATGGAACTTTTTATACTTTTTGTGTATTGTTAGCACAAACAAACATGGATCTAATACGATGCCTGTCAGTGTTAGGCTAACAAACATAATATACAACAATGCCTTGGCAATGGAGTGTTTGGGCTAGTTTACACATAGTTATTAGGTCTGGATTTTGACGCGGGAAGCCGCGTAAGAATCTGGACCAAAATGCGCCTGCCGTGGCTAGCTGCGACTGTCGTAGCTGTCCCCTCCGGAGTAGGCTCAAATGAATGGGCCTAGTCTGGAGAGATTGTTTTGACGCTTCAAGATAGGGCAGGTCGAGGAAAAAGGAAATGACCGGCTCCCATTGAATTCAATGTGAGGTGGTTTTTTGACCCACATTTTGACGGGTCTAAGAGAAAGCACTGGAGACTTCTAAAGTGGCCAGCAATGAGTCCAGACCTGAATCCCATAGAACACCTGTGGAGAGATCTCTTGATGGCAGTTTGGAGAAGGCCCCCTTCACATCTCAGGGACCTGGAGCAGTTTGCCAAAGAAGAATGGTCTAAAATTCCAGCAGAGCATTGTAAGAAACTCATTGATGGTTACCGGAAGTGGTTGTTCGCAGTTATTTTGTCTAAAGGTTGTGCTACCAAGTATTAGGCTGAGGGTGCCAATATTTTTGTCCGGCCCATTTTTGGAGTTTTGTGTAAAATGATCAATGATTTGACTTTTTTTTCATTCTCTTTTGTGTTTTTTCATTGCAAGCAAAATAAATGAAGATATTAATACCAAAGAGTTTGTGCTTGCAATCATTTTCTGGAAGAAACTGAGTATTATCTGACAGAATTGCAGGCGTGCCAATACTTTTGGCCAACACAGTATATGTCCTAAATACAGCGGAGACGCAGCTTTTTTCGTTGCAGATTTTACTGCATTTTTTTTTTTTGGAGCCAAAGCCAAGAATGTCTACAAAAGGAAAGGGAATAATATCGGAAGTTCTTATACTTTTACTTTCCGCTCAATCCACTCCTGGCTTTGACTCTAAATACTGCAACAAAATCCACAACGCAAAAAGCTGCGTTTCTGCAACGTGGGGCCTCAGTCTTGCACTTCTGCCATGAAATATTATTTTATTTTCTACACCATGCCCTTGCTGGAGTGAGATTGCAACCATTTTTGTTACTTATAAGAAATAGAGCTAGACAGGCTAACCATTCCCACCATCTCACCTACTATTCAAAAATGGTCAGTGGTGTAAAACTGTCAAATGTTGCAAATCTTCACACAAATAAGCTCACAAACCTAGGCTTTTCTGGACATAAGTATGCAATTCTAGATAAATTTGCCAGATTATATTACTTTTGTTGTCAGTTTATTTAACAGCCTTGAAAATTGGTCAGTCAAAAAATGACCATGTGAATATACACATGTAAATCATTGCGTTTTCAAAACGGCCTTTGGTGATGGCAGTTACAATTTTTTTGTAATAGTTTTTTTCTCTGTTTACCCTCTTTGGTCATTTTTATGTATGCTACACAGATTGGTGTGGGGGTGGGAATGGTATTGGTGTTTTTTTTTTTATTTCACTTTATTTTTTATTTGTTATTTATTTACTTTGTGCCCCCTATAAGGTCATAATAGCAAACAACTGTCCCTGCCTATTCTATGGGACGTCCAACTATGCCAACGGCCAACTCCCTACTTCTGCAGTTACATGATCTTGTGCATCTACATACTGATTGTCCGGACATACATAGTCAATGGGCAGTCAGCATCTGGTTAAGTTAGATTTTAAATAAATAACAGCTGGGCATTTATCTTTTCTTTTTTTTTTTTTTTTTTTTTTACCATCCTACCTAAGTCACCCTTCAGTATGAACCCAAAAACTCGATTTAGACCTAAGTAAACTTTATTTACTTTTCGAATGGTAAAATTCCACTGTACAATTATATTAAACTATTCTTTTACAGTGCAATGAAATGAAATTAGATTTTTAATATCAATTATAATTTTAATTACAGATATTTCAGTAGTCGGTTACAATATCAAAAAGCCATAACAATCCAATTATCTTTTTATATGTTTCTAAATGACTTCCAATTTTGATATGTAGACTGTAGAATTGTATATTATATTTGTTCTTATAAAACATAAAATTAAAACAAATGTTTTGTTTCTAGATGTTAATTGTTCGATGCTTTAAAGTTTATTGTATGCTACAGTTGTTGCTAATGGGATAATTTTATAGTTATGTGAAATGGTGACAAGTGGAAGACATGCTGTCCTTTCTTCATAAATGTGACCTACGATCTGTGACAGGTTTTTATATAAATATATATATATATATATATATATATATATATATATATATATATTACACTTTTTGAATATTCAATTGAATTATATAAAATATATTTTCCCTATTAGACAGCCAGATATACTGGGCTATTATCAGCAACAAATAAGTAAGGAGGATAGCAGCATTGATCATTACTCCCCTACTGAGTTTAAGTGGCCTGTATTATTAGGCCTATGCAAACAAGTGCCAATCCATGTTTCTTGGTGATTGGCACTTGTCCTGGCCAGGTCTGGCTGTGTAATACAGTACATTCCTACAGTGCCAACCAACTTTTGATTTCCTGCCAGCACTTTCGGCATTAATAAATGTTGTAATATGCTTTATAAACAGATTTTTGCTCCTTTATGTGAAGTCCTCTGCTTTCTGGCTGAGGCCCCACCTTGCGTAGCTTCCAAATTCCCTGATATAATAACTGTGATTGTGAAATATGATTATAATATATAAAATATGAAAGCTACGAATTTCATCACCTGTGTTTAAAGTATTAGAATGTTTGAGATTTATCCATCTAAAGTGGCCTCCCACATTCTTAGCTTTCCTGCATTATACAAGAGCCTAAACATCTGTACTCCAGTGATAAGTGCTGTAGAGATTTTTGTCAATAAATGCTGAAGTTTCCTCACAAATCCTATTGACCTTAAAGGGGCTCTATCAGCAAAATTACACTGTATGAGCCCCACATATGTGTGAATAGCCTTTAAACTCGTATTTTAAACCCCCATCCCATTTTAAAATAAAACTATAAAAACATATATGTAAATCATACCTGAACATGCACTGTGGGTGGTCCTCCACGGTCCGACGTCATCTTCTGGCACGCCTACCTCTTCTTTCTTCTTGCAGCGACGCCCTCTGGTCCTGGCTCTTCCACGCCTTCAGCGTCCTCTTCTTCCGGCATCATGGCTTCAAATCCCGCACCTGCATAGTAGGGCTTCCCTCCGGAAGCACTACTTTGGTTCTGTCTGGTCTTAATGATGCCATTAAAAATATTAAATTAACTTTATCTCACAGTCTCAATACAAATCCAGCATCAGGTTGTAGAGCAATATGCAGATATATATATATATATATATATATATATATATATATATATATTTATATATTGTTTTTTTATGTACTTTAACATATTTTGTCATGTACTTACTTTTTTATTCTCTATTTATAGGACAGGTCTCTACATGAATTGCACCGGAAAGTCTGGTATAATATTGTTAATGTCAATATACTGTTAATTTATATCAGCGGTAATTTTTCGTTATATATGCATGATATCTATTGTCTGTTTAGGACTATTTTAACATAGGATATTGAATTAACTAGTAGTCATACAGTTACTTAATCATTTATTTATGATAATTATTATACTGTATAGTCACTATATATTTTATTCTGTCTCTTGATATAGAGATGGGTCTTCATCATTAACAATGTGTTCATATAGTTGATCACTTTTATACGATCACACATTTAAATATTTTCCCTTTTTTTTCTCCCTCAGAGTATGACTGTGTTCAGGCTTCGGAAGTCACAAGATATTTGGACGTCCCTACTTTCCATCTTGGTATTGAATATATTGCTTCCTCCTGTGTAGTGTCCGTGCTTCCATAACTGGACCTCACGAGCCATGACTTTGTATTTTTTTTTAAATTTCCTCTTTTTACTCTATATCATAATAATGTATCACTGGTTTATGTATCATATACTTCATTAATTGTACTTTTAAAAAAAATAATTTTGTTATTTGTAACACAAAACATATTTATTGATATTGAACTTGACAATGATTTACAATATTCCCATCATTACAAATTCCTGTTGAATTTTGAAACTCCTGGTTTACCTGTATATGATGTTTCTTTAGTGTATGACTCCAGCTTGACTTACCCTTCGTTCACATCTGCGTTTGGTATTCCGTTTGGGGAGTCCGCATGGGGACCCCCTAACGGAATACCGAACGCAACTGCAAGCGGTGTGCAGTGAAAGCACATGGACCCTATAGACTATAATGGGGTCCGTGTGCTTGCTGCGCGCTTCCCGCATGAATCATGCGGACAGGAAAGTAGATTGTGAACTACTTTCCTGTCCGCATGATCCCTGCGGAGATCTGGCGGCAAGCACACGAACCCCATTATAGTCTATGGGGTCCATGTGCTTTCACTGGCACACTGCTTGCAGTTGCATTCGTTATATGTTCGGGGGATCCTCATGCAGACTCCCCCGGACAGATTACAAATGCAGATGTGAACAAGGCCTAAGACGGCATTTGGCTGTTGAAATGCTATTTGCTGTTTGTTCTTGATTTTTATATGTTTTTATTATCTCAATAAAAAAATTAACTATTTTACCCTGATTATCTTATCTTATGCTGCTGATCCTGATACTTCTCTAACCCTCTTTTAGACAAGTAGTGTTTATTTTTCCTATTATACTCTGAGGGTATAGCAATAGTATGGTTATACAAACAACAAAAAAACACTGCCCTATCGCAGTTCGTATGCTTTTTTAGAATTAAAAAATGGTCCAAAAATTAGACCTTTTGGAGGCAGATTTTGTGTTTATACACACATTGTGCTATTGATACAATGGCGATTACAAAAATGATCCAAAATGATACCATTTTGGGAAATAAATATACAAATTTTGTATTATTTTAAAATTTTTTGCCATAGTCGGCAACCTCAACCTAATGCCCCAAATTGTGGAAATGCAGCAAAAAATAAAAAAAATAAAAAAGCAGTGTTTTTCAGTGCGAGCAAAATTTTAGATTTTGCTTAATTTCATCCACACATTGAAGGAATTTGCTTGCTTTTGACAAATGCAGCTTGATAGTCGTAGCACTGGAATTGTGACCATTTCCCTATATATTTAATAGGGAAAGACTAAAATGCAGAAAAATAAACAAAACTCAATAAAAAATGCTGCTGGAAAAATGCAACGCAACATTTGCTTGTTTTTTTCTGACTCGTTTTGTTTTAGCCATGTTCAGGGGTAGAAGGGGGATTGAAAGTGGCTCTTAAAAAAAAAAAAAAAAATTAAAATAATATATATATATATATATATATATATATATATATATATATATATATATATATATATTGTATATAGTCAGGGTCTGGGGTTGCTAGGTGGGTTGGCATAGACACACAAGTCCAGTTTTTTTAGTCCAAAACAAAGGTAGAGTTTATTTTCACTCAAAAATATAGTGCAGAAACAAAAGGAAACAATACAAAAATAAATACCTGCCCGGCTAGGCTCTAACTAAACATAGAATAGGTTACCTCACCTAGAATAACATAAATCAAAAAACCAGTTGAATCATTCAGGACACAGCTCCAAAAATAGGACCTCTTTCTTTGGCTCTCCAGCCAAGCTCTGCCCACAGTCTGCTGCTGTAGCTGACTTCTTAAGACTCCCTTGATGAGGAGACTCTCTGCAGCTGAGTCACTGCCGGAACATCCCCAAAGTGTGGACTGGAGGGGGGTGGAATGACAGGTTCCACTACCACTCCTACATGTCATTCCTAAAAATCCAGCCCAGTAACCGGAACTCTGAAATAACCCTCAGCAGACAATAGTTATCTGCTGAGAAACGTTTTCTAGAGTTTTCTCATCTCACCCACCTTAGTAGTCTGGGTGAGGTACACCCCCTCCACTACTCCATTATCTGATCAGCCATTGGCTTACTATATACATATAGTAATATATGTACATATATATATACACTCACCGGCCACTTTATTAGGTACACCTGTCCAACTGCTCGTTAACACTTAATTTCTAATCAGCCAATCACAATGCAGCAACTCAGTGCATTTAGGCATGTAGACATGGTCAAGACAATCTCCTGCAGTTCAAACCGAGCATCAGTATGGGGAAGAAAGGTGATTTGAGTGCCTTTGAACGTGGCATGGTTGTTGGTGCCAGAAGGCACATCCAGTGAGCGGCAGTTCTGTGGGCGGAAATGCGTTGTTGATGCCAGAGGTCAGAGGAGAATGGCCAGACTGGTTCGAGCTGATAGAAAGGCAACAGTGACTCAAATAGCCACCCGTTACAACCAAGGTAGCCAGAAGAGCATCTCTGAATGCACAGTACGTCGAACTTTGAGGCAGATGGGCTACAGCAGCAGAAGACCACACCGGGTGCCACTCCTTTCAGCTAAGAACAGGAAACTGAGGCTACAATTTGCACAAGCTCATCGAAATTGGACAATTGAAGATTGGAAAAACGTTGCCTGGTCTGATGAGTCTCGATTTCTGCTGCGACATTCGGATGGTAGGGTCAGAATTTGGCGTCAACAACATGAAAGCATGGATCCATCCTGCCTTGTATCAACGGTTCAGGCTGGTGGTGGTGGTGTCATGGTGTGGGGAATATTTTCTTGGCACTCTTTGGGCCCCTTGGTACCAATTGAGCATCGTTGCAACGCCAAAGCCTACCTGAGTATTGTTGCTGACCATGTCCATCCCTTTATGACCACAATGTACCCAACATCTGATGGCTACTTTCAGCAGGATAATGCGCCATGTCATAAAGCTGGAATCATCTCAGACTGGTTTCTTGAACATGACAATGAGTTCACTGTACTCCAATGGCCTCCACAGTCACCAGATCTCAATCCAATAGAGCATCTTTGGGATATGGTGGAACGGGAGATTCGCATCATGGATGTGCAGCTGACAAATCTGCGGCAACTGTGTGATGCCATCATGTCAATATGGACCAAAATCTCTGAGGAATGCTTCCAGCACCTTGTTGAATCTATGCCACGAAGAATTGAAAATGTTTGTTTTGGTACCGTGTTAGCCAGTGGTTATAAAATATAAAAAACAAAAAAAACTTTGCAAGTCTTCAGTAGGTGATACCTTTTTTAATGGCTAACTCATAATGATGACAGAATATGACGTTTCGAAGCTTTCCTCTGAGCTTCTTCTTCAGTTATATCTGAAGAAGAAGCTCAGAGGAAAGCTTCGAAACGTCATATTCTGTCATCATTATGAGTTAGCCATTAAAAAAGGTATCACCTACTGAAGACTTGCAAAGTTTTTTTTGTTTTTTACGAAGAATTGAGGCAGTTCTGAAGGCAAAAGGGGGTCCAACCCGTTACTAGCATGGTGTACCTAATAAAGTGGCGGATGAGTGTATGTATACAGGCTAAATGCAGTAGGCGGAGTCAATACAAGTATGCAGGGCCAGCACTATTAGCTTCTCCATATAAAGCAGTCCTGTAATTTCATTGGACTCATGGATGCAGATTCAGCAGTCCTATGTAATTTACAGCTTCAGTCTAAGTACTGCCTGTTTTACATGGAGGTTGAAGCAGCTGTTCTATGTAAATTATCATGTGAGACTGAAACTGTAACTTACATAAAACTGCTGCCTCTCCCTCCACGTAAAGTGTGCAAAATAATTTCTTACATGCCGTCTGTCCCGGGGACCTTAAAGGGGTTGTCCAGGATAACCTAAAATTCCTACAGTAATCTAAACACCCTCCTCCCTCCTACTCTCTAAATAACATTGATTATCAAAAATATATATTTACCCATGTGACCACCCCAGGGACATATTTTGATTATATGGTGACGATCTGTTTCCCCATTTCCGGAAATGGATCATCACTACTACTCCCCCCCAATCCACTCCACTCATATTTACTCATTCATGGCTCCTCCTCCTCCTGCTGTCTGTGTGGTGTGCGTTCTTCTTCACCGCCTCCTGTAATTCATCTCACTTCCATGCGTGTGCAATAGAAGCGTCTCGTCTCGTCACCGCTGCTGAGAAAGACTAGATGAGGGGGAGGGGCTCTCTCACCAGAAGCATGGAGGTGTAAGTATATACTATGGGTCGGGGGTTGGGCTGAGTAGTCAGAAAGACAGGGAAAGTATTGAGGAAGGAGGAGGAGAGAGAGGGGGGGGGGAGAAAGGTTAGAGGGAGAAGTTACATAGCAGGAAGCAGAAGCATGAAAACAAAAGCAAAGATACCAGCAGCCCCAGAGACACCCAGAAATCACCCAAAACACTGAAATAGGTACATGGCTGCATTTATTAACACATTAGTAGCACTATCAGACATTTTTTAATAAAACTTTTTTTGCCCGGAAAACCCCTTAAGTATAAGCAGTGACTGTGCAGCAATAGTCAGGGTAAGGCGCCCGGGGGAAGGTAGCTTGCCCTATGCAATGTCAATGCAAACAGGACTTTTCTCTCCTCATTTATCAAGCAGAACAGGCAATGAGTGCCAATGGGAATTCAGCCTTATTTTTTTTTTTGCATCAAAAACTCAAAAATATAACGAGCTACTCTATTCATACTTGTGGTATCATTGCACAGGGTTGGTACACTGTTAGATAAACAGGCCCATATATTTTATTATGATACTACAACAACTGTTTCTACTTTAAAAACTATTTATTAAAAAAAGCTAATGGAGTGATAGCAGTGCATAGCTACAGTGAGTTTTTGCCCTATTTGGCTATCTAATCGCTGCCTGAGGGGTTTGGTGTTGTTTGGTAAGAAAAAAATAGCCAACTTTGTCTGTTCTTGGTCTTGCAAACACATAATAAAATTTTTTATTTTGACATTGTGACTGATACGGCTACTGCAGAGTTACATCAATCACACAAACATACAAAGAGAGTCTTGGGCACAGTCTGTGCCTGCAGCAGTAATGGCTGCTGCTTGTATTGTGGTAGACAGGTCAGACATAAGACAGAGTGGCTCCAGTCTCCTAATCTATCCCTCTGTCTGCGGTCATTGACTCTAATGTAAAAAAGCTTTCTTCCATCGTGTTTGTTTACTCTTGTAATAGAAGAAATAACATGCATGCACAACTTTTTCTTTAGTCGGGAAAGTATAAAACATGATGGAAGAAAGCTTTCGTCATGTGTTTTACATGAGAGTGAAAGCAGATGGACGCCAGATAGAGCGGACTCTGTCTGTATCAGTTACTTAATATCTGTTACTCTCATCCTGTGATAGACGAAAGCAATGGAAATTAATAATGGTAGTGTGACCTATTCTTATTTTTTCATGCTAGAAGTGTTCACAGCCTTTCAGGATTCCCTCTTAAGTATTAAATACACTAACAATAACACACAGTTATATACTGTACGTCTGGTTAGAAATTGCACTCACTTATACAGTACAGTCCAAAAGTTTGGACACCTTCTCCTTGAAAGAGTTTTCTGTATTTTCATGACTAAGAAAATTGTAGATTCACACTGAAGGCATCAAAACTATGAATTAACATATGTGGAATTATATACTTAACAAAAAAGTGTGAAACAACTGAAAATATGTCTTATATTCTCGGTTCTTCAAAGTAGCCACCTTTTGTTTTGATTCCTGCTTTGCACACTCTTGGCATTCTCTTGATGAGCTTCAAGAGGTAGTCACCAGAAATGGTCTTCCAACAGTCTTGAAGGAGTTCCCAGAGATGCTTAGCACTAGAGATGAGCAAACAGTAAAATGTTCGAGGTTCGATATTCGTCTCGAGTAGCCCCTCAATATTCGACTACTCGAATCGAATATCGAACCCTATTATAGTCTATGGTGGGGAAATGCTCGTTTCAGGGGTAGGCAATGTTCGATCAAATTATACTTACCAAGTCCACGAGTCAGGGTCGGGCTGGATCCTCCGAGCAGTCTTCTCCTTGCAGCATCCCCGAGGCATCTTCCAGCTCTGAATTCACTCTGCCAGGCATTGGGCCTGGGCAGAGACGACTGCGCATGCCCGCACTACAAGCAGACATGCGCAGTCGGCTCTGCCCAGGCCCGATGCCTGGCAGAGTGAATGAAGAGCCGGAAGACGCCGCGGGGAAGCTTCACGGAGAAGACTTCTAAAGGTAGGAGAAGAACCAGCGTTGATTGGCCGACTGTATAGCATTCGGCCAATCAATGCTGGGTCTGCATCGAACTTTTACATTCGAACAGCGAGTGGTACTCGATCGAGTACTACTCGCTCATCTCTACTTAGCACTTGTTGGCCCTTTTGCCTTCACTCTGCGGTCCAGCTCACAGTAAACCATCTCGATTGGGTTCAGGTCTGGTGACTGTGGAGGCCAGGTCATCTGGCGTAGCACCCCATCACTCTCCTTATTGGTCAAATAGCCCTTACACAGCCTGGAGGTGTGTTTGGGGTCATTGTCCTGTTGAAAAATAAATGATGGTCCAACTAAATGCAAACCAGATGGAATAGCATGCTGCTGCAAGATGCTGTGGTAGCCATGCTGGTTCAGTATGCCTTCAATTTTGAATAAATCCCCAACTGTTAGGACCCGGTCTTCACTATCACAGCCTGTTAAGTTTGGGTGTGGAGTGTCGGAACGGCATTCTGCATGTGAACTGTCCGATGCGCAGTGAGGGAATGTTCACGCTGGGCATGCGATATCAGCGGTTGCACTCTGGCATGGTTTGTGCTATGTGCTGCACTGCTGACCATTGGTAGTGTGTCTTGGCCTCGGAAGGGGTTAAGTTTCTCTGCTCTGCTAGGCTTCTATTCAGGTGGTTCTGATATCCATTGGGCCTTCTGTATACTCCTGCTTTTGGCTATTTATTCTCCGCCTTGCATTTTGTCAGTTTGTCGGTCTTAAATCTTCAGTGCCTGTGTCCCAGACATGGTCTGTCTGTGTGATACCTGCTATTCCATCTGCATCTGAGTCCTTGCCCATTCAGCTTCTATTGCTGCATGTTCACACTATCTGGATCTTTTATTAAAGGGGTATTCCCACCTCACATACTCATCAGTCTTTACTGCTGTAAAATCTTCTTTCTTCCTGGTTTCTTGCATCATTTGGTGGGCGGGGTTTCACATGCAACCTGCCATTTAGCTCCGCCCCCAAATCCGTGTGTAGCTCCGCCCACCCATATTGGACTATGAAGTACAGGCAGCAGCAACTCCATTCTGTGTTACATACAGAGACTGCCTGTCTCTGCTATAATGAACACAACTGAATTAGCTAGCCTGATAACTGGGAGAACAGAAGAAATGAAAGCAGCTCCTCTCCCCTTAGCCCCTCCCCCCCCCAGAGCAGCAGATACATCACTTGACTCATGAGCAGCTAAGTCAGGGCTGTGGCCACAAAGAATTGAATAAAGTAAGATAGTGGACAAACAAAGCGGTTTTGCTGAAGCAATGTATTTAGGGAAAGTCTTACATCCACATTAACAAGCAGTATAGATAGGATCCTTGTGATGGGACAACCCCTTTAAGTATTGAGCTCCTTATCCAAACATACAGTCATGGCCAAAAGTTTTGAGAATGATATAAATATAATTTTTACAAAGTCTACTGCTTCAGTTTTTCTAATGGCAATTTGCATATACTCCAGAATGTTATAAAGAGTGATCAGCTTAACAGCAATTACTTGCAAAGTCAATATTTGCCTAGAAAATGAACTTTATCCCCAAAACACTTTTCAACATCATTGCAGCCCCGCCTTAAAAGGACCAGCTAACATCGTTTCAGTGATTGCTCCATTAACACAGGTGTGGGTGTTGATGAGGACAGGGCTGGAGATCAATCTGTCATGATTAAGTAAGAATGACACCACTGGACACTTTAAAAGGAGGCTGGTGCTTGGCATCATTGTTTCTCTTCTGTTCATGGTTATCTCTAAAGAAACACGTGCAGTCATCATTGCACTGCACAAAAATGGCCTAACAGGGAAGAGTATCGCAGCTAGAAAGATTGCACCTCAGTCAACAATCTATTGCATCATCAAGAACTTCAAGGAGAGAGGTTCCATTGTTGGCTAAAAGGCTCCAGGGCGCCCAAGACAGACCAGGAAGCGCCAGGACCATCTCTTAAAAGTGTTTCAGCTGCGGGATCGGGCTACCAGCAGTGCAGAGCTTGCTCAGGAATGGCAGTAGGCAGGTGTGAGGCGGAGACTCTTGGAGCAAGGCCTGGTCTCAAGGAGGGCAGCAAAGAAGCCACTTATCTCCAGAAAAAACATAAGGGACAGATTGATATTCTGCAAAAGGTACAGGAAGTGGACTGCTGAGGACTGGAGTAAAGTCATTTTCTCTGATGAATCCCCTTTTCGATTGTTTGGGACATCTGGAAAACAGCTTATTCGGAGAAGACAAGGTGAGCGCTACCACCAGTCTTGTCTCATGCCAACTGTAAAGCATCCTGAAACTATTCATGTGTGGGGTTGCTTCTCAGCCAAGGGAATCGGCTCTCTCACAGTCTTGCCTAAAAACACAGCCATGAATAAAGAATGGTACCAGAATGTCCTCCAAGATCAACTTCTCCCAATTGTCCAAGAGCAGTTTGGCGATCAACAATGCCTTTTCCAGCATGATGGAGCACCTTGCCATTAAGCAAAGGTGATAACTAAATGGCTCAGGGAAGAAAACACAGAGATTTTGGGTCCATGGCCTGGAAACTCCCCAGATCTTAATCCCATTGAGAACTTGTGGTCAATCATCAAGAGACGGGTGGACAAACAAAAACCTACAAATTCTAATTCTAATTGCAAGCATTGATTGTGCAAGAATGGACTGCTATCAGTCAGGATTTGGTCCAGAAGTTGATTGAGAGCATGCCAGGGAGAATTGCAGAGGTCCTGAAGAAGAAGGGTCAACACTGCAAATATTGACTTGCTGCATTAACTCATTCTAACTGTCAATAAAAAGCTTTTATTACTCATAATATGATTGCAATTATATTTCTGTATGTGATAAAAACATCTGACAAACACACATAAAAACCAGAGGGCAGCAGATCATGTGAAAATATAAGATTTGTGCCATTCTCAAAACTTTTGGCCATGACTGTAGTTGCTCCGGGCGCAATGAGCCCTAGCTTATTTTCCTGTTTGGAGGTTTGGATTTTTGTAGGGTTTTTTTGGTGTGATACTAAATTCTGTTTATCATATCCCTTTGCATAGTGTCAGTATTTCTGTGTTTCATATTTATTTTCTGTTCTATACTTTGTGTTCCTCATATTCACCGTTTGTCCTGTCTGGACATCTGTGGGGGGCTTTTCTATATCTTCCCTCTCCTCATAAATGTGAAACTAGTGAGGTTTCTGTTTCACTGGTAGGTGTTATTTCTCCGGCTGTGTCCACGCCCACTCAGGCAAGTTAGTCAGGCTCAATGGCTACTTCTAGTGTGCAAGGCAGGTTATGGGAGTATCACACACTAGCTATTCCAAACTGCCCATTACTTTTGTTTTTTTATGTTTTCTATTTACTTGACTGAGAAGTTATCAGTCAGGGGCCAGTCCATGGTCAGAGATCCCCAGACCATAACACCAACAGTGTCACCAGCAAAGCACCCCCACACCATCATACCTCCTCCTCCATGTTTCACGGTGGGAACCAGGCATGTAGAGTCCATCCATTCACCTTTTCTGCATCGCACAAAGACACAGTGGTTGGAACTAACAAATTTTGCAGCATAATGTAGGGCCCAGTGTGAGAAAGCTGGGTCTCCCTCAGAGGTCATGGGTCTTCCAGCAGGACAATGACCCAAAACACACTTCAAAAAGCACTAGAAAATGGTTTGAGAGAAAGCACTGGAGACTTCTAAAGTGGCCAGCAATGAGTCCAGACCTAAATCCCATAGAACACCTGTGGAGAGATCTCAAAATGGCAGTTTGGAGAAGGCCCCCTTCAAATCTCAGGGACCTGGAGCAGTTTGCCAAAGAAGAATGGTCGAAAATTCCAGCAGAGCATTGTAAGAAACTCATTGATGGTTATCAGAAGCGGTTGTTCAGTTATTTTGTCTAAAGGTTGTGCTACCAAGTATTAGGCTGAGGGTGCCAATACTTTTGTCTGGCCCATTTTTGGAGTTTTGTGTAAAATGATCAATGATTTGACTTTTTTTTTCATTCTCTTTTGTGTTTTTTCATTTCTGGAAGAACATGAGTATTATCTGACAGAATTGCAGGGGTGCCAATACTTTTGGCCAACACTGTATGACCTAGTCAGATGGTCACAGGCAATGATGTGTTTGGTGGACCCAGTGGTCCAAGGCCATCACCAGTGAACAGAGATGTAAACAACCAAGAATTTATGGTGTCCACACCACCTGAAAATAACGTTCTCTATCATAATCTGAATGTGGAATTTTTGCAGGAATGTTAGCATAAAATACAGCTTTAGCACCCCCTTCCCCCCAAAAATGGACATTACAGGTCCAGCACCTAAAAGCCTGTGATTGTAGGTTTTCCAGGAATATACTTTGATGGCCTATCTTGTGAACACATTTCTTTGCTTCTTCTGAACTGCAGTGAAATCAAAAACTTCTTAATCCCAATTTTTCTTTTGTTAGATCAAGGCCTTTCATTTATGATCAAGGCCTTCATATAAGGAAAATAAGTAATACCATAAACAACATAGTATTGTACAAGAAAAAGAAAGCAGACATAAGCTACAAAGCAACCATTGTAGTGGAAGACATATAAAAACAGAAAAGTCTTAGAAGAAGACTACATGGTCAGCAGAAAAAAGCAGATTGAATTATTAATATAAATGTATCAATAAATCTTTCAAATAGAACTTATGCTTTATATATAAAAAATCATCTTAACAGTTAAAAATACTGCATTACTGTCCACAGAAATCCAGTGCTTTACAACATGCCAGATAGAGCATTTTATTGGGTCATATAACATTCAAGAAAAGATTCTTTTTGTTTATTTTTCTTCTGTATAGTGAATTATCTGATAATATACCAAGCTGTAGCCATTTTATCTTCTGCAGAATACAGATAGATTAGGTTGAATTTCACTTCTGCACAACAGATTCTGCCATTCTACAAAATAGTCTGTTTTTTCTGTTTTTTTTTATCGCGCGTGCAAAAAGTGTGAGATAGAAAGCAACAAAATTCACTGAAATTGGAAACAATAGATCGGACTCAGTTTTTGCAGCACCTATCTGGACTTCCTGTAGTTACAAACCTTGTCTTTAGGAAATAACCAAAAAATGTACATGGCCCTGTCCAGGTATAAAGTATAGGTATAAAGGATCCCTCTGGAGTCAGGAGGATCAAACAGTCTTCAAGATTTATAGAGTGGAAACTTTAATATGGGTCTAAAGAGCATAAGATGCAATGGGTGAAAATATATCTAAGGAGTGCTGTATATATGTATATATTCAATCCTCTTATAATGTTTGATCCCACTGAAACTTTCTGTAACCAGTTAAAGGTCATACTGGACGAAGCCAAGGCACAAGGTTACATCACACATGCGGAATGGATGTATATGTCCCCTACACACCCCCGGGTCCCGACCTTCTACACATTACCAAAGATACACAAGGGGTATCCTCCCCTTAAGGGTCGCCCCATAGTCTCGGGCATAGGCAGGTTGACGCAGGGAGTAAGTGAATACCTGGACAAGGTTTTACGTCCTTTTGTCCTTGCGCTCCCGTCCTATGTCCGGGACACCATGGACGTCCTCCGCCGGTTGGAGGGCGTCCATATACCATCGGGGGCGGCCCTGGCATCCCTTTATGTGGAGGCGCTCTACAGCTCCATCCCCCATGATAAGGGGTGTGGGGCTGTGGGGCGCTTCCTCGGGACCCGGGGGAACCGTTTTAGGGATCACAACAGTTTTGTCATTAAACTCTTGGAGTTTACACTCACACACAACGTGTTCCTCTTTGACGGCAGGGTGTACCATCAGCGGCGGGGCACCGCAATGGGGTGCCCCGCCGCACCAACTTATGCCAACCTTTATTTAGGACTTTGGGAACAAACTGTTGTGTTTGGAGAAGAGTTTGAAAAATGGACGGAGCATGTGCAGCTTTGGCTGCGTTATATAGATGACATCATGATAGTGTGGACAGGAAATACAGAACAGTTCAATGAGTTTGTGAGATTGCTAAATACGAACAATCTGAATTTACGATTCACTTCCATTATTGATAAAAAACAAATACCATTCCTTGATATTACCATCTCGATTACAGATGAGGGCACGCTTGAAACAACTCTTTTCCGAAAAGAGACAGTGACTAACTCGGTTTTGGCGTGGGATAGCCACCATCCCCTGCCACTAAAGCGAGGCATTCCAAGGGGGCAGTTTCTCCGTATCAGGAGGAACTGTTCCTCATTAACGGAATATGAGAAGCAGAGTCAATCCTTGTTGGATAGGTTCCTGGCCAGGGGCTATCCGAGAGGTATCTTGGATAAGGCACGGGAGAATGCGAGAGTTACCCCAAGAGAGAGTTTACTTGTTCCAAGAATGAGGGAGGAAAGCTCGAAAACTATACGCATGATTGGAACATATAATCAACACGTTATGGAGGTATCTAGGATCTTTGATAATTACTGGGGAATATTAAAACAAGACAATGACATAAAGGAGTTATTAACAACGCGCCCCTCAATAACATACAGGAGAGGTAGAAACCTAGCGGACATTGTAACAAGAAGTCACCTAGCCCCCGTGCCTACAGAAAATACCTGGCTGGAAGCGAATAAAGTGACAGGGACATACAAATGTGGCTCGTGCAGAGCGTGTGCCTATATCAGGAAAGGTATGGAAGTCTTTGCGTATGGGGTGGGGAGGAGCTTCAAAACACGACAATTCATAAACTGTAAGAGCGAGGGTGTAGTCTATGCCACGACCTGCTCCTGCTCGGTTAATTATGTCGGAAAGACCAAGCGGGAGTTCAGGAGGAGGATTTTGGACCATATAGAGGACATAGTCCATAGGAGAGACACCCCAGTAGCTAATCATGTATGGTTACACCATGCGGGTGATCCGTTTGCGATCAGATTCCCAAATCTAACAGACGGGGAGACTGGGATAGGTTGATTCTCCGTAAGGAGACCCAGTGGATCTTTAGATTCAAGTCAACTAAACCGACTGGGTTAAATGAATCTATATCCTTCTTACCCTTCGTTTGATTTAAGGAAAATAGGAAGGAACTAACCCACATTGGTAAAGTTTTGGACCATGGATTGAGCTACAAAGGTGGGGATTGGGTCAGGTCTAATGGCAAGTGTTTGGGAAACAGCTCTGAAGGGACATGCATGTGTAGAAACCGTTATCCATGGTGTCCTAAAATGAACTGCCACTTGGATTATGAACGTTGTGGAGGTATTTCCCCCCCCCCATCTCATTATATGATCTTTCGTATGAGGACAAGGGACTAAGCGTTAATCAGTTATGATGGATGGAATGTGTGACCGAATACCCGCTGATGCTGCTACTGTGGCTCACACCGGGAATTGACCACGCCTCCTGTAAGGGAAGGGACGCCCAGTCGCACAAGGATTGGTGCATCTGGGCGGGGAGGGCGTGGATAATGGGCGGAGCCAGCCCGTCTTCTTCTATTTAGACACGGGCTGACACAGCGTCCAGTGTCAGTCTCTAAAGTAGCAGGGCCAACCACCGTGGTCCCGCGAACTGCGGTTTTAACCGCACATCGGTTGCAGGCAGTATTTAACCCCAAAAATCCCCCTGATGAACTAAATTAATTAGGGAAACGCATAGGGGAAGTTTGTTTTTGAGCTAGGAACGGCTATAGACTTAGTACTCCAAAGGGGAGCTTATCATTATTTGTGAGGCACAGAGAAAGGGTGGATTGACTGACTGCTTATTGCCCACCTATGTGAACAGGGGCAGACGCCTACTCACCCCCCTCTTTTTGTAGTGAGACTAAGAAAATAAGACCATCCTAACAGTGCATCAATGTTTTATTGGGTAAACATTAGCAACACTAGTTCAGACAAAATCAAAGCACCCCCGATGGATAAGTTGTTATGGAGGTGATGTGAATGGAGGTGGTTGTATATTTGTCATCCATATAGACCCACCTAGCAATAGCTACTTCCTTACTAGGGTGGTTGCAGTGGTTTGCTGATACACTCATCGGATTATTAAGAAGAGGGTGTTGTTCATTATGTAGTAGAGACTGAGGAGGGACTATTTTATTCATAGCTATTAAAAGTTAAGTTTTATTCATTTATTTTGACAAAGTGGGGACCTTTCAAAGTGTTGACATTTAATAGTTTCCCTACACCCTTGTGTATTCATTGATATCAGAGAACAATAGTAGTGAGGACTAAACTATCAGTCTGCATCAGTGGTGTAACTAAAGCCGGTGCAACTTTTTGCCCCCTACCTCATCCTTACAGTGAATTCTTGATAGTGATGGTTATGGGTGCTAAGGAGTTTAATCACCTTTATTGTGGTTAGGGTAATCTGTGTCTCCTTGGCTTATGGGATAGATGGAAGCTGCAATCTCAATATTGATGCCAGTGCTTATGGGCCCTGTAAGGCTCCAGGGCTCCAGTGCGACTGCAACCACTGCACCCTCTCAAGTTACACCCCTGGCCTACATGGAGGTAAAGCAGCTGGTAAGACTAAGAGGGCAGAACATGGAGACATTGTAACTGTGGTTGAAGATAGTGCCCTCCTGTCACTAAGGCCTAGTGATATCTGGGAAGGTCATTACATAAACCTACCCGGACACCCATACTGTACACATGATTAGTTGAGTTACAAAATCTTCAAGATGTGAAAAAAAGACAGAACACCCAAAGAAACTGATATGACAACTGGAAAGAAACGGATATGTCTACAGGCTGGATGTATTACTGTATATCTGGTGTTTTTGCCCAGGGATAAAAGGAATAGTCATGTCATAATGAACAATGATATCTCTACATGGGCACAATATACATAAGTGATGCCATGACACAGAGGTAATGCTTAGTGTGAAGTAACAGCACAGGAACACAGGAACAATCCAATCATTGACAAAAAAAATAACCAAGGAGGAAAATGTAAAAAATGAAACTTTATATGTGTGTATGTAATGATAATACATGTAAGTGATTACAATATTAGAGCGAAAGGAGCTGTTTATTGGGGAAAACTGTATAGACCCCAAGTTGCGAAGGTGCGGCATTTTTGCCACTGCAGAAACACCGTGATAAATAACACTACATTTTATATTACCTGCAAAGTGAATAAGATTCTGTCTAATCCCATCCACATATTGAAGCTGTGTTTTCAAAAAATGACTGTGTTTTTTTTAAAATTGCAGCATGTCAATTACACCCATGGAAACACAATGAAAAACCCTGCAGAAAAACTCGGCAGAAATGGCGCGGCAACAGAATGCTGTGCTTTACATTACTTACAAAGTGGATAGGATTCTGGTTAATCCTATCCCTACATTACAGAAAAATATCTGCAGCGGAAATGCTGCATTTTCAAAAACCTTTGGGTTATACCTATGGAAATGCTGGAAAAAAACATGGTGCGTTGGAGTAAGACCCAATATCTAGTCAGACCACACCTGTAACCACTTACATATCTGCCTGAGATATAGTTGCATGCTGAGATAACATAAAAAGATATGGAAACTATACTTGTAAAATATATTAGTCATAGGTAATAGCTATTGTATGTATATAGCTGTGAAGTTATAGAATACTAATTGCCATTAATTTATTGTCCCCCTCCAACTACCCACACTGTTTAATGTGCCTCTTGATCTGCTCCAGTTTCATGCCCCCCTCTAGTTTCTTCCAGTTTAAACTAGGGAACCAGGAGAGGGACTTCTTACTGTGGGGCAGTCGGAAGAGAACATTATAATGTAGGTCATATAATGTTAGGGTGCCTGTAGGAGGACTATACTGTGTGGGGGCGCATGAAAAATTAATGAGAATGGCGGAGTCAACATAAAAGTGGAGGGAGCTAAATTTGTCCCGAGTGCACTCTTTCTGTTCTTCAAAAGTTGGGAGGTATGCCGTTATTAAAAGTCCATTGCTGTCATCTTCCATAGGATAACAGCAACTTACATTAAGGTTAAGTTGAAACGGAGGAATTTGCCGTGGATTTGGGGGTAAATTCTGCCACAGAATCACTGTCAGATTCCACCTAGTTTCTGCCTCCCATCGTTTTTCGATGGGAGACAATGATTGCAGTAGGACTCTGAAAAAATAAGGATCCTGTTCGATCTCCGTATCTTGAGACTCCCCGCTGATTAGGCTCATTCATCTAGGACATAATCAGCAGTGTAGACTGTGGTTGGAAAACAGGTGGAAAATGAAGAGGCAGGATCAACCTCAAATTTAGTGCCAACTTCTTCTGTGTGAACTTACCCTAACTGTAGCAGAGTAACAGACACAAATTGTTTCCCTCTTCATCTGTGTCCGTTACCTCTAATGTAAAGAAAATGAGTCACACTGTCTTCCATCTTTACAGAAGTAAAATCCCTGCAGGACTTTTCTTCCATCAGAAATGTAAAATCATTATGGTAGATAGTGCCCATCATGATTTTTATTTGGGGGTGGATGCAGATAGACACATGATGGAGGAGGCTCCCTCTGTATCTTTCATTTAATGTCCCTTGATCTCATCCCGTGACTCATGAGAGCAACAGACAATGAATAACAGTAATGTGAACCTACTCTTACTTAGGTTAGGTTCACACATGCACCTCATCTATGTTCGGGATTTTCATCCCTGAATCCACTTATAAAATGCGGATAGAAGTCTAGCAAGCAGGACTTTTCTCTCTGCATTTTTACGTCCTTTTGGGGTGGATTAGGTTCAGTGACTCCTTGAACAAAAACCTGAACGCAGGTATGACGCTAGTATAAATCCAATTTTTCACTAACAGCTGTTATATGTGAGCATCCTATTTATTACATGTCTGTTGCTGTGTGTGTTTCTGTGGATAATATAGCCTATAATGTGCTTAGAATTATGTTATTTAATACCTGAGCATATGCAGTGTTGTATATTTTAAAGGACATTGCTGTTTCCTAAAAAAAGGTCACAGTGTGATTCAGGACATAGAATATAACACACGAAATATCCCAACCAGGTCACATTTTCCTGCTGAGAAAAAGATTTAAAAAAAAGTAGAAACCTACATGATTCATTAATTCTTGAAGCTGCTGATGTAGGTCATTGACAGATTCCTGATTGCTGGGGTGAGACAACCTGGTTTGACAGCAAAAAATATCACTTGGCCCTGCAGGCTTGTCTTTGCTTGTGATGGGGCATTAAACTGAGGTATGCTAGTAATGGCGTGATGCCACTCGTGATATCATTAGTAACGTAAGGTCATTACAATGCAGACTCTTATTATCTTTGCTTCTCCTTCTCCTCCTCTCGGTGATACAACTACATCTTTTCTATTGCAGTTCTTGAACATGCAGACAGGGCAGGATTCAGCACTCATAGACTGCATTTGAAGTTGAGATGCTAAGCCAATTTGCATAGATGTATTATCTCAAGATGTGTTTATCATAAATGTGTTCCTTAGGAGAAGCTCGCTCAACCACTTACACAAAACTGTATCTGTAGTACGGAAACAACTGTGTAGATTTAACTTGTTTGTTGTACTGAAAACATGTTATGTTCATATCAGAGCTATAATCCAAACTGAACCAAAAATATAACTAGTGGAAGTTTATCATCTTTTACTCTATTATATTCAATTTTCATGAATTGAACATTAAGCTGAGGCCACACGTTGCGGAAACGCAGCATTTTGTGCCACTGGAGAAACACAGCAGAAAAAGACACCGCAGTCAAGCCAAGGCACCACGTTGCAGAAATGCTGCTTTTTTGTTGCAAATTTTGAGCCAAACCTAGTAGTGGCTATAGAAGGAATGAGAACTATAAAGGAATATATGTGTATATTTATCCCTTCCACTCAATCCACTCTTGGATTTGGCTCACAAAGTCGCAGCAAAACCTGCAACAAAAAAGCAGCGTTTCCGCAACATGCCGTAAAAGAGATTTCATTTAATCTGCTCCACACATTGCGGTAAAAACACTCCAATGTTAACCTCACCTGTAAAACGTTGTAAAAGTTTTGTACGTATGTAGCCTTAGATTTGAAGAGGCTGTCCCATCTGAACAACTCCTTCTCCCACAGTGGCAACACCTAGTGATCAGTTTGTCACTGCAGAGAAAATCTGTATAGGATTACGTGACCGTGGTGAGTCCACAGAAAGTAATGGGACTATTTATGGTGGCATGCTTCAACTGAATTGTGCATGGGTGCATCCTCATGAAAGTACTGTGTATTGTACTGTGTATGAGGGTCATGTTATGTATATGATCAGAATCATGTGTATGTTTTAAGCGGACCTACTGAACATAAATGTGAATGCAGGTGTGAACCTAGCATAAGAAAGGTACCATAAGGAGTGCACCAGCATATGTGAGCACCATTTTAGTTTGGGTTGGTCAAATATGTTTAAGTGGTGGTGATGGGGGGCCCACTTATGAAACTCTTGGACTGTGTTACTACAGACCTGATTGTGATGATATAATATTTATTCAGCAGATATAATAAATACAGTTGAACAGATTAGGATTATCTGGTTATAAAAACAATATAGTTAGAGATGAGCGAGTAGTACTCGATCGAGTAGGTATTCGATTGAATACTATGGTATTCGAAATACTCGTACTCGATCGAGTACCATTCACTGTTCGAATGTAAAAGTTTGATGCAGAACCAGCATTGATTGGCCGAATGCTATACAGTCGGCCAATCAACGCTGGTTCTTCTCCTACCTTTAGAAGTCTTCTCCGTGCAGCTTCCCCGCGGCGTCTTCCGGCTCTGAATTCACTCTGCTAGGCATCGGGCCTGGGCAGAGCCGACGGCGCATGTCCTCTTGTAGTGCGGGCATGTGCAGTTGGCTCTGCCCAGGCCCAATGCCTGGCAGAGTGAATTCAGAGCCGGAAGACGCCGCGAGGACGCTACAAGGAGAAGACTTCTCGGAGGATCCAGCCCGACCCTCACTCGTGGACTTGGTAAGTATAATTTGATCGAATGTTGCCTACCCCTGAAACAAGCATTTCTTCCCCATAGAGTATAATAGGGTTCGATATTCGATTCGAGTAGTCGAATATTGAGGGGCTACTCGAAACGAATATCGAACCTCGAACTTTTTACTGTTCACTCATCTCTAAATATAGTGTATCCTACCATATTTTTTATATGTTTCTCCTGGTTGTTTCCTGAACATATGAATCTATTGAGCGATAAGTCAGCCAGCTAAAATGTATAATTGAATGACTAGAGATGAGCGAACACTAAAATGTTCGAGGTTCGAAATTCGATTCGAACAGCCGCTCAATGTTCGTGTGTTCGAACGGGTTTCGAACCCCATTATAGTCTATGGGGAACAGATACTCGTTAAGGGGGAAACCCAAATCCGTGTCTGGAGGGTCACCAAGTCCACTATGACACCCCAGGAAATGATGCCAACACCTCTGGAATGACACTGGGACAGCAGGGGAAGCATGTCTGGGGGCATCTAACACACCAAAGACCCTCTATTACCCCAACATCACAGCCTAACAACTACACACTTTACACACTCAATACCACCTCTCTGACAGTAGGAAAACACCTTGAAACATGTGTATTTGGCACTTGCAGTGAGGAGAGCTTGTCACCAGCAGTGAATTTGGCCCTTGTAGTAAGTTGAGGTTGGCACCAACATTTGTTTTGAAAATCAGGGTGGATTGAGCCTCTAACCAGCAGAGTTTGGGCAAATTCATGGTGGAGGGAGCCTCTAAACCCCCCAGTTTGGACCAATTCATGGTGGAGGGAGACTCTAAAAACCCCAGTTTGGACCAATTCATGGTGGAGGGAGACTCTAAAAACCCCAGTTTGGACCAATTCATGGTGGAGGGAGCCTCTAAAAACCCCAGTTTGGACCAATTCATGGTGGAGGGAGCCTCTAACCAGCCCAGTTTGGACCAATTAATGGTGGAGGGAGCCTCTAAACAGCCAAGTTTTGGGAAATTCATGGTGGAGGGAGCCTCTAACCAGCCCAGTTTGGACCAATTCATGCTGGAGGGAGCCTCTAAACAGCCCAGTTTGGGCAAATTCATGGTGGAGGGAGCCTCTAACCAGCCCAGTTTGGACCAATTAATGGTGGAGGGAGCCTCTAAACAGCCCAGTTTGGACCAATTAATGGTGGAGGGAGCCTCTAACCAGCCCAGTTTGGACCAATTAATGGTGGAGGGAGCCTCTAACCAGCCCAGTTTGGACCAATTAATGGTGGAGGGAGCCTCTAACCAGCCCAGTTTGGACCAATTAATGGTGGAGGGAGCCTCTAAACAGCCAAGTTTTGGGAAATTCATGGTGGAGGGAGCCTCTAACCAGCCCAGTTTGGACCAATTCATGGTGGAGGGAGCCTCTAAACAGCCCAGTTTGGGCAAATTCATGGTGGAGGGAGCCTCTAAAAAACCCAGTTTGGACCAATTCATGGTGGAGGGAGCCTCTAATTAGCCCAGTTTGGACCAATTAATTGTGGAGGGAGCCTCTAACCAGCCCAGTTTGGACCAATTAATGGTGGAGGGAGCCTCTAACCACCCCAGTTTGGGCAAATTCATGGTGGAGGGAGCCTCTAACCAGCCCAGTTTGGACCAATTAATGGTGGAGGGAGCCTCTAACCAGCCCAGTTTGGACCAATTAATGGTGGAGGGAGCCTCTAACCACCCCAGTTTGGACCAATTCATGGTGGAGGGAGCCTCTAACCAGCCCAGTTTGGACCAATTCATGGTGGAGGGAGCCTCTAAACAGCCAAGTTTTGGGAAATTCATGGTGGAGGGAGCCTCTAACCAGCCCAGTTTGGACCAATTCATGGTGGAGGGAGCCTCTAAACAGCCCAGTTTGGGCAAATTCATGGTGGAGGGAGCCTCTAACCAGCCCAGTTTGGACCAATTAATGGTGGAGGGAGCCTCTAAACAGCCAAGTTTTGGGAAATTCATGGTGGAGGGAGCCTCTAACCAGCCCAGTTTGGACCAATTCATGGTGGAGGGAGCCTCTAAACAGCCAAGTTTTGGGAAATTCATGGTGGAGGGAGCCTCTAAAAAACCCAGTTTGGACCAATTCATGGTGGAGGGAGCCTCTAATTAGCCCAGTTTGGACCAATTAATTGTGGAGGGAGCCTCTAACCAGCCCAGTTTGGACCAATTAATGGTGGAGGGAGCCTCTAACCACCCCAGTTTGGGCAAATTCATGGTGGAGGGAGCCTCTAACCAGCCCAGTTTGGACCAATTAATGGTGGAGGGAGCCTCTAAACAGCCAAGTTTTGGGAAATTCATGGTGGAGGGAGCCTCTAACCAGCCCAGTTTGGACCAATTCATGGTGGAGGGAGCCTCTAAACAGCCCAGTTTGGGCAAATTCATGGTGGAGGGAGCCTCTAAACAGCCCAGTTTGGGCAAATTCATGGTGGAGGGAGCCTCTAACCAGCCCAGTTTGGACCAATTAATGGTGGAGGGAGCCTCTAAACAGCCAAGTTTTGGGAAATTCATGGTGGAGGGAGCCTCTAACCAGCCCAGTTTGGACCAATTAATGGTGGAGGGAGCCTCTAACCAGCCCAGTTTGGACCAATTAATGGTGGAGGGAGCCTCTAACCAGCCCAGTTTGGACCAATTAATGGTGGAGGGAGCCTCTAACCACCCCAGTTTGGACCAATTCATGGTGGAGGGAGCCTCTAACCAGCCCAGTTTGGACCAATTAATGGTGGAGGGAGCCTCTAAACAGCCAAGTTTTGGGAAATTCATGGTGGAGGGAGCCTCTAACCAGCCCAGTTTGGACCAATTCATGGTGGAGGGAGCCTCTAAACAGCCCAGTTTGGGCAAATTCATGGTGGAGGGAGCCTCTAACCAGCCCAGTTTGGACCAATTAATGGTGGAGGGAGCCTCTAAACAGCCAAGTTTTGGGAAATTCATGGTGGAGGGAGCCTCTAACCAGCCCAGTTTGGACCAATTCATGGTGGAGGGAGCCTCTAAACAGCCAAGTTTTGGGAAATTCATGGTGGAGGGAGCCTCTAAAAAACCCAGTTTGGACCAATTCATGGTGGAGGGAGCCTCTAATTAGCCCAGTTTGGACCAATTAATTGTGGAGGGAGCCTCTAACCAGCCCAGTTTGGACCAATTAATGGTGGAGGGAGCCTCTAACCACCCCAGTTTGGGCAAATTCATGGTGGAGGGAGCCTCTAACCAGCCCAGTTTGGACCAATTAATGGTGGAGGGAGCCTCTAAACAGCCAAGTTTTGGGAAATTCATGGTGGAGGGAGCCTCTAACCAGCCCAGTTTGGACCAATTCATGGTGGAGGGAGCCTCTAAACAGCCCAGTTTGGGCAAATTCATGGTGGAGGGAGCCTCTAAACAGCCCAGTTTGGGCAAATTCATGGTGGAGGGAGCCTCTAACCAGCCCAGTTTGGACCAATTAATGGTGGAGGGAGCCTCTAAACAGCCAAGTTTTGGGAAATTCATGGTGGAGGGAGCCTCTAACCAGCCCAGTTTGGACCAATTAATGGTGGAGGGAGCCTCTAACCAGCCCAGTTTGGACCAATTAATGGTGGAGGGAGCCTCTAACCAGCCCAGTTTGGACCAATTAATGGTGGAGGGAGCCTCTAAACAGCCAAGTTTTGGGAAATTCATGGTGGAGGGAGCCTCTAACCAGCCCAGTTTGGACCAATTCATGGTGGAGGGAGCCTCTAAACAGCCCAGTTTGGGCAAATTCATGGTGGAGGGAGCCTCTAAAAAACCCAGTTTGGACCAATTCATGGTGGAGGGAGCCTCTAATTAGCCCAGTTTGGACCAATTAATTGTGGAGGGAGCCTCTAACCAGCCCAGTTTGGACCAATTAATGGTGGAGGGAGCCTCTAAAAAACCCAGTTTGGACCAATTCATGGTGGAGGGAGCCTCTAATTAGCCCAGTTTGGACCAATTAATTGTGGAGGGAGCCTCTAACCAGCCCAGTTTGGACCAATTAATGGTGGAGGGAGCCTCTAACCACCCCAGTTTGGACCAATTCATGGTGGAGGGAGCCTCTAACCACCCCAGTTTGGACCAATTCATGGTGGAGGGAGCCTCTAAACAGCCCAGTTTGGGCAAATTCATGGTGGAGGGAGCCTCTAACCAGCCCAGTTTGGACCAATTAATGGTGGAGGGAGCCTCTAAACAGCCCAGTTTGGGCAAATTCATGGTGGAGGGAGCCTCTAACCAGCCCAGTTTGGACCAATTAATGGTGGAGGGAGCCTCTAAACAGCCAAGTTTTGGGAAATTCATGGTGGAGGGAGCCTCTAACCAGCCCAGTTTGGACCAATTAATGGTGGAGGGAGCCTCTAACCACCCCAGTTTGGGCAAATTCATGGTGGAGGGAGCCTCTAACCAGCCCAGTTTGGACCAATTAATGGTGGAGGGAGCCTCTAAACAGCCCAGTTTGGGCAAATTCATGGTGGAGGGAGCCTCTAAACAGCCAAGTTTTGGGAAATTCATGGTGGAGGGAGCCTCTAACCAGCCCAGTTTGGACCAATTCATGGTGGAGGGAGCCTCTAAACAGCCCAGTTTGGGCAAATTCATGGTGGAGGGAGCCTCTAAAAAACCCAGTTTGGACCAATTCATGGTGGAGGGAGCCTCTAATTAGCCCAGTTTGGACCAATTAATTGTGGAGGGAGCCTCTAACCAGCCCAGTTTGGACCAATTAATGGTGGAGGGAGCCTCTAAAAAACCCAGTTTGGACCAATTCATGGTGGAGGGAGCCTCTAATTAGCCCAGTTTGGACCAATTAATTGTGGAGGGAGCCTCTAACCAGCCCAGTTTGGACCAATTAATGGTGGAGGGAGCCTCTAACCAGCCCAGTTTGGACCAATTAATGGTGGAGGGAGCCTCTAACCACCCCAGTTTGGACCAATTCATGGTGGAGGGAGCCTCTAACCAGCCCAGTTTGGACCAATTCATGGTGGAGGGAGCCTCTAAACAGCCAAGTTTTGGGAAATTCATGGTGGAGGGAGCCTCTAACCAGCCCAGTTTGGACCAATTCATGGTGGAGGGAGCCTCTAAACAGCCCAGTTTGGGCAAATTCATGGTGGAGGGAGCCTCTAACCAGCCCAGTTTGGACCAATTAATGGTGGAGGGAGCCTCTAAACAGCCAAGTTTTGGGAAATTCATGGTGGAGGGAGCCTCTAACCAGCCCAGTTTGGACCAATTCATGGTGGAGGGAGCCTCTAAACAGCCAAGTTTTGGGAAATTCATGGTGGAGGGAGCCTCTAAACAGCCCAGTTTGGACCAATTCATGGTGGAGGGAGCCTCTAATTAGCCCAGTTTGGACCAATTAATTGTGGAGGGAGCCTCTAACCAGCCCAGTTTGGACCAATTAATGGTGGAGGGAGCCTCTAACCACCCCAGTTTGGGCAAATTCATGGTGGAGGGAGCCTCTAACCAGCCCAGTTTGGACCAATTAATGGTGGAGGGAGCCTCTAAACAGCCAAGTTTTGGGAAATTCATGGTGGAGGGAGCCTCTAACCAGCCCAGTTTGGACCAATTCATGGTGGAGGGAGCCTCTAAACAGCCCAGTTTGGGCAAATTCATGGTGGAGGGAGCCTCTAAACAGCCCAGTTTGGGCAAATTCATGGTGGAGGGAGCCTCTAACCAGCCCAGTTTGGACCAATTAATGGTGGAGGGAGCCTCTAAACAGCCAAGTTTTGGGAAATTCATGGTGGAGGGAGCCTCTAACCAGCCCAGTTTGGACCAATTAATGGTGGAGGGAGCCTCTAACCAGCCCAGTTTGGACCAATTAATGGTGGAGGGAGCCTCTAACCAGCCCAGTTTGGACCAATTAATGGTGGAGGGAGCCTCTATCCACCCCAGTTTGGACCAATTCATGGTGGAGGGAGCCTCTAACCAGCCCAGTTTGGACCAATTAATGGTGGAGGGAGCCTCTAAACAGCCAAGTTTTGGGAAATTCATGGTGGAGGGAGCCTCTAACCAGCCCAGTTTGGACCAATTCATGGTGGAGGGAGCCTCTAAACAGCCCAGTTTGGGCAAATTCATGGTGGAGGGAGCCTCTAACCAGCCCAGTTTGGACCAATTAATGGTGGAGGGAGCCTCTAAACAGCCAAGTTTTGGGAAATTCATGGTGGAGGGAGCCTCTAACCAGCCCAGTTTGGACCAATTCATGGTGGAGGGAGCCTCTAAACAGCCAAGTTTTGGGAAATTCATGGTGGAGGGAGCCTCTAAAAAACCCAGTTTGGACCAATTCATGGTGGAGGGAGCCTCTAATTAGCCCAGTTTGGACCAATTAATTGTGGAGGGAGCCTCTAACCAGCCCAGTTTGGACCAATTAATGGTGGAGGGAGCCTCTAACCACCCCAGTTTGGGCAAATTCATGGTGGAGGGAGCCTCTAACCAGCCCAGTTTGGACCAATTAATGGTGGAGGGAGCCTCTAAACAGCCAAGTTTTGGGAAATTCATGGTGGAGGGAGCCTCTAACCAGCCCAGTTTGGACCAATTCATGGTGGAGGGAGCCTCTAAACAGCCCAGTTTGGGCAAATTCATGGTGGAGGGAGCCTCTAAACAGCCCAGTTTGGGCAAATTCATGGTGGAGGGAGCCTCTAACCAGCCCAGTTTGGACCAATTAATGGTGGAGGGAGCCTCTAAACAGCCAAGTTTTGGGAAATTCATGGTGGAGGGAGCCTCTAACCAGCCCAGTTTGGACCAATTAATGGTGGAGGGAGCCTCTAACCAGCCCAGTTTGGACCAATTAATGGTGGAGGGAGCCTCTAACCAGCCCAGTTTGGACCAATTAATGGTGGAGGGAGCCTCTAAACAGCCAAGTTTTGGGAAATTCATGGTGGAGGGAGCCTCTAACCAGCCCAGTTTGGACCAATTCATGGTGGAGGGAGCCTCTAAACAGCCCAGTTTGGGCAAATTCATGGTGGAGGGAGCCTCTAAAAAACCCAGTTTGGACCAATTCATGGTGGAGGGAGCCTCTAATTAGCCCAGTTTGGACCAATTAATTGTGGAGGGAGCCTCTAACCAGCCCAGTTTGGACCAATTAATGGTGGAGGGAGCCTCTAAAAAACCCAGTTTGGACCAATTCATGGTGGAGGGAGCCTCTAATTAGCCCAGTTTGGACCAATTAATTGTGGAGGGAGCCTCTAACCAGCCCAGTTTGGACCAATTAATGGTGGAGGGAGCCTCTAACCACCCCAGTTTGGACCAATTCATGGTGGAGGGAGCCTCTAACCACCCCAGTTTGGACCAATTCATGGTGGAGGGAGCCTCTAAACAGCCCAGTTTGGGCAAATTCATGGTGGAGGGAGCCTCTAAAAAACCCAGTTTGGACCAATTCATGGTGGAGGGAGCCTCTAATTAGCCCAGTTTGGACCAATTAATTGTGGAGGGAGCCTCTAACCAGCCCAGTTTGGACCAATTAATGGTGGAGGGAGCCTCTAACCACCCCAGTTTGGACCAATTCATGGTGGAGGGAGCCTCTAACCACCCCAGTTTGGACCAATTCATGGTGGAGGGAGCCTCTAAACAGCCCAGTTTGGGCAAATTCATGGTGGAGGGAGCCTCTAAAAAACCCAGTTTGGACCAATTCATGGTGGAGGGAGCCTCTAATTAGCCCAGTTTGGACCAATTAATTGTGGAGGGAGCCTCTAACCAGCCCAGTTTGGACCAATTAATGGTGGAGGGAGCCTCTAAAAAACCCAGTTTGGACCAATTCATGGTGGAGGGAGCCTCTAATTAGCCCAGTTTGGACCAATTAATTGTGGAGGGAGCCTCTAACCAGCCCAGTTTGGACCAATTAATGGTGGAGGGAGCCTCTAACCACCCCAGTTTGGACCAATTCATGGTGGAGGGAGCCTCTAACCACCCCAGTTTGGACCAATTCATGGTGGAGGGAGCCTCTAAACAGCCCAGTTTGGGCAAATTCATGGTGGAGGGAGCCTCTAACCAGCAGAGTTGGGGGAAATCAGGGTGGAGGGAGCCTAGTATTAGCAGAATTGTGCAACGCTTATGGTGGATGAGTATGAGGATGCGGAGGAATTGGAGAGGTTGAGTACAGACATGGAGTTTCATGTTGGGGTGCTTTACACAGGTGGGCACAAAAATGACGGCTCTACCCAGTGGTGGTTCATTTTTATCAAAGTGAGCCGGTCGGCACTCTCAGCTGACAGACGGGTGCGCTTGTCAGTGATGATGCCACCGGCTGCACTGAACACCCTCTCAGATAGGACGCTGGCGGCAGGACAGGACAGCACCTCCAAGGCATATAGGGCAAGTTCAAGCCACAGGTCCAACTTCGACACCCAATACGTGTAGGGCGCAGAGGGGTCGGAGAGGACAGGGCTGTGGTCGGAAAGGTATTCCCGCAACATGCGCCTATACTTCTCACGCCTGGTGACACTAGGACCCTCCGTGGCGGCACTTTGGCGAGGGGGTGCCATCAAGGTGTCCCAGACCTTAGACAGTGTGCCCCTCGTTTGTGTGGACCGGTGAGAACTTGGTTGCCTACTGGAGGAACTGCCCTCCCTGCCGCCAACGTCACATGCTGGAAACATCTCCATCATATTCTGCACCAATTGCCTGTGGCAAGCATTGATGCGATTGGCCCTCCCCTCTACCGGAATAAAAGACGAGATGTTGTTTTTATACCGGGGGTCAAGGATAGCAAAGATCCAGTACTGGTTGTCCTCCATGATTTTGACAATACGCTTGTCGGTTGTAAAGCACCCCAACATGAACTCAGCCATGTCTGCCACAGTGTTAGTTGGCATGACTCCTCTGGCCCCACCGGAAAGTTCAATCTCCATTTCCTCCTCATCCTCCATGTCTACCCATCCGCGCTGCAACAATGGGACGATTCGAAGTTGCCCGGAAGCCTCCTGTATCACCATCACATCATCGGACAACTCTTCTTCCTCCTCCTCCTCCTCCTCCTCCTCCATTAAACGCAGTGAAGCGGACAGATGTGTGGACCTACTCTCCAGCTGTGACGGATCGGATGCTATCCCTAACTCCTCTGTGTGATCTGAGTTATCCCTGATGTCAATCAGGGATTCTCTCAGAACACACAAGAGCGGGATTGTAAGGCTCACCATCGCATCCTCAGAGCTCACCCTCCTTGTGGACTCCTCAAAGACCCGTAGGATGTCACAAAGGTCTCTCATCCATGGCCACTCATGGATGTGAAACTGAGGCAGCTGACTTTGTGGCACCCTAGGGTTTTGTAGCTGGTATTCCATCAAAGGTCTCTGCTGCTCAACCACTCTATTCAACATCTGAAACGTTGAGTTCCAGCGTGTGGGGACGTCGCACAAAAGCCGGTGTTGTGGCACATGCAGGCGTTGCTGGAGAGATTTTAAGCTAGCAGCGGCTACTGTCGACTTGCGAAAGTGGGCGCACATGCGCCGCACTTTCACCAGTAGCTCTGGAACATTGGGGTAGCTCTTTAGGAAACGTTGCACCACTAGGTTGAAGACGTGGGCCAGGCATGGAACATGTTGGAGTCCGGCAAGCTCCAGAGCTGCTACCAGGTTCCGGCCGTTATCACAAACGACCATGCCTGGGCCCAGGTGCAGCGGCTCAAACCATATTGCCGTCTCATCGAGGAGGGCATCCCTCACCTCGGAGGCAGTGTGCTGTCTGTCCCCCAAGCTGATCAGCTTCAGCACAGCCTGCTGACGTCTACCAACGCCAGTGCTGCAACGTTTCCAACTCGTAGCTGGGGTCAATCTAACAGCGGAGGAGGAGGCGGTGGCGGAGGAGGAGGCGGTGGCGGAGGAGGAGGCGGTAGAAGAGGAGGAGGAGGGGGGTGTTCTTCTCGTGTCCCTGCCAGGAATGTTAGGCGGGGAGACGAGGTACACCGGGCCAGTTTGGGAAGCAGTCCCAGCCTCAACTACATTCACCCAGTGTGCCGTCAGTGAAATGTAGCGTCCCTGTCCGCATGCACTTGTCCACGCGTCGGTGGTCAAGTGGACCTTTGTGCAAAGCGCGGAACTAAGGGCCCGCCTGATGTTGAGTGACACGTGCTGGTGCAAGGCGGGGACGGCACACCGGGAGAAGTAGTGACGGCTAGGGACGGCATAGCGAGGTGCCGCAGTTGCCATCAGGTCCAGGAAGGCGGGAGTTTCAACAAGCCGGAACGCCAACATCTCCTGGGCCAGCAGTTTAGCGATGTTGGCGTTCAAGGCTTGCGCGTGTGGGTGGTTAGCAGTGTATTTCTGCCGCCGCTCCAATGTCTGAGAGATGGTGGGTTGTTGTAAAGAAACGCCTGATGGTGCCTTTGATGGTGCAGGAGAAGGAGATAAGACAGGACCAGGGGAGGATGAGGTAGAAGTCAACAAAGTGGCGGAGGCAGATGAAGTGGTGTCCTGGCTCGTCCTCTGGAGTGCATCGCCAGCACAGTCAGCAGTGGCAGTGGCAGAGGCAGAGGCAGAGGCAGTGGCAGTGGCGTGAACGGCAGTCGGCCTTTGTCCTGCCGTTGCTGCCTGCCACTGATTCCAGTGCTTGGATTCCAAATGACGGCGCATTGAAGTGGTGGACAGGTTGCTCTTCTCAGAGCCCCTAATCAATTTCGAGAGGCAAATTGTGCAGACAACACTATATCTGTCCTCGGCGCATTCCTTGAAAAAACTCCACACCTTCGAGAAACGTGCCCTCGAGGTGGGAGTTTTTCGGGGCTGGGTACGAACTGGAACATCTTGGGAGATTCCGGGTGTGGCCTGGCTTCGCCTAAGCTGCTGACCTCTGCCTCTGCCTCTAGCTACCCTTTTTGGTGCTGCACCTGCCTCAACATCCACACTACTTTCCCCGCTTGACATCCCCCCTGTCCAGGTCGGGTCAGTGTCCTCATCATCCACCACTTCCTCTTCCAACTCCTGTCTCATCTCCTCCTCCCGCACAATGCGCCGGTCAACTGGATGCCCTGACGGCAACTGCGTCACATCATCGTCGATGAGGGTGGGTTGCTGGTCATCCACCACCAAATCGAACGGAGATGGAGGAGACTCTAGTGTTTGAGCATCTGGATACAGATGCTCCTCTGTTAGGTTCGTGGAATCGTGACGTGGAGAGGCAGGTTGAGGGACAATGAAAGGAGCGGAGAACAGCTCTGGGGAGCAGGGACAGTTTGGGTTATTGTTCTGTAAAGCTTCGGAATTTTGGGAGGAAGGAAGACAAGACTGTTGGGTAATAGGAGGAGAGGAGGCAGAGTCTGACTGGCTGCTGGACAATGTGCTGTAAGCGTTCTCTGACAGCCATTGCAAGACCTGTTCCTGGTTCTCGGGCCTACTAAGGTTTGTACCCTGCAGTTTAGTTAATGTGGCAAGCAACCCTGGCACTGTGGAGTGGCGCAATGCTTGCTGCCCCACAGGAGTAGGCACGGGACGCCCTGTGGCTTCACTGCTACCTTGCTCCCCAGAACCATTCCCCCGACCTCGCCCACGGCCTCGTCCACGTCCCTTTCCGGGAGCCTTGCGCATTTTGAATTCCTAGTTAGAAATTGGCACTGTATACCAGTAGTAAAAATTGTGGGTGCACGTAACCCCAATATATTCTTTGAATTCCCAGTCAGAAACTGGCACTATATGGCAGTAGCAAGAAATGAGGGTATTTGTATTCCCAATATACTCTTTGAATTCCCAGTCAGACAATGGCACTGTATACCAGTAGTAAAAATTGTGGGTGCACGTAACCCCAATATATTCTTTGAATTACCAGTCAGAAACTGGCACTATATGGCAGTAGCAAGAAATGAGGGTATTTATAACCCCAATATATTCTTTGAATTCCCAGTCAGACAATGGCACTGTATACCAGTAGTAAAAATTGTGGGTGCACGTAACCCCAATATATTCTTTGAATTCCCAGTCAGAAACTGGCACTATATGGCAGTAGCAAGAAATGAGGGTATTTGTATTCCCAATATACTCTTTGAATTCCCAGTCAGACAATGGCACTGTATACCAGTAGTAAAAATTGTGGGTGCACGTAACCCCAATATATTCTTTGAATTCCCAGTCAGACACTGGCACTATATGGCAGTAGCAAGAAATGAGGGTATTTGTATTCCCAATATATTCTTTGAATTCCCAGTCAGACAATGGCACTGTATACCAGTAGTAAAAATTGTGGGTGCACGTAACCCCAATATATTCTTTGAATTACCAGTCAGAAACTGGCACTATATGGCAGTAGCAAGAAATGAGGGTATTTATAACCCCAATATATTCTTTGAATTCCCAGTCAGACAATGGCACTGTATACCAGTAGTAAAAATTGTGGGTGCACGTAACCCCAATATATTCTTTGAATTCCCAGTCAGAAACTGGCACTATATGGCAGTAGCAAGAAATGAGGGTATTTATAACCCCAATATATTCTTTGAATTCCCAGTCAGACAATGGCACTGTATACCAGTAGTAAAAATTGTGGGTGCACGTAACCCCAATATATTCTTTGAATTCCCAGTCAGAAACTGGCACTATATGGCAGTAGCAAGAAATGAGGGTATTTGTATTCCCAATATACTCTTTGAATTCCCAGTCAGACAATGGCACTGTATACCAGTAGTAAAAATTGTGGGTGCACGTAACCCCAATATATTCTTTGAATTCCCAGTCAGAAACTGGCACTATATGGCAGTAGCAAGAAATGAGGGTATTTGTATTCCCAATATACTCTTTGAATTCCCAGTCAGACAATGGCACTGTATACCAGTAGTAAAAATTGTGGGTGCACGTAACCCCAATATATTCTTTGAATTCCCAGTCAGACACTGGCACTATATGGCAGTAGCAAGAAATGAGGGTATTTGTATTCCCAATATACTCTTTGAATTCCCAGTCAGACAATGGCACTGTATACCAGTAGTAAAAATTGTGGGTGCACGTAACCCCAATATATTCTTTGAATTACCAGTCAGAAACTGGCACTATATGGCAGTAGCAAGAAATGAGGGTATTTATAACCCCAATATATTCTTTGAATTCCCAGTCAGACAATGGCACTGTATACCAGTAGTAAAAATTGTGGGTGCACGTAACCCCAATATATTCTTTGAATTCCCAGTCAGAAACTGGCACTATATGGCAGTAGCAAGAAATGAGGGTATTTGTATTCCCAATATACTCTTTGAATTCCCAGTCAGACAATGGCACTGTATACCAGTAGTAAAAATTGTGGGTGCACGTAACCCCAATATATTCTTTGAATTCCCAGTCAGACACTGGCACTATATGGCAGTAGCAAGAAATGAGGGTATTTGTATTCCCAATATATTCTTTGAATTCCCAGTCAGACAATGGCACTGTATACCAGTAGTAAAAATTGTGGGTGCACGTAACCCCAATATATTCTTTGAATTACCAGTCAGAAACTGGCACTATATGGCAGTAGCAAGAAATGAGGGTATTTATAACCCCAATATATTCTTTGAATTCCCAGTCAGACAATGGCACTGTATACCAGTAGTAAAAATTGTGGGTGCACGTAACCCCAATATATTCTTTGAATTCCCAGTCAGAAACTGGCACTATATGGCAGTAGCAAGAAATGAGGGTATTTATAACCCCAATATATTCTTTGAATTCCCAGTCAGACAATGGCACTGTATACCAGTAGTAAAAATTGTGGGTGCACGTAACCCCAATATATTCTTTGAATTCCCAGTCAGAAACTGGCACTATATGGCAGTAGCAAGAAATGAGGGTATTTGTATTCCCAATATACTCTTTGAATTCCCAGTCAGACAATGGCACTGTATACCAGTAGTAAAAATTGTGGGTGCACGTAACCCCAATATATTCTTTGAATTCCCAGTCAGAAACTGGCACTATATGGCAGTAGCAAGAAATGAGGGTATTTGTATTCCCAATATACTCTTTGAATTCCCAGTCAGACAATGGCACTGTATACCAGTAGTAAAAATTGTGGGTGCACGTAACCCCAATATATTCTTTGAATTCCCAGTCAGACACTGGCACTATATGGCAGTAGCAAGAAATGAGGGTATTTGTATTCCCAATATACTCTTTGAATTCCCAGTCAGACAATGGCACTGTATACCAGTAGTAAAAATTGTGGGTGCACGTAACCCCAATATATTCTTTGAATTACCAGTCAGAAACTGGCACTATATGGCAGTAGCAAGAAATGAGGGTATTTATAACCCCAATATATTCTTTGAATTCCCAGTCAGACAATGGCACTGTATACCAGTAGTAAAAATTGTGGGTGCACGTAACCCCAATATATTCTTTGAATTCCCAGTCAGAAACTGGCACTATATGGCAGTAGCAAGAAATGAGGGTATTTGTATTCCCAATATACTCTTTGAATTCCCAGTCAGACAATGGCACTGTATACCAGTAGTAAAAATTGTGGGTGCACGTAACCCCAATATATTCTTTGAATTCCCAGTCAGACACTGGCACTATATGGCAGTAGCAAGAAATGAGGGTATTTGTATTCCCAATATATTCTTTGAATTCCCAGTCAGACAATGGCACTGTATACCAGTAGTAAAAATTGTGGGTGCACGTAACCCCAATATATTCTTTGAATTACCAGTCAGAAACTGGCACTATATGGCAGTAGCAAGAAATGAGGGTATTTGTATTCCCAATATATTCTTTGAATTCCCAGTCAGACAATGGCACTGTATACCAGTAGTAAAAATTGTGGGTGCACGTAACCCCAATATATTCTTTGAATTACCAGTCAGAAACTGGCACTATATGGCAGTAGCAAGAAATGAGGGTATTTATAACCCCAATATATTCTTTGAATTCCCAGTCAGACAATGGCACTGTATACCAGTAGTAAAAATTGTGGGTGCACGTAACCCCAATATATTCTTTGAATTCCCAGTCAGAAACTGGCACTATATGGCAGTAGCAAGAAATGAGGGTATTTATAACCCCAATATATTCTTTGAATTCCCAGTCAGACAATGGCACTGTATACCAGTAGTAAAAATTGTGGGTGCACGTAACCCCAATATATTCTTTGAATTCCCAGTCAGAAACTGGCACTATATGGCAGTAGCAAGAAATGAGGGTATTTGTATTCCCAATATACTCTTTGAATTCCCAGTCAGACAATGGCACTGTATACCAGTAGTAAAAATTGTGGGTGCACGTAACCCCAATATATTCTTTGAATTCCCAGTCAGAAACTGGCACTATATGGCAGTAGCAAGAAATGAGGGTATTTGTATTCCCAATATACTCTTTGAATTCCCAGTCAGACAATGGCACTGTATACCAGTAGTAAAAATTGTGGGTGCACGTAACCCCAATATATTCTTTGAATTCCCAGTCAGACACTGGCACTATATGGCAGTAGCAAGAAATGAGGGTATTTGTATTCCCAATATACTCTTTGAATTCCCAGTCAGACAATGGCACTGTATACCAGTAGTAAAAATTGTGGGTGCACGTAACCCCAATATATTCTTTGAATTACCAGTCAGAAACTGGCACTATATGGCAGTAGCAAGAAATGAGGGTATTTATAACCCCAATATATTCTTTGAATTCCCAGTCAGACAATGGCACTGTATACCAGTAGTAAAAATTGTGGGTGCACGTAACCCCAATATATTCTTTGAATTCCCAGTCAGAAACTGGCACTATATGGCAGTAGCAAGAAATGAGGGTATTTGTATTCCCAATATACTCTTTGAATTCCCAGTCAGACAATGGCACTGTATACCAGTAGTAAAAATTGTGGGTGCACGTAACCCCAATATATTCTTTGAATTCCCAGTCAGACACTGGCACTATATGGCAGTAGCAAGAAATGAGGGTATTTGTATTCCCAATATATTCTTTGAATTCCCAGTCAGACAATGGCACTGTATACCAGTAGTAAAAATTGTGGGTGCACGTAACCCCAATATATTCTTTGAATTACCAGTCAGAAACTGGCACTATATGGCAGTAGCAAGAAATGAGGGTATTTGTATTCCCAATATATTCTTTGAATTCCCAGTCAGACAATGGCACTGTATACCAGTAGTAAAAATTGTGGGTGTATATAGCCCCAATTCTATTGCTAGGGGACTTGCAGGGTATTTCTGGGGTGAAGGTGGGGGGGCACACCGTTGGAACGGGTATCGGGGTATATATCGGGTATACGGGAATACACTGACAGTGTATTCCATTCAGGATCCTGGGAAAGCTGGGTTGCGGCGATTGAGCCCGTCAGTGCCACGTTACACTGACAAGCTTCTCCCTGGAATTTAGCTCTTACAAGAGCTGTTGGTTGTCTTCTCCTTCCTATCCTAGCCTGTCCCTGCCTACCCAGAATCTAAGCCCTAGCTAGCTGGACGGAAACCTCCGTCCTCGGTGAATTGCAAGCTCAGAATGACGCGAAGCTGGGCGTCGCTGTTCTTTTAAATTAGAGGTCACATGTTTTCGGCAGCCAATGGGTTTTGCCTACTTTTTTCAACGTCACCGGTGTCGTAGTTCCTGTCCCACCTACCCAGCGCTGTTATTGGAGCAAAAAAGGCGCCAGGGAAGGTGGGAGGGGAATCGAGTAATGGCGCACTTTACCACGCGGTGTTCGATTCGATTCGAACATGCCGAACAGCCTAATATCCGATCGAACATGAGTTCGATAGAACACTGTTCGCTCATCTCTATGAATGACTGTAGAAGTCTTTATATATGGCACTCATTGCATACACTGTACAACTAAAAGCACATAACAGTAGTGCGGCATACTACAATTAAACATGTGCACGGGACATTCATTTGGCATGCAAGTTAGTTTTAGTTTGCTGTTCATTCCATTACTGTTTTTGAATTTTCTAACAACTTGGCACAACTCTGACAAGCAGATGTGCTGTACGCCATCTTAAATACCACAACTGCTAAATTCATGTAGCGGTATATCTTTGATATGGGCTTGTACATCAGAAACATTGTTACACTAAGTTTTACACAATTTCATATGCCTTGGAAAATCCTTTTTTTTAGTAAATATTGGCTATACACAGTAGAGTATTGTACCAAGGAAGGCACAGAATTATGAAAGTGGAAGAGACAAGGAAAGTGGTGCGGAGGAATCTCATTGCTTGTTATATAATGGTTGCTAAGTACTTTGAACTTGTACTGCCGGGAGAATACACTATGGCTATATACATGAGATATTTATCTGCAGACCCAGCTAAATTTTATGAAATCTACCGAGAATCTGATGTCTGTACTGGTCATACACATAAAACTAACTTCAGATGCTACTAAAATACGTGGGATCTGCCATTAATCTGCAGATAAATATCTCAAGTGTATGGCCATCTTAGGGAATACTGAAAAGGATAAATAAATTAGATTTTGTAAGATTTTGGTACAGTTATATTGCAGTTAGTGCAGTGGACAAAACACTTACTGCAGTGTATTAGAAACATTGTGATGACAAAGCAAAAAGGATATCCAAATCCAACATAAATTGTTAATAGGCTATATTAGAATTATTAATACCTAGTATCAGTCTGCTAAATAAGTACAGTAATGCCAATCATTCTGCACAAGTTACGATCCTGCATGTAGGATTTTTCTGTCCGCTTGAAAAATTGGACATGATTGTAAACGGACACTTAAGGACTAGGGTTGAGCGATCGGGATCGGAAAAGATCGGATTCCGATCGGCGATCGAGTAAATTTCATGATTGCGATTGGAATTCCGACCCGATCTTTTCCAGCGGGATCGAGATCGGAGGTTATCTCAAGATCGGCTCAACCCCAAAAGTGAATTTTCCCATAGAAAAGCATTGACTAGGGTTGAGGATCGGTATCGGAAAAGATCGGATTCCGATTGGCGATCGAGCAAATTTCACGATTGAGATCGGGATCGAGATCGGCTGGAAAATGATCAGAAATTGGATTTTAAAATCGATCTTGAAATCTCAAGATCGGCTCAACCCTATTAAGGACACAAACGAATAGTAAAGGAAACTACATGATATCCCATTTAAATTAATGGAAATTGTAAACGGACACATCCAGTGTCCGATGCTAAAATCTTGCATGGACATTTGCTACGGACACCTACGGTAGTGTGAACCCAGCCTAACATGGTTGTTTTAGTGGACAACAAAGGTTAAACATGGAGATTTACTATAGTTCAAATTTTAGAACATACCACTGAACATTTGCAGTGAGCATGATCTTTTGTCCCTGTGGATAATTCTAAATACAGAAAACAATCAGGAATTTCTTTAGGGAAAATAAATATTCCATAAGACAGATGCTTCACTAAACATGTGAGAGAAAGGCAGACAATTGTCATTTGCAGGTATAAAGACATTTAAGATAAGCTCTTAGGCCCCTTACACATGACCATGTGTCATTTCAGTGTGCTATCTGGGTTTTTCCTACATAGCATACTGACCCATTCCGGGCCACAAAACTCAGGACAGGTCTTGTCATTGAATGAATGGCGCGGTGGAAGCACAGCTGGTGCACAGGCGGCATGTGGACACATCCGTGTGCCATCCGTGTATCGGCTGAGCTGTTCAATCCCAAGCAGCTGCCAGCACATGGTCGTGTACAATTAGCCTAAAGAAAATTGCTACATAGGTAACAGCATGGATTCTGAAAACTAATGCTATAGGAATCTTGGATTTACGGTATACATAAGACTTAGTGTCATTATCTAAACTGGTTTTAAAGTGGTTGTGCAGTAAAAAAATTTTAACTATTTTTTTTTTTTAAATTATTCACAATGTGAATTCCTGACATAAAAGTAATACTCAACCTCACTGATCCCATGCTGGACAAGTTCTGACATCACCTAGGTCCATACTGGTCAAAGCTTCCTCCTGTCTCTTGACATAATGGAATGCTTACTTAGCCACTCACTATACGCCATGAGTCACAGCTGTCTACTAAGCGGACATTTCCTAAGCATCTAGAAATGCAGCATTAGAACTGGACTGACATCAGTATTACTGAGGGTAATTAGAAGAAATACTAATTATAATAAGTACTACCGTATTTTACGGACTATAAGGCGCACTGGACTATAAGCCGCATTGCCCATGAGCGCCTTATAGTCCGTCTCGGTTCATATATAAGGCGCACCGGACTATAAGCCGCAGTCCGGTGCGCATTATATGTTATTGAAAGCGGCAGCAGGCAGACTTTGCCAGCGGCCGCTTAACCCCCCGCGTGCCAGCCGCTTCTATTGGAAGCGCTCGGCAGGCGAGGAGGGGCTCTATCAGCAAAATCATGCTGATAGAGCCCAACCGTAAAAGTTAGATTAAACTACCCCCCCCCCCCCCCCCCCGTTTTAAAATAAAAGCCTGAAACAGAATGTGAAACTTACCGAGCGGTGCAGGGTGGGCGGGCATTATCAGCGAGTGCCGGAGGAGAAGGACGGAACATCGGAGGAAGAGGAGGCCGGAATGCCCGCCCTGCACCGCTCGGTAAGTTTCACGTTCTGTTTCAGGCCGGCGTGACAGCAGGGCTGCCGGACACTTCCCATTCATTTCTATGGGAGCCGGCATGCGAGCGCTCCCCATAGAAATGAATGGACTGCTTTTTTCCATTCATTTCTATGGGGAGCGCTCGCATGCCGGCTCCCATAGAAATGAATAGGAAGTGTCCGGCAGCCCTGCTGTAACGCCGGCGTGTACGGCTGTGATACACGCCGGCATTCTGTAGTGTGAATGCACCCTTACGGTGCCTTTTATGTATGTATGGAAGCGGCACGCAGACTTTGCCGCCGCTTCCATCCATATATAAGCCGCACCGGACTATAAGCCGCACTTACGATTTCTGAGGAAATCGTAGGTTTTTATGTGCGCCTTATAGTCCGGAAAATACGGTAGTTTTATAGTAATCGTAGTCATATAGTGGTGCGTATCGTGCTACATTCTTCATTACATGTTTAAGTTTGAAGGTGGCATTGTCATTGAATGGCACTTTTTTATATAATGTAGATTGTAAGCCCCATTTAGAGCTCACAATGTACATTTTTCCCTATCAGTATGTCTTTGGAGTGTGGGAGGAAATCCACGTAAACACAGGGAGAACATACAAACTCCTTGCAGATGTTTTGTCCTTGGCAGGATTCAAACCCAGGACTCCAGCGCTGCAAGGCTATCCACTGAGCCACTGTGCTGACCCCATTGAATGGCACTTTTGCTAAAAGAGAAATTGAGAATTTCTGATCTGCTGGATTTGCTTGGTCAATTGTGCTATTATTGGTAAATGGAAGCATCCACTACAAGTTGGAATCTGAGCAAACAACTGTCCTAGTAATCAATATAACAATAAACCAGTCTTATATGGCTGTGGCTGACTCTACTTATATCAGGGGCTGCCAATCCAGATGGCAGATCTATTGTACACTACTCTACTGTCTGATTTCCAAAATATTTTTCACGACAGTGCATTTGTTTTTTTACGTAGAGTGGAGATACCCTTTGAAGAGAAAACACACAAAAAAATACAAGGAGAAAGTTCATGGTCATAATTAGAAACTTCAGATTCATGAGGCTCGCCTGCAGATTAAAGCTCTCATTCTGCACCATATTTGTTGTTCTGTGATATAAAATGTCCCTGTGTTGCACTGAAGGAAGAACTCGCTTCTAAAATGGGTCTTAATGCAGTATAAATCAGTGTATTGATAACCACTCTGCTCTTCCCTTACAATTTTAGAAATATGCAACAATAATAGCATCCTCTTAGAGAACAAAATCTTTGTCCATCTCACCCCCTCATTATAGATTTTATTTTTTCAGCTGTGTAGCCAGAGATGAATCACTAGCAAAAATGTAATTCCTTTAATCTCTGGGAAAGGTACAGTGCAGTGAAAGGAATCTGTTTATTTATGAGAAGTGGCCCAAGTGTGATGTTATTACAAGGTGCGCCTTTTATCTGGAAGCCATGCATTTCAGATTGGGATTTTTAGAGAATATTAACAGCGCAGTGTTTGACGATTATTTTAAGTGCGATATAGGATTTGATTTTTGTATAATTTTATTTAATTTGATTAATTAAACGGGGTCATTAAAGTAGGAGTTCTACCAATGAATGGACACATATTTGCATGCGTAATGTGTCACCTTGTGCCTCCTTTTGTGATTTATATCTAGCAAAGTGCATCCATTTCTCAGCCATGGTTATACAGTGTTGGCCAAAAGTATTGGCACCCCTGCAATTCTGTCAGATAATACTCATTTTCTTCCAGAAAATGATTGCAATCACAAATTCTTTGGTATTATTATCTTCATTTAATTTGTCTTCAATGGAAAACCCCAAAAAGAATTGTCAAAAAGCCAAATTGGATATAAATCCACAGCAAACATAAAAAGGGGGTGCACAAAAGTTTTGGCACTGTTTGAAAAATCATGTGATGCTTCTCTAATTTGTGTAATTAACAGCACCTGTTACTTACCTGAGGCACCTAACAGGTGGTGACAATAACTAAATCACACTTGGATTAAAGTTGACTCAACCTCTGTCCTGTGTCCTTGTGTGTACCACATTGAGCATGGAGAAAAGAAAGAAGACCAAAGAACTGTCTGAATTGTGAGGAAGCATGAGCAATCTCAAGGCTACAAGTCCATCTCCAAAGACCTGAATGATTCTGTGTCTACCGTGCGCAGTGTGATCAAGAAGATTAAAGCCCATGGCACTGTGGCTAACCTTCCTAGATGTGGACGGAAAAGAAAAATTGACGAGAGATTTCAATGCAAGATTGTGCGGATGGTGGATAAAGAACCTCGACTAACATCCAAACAAGTTCAAGCTGCCCTGCAGTCCGAGAGTACAACAGTGTCAACCCATACTATCCGCCGGTGTCTGAATGAAAAGGGACTGTATGGTAGGATACCCAGGAAGACCCCACTTCTTACCCAGAGACATAAAAAAGCCAGGCTGGAGTTTGCCACAACTTACCTGAGAAAGCCAAAAACATTTTGGAAGAATGGTCAGATGAGACAAAAGTAGAGCTTTATGGGAAAAGGCATCAACATAGAGTTTACAGGAAAAAAAAAGACTTCAAAGAAAAGAACACGGTCCCTACAGTCAAACTTAGTGGAGGTTCCCTGATGTTTTGGGGTTCCTTTGCTGCCTCTGGCACTGGACTGCTTGACTGTGTGCATGGCATTATGAAGTCTGAAGACTACCAACAAATTTTGCAGCATAATGTAGGGCCCAGTGTGAGAAAGCTGGGTCTCCCTCAGAGGTCATGGGTCTTCCAGCAGGACAATGACCCAAAACACACTTCAAAAAGCACTAGAAAATGGTTTGAGAGAAAGCTCTGGAGACTTCTAAAGTGGCCAGCAATGAGTCCAGACCTGAATCCCATAGAACACCTGTGGAGAGATCTCTTGATGGCAGTTTGGAGAAGGCCCCCTTCACATCTCAGGGACCTGGAGCAGTTTGCCAAAGAAGAATGGTCTAAAATTCCAGCAGAGCATTGTAAGAAACTCATTGATGGTTACCGGAAGCGGTTGTTCACAGTTATTTTGTCTAAAGGTTGTGCTACCAAGTATTAGGCTGAGGGTGCCAATACTTTTGTCCGGCCCATTTTTGGAGTTTTGTGTAAAATGATCAATGATTTGACTTTTTTTTCATTCTCTTTTGTGTTTTTTCATTGCAAGCAAAATAAATGAAGATATTAATACCAAAGTTTGTGATTGCAATCATTTTCTGGAAGACAATGAGTATTATCTGACAGAATTGCAGGGGTGCCAACACTGTATAGGTAAGATAGGATTGTTACCATTGTTCCCTTGGATCTGGGTCCAGGTTTGACCAAGGTTAACTTAAAAAAAAAAAAAAAATTAAGATGCTGTTCTTCCAGTTGGCTGCAGTGTGTTTGAGATGGGGACTGGTATGAGTGATGACAATCTCTGTATAGCACTGCGGAATATGTTGGTGCTATGTAAGCAAGAGAAATAAACAAGTGATTCAGATTTGTCTCTTAAAGCTTACCTGTTGTCTCAAGTAACTTTTTAAGATACCTTGCCATGAGTGCATGTGAGGAGAAACAATATTCCTGATTGTTATGCCTTATATACTACATTTTTCAATGTTTTTTTCTTCCCTACACATTACACTGTCTACCAATAAGTATTTGGACACCTGTGACAGAATAGAAAAACAACATTTATTCATATGCATAGTTGGTAGAACCCAGCAGATGCTTCCTTACGGATGGTAATGATTGACACAATACTCCAGGATGCCTGGTGAAACTCCTGGTGTATGTGAGCCATCGGTTGGGTGCAGTTTCTCTGGCCAGCACTTGTCAGTCTCTATCTCCCAGTTTCGGGGGTCTGCCAACTCGGGGCACATCCCAACAATCACCGTTCAGCTTCCACTTCGTAATCACATAGGCCACTGCTGATTATACATTTCACTCCTCTTTATCTTCTGCCCCATCTCCCACCCCACATCACCATAGACTATGAACTGCAGCCTGTGTTCAGTGAAGACAGATCTGCCAATGAATTGAGCAGTTTAGTGGGCAGGAACAGAGCTGATACTAGGAGACAGAATTTTTTTTTCTGATATGTTACATAGTTATGTATATTCACCTGAATTACAAAAACATGTTTAAACAATAGTTATTTCTTAAAAAGTTTTTTTTTTATGGTTTCTGAGCTTTTTTGTGCCTAAAAAAGACATTTAGTAATTTATACTTGTAGCTATTTGTGCCAATTTTAATATTTTAGACAGCAGGGAGGAGAAATTTAATTTTCTTTTTTATTTTTTTACCGTTCCTTGAAAAAATGCAATATTTACAAAAAGATCCTGAGGAAAACCTTACAGAAAAGCTTCATTTTATTTGCAAATGTTGCTGTTTTTTCAGCTAAATTGGTGGCTTCAAAAGGAATGAGAAGTAGATAGGAAGCATTATATAACACTTTTCCCTTCTGCTAAATACACTTCTGGCTTTCGCTGTAAAATTTGCAACAAACCATCCTACCTTGGATAAAGCTACTGTGCCCTTGTTCTCAGCTTAATTGTGTTCCAAAGAAAAAATACAGCAAAATTATTTGTGGTGCAGTATGACAAAATAAGAAATATAATGGCAAAATAAGAATTCTGGTATTTGTTATATTAGGAGATCAAAATATCCCTCTGAAAATGGAGAATAGTGTGTCTTCAATGAGAACCAGGTGTCTTCTCTTGTCATTTCAGAAATGGCAATTACATATACTGTGTTCACAAGGAGAATTGAAGGCCATGTTCTTTGTTATTCGAATGATTTTTGGAATATCACATTGCTTATACCTTTATGTTTTATTTCTATTCTGCCGTATTAATCAAAAATATTACAGCTTGCTAAAAGCCAGAAGACATGCCAACCTTTGGAATTGCCATGCCCATTTTGATCAGCAGAACAAGAGAAATAGAAGTATAATTTTGTCGATATATTACTTTTATATATGTAAATTTCTCATACTGATGAAATATAAGATTAATTCGGCACATCTGAAATGGAGTATTTAGGAATAGAGATGAGCGAGTAGTATTCGATCGAGTAGGTATTCGATTGAATACTACGGTATTTTAAATACTCGTATTCGATCGAATACTACTAGCTGTTCAAAGTTAAGATTCGTTGCATAACCAGCGTTGATTGGCAGAATGCTATACATTGCCAATCAACGCTGGTTCTTCTCTTACCTTTGGAAGTCTTCTCCCTGTGCAGCGTTCCCGTGTCCTCTTCTGGCTCTGCATTCACTCTGCTTAGGCATCGGGCCTGGGCAGAGCCGACTACGCATGCCCGCGCTACAAGAAAATGGCCGCTTACACTGTACACCGCTTACACTCATGGACTTGGTAAGTAGAATTTGATCGAATGTTGCGTACACCTGAAACGAGAATTTCCCCCAATAGACTATAATGGGGTTTGTAACCCGTTCAAACAGTCGAACAGTGTGCGGCTGTTCAAATCGGATTTCGAACCTCGAACATTTTAGTGTTCGCTCATCTCTATTTAGGAATATAGTTTGGTAGGTTTACTATTCTTAACCATACTTGCCAACTCTTCTGGAACTTCTGGGAGACTCCCAATAAGAATTGTAACATTTTGGAGTCCACTGTATCTATCCTGCTTCCACTGGGATCCCTATCATTTAACATATGACTTGGGCAGCTTTTGTGCCAGTCACATTCTGAAAAAGGGGCATGGTCAGCATATTAGTATACAAAAAGAAACCTGATGCACAAATAAGGGGATGTGCCATACCCCAAAGGGAACGTTGGAATGGCTAAGTGAGTTTGATCTCACCTGTGCAACGAACTCCCTGAAGCCAATATTAGAATGATGGTAAGTATGTTTGAAATATACAGAATACAGGATTCTGCCTAAATTTGAACAAAAAAACCTATTATTATTATTATTATTATTATTATTATTATTATTATTATTATTATTATTATTATTATTATATTCTGCTAAACTAATTAACAGGTGGTATAATCTTAGACCAGATAGCTTCAAACATTCCAGATTTACTATTCAGTCTGAGATACTGTGATAAATCTGGTGTATTTTTGGCCTATATAGTCTAAGTTTATATTCTAGGTTTATAACACCTATTAGTTGGCTTAATATGCAACAAAAAATGTTGGAAACATTTTAGCACAATTCTGGTGCACATGGTTATAGCATAAGCCACGCCCACTTTATTGAGAATCCCTGCCTACTTCCTGCTTAGCCACATCCCACAGATTGAAAATAAAGTGTCTAATGCTGAAGCCTCGCTTAGTGGGTCGCAGCAAAAAAGTGCTGTGACCAACATGGCGGCTATGTAATGTGTTTTTTTCCGCAGTGCTTTTCACAGAAAGAACACAGGAGTTTCCTGTACCATACTGGTAGAGTATAGTGTTGAGCTTGGGGCCCCACTAAAGAGTGATGCAATGAGTCGTGCACAGTGAATTGGCTGCAGCTGCAACTTTACTGGGCTGATGGTTATAGACTGTTTAACAAAGAGGCATAGACATTATTGTACACTGCTTCTTGGCAGGAGCACTAGCTTGCTGCTTATACTTCTTGGAAAAGCTACTGTACTTAAAGCAACATTTTCATTACACACTATTCCAATTGCAAGTATGACATTGCTACTGTAAAAGTCCAATACAATATGCACTCACCGGCCACTTTATTAGGTACACCTGTCCAACTGCTCGTTAACACTTAATTTCTAATCAGCCAATCACATGGCGGCAACTCAGTGCATTTAGGCATGTAGACATGGTCAAGACAATCTCCTGCAGTTCAAACCGAGCATCAGTATGGGGAAGAAAGGTGATTTGAGTGCCTTTGAAAGTGGCATGGTTGTTGGTGCCAGAAGGGCTGGTCTGAGTATTTCAGAAACTGCTGATCTACTGGGATTTTCACGCACAACCATCTCTAGGGTTTACAGAGAATGGTCCGAAAAAGAAAAAACATCCAGTGAACGGCAGTTCTGTGGGCGGAAATGCGTTGTTGATGCCAGAGGTCAGAGGAGAATGGCCAGACTGGTTCGAGCTGATAGAAAGGCAACAGTGTCTCAAACAGCCACCCGTCACAACCAAGGTAGCCAGAAGAGCATCTCTGAACGCACAGTACGTCGAACTTTGAGGCAGATGGGCTACAGCAGCAGAAGACCACACCGGGTGCCACTCCTTTCAGCTAAGAACAGGAAACTGAGGCTACAATTTGCACAAGCTCATCGAAATTGGACAATTGAAGATTGGAAAAACGTTGCCTGGTCTGATGAGTCTCGATTTCTGCTGCGACATTCGGATGGTAGGGTCAGAATTTGGCGTCAACAACATGAAAGCATGGATCCATCCTGCCTTGTATCAACGGTTCAGGCTGGTGGTGGTGGTGTCATGGTGTGGGGAATATTTTCTTGGCACTCTTTGGGCCCCTTGGTACCAATTGAGCATCGTTGCAACGCCAAAGCCTACCTGAGTATTGTTGCTGACCATGTCCATCCCTTTATGACCACAATGTACCCAACATCTGATGGCTACTTTCAGCAGGATAATGCGCCATGTCATAAAGCTGGAATCATCTCAGACTGGTTTCTTGAACATGACAATGAGTTCACTGTACTCCAATGGCCTCCACAGTCACCAGATCTCAATCCAATAGAACATCTTTGGGATGTGGTGGAACGGGAGATTCGCATCATGGATGTGCAGCTGACAAATCTGCGGCAACTGTGTGATGCCATCATGTCAATATGGACCAAAATCTCTGAGGAACGCTTCCAGCACCTTGTTGAATCTATACCACGAAGAATTGAGGCAGTTCTGAAGGCAAAAGGGGGTCCAACCCGTTACTAGCATGATGTACCTAATAAAGTGGCCGGTGAGTGTATTTTTGAGTACTTAAAGTAGTTGCACATACTGTTTCTATATACTGTCTCACTATGTTACAGTACTGTGGGCTATAAGGATGGTTACCAATAGCAATTGTGTCTCTCAATAGGCAGCACCATTTTTGTCACTCTCCAGTATTGACAACTTAGAGCGTTAACCAGTCAGCAACAATCAAGTGTTTGTTTTGTTTTTTTTTGCATTGGTCAGTATCCCCAGTAGTTATGTGGTATAAAATGAGTTTCTGCACTCTGTGCGCATAATTCGGATGCTAACTAACTGTAAACAATTCAGTCCTACTGCAAACCTAATCAATTATCAAGGTGCAATAAACTATCTCCACATAAGCGAGAGGCACCTGAACATTACTGTATGTCTTCACAGACACTTCACACTTCACACTTCAAAATTACGGGCGCAAAATTACGCACCGTATATGATCGTAACTCCAATTGAAATCAATGGGATCTTTTTTGAGCGCGCAAACTTCTGACACGCGTATACGTGCCAGATTGCATGCCACTTTACACCGTGTGAACTACCTAATGCCACAATACCCAACGATTGCTACAGAACAGAGTTCACACATAACATAAGACACTATAAAAAATTCATTATCAACAGTGCAGCAACTATATAAAGTTCACGGATTGAGCGGGTTTGAGGAGCTAAAGATTTGGTGATCATGGTATTTTCAGAGGACCCCTATAACCGAACCTTATCAACTAAAGTGGTCAAGTATTTGAATCTATACATTCAGGATAGCTGACTTATTTTAAAGTTGCCAAACGCTGCACTTATTATACTTTTAACCTTTACTACCAGATAAAACTTCTACTAAACTAATCACAAAAGCAATCGGTTATAATCCATTTTTGTGTAGTGGTCTAGAACAAGATGGTAATTTACCTGAGTGTCACTTATTATCAATGACATTCAGCATAAAATGGTTCACTAACTCCTGTGCAAGAACCCTGCTACTACTACATGACTCCCATACCTGATATAAATACTCATTTAAATATCTGCTTAAGGAACATGACAAATGTTCCAATATAGATTTTATTGCCATAGGCAGTGTAATGGGAAGATTTATATGGAGACATGTCAAGTTTGTAAGCAATGCCGTACAATCTATTCATCAGTAAAGATGGGAAACCAGATTTGGTCTAGTAATGATTTTTCAATCTGATTTTATGTTCATTACTTGCACCTTTCATGTAGCTCATATTGTAGAAGCACAGTGGAAACACTGAAAGCAAGCCATATGTTCACTTGAAAGGGAATTTGCTGTCAGAAAATGAACTATTTTAATCAATTTTTTAAATAAAATGTTGGTGTTTTCCCCCATTTCTTATAATTATCCATTTTACAAAATAAAAGTAAATTTGTTTAATAGAAATGATTTTTCAGTAGTAATCTCATTAACATAATAGACCAAAATTATAATGAAAGTTAAAGGGGGTTTCCAATCTCTGGATTTCACTTGCTCTCCTGTCTCCTCTCCCCTCCACTTCCAGGTTTCAGTGAGATGTTGTTGGTCTTGTCCTCTGTTATGTATATTTCAGCCCTGGTTTCCAGAGCTATTAGCTGTCAATCACACTGAAGAAAAGAGAATAGTTATCTGGAATAGGGACTTATTGATCTAAGCACTGCAGCTAGATATCTAGATAGCAGTCTGAAATCCAGGCAACGAGCTGCAAACATTGTGGACTCATGTATAACTGTATCTAACAAAGAGAAAAATATAGATAAAGAAATGTATTGGGTAAAACACTTCAGTTAGCTTACTCTACAACTTAGAATATGATCCTAGAAATGTGAATACTAGTGTTGAGCGAATAGTATTCGAATCCTAGATTTGAATACCTCCGCTCCCATAGGAATGAATGGGAGCAGCCGATCGCGAAGGGGTTAAGCGCTGGCTACCGGCGCCTGCAGCGCGCCGGCCGCTCCCATTCAATCCTATGGAGTGAGATATTTGAAAATAGAGTTTCAAATAGTATTAGCTCACCTCTAGCAATTACCCGTTAACTTTGCTATCCAGTCCACCATTTAAAATAGTTACAAATGTAACAAAGTTTAAATTGACAATTTGACCTAAGAATAAGTCAACACTATTTCATTAGTGGAGGTTCAACAATTGGTACCCCTGTCGATCAGCTGTTCTCAATAGTTGCTATACAGATAATGGGGACAGACAGCAGTTGGCTCAGTTTTCTGTGTAGGTCACTTTTTGACTTACATTTCCTATGTATAGGTGCTACAAAGTAGATTGCTGAACTGTTGTTTATATTTCATAGCCGCAGGGTAGTATGATATTATGTATGCTATTATGTATGTTGCGCATGCACCGATCCATTCAGAGATAGCCGAGCATTGTACTTTAGGTCTCCTATTGAAATGACTGGAGCAATACACCCACTGCCTGACCACTGCTCCATTCCCCCACTCACCTACAAGTTATCCCTTATCCTGGTTGATGAGGAACACTCTCCTGACAGTATGCTTCCATAGTCTTATACTGTGAAGGGGGCATCCTCACCACCTAGTGTTGATGCTGAGCTTGAAGGTTGTCCCCTCTGATAGTGCAGTGACATCAGTAGCTGAAACTCATTGGGGGTCTCTTTATATTCATCCTTGAGGACACAAGAATTTTTTGTTTTTTTGTGTCGATGTGTTTCAAGAGCCATCTTTTTCCCCATTTTTTTTATTGATGCAGCTAAATGAGGGCTTGTTTTTGTGGGGCAAGTTTTATTTTTTAATAGCAACATTTTGGAGAATGCATAAGGTATTGAAACGGTATTAATTTCTTTTAAAATAGAAGTTCTGCATTTAGTTTTTAACTGTGTTTCTATACTTTCAATATACTTTACAAATGACATGTTAACTTTGTGCTGTGGGTCATTCCGATTATGTAGTTCTTAAAAAAATCATAGAGAAGACTATTTATGTTCCAGCATGGCTGTGCCCAAGTGTTCAAAAAAAGGTCCATAAAGGCATGGTTGTGTGAGTTGGAGAACTTGACTGGCCCACAGAGATTCAATGTCAATGGATTAAAATAATCAGACCCCTCTCTTAGTACAGACACTAGATAAACATTTTACAGATTATGAATGAAGTTATGGCTGTTTGACAATCTTATTAAGAAGGAATGGCATCATTTTAACCTACTAGTCTTTCAGTTCAAGTGTTCCAAGTTTATGTATATTGGATCTCAGTTGCAGGCTATTAACATTGCCATGGGCCTTTGTTCTCCCAAGTTCTTCCAAGTATAAAACATTGAAAAGAATAGTTATGTCCTAATTATGGATCAAAACAACTATCTATTAGAAACAATAAAAGGGTTAATATGGAAATTGTCATCGCATTTGCTAATCCTTTATTAATTTACTAAGGGTGAGCATTTCCATATGAGCATTGTTCACATTGCATTGTCTGTCATTATAATGTGGAGTGTGAGTGTTACTGAGAATTACATTACTCTGACCTTTTTAATATTCTGCATTTTGATTGGCTGATTATGCAGCAAACAAGAACACAAACATTATGGAAATGATATGACAATGCACCTTTACATAGACAGATAACACATCTTATTGGCATGTAAACAAGGAGAGCTTTTGTGCCTATGATTAGAAAATGAGAATCACAAGGAAGCGAAGTCTTCTTTTCATTAGAAACTGAAGTGAACAGAGCTTCCCTTTCTTTTATTTACTGATCATAGCATTTGCAGACATGTTTATTTACTAGAACTTTAAATTAATATATTATTAGTTCATTTTTATCATTTTAAAATACGTTTAATGTATTTTTTTTCTATTTAAAACTGCAATAAAACAAAAAAAAATTGGGGAAAAATTAAAGGGATCCTATCTTTCAAAGACATTTTTTTCTAACCAACACGTTGGAATAGCCTTAAGAATGGCTATTCTTCTCCTACCTTTCGTTGTCTTCTCTGCACCGCCGTTTGCTTCAAATTATGTTTTTTTCATGGTAGGTAAATGAGTCCTCTTGCAGCACTGGGGGAGGGTCCCAGCACTCAAACAGCACTGAGGGCAGCTCCAAAGCTGTGAGAGAATTCTCCAGCAACGCCTCCATCTTCTTCTGGAACGAGGTCTTTACCGCGTCTTTTCTCCGGCGGAGTCTTCTAACGTGTAAGCCTCGGGACTAGGGAAAGCCGACTGCACATGCTCGCGGCCACAAGAAAAATGGCCACTTACACAGTATTGGAAGCGGCCATTTTCACGTGGCCGGTGGGCATGCGCTATCGGCTTGCCGTAGTCCCGAGGCCTAGAAGTTACAAGCCACTGCTTTGTGCCATTAATGTAAAGCATTATTACCCATCTACGTCACAAAACTGGCTAGTGAATTCCCCCCAATATTATGTCCATAAGGTAAAGCATCACATATGTTTTGATTTTGATTTTTGACTCAATGTCTTCCAAACACCATATTTGTTTATATTTTTGTGTTCACAGAGCCATATGAGGGCTTAAAGGGATTCTATCATTTGAATCCCATTTTTTTTAAGACTAACACATAGGAATAGCCTTAAGAAAGGCCATTCTTCTCCTACCTTTAGCTATCTACTCCGTGCCGCTGTTCAGTAAATATCCTGGTTTTCTTCTTTATGCAAATGAGTTTTCTCGCAGCACTGGGGGCGGTCCCCAGCGCTCAAACAGCACTGGGAGCATCCCCTGTGCTGCAAGAAAACTCTCCAGCGACAGCTTCTGTCTACTTCTGGCATGCCTCTCTGCAATGTATTCTTCCGATGGTTTCTTCTGGATTTAAATATCACACATGCACAGTCGGCTCTGCCATTGGGCAGAGCCGACTGCCCATGTCTGCGGCCATTTTCTTGTGGCTGCTTACAAAGTATGTCCGATTGCAGAGCCAACTGTGCATGTGTGACATTTACATCCAGAAAATCCATCCCTTTAATGATTGTGGAATAAATTGCTCTTTGTAATTGTACCATTTAATATTCTGTATGATATACTGGGAAGCTGGAAAACAACTCAGAATGGTTTGGAATTTGAAAAACTGAGTTTGTGTGATTTACGGGATTCATTTTTATTGGATTCACTGTACACACAAAATAACATGTCACCTGTATTTTACGAGTTGGTATAATTCGGGCGGTGACAAATTTATATAGTTTTATTTACATTTTAAACCCTTAAAAAAAATCCAATACTTTGTTAAAAAGATTTCTGGAGTTGCCATATTCTGATACCCTGAACTTTTTTTAAAATATTTCCGTGTATGGGTATACATAAGGTATATTTTTTGAGGAGCCAGATGTACATTTTAGTTATACTATTTTGGGGAATACCGAATTATTTCAAATTTATAAGATAGGCGAAACAACAAAAAAATGGCGGCTTGGTTCTTTTGTTTTTTCTCCCGTTATGGTGTTCATCATATGGTAATTTTTTTTTATGTTTGTAGACCAGGCATTTCTCGACACAGGGACACCTATGCATATTTTTACATTTTTTACATATATTTACATTTTTTTTATTTTTATATATGTTCTAGGGAAAAAGAGGTGATTTGACTTTTTAATTATTTTTATATATATATTTCAACTTTGAAGTCCCTTACTGTGTAGCACTGCAGATTGTTGTAAAAAAAACAAACAAATACCCTGCTTTGACGCTGCAATCTTGGCTTGTAACTGGGTCCAGGTATCAAGTATCAAACCATAGAACTGGGAACTAAGGAACATAGAACTCTGCCTAGCCACCCTTCTACTCTTTGGCTAAATATTTTTACTTTTTTTTATTATATATGACATCATCAGTAGTATGCAAGATCATCTCAAATATATTCTGATTGATCAAATAAAGAAAGTTAAGAATAATTAAAAATTGGGACAGTACTATCATCTTCATAAGGCTAACCCTATTAGCTATAGTCTACTTCATTCTAAACCCTTATCTCTAGCTACGAAGGAGGAGTAGATGCAGTTCTTTTTCCTGTAGCCTTAGTGAGTAAAGTGCAGACAGTTTCTTACTTACCTTCAACCCTGTGCCCATCCATTAGCTCAGTGTCCTGCCTGTAGAGATGGAAGAGGGAGGACAAGACTACAGGCAAAAAAATGCATCTCCTCCTCCTTCCCTGTCAAACTCTTCTGAGTGCCCCATTGATATAGCCACACAGGTCTTCTTTAGAAGACAACCATGGGAGTAGGAGACTGACCTAGAATGGAAAGTACATAGGAAAGTACATGGAAAGTACATAGATGGGACAGACACAAGGTACCATGACGGTTGACCCAGTACAATCTTTGTTATGAAACCCCCCGCCTCTTCAAAAATATATTAAAGCTCTTTACATACAGAAATTAACAACCAGGCAACAACAATCTGTCACTCTGTATAATTTTCCTTGTCTTTGATCCTGTAGAAAAATTAGAGGAACCTTACAAAAATGGGCATTCTTATACTACAACCAATAGAAAATAGAGCCCTACATGGAAAATACTATTACCCAAAGATGTCTTACCAAAATGTTGCATCATCCAAAAAAAGAGGGATATCAACAAGACACAGATTGGGAATAACCATCTAATGAGTTGTGACCACTAGAGATGAGCGAACACTAAAATGTTCGAGGTTCGAAATTCGATTCGAACAGCCGCTCAATGTTCGTGTGTTCGAACGGGTTTCGAACCCCATTATAGTCTATGGGGAACAGATACTCGTTAAGGGGGAAACCCAAATCCGTGTCTGGAGGGTCACCAAGTCCACTATGACACCCCAGGAAATGATGCCAACACCTCTGGAATCACACTGGGACAGCAGGGGAAGCATGTCTGGGGGCATCTAACACACCAAAGACCCTCTATTACCCCAACATCACAGCCTAACAACTACACACTTTACACACTCAATACCACCTCTCTGACAGTAGGAAAACACCTTGAAACATGTGTATTTGGCACTTGCAGTGAGGAGAGCTTGTCACCAGCAGTGAATTTGGCCCTTGTAGTAAGTTGAGGTTGGCACCAACATTTGTTTTGAAAATCAGGGTGGATTGAGCCTCTAACCAGCAGAGTTTGGGCAAATTCATGGTGGAGGGAGCCTCTAAAAACCCCAGTTTGGACCAATTCATGGTGGAGGGAGACTCTAAAAACCCCAGTTTGGACCAATTCATGGTGGAGGGAGCCTCTAAAAACCCCAGTTTGGACCAATTCATGGTGGAGGGAGCCTCTAACCAGCCCAGTTTGGGCAAATTCATGGTGGAGGGAGCCTCTAACCAGCCCAGTTTGGACCAATTAATGGTGGAGGGAGCCTCTAACCAGCCCAGTTTGGACCAATTAATGGTGGAGGGAGCCTCTAACCACCCCAGTTTGGACCAATTCATGGTGGAGGGAGCCTCTAACCAGCCCAGTTTGGACCAATTCATGGTGGAGGGAGCCTCTAAAAAACCCAGTTTGGACCAATTCATGGTGGAGGGAGCCTCTAAACAGCCCAGTTTGGGCAAATTCATGGTGGAGGGAGCCTCTAACCACCCCAGTTTGGACCAATTCATGGTGGAGGGAGCCTCTAAACAGCCAAGTTTGGACCAATTCATGGTAAAGGGAGCCTCTAAAAACCCGTTTGGACCAATTCATGGTGGAGGGAGCCTCTAACCAGCCCAGTTTGGGCAAATTCATGGTGGAGGGAGCCTCTAAACAGCCCAGTTTGGGCAAATTCATGGTGGAGGGAGCCTCTAACCAGCCCAGTTTGGACCAATTCATGGTGGAGGGAGCCTCTAACCAGCCCAGTTTGGGCAAATTCATGGTGGAGGGAGCCTCTAAACAGCCCAGTTTGGGCAAATTCATGGTGGAGGGAGCCTCTAACCAGCCCAGTTTGGACCAATTCATGGTGGAGGGAGCCTCTAACCAGCCCAGTTTGGGCAAATTCATGGTGGAGGGAGCCTCTAAACAGCCCAGTTTGGGCAAATTCATGGTGGAGGGAGCCTCTAACCAGCCCAGTTTGGACCAATTAATGGTGGAGGGAGCCTCTAAACAGCCAAGTTTTGGGAAATTCATGGTGGAGGGAGCCTCTAACCAGCCCAGTTTGGACCAATTCATGGTGGAGGGAGCCTCTAACCAGCCCAGTTTGGACCAATTCATGGTGGAGGGAGCCTCTAAACAGCCCAGTTTGGGCAAATTCATGGTGGAGGGAGCCTCTAAAAAACCCAGTTTGGACCAATTCATGGTGGAGGGAGCCTCTAATTAGCCCAGTTTGGACCAATTAATTGTGGAGGGAGCCTCTAACCAGCCCAGTTTGGACCAATTAATGGTGGAGGGAGCCTCTAACCACCCCAGTTTGGGCAAATTCATGGTGGAGGGAGCCTCTAACCAGCCCAGTTTGGACCAATTAATGGTGGAGGGAGCCTCTAAACAGCCAAGTTTTGGGAAATTCATGGTGGAGGGAGCCTCTAACCAGCCCAGTTTGGACCAATTCATGGTGGAGGGAGCCTCTAAACAGCCCAGTTTGGGCAAATTCATGGTGGAGGGAGCCTCTAACCAGCCAAGTTTGGACCAATTCATGGTGAAGGGAGCCTCTAAAAACCCGTTTGGACCAATTCATGGTGGAGGGAGCCTCTAACCAGCCCAGTTTGGGCAAATTCATGGTGGAGGGAGCCTCTAAACAGCCCAGTTTGGGCAAATTCATGGTGGAGGGAGCCTCTAACCAGCCCAGTTTGGACCAATTCATGGTGGAGGGAGCCTCTAACCAGCCCAGTTTGGGCAAATTCATGGTGGAGGGAGCCTCTAAACAGCCCAGTTTGGGCAAATTCATGGTGGAGGGAGCCTCTAACCAGCCCAGTTTGGACCAATTAATGGTGGAGGGAGCCTCTAACCAGCCCAGTTTGGGCAAATTCATGGTGGAGGGAGCCTCTAAACAGCCCAGTTTGGGCAAATTCATGGTGGAGGGAGCCTCTAACCAGCCCAGTTTGGACCAATTCATGGTGGAGGGAGCCTCTAACCAGCCCAGTTTGGGCAAATTCATGGTGGAGGGAGCCTCTAAACAGCCCAGTTTGGGCAAATTCATGGTGGAGGGAGCCTCTAACCAGCCCAGTTTGGACCAATTAATGGTGGAGGGAGCCTCTAAACAGCCAAGTTTTGGGAAATTCATGGTGGAGGGAGCCTCTAACCAGCCCAGTTTGGACCAATTCATGGTGGAGGGAGCCTCTAAACAGCCCAGTTTGGGCAAATTCATGGTGGAGGGAGCCTCTAAACAGCCAAGTTTGGACCAATTCATGGTGAAGGGAGCCTCTAAAAACCCGTTTGGACCAATTCATGGTGGAGGGAGCCTCTAACCAGCCCAGTTTGGGCAAATTCATGGTGGAGGGAGCCTCTAAACAGCCCAGTTTGGGCAAATTCATGGTGGAGGGAGCCTCTAACCAGCCCAGTTTGGACCAATTCATGGTGGAGGGAGCCTCTAACCAGCCCAGTTTGGGCAAATTCATGGTGGAGGGAGCCTCTAAACAGCCCAGTTTGGGCAAATTCATGGTGGAGGGAGCCTCTAACCAGCCCAGTTTGGACCAATTAATGGTGGAGGGAGCCTCTAAACAGCCAAGTTTTGGGAAATTCATGGTGGAGGGAGCCTCTAACCAGCCCAGTTTGGACCAATTCATGGTGGAGGGAGCCTCTAACCAGCCCAGTTTGGACCAATTCATGGTGGAGGGAGCCTCTAAACAGCCCAGTTTGGGCAAATTCATGGTGGAGGGAGCCTCTAAAAAACCCAGTTTGGACCAATTCATGGTGGAGGGAGCCTCTAATTAGCCCAGTTTGGACCAATTAATTGTGGAGGGAGCCTCTAACCAGCCCAGTTTGGACCAATTAATGGTGGAGGGAGCCTCTAACCACCCCAGTTTGGGCAAATTCATGGTGGAGGGAGCCTCTAACCAGCCCAGTTTGGACCAATTAATGGTGGAGGGAGCCTCTAAACAGCCAAGTTTTGGGAAATTCATGGTGGAGGGAGCCTCTAACCAGCCCAGTTTGGACCAATTCATGGTGGAGGGAGACTCTAAACAGCCCAGTTTGGGCAAATTCATGGTGGAGGGAGCCTCTAAAAAACCCAGTTTGGACCAATTCATGGTGGAGGGAGCCTCTAATTAGCCCAGTTTGGACCAATTAATTGTGGAGGGAGCCTCTAACCAGCCCAGTTTGGACCAATTCATGGTGGAGGGAGCCTCTAACCAGCCCAGTTTGGGCAAATTCATGGTGGAGGGAGCCTCTAAACAGCCCAGTTTGGGCAAATTCATGGTGGAGGGAGCCTCTAACCAGCCCAGTTTGGACCAATTAATGGTGGAGGGAGCCTCTAAACAGCCAAGTTTTGGGAAATTCATGGTGGAGGGAGCCTCTAACCAGCCCAGTTTGGACCAATTCATGGTGGAGGGAGCCTCTAAACAGCCCAGTTTGGGCAAATTCATGGTGGAGGGAGCCTCTAAACAGCCAAGTTTGGACCAATTCATGGTGAAGGGAGCCTCTAAAAACCCGTTTGGACCAATTCATGGTGGAGGGAGCCTCTAACCAGCCCAGTTTGGGCAAATTCATGGTGGAGGGAGCCTCTAAACAGCCCAGTTTGGGCAAATTCATGGTGGAGGGAGCCTCTAACCAGCCCAGTTTGGACCAATTCATGGTGGAGGGAGCCTCTAACCAGCCCAGTTTGGGCAAATTCATGGTGGAGGGAGCCTCTAAACAGCCCAGTTTGGGCAAATTCATGGTGGAGGGAGCCTCTAACCAGCCCAGTTTGGACCAATTAATGGTGGAGGGAGCCTCTAAACAGCCAAGTTTTGGGAAATTCATGGTGGAGGGAGCCTCTAACCAGCCCAGTTTGGACCAATTCATGGTGGAGGGAGCCTCTAACCAGCCCAGTTTGGACCAATTCATGGTGGAGGGAGCCTCTAAACAGCCCAGTTTGGGCAAATTCATGGTGGAGGGAGCCTCTAAAAAACCCAGTTTGGACCAATTCATGGTGGAGGGAGCCTCTAATTAGCCCAGTTTGGACCAATTAATTGTGGAGGGAGCCTCTAACCAGCCCAGTTTGGACCAATTAATGGTGGAGGGAGCCTCTAACCACCCCAGTTTGGGCAAATTCATGGTGGAGGGAGCCTCTAACCAGCCCAGTTTGGACCAATTAATGGTGGAGGGAGCCTCTAAACAGCCAAGTTTTGGGAAATTCATGGTGGAGGGAGCCTCTAACCAGCCCAGTTTGGACCAATTCATGGTGGAGGGAGCCTCTAAACAGCCCAGTTTGGGCAAATTCATGGTGGAGGGAGCCTCTAAAAAACCCAGTTTGGACCAATTCATGGTGGAGGGAGCCTCTAAACAGCCCAGTTTGGGCAAATTCATGGTGGAAGGAGCCTCTAACCAGCAGAGTTGTGGGAAAGCAGGGTGGAGGGAGCCTCTAACCAGCAGAGTTGGTGGAAATCAGGGTGGAGGGAGCCTCTAACCAGCAGAGTTGGGGGAAATCATGTTGGAGGGAGCCTAGTATTAGCAGAATTGTGCAACGCTTATGGTGGATGAGTATGAGGATGCGGAGGAATTGGAGAGGTTGAGTACAGACATGGAGTTTCATGTTGGGGTGCTTTACACAGGTGGGCACAAAAATGAAGGCTCTATCCAGTGGTGGTTCATTTTTATCAAAGTGAGCCGGTCGGCACTCTCAGCTGACAGACGGGTGCGCTTGTCAGTGATGATGCCACCGGCTGCACTGAACACCCTCTCAGATAGGACGCTGGCGGCAGGACAGGACAGCACCTCCAAGGCATATAGGGCAAGTTCAAGCCACAGGTCCAACTTCGACACCCAATACGTGTAGGGCGCAGAGGGGTCGGAGAGGACAGGGCTGTGGTCGGAAAGGTATTCCCGCAACATGCGCCTATACTTCTCACGCCTGGTGACACTAGGACCCTCCGTGGCGGCACTTTGGCGAGGGGGTGCCATCAAGGTGTCCCAGACCTTAGACAGTGTGCCCCTCGTTTGTGTGGACCGGTGAGAACTTGGTTGCCTACTGGAGGAACTGCCCTCCCTGCCGCCAACGTCACATGCTGGAAACATCTCCATCATATTCTGCACCAATTGCCTGTGGCAAGCATTGATGCGATTGGCCCTCCCCTCTACCGGAATAAAAGACGAGATGTTGTTTTTATACCGGGGGTCAAGGATAGCAAAGATCCAGTACTGGTTGTCCTCCATGATTTTGACAATACGCTTGTCGGTTGTAAAGCACCCCAACATGAACTCAGCCATGTCTGCCACAGTGTTAGTTGGCATGACTCCTCTGGCCCCACCGGAAAGTTCAATCTCCATTTCCTCCTCATCCTCCATGTCTACCCATCCGCGCTGCAACAATGGGACGATTCGAAGTTGCCCGGAAGCCTCCTGTATCACCATCACATCATCGGACAACTCTTCTTCCTCCTCCTCCTCCTCCTCCTCCTCCATTAAACGCAGTGAAGCGGACAGATGTGTGGACCTACTCTCCAGCTGTGACGGATCGGATGCTATCCCTAACTCCTCTGTGTGATCTGAGTTATCCCTGATGTCAATCAGGGATTCTCTCAGAACACACAAGAGCGGGATTGTAAGGCTCACCATCGCATCCTCAGAGCTCACCCTCCTTGTGGACTCCTCAAAGACCCGTAGGATGTCACAAAGGTCTCTCATCCATGGCCACTCATGGATGTGAAACTGAGGCAGCTGACTTTGTGGCACCCTAGGGTTTTGTAGCTGGTATTCCATCAAAGGTCTCTGCTGCTCAACCACTCTATTCAACATCTGAAACGTTGAGTTCCAGCGTGTGGGGACGTCGCACAAAAGCCGGTGTTGTGGCACATGCAGGCGTTGCTGGAGAGATTTTAAGCTAGCAGCGGCTACTGTCGACTTGCGAAAGTGGGCGCACATGCGCCGCACTTTCACCAGTAGCTCTGGAACATTGGGGTAGCTCTTTAGGAAACGTTGCACCACTAGGTTGAAGACGTGGGCCAGGCATGGAACATGTTGGAGTCCGGCAAGCTCCAGAGCTGCTACCAGGTTCCGGCCGTTATCACAAACGACCATGCCTGGGCCCAGGTGCAGCGGCTCAAACCATATTGCCGTCTCATCGAGGAGGGCATCCCTCACCTCGGAGGCAGTGTGCTGTCTGTCCCCCAAGCTGATCAGCTTCAGCACAGCCTGCTGACGTCTACCAACGCCAGTGCTGCAACGTTTCCAACTCGTAGCTGGGGTCAATCTAACAGCGGAGGAGGAGGCGGTGGCGGAGGAGGAGGCGGTGGCGGAGGAGGAGGCGGTAGAGGAGGAGGAGGAGGGGGGTGTTCTTCTCGTGTCCCTGCCAGGAATGTTAGGCGGGGAGACGAGGTACACCGGGCCAGTTTGGGAAGCAGTCCCAGCCTCAACTACATTCACCCAGTGTGCCGTCAGTGAAATGTAGCGTCCCTGTCCGCATGCACTTGTCCACGCGTCGGTGGTCAAGTGGACCTTTGTGCAAAGCGCGGAACTAAGGGCCCGCCTGATGTTGAGTGACACGTGCTGGTGCAAGGCGGGGACGGCACACCGGGAGAAGTAGTGACGGCTAGGGACGGCATAGCGAGGTGCCGCAGTTGCCATCAGGTCCAGGAAGGCGGGAGTTTCAACAAGCCGGAACGCCAACATCTCCTGGGCCAGCAGTTTAGCGATGTTGGCGTTCAAGGCTTGCGCGTGTGGGTGGTTAGCAGTGTATTTCTGCCGCCGCTCCAATGTCTGAGAGATGGTGGGTTGTTGTAAAGAAACGCCTGATGGTGCCTTTGATGGTGCAGGAGAAGGAGATAAGACAGGACCAGGGGAGGATGAGGTAGAAGTCAACAAAGTGGCGGAGGCAGATGAAGTGGTGTCCTGGCTCGTCCTCTGGAGTGCATCGCCAGCACAGTCAGCAGTGGCAGTGGCAGAGGCAGAGGCAGTGGCAGTGGCGTGAACGGCAGGCGGCCTTTGTCCTGCCGTTGCTGCCTGCCACTGATTCCAGTGCTTGGATTCCAAATGACGGCGCATTGAAGTGGTGGACAGGTTGCTCTTCTCAGAGCCCCTAATCAATTTCGAGAGGCAAATTGTGCAGACAACACTATATCTGTCCTCGGCGCATTCCTTGAAAAAACTCCACACCTTCGAGAAACGTGCCCTCGAGGTGGGAGTTTTTCGGGGCTGGGTACGAACTGGAACATCTTGGGAGATTCCGGGTGTGGCCTGGCTTCGCCTAAGCTGCTGACCTCTGCCTCTGCCTCTAGCTACCCTTTTTGGTGCTGCACCTGCCTCAACATCCACACTACTTTCCCCGCTTGACATCCCCCCTGTCCAGGTCGGGTCAGTGTCCTCATCATCCACCACTTCCTCTTCCAACTCCTGTCTCATCTCCTCCTCCCGCACAATGCGCCGGTCAACTGGATGCCCTGACGGCAACTGCGTCACATCATCGTCGATGAGGGTGGGTTGCTGGTCATCCACCACCAAATCGAACGGAGATGGAGGAGACTCTAGTGTTTGAGCATCTGGACACAGATGCTCCTCTGTTAGGTTCGTGGAATCGTGACGTGGAGAGGCAGGTTGAGGGACAATGAAAGGAGCGGAGAACAGCTCTGGGGAGCAGGGACAGTTTGGGTTATTGTTCTGTAAAGCTTCGGAATTTTGGGAGGAAGGAAGACAAGACTGTTGGGTAATAGGAGGAGAGGAGGCAGAGTCTGACTGGCTGCTGGACAATGTGCTGTAAGCGTTCTCTGACAGCCATTGCAAGACCTGTTCCTGGTTCTCGGGCCTACTAAGGTTTGTACCCTGCAGTTTAGTTAATGTGGCAAGCAACCCTGGCACTGTGGAGTGGCGCAATGCTTGCTGCCCCACAGGAGTAGGCACGGGACGCCCTGTGGCTTCACTGCTACCTTGCTCCCCAGAACCATTCCCCCGACCTCGCCCACGGCCTCGTCCACGTCCCTTTCCGGGAGCCTTGCGCATTTTGAATTCCTAGTTAGAAATTGGCACTGTATACCAGTAGTAAAAATTGTGGGTGCACGTAACCCCAATATATTCTTTGAATTCCCAGTCAGAAACTGGCACTATATGGCAGTAGCAAGAAATGAGGGTATTTGTATTCCCAATATACTCTTTGAATTCCCAGTCAGACAATGGCACTGTATACCAGTAGTAAAAATTGTGGGTGCACGTAACCCCAATATATTCTTTGAATTCCCAGTCAGAAACTGGCACTATATGGCAGTAGCAAGAAATGAGGGTATTTGTATTCCCAATATACTCTTTGAATTCCCAGTCAGACAATGGCACTGTATACCAGTAGTAAAAATTGTGGGTGCACGTAACCCCAATATATTCTTTGAATTCCCAGTCAGAAACTGGCACTATATGGCAGTAGCAAGAAATGAGGGTATTTGTATTCCCAATATACTCTTTGAATTCCCAGTCAGACAATGGCACTGTATACCAGTAGTAAAAATTGTGGGTGCACGTAACCCCAATATATTCTTTGAATTCCCAGTCAGAAACTGGCACTATATGGCAGTAGCAAGAAATGAGGGTATTTGTATTCCCAATATACTCTTTGAATTCCCAGTCAGACAATGGCACTGTATACCAGTAGTAAAAATTGTGGGTGCACGTAACCCCAATATATTCTTTGAATTCCCAGTCAGAAACTGGCACTATATGGCAGTAGCAAGAAATGAGGGTATTTGTATTCCCAATATACTCTTTGAATTCCCAGTCAGACAATGGCACTGTATACCAGTAGTAAAAATTGTGGGTGCACGTAACCCCAATATATTCTTTGAATTACCAGTCAGAAACTGGCACTATATGGCAGTAGCAAGAAATGAGGGTATTTGTATTCCCAATATACTCTTTGAATTCCCAGTCAGACAATGGCACTGTATACCAGTAGTAAAAATTGTGGGTGCACGTAACCCCAATATATTCTTTGAATTCCCAGTCAGAAACTGGCACTATATGGCAGTAGCAAGAAATGAGGGTATTTGTATTCCCAATATACTCTTTGAATTCCCAGTCAGACAATGGCACTGTATACCAGTAGTAAAAATTGTGGGTGCACGTAACCCCAATATATTCTTTGAATTCCCAGTCAGAAACTGGCACTATATGGCAGTAGCAAGAAATGAGGGTATTTATAACCCCAATATATTCTTTGAATTCCCAGTCAGACAATGGCACTGTATACCAGTAGTAAAAATTGTGGGTGCACGTAACCCCAATATATTCTTTGAATTCCCAGTCAGAAACTGGCACTATATGGCAGTAGCAAGAAATGAGGGTATTTGTATTCCCAATATACTCTTTGAATTCCCAGTCAGACAATGGCACTGTATACCAGTAGTAAAAATTGTGGGTGCACGTAACCCCAATATATTCTTTGAATTCCCAGTCAGAAACTGGCACTATATGGCAGTAGCAAGAAATGAGGGTATTTGTATTCCCAATATACTCTTTGAATTCCCAGTCAGACAATGGCACTGTATACCAGTAGTAAAAATTGTGGGTGCACGTAACCCCAATATATTCTTTGAATTCCCAGTCAGAAACTGGCACTATATGGCAGTAGCAAGAAATGAGGGTATTTGTATTCCCAATATACTCTTTGAATTCCCAGTCAGACAATGGCACTGTATACCAGTAGTAAAAATTGTGGGTGCACGTAACCCCAATATATTCTTTGAATTCCCAGTCAGAAACTGGCACTATATGGCAGTAGCAAGAAATGAGGGTATTTGTATTCCCAATATACTCTTTGAATTCCCAGTCAGACAATGGCACTGTATACCAGTAGTAAAAATTGTGGGTGCACGTAACCCCAATATATTCTTTGAATTCCCAGTCAGAAACTGGCACTATATGGCAGTAGCAAGAAATGAGGGTATTTGTATTCCCAATATACTCTTTGAATTCCCAGTCAGACAATGGCACTGTATACCAGTAGTAAAAATTGTGGGTGCACGTAACCCCAATATATTCTTTGAATTCCCAGTCAGAAACTGGCACTATATGGCAGTAGCAAGAAATGAGGGTATTTGTATTCCCAATATACTCTTTGAATTCCCAGTCAGACAATGGCACTGTATACCAGTAGTAAAAATTGTGGGTGCACGTAACCCCAATATATTCTTTGAATTCCCAGTCAGAAACTGGCACTATATGGCAGTAGCAAGAAATGAGGGTATTTGTATTCCCAATATACTCTTTGAATTCCCAGTCAGACAATGGCACTGTATACCAGTAGTAAAAATTGTGGGTGCACGTAACCCCAATATATTCTTTGAATTCCCAGTCAGAAACTGGCACTATATGGCAGTAGCAAGAAATGAGGGTATTTGTATTCCCAATATACTCTTTGAATTCCCAGTCAGACAATGGCACTGTATACCAGTAGTAAAAATTGTGGGTGCACGTAACCCCAATATATTCTTTGAATTACCAGTCAGAAACTGGCACTATATGGCAGTAGCAAGAAATGAGGGTATTTATAACCCCAATATATTCTTTGAATTCCCAGTCAGACAATGGCACTGTATACCAGTAGTAAAAATTGTGGGTGCACGTAACCCCAATATATTCTTTGAATTCCCAGTCAGAAACTGGCACTATATGGCAGTAGCAAGAAATGAGGGTATTTGTATTCCCAATATACTCTTTGAATTCCCAGTCAGACAATGGCACTGTATACCAGTAGTAAAAATTGTGGGTGCACGTAACCCCAATATATTCTTTGAATTCCCAGTCAGAAACTGGCACTATATGGCAGTAGCAAGAAATGAGGGTATTTGTATTCCCAATATACTCTTTGAATTCCCAGTCAGACAATGGCACTGTATACCAGTAGTAAAAATTGTGGGTGCACGTAACCCCAATATATTCTTTGAATTACCAGTCAGAAACTGGCACTATATGGCAGTAGCAAGAAATGAGGGTATTTATAACCCCAATATATTCTTTGAATTCCCAGTCAGACAATGGCACTGTATACCAGTAGTAAAAATTGTGGGTGCACGTAACCCCAATATATTCTTTGAATTCCCAGTCAGAAACTGGCACTATATGGCAGTAGCAAGAAATGAGGGTATTTGTATTCCCAATATACTCTTTGAATTCCCAGTCAGACAATGGCACTGTATACCAGTAGTAAAAATTGTGGGTGCACGTAACCCCAATATATTCTTTGAATTCCCAGTCAGAAACTGGCACTATATGGCAGTAGCAAGAAATGAGGGTATTTGTATTCCCAATATACTCTTTGAATTCCCAGTCAGACAATGGCACTGTATACCAGTAGTAAAAATTGTGGGTGCACGTAACCCCAATATATTCTTTGAATTCCCAGTCAGAAACTGGCACTATATGGCAGTAGCAAGAAATGAGGGTATTTGTATTCCCAATATACTCTTTGAATTCCCAGTCAGACAATGGCACTGTATACCAGTAGTAAAAATTGTGGGTGTATATAGCCCCAATTCTATTGCTAGGGGACTTGCAGGGTATTTCTGGGGTGAAGGTGGGGGGGCACACCGTTGGAACGGGTATCGGGGTATATATCGGGTATACGGGAATACACTGACAGTGTATTCCATTCAGGATCCTGGGAAAGCTGGGTTGCGGCGATTGAGCCCGTCAGTGCCACGTTACACTGACAAGCTTCTCCCTGGAATTTAGCTCTTACAAGAGCTGTTGGTTGTCTTCTCCTTCCTATCCTAGCCTGTCCCTGCCTACCCAGAATCTAAGCCCTAGCTAGCTGGACGGAAACCTCCGTCCTCGGTGAATTGCAAGCTCAGAATGACGCGAAGCTGGGCGTCGCTGTTCTTTTAAATTAGAGGTCACATGTTTTCGGCAGCCAATGGGTTTTGCCTACTTTTTTCAACGTCACCGGTGTCGTAGTTCCTGTCCCACCTACCCTGCGCTGTTATTGGAGCAAAAAAGGCGCCAGGGAAGGTGGGAGGGGAATCGAGTAATGGCGCACTTTACCACGCGGTGTTCGATTCGATTCGAACATGCCGAACAGCCTAATATCCGATCGAACATGAGTTCGATAGAACACTGTTCGCTCATCTCTAGTGACCACTTGTTCAGATCTGATAAGTCATCAAGCAGATGTAGGTCACTGGTTTTAAAGGCTGAATGGCAGGAACACTGTGGAGACGTTGTTTCATCTAGTGCTTAGGCAACCACATACCTTAGACCTTGCACTAGGTTTGCCTGGAGTGATTTGATATCTTAGAACATCTATGGATTTGACACAGCCCTCTTTAGGCATATCGTATTACTGGAGTGCCATGTGAAGCACAATGACGCCCCCTATGGCATGGCTAGAGAAATTCATTAGTCACTACAATGTGGTAAGACCAATTTTTTTCTGCATGACAAAGAGTTAATTATGTTGCAGCAGCAAAAATGTAAATAAATTGCTGGCTTGAAAAATACACTTGTGTTTCCCTGCTGAGAAGGGATGAAGTAAAACAATTGGAGTTAATGAGTCTTTACAACACAAAATGCCATCTGCTGGCATTGCGTTTCCTCAACTATCGAGGAAAAAAAAACATCTGCTAATTTGGGAACATATAGATAACAATCCATAACTGAAACCCATATGTATGCAAATGGATTTAATGTGTTCTAGAATTTCTACACATATAAAGTGATAAGATTTTACATTCCGTGGTAAAAATATTATGGAGTACCACAAAATATATATAGATAATATATATTGTTATTATATGTGTTACATATTTTTGAATAGGCTCAGTATAATTATATTATATAAATGATCATCTATCTGGAAGTAATCATTTCATAGATATGATATCTTGTATGATTTCATTTCAACAGCTCTCATTGGCTGTTTCTTATGTCTGTCACTTCTCCCCTCCAAGTATCAAGGGAGGGGAAGCTGTTTATGATGTTTTTTTGGACACAATCTCAACTCTGTCATGTCCTCCTTCCCCCTGTGTTGCAGGAGCTTGACTTTTAAGCTTGAGTCGCTTGGATGGTGGACGCCTGGCAATCCAGTCACCTTTGAACAGGGTTAAGGTTTGTATGTTGTGCTTCGGTGGTTGCTGTTTGTTGCATCTCTTGTGTACAGACTTTATTTCTCCCTCTTACTTCCTCTTTCCTGATGGAGAGAGGCTGAACATTGAGGAACAAAAGTCCCACCATCGACTCTGCCTGTCCAGTCTGCTCAGGAGTGAACTTATCCTCTCTACTGCCTGAGGTAAACTATACAAACGCCTTAGTTTACAAATCACTAGCTTCACACAAGCGTACACAACAAACAATCTTAACATCACCACACCTTCAGGTCAAACACTGTTCGACATGGCACACTAGGAGTCTCAATGTTACTGCTTTAACCAACATTAGTGAAGGAGTGCCAGGGTAACTCAGCAATCTTTGGTTCTTTCACAGGTTCCATAATTAAAATTTTAGGTCACAGCCCCTCTTGGTGGCTGGACTGGACAGTATTGAGCATCAGTGAGCAATATCTCAGTCACTATCTGTTGGAACAATCCAATAGGTAGCGAATGATTAAAAAAATATAAAAATACTAGGAGGAACTGCCTAAAGCTACATCCTCAGGTCACCCAAAGGCAGTTATGTTCTTGACCTTGCTCCCAACCTGAAATCACGTATACCAACATGGAGAAATTTTATTATTTTCCTTGCTTAAGTTCCAACTCTCCTGGCCTTTAAACAGGACAAAGCTGAGCACAAGCCCAAAAGAGTGTGCACTCAGAAATTGTCCATTTTTCATAAACCAGAAGACTCTTCCGAAGCTAAAAGTTTGTACTATCTCTAATCTTCAGATGACTCTGAGAGTAGCTCAGAAGAAGATTGTTATATTTTCCACAATGACAGATCTCAGCAGCTTATCAAACTTGTAAAGCATGAAGTAGAGGATCTTAGAGAGTTTAGATCCAAAAAAGACTGTCTATTACTTTCCAAAAAAGAAAGGATGAATATTCCCTGACTACCCATTCTTGATTGAGATTTTAAAATATGACTGAAAGAAGGTGCCAGGTTTCATGTAATTTACATACTTGACTTGGCAGGAACCACTGAACCACAGAAGGTGGATTTCGCTGTGGCAAGGCTGTATATCTAGCAGATTACTCTTTTCTGCTAAAAGACCTAATGGACAAAAAGATGGACTGCCACCTTAAAAGAGCTTACTCATATGCCACTGCCCTTTGTAAGTTAGTCTAGTTAGTCACTATCCCTGTAGATATGACTCTAAGAATTCTCACAAGATAATTGCATTCCTAGGGAGGAGATTTTTCAGCAGATCTGGTCTCAAAGTGGTATCTGATTTCCTTTGTTATTTACTCTCAAACTCACATCAAAAATTACGACAATAACTAATTCAGCAAGATCTCTTTGGCTCAAGAAGTGGTCAGGGGACATGGCTTAAAAAAGCAATATCTGTGAGCTGCCCTTCCAGCCTTAAGATATTTGATTCCTAACTTCTACCTATAGTTGAAGCCCTCATGGGGATTTTTTTTAAAATTGTTTATTTATGAAATTTTTCAATAAAGAAAGGTTATAACAGGTGCGATAACCAGTATCAATCCAAAAAAAAAGAAAAGGAGAGAAAAAAACAAAAAGGAATACACCATTAAGGTAATGCGATAATTAAATCAACACAAGTCATCAAACCAAACAAAAACATATTACATAATCAGAAGGACAAAAAGGACAACAGTGGACAAAGACATGACAGGACAGGGGGGAAACACCAATAAGGGAAGACCAGTAGGGGTTCAGTGGACCACTGACTCATATAGCCTGAGTTGCCCAAAATGCATCTCACAGGTTCCAAATGGCATGAAATCGCTCCTCCTCATTATTAAGGACAGCGGTTAGGTACTCCAGAGAACATGCATTCCTGATCCTACTGTACAGTTCCTCTAGGGATGGGGAGTGCTTAGCTATTAGACACCTATCAGGTGTCAAAAGAAATAAAAAGAGACGCAGAGCAGGCTTGCGCAACTTGACAGGTGGGAGATGAAGGAGAAACGTCCTGGGAGAAAGGGGAAAGTGCACCCCCAACACCCGCTCTAATAGATCCTGAACCTGGCACCAGAAAGGAACCAGGGAAGAACAGGACCAAAATAGGTGGAAGATATGAGCGGGGCAAGCACTGCACGGCCAGCAGCAATCTGGGATGGACCTGTCAAAGGAATGGAGAAGAGCTGGCGTGTGGTACCAATGCATCAGCATTTTGAAAAAATTCTCTTTATGAACGACAACACAATTCGAGGTATTAAACCCCCTATCCCAAATGAGGGACCAATCAGCGTCTGAGATGGGTTGACCCAAATAGGTCTCCCATCGGGACATATAGGAATGCTTGGGTAAGATCTCAGGAGTGGCATCCGATAGAAGGCTGTATATGTCAGAAACTAACCCCTACATTCCAGTACCAGCTTTGCAAAGCCTCTCAAACATCGTAGGGGTGGATGCAGTTGACCCCCGAAAAACTGAAGAGGCATAGTGGGAAATTTGAATACATGTGAACTTGCTGGTCCAGGGAGACCAAACCTGGACTGGAGCTCAGCAAACAGTAAGAGAGCCTGGGTCTGATAGTCAATGATATCAGCTAACCAAAAAAAGGCCAGCCTTCAGCCACGGCCCAGTCACGGGTCCAGGTGGAAAATGAGGGTGCAAGAGAAATGCAGTCATAGAGGAGCTAGTGGAGGAGATAGGGAATCAAGCCAGACATGTGCGTCAGACATCCCTAGTAAGTGCCATATGGCCCAGGAGGTCGGGTCCAGGAGGTCAGTATGGACCGGACCAGAGCAACAAGCTAGGATGGTTCGGGGCCAACCACAACTTCTCAATCTCCATCCACTTAGAATAAGCATGGAGAGTAGACCAAGCCAGGATCCTGCGCAATTGGGCAGCCCAATAGCACAATGCTAGGTTAGGGAAAGAAAGGCCACCTCAAGATCTAGGGGTCATCGAAAGCTGATGGGACAGCCTATTTCTCCCCCAGGCCCACACAAAACGGAGCAGAGAGATCTGCAGCACCCGAAGGTCTTTAAGAGGGACCAGTATCGGGAGGTTTTCAAACAAATAGAGTATCTTAGGCAACACAGTCATCTTAACTGCAGCTATGCGGCCAAAGAGAGACAAAGGCAAGCCCCGCCACTTGACAAGAAGAGTTTGTATATGTCTCTAAAGCTGGGGAAAGTTTGCCTGATAGAGTTGGGAGTAGGACCCAGTCAGGTGAATTCCTAAATATTTTAAGTAGGAAGACCGCCAAGTGTATGGGAAGGAAGCCCGAAGGCCAGCCAAGACTGAATGGTGGACATGAATGGGTAGGGCCTCCATCTTACAGGTGTAAATCTTATAACCAGACAGTTGCCCAAAGCGAGAGAGGAGAGCATGAAGGTTAGGGAGGGAGATATGGAGGTTAGTAAGAGTAAGGAGAATATCATCAACAAATAGGGAAAGCTTAAACTCAGAATCGCAAACCCGAACCCCCGAAATGTCAGGACACAACTGAATAGCCGCCGCCAAAGGTTCAATACACAGAACAAAAAGTAGAGAGGATAGCGGGAAACCCTTCCTAGTGCCGTTACCCAGGCAAAACGGAGGGGAATTGGCATGAGGGAGTTTAATCATAGCGGAAGAAGATAAATAAAGACACCTGATGGCTGACAAGAAAGACCCCCAAAAACCCTAGGAGGCCAGAGCCTCAAATAAAAATGGCCAGCCCAACCAATCAAATGCATTTTCCGCATCCAAGCTGAGTACCAAGACCTCCGAGGCAGAACGCAACGTCAAATCAATAAGATCAATGGTCTGTCTGGTATTATCACCACCCTGGCGACAGGGGACAAATCCCACTTGGTCTTTATGGACCAGGGAAGGGCGGCACCCTCATGGAGATTATTGAAGTTTCTTTTACTCAATTAAAGGAGTTGATAGAACATGTTTTATTCCTCTCCTCTCCCATGCTTAGGAAAGGTTTGAGAGCCCCAGATAAACCAAGGAGATTTACTGTCAATCAGTCCAACAAGAATTCCTTTGAAAAATAAACCTCTCCTCTAAAGAACCAATAATTTCCTTTTAGACACTCTCAAACTCACATAAAGAGTATGATCATATATAATTCAGCTAGAAGAACTCTTTGACTCAAGCAGTGGTCGGGGACAAGGCTTTCTAAAAGAAATTTCTGCATGATTCTAAGGGCCCCTTCACACGGCTGATACGCTGGCTGCTTTAGAACGTGTAAACATTCCGTAGCAGCGGCGTCTAAAGCAGATCGCATTGTTTTCTATGGGAGCCGGCAGACGCGCGCTCGCCATAGAAAACAATGGGAACTGCTTTAGACGCCGCTGCTACGGAACGTTTACACGATCTAAAGCAGCCAGCGTATCAGCCGTGTGAAGGGACCCTAACAACCAGTTATGAGTTCAGATTTCTCTCTCAGGTTGGTGCAAGACTCCTGGACTTTACTCATGTTTGGAACAACAGATTCCTTAGTTACCTCCTGTGTTTTCAAATGTTACTCTGAAAAAACTAAAATCCCTTACTCCAGATATTTTAAAATACTCATAGAAATCCAATAATTTAACATCTCAATGGTTATATCCAAAAAGGGACTGTAAAAAAGTTTCCTCCACTGGAGAGAATTATAGGTATTTATTTGACCATCTTAGTTATAGCAAAACCAGACAAAATGTGGCACTGATTATAGACCCAGTCTAGTTAAACAGGTTTGCGGTTTAGAAAAAAAATCAGAATGGACTCTATCTGGTCAATAATATACATCCTCCCTCCAGGTCCGAGAAAGCATATTTGCACATTCTGATTCTACCTGTGCACAGAAGATTCCCCAGTTTGGCACTTTCAGACGTCTACCCTTTTGAATCCTATCTGCTCCAAGGATTTTCATGAAAATAGTTGCCATTGATGCTTCCCTCCAACTAAGGGAGAAATTTTTGTCTCCTGAGAGCAGAGCATCTCTTCCTGACCATAAGCTGCTTAGAAGACAACAAATTCATAGTCAGTCACAAGGCATTAAATCTACAGCCACCCATCAAGTTCTACTTGTAACAATTACTTCCAGTTGTTTCTCCTAGATGCTGGGAAATCATCTCAATTCCATCTATACTCAGGGAATTTGATCTCACCAAAATCGTCAGCTCCATCCAATTGCAACTGTCAGAATTGAACTTATTAATTTCTGGCAATTTCTGTTGAAGAAAACTGTTCTTCTCTTCAGCAATTTACCTGAACAGGGGGCTACTAGGAGCTCCTGATTGCTTGACCAGGAACATGGAGCTTCCTTCAGAACGGAATTTGTTATCATGTCTTCAACCACTTAGTCCTCAGTACAAGAAGGTTTGCAACACTCAACCATGCAGATCGTCTGTCCTTCTTTGCTGTTTCAAGAACTGGTGTATATTTTCCCTCCAATTCCTCTCATCCCAAGGGTTCTCAAGAAGATCCAGTACAAGCAGGTCTCATAGCCCCATCATATTCTGATTTTGTCCCAGGAGGGCCTGGTCTCCCCTCCTGCTACTCCTCACTGCTGTTACTGCTATCTTCCTTTTCAGAAGATTTCCTAACACAGAACAGTCCTGCGCATCCATATTTGCAGTTCCTGAAACTGGGGGCATGGAGGCTGAACAATAGATCTGGCTAGATAAAGGTTTGTCTTACAAAGTAATATAGATAGTTTTAGCCTCTAGGAGACTTTCTACCTTAAGGGCTTAAAACTAAATTTGGAAGAAATATATTTCATAGTGTTCTCAGAGGGATTTTTCTCCATCAACTCTTCCATCTCTTCTTCAGTTTCTTCATTTCTGATTCGACAAGGCTTCAAATTAAATACTCTGAGAACAATTTCCATTCATTAATACTTTCTCTGATGGTTCCTTCTCCATCCAATTCCTTGTCTATAGATTCTTCAGAGATGTCGGAATCTCAGACCTGCTGTCCATTGTCCATTTCCAGCCTGTGATCTTTCTGGAGTCCCCAGATAACTTTCAAGTCCTCCATTTGAACCACTTTAACTATCATCACTGAAACTTCTCTTGGGGAAGACTCTCTTGCTAGTAGATATTGCCTCTGCCAAAAGGACTGGCGAGCTCTCAGCTTTATCTTGCAAGGAACTTTATATAAAATGTCTACCGCATGCTCTGATCCTCAGAACTGTTTGTTACTTTCAACCAAAAAAAATTCAGGCTCTAAAGTCAGAAAGCCTACTCTTTCCAGGTGGTTGGTATGAAGGGCTTCCCGCAAACCGCTGTACTATTACTGCGGATGCATGGTGCGCACACAGAAACTGTGTGCGCACCATGCACAGCGGGTGTCAGCCGTAATACACGGCTGACAATGCCCTGTAACACCCGCGGTCAGAACCGGGTCCGATCGCGGGTGTTAACCCCTGATATGCCGGCGATCAACATGACCGCCGGCACCTCCGGGGTTACAGTGTAGTATGGTGCCGATCGGCACCCCCCGCGCCGGTTTCGGGGGGTGCCGGTGTTCGTAGGGGGCAGCCCGGGGTCTGATCAGTGACCCCGGGTCTGCCCCATCATTTACCTCCTCCTCGCGCCTGGCCGATCCTGCCGTAAATGAAGCTGTCAGCCTGTGCGTCCACACAGGCTGACAGCTTCCTATACTCTGCAATACACGTGTAACACGTGTATTGCAGTGTATATGTATTGAAGCGGTGATCAGCCGATCACTGCTTCAATCCCCCATGGGGACAGAAAAAAAAGTTAGAAAAAAGTAAAAATAAAAAAGTTTAAATAAGTTTAAAATAAATTATAAATAAATAAAGCCCCAAAAATCCCATTTTCCCCATATAAAATGTTTTATTATGTAAAATAAAGAAAAATAGAAAAAAACATTACATATGCATTTTCAGGGGACCCCCCATATTTAGAGCTTATGAGGGATAATACACCAGTGCTGATCCCCCAGAATGCTCCTCTTCCCCGTCCATGTCATAGGAGCTAGTGGGAAAATAAAATAGGATTTGGTGTACCCAATTTACTCCGCACAGCTTACACATTCACTTCGGGGTTACTAATGCTCACTATATAACTTGATAAATTCTTTGAGGGGTGTGGTTTTCAAAATGGGGTCACTTTCTAGAGGTTTCCACTGTTTTGACACCTTAAGGGCTTTGTAAATGCGACATGGCTCGAAACTGATCGCAGCCAGATCTGCCCTCTAAAAGCTCTTTGGCGCGCCTTCCCTTCTGCGTCTCGCTGAGCGTCCATATATTAGTTTACACCCACAAGTGGGGTACTATGGTAGTCGGGAGAACTTGGTAGTCGGGAGAACTTGCCTAACAAATTGTGGGATGCGTTTTCTCCTTTAACCCCTTGTGAATGTGCAAATTCTAGGGCTAAACGAAAATATTAGTAAAATAAATTCAAATTTGAAAATTTCACCTCCATTTTGTATTAATTCCTGTTAAGCACTTATAGAGTTAAACTACTAGGTATATGTTGTTTTGGCTTATTTAAGGGGTGCAGTTTTGAAAATGGGGTGATTTATGGGGGGCTTTAATACAAGGGTCTTTCAAAACCCCTTCATAACTGGATTAGGCCCTTTAAAAAATGGGTTTTGGAAATTTCTTGAAAATTTTGAATATTGTTGTTTCACTTGTAAATCTTATAATGTCTGTAAAAATTAAAAGGGCGCCTAAAGTTTGATGCCGACATAAAGCAGAGATCTGGGACATGAGATTTAGGATATAATTTTGACGGTCTGACTATCTGTATGTAATGTACATCATTTCAAACTTTATAAAATGCATATTTTTCAAAATTTCCACCAAATTTCAAATTTTTTCATAATTAAACACAAAACATATCAACCAAAATTTACCACTAACATGAAGTACAATGTGTTACGAAAAAACAATCTTAAAATCACTTTGGTAAGTTAAAGCGTTCCAAAGTTATTGCCATATAAAGTGACACATGTCCGTTTTGAAAAATCGAGCTTGGTCAGGAAGTCAAAAAGTGCCATCGGCGGGAAGGGGTTAAGGACACAATAACTCTATTGGGAAGCTTTTTTTGGAGGCTGATTTTGAGGCAGATTCAGCGTCAAAATCAGTGCCAAAAAACGCTGTGTGCAGTGACTTTCTGTACTTGTCTCTGACTAAGTCTAATGAAGGTACCTCTCATTTTTGGGAGAGGTAGTGAGAGAGGGAGCATGATGCAGTGATGTATGCAGCTGAACTATCTATGCTGACATACAAATAAAGTGTACAGTGTACAATACATGAATAAATGTCTCATTTGATATTGGTATAGTAAAATATGTTAATATTATACTATAACACTATGTCAACAATCATTGTACAGAGATCGCGAGTACAGACATTAGCACTTGTTAAATAATATTCTGTTTCAGAATCAACATAAATATGAAGAAAAGTCAGTATTTTAGCGAGTGTTACTCCTTCAGATGCAGATCATAACATATGTATTCATCTCTGCATATGTATAAAGTTTACTTTTTAATAAGTGCATAGTTGCCAGTTCTTTGTATTCACATTAAATGCAGCCAACAAGCACAACATTCTCCGTACCAAATGGTAAACTGTGACCCCCTCATATGCTCATATTCAGAACTGCAAAGATACAGTATCATACAGGAAAATATTTGGAGGTTTTCTAATTAAAACACACAGGGGAATAAACAGTTAACTCCTTCAGGCTGAGACCCCAGGTTGTGGAAAAGCTGTTTTTTGTTGCTGATTTTGCTGGGGGTTTTTTTGAGCCAAAGCCAGTAATGAGTTTAACAGAAGGGAGACGTATAAGAGCTTCCTATATACTTTGCCATTCCTGTTCAAGCCACTGTTGGACTCGAAAAAACACTGCAAAGCATGTAAGGGCGGGGTCACATCTGTTCCCCGGTCTCCGCTTTCAGGTTTCCGTCTTCTGCCCGAGAAACTCAACAGGAGACAGAAACCAGCAGTCACTTTTCAAACCCATTCATTTGAATGGGTGTGCAAAGTATCCGTCCGTGAGCGTTTTGTGCTCTCTACGACAAAACCATTTTTTTTTTACCCAGACACAAAGTTGGACATGCAGGACTTTGTGTCCAGTTAAAAAAAAAAAAACGGTTTCGCCATGGAGACCACAAAACGCTCACGGGCACTCATGTGTGGACACTGTCTGCCAGGGTTCCGTCTCCTGTCGGCAGAAGACGGAAACCCACAAAGTGGAGACCGGGCGCAGGTGTGAACCTGCCCTAACAAATAAAGCAGCTTTTCTACAACATAGGACACCAATCTCACTATCACCCGAAAACGTTTAGGAGGGATTTTAGCCATCTAAGGCTAAGGTCCCACATTGCAGCCATGCAGTGTTTATATGTATAGGCTGTGTTTTACTTTGAGGATATCACAATAGCATGCATAGAATTCTAAGCTGTCTTCTAATGTGATGATACAATCACAAATTTGTACTGATAAGATTCCCCTATTAGTATAACTTGTGTATAGACTGCAGTTTCTTGTGAGGAGTTCACAAAATGTGCCTATATTTTAAGAGATTTATAATTTTATGGAAGAACTTTTGTTAAGTACTTAATACTACTGAAAATCCAATACATTCACAAAGCAGATCCAGCAGTCTTGTGTATAAAAACCATGAAACCTTTATTATGTATTGCCAGTATTTATATTCAGGATAGCAGCATGGACACTGCTGGCAGCAACAAGTTTCGACCTACACAAAGTTCTGTCCAGTATCTGAACCCTATCACATTCTCATGCTACAAAGAAAAATATTCTTTATCGCTACATTCTCTTTTTATCCTAGGTATCCATAGTCATAAAAAAAGAAGATGCTTACTTGATACTTACTACATATGCTGACTGAAACTACTATGTTATTCATCCTATTCATTATACTATATTCATTGGCTACTGCTTTGTCAATTTATAGTTACCCATATCGTTGCTCTATGATAAAAGCACGTATTATGTGGATGCCTTATTCAGACACCTGCTATCCATAAACATTATTAGAGCATAAAGATATCATAGAAGTGACTGTCCATCTCAGGCTCCCCATTGTGTTCCCAAGCAAAGAGACACTATAAAAGCTGTTCCATACTCTGATGTCACTAGGGGAAGATGAAGGTGGCCACACAATCACTCAGTAGATTAAGGTTGGGGCCTCACAGGGCGGAAACGCTGTGATTTGCCCACAGCGGAAGATATTCAGAAGATATTCCGGCCACAATAAGGAAATCATGGCTCATTTCTTACCTTAGAAAGTTCCTGCATTCATGGTCGTATCCACTGGCAACCGATCAAGACAGCAAAATGCAAAATGTTTAATTATTTATATTTGCAAAAATGTTTAACTTTTAATTATCTACAAATTTAAAAATAATTATGTACATGGGAATACCCTTTTAAGGCAAACTCTCTAATTTTACTTTTACAAGTGAAGGCTACTCAGCCACAAATAATTTGGACCGTACAATTACATTGTGTCTAATAAATCATTAACAGGCAATCTCATAGTATTATAATTTTTCTACTATCACCGGTGACAATGCCATGTTTGATACAAACTAGGAAAAAACTTCATATTCAGACGATAAACATCAATTCTCAAGAACATCTCAGCATATGAATTTTGTGGCCACTGTGGATAACAATAAATCTATAAAATAGCTTATTTTTATCCTAGAATGTGTTATATATCATTAAAAATGGATGGCAATTTTGCCCTGGTCCATCCATCTATATATATAAATCTTGCAGGCTCCTCCAGTGACACAGTAATTCTACAGAATTATCTTTCCAGTTCATGGAAGTCTACATTTCTATGGGGTATCATATACCTGAGAGGGAAAATAAAGCTCGCCGGGATTTTGTGAATAGAGAAAATGTTTATCAGCAAAGTAAAGTACAAAGAAAACGAGAAAAAAACCCTAGCTTGTTCTCCCTGGTCACCAGTAATGAGTTTATATTGATCGAGCCCAAGTTTGATTTTGTCATCTAAGTCTATGACGGAATCCATTATCTCTGAATATTGATCAAAAGCACTCGGAGGGAAAAGTGAAACAATTCGCTTCTATTTAGCTCTGGAAAATCTCCAAACATATTTGCAAGCCATTATGTTTCATGCAAGGTACACAAAATTAGGGTCATTATCAGCTTTGCCTCTGAATTAATTACCGTAAGTTAGTATTGAATGTTAGCTAGTAATGCCACTATTTCTTCTCCAGTGGCTGTTTTCATCGAAATTTATGCCTAATAGCTTTCAAAACACCGCAGAGTCCAGACTATAACTTATTTCTGGAAGTAACATCAATATGACATGGGCTGTTAAGGAAACAATGTCACCGAGACTGAAACATTTTCTTTTTTTTTTCTTTCTAAATTCTACTTTTCTAAGACTCATGTTTTCGGTGCAGAAGAGAATTTGTTCTCTCATATTTGATTCCATTTGCTGGAAATACCTAATCTAAACTAACTCCATTTCTATTGCCAAGACTGTCTGCAGAGATTAGTTAAAGCAACATTTAATTGTAAGCTTCAGATGGAAAATGCTAGTTATCAACCACTCTGCCAAACTGTAATACTTGTAACGCCAAATGTGGAAAATAAATGTCCTCGATATGCCATAAGGTCTTGTGTCATTTAGTAAATTACCAGTAAGTTTTGTCTCATTACGGTAACTGTCGGGTCAGCGGGACATGGCTAATTTCTTTTAAAGGATGGACTCATCTGATCACTACATTAATATAGTCCAAAAATAAATGAAATACAATATCATATAAAAAGGCCACTTAATAGGAACACTTTGCACTGTACATGGATATATCTTACCTACGAAAATCAGCAGCGACACCAATGACTGTAGTATATATCTCATCATATTATACATAATTAATCCAAAAATTCATGAATAAGTATAAAATGGGGACTAATTGATGCTATAATAGTATAAAGTAATATCTTACAAGGGGAAGAATAAAAGTGCTAGTGCAATTTGAAGTTACTAAACTGTACTAGCACATTCATCCCTGCTCTTGTATATAAGACACTACTGATAACTAGAGATGAGCAAGTAGTTAAATACTCGATATTCGATATTTGTTTCGAGTAGCCCCTCAATATTCGACTACTTGAATCGAATATCGAATCCTATTATACTCTATGGGGGGAAATTGCTCATTTCAGGGGTAGGCAACATTCAATCAAATTATACTTACCAAGTCCACGAGTGAGGGTCGGGCTGGATTCTCCGAGAAGTCTTCTCCTTGCAGCGTCCCCATGTCGTCATCCAGCAATGAATTCACTCTGCTAGGCATCAGACCTGGGCATAGACGACTGCGCATGCCCGCACTACAAGAAAATGACTGCTTACAGTCAAAGCAGCAATTTTCTTGTAGCGCGGGCATGCGCAGTCGGCTCTGCCCAGGCCCGATGCCTAGCACAGTGAATTCAGAGCCGGAAGACGCCACAGGGACGCAGCGAGGAGAAGACTTCTAAAAGTAGGAGAAGAACCAGCGTTGATTGGCCGACTGTATAGCATTCAGCCAATCAATGCTGGTTCTGCATCAAATTTTTCCATTCGAATAGTGAGTGGTACTCGATCGAGTACGAGTATTTCGAATACCATAGTATTCGATCGACTACCTACTCGATCAAATACTACTCGCTCTTCTCTACTGATAACACTAGTTGTCAGTAATATTTATTAGTGACTTTATACAGTATGTATATGTATGTATGACTTTATATGTGAGCACCACTGCACCCCCAGCTGTAATATCATATACCTCATATACCATATAAAACATTATCATATTTTTATGACTATGAGACTAACTGTTTTTCAAGAATCTTTCCAAAAGAGTCTCTGTGTTTTAGGATACATTCAGATGACCAAGATGCAAAAGGGCTGTGAAAAATGTAAATTTTTCACCACTGTCTTGCATCAGAGTGTACATTGAAAGGGATTAAATCATTAAAACTGATTTTTTTTCACCCTAACACGTAGGAATAGCCTTAAGAAAGGCTATTCTTCTCCTACCTTTAGAAGTCTTCTCCGCACCGCCGTTCAGTAGAAATGCCGGTATTCTTCTGTATGCAAATGAGTTTTCTCACAGCACTGGGGGTGGTTCCCAGCACCCAAACAGCACTGGGGGCAATCCCAGTGCAGCGAGAAAAATTTCCAGCGACAGCCTCTTCTTCCTCTGGAATGCGCTCTCTGTGACGTCTTCTTCTGCTGGCTTCTTCTGGCTTTAAATGGCACACGCGCGCATGCCTGTGGCCATTTTCTTGTGGACGCTTACATGAGTGTACTGTGTCAGCAGTCTGGCTCGAGTCTTTTCATCTCACTTCCTGAATTTCTCCTCCCTCCCCCTCCCTCTTGATAAACGAGCCAGAAAAGTCTCACAACACTTATACAGATCAGGTAATATGCAGATGCTTGTACAGAATGGACTTAGTGTTATCTGTGTGTTTACATAGAGAGATAACAGACCAGGCTTTATCAGCAAAGTGCCATTATTTGAAGTCAGCAAGAGCAGTAAGTGAGTGAGGTCACTTGTCCTATAGGTTCATGGTTATGGCAATGCTATCAGGTCACATAGCAGGAGAAAAAAGCTGAATTTCTAAAGCAATATATTTAGGAAAAGTCTTCAATTTAAATAAGCTACTAGTATAGATAGGATCCTTGAGATGGGACAACCCCTTTAAAGAGGACCTTTCATGGGTCCTCTTTAAAGGGGACGGTGAATTCAGCACACTGTCGGCTTTCCCGATCTGTGCCCTGGGTAAAGAACTAGCGGTCCTGGTACCGTAGCTCTCTACAGTCAGAAGGGCGTTCCTGACAGTCTGTCAGGAACATCCTTCTCCACAGCAGTGCTTATCACGCTGTACAGTGTGAGCGGGGAGGAACGCCCCCTCCCTCTGCTCACAGTGCTCGTCCATAAACGAGTATTATCAGAAGGGGAGGGGGTGTTCCTCCCCACTCACACTGTACAGTGTGATAGGCGCTGCTGTGGAGAAGGACGTTCCTGACTGACTGTCAGGAATGCCCTTCTGACTGTAAAGCTCTATGGTACCGGCACCGATAGCTCTTTACCCGGGGCACAGATCGGGAAAGCTGACTTCAGCGCACTGTCGGCTTTCCAGTAGTATATAGAACTGCCTGTGCTCAAACCCATGAGTGTATGATGGAATCAGTGAAAACGGCCAAAAAATAGGACACGACCTTTATCTTGACAGTCCAGTACAACGGACCGTCAGAATAATGGTCATGTGAATAGTCCCTGTTCACTGACATTGAATTTAATGCTACCGTGTGACATCCTTTGAAAGAATAGACATCACATGGCCCTTATTCACTGTCATGTGAATGTAGATTTCTAAAAAGAAGAGATTGTAACTTCTCTGCCTGTTCGGGTCTCTGCGCCACCCTCTGCTCGTGTGCTGCAGTGCAGGAGGCGGGTGCAGTTTGATAATTTGCTTGAAGTTTTTAGTTGCACTGTGTGAACACGGCTCTAGTTCTGTAATTGAATTTGCACCACACCCGTCTTCTGCCCTTGTTGCCTCTGTCCATTCAGTGGTTTGATTTTGTCTTGCCTGTGATTGACAGCTTTCCTTCCTATCAGGTTCAGGGCGGGTTCTTCCTCCCCTATTTAGTCTTGGTTCACAGTCACACTGGTGCTGGTTATTGCCTCTTGTTTGCTGGTTTCCCTTGCTGTTTATTTACTTGTATTCTGATCCTTGACCTCTGGCTTTCCCTACTGACTATTCTTTTGGACTCTGATTTGGCACTGCAGCGCTCGACTGTTACCGAACCCTGGCTGGCTGACCTCCCTTTGTTGTTGTTCATCTTGTCTGCGTTTTGTGTGTCACTTATACAGGAAGGGACTGTCTTCGTGATTGCCGCCTATTATGTAGGATAGGGCCTGGTAATAGGAAGGGTCAGTTGGGGGCTTCAGCTTAGGGCTCACTGTCCCTTGTGCCCCTCCCTCCAGGGTTCGCCAGCAGCTTCTGGGGAATTATCATCTGGCTATTCCCTAACAGAGATATATGTGAATACAGCCCAAACTCATGTGTACCAATCCTCAGACTATAGCTCTCCAACTTCTGGTGCATGGATCCCAATCACCTCGACTGGAGATGAATAATACATTGAAATAGAAAAATGTCATAGTCCAGCAATCCAAGAAGATATCCGACCCTGTCACCTATCTTACTTCAGGAGAACACACAAAGTGAACAAAGTACGTGGCTGAATGCCAGAGGCTTCTACAAATGGGAAGCACCTAGATGTCAGGTGAAATCCACTGAGTTTAATGATACTGATGAGACACAAACATACAAAATTCATGAATTTTAAATCCAGATATGTAGTTTACAAGATTTCATTCAACATTTGCAACTTGCATTATATAGGTTGAACTAAACGCCCCCTGAAAATAAGAATTTCTGGGCATATCTCCAACAGTAATAATGATAATTCCGCTAAGTCATCTGGAGCATCTAAATGTTTTTATTTTCATCACAATGGAAGTTTGGCTACCTTTGAATACATGGTTATTGAGTAGCCAAATCCCAACGTGGAGGTAATTGGCGGCGTAAATTGATGAAAGAGAAGCCTACTGGATCTTTAAGATAGCTGCAAAATTTCATTGGCCTAAATTTCAGATCAGATTTATCGTATTTTTAATGAAGATGCATTTATTTTTCCTTCTTTTTTTGTCCTTCATGTTTGTACGTATATTAGGATCATTTACGATCGAGTTACCATCTTATTGATCACATTCTAGCACTTAGTTGAAATATAGAGAGACGTTTCCTATGCCTTATTGCACTTCATTTATCATACGCACGATACTATAATGGTATATCTATAATACTGTACTGTATGTGAAAAATATGTTTTAGAAAGAAGGATGTTGACTCAGTAATGTTGTGCTGTCCTTTACTTTCATTGCCATCACCTGATTACTTTGATCATGTGTATTTTGAATACAAATCTTGATATATGCATTTCTGTGTTCCCTATGACATGCAAGATAATTCATCAGTTGACATTTGTTAAACAATTTCAGATGTAAGGGTTAAAACACTCATGTGAATTTAGTTCATTAGTTAGTGGATGGGTGTGTTTTTAGCATAACAAAAAGGTTTTTAAATCACTATGAAGTTTTCAGATTCTATACTATGAGTAAGAGGCTAGAAGTCCCGAAACACGTAAGCAGTTTTTGACTTATTTTTCAATGATTATTTTTGTATATATTGATTTTTTTTTATTGAATAATTAAAGGCTAAGTGTAGTTTAACATTTATGTCTAAGTTTCTGTTCGGAGGGTCCCTGTGGGGACCCCCCCGATGGAAACCTAATCCGCTTAAAAAAGTGGTTAGCCGTGAAAGCCCATGGACCCCATAGACCAGCGTTTCCCAAACTTTTTGAGTCAAAGAGCACTATTCAGGACAGAAATTCTGTACGGAGCACTTAACGTATTTTACCTAAAACCTACATAGGTGCCAAAGATAACGAGCGATATTAACGATGGGGGGTTCCAACGAATTGATATTACATATTAGATTTTCTATTAAGTTTATTACAAAAAAAATTTCTTTTTCAGTCACAGTTAAAAATAAGGCTCTTAACAACATATAACGAAAAACAAAAATCCTGAAAACACAGATCCTATTTCTTAAATCTTAAAAAACTTAATGTCTTCATTTTAATGTGAAGAATGAGGCTGCTTTGATTTGCACAGATTGAACACTTCTGGTGCATTTGGCGTCACTAACTCTTCCACAAAATCTTCAGCCTGTTGAATTATTTCAGCATCAGTTATATTTCAACACTGCAATTGAAAAGTTGTATTACCCAAATCTGGTTTTGGATAATCACAACATCCATATTTTAACATAATATTTGAACATACCTGTTCAATGTTGAAGCTGCTGCTCCTACTGAAGGGTCTGTGTCAGTGGTATTAACTGCTTTTCTGAAGGATCCAGTCATCAACCAGCGATCCATTGTTGAACAACCAAATTAGAATGTTTTTTGAATAACTTCTCCTCTGCCTTTGACACAGTCGACCATTCCCTCTTACTAAAAGCTCTCTCATCACTTGGTATCTCAGACCTGGCCCTTTCCTGGAACTCCTCATACCTCACCGACCGCACATTCAGCATCTCCCACTCGCACACCACCTCCTCACCATGGACTCTCTCCGTAGCTGTCCTCCAAGGCTCCGTCCTAGGACCCCCTCCTGTTCTCCATCTACACCCTCAGCCTGGGCCAACTCATAGAATCTTATGGTTTTCAATACCATTGCTATGCCGATGACACCCAAATATATCTCTCTGGACCAGACATTACCGCTCTGTTGGCCAGAGTTCCATATTGTTTAGCGGCCGTAGCCTCCTTTCGCTCCTACCACCTTCTCAAACTCAACATGGAGAAAACGGAGTTCATCACCTTCGCCCCACCTCATATGACCCTCTACCCAATCCATCTATCAAAGTTAACGGAACCACTCTTACCACTGTCCCACGGGTCCAATGCCTTGGGATAACCCTGGACTCCGACCTATCCTCCAAATCGCACGTTCATTTCCTGCCGCCTCCAACTCAAGAACATCCACCAAATCTGCTCCTTCCTCACCCCTTAAACTACTAAGATGCTCATCAATGCCCTCATAATCTCCTGCTTAGATTATTGCAACACCCTTCTCCATGGACGCCCAGCGAACACACTCGCCCCCTTCCAGTCCACCTTAAACTGTGCTGCTCACTTAATTCACCTTGCCCTCTGTTCTTTATCAGCTGCTCCCCTCTGCAAATCCCACACTGGCTACCCATTGCCCAGCGTATTGAATTCAAGCTACTAACGTTAACATACAAAGCCATCCACAACTTGTCCCCTCCATATATCTCTGACCTAATCTCCTGCTACCTGCCCACATGTAACCTCATATCCTCCAAAGACCTCCTACTCCGCTCTGCTCTCATCCACTCCTCACACAACCGTCTCCAAGACACATAAGACTGACCCCCACAATCACAGGCTTCAAAAAGGCCCTGAAGACTCACCTTATTCAGGAAGGCCTACAACCTCAATAACAGTACTGTCACCACACCACCATCTGAACAGCCTCTCCCCTCACCTACTGTCACTATCTCTTTTCCCTCATAGATTGTAAGCCCTCGCGGGCAGGGCCCTCTACCCCACTGTGCCAGTCAGTCATTGTTAGTATTATATCTACCTGTATATTTTGTGTACTGTATGTGAACCCTCAAATGTAAAGCACCATGGAATTAATGGCGCTATATAAATAAATAAACAATAATAATAATAACACGCAGCAAATAACTGCAAATACTGTGCGAACTAAACTGACACAGCAGGGATCAAGTGACAGCACAATACGAGTGGGAAAGATGACTAAAGCACTTCGGCGAAGTTCAGCGAATATACGCAACCGACATATTAAGCCGGAAAAGGTGGTCTGAGACCAGTTTGGAAGTGCCGTCCGACTGTGAAGCGTTAATCCGCTGGCCTCATATATTCGCCGAAAAGACCGTAGTGCCATGCCGGTAGAATATTAGAAGTACATGTGAACCAGTATTTTAATTTTGAAACCCTTCACATTTATCAATTTTTTTTATTGTTAACCATTTATTATTGCCATATCGTGGAGCAGCTGTAGATGGTTTGTGGAGCACTTGGTATTCCTCGGAGCACAGTTTGGGAAACGCTGCCATAGACTATAATGTGGTCCGTGTGGTTTCAGCTCGTTTTATGCCCGTAAAGGTTTTTGCATTTTTCAAGGGGAATGGAATCCTTGTAAAGAGAGCCAATGCTGGTGCGAGCCAAGCCTAAGTTTTATTTTATACATTGTTGGATCCCTCCTTGGATTGCTGGACTCCAAAACTCTTCTATTTGATTATTGATTTATAGTTCACAGTTGGCCTGGTGGTGACAGACTTCCAAGATCTATTCTTAAGAAATGCTGATTATTGCTTCCAGCTTATAGCCATCCTCTGTAAATAACTGCTCTGCACTCCAATCTGGTACTCAATGATGGTCCTCAATGTGGCTCTCGGACATGCCCACTTGCTCACTAATGGACTTCCTCATTTTCCTCTTTTGCCTGATCAGGTAGATGGCCATAGCCACACCAATAGTCCTACTATACAGTGTCCTGTACAGTCTCTGACACCATGGAATATTCCAATATTCGATACTGGACCCAAGAACTATGTAGACAAAAGAGAGAATTGGAAATAAATGGTCGTACAGCGTCAATGACCTGTGACCTGTGAAGAGTTAGTTATATTAACATATTTGCTTCCTTAGATCACCAAGGAAGTTTTAATAAGTATAAAATAGTTTTTACAATATTTTGTTGTCTTAAACCTGGGATTATGCTATGGTCAGGTTTGACTTGTAGGCTGAAAAATACAGTACTTTGAGATACGGTACATTTCCTCCATTGCATTTGGTGTTTTAAGCATGAATTGAGCAATTATTTTCATCATATTATTTTCAGATATTTTTATTAAATATTTATGATAAAAATGTAATTTATATTATGATTTTTGGAGTTTGAAAAACCTATTAGTGCCAAACACTATGTTTATGGTATATATAGGTATAATTCTATACATATCTTCAGCTAATTGTGACTACAAATCATTTTTGTACTCAATGAACACATTGCTTCCACCTATGTGTACCTATGGATCAACACTGTTGGGGATTGTAGGGTTATAGGGTGGACTTGATGGACTGATGTCTTCATCCAACCTCATCTACTATGTAACTATGTAAGATTTATGCTATTCTGGTCAGCTTTAGAAAAGAATAAAAAAAGCCCACTGTAAGAATACACTACCCAAATAACTCAGTAAACACTGCCCAAGACAGACAAAAGGGAATGATGGAATGAATAAATGTATGAATTTATGACTTTTACAAACTATATTCCATTTGTTGTGTTTTATAACACAAAAGATATTCTTGGAAGTAAGACGTGGAACAGAAAAAGGGCCATTGCTCATTCACAGTGTTATAATCCCGATGTGTTTATATTATGTTGGACTGTCTTGCTCGAGTTTATATTTTTTGCATATTCAAGACAATAGAGGTCTCCATAACTCCAGTAGGTTGGAGCATGACCTTAAAGAGGATGTCCAGGAAAAAATGTTATATTTTAAATGGGCCGGGGAGGTGAAAACAAAAATTACACTCCCCTTTCCCCGATGCTCTGGTGCCTCCCAGTGTGGTCCGGTTCAGCAGAACCATTGTTGTCTTCCGGTGGAAATCCCCACTGCACGTGACCACGAAGGCCAATCAGTGGTCTTGGTAAAGGACATGTGATGTCTCTACTTGTGATGTCTTGGGGTAACTTCCTGATACTACTGATTGGCCTCAGCAATCTCATGACCGCTGAGACCAATCAGAAGCAAAAGGGATCCAGCTGTTTCACTTCTAGAAGACATTTGAGCAGTAGGAACCGTCGCACTGGAAGGAATCCAGAGCACCAGGGACAAGTGAGAATGTTTTTTGTTTTTTTTCACTTCCCCCGGCCTATTTTAAAAATAATTTTTTTTTTTTTAATTCAAGAAGTTTTATTGGTTTTTTCAAAAATTTTATGGGGATACAGAAAAAAGAAAAGGGGGAAGGGGAACAGGGTGGAACATCAATAGCTAACAACACATGCAAGGCGCATATGACATACATTGTATACGGCAACATGCAAAAAGCTAAGTAAGGCAAACCTAAGATACATAACTATCAACTGTAAACCTAGGAAGATTCAGTCTAGATAGTCCTATTGTGTAAGCGCCCATGCGAAGTAAAGAGAGAGAGTAGGAGGAGGAGAGGAGGGGGAGGAGGGGGAGGGAGGTGCCGAAACAAAAGGGATCAGGTTGCGGACAAACCTAAAAGTCCAGTCATTTCAGGGTATATCAACCGCAGATGGGGTGTGTTGTTTTCCAGTAATCATGCCATGGCTTCCAAACCTTGACATATTTGTCATGTGTCCTTCGAGACCAGCTGAGCAGTTCTTCCAACCTCGAGATCTCGTTTACAGTGTTTTCCCAAAGCGACAAGGGAGGTGTCGCGGTTTGCAGCCAGTACCGTGGAATCAGGAGTTTGGCCGCAGCAAGCAGTAGTGTGACGAGCTTATCTTTTTCAGGTTTATAGGTGGGATTCGGGTGAGCCAAGAACAGTGTCGCAGGCGTAAGGTCAAAGGGTGCCTCAATGACCGTTCTAATGCGGTCAGTCACCTCCGACCAATAATCCGCGACAGCTGGGCAAGTCCACCACAAGTGTAGATACGTGCCGACCTGTTGGGAGCACCTCCAGCAATGGGGGTTATCGCTGAGTCCACGCCTAGCCATCCATTCAGGCGTTTTGTACCACCTCGAGAGGATCTTGAAATGATTTTCTTGCATACGGACGCATGTGGACGCGCCGTGTGAGAACTTCAAGATATGCGCAATTTCTTCAGGTGAAAACTTCATGTCCAAGTCCATCTCCCAGGAAGTGATGTAAGCCGGCTTGTAATTTGCTGGGGGTGAGACAAATCTGTGAAGCATGGAAGAGACCTTTCGTAACATCCTAGTTCGTGAGACTAAGACTTTCTCAAAAGCGGACAGGTGTATTCTCAGGTCCGGGGTCTCTTTCAGCTGTAGGAGAAAAAATCGGATGTGTTCCTTGTGGAGAAAAGACAATCGTGACAATTGCGGGAAGCGTGCCGGGTCAGTAATCAGCTCCTTTGCTTCGTCATCCCACAAATCCCTCAGTCGAAGATCTCGAAGGGTAGTCCATGCCGAGGCATACTGTCTTACAGAATCACCAAATAAGGCTGGGAGGAGGGTGACTGGTAGTAATGGCGAAGGGCCCGGGGCTAGTTCTGGCCCAAGGGTACGCCAAGTTTCTACAGCTCCCTTAAAAAGTGGATTAAGGGAGTCCGGGTGCGGTTTCCTCGTGTGGGGTAGCCACAGGTCTCTGAGCAGTGAAGGAGGAAGACAAGCTGTGCTAGTGGAGATCGGGAACAGCAGATGTGACCACCATCCGAGTTGGATCGCTTTATAATAAAGGCTGACATCCGGGAGGCCTATCCCGCCTTGCGTTTTAGGCTTCACCAACAACGACCATGCTATTCTAGGCGCCTTGCGACGCCAGATGAACTTAGTGATCAAGGAGCGGACTGCAGCGAAGAAGTCTTTCGGGACGTAGATGGGGAGCATGGACAGCTTGTAGACGATTTTCGGCAGAAGATAAGTCTGTATGAGTGCTTTCCTGCCAAACCAGGAGAGTGGCAGGTGCTGGTAAGAGTCCAAGTCAGCTTTGAGAGATTTAAGGAGAGGCTGGAAGTTCGCCGCAAATAAATCTTCGATGGCTGGAGTGAGACGAATGCCTAAGTATTTGATCGAAGTGGTGGTCCATTGAAATGGTGTGCTAGCTTGAAGGAGGGAAACACGGTGCTTCGGGAGCGAAACGTTTAAAATCTCAGATTTCTCTAGGTTGGCTTTGTATCCCGAGACTCTCCCATAGACCCGTAAGATCTCCATGATGCGTGGCAAGGCTTCTTCCGGATTAGAGATGACAAATAAGACATCATCTGCAAAAGCTGTTGCTGAGGTGGTGACCTCTCCAGTTCGGATACCCAAAACAGACGAGTCTTGGCGAACTCTCTGAAGGAGTGTTTCGAGGACCAGAATGAATAAGGTCGGTGAGAGTGGGCATCCCTGTCTGGTCCCGTTGCGAATCTGGAATGCTTCCGATAGTGTCCCGTTGACCTTAAGTCTGGCGTAAGGAGACTTATAGAGAGTCAAAATCGCATCAACAAAGGGCGGCGGAAACTGGAATCGGAGCAGCGTCTCTTTCATGAAGGCCCAGGAGACCCTGTCAAAGGCCTTTTCCGCATCTACGCCCAGGAGTATAAGGGGGAGGTTTTCTGGCCTTATGTATCAGCGGAAGTAAGCGCCTCGTGTTGTCCCTGCCCTCTCTTCCTGCTACAAAACCGGACTGCTCAGGATCAACCAAGTCTGGGACTAATGGCTTCATTCTTAAGGCAAGTAGCTTGGCCCAGATTTTCAAGTCCAAGTTTAGGAGGGAAATAGGCCTATAGTTGCCACAGAGGGTGCAGTCTCTTCCTTCTTTGGGAATGAGAGTTATGTGGGCTTCTAGCGTTTGAGTTGGGAGGAAATCCCCAGAAAGCAGCGCATTACACATTTTGGCCAAGTGTGGAATCAGGGTGGACTTGAACTTTTTGTAGTATAACAGCGGCAGGCCATCAGGTCCCGGGCTCTTTCCTGCGGGGAAGCTGTTAAGAACGTCAGACAGTTCTTCGTGCGAGACCGGGTCTAAGAGTGATGACACCGCGTCTGGAGACAGTTCAGGCAGGGCCAGGGAGTCTAAGAATTCTCTGATCAGGTTCTGCTGCTCCAGCTCCGTATACGGAACTTCATGGTCTGCTAGGTTGTAAAGATTGGAATAAAACTTAACGAATTCCTTCGCTATTTCAGGCGTATCAGCGGTGGAAAGGCCCTGATCGGTCATGATGCTGGGGATGTAGGTTTTCTGTTTAGCCTTGTGGAGAAGTGATGACATGAGACGGCTGCCTTTGTTTCCGTGGGCATAGAGCAATTTTCGGAAATGGAGGTGGTGTTTGGCCGCTCTCATATTGAGTATGTTCAAGAGGGCCTCTCTGAGACTCAGCAGGTCCGAGAGCGCCGCTTCCGCCTTAGTTCTCTTATGAATGCGTTCTAGTCTTGCTATATTGGCAAGGAGAGAGTCTATTTCCGCTTGTTTCTCTCTCTTCACTCTCGCAGCTAGAGAGATAAGTACGCCTCTGATGTAGGCTTTGTGTGCCTCCCAAACTAATGGCGGGGAGACATCTGGGGTCACGTTGCTTCGAAAATATTCTCTCAGGTGTTCCTCCAAGAAATCTACATTCTTCTGAGTGTCTAGTAAGGATTCATTTAGACGCCATGTCCACTGTCCCTTAGAAATCTGTCGGAGTTGAAGCGAAAGGAGAACCGCAGAATGGTCAGTCACTGTTATCGGACCAATTCTGGCGTCTGAGGAGAGGGGAAGCAAATCTTTTGAGATAAGCAAGTAGTCTATCCTGTGGTATGTCCCCGCCGTGCTAGAGTAAAAGGTGTAATCCCGCCCAGTAGGGTGCAGCATACGCCAGGAGTCTACCAAGTTAAGCTCTTGGAGTGCCCTGTGGATCGCGCTGATAGACCTCTGCGATAGAAGCGACTTTGGAGAGGAAGTATCTAATACATGGTTCAACGCAACATTAAGGTCTCCACCTACCACCAGCTGTCCTTCTGTGAATAGGCTGAGAGAGTGCAAGGTTCGGATAAGCCAGGACGTCTGGTTTTTGTTCGGGGCATAAAGGGATGCGAAGGTGTACGGGACTGAGGCTATGCTGCCTTTAACGAACAACGCACGGCCTTCAGAGTCAGCATACTTCGCTTTGAGGATGAACGGCATGGAAGGGTCAATCAGAATGGACACTCCTTTTGACGCTGAATTCGGGTGAGTACTGTGGAAACACTGATTGAAGGATTTACCAGGAAATTTGAGGACCTTTAAACCCTTGAAATGCGTCTCCTGGAGGAAGACTACGTTTGCCTTCCATCTCTTGAGCAGATACATAATGTGGTGCCTCTTGTTTGGGGAATTAAGGCCATTGGCATTCAGAGTCACACATTGGATTTTAACAGATGCGGATGTTTGTGAGGAAAGCATTCTGCAGCGTTGTGATTGCAAGGCACCTAGGAGAGGGGAAAGAGCAGTAGGACAAGGAGAGGTGAGTATAAGTGGGGAGAGGGAGAGGAAGTGGGGTAAGCGAGGAGGAACAAGACAATAAGTGTAAGCACAACAACAGTGAGACAATAGGTTAAGAATAATACAATCTACGTAACTTAGCGAAACGTAGTCAAAAGGAAACTATCAAACTATGCCACCTAAGGTAGCTACAGCCAACTAAGCAAAATCAGGGTAACTCAGATCTATAGAGATCTCCAGAGGGAAAAGGAAACAGATAAATACCAAAATGGACGCTGGTGTGTCCACACCATGCGTATATAAGCAAAACACTACACTAGTATTGCAGTAGTATAGAAAACAGGAAAATATCAGTCATCATCGGGGTAAGATAACACAATATCAACATCACCCAGACATGAAAGGTGCATAGAAATAAATGCGTAAACCAAAGCTTAGAGGGAGTTATTCCCAGTCTGGGGTGAAACCGAAATTAGGCTATGAGGCATATACAGTTCACAAAACAAGGTAAAGGCAAACCGTGATGTACGTGGTCAATTAGAGTCCAGGCCACGCATAAGCTGCTTCCTGGACCTCGGGGACCGGAGGCGACCTGGAGTGCGCGGAGGGTCCAACAGGGGCAGAACGGAGGTCGGGTCTGGATCCCGCGGGATCGGCAACCAGGACGGAACCGGCACAGGAGGAATGTTGAGCACTTCCCAAACTTGGTCCAGGTCCCTGGGAGTAAAGACGTTGTATCTTCTACCACTTTTGGTGAACGAGAGTCCAAAAGGGAACAGCCAGGCATATGGAAGGTTATGCGCCTTCAGAACATCCAGTAGCGGGCGCATCAGGCGGCGTTTTTGCAGCGTGGCAGGAGCAAGGTCTTGGTAGATTTGTACAGGGGTGCCATCATGTGACAAGTCCTTTTTGTCTCTGGCTGCTCGGAGAATCTCAGAGGCGTGAGCGGAGGATAAAAGGCTGCATATAACATCTCTCGGCGGATCATTGCCATCCGGGCGTGGGCGAATTGCTCTATGTATTCTCTCAATTAGGATAGACTGCGCCTTCTCCTCTCCAAGCAACATTCTGAAAAGTGACCTCGCTACTTCAGATAAAGAGTCCGGCAAAAACGTTTCAGGGAGTCCCCTTATACGGACATTCTTACGTCTGTTACGGTTTTCCAAGTCCTCCAGTAACAGATACGTTTTATTAAAATGCTCCGTGTGGGAGTCAAGCGTGGCTGTCATGGCAGAAGTGGTTTTCTGAGTCTTCGCCTGTTTCGATTCCAGGGAGTCTACTCTCTTCCCCAGTGCTTTCATATCTGCTCTGAGTTCGGCTATCTCGGAAAGTACCGGGACAAGCGCATGGGAGAGAGCCTCTTTAAGGAAACCTTGGGTTATGACTGTAGAATCCGAGTCCATGTTGAAGGATTCCTCCTCAGAGTCTGGGGCCCCGGCACCTTGAGAAGAGCAATCACTGTGCTGATGTTTATGAGATGGGACCGGACGTGCAGGGTTTTGCTTCTTCAAGAACTTCTGCATGTTAGTCGGGGAAACAGGCGTTTTCTGTTGTAACTTAGGATCTGAGGGTCTATCCTTCCCGATTTTGACCATATCTGAGGGGGGGGGGGTAGGTAGCTAAATAGGTGTGGAACAGCGTCCTAGGGCGGTGATTACAGGCTCATGAGGGGTAATGAGCAAGTGGCCAGAGACAAACTTGAAAAGATACGCAAGAGTTACTGTAAAGTAGTAGTAGGCCGCAGAAGAGACAGTCTATTGTGAAAAGTCTGAGGAGGTTGAGGAAGTCTGTGGAGGGGTAATAGGTTCAGTTGGAGGGAGAGCCAGGGAAGGGTGGTGGGGGGGAGGGGGGGCCAGGCAGTATGAGGAGCTTCCCTGGTGGTTGTGTAAAAGCTCTGCACTCTACTGCCTGGCAGCCAGAGTCCGGTGTCTGTGGGAAATGATGGCTGGATCTGTGGGAAGGTGAGGAGGTCCCAGTATGCAGATGGTGCCAGAGGAGGAAGGGGGGGGGGGGAGGGGAGTTGAGAATGGGCGATGAGGGCAGAGAACTGCAGGGGTTAAAAAACTGCTTTACTTATCTCCCTTTTTGTGTGTGCTCCCCTCCGCTTCTTGAAGTCGGCACCGGAGTTCAGGTACAGCCAGTAGAAGGGATGCGGCAGCTTTCTATCTCCTCCGCAGCAGCCGAGAGGCGTCTGGGTGTGTGCACTGCAGGGCCGCGGGACCGGAAGTGAGCTGATGCGGCGGTGCCGTCAGGTGAGATTTTAAAAATAATTTTTTGCCCGGACAACCTCTTGACATGAGTGGGCAGGTAGACACAAGAATATTTTCGCTGAGTATCATATTTTAGGCTTCATATGAGGAGTATTGCTGTTTTGATGTTTGTGAGAAATGCGTAGCATTCATGAAATGTTCTATGTGTATGGACCATTCAGTAGATTTTGACACTGAACTTCAGATGAGGGCAGATACCTCTTCAGTGGAACTTGGGAAACAAGAAGTATTTTTGTCCAATAAAAGCTGATGTGTTACTCTGGAGTCATACCTCATACCTCAGAGTCTGAACACAGCCCACTTTGTCTGTCATTGACACGGCAGAATTGGGTCACCTGAAGTTCAACGTGTGAAATCCAAAAATGAACTGAGGTTTATGTTAACACTGTACACATTACGCAGTCATCTGGCGGGACAACTTACATAGCTGCATGCCCACATATCCCCTATTCACTGTTTGACACTCCACTTGCCCTTTTTCTCACTCCACAGTATCCTTAGTATAGGGAATGTTTGTCTTAGAATTGTATTGACCTTGGCAGGTACCTAAAATCCTAAATCCAATAAAAACCAGCACTGACGTTCTAAAGCACATCTGTGAAAGAGAAGCTTTTAGCAAAGTTGTGCTGTTAGTCAATGACCTAGTGTGCTGGTGTAACTTGCCTGACCCCTGCTCACACATACCTTCTGCTATGTATTATACAGAGCATCTATTCTACTGTGTATATATCCCAGATGGATGGTCTACAGGCAACTTGTGTGGTGTTCAGAAGGGGAAATCTGGGGAAATCAATGCCCTGAGAATAGGATATTCATTGTATTATATTACATCTAAAGGTTGTTTTATAATAGATCTACTTAAGCATATGTACAGTAGTAGTTACGCTTTAGGGATACAATATGCAGTATATATACAACCTCATTGTAACTATGTCAACAGGTCAATGACATATCTAGGTTGTGGGAGCACAAAAAATGTCTGTATGTCCTTCATATTCATGTAGTCACCATATCCTTAACTGAGCGCAGACTTGATTATACTTTTTTACATCATGAAGATATACAGTACAGTAGTATTTGAGTACAAAGCCATGTTCACACACAGAGGATATTTTAATTGTAACGGCATCAAATCCATATCAGAAATTCTCTGTTCACACTTTATTTTCTGCTTTTATTGGAGGTATGCGACTCTGAATGTACAAAAAAAACTGCCATGAGAACTTTTGTATGCTATTGATCCATATCAATCTTTCACCCCCCCCATATCCAAATACTCGCACGCTCATGTCATCTTCACCTCAAAAACATCTTTAGAATACGCCCTTTCCTTGCCAGAGATACATTAAAAACACTTATTGTCTCTCTGATTCATTTACAGTTAAAATATAGTGTATCATTATTAATGCAATAAACAGTAATAATATCTACTATAGTTATGGAATCAGATCTATTTCCAATAAAGCATACGTTCCATTAGAAAACTACTTTTCATAAATAAATCGTAGAAATGAATATAAAAAACTTTGTATAAAATTTGTCTCCATACTCAGCTCACATATAGAAGTCTATGGAGAGAGAGGATTTTAATTCATTTACTGTTTAGTGGTAGAGTCTTAGGGACCGTTCACACGGAGTAACGCGGCGCGCATTGTGCCCCAAATACACGTGTAAAAATATATGTGTAAGCCATTTCCTTAGGGGGCGTTCACATTACTGTTAGTAGTGTCCGTTGCTAGCATCTGTTACAAAATGTTAACAACAGGCACTAGCAGAACCATTATGAGTCTGTTAAATATCTCATTGGTGTCAATGGGATTTTATCTATTGTCTGTTAGTGTTCATTAGTGTCCATTTATACCAAATCCATCACATGCAAGTTTTTTTTTTCGCGGACATAATATTCCGGGGTGTAGGACATTTGTGTCCTTTCAAAATAATGGACTTATGACGGACAGCAAGCATCTGTTACTTTTTAACATTAATGTCTATAGCTAACTGACAGTAACAAACAATACAAACACGGGCACTAATGGATACTGACTGACACATTAACATAATTTAGTGTCCCATTAATGTCTGTTATGATAAGCGTCCATTTAAAAAACAAAACAAAACAGACATCCAACAGTAGTGTGAATACCCTCTTACCTTGAAATAAAGTAGTGTCAGAAGACCTCCCTTATTCACAGTATAGCAAAGTATATCATTTTCAACCAGCGTCCTCCACCCCTCTCCATTCTCCATAGACTTCTATATAAACAAAAGTGACTCAATCTGATTAAGAAGATTAGAGAAGGAAATATATTTATTTAATAATATCTATCATAAAGTTTCTTCTTCCTCTGCCTTCAATCACAGCGATCTACTGTGATCACATGTCATGCAGTATATTAACACTATACTAGTACTCAATAAGTATTTTTCTGACTTAATGTGCTGAAACTCCTTCATTAACTGTTGGTTTCTTCTGCTAATCTATTCTTTTCTGATGTCCCATATCAAGACACTCTAAGTGTTTTTTAAGGAAAAGAGGGAAATAAGAAGTTGTTAGACAGGATATGTAGGATGGATTTGGTGTGTTATTGACATGGGGAGGGTACCTCTACAATCTATTCTGAATGCCTCATTCACAAGGCTCTCCATAATGCTGCACCTTCCTATATTTCCTCCTTCATCTCTATCTACCGCCCAACCCGTGCTCTCCATTCACTCAATGACCTAACACTTACATCCTCTATTATCAGAACCTCCCACACTTGTATATAAGACTTCTCCCGAGTTGCACCACTTCTCTGGAATGCTCTTTTCCGAACAATCAGATTAACTCCCAATTTCTACAGCTTCATGCGCAAACTAAAGACACATCTTTTCAGACAGGCCTATTACAATTCCTAACATCTATTACAAAATTGACTGACCTCTGCATAAGCAATACTATCTCCGCTGCCGCCCCTGCTACCTCTTGTGTCACCCCCTCTACCTCATAGATTGTAAGCTCTTGTGAGTAGGGCCCTCAATCCCATTGTGTGAAGTGACTATTTCTTTTGCAATGTATCTTTATGTCTGTACTTGAACCCTACAAATTGTACAGTGCTGCGGAATATATGGGCACTATATAAATTTTATGCTATATATATATATATATATATATATATATATATATATATATATATGTATAAAAAATAACTATTATTAAATGTATTATTATAGAAATGCACAGCAAACTATCCTATTCTATACAGTAAAACGAAAAGGGCATTTCAAAAGGTTATATGAGAGGTGCATGGAGCCCTATGTGGATATGATCTAAGTGTGCACCAGTTGCTTTCCTTGCACGTATGCCAAATGTGTTCACAAAGCAGAGTGTGAAGTACTTATCCTACAGTAACAGGAGATTTGGTTGCAGATTGAATTCTTGCATCTTTTAATCTAGAAGCATTTTTTGATAATATGCTCTCAAATTATTTTTCTCAATATCACTAACTTTTGATTTACTTTTCATATATTGGGGGAAGGCTGCTCTTGTATGAACAGTGTCTTCCAGGCAAAAATTTGTTGGACAGTACTCTGCAGCATTGGAGTTTTCTATTTAGATGATTTTGGACCATCACAACAACCGTACAAATTATATTTTTGTATTTTCTCTTCCACCTGCATGAAACTTGTAGGATCTTCTTGCTAAGATCCCACGTAATGGGATGCAGCTAAAAAATGCTGCAGAAAAAAAACGCAGTGTAAACACATCACAGTTTTTTTTGCTGCACTTTTCATTGCGTTTCTGCTGGGTTTTTCTCTGCAGATTTTCGTCCCTTATTAAACCTATAGGGAAAACGCCAGAGTTTCCGCTGGTGTAATTGATATCCTGCGATTTTCAAAAATGCAGATTATCTGTAGTGGATTTTTTTCTGCAATGTGTGAATGGGATTAGCCATAGTCTCATTCACTTTGCAGGTACTGTAAAATGCTGAGTTTTTTCTGCAGCATGTCCGTAGTAGCAAAAATGCTGCATTTTTGTAACATAGGGCAAGAGAGGCAATTTAGACTGTGAGCCCCACAGTGGACAGTGAGTGATAGTAATATCTGGTAATATATGTTGGCACTATAAATGAGTAGATATAAAGAACAGCGGCTATGGAAGAGCTGCAAAATATGTTAATGCTTTGTAAATATTGATCAATAATCAATAGAAATATTAAAATACATTTTATTGTGTCAGTTCATACCAGTATCTGCTTTTCATATAATACCAGTTACGCTGGGTTCATACCAGCATCTGGTCTCTGTTATCAGGTTTCCGTCTTCTGCATGCAGAAGACGGAAACCTGTCATGCCGAGTCCGGCCGTGAGCGCCAGTGAGCGTTTTATGCGCTCCGTGGCGAAACCATTTTTTTAAACCGGACACAGAGTACTGCATGTTCAACTCTGTGTCCGGTAAAAAAAAAACGGTTTCGCCACGGAGCGCATAAACCGCTCACCGGCGCACACGGCCGGAGACTTTTCAAGCCCATTCAAATGAATGGGATTGAAACATGCCGGCAGGTTTCCGTCTCCTGCCTCTGTATTGTGTAGGAAACAGAAACCTGCAGAACAGAGTACGGGTGCAGATGTGAATGAGCCCTTAGTGCAAGGACACACATAGTGACTGGCATTTGGCCAAGGATAAACATGTTGGCTACACCTTGGCCAATGAGCGATTACTTGCATGTCCTTATTGTTTTCTCAGATAATTACTATATGCAGCACAACATTACACAGTAGTAATTAAGAAACATTCTATAGTTTGCTTACTGAAGCAAAATGGTCTTAATTTGAGCAAAATAAGCAATTTTTTTTCTAATTGCCAGCTTTAGCAATGGTTACGAGTCTATAGCGGTACATTTTCATTACAGTACCATCTTGTAGGAATATTGCATTTAATTGTCTTATATTATACCATTTGTCGTTAATGATATTAATATGTTCTTCCTTTGTAAAGCAAGCGCTGATTGTCAAGGACAGAGTGTCATTTGTTTGCAATTGTCTTAGTCGGATGTAAGCGGCCATCGTACACATAAATAAACACGCTCATGCTGACATATGCTGTTCCTTGAATTATACCAATAATATTTGCAAGCTGCAGCACTTTTCTGCTTCTTACATAAGAACACCTTGTGCTGTCAAAACAAATTATTAGGTTGGAAACTGTTGACATTTGTAAATGCAGTGAAGTATGTGAGGCGCTGTATATAAGGACATCTAGCTGAAGGAAGTAATTCACTATTCAATAAATATGTGTTAATCTTCCTATATTTTATATTTTAAGGAACTGTATTTTTCTATAAACTGACTTTAACTGGAAATATTTACAGTTAAAATATAGTGTATCATTATTAATGCAATAAACAGTAATAATATCTACTATAGTTATGGAATCGGATCTATTTCCAATAAAGCATACGTCCCATTAGAAAACCACTTTTCATAAATAAATCGTAGAAATGAATATAAAAAACTTTGTATAAAATTTGTCTCCATACTCAGCTCACATATAGAAGTCTATGGAGAGAGAGGATTTTAATTCATTTACTGTTTAGTGGTAGAGTCTTAGGGACCGTTCACACGGAGTAACGCGGCGCGCATTGTGCCCCAAATACACGTGTAAGAATATATGTGTAAGCCATTTCCTTAGGGGGCGTTCACATTACTGTTAGTAGTGTCCGTTGTTAGCATCTGTTACAAAATGTTAACAACAGGCACTAGCAGAACCATTATGAGTCTGTTAAATATCTCATTGGTGTCAATGGGATTTTATCTATTGTCTGTTAGTGTCCATTAGTGTCCATTTATACCAAATCCATCACATGCAAGGTTTTTTTTTGCGGACATAATATTCCGGGGTGTAGGACATTTGTGTCCTTTCAAAATAATGGACTTATGACGGACAGCAAGCATCTGTTACTTTTTAACATTAATGTCTATAGCTAACTGACAGTAACAAACAATACAAACACGGGCACTAATGGATACTGACTGACACATTAACATAATTTAGTGTCCCATTAATGTCTGTTATGATAAGCGTCCATTTAAAAAACAAAACAAAACAGACATCCAACAGTAGTGTGAATACCCTCTTACCTTGAAATAAAGTAGTGTCAGAAGACCTCCCTTATTCACAGTATAGCAAAGTATATCATTTTCAACCAGCGTCCTCCACCCCTCTCCATTCTCCATAGACTTCTATATAAACAAAAGTGACTCAATCTGATTAAGAAGATTAGAGAAGGAAATATATTTATTTAATAATATCTATCATAAAGTTTCTTCTTCCTCTGCCTTCAATCACAGCGATCTACTGTGATCACATGTCATGCAGTATATTAACACTATACTAGTACTCAATAAGTATTTTTCTGACTTAATGTGCTGAAACTCCTTCATTAACTGTTGGTTTCTTCTGCTAATCTATTCTTTTCTGATGTCCCATATCAAGACACTCTAAGTGTTTTTTAAGGAAAAGAGGGAAATAAGAAGTTGTTAGACAGGATATGTAGGATGGATTTGGTGTGTTATTGCTCATGGGGAGGGTACCTTATATAACAAACGGGATGTAGTAGTCAGTGCACTCAAAGGCCATGACACATGAGAACTTAAGAATCAGGGAGGGCACATATGGCAAGCACTGTTATCACTACAGGAATCCAATCACCTATGCAAAGAAGTAATTCGGTGGTTCAAGAATGGTGTGATACATTTCAGTATAAAGTCCCCTTTCTTGTATCAGGCTGGTATCTTCCAATTGATGTGCTTACTGTCCATTGAAAGGGAGGCACAGTATCCTGGACTTTTTGGTACAAGTGTCCTTTATTTTTCTCTTCACCATCTCCAATGACATCCAGAAGTGTTGTTTTGTGACTGCAGCACCCTAAGCAGTACTCACAGGCCTGAAATTGTTAATAGGTGAGCACCCTATATTGGGGTCTGTGGTGGAGATTCTTCTCTGTCCCATATTAGCGCTACATCTCCTTTCTTCTTTAGAATTCCACAACTTTAATTAATGACCTGCATGATGCATAATATGTAAATCATCCAATAACTAGTCTGCCCCTCCCATCACTGTAGCCTATACTATGAGCTGTGTAAAGTGTGTCTGGCTCCTTTCCAGCCCAATTCCTTATTGCAGTCATGAGCTCAAAGACTATCTTTTAGGAAGTTATTACATTACATTGGATTTTCTGCAAAGGTTAGAACCACTGATAAAGATTATATTGAAATCTTTAAGCACATTGTTTACTCACTGCTATTTAATTGCTTAGACCAGGGGTCTCAAACTTGCGGCCCGCGGGACGAAAGTTTGCGCAGCTCCCTGAATGTCCCGCTATAGTCATCTTTCGGCCGGCACACTAAGACACGCCTCCAATAGTCACGTGACGTCTGACGTCACACACAGGTCCTTGAGTCTTAAACTTCAGCAGTACTAGCTTTCCACTGATCACCCATCACTTTTATTGCTGTTATAACAGACGTCAGACTTCACCTGCCTATTGGAGGCGTGTCTTAGTGTGTCGGCCGAAAGATGAAGAGATGTAGTACTGAGAGGAATGTGAGATGGAATGTGTGTGTGTCAGTGTGTGTGTGTCAGTAACCTAGGGGCAGAGATGGAGGGGGGGACATGAACCTGGGGTCACAGATGGAAGGGGGACATGAAAATGTGGGCAAATGAAGGGGGTATCTGAAATTGGGGCAGATGGAGGGGTATATAAAACTGGGGCAGATGGATGGGGCACATGAAACTGGGGGCAGATGGAGGGACGACATAAAACTGGGCACAGATGGAGGGGGGACATAAAATGGGGCAAATGAAGGGGGATATCAAACTGGGGAGAAATGGTGGGGGAGATGAAACTGAGGGTAGATGAAGGGGGCACTTAAACTGGGGACAACTGGAGGGGGCATTAAACTGTGGGAGTAGCTGGAGGGGGACCTGTCTACCTTTAGTTGTCCCCAGTTTATTGTCACTGTCCACCTACCCCTACAGTTTAATGTCTGCTTCTAGCCTCCTGAGTTTAATGTCCCCCTCTAGTTGCCCCCAGTTTAATGTCCCACTTTAGCTGCCATTAATTTATTGCCCCCCTCCAACTACCCCCACTGTTTAATGTCCCCCTCCAGCTGGCCCAGTTTCATGTCCCCTCTAGTTTCCCTGAGATTAAACTGGGGCACCAGGAGAGGGACCAAATACTGTGGGGCACTTGGAAGGGAACATTATAATGTGGGAACATATAGTGTACAGGTGACTGTAGGAGGATTATACTGTGTGGGGGCAAATGAAAAATGAATAAGAATGGGTGGATTCATCATAAAATTGGGCGGAGCTAAATTTGCTGCGGCGAGCATAGCTTGTGGAAAACCTGATGCGGCCCAGCCTAATCCGACTCTACCTCCAGCGGCCCCTGTGTAAATTGAGTTTGAGACCCCTGGCTTAGACAGTAGACATGCCATCCATTCTTAGAAAGGTTACGTCTTCTACTATACTCCTGAAGTAGGGTCCTTCTCTACTTAACCAAATACATATTTTGCTTCTTTTATATTTCGCCATATACAACCAATATATTAGAGAGGTAACATTCCTTATCCTTGTCAACGTTTCACAATATACCTTAGGGACACGCGCGCAAAAAGACGCGCATTATATGAACAAGCCATTGCACTCAATGGCTAACTACATTTCACACGTGTATTTTTACACGTGTAAAATGGACAGAATACACAGAGCGTATACAGAATACACGGAGCGTAAACTCCGTGTGAAGGAGCCCTTAATGTAGCATATGTGTTGCTTTTTTCTGTAGCATTTTTCATTGAGTTGTGCTGCATTTTCACTGTGTTTTTTTCCTCTTGTATCTAGAGGGAAAATACTTGTGGTTCCATAGCTAACATACATTTGTTGCATTTTTCCCCCTGCAATATGTGGATAAAATTTACTAAAATCTTGTTTACTTTGCTAGTACTGTAAGGCTAAGGCTAAAGCCTAATGTTGCCGAAACGCAGCTTTTTTTTTTTTTGCAGATTTTGTTGCGGTTTTTGAGCCCAAGTCAGGAGTGGCTTGAGCAAAAGGTAGAAGTATAAGAACGTCCTTTATATTTGCCATTCCTTTTATAGTCATTCTTGGCTTTGGGTCAAAAAAAACGCAACAAAATCTGCAGCAACAAAAAAGCTGTGTTTCTGGAACACGAGGCCTCAGCCTAGAACACAGTATTTTTTTCTGTTGTCTTTATGCAGCAGCCAATAATGTTGTGTTTTTGTGATGTGGGAACTAAATGTGTTTTAAAAAATTTACCAGTCACTGTAGTAAGATTAGTTCGTCAAATTAAGTCACTATGTATGAAAATAGTTTTAATGATTGTAGCAAATTAGTAGGCAAATCATTTCTCATACTCATAGGTTTTAAAATATATGGAAACTTTTCATTAAGGCTTAAAGACCCACGTTGCAGGAAAAGCAGCTTTTTTTGTTGCAGATTTTGTTGTGGTTTTTGAGAGGGGAATGAGTAAAAAGGAAACGTGTTTCTTTTATATTTTCCACTAGCTGGTACCCGCGACTTCGTCTGCGGTGATCGTAGAAGTGGGTATATACAGGCACGGATAAGGTTTTCGTACTGTGTATAAGGTATGGGATATGAAATGTAACTTTGTATCTTGTTGTTGCTGTAATTCTGAGAGCACATGAGTCTTTTGTGTTGGATGTAATTTGTATTTCAGCTGCTATACGGTGTTGTTATAGTGTCTTTGGGACAGAGTTATTTCAAGTGAATATACTTGGATATACAATATGGTATGATTTTTTATTTGCCACCAGTACATGTAAGTTTTGGGCACAGGATACTCTTGAGCAAGCAACATAAAGTCTGGCCCTGTGTATGACAGTGTAGTAACCAGTGGCGGATCCAGGGTTTGCGGGGCCCTGGGCAATTGACTTTGGCGGGGCCCTACGCGCAGCGCGTCGCAGCAAATTAGGCCCCACCCACTTTTATGTTGACTCCGCCCATTCTCATTCATTATTCATGTGATTCCACACAGTATAATCCTTCTACAGTCACCCGTAAATTATATGTCCCCCCTCCATCTCTCCCCATTTTCATATACACCCTTCATCTACCCCTAGTTTCATGTCCCCCCCTCTATCTCTGTCTGCAGTTTCATGCCATTCTCCCCCTTTATCTGCCCACAGTTTCATGTCCCCCCCCGTCTCTGCCCCAGTGTCATGCCGTTCTCCCCCCTTCATCTGCCCCAATGTCATGCCATTCTCCCCCCCTTCATCTGCCCCAGTGTCATGCCATTCTCCCCCCCTTCATCTGCCCCAGTGTCATGCCATTCTCCCCCCCTTCATCTGCCCCAGTGTCATGCCGTTCTCCCCCCTTCATCTGCCCCAGTGTCATGCCATTCTCCCCCCCTTCATCTGCCCCAGTGTCATTCCGTTCTCTCCCCCTTCATCTGCCCCAGTGTCATTCCGTTCTCTCCCCCTTCATCTGCCCCAGTGTCATGCTGTTCTCCCCCCTCAATCCACCCCAGTGTCATGCTATTCTCCCCCCTTCATCTGCCTCAGTGTCATGCCGTTCTCCCCCCCCTTCATTTGGCACAGTGTCATGCTGTTCCCCCCTCCCCTTCATTTGCCCCCCAGTTTCTTTGGGCCCCCTCCATCTCTGTCCCCAGTTTCATGCCGTTCTCTCCCCACCCCCTTCATCTTCCCCAGTGTCATGCCATTCCCCCCCATCCCCTTCATTTGCCCCCCAGTTTCATGGGCCCCCTTCATTATTTTCCACCTTAATATTTAATACAAAACAAACACTTACACTCACCTTCTATCACTCACCTTCCATCGTTCCCCCGACGCTCCTCTCTCTCACTCCAGTCACATACGCGATGCAGGAGCTGTGACCTCAGCTCCTGCTTAGCTGCGGCCCAGCTTGCGTGTGTAAGCGTGATGTGATGACGTCATCGCGCCTACACACGCAAGCCGGGCCGGAGCTTTAAAGCAGGAGCTGATCTCACAGCTCCTGCATCGCGTATGTATTCAGCTCATCAGCGGACGGACGCCGATGAGCTGAAATCCTGACAGGCAAGTGCCGGGGGGCCCCCAGAGGCTCTGTGGGCCCCGGCACTTGCCCGACTATGCCGAGGCTGACCGGGACCATTTTGTTAGGGCCGGGCCGCGGGGCCCTGCTAAGCTCGCCCGGCCCTGGATCCGCCCCTGGTAGTAACTCCATGTGCATTAATAGCAATTAACCCCATCATGTCCCTCACATTAACCCTTGTGTAAGAGTTACTGATATGTGAGAGACTTGGAGGTAATAATTAAGTATCTTCATTATTGAGGTCTTTTATTATTACCTCCATATGTCTCACATAGTAGTAACCTTTATATGAGGCACACAGGGGTTAATATGAGGGACATGATGGGGTTTATTCCTATTAATGTGAGGCACATGGAGTTACTAACATTAAACTAATAACCCCAAATGCCTGACATTAATGAGAACAGTAATCCTATGTACCTGTGTGTTTTTCAGTGTCACTTTGCTAGCAGCTTCCTCTTCTCCTCGGGGAATGTTAGCAGGATGCAGACCACTATAGCAGGCACAGACCTGAGTGATTAAGCTCCACCCCCTGGGTTTCCTGCACCCCTCTCAAAGGGGAGTGTCCTTATGCCTCAGCTCTAGCAGCCCACTGAAGAGACTCGGACTGCATTTAACTCTTGCAGGTCCTGTGCTGCTGGTGTGCCAGTGAAATATGGCAGGAGTGCCACTCTTGGCATGCTCACCTCTGCTGTAGAGGGTAATATGAATTTTGTGGCTTGCTATGGTCCAAAGTGTGTGAGATTGCAGAGATAGTGATGTGAGTTTGGGTTTTGTGCAGGTCCTAGGAAAAACGTATGTGCGCTATTGTGACGAAAAGTAGCCTATTGCGCAATGGGGTGTATTAACTATGTTTGTGGAAAATTTCAGCCAAATCGGTGGAGCGGGTTTTGCGTGATTGACTAACAAACATCCGAACATCGAAACCCACAAACATCCAAACTCACAAACTTTCACATTTATAATATTAATAGGATTTCTTTTGTAGTCACTGCTGTAATTGGCTCAAAAAAACAAAACAAAAAAAAACAGCAGAGAAATCTACAACATAAAAAAATAAATTTATATAACATAGGGCCTCAGTGCAAACTTTTTGACTTTTGGCAATATTGAATACAGATTTCAAGTGATGTTGAGTTTTATTTTAGTTCTCAATATATAGTACATTTTTGTGTTAACATTTTCAACTTAGTTTCTCGTGATAGTTCAGATTTATTCTTATTCTGTCCATTCTACATAATTTTAACTGAATCACTTTTAGATCGATTTTATGGGGGGGTTTTTTCAGTTGTTTTCTTTTAGAGCTATTGTGCTTTTGTTTTATATTGTATGATTTATAATAATCAGTTTTAATGCAATTACTTTTTTCAAAACATATTATTCCAGTTTTCTTTTGTCTGTCACAGTTTTTGATGGATTTATTAACTATCCTACTTATATTATTTGATGTATTGTACTAAGCATTATGGCTTTTGGTAATATAATATCATTTTATCATAGTATCTTGACCATGCAGCGTTCATTGATATATCTTCTGCATGTTTGTTTTTAATGGAATGTTTTATGATTTCTAACAAATAAGTTTATTATTGTGCTGTAGTTGCTTTGTTTCTGGCTAAAATAAGGTGAAGAGTTGATTCAATCTTCCCATACTTCACCCAGAATAGTCACCATTTGTGGTGGGTACACACTGTAGGTAGGAAAGTCTGGAGCAGAAACCTAATTGAAGCTTGTAACAAAGCCAAAAGTTGCCAACCGGAGAGTGGCCAAGATGCAGCAAACCACTGCTTGAGAAAAAGTTGTAATGAGAAGATTCACTGTGGGGTCAAAAATAAGTACCATGTGACAAACAAAGAAGGAACACAAGGGAAGAACACAAAGGCTCAAAAACATAATCTATAGGCAATGAACTAGAACTAAATTGTTTGGTGCAGGAACATATTGTGGTTCAGGATTTGCTTGATAGAAATTATGAGCAATGTTCGGAAATTAAGTCAGTTGACGGTATACCGGTACAACGAAAAAACCCTAATTTTTACCCCCTTAAATCGAGGGCCAATAGTTTCCTGTTGTTTCAGAATAAAATGGAAGAGGATTTAATTAAATTGGACAAAAAAATTAACAACTACAGTGGTAAAATCAGGTCTAATATTACTCAACAGGAAGATAGGGCAATTAAGGATCTTAAAAATAATAAAGATATTGTCATAAAAAAATCGGATAAGGGGGGGAAAATGGTAATATTAAAAAAGGATGAGTATATGGAAAGCTGTCAACGATTACTAAACGATACTAAAACATACAAAAAATTGAGTTATAATCCCACGGAAGAGTTTAGTAACATTTTAAAAACCCTTGTGGCAGAAGGGGTTGCTCTGGGGGTATTCGGGGAGGCGGAGGGGGAATACATGATTAACTTGACACCAACAGTTCCCATTTTATATGGGCTTCCTAAAATTCATAAAGGTGTTCTCCCTCCGCCTCTCCGTCCCATAATCTCAAGCAGAAATTCTTTAAATGAAAGGATTGGGGGTTGGTTAGATTCCATCTTACAACCGCTGGTCAAGAGAACCGCAGGATACATCAAGGACAGTCGCAAGGTCCTCAAGTGTTTCGGGGAATTTAAATGGGATGAGAATTGTTGTTGGATCACGAGCGATATATGCTCATTATACCCTAGCATTCCTCACCTCAAAGCATTAAATGCTCTTGCATACCATCTATATAGATATAGTACCCTTGTTCCAGCTGTTTGCGAGTACGTTATTTCTGTCACATCATACTTGTTAACACATAATTTCTTTCTTTTTGGGGGGGCATTTTATTTACAGATTTGCGGGGCACCAATGGGTGCCCCGTTTTCTCCGTCTTTGGAAAACTTGTTCCTCGCCCATTGGGAGGAAAGGTTCATCTTCTCTGACAATAATCCTTTTGTGTCTTCACTCCTCTGGTATGGGCGCTACATTGATGACCTACTCATTGTGTGGGTCGGAAATGTGGCGCCCATACCAGAGTTCATTAACTATTTGAATAGCAATGAACATGAACTCGTGTTCACGTTCACATATCAGAAGGTATCCATCGACTTCTTGGACATTACGTTGATTGGCGATGTGGAGGAGGGGAGGGTGCACACCTCACTATACCGCAAGCCAAGTGCAGGCAATAGTATCCTTAGAGGCAACAGTTGTCACCCACTGCACACTCTGAAAGGAGTACCTGTTGGAGAACTCACGAGAACTATTAGGGCGTGCAGTAGGGATGATGATTTTGATACCTTGGGCAATCTCACTTTGGCCAGACTCAAAGAACGTGGCTATCCTACCTGGATGTTACAGAGGGCAGAGGTGAAAGTGAAATCGAGAAATAGAGATGAGTTTTTCATGGATAAACAAACATCTGATATAACTGAGAATAAATTGGTGTTTAGCACGGCTTTTAGTCTACAGTTTAATGAGATCAAAAAGATGGTCAAAAGAAATTTGCCAATCCTTGAATTGGACCCAATCACCAGTAATCTACTGGAGAATGGGGTACAATTTGTTGAAAAAAGATGTCAGACATTGGGTAACATATTGTCCCCTAGCTATTTGCCTACAGAAACTTTAACAACTTATAAAAAACAAACAGGCTTTTTTAAGTGTGGCTCACCTAAATGTAAGGTTTGTGCTAAAGTCATTTCCTCACAAAAAATATACAGCAATGCCTCAGACTTCCACATGGAAATTAGGGAACATCTAGATTGCAATTCTATGTGTGTTATTTATTGTATACGGTGTGTCCTGTGTGGTTTAGATTACATAGGGTGCACAAGTAGGAAATTAAGCACTAGGATTAAGGAACATGTTAGGGATAGTTGTAGAAAGGGGGTGGAATATATGTCTGGTGCTTCTAGGCATTTTCTGGAGGAACACGAGGGTAGCACCATTATGATGCGATTCATCGGATTAGAAAAAGTACATCAATCTGTTATGGGTGGCAATCTAAAAGATGTTCTGTTAAAAAGAGAAGCTTACTACATATTGAAATTTAATTGTAGATTTCCATCAGGTCTAAATATTAGAACGGACCTCACATACATTTATTGAGTATTGGGCACTGTTCAGACAGAGGCATCATGTCTCTATACATGTGTATTCTCTAAATGTTAATCCAAGCATACTAATGGACATTCCATCATTTTATACCATCATATCTCGGTGGTGATTTGCCACTGGTATGAAGGAATATATATGTCCTTCTATTTTGAACATAGGTTCATTTCTTTTTCTCCTCTTTTCTCATAGAGGATATGTGCCTACTACCCATTGGTCTATTTGTACCACGTGACCATGTATCAACAGAACAGCGGGTAGTGGTTTAAACTTGGTGAATGAAAGGTATGACTCCACCTTGTAGGTGTATCCCTAAGACCATTAGTGTTCCCTAGTCCTTGTGATCAGCGTAGCTACGTAACCCTATCATGAGGGACGCATATGCTTATGTTTTTGTTTAGCCTTGCCGGACTGGTGATTGTCTAGCTGTGCAATCTTGAGACAACCCGAAGTAAGTAACATCTTTTAGCTTTATGACATGTGGATGTTACGTTTCTTTTGTAGAGTTAAGCAGGGGCTATATGATATATCTTTATATGTAAAACCATGGGATACAACAAGGTTGGAGATATTGGAAATGATGCAATTTAAGATACAATGGATATTATCAATGTGTTTTTGATCTTAATGCCGGGTCTATGGTACATTTGCTATTAATCTATATTATGTTATGCTTTTTATCTTTATGGTATTACATGAAGAGATAGACAATATATTATATCTATTGCAGACTGGTATGTAGGTGGCTGGTAACCAAGCGGTTAAATTTGATTAGACTGGTGTATTGCCTCTCTCTGGGATATGCTGTGAGGGGGAATCCAGGTGGACCAATTACTGCAGACATGTATATAAGGAAGTAAATGTTATGTGTTTTTTATGCCATGACTAAGGGGTAGAGTACCTCGAAACGTGTCGGCGTTTTTTTTACTTGTTGTTTGTTATTTTTTCTTCTGTTATATCATGTACATTATTATGGATTTTTAAGAAGATTTATTAAAAGTTGAATTTTAATTGGACCAAAGTATTGCGGACCTCAACAATTTGTTACCTTCAAATGAACTAGAACCATTATTAAATATGTCGCAGAGACTGACATCATCAGGGGACATTGCTTACTAAGGCATGGAATTTGTGTTCATTAACAGAAGATCAGCAATGGCTCAGGGAGATGTGTAACAGTAGTTAAAGTGTAAGGGTCAGTTCACTATTGTGTAGGGAGGGGTATTTAATGAAAATTCTTATAATATATTTTATTTTTGTCAGGAATACAAATACAAAATTTAGAGCAGCACTCTGTAAACAGCACCAAGATTTTATTATTTATTTATTTATTCTGCTTACTTATATCGCTTATCATATTCTGCAGCGCTCTACAGACATTTTCAGTGTCCCTTGTAGGCCTTACAATGTACATTCCCTTTCAGTATGTCTTTGGTGTGTGGGAGGAAACCTGAGTACCCAGTGAAATCTCACGCAATTACAGTGAGAACATGTCAAGGACAAGGCCTTGGTGGTCACCGGTCCAGTAACTGTGGGTGACTATGGCTGGCCAAATTCAAAGACTAAGTGCTAGCACTGAAGAACTCACAACACAAAAAGTGTTGGTACAAGCTCCTCTCTTAGCCACAGCAGTGCACAAAGAGGACTTTATTGAGCATGTGCAGGTTTTTATATCCAGTTTCAGGAAGTAAACAACAGGAAGTTCTATCATGAGTCTGATTGGTTGGTCGGGGTATCCGCCTCCTGTGACATCAGCTCCAGGGTACTACTTCTGAGACACCCTGTGGAGTCTCCTGTTCCAAGTGGTGACGCCTACACCCGAGTGCAGCAACCAAGCATAGGCGCCATCTTGTTATGTAATATGATATTCAGTTTCAAACATAAACTGCATTTACATAGTTACGTAGTTACATAGTAGATGAGGTTGGATAAAGACATTAGTCCATCAAGTCCAACCTATAACCCTACAATCCCTACAGTGTTGATCCAGGGGAAGGCAAAAAAAACCCATGAGGCTCATGCAAATTGCCCTATTTAGTTTTAAGGATAACAATGTTTTTTTTGATTCATATATTTACAATCTTAGCAAACATACAAACTCTTTGTATATGTTGTCCTTGGCAGGATTCAAACCTAGGACTCCAGCGCTGCAAGGCTAACCACTGACCTACTGTGTTGCCCTATATAAATAGAGCTGAATATGTGAATATTGCTGCTATTTATTATGTACACACAAATATATATACTGCTATTAATAGTATCAGCTACCCCCAGAGAGACTGTCATCAGAAAAAAAAAAACACTGATTCAGACTACTTAGCCTCTTAGATTACGTGTCCCCATTATGCATTTATTTATTGAGTTGTATTGGCAAATTGGCAAAGTGAGTGATGAATGAAGTCTTCCCTAGAACAAAAACCAGCACACAACATATCAGTGGCAGAAGAAGAAAAAAATTCAATAAAATAGTAAATAAAGTAAATAATTGAAATAAAGTAAATTGAAATGAGAGGAGACACACCAGGGGTTTGTCAAAGACGATAGACAGCAAAGTGTTTTTTTTCTTTCACAGAAACAAAAATATACAGATTTCAATGTATTTTTTGTACTGATTTCAATTATGTTTTCTGATTTTTTTCCATCAGGCAGGGTTTTTTGTGGCAGGCATTTAAACTTTAATGGAAATATTAATATTAACATAATACATACTAAATCAAGATTATTTAAAGCACAGCTTATCTAAAATTTATTTCATGATTTAGGGTGCTTTGACACGATGTAACGTGTAGCGTGATCTGGCACGTATACGGCGTGTCAGAGTTTGAGCGCTCAAAATGCTCCCATTCATTTCAATGGGAGTTAGGAGCGTATACGCCGCATTATTCTGCGCCCGTGATTTTGCGGCCGCAAAATTACAGGCGCAAAATAACGGGACGTATACGCTTGTAACTCCCATTGAAGTCAATGAAATCTTTTTGAGCGCTCAAACTCTGACACGCCGTATACGTGCCAGATCACGCTACACGTTACATCGTGTGAACGCACCCTTAAAGGAATATTATGTGTTCGGGAAGTCTCTCTTTGTAGCCCAACAATAGTCAGCCGGCATGGTGATACTCCACTTGCCTTGGTACTTTCGTTCCAATGTAGAAATCTGCTGATAAAAACTATCCCCATGCTTGTCACTGACAGCACCAAGATTTTCTGGGAAGAAGTCCAGGGGGGAGTTCAAGAAATGAAGTTTTAAGGACATGCTGCCTCCCATAGCTTGGTATGATTTCACAAGATCACGCTCTATATCACTGTAGTTTGCTGCTTTATAATTTCCAAGAAAAGAAGAGGAGACATTTTTGAAGGACAGCCAGGCTGCTTTTTGCAATGGATTTAAAAGTTTCTGAAATTGTTTGTTGCCTATGACCGATCTTATTTGTGGCCCTATAGAAATGCCTTCTTTGAGTTTCGCATCACTAACTTTTGGAAATTTTGATTTCGAATGCATAAATGCAGCAGAAGTTTTATCAATTGCTTTTACAAAATGTTTCATCAATCCAAGCTTAATATGCAGTGGTGGTAGATATACATTCGTAGGATTCACTAAAGGTCCATTTGACACATTTTTTGTCCAGGAACAAGAGATTCGCATTTACACCATTCCTTCCTAACAAAATGAGATTTCTATCTCTGCTATCCAATTCACATAAGAAACAGCAGAATTTTGTGTATCCAAGTTGCAACCCAACCCAATAAAGAAAAGACCTTCAAATCCCCACAGACATTCCAGTTATATTTTTCATACTGGATTTTATCTAACAAAAGTTTCATACTTTCATATGTCTCTTCATATCAGCAGCATATGCAACAGGTATCGATGGTAAGGAAATGCCATTATGCAAAAGAATAGCCTTTAAACTAACTTTTGAATTCATGACAAAAAAACTGAGCCAGATGGAAGAATTCTGACAAAATATTCGATTTCAGGATTTGAAATACTACTAGAATTGCTATTTAATGTTTTTGTGAAAAAAAAAAACATATTGGCCATTGTCATCTGCTTTGCCCACTTAGCTTTTTATAACTACTATGCTTGTGATGTACCTCTCTTGTCCCCAAAAGTTTCCTAGGTTAGAAGTCTACTCAGGGCTTGAATATGTGATGAACCCCTAGTAACAATGACTTTTGTTTGAATAAGATGTTGAGGCGTGCCGAACTACACCAATATGTATTCAAAATAGGGCACCGAGACTTAAATTGGAAAAGAGAAGCTGCCTTTTTCCTCTTACAAATGTTGCTATCAAAGTTCACAATACAAAGCACTTGGATTCAGCTTTGTGTCACTTCTTTTCGTTATGTGAAAATTGGAGAGGAGATGTGGTGTGGCGAGACTTTCCAGACTCTTTCCAATCCTCTCATTTAAATTCTAGCATTTAAAGCACATAATACTTTATACTAGAGACACTTCAATCAAACTTATACTGACAAATATCTTGTGCATCTGCTAGCACACTGATTGATATCCCTCTTGCTGGTTGCAAAGTGTATGATAAACCCATGAATTGTTTCCTCTTGGCAAGACAAACTCTGTCAGTCGCTACAAATTCCTCATTATGTCGTGCAAGATTAAACTCTGCTTGCAAAACATCCCCACTTTTCAGTTACTTATTTCTTGATACATATGACAGGGAATATCATTATGCATATGTACTTTATAGAAAGTATCATTATTCATCTGAGACATAATAGTAAGTTCTCCATCGCACTAGACTGTTGGCAAGAATGGTTGAACAGTTGTCTGGCCACCTGCCATAAGAAATAAGTTAATCTTGCTCAAATATTTATTACTCAAATGTTTATCAAGCTTTTTACAGAAAGAACATAACACATTGTGATGGCTTCATATTATCAAGTAAAGGTAACTAGCCTTGCAACATAAAATCATGGGTTTTAGGATGATATTGTATTATGTATATGGCTTTTTATGCATATGTATCCTCAACAGTTGCTATCATTGTCTTATACAATATGCTGCATATTACCACCAAGGCTTTCAACTGTTTGGAGAATTGTAATATTCAATAAGTAAAGAATTGTACATGGATACATTTAACCCACTTGTACAGATAATCTACTATCATCTTAAATTGTGCTGCAAAACATTTGACTAAACAATTGCGTAAAAGGGTTCGCTATACTTAGCAGATTCAGTCGGAGAACATGCAAGAGGCCATAAATTACAACAGCCACTTTACCTCTGTCATTTCATACATCTTATTGTAATGCAAATTCTATGAATAACATGAAACGTTTCTAACCTACATTTGTTTTGCTGTAGTAGAATGAAGTGGAAGTGGGCATACATGTTCTTTCCATGGGGGATTGAGATAAAACAGGTTAAAGGGGCTGCCTGCTCCCTCAAAAAAAAAAAAATAAAAATCACAACACAAGGTTCTTTTATCTCAAATCCATATTTCAAGTTAAAATAACTTTTATAAACCCAACTGAATATTCAACACACAGGGGCAGATTTACTTAAACAGTATATACTTAAAGGGATTCTACCATTAAAACCTCTTTTTTGTGGATAAGACGTCGGAATAGCCTTTAGAAAGGCTATTCGTCTCTTACCTTTAGATGTGATCTCCGCCGCGCCGTTCCTTAGAAATACTGGTTTTTACCGGTATGCAAATTAGTTTTCTGGCAGCAATGGGGGCGGGCCCCAGCGCTGAAAATGCGATGGGGGCGTCCCCACTGCAGCTCGAGAACACGATCCTGCGACGCCTCTATCTTCAGCTGGATCCTCCCCTTCTCTGTTGTCTTCTTCCTGCGTCACCTCCGACGCCTGCACAGTTGGCTCTGCCAGTGAGACACCAGCAGAGCCGAGTGCGAATGCCGGCCATCAGCCATATTTGGGAGGCCGCTCCTGCACTGAACTACAAGAGCAACAGCGGCCTCCCAAAAATGGCCGCCATGCGCAGTCGGCTCTACTAGTGTCTCATTGGCAGAGCGAACTGCGCAGGCATTGGAGATGATGCAGGAGGAAGACAACAGAGAAGGGGAGGACTCAGCCGAAGATAGAGGCGTCGGAGGATCGTGTTCTCGAGCAGCAGTGGGGCCCGCCCCCATCGCTGCCAGAGAACTAATTTGCATACCGGTAAAAAGCGGTATTTCTAAGGAACGGCGCGGCGGAGATCACATCTAGAGGTAAGAGACGAATAGCCTTTCTAAAGGCTATTCTGATGTCTTATCCACAAAAAAAGAGGTTTTAATGGTAGAATCCCTTTAAGTAGTCAAAATATGCACCAACTTTATCACAGAGGTTCATGATGTCTAATTTTACACCAACTACTGGCTGACTTTGGCTTTTTAAAGCAAGGTACCAAAATTATCCCTGTATGGGAGCAGATGCCACAGCAACATAGTGTTAAAGGTAGAGGAGTGACAATTACAGAATTTCAAGAAAAGTTTGTGTCACACTATCAGTATGTCTAGGCTTTCAGATGAAAAAGATGAAATATCTTCTGAAATGGAGAGAATTCTATGATCATGAAAACAGCACTTGGGAGCCAGAAGAGAGCCTGGATTGTCTTGCCAGTTATCCTTTTATGGGAGTAAATGCCAGAGCACCATAGTGTTGGCAGAGTGAATTGTTTTTAAAACTAAATTTATTCAACTCGCAATGTAAAATCAATGTGTACATCAAAGAGAATCCATGAAGGAATATAACAAGAAATACAGATGGACAATCTGTAAAAGTAATACAAAATATAATGTGGTGGGTAACTCAGAGCATATGTTAAGGTGACTTGTTCCTGCTAAAGGCAATGGGGTACATTCAAGTCTTAACGATTACAGTAACGATGAGCAATTATAATTGGTGGAACTGATACATTATGTGTATTAATAATGTGGAACTGATACATTGATACTGATACATTGTATATAACAATAAAAATAAACAAAGTGTGTTAAGCTAAGATTTTCAAAGATCTGCTCATTGGATACTCCAAAGTAGAGCTTGACCCTCAACAGCCTAGGGAGGGGATGAATAAATGGGAAATCCCACCAAGCATCGCATACTTTGGAAAACAGAGGTGTAACTAAAGTCTTGTGGGCCCGGGTGCAAACTTTTGTCCTGGGCCCCCTATCTCCTTCCTAGAGCGAATTCTTAATAGTGGTGGTTACGGGTGCTGAAGCGATATCTCAGATACTGGAAAGAGATACAGCTTTAGTACCCACAACTGCAGTTACCAAGAATATGGTGAGTGAGCAGCACAGCACCCGGCATGTAAACAATGCTGGGACAGATTACATGCTCCTCAGTGGACCCCACACAGTATTATGTGCTCCATAGTGGGCCCCAAACAGTATTATGTGCTCCACAGTGGCCCACAAAGAGTATTACATGCACCATAGTGACCTCAAACAGTATTACAAGCACACAATATTATACACTCACAGTGGACCCCACAGAGTATTATATGCTAGCAGTGCCCACCCTCCACCAGAGCCTGAACTGCCATCCCCCTTTTGCTCACACACAGCCTACACCCCCATATACCCCTATTGCCCACACACAGCATGCCCCCATATTCCCCCCTCTTGCTCACACACAACCTACACCCCATTTCCCCCTCTTTCTCACACATGTTCATTGTGCAATTTCAAAAAGGACCTGGGTGTCTTTCTTGAACTGAAAATATTATGGGTTATAGCTTTTAGAGTTTGGTGAATACAAGTTGATCCAAGGTTTTATACTGATTGTTGGATTTGGATTCAGGAAGGAATCATGGATGGACTTGATGGACTTGTGTTTTCATCCAACCTCATCTGCGATGTAACTATGTACTATAGAAAATCCATAAACAAAATAAAGAGCTGCTGAAAGATGTAAATTTGTTTCTATGATGGAGACAGGAGCTTTAAAAGATCTATCGTGGTGTCGAAAAGAGCAGATAATCCAGGAAAAATAAAGAAAAGTACAGCATGTGTAGCACTGCACTATAATGTGCAGAGGCTCCAGGGGTGAACCTTGTCTATTTGACTCTGTTACAATTATATCTATGGGGAAACTGCCGGCATTTCCATAGATATAAATGACATGCTGCAATTTCCAAAACCATGCCAGTTTTGGAAATCGTGGCCTGTCCGTGACATAGTTTTTACCGCAAAGTGGGCATGGGATTAGCAAGATTCTCATCTACTTTGCAGTTACTGTGAAACGCCGCATTTTTTTCCCGGGGTGTTTTCACGATTGGCAAATCATGATATTTCCAACCAGTGGGGCCCCAGCCTTAAGGGGTTTTCCCCATCTCCCTGTTTCAGCAGCTTTGCCTGTTGTCTCTTCTTCTGACTTCCTGTATTCTTCATCAAACAGTTAATGCTGCCTCCCCCCAGTTTGCTGAACAGGACACTATGAAGTATATGGACTTTACCTTTACTGTGAGAGATTATTTATTATGATTAATAGAAATATAATATAAATGCATATCAAATAATATGCACAGTAAATGTATAATACATTACACAAGTTTGTATAGAACACTTACCATGCTTCTAGAGAACAGGCTTCGTGTTATCTATGTGTTACCATAGAGAGATAACAGACAGGGCTTTATGAACAACTGCAATTACCTGAACTGAACACCAATAGCACTCAGCCCCTCCCCCCCCATAGAGAACAGTGACTGATGTAATTGTCCTGTCTAGTCATGTCTTTGCTGCATTTCTTTTTGCCTTCTTTTCTTTTTGCCTATTAAATATATAGAGAAAACACTTGCAATTCCTCATCTAGAATTAACAAGATGCCTTTTTCAAAATGTAGCTTCTCTGTAGCCCTTTTTTTTCTGCAGTTTTTGGATGAACTTAACCAAAATTTACACTTTGTTAGAATGGTAAATCTCAGTGTTTTTTCTGTAGAAACAAAAAATGGTGTGTTTTCGCAATATTGGGTCTTAGCCTAAGGCCAGGTTCACACGGAGTATTCTGGCTCGTCATTTGGTACATAGATGCCGCGGGAGGATTTGCGGGCCGTATACGCTCCCATTGTTTTCAATGGGAGCCGGTACCGTACACGCGGTGCTATTTTACGGCCGCCGCAAAATCACGGCTGTAAAATAGCGCCATGATGTAATTAGGATGTCAGTGCCTCAAGTGTGCACACCAATAGAGGGCGCTCACTGAGAATGTGCAAGTCTAACTTCCATGATGTAATTAGGAAGACAGAGTCTCAGTCAATCACACCTATAGAGGGCGCTCCCTTTAACATCATGCTGACCTTCTCAGAGGCCTTTGTTTGCAATGATGTTGGGATTATACCAGATACAGTCTTCCCCTGCAAGGACAGCCGTTTTGAGGTATTTGCATCTCATCAGCTTGGCGTAGGGAAAATGTGAGCATTTCCACAGGTAAAATTTACATGCTGCATTTCTCAAGAACTTTTCTTGTGTGGATGGGATTAAACATAAACAGTCACTTTGCTGGTACCATAAAACAGCATTTTCTTCCTCTGTGTTACTCATCCATCTAACCCCAGAGTTGCTGCTCTTGTCCTCCTTCCATGACTGCTGACCTCAGTCATCCCTTGCCGTGTATTGCGGAGGACAGTGATTGGCTGGTAGGCTATATCACCAATATAGTAAAGACCATAGCGGTGTGGAGGATTGATATTTTGTAATATCAGTAACCCGACCTAGATGGATTTTAAAAGGATGAATATTTTACCTGAAGAGAGAAATCCTTACAGCAGTTATAGACTTTTACTAATGAACCCTCTCTTGCTACATATTAAAATTCTCCAGTGTGTTCTTCAGACGCAGGACCCTGTCATTTTACTAATATACCCTGTTCTACCAAAGCAGCAGTTTGTAGTCTGTTACTAGGAAACCACTGAGTACATTTTAATTGTCATGCGGGAATTCTCTGCAATAGTAACATTTTCCATTAAGCAGCATTAATCCTTGATAGTGACCTAATAATTTTAATAAACAGGGTAAATGGGCAGAATTAACATTTCATTCACTTTTCATATAAGCATGATTAATGTATGCAATTATTTAGAATACAGCAGTATACCAGCTTACACTTCTCAATACAATGCCAATTTTAACATACCACTCTGCACGTTCTATTACTTTAGCCTAAATACTATAATAAGTATATTAAGTGTATATTATATGTGTTGCATTTTTACCAATTGTTCAATATAACCGATTTGTCAAATTACTAAATTTTAGCTGAAGCAGAGTGATACGTGAATGGTTCGCATTACTTTTCTGACATCAGACACTGGGCAGACAGCACAAAGTAACAGCGGACTTTCTGAATCCCAGTTCTTGTTTTGTCCACTGGGTGTCGCACCGCAGCCCTCTTTATTCCAATTCTGGGAGGGAGCAAAAAGTTGTAAAAACTTTTTATGACAAGTTTTAGTTCAGCTCCTGAATTCAATTTCATAAAGTTGATATATATGGTGGGAGACGATCAATGACTAAAGGTAAGACTCACAAATATAGACAAATCTAGGGTTGTATCCATTTGGCTTACAAAGGTAACAATCTCATCTGATCCCCTTCGCTAGGTAGGTAGTAACACAGTGTTATATCTGGCATATTATAAGTGGGGTGCCTGCTACAGTTTCCTTTATCATGTGCAAAGTCTTCAAAGATCCTGGAGCCAAACATCTACTGGTTTCCATGTAGCGGTTTTGTATACCCCTTACCCCCTAATACCATGACAGATTCCATCTCTATTTGATCCATAGTACAATGGACGCTATCATCGCTGAAGTAGTGAATGCAATTGAAAGAGTAAATGATATATATAAATATATGTTGTGAAAACACAGAATTTTACAGTAACTGCAAAGTTGATAGAATTATGCTAATCCCATCCACACATTTCAGAGAAAAATCCACAGCGGAAAATCTGCAGATGTCAATTATACATGTGGAAACACAGGTATTTTCCATATAGGTGTAATGGGGGCAGAAAGTCTATGGATGAGAATTCAATAAAAAAAATGCTGCAAAAAAAAAAAGTGATGCGTTTCGGCCATTTTTTTTTTTTTCTGCATTTCGTTACGTTGGGTCTTAGACCTAGTGTTACTAAGCACTCCATGATCCCTTTTGGTACTATCCATGGGCTATGAAAGTTGATAGATGGTGAGTAGAGATGAGCGAACAGTGTTCTATCGAACACATGTTCGATCGGATATCAGGGTGTTCGCCATGTTCGAATCGAATCGAACACCGCGTGGTAAAGTGCGCCAAAATTCGATTCCCCTCCCACCTTCCCTGGCGCCTTTTTTGCACCAATAACAGCGCAGGGGAGGTGGGACAGGAACTACGACACCGGGGGCATTGAAAAAAATTGGAAAAAGTCATTGGCTGCCGAAATCAGGTGACCTCCATTTTAGACGAATAGTGGATTTCAAATCCGGGTCATATGAGAATGTGAACTTTGTGACTATGAGACAGGGATAGCTGTACAGGCAGGGATAGCTAGGGATAACCTTTATTTAGGGGGGAATGTTATTAAAAATAACTTTTTGGGGCTCTATCGGGTGTGTAATTGTGATTTTTGTGAGATAAACTTTTTCCCATAGGGATGCATTGGCCAGCGCTGATTGGCCGAATTCCGTACTCTGGCCAATCAGTGCTGGCCAATGCATTCTATTAGCTTGATGAAGCAGAGTGTGCACAAGGGTTCAAGCGCACCCTCGGCTCTGATGTAGCAGGGCCGAGGCTGCACAAGGGTTCAAGCGCACCCTCGGCTCTGATGTAGGAGAGCCGAGGGTGCACTTGAACCCTTGTGCACCCTCGGCTCTGCTACATCAGAGCCGAGGGTGCGCTTGAACCCTTGTGCACACTCTGCTTCATCAAGCTAATAGAATGCATTGGCCAGCGCTGATTGGCCAATGCATTCTATTAGCCCGATGAAGTAGAGCTGAATGTGTGTGCTAAGCACACACATTCAGCTCTACTTCATCGGGCTAATAGAATGCATTGGCCAGCGCTGATTGGCCAGAGTACGGAATTCGGCCAATCAGCGCTGGCTCTGCTGGAGGAGGCGGAGTCTAAGATCGCTCCACACCAGTCTCCATTCAGGTCCGACCTTAGACTCCGCCTCCTCCAGCAGAGCCAGCGCTGATTGGCCGAATTCCGTACTCTGGCCAATCAGCACTGGCTAATGCATTGTATTGGCGTGATGAAGCAGTGCTGAATGTGTGTGCTTAGCACACACATTCAGCTCTACTTCATCGGGCTAATAGAATGCATTGGCCAATCAGCGCTGGCCTATGCATTCTATTAGCGTGAACTGAGTTTGCACAGGGGTTCTAGTGCACCCTCGGCTCTGCTACATCAGATTGCTACATCTGATGTAGCAGTGCCGAGTGTGCATCAGATGTGTAGTTGAGCAAAACTGACTCAGCACTGCTAAGTCTCTGCATTCGCATAGGAATGCATTGGCCAGCCTTCGGCCAATCAGCGCTGGCTCTGCCGGAGGAGGCGGAGTCTAAGGTCGGACCTGAATGGAGACTGGTGTGGAGCGATCTTAGACTCCGCCTCCTCCAGCAGAGCCAGCGCTGATTGGTCGAGTTCCGTACTCTGGCCAATCAGCACTGGCCAATGCATTTCTATGGGGAAAAGTTAGCTTGCGAAAATCGCAAACTGACAGGGATTTCCATGAAATAAAGTGACTTTTATGCCCCCAGACATGCTTCCCCTGCTGTCCCAGTGTCATTCCAGGGTGTTGGTATCATTTCCTGGGGTGTCATAGTGGACTTGGTGACCCTCCAGACACGAATTTGGGTTTCCCCCTTAACGAGTTTATGTTCCCCATAGACTATAATGGGGTTCGAAACCCATTCGAACACTCGAACAGTGAGCGGCTGTTCGAATCGAATTTCGAACCTCGAACATTTTAGTGTTCGCTCATCTCTAATGGTGAGAGCTTAGATGTATATTAATAAAACACGTCACAGTCCTAACAAATGTATAAGCACCAGCCCTGGTTACAGGTTCTTGCTAATGTCTGTTTAAATAAACCAAGATTAAGGTAACTTTTTTGTCCTTTAAAATTTTTACGAGAACATTTACAGACTGTTCTGCCAGTATACAACTACAGCAATACAAGACATGAATTCATTAGTTTTTTTAAGAAAGATGCACAAAAGAGGGATCTCCATACACTGAAGACATAAAACACAACAGCTTTCAGCAAGTTATTGGAAATAACATGGATATGTTAAATAAATTATGAATATGCCCCCAGGGATTCTGTTATGAAAACTAGTTTCTGGTTGCCATAAATCGTGCTGCAGTGATGGAAATAGATCCATTTATATACCTTTTAGCAATTTGTTGGTCAATGAGTTAGTGCTGGGATCAGGTATTGTAAAAGCTTTGTATATATTCATGTATAAATATGTACTATGGCTGGTAAAGTACTGGAGGTTATGTATTTCACACCTGGCTGGGTAAGGGGGTTCTTCAATTTAAATAAAAATTAACAGGCAATGACTATAAATAATGAAAGAAGCCATACTTACCTGTCAGGCTAGGCGAAGCCTGCCTGGAGCCAGTAGAGGTAAGTAAATAGGGCTCGTTACTGGCTGGAGTTATTTCAGCCAGTAACAGCCTATTAAAAAAACCCAAAAACCTGCAGCAGTAGCTCCTAATGTCCCAGGCCCTGCAGCAGCCGCTACCTCTGCTACCCCGGTAGTTAACACCCCTGCTTCTAGGGTGTCTTTATAAAGCTGCAGCGGGGAGATCACTGATCTCAGCAATATACAGCAATAGATAACAAAGGCCAGGGATTGGCTCCACTTCTCCGTTGCAGCCACCTAAAAGATTCCAATGGTGGATGATACATAAGAATCGCTTCTTTTAGTATTTTTAAAGGGATTCTCTCATTAAAAAACACATTTTAAACGAATAGCACATAGGGATAGCCTTTATAAAGGCTATTCCTATCTTACCTTTATCTTGAAGGTCTGAGCCTCTATTTTTGAATTTCTCTTGTTTTTTTTCTCTATGCTAATTGTGCTCAGACAGGACACAGGGGACATTTGCCCTGTGTTCTCAGCACATCGTTGTCAACCATCCAGCGCTGCCTTTCTTCTGCTTCCATTCTCCTCCTCTTCTAACAGGAGACCACCACAAATGGCCAATGGAACAGCTGACTATGCATGTCTATCGACCATTTTGTAGTGGTAGGCATTAACCGTTAAGATCTAGGATTAGCTAATACAATGAGCCAATGGGACACACAGCTGATGGTTGGTAAATATTGCCCTGGGTATGCCTTAGTACATATTCCATTACAATCATCTCTTTCCAGTTATAATAATACTGTAATAACAGTGTAATATACACTTTACTGCTTTACCAACCCGGACTGTCTGAAAACATGCAAACAAAAGTAATATACTGTATATTATTCACCTACTATTATCTACCTGTATATACATTATTTGGAGATGTTTCGACAAGGGCACTAAGAATAGACCCGACTATTTCTCAGCTAATGAATCTCAGTCCATATGTTTCACGCAACAAGTACAGCTCATACTCAGATGCTTACAAAACCTTCAGGAAAACATTTCTATGAGTCACCACTTGGAAGCCACTTAGTAGCTCAGTGGATGGTATCTGAGATATGTGTGATCATCTTGCAGCTTATTAAAATGCACTTACCATACACTGCATTAAAAGGTTGATCTAAATGTAGAAAAGCAACATGCAAATTACTTATTGAAAATATTTCAGAGACAAACAGTATCTATCTATCTATCTATCTATCTATCTATCTATCTATCTATCGATCATCTATCTATCTATCTATCTATCTATCTATTTCTTTATCTAATACAGAGACTAAAGCAGCACTCTGAAAACTACACAAAGATCTATAAAAAGAGAAATGCAAATGCATTGCTTAAGTTTAAATAGAAAACATGGCAATACAGTGAACTCAATAGACACTTACCCAAATGTACATAGTATACATGGATGCTAAGCATGCTAAGCATATGGATACAGTGTTCCAAAAAGACAACTAGGCATGTCAATACCAGTGTGTAAAAGTCAATTGGATTGGAGTGCCTCAATGTAGCGAATGTCTGTGCTTGCGCAAACAGCTATGAAGATGTGTGCAACATAGCCATCACTGGTTAATGTTCTTAAATCAAAATGCGCATCTGCGGACATATGCAACCACATAGAAGAAGAACGAACAGCCATACAAAAAGCTGGATAATAGACGTCGCTCGTTGTGAGTATCTATCTATCTATCTATCTATCTATCTATCTATTTATTTATCTATATATCTGCATAGCTATAGATAGTGTGTGTATATTCAACATATATACACTCATTGAAAAAAAAACTAACAAACCAAGAAGAACTCTATTGGGAGGCTTTTTTGGAGGCTGATTTTGAGGCAGATTCAGCGTCAAAATCAGCATCAAAAACTCTGTGTGCACTGACCCTTACCTCACCTTCCAGGGGTCATATCTTTTGGATATTTAGACAGATTTCAAAAATATAAAATCGAGGAGGGGAGTGGATGATGTCTGTATTTTAGTATTTTGTCTTTGGTGACAGATCCTCTTCATCCTCTTCATCCTCTTCTGCAATTGGTTAAACTGTTGCAGTGTGATTTCTTATCGCAGGACAACAATAAACAATAAAAATCAAAGCATTTTTCATTAACTTTTCATTGGTTTTTGTTGTCTTCTGTGATACCATATCATACCGTAGCAGTTTAACCAATTGCAGAAATTCAGGTTCACTTTGCTACATCTGTAAATTCTGAACTTGTTGTAGACTAAAGCACTAACTCCTTATGCAGACTCTTGACCCTGAATCAAAGGAATTCAGAGGCAAAATTCAACCTTAAGGTTAGAGCCCCACATTGCAGATTTCACTGCAGTTTTTTGATCTAAAGCCAAGAATGGCTACAAATGGAATGTGAACAATATAGGAAGTTGTTATACCTCTACCAAATACTCAATCCATTACTGGCTTTGGCTCAAAAAATTGCAGCAAAATCTGCAACAAAAAAGCTGCATTTCCGCAATGTGGGTCCTCAGCTTAAATTGGGGTTTTTGTTTGTTCATATCAACCTAATATTCTAGAAAGAAGAGGTTGTATTATGTGTAGTGTCAGGGTCTGGGGTTGCTAGGTGGGGTGACAGACACACAAGTCGAGTTTCTTTAGTCCAAAACAATTGTAGAGTTTTATTTTCACTCAAAAAAAGGTAGTGCAGCAACAAGGAACCAATACAAAAATAAATACCTGCCCAGCTAGGCTCTAACTAAACATAGAATAGGTTACCTCACCTAGAATAACAGAAATCCAAAAAACAGTTGAATCACTCAGGACACAGCTCTAAAAATATGACCTCTCTGTAAGCTCTCCAGCCAAGCTCTGCCAAAATGTTGCTGCTGGAGCTGGCTTCTTAAGCCTCCTTGACAAGGAGACTCTCTGTAGCTGAGTCGCTGCCGGAACATCCCTAAAGTGTGGACTGGAGGCGAGGTGGAATGACAGGTACCACTACCAACCTACCTGTCATTCCTAAAAATCCAGCCCAGTACTGAGCATTTACCAAAATGCTCAGCAGATGAAAGTTGTCTGCTGAGAACAAACATTCCTGGAGTTTTCTCATCTCATCAATCTGAGTAGTCTGGATGAGATGTACACCCCCTCCATTACCTGACCAGCCATTGGCTTACAGTAGTATACCTCCTTACATATAGTTTTCAATGAAGCATGATACCATATGAAATCTGAGGCATCCAGAAGTACAGTAGAGGAACCACGACCAACTAAAGGATTCCTGTGCATGTCAATCACAGCCATAATGGAAAGGTTTACATCAAGATTAGCTCTTGAAGTGTCAAATAAATGAATGTTTAGTGTAAAGAAAGATATGAAATGGGTGTATTTTTGTAGAGTTCAGTTGTATTTTTGTGTTTACATGGCTAGACCTCTATACTCGCAGTACAAGATAAAATTAATACATGGTTTTGGTCTTGACTAAGGCATTTTAAACCAACCAATTAATTAGAATTAATTTGAAGGATAAACAACATTTTACAAAAATAATTAATAAAATAGAAATTAATTAAAACCAATAAATAACATTTTCCATTTCCCCACCACCTTGTATGCAGCCTTATATTGTTATCATTCCTTCCTATTTTAAATTGTCCCTGTACACATATGGCTTGTGTTTGTACCGTGTGTAATTTGTATAAGCCACTTCTGCCTGCAGATGCTGATACATCCATATCTCTCGCTTGCAGTATTAAACATGTATGCATTAATTTTGTTTGGTACTTGATCATTTATTATGATTACTATTTTTTATAGCTAGCTTTTGGCAAAGTACTTTAAGCAAATTGAAAATCAATAGTAGAAAAGGAGAGAAAAAGGAAAAATTGCAGAACAGACAAAATAAAAAATCTGAGTAAATATTGATAAAGGTATAAAAGCAAGATTCTGTAAGAGAATATGTAGAGGAGAGGGTCAAGTAACATCTGCCATACTGTAGGTATTTGTGGTAATATTTATAGTGCAGTTATTAAATAAAGCTAATATAATTTTAGGAGGCTTAGACATGGGTAAGTATTTATCCCCTAAAACACAAACACATTTGTCTGGATTACAAATAACACATACATGGATTTTCCAGCCAGTATTTTAACCGCAAACCAGTATGCTCTTATGTGGGTAATTGCTAGAATATATATAATATTATGAGCAGTGGGGCTGTCTGACATCCCAAATACGTACTAAAGGGACAATTGTTGTGTAGTATCGTTTTACTTTAGTTTGAAAATGGAACTAGCAATGTGATAGAAATCTTTGATAAGTGGATTACACACTCTGCGGCAGATTTACTATTGTGGTTATAGCTAGTGTTGTGCAAACTGGTTTGTAACAAGTGTCAGGGTCTGGGGTTGCTAGGTGGGGTGGCAAGTTCAATTTCTTTTAGTCCAAAACAAAGGTAGAGTTTATTTTCACTCAAAAAGGTAGTGCAGCAACAAAAGGAAACAATACAAAAATAAATACCTGCCCAGCTAGGCTCTAACTAAACATAAGAATAGGTTACCTCATCTAGGATAACAGAAATCAAAAAGCCAGTAGAATCATTCAGGACACAGCTCCAAAAATATGACCTCTTTCTTTGGCTCTCCAGCCCAGCTCTGCCAAAGTCTGCTGCTCGAGCTGGCTTCTTAAACCTCCTTGACGAGGAGACTCTCAACAGCTGAGTCGCTGCTGGAACATCCCCAAAGTGTGGACTGGAGGGGGGTGGAATGACAGGTCCCACTACCAACCTACCTGCCATTCCTAAAAATCCAGCCCAGTAACCGGAACTTTGAAATAACACTCAGCATACAGAATTATCTGCTGAGAAACATTCTTTCTGGAGTTTTCTCATCTCAACCAACTTAGTAGTCTGGGTGAGATGTACACCCCTCCATTACCTCACCGGCCATCGGCTTACACAAGCCAGGTTCCATAAAAATTTTTTTTCCAAAAATGGATGTTTGTGGGTTTTGCTTGATGCTTTTCCTTCCATACAGCCACCCAGACGAGTCACCTGCAGCCGCTCTGATGGTGAAGGAATAGATGGACTCTCTGCTCCTCAATGAAGTCTTCTTTATTAAGGGTGATGTTGTATACACAGCAATGGAATACTTCAACACAATATACAGTAGTTGACAGTGTGACAGTTATAGAGTGTAAGATCACTTGACATGGCGATGAGTAACACACTTCCACTGTCAAATGGATGCACTGAGTATCCTCCAATGTATAGGTTTGTACAACCAATTGACATATTTTTGGCTAAGAGGCTGCTGTATTCTACAAACTATTCATACAATTCCAAGCTTGCCACGTCCCAAGCTGTCCTCCATGCCTGCAAGCAGTCCTCCTCTCCGCTGTCCCCCAGCCTGTCTTACTCACTCAGAGTGTGGGAATGGGTCCTTAAATATGTGTCCATTCCCACCGTAGGTAACATGGGCAATGCCTGATGTCACTGTAACACTGGGTTCACACCTGCGTTCATGTCTCCGTTCTATGGTTTCCGTCTTCTGCATGGCAGAAGACGGAAACCATAGACTGGGTCCGGCCGTGAGCGGCGGTGAGCGTTTTAGGCTCTCCGCCGCGAAACCGGATTTTTTTATCCGGACACAGAGTACTGCATGTCCGACTCTGTGTCTGGATTAAAAAACCCGGTTTCGCGGCGGAGAGCGCGAAACGCTCACTGCCGCTCACGGCCAGACAGCTTTCTCACCCATTCAAATGAATGGGTGAGAAAGTCTCCTGCAGGCTTCCGTCTCCTGCATCTGTTTTATGCAGGAAACGGAAACCTGCAATAAGGACAGTGAACGCAGATGTGAACGAGCCCTAACCCCCCAATGGGGAACCAACAAGCAACTTCTCACATGGTGCAACCAATAGGTGCAACTTTGTTCCACCTCTAAGGAGTCAGCGATTGATTGCCTAATGACCTCTACCATTTAAAGTAATATGAGCATATAAAATGATATACACGTCAGTGCAAGTAATTCCCAATGCTTGATACAAGAATGTACAACGTAACAATAAACCTTCTGTGCGCCAATCTACTGCACTAAGCCCTTTACACTGCGGTCCTGTCATAACTGTTAAAAAAATATATAAAAAATAAGGTTAATAACGAGTAAGTAATTTATAAGTAAAGTTCATAAGTGTACTAATAAGTGCATTGACATAGTAAGTGACTTCCATAGTAGGACGCGCAATGCAGTGCGTAATTGTATACTCCAAACTGGGCTGATTCCGAAAATGTCGATATCTTAATAATCTGGCACACAATACAATGACAACAGGAGAATAACTTAGAGACCTGCGGACCAAATGCATTAACTGGTTGTGTCTATCAATGGTAACTATGCACATCACCTATGCTTGAGAAGGTAACTGGTACTGATCCATGGAAACATTGTTTATACAAATGGACTGATATTTCTTCTGAATTATGATTTCAGCGCAACTGGCAACTCTCACTTCATCACGGATTCATTACTAGGCTGAGGCCCCACGTTGCAGAATTGCATCTTTTTTGTTGTTGTCAGGAGTGGAGCAGAAAGTAGAAGTATAAGAACTTCCTATATATTTCTCATTCCTGTTTTTAGCTATTCTTGGCTTTGGTGGAAAAACTGCTGCAAAATCTGCAACAAAAAAAGCTTCATTTCTGCAACACGAGGCCTCAACTGTATGCAGGGGTCCCACGTTGTGAAACACAATGTTTTGACTATAGCTATGTTTAAAGAGGACCTTTCATTGGTAATAGTATATACATTGTCTGCTTTTCTGGTATGTTCCCCAGTGCCAGAGATATCAGTGTCGTTATTTTTGGTACCAATATTCCTCTCCTGTCAGCAAGGTGGGCGTTACAGCCTAGGATCATTGCTGGACTGTAGGGGACACCCTCCTGACAGTACTCTTCCATAGCTTTGTGTTGTGGTTGTGACTCACAGCCCAGCAATGATGTTGAGTTGGAAGAGCCACGCTTCTGACAGTGGACGGATATCAGTCCCATAACTAAAGACACTGATATCTCTCTCAGCTTTCTAGTAGTATATAATACCGCCAGTGTCGGAGGACATGAAAGAACCTCTTTAAACCAAAGTTTGTCAATGTCATCAAGGGGTTAAGGGTTATATTTTCACCAATGTGAACAGAAGCAGCCTGCACTACATAAAATATGACACGACATGTAATTCCTATCACTTGCCTTTTGGGAAAAGGCCTATTTACAGAGTTTTCCTAGAGAGAGCGCTATTAGATATACCTTGTTGCGGACCCTCTATGGGCAGCTGCTAAAAGATTAAGATAACATTTTGTTTTTCACATTAGATGCCATCACATATTTGTAAACATGCTTTTGTGCATTGTCAGTAATGATTCCCTTTAGCATTGGTTGCTTTAATTATTTTGTTTCTTTAAGACTTCATACAGACTTAAACGTATTAATATTTCTTCTCATGTTATGTTCCTGAGCGCCAAGTACCATTTCAAGCCTATTTTAATGCCTCCTGCCATGTGTAATTTATGTGTCTAAAGTATGAATAGAAGAGGACATCAATAAAGTAAAGGAAAATTCTCTATACATATTTATCTCGCGCTTGATTATTCATCAGGGGTGAGAATAATATAACATTCTCACCTTCAATGTAAGGTGGAACAGAAGAAAAAACTCTCTGAAGACTTATTACCATATCTCACTTTTCATAAATGTAATAGCGGATGCAGTTTTGTTATAGGAACCATAGCTTGAAAACATTTCAGTAAAAATGTCCCAAATATTCCCTGGAACATCCATTTGGGATAAAAGCACAATTACATATGTAAAAGTACAAAATATAAAGTGAAACCTTGTGGAGATGATCTCTGAAAGTTTATTGAAAAGTGGTCTTCGGCAGGGGTGGTCTTCTTATTAGAGAAGATGGCAACTATGCATAATACTCGGTGCAAGGAAATGACACATAACCTGAATAAGGGGGGGGGGGGGGGGAATGTGTATATTTCTGCGTTTTTTGTTTTGTTTTGCTTTTTTAAACAATGCCTTTATCCTATTGTTTTTTCCACACTTGTGGGTGCAACAGCCAAATGTGCTGCTTTTCTGCAATGCCTAAGGATAAGGTCAAAGTACAGATTGCAGCAAAGACACAGGAGAAAAAACGCTAGAAAATCCGCTGGTATCCCATCCACTTTGCTGTGATTATTAAATCCTACAGTGTTTTTCCCAAATATCCCATTTGGTATCTAATTTATTTTGATGGCAAATGACCAGTATCAAAGATGCTCACCAGTAGCAGAAGATTTGTCGAGAAATAATGACACAATGTAGCACACAGCGACCATAGACATCAGAGAAATGATCTCCATACTTAACTCTTTGTATGTCTCATAAATGCAGATCAGGGCTTTTGAAAGGAAAGACTTGCCAGATATACTGTATAGATATATGCTGTACAGTAATATATATTAATTCATAATAGTAAATAATATAACCACTGTATGGGCTCCCAAGCAGTCAGTGAAAACAGTGAATGCCCGATGTTTCACCTACCAAAAACAACACACGCCTTGACTTGTTTGGCCCTTGTCAGAAAACCAGCCATTATTTTATTGTGCTACCTTCTCCTGTATGTAGTGTGCCTGCCTGATAACCTGTCCAAACCAAGGAAATTATGCTGGTTTTCTAACAATTGCCAGACCGTAGAAAGTCCTTGTCACGGGATGGTTAGAGTCTATACTATAGGCAATGTGTAATATATATTTCATGTGGAATGTATTCTCTAACCTGTTGTAAACATCAGTGTGTAGTTGGCTGATTCGGGTCTAGTGTGTTAGCACATTGTATGCAAATCCCTCTAACTAGTGAGGACCAGTGAGGACAATGGGTGGAGATAATCTGATCAGTGTCTCCAAGAAGATGTTGGACTGTGCATTGTTCAAAAGAGACAGGGAGTCTGCTCTCCTTGGTATAGGTGAGGGGGGAAGGATCTGTGACTCAGCCCTTCCCACCCACAGATAGAGGAAGTAACAGTTTAGTATATAGATATAGCTAGCAGTTAGTATGTGTTAGCCGGCCTGTGCACAGCTCTGCAGAGAGCCAGGACTTAGTTACAGGACCAAGAACCCAAAGTTATCATTGGATTGTGACTTCTGTGGACTTATTGTTATTACGGTTGATGTGACCGCCGCCGGCTACTAACTTTGTGGATTACAATAAATTGCTGTTGTCTCCCGACCTCTTGCGTCCGTGTTGATTCAAAAGACCATCCGGAGGAAGACGTATACTTTTGCTCCGTTACAACTGGTTGGCAGCGGTGGGATCAACAGCGGACAGCGAGATGGACTACAGCAGCTCAGCGATTAATGGAGCCACAACCTCAGAATACAGTAACTGGACTATGGCAAGTCTACAAGTAAGGGCCCGGGAACTAAACCTGAGTTACCAGGGAAGAACGAAAGATCAACTGATCGAGGCACTGGAGGAGATGACCCTGCAAAGCGACCATGAGGAGGGCTGCCCCCAGGAGACAGTAGAGATACGGGAGTGGCAGGTACAGACCCAAAAGAGCAGATGGGTTGTTTTGTATGAGGAGGAATTGGCAGTGCTGGGGCTAGGAGCAACTGCGGAGCAAAGGAGTAGAGCATTACAGAGGGCTCAGGAAACGGAGAAGGAGGAACAGAGAATGGCGCATGAAAAGGAAAGAATGGCGCATGAAATGCGAATGGCTGAGATAACTACGCGGAATTATAATCAAACGCCGACCCCCAGCCCAACAGTGAGAGAACCACCATATGTCTCCCATAAACACTTCAAGACCTTTGATGAAGCGGCTGGGGATGTTGATGGATATTTTCAGGACTTCGAACACCAGTGCCACCTGATGGAAGTCCCAGAGAAGGATTGGGTCCGGTATCTGGTGGGGCACCTACGAGATGGGGCTGCGGAAGCTCTCAGAGCCATGGACCCTAGTGATCAGCGGGACTATGAGGCCATTAAAAGAGCGGTGCAGAAGTATTATGCAGTCACTCCAGAGACCTACCGAGTTCAATTCCGCTCTTTGTCTTACAATGGGGGAAGCTCCTTCCACATGTTCGCCCACAAGTTGAAGCAAGCATGCAAGCGCTGGCTAGAAGGAGAGGAGGCTGTCACAGTCGATAAGATCCTCCAAGTCATACTTAAGGAACAGTTCTTTTCCCAGTGCCCCGCTGAGATCCGTGAGTGGGTGCTGGAACGGAACCCAGCCACAGTGGAGCAAGCTGCTTCCCTTGCAGATGAGGGCCTGACCATCAAGCCGCAGTGGAAGAGGTTGTTTGCAGAGGAGCGGAAAACTACCACAGTCTGCCAGACACCCTTCAGCCAGCCACCCACCTTTCGTGCCCGGCCTCAGGATTACAATTCCCCCTCTACCCCTGCCCCAGCCCATCGGCCTCCAGCTATGAACAACCCTGTCCCTAGACAACGACCTACTGGAAGAATGCTAGAGCGCAGATGTTTTGGGTGCGGGCGGCCTGGACATTTGCAAGCTAGTTGCCCTGTTAACATGGGGGCACGGGCCACCGTGGCATCCCGGCCTATTCACTACCTGGGAACCACCCCTAGGACAGAAAGTTTGGCCCCATTTCCAGATGACTCCATGAATGACCCATCTGTTCCACCTCCAGGGGTCTATGGGATTCAGCCTTCTGCCACACATCCCGCAAACCCTCAGCGGAAGCACTTGCAGGAGGTCCTACTGGATGGCCGAACAGTTGTTGGATTCCGGGACTCGGGAGCTTTCCTAACGGTAGCGGACCCCCGAGTGGTTCGACCCGAGGCCCTAGAGGAGGGCCCTGGCATTTCTATCGAGTTGGCAGGAGGTACTCGGAGACGTATTCCTAAAGCTACCGTGGAACTCGACTATGGTTATGGACCAAAACGATGCACAATTGGTGTGATGAGCGGGCTGCCGGCCGATGTTCTGTTAGGCAACGATGTTGGAAATCTACAGTGCCACTTTGTGGGAGCAGTGACCCGAAGCCAAGCTCAGGGAGAAGCCAACATGGATCCACCGGATTTTCTGACAGATGCCAGCCCTTCAACCCTACAACTTTACCATTCAGCACCGCCGAGGGAACCAACACCAGAACACAGATGGGTTATCCCGGCAGGAGGACATATGAGCTATAGAGACTGATGTGCATTCCCCAATTTACCTGTGTAGGCCAATTGTGTCATGCACATGTTTTGAGAGGGGGAGGGGTTGTCACGGGATGGTTAGAGTCTATACTATAGGCAATGTGTAATATATATTTCATGTGGAATGTATTCTCTAACCTGTTGTAAACATCAGTGTGTAGTTGGCTGATTCGGGTCTAGTGTGTTAGCACATTGTATGCAAATCCCTCTAACTAGTGAGGACCAGTGAGGACAATGGGTGGAGATAATCTGATCAGTGTCTCCAAGAAGATGTTGGACTGTGCATTGTTCAAAAGAGACAGGGAGTCTGCTCTCCTTGGTATAGGTGAGGGGGGAAGGATCTGTGACTCAGCCCTTCCCACCCACAGATAGAGGAAGTAACAGTTTAGTATATAGATATAGCTAGCAGTTAGTATGTGTTAGCCGGCCTGTGCACAGCTCTGCAGAGAGCCAGGACTTAGTTACAGGACCAAGAACCCAAAGTTATCATTGGATTGTGACTTCTGTGGACTTATTGTTATTACGGTTGATGTGACCGCCGCCGGCTACTAACTTTGTGGATTACAATAAATTGCTGTTGTCTCCCGACCTCTTGCGTCCGTGTTGATTCAAAAGACCATCCGGAGGAAGACGTATACTTTTGCTCCGTTACAGTCCTGTATTCATGGTCTTATACACTGGCAATCAGTCAAGGCTAAAGGCTGCCACTACTAAGATGGTTAGGGAAAATCTACATGTAATGGCACCTAAATTAAGTGAGTAATGCAAGTTATCCTGCTAAAAACAGAATCTCAGTTTGTTTTCCAGGGAAAAAAATCAAACATTGCATTGCAGTTTCACTATAAATATAGAAAAAATGAAGGACTCCATTTTTGGGAGGCCGCTCTTGCTCTTTTAGTTCAATACAGGAGCGTACTGCCCAGGTGTCGGAGGTTTGACCAACACGGAAGACCGAAGAGGTGGGGTTACAGCTGAAGATGGAGGCGTCGCTGGAGAGAGCTCTCTGGCAGCAGTGGGGACGCCCCCATCGCTGTTTGAGCGCTGGGGCCTGCCCCCATTGCTGCGTAGAATTCATTTGCATACCGGTTAAAACTGGTATTTCTAAGGAACGGCGCCGCAGAGACCATGTCTATAGGTAAGAGACGAATAGCCTTTCTAAAGGCTATTCCGACATCTAAAGCACAAAAAAAGTGATTTAGTGGTAGAATCCATTTAATGATATATTTAATAAATTAAAGTATACTTTATAATTGGGATATGTGTAGAATTTATTTAGTAGACTTTCTGAGGAGAATACATTGCACACAAATTTTACCAATTTACACATCCTGTATACGTATAGAGTATATATGGTGTAATAAGGATATAATAAAGCAATAGCGATTTATGAAATCCCAATCAATGTGACAGCAACTCAGTTGATTAAAATATCAGATACTTGTTACAATTAATTTTACCCTACAAGAGGCTTTGCTTTTGCAATTTGACTCAGTCAGAGTCTTAACGGGAAAAAAAACAGCTTGAGAATTATCTTGGATAATATTTCCTTGCATATAATTGTCTATATATAACCTTAGGGAACATGTGCTAAGAAATCCTATCAAAACTGACATAGTTAACTTAAAAGGCAAAAGAAACAGACATTTCAATTACTTAGGGCAAAATTTGAGAAGTGAAAAGTTAACAATTCAAGTAGAGAGTGAATAGAAACAAAGGTCATTGAAAATTTGGAAACAAAATTAACAGTATATATTTTCAGAAATTCATGAACCTGATTGCGGCTTCACCCAATGTCTGTCTGTAATTGTTTACTATGGTGACGTCACATTATAGGGATTACTTTGGTAACTGTTATTAAACCATAAGACATTTACGGTATGCTATAAGTTAAATGGGTCGGATAGAGATGCCTGAGTCTAAACGAAAATAGGACACGATGATGGAGATTTATCAATCCCTTATACCGGATTTATGGCATAGAATGATGATATTGTGGTGCACTACAACCCCCTCCCATTGTACAAATGTGAGCGGGGAGCAGGGCTGGCTGAGTTGAGTATGCCTTCAGCCTGATATCTTTATTAAAGCTCACACCAGTTTTGGTGTAGATCTCCATTTGGGATAGATCTCTATTGTAGTACAGTTGCAGACATCGATGGCTCTTCATAAATAACTAGTTCCCTGCCCCAGTTGGGCCTTTATTAAGATGTGTATACAATATACAATATACCTGGGAAATGCAGACAGCTCTTCAGTTTTCTGTAACCACAAACCACCATTAATATTGTCTTCTCTCTAGACCACCAGTAATATACTATTTAGCCCCATAAGCCATCTTGTTCCTCCATGAGACCAGGAACACAGGTTGTGTGTGTTAGAGATGAGTGAGTAGTATTCGATCGAAAAGTAGTATTCGATCGAATACCTCCCATGCATAGTTATTGGTGTACTCTGTGAATACCATGCGGTAAATGTGGTAAATATTCAATTCCCCTCCCACCTTCCCTGGCGCCTTTTTTTAAAATACCAATATCTATGGAGGGGAGGTATTCAATCGAATATACTTGCTCATCTCTAGTGTATGTCAGCTGCATCAATCTCAAATCTGGATGCCTTTCTTGAAGAGAACAATAGTACGGGTTATGGAATCTAGATCAAGGGCACGTTGATCCAGGGTTTTATACTGACTGTCAGATTGGAATCGGGAAGAATTTTTTTCCCATTGAAATGGGGCATTTGGTATAAGCCTCATGGGGTTTTTGGCTTCCTCTGGATCAACACTGTAGGGGATTGTAGGGTTATAGGTTGGACTTGATGGACTGATGTCTTCCTACAATCTACTATGTAACTATGTAGCTGTATATTTTTCATATCAAACACCAAAAAACCCTAGTGAAGTTATATACACTACACCACTATATATGTAATTACATTTTTGTTGTGTTAAAAAGCATAAAAGATCTGCTTTTTTGATTTGCCACAATCTATATATCTTCATCAATGTATGTTTCCATAGGAGTAAATAAAGTATAAAATAGGGAAATTAAATCTTATATATTTATATACTATTGATGGCGAACTATAAAGTCCCATAACTAATACAATCATTTTGGTGCTATATTCCGTGTTAGGTTCTATCCTGTTAAATTGTTTGACAACAGGATTTTCATTACACATTTGTATTTAAAAGGATCAGATTATTTTTAAAGAATTTAGGACAAAGTTGTCAGTCAAGAGATTAAGTAACCAGAAAAAACTGTAGTCTGAAAAATCTTGTCTTTTTATTCTTTTTGAATACTACTGACTGATTTTAGCCAGGCTAACCTTAACAAAAACATATCCCAAGGCTGTGTCATAATTGTCACTTTGGATATGTTATAGTAAACAAGTTTCTTTTTTTTCCCAGGAACTGAATATTTCAAGTGTTGTGGATTTAGCTGCTTTCAGTAATTCTAAAGAAAACTGGAAATATGTGTCATCGGAAACAAAGAAAAGCCATTTTAAGTAGATAAATATTACACAAAACATTGAACATCAGTTACAGCCAGAGTTTACATTTCAATGGCTAAATTCTATACCACTCGAGTTATTATTAACTACACAGCTAACAAAATAATAGGTACAGCTGGTGGAGCACTGGGTAGAATGACAAAGCAGACATGCATCATCATGGCAAAATGCATAATAAATATATTTAGTAAAATCCCATTGCATCCTGTGCCAACTGTGAAGCAAGGAATATATATAAAATCTTGTATTTCATACTGTAATGTCTTATCAGGGAACACTAAAAATAGACAAAAATACATGGGTGTTTATTAGAGATGAGCGAACACTGTTTGGATCAGCCGATCCGAACAGCACGCACCCATAGAAATGAACGGAATCACTTGTGACGCTGACTTTGCCGGCGGCCGGCCGGCGTCACAGGTGCTTCCATTCATTTCTATGGGAGCGTGCTGTTCGGATCGGCTGATCCGAACAGTGTTCGCTCATCTCTAGTGTTTATCCCTTTCCCCCAGGTCAGTAAGAAAGCAGTACTATCAAAGGCGTTCCAAACATTCTCAGCAGCTACAGCACTGGAACTGTACAGTGATCAATCCAAAGGTGTACTCAAAGGTTCATTCACCTTGGTGCAAGAGTTCAGCTTGACTCCCTTCTACATACATCTTTCCAACCACTAACTTCTCCCCCGACGCCTACCCTCCTCATCCTGCTCAACAATAAAACAGATAGTGTGGGACACATGAATTAAGGCTGGACCAGAACATAGCAGATAATTTGTCAACGCTATGTGTAAGGTAATTGCTATAGAAGCAATTCCCCAGTAGCTGCTGGTGAACCCTGAGGGGGGGGGGCACAATAGACTGTGAGCCCTAAGATGAAACCCCCCACCCCGCTGTCCCTTCCTACTTGCCTGTCTTATCCTAAGCAATAGGTGACAACTTGTCAACGAGCCCTTCCTATTTAAGTAGCAACACAGAAAACAGACAAGACAAACAACAACAAAGGGAGGTCAGCTAGTCAAGGGGTCAGTAACAGTACAGCAACACAGTACAGAATCAAAATACAAGAGAATAGTCAAAGGGTAAACCAGAGATCAGAGGTCAGCAATACAATATTAGCAGACAGAGGAGTTTAGCAGGGACAAGGTCTAAGGACAGAGTCTCAATAGCCATGCCACCTATGTGGGCTAATGGAATGTATATAGGAAGCCAAAGATCCACCCTAGGCTGGATTGGAAGACAAGCTGTCAATCACACAGGCAAGACTAGAATTAACCATTTGATGAACAGAGGGAAACAAGAAGCAGGAGATGGGTGTGGTGGAAATTCAATTACAGAGATAGAGCAGTGTTCACGCAGTGCAACGAAAAACACTAAGCAAAGAATCAAACTGAACTTTTTTCCGGAACTGCAACATGCGAGCGTAGGGTGGCGCAGAGACCCGAACAGGCAGAAACATTACAGCTATGTATACCATTTGCAAGGCTAAACATGGACATGATACAGCCACAGATGAAATCCACATCACCAAGTCAGCCACCACCGATCATGTGGAATTTATTGATTAACCATTTCACTACCGGGCTATTTTCCCTGGTTCAGCACTGGACACAATTTCAGGTTTTTTGTACATTAAAGTTTTGAGTTTTCACTCGGGTTATTCAAATTTTTTTTTTTTTTTTTTGTGACATGTAGGGCTTTATTTTTATGTTATTTTTATTTTTGCATTGTTTTTTTCTATTTTTATACATAAAGGAAAATGTAAGCAAAAAAGGAAGGAAATGTTTCTCTTTTCCAAAATTTTCAGATTTTTTTTTTTACCAGTAAAAAGTGCTACAAAAAACTTTTTAAGGCTAAGGCCCCATGTAGCGAACCACAGCTAAAAAGTGCTGCGGAAAAATTGTGGTGGAAACACATTGTGTTTTTTCCGTATATGGAAAACATCAGCATTCCCAAAAGTATAATTGACATGCTGCAATTTATTAAAGCTTATGGACTGTAGAGAGCAGACATAGAGGGACAAGCAAACGGGAGTAGACGGGGCCCTGTTTATCATTATCCTCCATCTCTAATTGGAGGACGGAGCTGCTTATGGACTTTTGGGCAGATTAGTCAAGCAAATTAATGAAGATATACTTCTCAAAGAAGCAGTCCATCTTTGCCATACATTTATCTAAACACAACCCCGGGTTACATGAATGACTGTGGGTTTCTGTGAGGGAGGACCTGTCAATGCAAAATGCTGCTAGAACTGCTTAAGGAAACAGATAAAATGGGACTAATTGGCTTGAGGTTTGTGGTGAAGATTCTGTAGCTAAATCGGCTTCAGAATCCAAGGGAAGATCCAGAATCCAATACGTCAGTCTCTGTCTCCCATTGAATACAATAAGAGATAGATTCAGGACAGAATTCGGCAGTGACTTTGAGTCAAAATTCTCCTCAAAATCAGCTCTTTATTCCTTTATGTGAACTTCCCCTAAGCTGGTTCCCTCACTGAGGCTGTTACCCACCATATACGTATTTGTAACCCACTACAGATATTTATCTCTACCACCTAAACTATGTATGCTATGCTTCCCTAGTCTACCAAAATATTGTAAAAAATTGTAGAAAATTGCATTTAATTGCGTATGTAACAGGGCTGATATGTGCTATAAATCTTCTGAATTATGATAACATAACGCTAACCCTACAGCCAGAAAGAGTTAAATGACAAATATATCTCTTATACATCTTTGACTTCCAGGAAGATTGTAATTCTATAACTCTCATTGTCTCTGTGGATTGACAGCTGGGACACCATCACTTCTTCTAAAATTCATTTTCAGCAGTAAGAATGCAGTACAGAAGAACCCAACCTAAACTTAAGAAAAAACTTAAGAGTCAGAATTCATATCCACATTGATGCTGCCATTGCCTTCTGGCCTTTTGTAAAAAGTGCTGTTATGGCTTGAAAGGCTCTGAGGTTTATGGACCCAGACTTCATATTATTCTTTTTACAGTATTAGCACCAAAACCTACTTTTTATAAATGTCTGTGAGTGAGAGCATTTTAGCATAATACACGTGTATAGAATACACTTGTAAAAATAACACTCCCATTGACTTCAATGAAAAACCCTGCATGCAGGGTTCCTATGTCCGCTTGAGAAGTTGGACATCTTCACATGCGGACAGAAAAGGACGGGCACGGAGTGCAAAAGAACGCACCCGATGCCCATTGAAATAAATGACAGGTGTCACGGACACAGCTAGTGTCCGCTCCTAATGTCCGTGACAGATTTTGAGCGGACACTAGGAGCGGACACTACATGTCGGACACCGACGGTAGTGTGAACGCTCCCTAAGTCAGGAAGATATCCACTTTTTACTTTCTTAGGGCCGGAGTTAACGTGTATTCCAAAGCAATATTATCTAACTTTAACTTTCTCCATTGATCCAGTTATTCTGATGCTGCTTATGTGACCACATCTCTCTGCTGCCATTCATTTTGGAGATCCCATGCCATGAATCTGACACATGATCTATCTCAGCTGCTTCCACACCCAGTGAAAGTCTTATACATAGGCCTGTTCTAGCGTAGTCCAAAACTTTTGGAAGATCATGTATGTGACGTGTGTTATAGCTGGATAAGAGCCATGGTGAGGCATTACGGGAAACATAATTTGGGACTATGTAGGAATAAAGAGAGGTGAAAAACTTAATCCACTAAAAAACACGGTTATTTGCAGAAACCCATGGACCCCATAGACTAAAATGGTTTCCGCCTTGTTACTGCCGTTATTTTACCCATAATGGTCAGAAAAATGCGTAGCGAAAAGTGCTGCTTGCAGGACTTTTCTCTTCACACTTTTAGGGCCCCTTCACACAGAGTAAACGCGCGTGTATTTTGGCAAAATACACTTGTAAAAATACACTTGTAAAAATCTGACTCCCATTGACTTCAATGGCATTTTCTTTTACATGTGTAAAAATACACGTCAAAATACACGTCAAAATACACATCAAAATACACGTGTAAAATGTCATTGAAGTCAATGGGAGTCTTATTTTTACACGTGTATTTTGCCAAAATACACGCGCGTTTACTCCGTGTGAAGGGGACCTTAAAGTGGAATGGTCTCGAAGGAAAAGAATAAAAACAAACACCGAGCAGACCGTAGTGTAGTACTTCTTATATTAGGGTGTTAATACGAAAGCGTGGGGGCTCACCTTGGAGGGTTGTGGATGAAAGCCACAACACTATTTGCAAATGTTAGGCCACAAAATGCTTCTCCTAGGTCGAGGCAGCAATGTTCCTGGCACCTCTCAGGTGTCAATAGCTTGGATAAAAGGACCAATAACTCAGATTCGGTGCGAATCCAGGAGTAAGGAACTGCGCACTCTTGTTTGGTAAAAAACTGCAATTTCGGCTTTATTGACAAAAAACTTTCACACAACGCGTTTCGGGCGTTATACTACGCCCTTCTTCAGGTGTACTGGTTTCTCCCAGCAGCCGTGATGTCCTTAACTCCAGTGGGTTGTGGCGGTATAATACTTGCCATGTCAACCGCAGCTATGATAGCGCCGTCACAGAACGCAGCGTACAGTCATTTTCCCTCATTTACTTTGAGAGTAAGCTTCTCAGAGTTTTTACCTCGATTGGTCATGTGCAATGAATTGAAGGATCATTGCACATGACCAATTGAGGTAAAAACTCTGAGAAGCTTACTCTCAAAGTAAATGAGGGAAAATGACTGTACGCTGCGTTCTGTGACGGCGCTATCATAGCTGCGGTTGACATGGCAAGTATTATACCGCCACAACCCACTGGAGCTAAGGACATCACGGCTGCTGGGAGAAACCAGTACACCTGAAGAAGGGCGTAGTATAACGCCCGAAACGCGTTGTGTGAAAGTTTTTTGTCAATAAAGCCGAAATTGCCGTTTTTTACCAAACAAGAGTGCGCAGTTCCTTACTCCTGGATTCGCACCGAATCTGAGTTATTGGTCCTTTTAAAGTGGAATGGGGAACAGAATCCCCAGATGGAGACCGTGCGCAGGTGTGACTCTAGCCTTAATAGTCTCATTTGAGGTTTGTATTCATTTTGAGCTATGATTAAGGGAATCGTATGAACTACTGTACTTGCTGATACAAAGCACATTTGGTTGGGGGATGTGTTTTCAATAATAATGGTCAGGTTATATGTTTCAAAAAAATCCCATGCCACACTTTCCATTCCACTTAAAGAGGAAGTTTCACAACTACCACCAATTCAAATTCTTAGCATATTTTATTAGGCGTTCGTCCGCTGATTCCAGAACTTTTTCTCCAGCTGAACATGTATCTTAAGTTGACAACACACATTAGATTTTAGACTGCTGAATTAGCAGATTTTGGCCTGTCTGTTGTAGGTTGGTCATACATAAACAGTTTGTGCCATACAGTCATCAACTAAAAGTTGGTCAGAACCAAAATCTGTTGATTTGGATATTTTGACATCTGTCTGCCGTGATCTGTTGTGTATGGGCTAGACTGATAGACCTATGAGAGATTTTTTGTAATGTGGGCATGTGTTTCTAGTAGTGTTCGTCATTCCCTGTTTTCAGCACTTCATTAACATTGAATGACTTTCATCTGTCAAGTTTGCAAGTGTTTGAGGTTAAATACTTGAAAGGTTTGTGGTTGTTCATGTGTTTGAGACAGTTGACCATATGACCAACTAACCATAGTTCAGTTCAGACACGTGATAGCAGTCTAAAATCCAATCTATATTGCCAGCTTAAAGGGGTTGTCCGGGATATTTTGAAAACCCTACACTAATCTTAACACCCTCCCCCTCCTATTTTCTAAATAACATTATTAATAAAAACTGTATATTTACCCATATTTCTGGGGCAGTTATGTGACCCCCCTAGGGACATTTTCTGATAATCCATTGACAATCCGTTTCCCCATTTCCAGAAACGGATCAACACTACTACTCCCCCCGTCCACTTCACTCATACTTAGTCATCCATGGCTTTTTCTGGTGAAACAGGTCCTCCTCCTGTACTGGCAGGAGAAGAGCGTGCACTGCTGCCATTAAATCACCACTACTGCGTGTCTATGCATGATCAGTAGAGGTGACTTGTCCTGGAGAAGGAGCACGCACAGTACAGGAGGAAGGAGGGTCCGTCTCACAGGAAGAATCCATGGAGGGTAAGTATGTAATATGAGTCAGGGGTTGGGCTAAGTAGGTAGGGAAGGACATATAGGATAGCTAGGATAGGAAGGCTAGCTAGACAGGGAGGGGCTGTATGGGAGGGGGGAGTGAGGAAGGTGGGGGAGAGAGGTGAGAGGGGTTAAGAAGTTACATAGCAGGTAGCAGAAGGATGTAAACAAAAGTAGAAGACACCAGTAGCCCCCAAAGACACCCAGAAATCACTCAAAACACATTAAAAAGTATATAGGTACATTTAGTAACCCATTAAAAGCACCAATAGACATTTTATTAAAATGACATTTTTTGCCCAGAAAACCCCTTTAATGCTGGGGCTAATGACAGAGAGCTAGGCCATGAGAGCTAGGCTTTGTCACATGGCAACTCCTGCACTACTGTAAGTGAATGGAGTTGCCTTGTGATCCTGATAATTCGAAGAGTGAGACGTCTAATTGTAAAAAAAAGATATTAATTGTAAGATTTAATTGTAATAAAAAAGATCCACTACAAGTAGCAGCGGCAGCTTGCTTAGGGTCACAGTGTACTTACATTAGTAAGAGAGTCAAAGAGTATCATGGCAATCTTTGGTTGTACAACAGCCTCAACGTTATCCTGCGTGTCGGAATTTCTTTTTAGGCTATTCTTTTTATGTCTTTTCTTAAATTCCTATTTTCTACACATAAAACTAACATATTAAAACCCAAACTGAATGAACTATTCCACTGAATGAAAGTCTATTCTGCTGCCCTAGAAGAATAAACACTAATTCACGGCTAAAGAATCAGAAGCAAAACAACCTGCTATTAAATATTACAAGTACCATCTGGTCTCTGAGTAATGCTCGGCTGCTACAGATGAGGGAGACAAGGGACTGAAACATTCAAACATTACTGGGTTTTGAAGTGACGAACACTATTCATGTGAAAAGTAAGCAAATCAGCCTAGAGTTTGCCATCAATCTCACATTTGCAAACACCTCTGCTAAACCCAGTGGGAACTTAACCAGCATTTTCATGCAGAGAGGAGAGAAAAAGCAGAGAAATGATAATCCCACCCTTGCCTGCTGATTCTGACTCAACAGACGGCTATGGATTCGCCAGGCTGCACACTCTCAAACACTTCCTGCAGACAGCTATTTTTGGAACTTTCGCATGAATATTTTGGTAGCTGATTCAAAGGATATCAGTGCTTGGGAAGAAGCTAATGAACCCAAACAACCCTAGAGCAACATCTAGTGAGACAGAACAGCATTGATTGTGCACATGGGAACAAAATGAAATCTGTCTTCATGTCTCCTTGGATGTTAATCCAAAAGTGTTTCTCTGCTGTATCAAGTTACATTCTCAGGCTGTAGCTTTCAACATTTCTCAGTTATAAAGACTCATATTGTCCTGACAGTATACAAACTAGGAAGCTACTCGCAGCAAAGAGCTGCCTGTGAGATCCATCATTGCCAGCTGAGACTTCAGTCTCACACACCTGCGTAAGTCTTACCTCAAATGTGAATACATGTCAAACAAGTCTTTGAGATGCTACAGGTTAATAAACACATTTTAGGTATAAATCGGAGTATTCCAAATGTAATATAATCCAGCTACTCTATGGGGCCAATCTATTGCTATTGATAATAGTCCCTTTGCTGGTATGTCTTTGCTCAAATTGACAGCATGTGTTATTTTGTCTTCTTCAGCCACCCAACAATGTGGTTGTTTTGTTCCGAAAACTCAACAGTAAATTTTTTTCAGCTAGTGATATTTTTGTGATATTTCTTCAATCTACTTACCCATGTAAAATAACCAAAAACTCTGATGGCCGTTCTTGATTTCAATCCAGAATGACAGGAACGTAGATAATCTTCAGCCATGTAGCAACAACAGTTACGTTTATTAAGGCTAAGGCCCCATGTAGTGAATCGCAGCAAAATACCGTGGTGGATACGCATTGCGTTTTTTTCAGTAGAGTTCTTATCTGCAGATTTTCATTCCTAAAGCCCTGTTCCTATGGAGTAACGCAACGCTCATTCTGACACGTAAACACGTGTCAGAGTGAGGCGCTTCAAAATAGATCCCATTGACTTCAATGGATGCCGGTGTACGCGCGCTACACATTGAAATCAATGGGTTACAAAGCCTCCCATTGATTTTAATGTGTAGCGCGCATAAGCCGGCAACCATTGAAGTCAATGGGATCTGTTTTGAAGCGCCTCACTCTGACACATGTTTACGTGTCAGAATGAGCGGCGCGTTACTCCGTGGGAACGGGGCCTTAGGCTAAGGCCCCATGGGAGTGCATTGCGGTTCTTCCCACAGTGCTTTGAATAGAAAGTTCATGGAGTTTTCCTCCGTGGACTTTCTGTTACTATTATATCTTTGGGAAAGCCGCCAGCATTCCCGTTGATATAATTGACATACTGTGATTTCCAAAGCCGCTCTGGTTTTGGAAATTGCAGAATGTCCGCGCTGCGTTTTTTACCGCAAAGTAGGCATGGAATTCGCAAGAATCCCATCCACTTTGCAGTTATTGTATAACGCTGCAGGCAAATCGCGGCGTTTCCCGACCGTGGGGCCAGGGCCTTACTAAACCTATAGGGAAAATGCTATAGTTTCCGCAGGCATAAGTGACATGGCTGTGTTTTTAAAAAATGCGGTTGTTTTTTAAAACGCAGCTTTTTCGCTGCAGATTTTTTTCTGCAATGTGTGGATGGGATCAGCCAGAATGCCATGCACTTTGCAGGTACTGTAATGAAGCATTGTTTCCCATGATTTTTCCATCGCGGGGAAAAAGCATTGTTTTCTCAACATGGGGCTACAGCCTTATAGGTATTCATGTTACAATATTGGCATATAATACTCTATAGAGTCCCCTGTACTATATCGTTGAAGGGGTTTGCCACAACAGTTTTGGAAGTTGCAACATTTCTGCTGTGCGTATTTTTCTGCAATGTGTTGATGGGATTTATCTTAGGGCTAGTTCACATGAAGTTAACGCCACGCATTCTGGCACGCATACACGTGTCAGAATGAGAGCGCTCAAAACAGATCACATTCATTTCAATGTGTCATTACGGGTGTATAACGTGCGAAATTTTGCACGCGTAATTTTGTGGCTGCAAAATTACGCGCGTTATACGCCCGTAACGACACATTGAAATGAATGTGATCTGTTTTGAGTGCTCACATTCTGACACGTGTATACGTGCCAGAATGCGCGCGCGTTAACTCCGTGTGAACTAGCCCTTATGAAGTCAATAGGAGCTAGAGAAATAGCACAGCACATGGAGTTGGATGTACTAGTGTCCTAAAATAATGGTATTAACTGATGAATAATAATGATTCTCATTGTTTTAAGCTGATGTTTTAGTCGCTATAGATGACATCACAGCTACTACATTCCTCTTTCAAACAGCTATTCTTTGTATTTTGTGCTTCTTATCCCTCATAGCAAAAAATATACAATTTCTATACACAATATTTCCTTGTTAGTTTATATGTTGCTTCTGAATTGTCTTTAAACGTCAGCCAAGACAAACACTGTATATGACTAAGGTGTGTGGAGGTTTGTGTTTTCTGTTCTTGAGATTTCACTTATTACAGCCTGGAGTAATTTCCCACCATTGTAAATCTCTGCTTTCACAATGTTACTTTTCTCCAGCCAAACTTTGGTTTTGTGTGAAGATTCCCATGGTAAGATGTGGATATGACTGTTAATTGATGTCATATTGGTGCACTATGTTTGGTGATAATAACTTTCAATATATGTACACAGCTCCGTTCTCTACTGCTTGTTTAAATATCTGAAAGCTCTTTGAAGTTTTCCGTAGAAACTTTTTTGTCCTTAGTTCACGATATAGCATTATCTCAGTAACTATTAAAGGGCCCTTTGTTCTATATAGTTTTATAGTAAATAATTTAAAAGCGATTTTATATTCATTATTAACGTCAGATCAGTGGAGGTCCACCTACCTAAGCTTCAGAAGGTTATGTGCTATGGCCCCTTCAATTAACTGATCAGAATGGGTGCCAGGAATCTGATATTGATGCGTCATCAAGAAAAAAAAAACCTTGGAAAAGTCCTTTTACATAACTTAAGTGTCACTATCAGGGCAATAAGGCTAAGAGCACACTGATTTTTTTGGTCAGGATTTTGAGGCCGTAACCGCCTCAAAATCCTGACAAAAAAGACGGTTCCTATTGAAATCAGCTCCCGGAAAAAAGAAGCAAGATGCTCATTCTTCAGGCCGTTTTGCCTCATGATTCGGCCTGAAGACACACCCTCCTCCGGACTAGGCCCAATCCGGAGCGGAGTGCAGTGCACCGGCTTTCAGTCGCGGCTATCCGGTTTTTGGTGCAGAACCTGAGGCGGCCTCAGGTTCCAAAGAATCCCATATGAGCTTACCCTTAATGTCGCTATCAGGGCAATAACAGCTAGTGAATTCTCTGTGCCACAATACGCACTTGCCATATGGAAGCACAGAGCCTAAAGCTGGGTCCCCATGTGGTGTAAACGCTGTAATTTGGCCCACACCGGAAAAAATCACAACATTTTACAGTCAGAGCAAAGTGGGTGGGATTCTAGAGAATCCCATGTCCACTTTGCAGTAAAAACACGTTGAGATTAGAGATGAGCGAACAGTGTTCTATCGAACACATGTTCGATCGGATATCAGGGTGTTCGCCATGTTCGAATCGAATCGAACACCACGTGGTAAAGTGCGCCAAAATTCGATTCCCCTCCCACCTTCCCTGGCGCCTTTTTTGCACCAATAACAGCGCAGGGGAGGTGGGACAGGAACTACGACACTGGGGGCATTGAAAAAAATTGGAAAAAGTCATTGGCTGCCGAAATCAGGTGACCTCCATTTTAGACGAATAGTGGATTTCAAATCCGGGTCATATGAGAATGTGAACTTTGTGACTATGAGACAGGGATAGCTGTACAGGCAGGGATAGCTAGGGATAACCTTTATTTAGGGGGGAATGTTATTAAAAATAACTTTTTGGGGCTCTATCGGGTGTGTAATTGTGATTTTTGTGAGATAAACTTTTTCCCATAGGGATGCATTGGCCAGCGCTGATTGGCCGAATTCCGTACTCTGGCCAATCAGTGCTGGCCAATGCATTCTATTAGCTTGATGAAGCAGAGTGTGCACAAGGGTTCAAGCGCACCCTCGGCTCTGATGTAGCAGAGCCGAGGCTGCACAAGGGTTCAAGCGCACCCTCGGCTCTGATGTAGGAGAGCCGAGGGTGCACTTGAACCCTTGTGCACCCTCAGCTCTGCTACATCAGAGCCGAGGGTGCGCTTGAACCCTTGTGCACACTCTGCTTCATCAAGCTAATAGAATGCATTGGCCAGCGCTGATTGGCCAATGTATTCTATTAGCCTGATGAAGTAGAGCTGAATGTGTGTGCTAAGCACACACATTCAGCTCTACTTCATCGGGCTAATAGAATGCATTGGCCAGCGCTGATTGGCCAGAGTACGGAACTCGACCAATCAGCGCTGGCTCTGCTGGAGGAGGCGGAGTCTAAGATCGCTCCACACCAGTCTCCATTCAGGTCCGACCTTAGACTCCGCCTCCTCCGGCAGAGCCAGCGCTGATTGGCCGAAGGCTGGCCAATGCATTCCTATGCGAATGCAGAGACTTAGCAGTGCTGAGTCAGTTTTGCTCAACTACACATCTGATGCACACTCGGCACTGCTACATCAGATGTAGCAATCTGATGTAGCAGAGCCGAGGGTGCACTAGAACCCCTGTGCAAACTCAGTTCACGCTAATAGAATGCATTGGCCAGCGCTGATTGGCCAATGCATTCTATTAGCCCGATGAAGTAGAGCTGAATGTGTGTGCTAAGCACACACATTCAGCACTGCTTCATCAAGCCAATACAATGCATTAGCCAGTGCTGATTGGCCAGAGTACGGAATTCGGCCAATCAGCGCTGGCTCTGCTGGAGGAGGCGGAGTCTAAGGTCGCTCCACACCAGTCTCCATTCAGGTCCGACCTTAGACTCCGCCTCCTCCGGCAGAGCCAGCGCTGATTGGCCGAAGGCTGGCCAATGCATTCCTATGCGAATGCATACTTAGCAGTGCTGAGTCAGTTTTGCTCAACTACACATCTGATGCACACTCGGCACTGCTACATCAGATGTAGCAATCTGATGTAGCAGAGCCGAGGGTGCACTAGAACCCCTGTGCAAACTCAGTTCACGCTAATAGAATGCATTGGCCAGCGCTGATTGGCCAATGCATTCTATTAGCCCGATGAAGTAGAGCTGAATGTGTGTGCTAAGCACACACATTCAGCACTGCTTCATCAAGCCAATACAATGCATTAGCCAGTGCTGATTGGCCAGAGTACGGAATTCGGCCAATCAGCGCTGGCTCTGCTGGAGGAGGCGGAGTCTAAGGTCGGACCTGAATGGAGACTGGTGTGGAGCGATCTTAGACTCCGCCTCCTCCAGCAGAGCCAGCGCTGATTGGTCGAGTTCCGTACTCTGGCCAATCAGCGCTGGCCAATGCATTCTATTAGCCCGATGAAGTAGAGCTGAATGTGTGTGCTTAGCACACACATTCAGCTCTACTTCATCAGGCTAATAGAATACATTGGCCAATCAGCGCTGGCCAATGCATTCTATTAGCTTGATGAAGCAGAGTGTGCACAAGGGTTCAAGCGCACCCTCGGCTCTGATGTAGCAGAGCTGAGGGTGCACAAGGGTTCAAGTGCACCCTCGGCTCTCCTACATCAGAGCCGAGGGTGCGCTTGAACCCTTGTGCACACTCTGCTTCATCAAGCTAATAGAATGCATTGGCCAGCACTGATTGGCCAGAGTACGGAATTCGGCCAATCAGCGCTGGCCAATGCATTCTATTAGCCCGATGAAGTAGAGCTGAATGTGTGTGCTAAGCACACACATTCAGCACTGCTTCATCACGCCAATACAATGCATTAGCCAGTGCTGATTGGCCAGAGTACGGAATTCGGCCAATCAGCGCTGGCTCTGCTGGAGGAGGCGGAGTCTAAGATCGCTCCACACCAGTCTCCATTCAGGTCCGACCTTAGACTCCGCCTCCTCCAGCAGAGCCAGCGCTGATTGGTCGAGTTCCGTACTCTGGCCAATCAGCGCTGGCCAATGCATTCTATTAGCCCGATGAAGTAGAGCTGAATGTGTGTGCTTAGCACACACATTCAGCTCTACTTCATCGGGCTAATAGAATGCATTGGCCAGCGCTGATTGGCCGAATTCCGTACTCTGGCCAATCAGCACTGGCTAATGCATTGTATTGGCTTGATGAAGCAGTGCTGAATGTGTGTGCTTAGCACACACATTCAGCTCTACTTCATCGGGCTAATAGAATGCATTGGCCAATCAGCGCTGGCCAATGCATTCTATTAGCGTGAACTGAGTTTGCACAGGGGTTCTAGTGCACCCTCGGCTCTGCTACATCAGATTGCTACATCTGATGTAGCAGTGCCGAGTGTGCATCAGATGTGTAGTTGAGCAAAACTGACTCAGCACTGCTAAGTCTGCATTCGCATAGGAATGCATTGGCCAGCCTTCGGCCAATCAGCGCTGGCTCTGCCGGAGGAGGCGGAGTCTAAGGTCGGACCTGAATGGAGACTGGTGTGGAGCGACCTTAGACTCCGCCTCCTCCAGCAGAGCCAGCGCTGATTGGCCGAATTCCGTACTCTGGCCAATCAGCACTGGCTAATGCATTGTATTGGCTTGATGAAGCAGTGCTGAATGTGTGTGCTTAGCACACACATTCAGCTCTACTTCATCGGGCTAATAGAATGCATTGGCCAGCGCTGATTGGCCGAATTCCGTACTCTGGCCAATCAGCACTGGCTAATGCATTGTATTGGCTTGATGAAGCAGTGCTGAATGTGTGTGCTTAGCACACACATTCAGCTCTACTTCATCGGGCTAATAGAATGCATTGGCCAATCAGCGCTGGCCAATGCATTCTATTAGCGTGAACTGAGTTTGCACAGGGGTTCTAGTGCACCCTCGGCTCTGCTACATCAGATTGCTACATCTGATGTAGCAGTGCCGAGTGTGCATCAGATGTGTAGTTGAGCAAAACTGACTCAGCACTGCTAAGTCTGCATTCGCATAGGAATGCATTGGCCAGCCTTCGGCCAATCAGCGCTGGCTCTGCCGGAGGAGGCGGAGTCTAAGGTCGGACCTGAATGGAGACTGGTGTGGAGCGACCTTAGACTCCGCCTCCTCCAGCAGAGCCAGCGCTGATTGGCCGAATTCCATACTCTGGCCAATCAGCACTGGCTAATGCATTGTATTGGCTTGATGAAGCAGTGCTGAATGTGTGTGCTTAGCACACACATTCAGCTCTACTTCATCGGGCTAATAGAATGCATTGGCCAGCGCTGATTGGCCGAATTCCGTACTCTGGCCAATCAGCACTGGCTAATGCATTGTATTGGCTTGATGAAGCAGTGCTGAATGTGTGTGCTTAGCACACACATTCAGCTCTACTTCATCGGGCTAATAGAATGCATTGGCCAATCAGCGCTGGCCAATGCATTCTATTAGCGTGAACTGAGTTTGCACAGGGGTTCTAGTGCACCCTCGGCTCTGCTACATCAGATTGCTACATCTGATGTAGCAGTGCCGAGTGTGCATCAGATGTGTAGTTGAGCAAAACTGACTCAGCACTGCTAAGTCTGCATTCGCATAGGAATGCATTGGCCAGCCTTCGGCCAATCAGCGCTGGCTCTGCCGGAGGAGGCGGAGTCTAAGGTCGGACCTGAATGGAGACTGGTGTGGAGCTATCTTAGACTCCGCCTCCTCCAGCAGAGCCAGCGCTGATTGGTCGAGTTCCGTACTCTGGCCAATCAGCACTGGCCAATGCATTTCTATGGGGAAAAGTTAGCTTGCGAAAATCGCAAACTGACAGGGATTTCCATGAAATAAAGTGACTTTTATGCCCCCAGACATGCTTCCCCTGCTGTCCCAGTGTCATTCCAGGGTGTTGGTATCATTTCCTGGGGTGTCATAGTGGACTTGGTGACCCTCCAGACACGAATTTGGGTTTCCCCCTTAACGAGTTTATGTTCCCCATAGACTATAATGGGGTTCGAAACCCATTCGAACACTCGAACAGTGAGCGGCTGTTCGAATCGAATTTCGAACCTCGAACATTTTAGTGTTCGCTCATCTCTAGTTGAGATATATTGGCTGCATTTTTTTGCTGCAGGATGCCATGTGGGACCTTAACCTAAGAGATTTTCCAATCATCACGTTTTATCCCATCATTACAATCTGTACTGCAGAAAAGTCCTTAGGTAGACAACTGTGGTTCATGGATACAATCTTTAGTCAAGCCAGGAATCCAAGAATACAGTGATAAGAGTTAAAATCAGATCTGCTAAGGTCCGTAGTGAACCTGGGAGAGCAAACCACAGAAAAGTGACAAAATAGAAGTCAGGATTTCTAATATATTACATCAGAACAAGCTAGGGGCTGTAAAACATTCGTAACACAAATAATAAGGACAAAGCCCAAAAAAATGGAGGCCTTGACTGCCTGATAAATTAAGGTAAGAGATATTAAAATGTGAATAATTTTTTATGCAATACTTGTGTACAGTCCAATATTTATTTTATCATATATAATGAAGTGGGGAAGAAGCAGCACCCTCAGGAATGGAAAAGTGTCTGAAGTGCACAGAACAAAAACCTGAGTAAGAATCCATGTTGTTCTTTGTGGTTCCTTTGTTTTCACAAAGTCAAATTCCTTAGCAACCATTTGCATGTTTGTTTGTTTTTTGTTTTTCATAGTTTTTTTTTTTTTTTTTTTTTTTAGTTTTCAGGTTTGCAATGCCATTTTTTTCCTTTCCAATATATGAGGCCAAGATGCACTGTAATACATGTAGGGACAAGTTTATAAGATAACCGAAGGACAACTGAAAGAGTGGGGATAGACATTTGATGACGTGTCCCTACATATACACAGCAACGGATGTTTCTCCATGACATACTGGATTTTGGGCCATGAGTACATGTAGTTGTTGCATTTATTTCATTGTTGTCAGGGTCAGTAGTGAAGTATGGGGGCTATGCTATGAAGTATGATGACTAGTACTGTCTAGCATACTTCCATCTTTTCTTTGTTCTCAAGTACTTAGACATGTTGTCAGGGTCAATAATTAAGTATGGGGCTATACTAGGAAGGTTAATGATGCATATTTTCAGGATTGTGCTATTTGGATATCACAGTCTTACTTCATATTATTCACCTGTTTATATCCTTTCCTCAACACAGAACCTTGGACAATCGTGAGAAGCATGCAGAGGACTCCAACATGACTGAGATTGATGTTTGTGGGTCTCCACAAGAAGCTACAGACACTTCTGCCACTGCTTCCCAAGCACCTCCATTGATGGCCGAGGAGACACCAATGTCTCCTCGACCATGTCTCCAATGTACAATCTGCTGCTCCAGACAATTGACACTCAGGTGTTAGTTCACCTTAACAAGAAGAATGAGCAGAGTTCATAGAATTTGTTCAACCAAGCTGGTGGCAAATATTTTAAAAAGGTCCCCTGGGAGAAGAATATGCAAAGACCGTCTGCCTTTTTTGGGGTCCTTGAAGTTTTCTTATCTGAAAGGGGCACAAGGAAGTAATATCAGGCTCCAGTGCAGATGGCTTTATGTACCTACCAGCAACTGTCCATACTCCAGACCCCCCTTAAGAGCCCCACAATATTATCCATCCCAGCCCTTGACTTTGAGGATTTTTTTTTAATTACTTTAAGCCTGGCCCTTCATATACAGAGAGTGATTCAAGTATAACTTTGGAGAGGTAGGAGAAGGGGAGGAGGTTATGAGAGGCCCACTTTGTGTATGTTTTTTTTTTTCACTAGGGAACTTACAGATCTGTGAGCTATGTTATTTTTTAAAATTTGGTATATTATGGGTAGGTTTACACATAAATAATTTATATAATAATAAGATAAGATAATAAATAAGATTTATTGTAGTTTTTCTGATGTTTTTGTCGTCATCAGTATCGTTTAGACAATGTTTGGTAATGTATGTGGGATGTTTGTGTTTTTGGGACATGTTCTGGCTTTATTTGCACCTGTGAAGAACGTTGTGTGAATTAGCATGATTTTAGCACACACAACACAATTATTTTTTTAATTTAATTATCTTAACTGACACAGTTATCTATTTTTGTTTATTGTTAATAAACAAAACAACACATAAGATATTTATGTATAAAAATTAAAATTTTATATAAAAATGTGACAGAGTACGAAAGAATGAAAAAAGGTCCTAATTAATAAAAAAAATCTTATCATTACAAAAACTTTATGTCAGGATCTTGTTTTATTGAACTCTTTTTTGCCAGCAGTCAAAATGGAGTCTTTTGTGTTTCCTGTCTGTGACTTACCCTGATTTCCTGATTTCTCGATTATTTAGCATGTGTGTTCTGATTACCCAGTTGCCTGAGTATTGGTTTCAGAAGTCTGTCTTCTGCAAGGTCCTCAAGCTTAAACTGACTGTTCCAAGTTGGTTAGTTACCTGCAAATTGGTTGCTACCTGGAACCACTACCCCCAGCAAGTCCTCCTGCTACTAAGACTTTGCCACCCACCCGGTCCCAAGGAGCCGTGGAACTACAGCCTCCAGCAAGCCCTCCTGCTGAGTATAGGACCACTGCTTCCGGCCAAGCCTCCCTGCCTTCCACAGAACAGACTGAGCCGTGGAACTACTGATCCCAGCAAGCCCTCCTGCTACAAGGACTTTGCCACCCACCCGGTCCCAAGGAGTCGTGGAACTACAGCCTCCAGCAAGCCCTCCTGCTGAGTATAGGACCACTGCTTCCGGCCAAGCCTCCCTGCCTTCCACAGAACAGACTGTAAGTCAATTTGTATATTACTATTGCTAGACTCACTGTTCCCAGCCATTGGTCTCTAGAAAATAGAAAGGGTATTGTGACAGAATACTCAGGCCATGATGACGGAGACCGCTGGTTCAGAGAGTTTGGAGGTACGTTTCAAGAAACTATACAATCTGACTACCTCTATGCATGTTGAGATGCAGGCTCTAAAAGCAAAGATTGATGCAATGGAGGGACAATCTAACCATAATACCCAGGTGTTTGGGCAAGCAATTCAGGAACTACGTAACCGCACTGCACAATTGGAGGCGCAGGCACCAGTTCCCTTTCCTAGTCCCATTCCTAAGTTACCACCTTTTAGATTCGGCGGTGAACGTGACAAGTACCGTGGCTTCATAAACCAATGCCGTTTATATTTTGATGCCAATGCTAGCCAGTTTCCAACTGATCGTTCCAAAGTGCTGTGTATTATCATGCTCCTGACTCATAAAGCCATATCTTGGGCCAACCCTTTCATTGAGACTGAAGATCCCATCTTGGACAAATTGGACGATTTCCTTACCGCTATGAATCTCATGTTTGATGACCCCAATCGATGTGCTACAGCTGAAGCTGCCATTCTAACTTTACGTCAGGGCAGGCGCTCTGTTACTGACTACGCTATGGAATTCCGAAGATGGGCTGTGGATACCACCTGGAACAGTCAGGCACAGCTTCCTCTTTTTCGTAAGGGCCTATCCAGTATTATTAAGGATGAATTATCCCGAGCAGAGGCTCCTTCCAGCTTGGACGATTTCATTAATCATTGTATCCGTATTGACACGCGTATTTCTGAACGGAGGCAGGAGAAAGAGAGATGGCTCGCCCTGAATCGGAGTAGTAATTTTTTCCCCTCTTCATCCGTGAAGGATCCACTGATTAAACCTCCCCGGGATGCAGGGGTTGAACCTATGCAAATAGATTCTCTACAGAGACGTCAAAGTCAGGACCGTAAAGAACATAGGCTTCGGGAGGGCTTATGCTTGTACTGTGGTGGTTCGGGTCACTTCCTTATGAATTGTCCTAATCGTCCCCTTAGAACGGCTGCAGCAATTGCTGAATGTGACTTTTCTGATTCTGAGTCGGTCGTTTCGGAGTCAGCTTTGCTTCTGAATGCTGTCATAGCTCCTGTGACTCTGCACCCTAAAGAAAAGGAAAGAGGATCACACTGCCTCCTTCCAATTCAGATATTGATCAACTCTCAGTGGGTTACTAGTACGGCCATGATTGACTCAGGAGCTAGTGGAAATTTCATAGATCTATTGTTTGCCAAGGAGCATGGAATCAAGTTCCGGAAGAGGGCTTCACCGGTGGTACTGGAGACAGTGGATGGATCTCCACTAGTCTCAGGGCCCGTAGATCATGAGACAGTACCCTTGAGGATCCAGCTGAAACCTGATCACCAAGAGACACTTACCTTCATGCTGATTTCCTCGCCACACTTTCCTGTTATTTTGGGTTTTCCATGGTTGCAGACCCAGAACCCTGATATCAACTGGGAGACTAGTGAGATACGTTTTCCGGGAAAGGATCTCCCTGCTAGCATGCATATACGGGATCCGGCTCCAGCTCCAAATGTACCACTTACCAGCATAAAGATTCAAGATCCAGCTCAAGTGCTAAGTTTACCACCTTGTTATGAGATATTCTCTGATGTTTGCGACAAAAAGAAAGCCGATCTACTTCCTCCACATCGTCCATATGATTGCCCGATAGATCTCCGACCCGGTGCATCGATACCTTTTGGGAGCATTTATCCACTAGCAGGGCCAGAACTGAAAGCTCTCAAGTTGTACATTGATGAAAATTTGGCTAAAGGCTTTATTCGTCCCTCTTCATCTCCAGCTGGAGCTCCCATATTCTTTGTCAAGAAGAAAGATGGCTCTCTCCGACCTTGCATAGACTATCGGGAATTAAATAAAGTTACAGTTAGGAATCGCTATCCTTTGCCTTTAATCCCAGAATTATTGGAGAGAGTACGACAGGCCAAGATATTTACAAAATTAGACCTTCGTGGTGCATATAATCTAGTCCGCATCAGGACCGGGGATGAATGGAAGACCGCTTTCAGATCTCGGTATGGGCACTTTGAATATCTTGTGATGCCGTTCGGACTTTGTAATGCTCCAGCCACCTTCCAACACCTTGTCAATGACATTTTCAGGGACCTTCTAGATCTCTTCGTGGTCATATATCTGGATGACATCTTGATTTTTTCAAATTCTCTCGAGGAACATCAACAGCATGTAAAGACCGTCTTGGGACGCCTGAGGGAAAATCATCTCTACATCAAACTTGAGAAATGTGAGTTCCATAGAACTGAAGTGCAGTTTTTGGGGTATATAATCACCCCTCAAGGATTGAGCATGGATTCAAGTAAGATACAAGCAATCCTTGATTGGCCTGTTCCCAAGAACGTTAAGCAAGTTCAACGTTTCATTGGTTTTGCAAATTTCTACCGACGCTTCATTAAGAACTTTTCAGGGATCGTCTCCCCTATTACCCAACTAACAAGAAAGTCAACAGCGTTTATTTGGACCACTCAAGCACAGGAAGCCTTTGACCGTTTAAAGGAAAAATTTACCACAGCCCCAGTCTTAATTCATCCTGATCCTGAACGGGCCTTCATTGTTGAGGTAGACGCATCGGACAGTGCTATGGGAGCTATTCTCTCTCAGAGAACAGGAGAGAAGAATTTATTACATCCATGTGCTTTCTTTTCTCAACGTTTGTCACCCGCAGAAAGAAATTATGATGTAGGGAATAAAGAATTATTGGCCATCATCGCTGCCTTTAAGGAATGGAGGCATCATCTCCAGGGAGCATCACAACAGATTGTTGTCCTCACTGATCATCGTAACTTGGAGTTTATCAGATCTGCTAAATGTTTGTCTCCCCGACAGGCTCGCTGGAGTTTATTCCTCAATCAATTTAATTTTGTAATTTCTTTTAGGCCAGGTTCTCGTAACGGTAAAGCTGATGCCTTATCCAGAATGTACGCTGCTGACCCTACTCCGGGTTCTTTACCCAAGACAATACTGTCAAATTCCAATTTTGTAGGGGTAATTCACAATCAAGATTTGTTGAGAGACATTAAGGAGGCTTATAATTCAGATCCATTTCTTTCACAACCCACAAGGGATGTACGTTTAACTCTAAGGAACGGAGTGTGGGTTCAAGGGCAAAGCCTTTATGTTCCTGAAGCGGTGAGAGTAAAGATTTTGAAGCTGATGCACGATTCCAAGATGGCAGGTCACAGGGGAATACAGAAGACCCAAGATTCCCTTTCTCGTTTTTTCTGGTGGCCAAGTTTTCGAGAAGATGTCAGGAATTATGTTCGCTCATGTGATGTCTGTGCCAGATGTAAGACACCACGTTCTGCACCAACAGGTCTACTGCAGCCTCTTCCTATCCCAACTCGCCCCTGGGGGTCAATCTCCATGGACTTCATTGTAGAACTGCCAACCTCCAAGGGAAAAAATACAATTTTAGTGGTGGTTGATCGTCTGACGAAAGCTGCTCACTTCATACCCTGTGCAGGTCTACCTTCAGCTAAAGACACTGTTGACTTAATTATTCAAAATATCTTTCGCCTACATGGAGTTCCAGATGAGGTTGTGTCTGACCGAGGTGTTCAATTTACTGCAAGATTCTGGCGAGGGTTCTGTGCGGCATTGGACATAGATGTCTGTTTGTCCTCCGCTTTCCATCCACAATCAAATGGACAGACAGAACGTACTAACCAGACTCTGGAACAATATCTACGATGCTACGTCTGCCATTTACAGGATGATTGGGTTGATTTGCTTCCCATGGCAGAATTCTCCTACAACAATTCGCAAAGTGCTTCTACAAAAGTAACACCATTCTATGCTAACCAAGGCTATCACCCAAAGATCTTTCCCAGATTTCCGGTGGATGCCCCTGTGCCAGCAGTTACAGAAAGAATCGCCTCTTTACAACAAGATCTGAATTTGTTAAAACAGACATTGCGCACAGCTCAAGAGAGATTTAAGAACACAGCTGATAGGTGTCGTAAACCAGCACCAACATTCAAGGTAGGAGACGCAGTTTGGTTATCTACCAAGAACCTGAAATTAAGGGTGCCGTCACGAAAATTGGGACAAAAGTACATTGGTCCCTTTAAGATTAGTGGTCTGGTAAACTCAGTAACCTGTCGATTGAATCTTCCAAAGACCATGAAGATTCATCCTGTTTTCCATGTCTCTTTGCTGAAACCTACAATTTCAAATCCTTTTCCGGGACGGTCATCTCCTCCTCCTGGTCCTGTCTTGGTAGATGATCAAGAACATTTTGTTGTGGAGAAGATTCTGGATTCCAGGATTCTCAGGGGCAAGTTACAATATCTTATCAAATGGCAAGGCTATCCTCCAGAAGAGAATTCCTGGGAACCTCTGGATAACATCAATGCCTCTCGATTGATTAAACAATTTCATGATAAATATCCTGAGAAGCCTGGTCTGGGATCGTCCGGAGGCCGCTCCTGAGGTGGGAGTAATGTCAGGATCTTGTTTTATTGAACTCTTTTTTGCCAGCAGTCAAAATGGAGTCTTTTGTGTTTCCTGTCTGTGACTTACCCTGATTTCCTGATTTCTCGATTATTTAGCATGTGTGTTCTGATTACCCAGTTGCCTGAGTATTGGTTTCAGAAGTCTGTCTTCTGCAAGGTCCTCAAGCTTAAACTGACTGTTCCAAGTTGGTTAGTTACCTGCAAATTGGTTGCTACCTGGAACCACTACCCCCAGCAAGTCCTCCTGCTACTAAGACTTTGCCACCCACCCGGTCCCAAGGAGCCGTGGAACTACAGCCTCCAGCAAGCCCTCCTGCTGAGTATAGGACCACTGCTTCCGGCCAAGCCTCCCTGCCTTCCACAGAACAGACTGAGCCGTGGAACTACTGATCCCAGCAAGCCCTCCTGCTACAAGGACTTTGCCACCCACCCGGTCCCAAGGAGTCGTGGAACTACAGCCTCCAGCAAGCCCTCCTGCTGAGTATAGGACCACTGCTTCCGGCCAAGCCTCCCTGCCTTCCACAGAACAGACTGTAAGTCAATTTGTATATTACTATTGCTAGACTCACTGTTCCCAGCCATTGGTCTCTAGAAAATAGAAAGGGTATTGTGACACTTTATTTTGACCGTCCAGATACAAATTATGGATAATATCTATATAACATATGTTAACACTATGCAGACTAATAAAAAGCAGTCTGAATAGTGTTGACCAGATTCTCCAGGTTATCAATTCATGTCTACAGCAGCATGAACTACTCCAGGTCACCACCATGCTTGGATAACCAGTGTCATGTTATCAGGATCCATTTTAAGAGAGGAATGAAACACACATACTGTCTCGCTCTTGTATGGTGAAAGTTAAAGACATATCTTTATTTTTTCAAACCACGTCACAGACAGATGATAAATAGTTTTATAGGGGCAGAAAATCCAAGCAGTTGCCTTGGCTCTTGAAATGTGAACTGGTAGGGCTAAAGAAGTTGCACCATTCTGGAAATCCTGAAGATGCCAGAACCAGCAGAGCTTCCATTGGTCTCTGTGATGAATGGCCCAGAGTTATGTTTTTTTTTTCACTGCCTTCTCAGCTATATTTCCCTTTTGCCCTGTTAATTTACTCGACCTGATTGGCAAGATGCCAGAGATAGTGTCCAATTGTCCAAGCCTAATTCCTCCCTGGAGGTAGCTTGGCTCATCCCTTTGTCTCAACCTGGGCACAGCATTGTCGTGATTTTGCTAAATCCGTTATTCTTAGCAGGGGTTGTCTGGGATCAGTGGACTGAGAGCCTTGCTATCACCTTTTAGCAGACAACCTGACTTTGAGTAAACCTTCAATGAGTTATGAATGTATATAGTCCCCCAGGTCTTGTTGTTCTTCCTGGACTACTGGGATGTGTCACGAAGTGCTGTGATGCTGTGGAAGCTAATCCCTTGGATTAAGGTCACGATTACCTATGGAGATACCATGCACCCTGGACTATTCTACTAATGGGGAGTCAACTCTTACTTACTGTTTGTAATCTTTTGCTCTTTTTATCTTACTGCACTGTAACATACCTTTCTGTAACTATATATAGCATATATCTCTATGTATGTTGGTTGTCTAGTATCGACCCTCTTGGGTTAATAAATATAAAACTTTAGAAGGCTTCTCTCATATTACCCTATAAGACCTGATCCCTCTCTCAGGTTGAGAGCGGACGGTAAAGGTAAGAAGGTGATCGCAGTTTTGCCCATGGCAAGGCCAGGTAGGCCAGAGGCTGGGTCAAAGTGGCTTTGGCGAAGCGAGATGCTTCACGTTGGTGGCAGCGTGGTGGGATATAGGATAGCAGTGTTGTGAGTTTGATATAACTCAAGCATTGTGGATTGTTGCGGCAATCCTATGATTCGAGCTTGGTACTAGAACAAGCTGTATATACGGTGAAAGTGTGATTCAGTGCTATTTCCTCCTTTCTCTTTGTCTATCCTATCTTCTGTTCTGTAAGACCGTCCAGCGGATGGCTAGCGGTCTGAGGAGCAGAACCAGGGAGTTGCAACAACTTGAGTCCAGTGGCACTGAGCAGGTGGCTGGTGAGCAAGATATGGAGGAAAGCACAGCAGAACTCCTCGTGCCTAGGACTAATTCTTCTAATGGACCCAGCAGTCCTGGGTGACAATAAACTGCTTGCATGTTCACATGATGATGTCCTGAAGAGTAAGACCAAGACGCAGGTGGTCAAATGTGGGAATGGACATGCGACCATAGCTGTAAAAATTGTCTGGCTGTTGACTCAAGTGAGGGTAGAGGGTCTGGTAATGACCCCTCCTGAGTTATTGGGAGACAAAGGAGTAAAGCCAATAAATCCTTCTCATCTTCACTTCTTCCAGCATTAGGTGTTTGCTATCCAAATAGCTGAGAGACAGTCAGTCCATGTGAACATGATCCACATGAAAGTAAGACATCTTTGCAGTAAGAAGTATAAATAACCAGAGCTAGATCTGCAGATGAATCCAACACATTTTTCAACCAAGCAAATAAGCTATAGAGAAGGGTGCCTGGACAATCATGTGACATGTTCTGTGGATTTCTTGTATATCTGCAAATACAAGTGACTACAGACACAGCATGGACCACTTTTTTGAATATTGTGTCACAGATGCAGATACCAAAGAACAGTGGAACACAAATACAAATGAGATATCCTCAATGAGGTTGACAGAGGACTGTTGTGCAACAGTTTCTTGATAAGTATCTTTTTCTCACTGGTGGTTTATAATATTCTGCTGCCCTTAAGTGTTCTAGAGATCAGCACTTTCTTCTAAGCAGTGATAAACTCATATCCAGCAGCCAGTCTAAGTAGGTAGAGTTGCAGGGGAAAAGAGAGAGCATCAGCCTGAACTAATGATGAGATAGGAGCCGTGTTTCAGACTACTGCAGACTCCCTCTAGGCATGGTAGTTAAGCTATAATCACAGATCACAGTTCTATCCTAATGGAGCTGAGCTAAGAAGCAGCCAAGAAGTAATATCTGAAGAAAATAAATAGTGTGTAATAATCACTTATAAGCTTTGACCTGCATATCATTTTGGAGGCCATAATTGGAAAGTTGCTTTAATTTTTTATTTCCTTGTGATCTAGTTTAATGGTGGAGTAAATTCCTACTTTTACCTGAAACTTTAGGCTACTAAAGTAGATTCTTCCCTGTTGGTCTAGAGTCGCAAAGGGGGTAATAGATTAGACGAAAACACAATGTGCTTATCTCATTCAGAATCCCCTTTAGACTAGGTTCACACCAGCAGTTGAACTCCGTTCAGGTTTCTATCCCTGAACCCGCTTAATAAATATGAAGAGAAAAGGAGGAAACTCGGCGGAAACCTGGTAGACTCCATTATAGTCTATGGGGTCAATGGGTTTCAGCAGGTAACCGCTTTTTTAAGCAGAATAAGTTTCCCATCCGAGGGTCCCTAAGCAGACCCCCAAAACAGAAATCCAAACGCAGTTGTGAACTTAGCGTTACAGATAAATAAAAAGAAATAGACAAATTTGTGCAAAATACAACTGATGTTGATGAATAGAAAACTGCTGATAATCAGTTCCTAATGGCCACATACCGAATATATGGCAACTATTATATAAGCAAAAGAGGGGATTTGGCTAGCTGAAGTGGGCAGATTTTACCTCCTCACATATGAAAATAATAATTACCACTAGCATTACCTAAACGTGTAACAATGTTTCTTTTTTCATTTTTTCTCATAGCATGTTTTTCTTTTTTAATCATTTTTGTAGTTTCAGTGCATAAGAATAGAATTCTTATCTTCGTCTAGCAGCTCCTGTAAAGGTATAATTTCACTGATTTTAATTAAGCATATAATACAGTTAATCTGGTTCCATGCTTTATCATAAATTATGCTTAGAATTTTATAAACACAAATTTGCTGTGCGAACTCTTAATATTTTGTTTGTTTGAAAGAAATAAACTTTCTGCTAGGTAAAGAATTAGAAGAAAATAGAAAAAATTTTTTTAAATAAAAGCAATGGGAATTTACAACAAAAATTCTAAAGAATTAATATGCTAAACTTTTTTTTATTTATCTACACTTTTATTATTTAAGCAGTAGACAACCAGCTCTAATGCCTCCGATCGGTCCCCGGACCGATCGGAGGCATTAACCCCTCCGGCGCCGCGGTCAAAGGCGCCGGAGGCGCCATTTTCCCGGCAGCGCATGGGCTCCGCCATTTTGCCCGGGGTCGCTGGCTCCTGGAGCATGCTCCAGGGCCGACGTCATGTTGCCATGACAGCAGGGAGCCTGTACAAGGCTCCCAGGCTTGTCTGCAAATTGTCTCTTTTGCAGGCTGGTCTATGCAGCCTGCAAAAGAGAGGATGATTTTTTGCAATGCATTGCAATGCATTAGCATTGTAATGCATTGCATTAGTGATCAGACCCCCTGGGGTTCAACACCCCTAGGGGGTCTAATAAATGCAAAAAAAAAAATTAAAAAAAAAAGTAAAAAAAAAAATATAAAAAAATATAAAAAGTATTAAAAGTTCAAATCACCCCCCTTTCCCTAGAACACATATAAAAGTAGTTAAAAACTGTGAAACATATACATGTTAGGTATCCCCGCGTCCAAAATCGCCCACTCTACAAATCTATAAAAATATTTTTCCTGTTCAGTAAACGCCGTAGCGGGAAAAATAGTCAAAAGTCAAACCGCCAAACCGCCATTTTTTCACTGTTTTGATTCTGATAAAAATTTGAATAAAAAGTGATCAAAGCAATAACATTTCCCAAAAATGGTAGAAGTAAAAAGTACACCCGGCCCCGCAAAAAAAGACGCCCTATGCATCCCCGTACACTTACGTATAAAAAAGTTACGGCCATCGGAATATGGCAACTTTTAGAAAAAAAAAATTTTAACACAGTTTTGGATTTTTTTTAAGGGGTCAAAATGTAAATAAAACCATATAAATTTGGTATCCCTGGAACCGTACCGAAACACAGAATACAGGGGACATGTCATTTTGGCTGCACAGTGAACGCCGTAAAACCAAAGCCCGTAAGAAAGTCACAGAAATGCATTTTTTCTTCAAATCCACCCCATTCTGAATTTTTTTCCTGCTTCCCAGTACATTATATAGAATAATTAATGGTGGCATCATGAAGAAAAATTTGTCCCGCAAAAATTAAGACCTCATATGGCTCTGGGAGCGGAGAAATAAAAAAGTTATGGGGTTTAGAAGGAGGGGAGTCAAAAACGAAAAACGAAAATCAAAAAATGCCATTGGCGGGAAGGGGTTAAATTGGCTGTCCTTATGGTCTGAACAAGACACCATTCTGTCATTGGAAAGTGTTGCCTTTAACTAAGGCTTCCATTAATCTTCAACCACATGCTTGTTCCAACATTTGATCGCAACAGCGCCAAGACCACTACTACTTTGACTCCACTTTACCTTGAACTACACAGCGGTACTTTCATCTGCAGGAGAAGGCTGTACTTATTTTTCCTACTATATGACTTTCTATGGTATTGTGCCTAGCGAGCAGGTTAGCATGTCTCTATTCAGGAGCATCTCTCTAGTCATGGCCGTAAGCATTGGCACCCCTGACTTTTCTCCAGAAAGTGATGTATTTCACCTAGAAAATTACTGAAATTACACATTTTGTTATACACAGGTTTATTTCCTTTCCAACAGTATGACTATAACTAGAAAAGGATGGGGTTCATCACAAACTTTTAATGGGGCCTCTGGGAACCATGGACATCAAACATTTGGACTGGTTTTCTGGATCCCTGGCAACTTTCAACAGTATCTGCGTTCTCTGGATGTAGATACAAAGAAACCCATAGATTCCCTGCCTTGTCAGAATCTCACACACCAGCCCAGTACATTATAACCTACCCATATATGGCAGGTACATTAGAGCACCTTCCACAACACATAGCCTATGTACATTACAGCCCCCTGTCCTACACATAGAATGTACATTAAAACCCTCTTTTCCAAACATAGCCTGTATATTAAAGCCACCTCCTCCACACATAGCATATGTACATTTATCCTCCTCACCTAGTCATATCATATTCACATTAAAATGCCTTTTCCACCTACTATTTCATATATTATGAACATTTCCCTCCTTCAGAGGCAAAACTTGAAGCTCCTGAGCCCCAAAGCAATATCTGCAATGGAGCCCATTAATAATTTTCTATTTGTAATAATGGGGTATTATGAAGTTGTAGAGAAGCCTGCTGGCTCCATCAAACTCTAGGGCCTGGTAGCAACCGCTACCACTGAACCTCTATATAGCCCTTATATGCACCCCCTCCCACACAGCATATACTGTACGTGAATATTAAAGAAACCAGCAGCTTCCCCAGATTCCTATAGTCAGAGAAAAGTCAGTTTTCAGAGGTGTAGCAGCAGTAGCGAAGGAAGAAGATTCGTTTGTTGTGCACAATATTGCTTCTACCTTTCTAGTCCACTCCACTTCCTTCTAGATGGGTTGGACCATGTTGAGCAGCACCTACTCTAATAAGGTATCAATGAAGCAACAATGCAGGGACCCATGGCCCTAGATCAGTCACATAGTTATTCTAGACCTTCACAGGCCCCATAGTAGCTGAGTTGTCTGCCTCCATTGGCACTATGCCACTGTCTCTAAAGACACACACTCATATTGTGGTATAAGTGTTTTACTGCACCATGAAGCACTCTATGCTTTTATGGTGTTCACACTGTCAAGACTGGAAGCAAACACAGTCATTAGTAAGGGGTCAAGGGCCCAAAGGGGCTTAAAGGGGTATTCCCATGACGCTTGTTCACTAACCTGCAGGCTGTTGTGCTCTCTTCACTTCCTGCTTTTCTCTGCACATAGGTGGGCGGGATTTCACTTGCACTTGGGATCGGTTGTAAATTAATTACCACAATGTGAAGCTGATGTAGCAGAGCTGGATTTGAGTCAGTTTGCATTCATACAGAGGTAACGGACTGGACTCCCTATCTTAGCCCTTATCAGCCAAATTCAATTAAACCGACTGATAAGAGCTCAGAAATCCTGGAGCTCTCTCCTCCCCTATCTGAGAATCTTCACTACTTAAAAGACACAAACAGCTCAGAGCTGCTCCCAGCCCCTCCCTCCCCCTCTGAGATCAGACAGCTACATCACTTGACAAATGAGCAGATAATCCCAAGGGCCATAGAAACGGAGTGTAAACAATTAATTGAATAAATTAAGATAGCGGCCAAACAAAGCAGTTTTGATAAAGCAGTGTATTTAGGAAAAGTCTTAAATCTACATAAACTAGCAGTATAGATAGGATCCTTGTGATGGGACAACCCCTTTAACTTCATTCACAGATGAGGCTTTAAAGCCATAAAATATATGGTATAGATGATACAAGATGTAGCAGATGTAGTAGAAATGGTAGAAGAAGACTGACTCCTGATGGCATCACCACGGAAAGGAGACAAAGACATAATCATATGCTTAATAAGTCCTCAACTCTCTTGGGGCTGAAGATAGATGTGATGTAATTGAGTCCCATTTCCTATTTTACTATGGGGTTCCTTTATAACTTGTTACACCCTTGGGAAGCTGGGTAGGATGTCCCTGCTACCTAACCATCATAACACTTTGGTATTTCAGGTGGACCAGTACTACAGAGCCAGGACATTTCTGACTTCTTTAATATGTTCCATATTGAGACTCCATTACTAGTTTAGCATTGGCATAAACTGAAGATGAGAAAGCTGCAGGCTCTTTTGAAACCTGATACTGTGGAGAGAGCGGAGGAGGCTCTGAATGGAATCATGCAAAGATACCCTATTTTACTGAAAAAACAAAGTGTGGGAAACTATGCTGGAAAACCATGAGTGGGCAGAAGAACTACAATGATGAGTAGTGCCATTGTCTAGTAGGCATAACACTGTGTCAACAATACTATGCGTCATTATGTAAGCTGGCTCCAAAGATGTATATCCAGAAACATGTACGGCGTGTCAATTATCTAATCTAGATAAACCGCTTATAGTTATTTCGCTTCTAATCTGACTACATTTTTATTTTCAGGTTCCCTTGACATTAAACTGTATAATATATAAAATAATAAAAAAGTTTTATGAGCAACTAAACTGATATTTTATCCAAGATTTACACCGCAGACATTTCATTTATTACTGCTGGGAGGGAGCAGTGCTGGCCGTGTTTTAGAACAATAATGGTTTATAAGTTATCCAGAGAGTCAGGAACGCTTTAGGCAACAAGTAACACAATATCTTTTCTCGGCTTGCATAGACTTTAATTTTAAGTATAGATTTACCATTTTCAAGAAGCTGTTCTGGCTCTGCTGCTTGAAACTTGATTACTTACACAAATGAAACATGACAACATAAATAAAATCATCATAATTTAGAGCTGGCTTAGATACGCAATGCATTTTAATGAGTTGATATTGCTTTGAATTTCACTCTAAACCTTATAAAACAATTTTCTTTATCTTAAACGCCATATAGAGAAAAACCCCTATGTGTATAGCCACTCACTAAAATTCCAGGTTATGTGTATTAATTGCTTTTTAGCTGAGGATTGACATGGAAACAAACCAAGTTATTTTATTATTATAATTATCATAATTATTAATAACACAGTTACTTGCCCAAGGTTAAGAACTGCTGGTGTTCAGTCTGTGTATAGCAAGAACTGAGGACGGCTCCTTACCCAGAAGACCATAACTCGCACAGAGTAATAAAAAAGGGCCAGCTGTTCATGTTCATTACCGCACAACAGTATTTTTTAGAGTTTACACCCAGAGGCACAACAGCAGGTAGAGTTTTAAGGAATCTCTGCTTGAATACATCTTAATAATAGAAAAGTTAAGAAATTTTACTTATATATGTGATTATTTTAGGATATAGTAAATCATGGCTTGTTTTAATGTAAGGAAATTTAGCACTAACAATTTGTTACCTTCAATCAGCTGATCCGATACATAATGCGGATTCTAAACTATCTACATTTTACAAAATATTAGGACAAAATTGTGTTAATTTTTATAGAAACTGAGCAGATGTCATATCTTTAGGGCAATTTAAGAATTTAAAGTTGAGCTCTCATTGGTTGTAGTGGGTAATAGGGTAATATTATGTTGAGTTGTGATGAGTGCCCCTTGCAGACGACTGTGGTGTGGGTCAGTGTGCTATCCATTCTTTCCTATGGGTCTATGAATTTCATGGTCAAGTGTGCGGGCCGCATCGGATAGAACAGGTCCTTTTCCTGTCCTATTTTGCAGCCCGTGTTTCGGTGGCTCCCATTCATTTAATGAAAGGAGCTGCGGAAGCATGACTCATTCACAGGGGGCACATGGGGACATCCCCGTGTTCCCCATGCGTAGCCATGCTTTTAATTAATGGCAGACCAGTTGCAGCACAGTCGTCTGCACCCAGCCTAAGAATGTAACCATAATCATCCAAGTTTGATAAGGAGAAAGGGGACGTTCAAATAGGGCAAAAGAGGGCAGATTCTGATGTCGAATCCACTTCAGAAACCGCCCCCTCACAATAGAAGTCTAAGTAGACCGCTAGCTTCCGCTGTTCCGGCTCACAGTAAAAAGAAGCGAGCTGCCCTTTCTTCAGGCGGACTCCGCGGCTGAGTCAGCCCTGGCATCCGCCTTGCGACAGCACCCTCCGGACTAGGCGCATTCATTTGGGCCTACTCCGGAGCGGGAAGCCATGACTGTCAGAAGCCACCACAGTCGCGGCAGGCGCACTTTGGTCCAATTCTGATGTGGCTTCACGCATCAGAGTCAGGACCAAAATACACGTTCCCGTGTCCTGTGTGAACGAGGCCAAACAATTTGTTTTACTTTTCACCTCAACTCATCAAACAACTACAGTCCTATGAAAAAGTTTGGGCACCCCTATTAATCTTAATCATTATTAGTCCTAAATATTTTGGTGTTTGCAGCAGCCATTTCAGTTTGATATATCTAATAACTGATGGACACAGTAATATTTCTGGATTGAAATGAGGTTTATTGTACTAACAGAAAATGTGCAATATGCATTAAACCAAAATTTGACTGGTGCAAAAGTATGGGCACCTCAACAGAAAAGTGACATTAATATTTAGTAGATCCTCCTTTTGCACAGATAACAGCCTCTAGTCGCTTCCTGTAGCTTTTAATCAGTTCCTGGATCCTGGATGAAGGTATTTTGGACCATTCCTCTTTACAAAACAATTCAAGTTCAGTTAAGTTTGATGGTCGCCGAGCATCAAATCATCCCACAGATATTCAATGATATTCAGGTCTGGGGACTGGGATGGCCATTCCAGAACATTGTAATTGTTCCTCTGCATGAATGCCTGAGTCGATTTGGAGCAGTGTTTGGACATTGTATTGCTGAAATATCCATCCCCGGCGTAACTTCAACTTCGTCACTGATTCTTGAACATTATTCTCAGGAATCTGCTGATACTGAGTGGAATCCATGCGACCCTCAACTTTAACAAGATTCCCGGTGCCGGCATTGGCCATAAAGCCCCAAAGCATGATGGAACCTCCACCAAATTTTACAGTGGATAGCAAGTGTTTTTCTTGGAATGCTGTTTTTTTGGACGCCATGCATAACGCCTTTTTGTATGACCAAACAACTCAATCTTTGTTTCATCAGTCCACAGGACCTTCTTCCAAAATGAAGCTGGCTAGTCCAAATGTGCTTTTGCATACCTCAGGCGACTCTGTTTGTGGTGTGCTTGCAGAAACGGCTTCTTTCTCATCACTCTCCCATACAGCTTCTCCTTGTGCAAAGTGCGCTGTATTGTTGACCGATGCACAGTGACACCATCTGCAGCAAGATGATGCTGCAGCTCTTTGGAGGTCATCTGTGGATTGTCCTTGACTGTTCTCACCATTCTTCTCTGCCTTTCTGATATTTTTCTTGGCCTGCCACTTCTGGGCTTAACAAGAACTGTCCCTGTGGTCTTCCATTTCCTTACTATGTTCCTCACAGTGGAAACTGACAGGTTAAATCTCTGAGACAACTTTTTGTATCCTTCCCCTGAACAACTATGTTGAACAATCTTTGTTTTCAGATCATTTGAGAGCGGGCTGTCCATGCTCGGCGACCATCAGACTTAACTGAACTTGAATTATTTTGTAAAGAGGAATGGTCCAAAATACCTTCATCCAGGATCCAGGAACTGATTAAAAGCTACAGGAAGCAACTAGAGGCTGTTATCTTTTCAAAAGGAGGATGTGAATGGACTGGTGCCCATACTTTTGCACCAGTCAAATTTTGGTTTAATGCATATTGCACATTTTCTGTTAGTACAATAAACCTCATTTCAATCCTGAAATATTACTGTGTCCATCAGTTATTAGATATATTAAACTGAAATGACTGCTGCAAACACCAAAATATTTAGAACTAAAAATGATTAAGATTAATAGGGGTGCCCAAACTTTTTCATAGGACTGTATAACCTTCTTTCTTCAATTGATAAGACCATATGAGGGTTTATGAGGGTTTGTTTTGTTGGGAGTTGTTGCATCTTTTCAGTATAATTTTAGATTACATCTATGTCAGTAGTTAACATTTATAAATGTTTTTGTTGTGGAACTTTGCAACACAAATGAAAGGTTAAAGGGATGTTCTAGTTACTGTACATAAAAAGATTGCAATGCATTCCTACAACATGGAGCCACAGCCTATTCTTGTTGGTTTTTGAACCAAACTCAGGAGTGGTTTGAAAAGCAATGGAGAATATATAGAAAGCTCTAAGACGTTTCCCTTTTGCTTAATCCACTCCTGACTTGGGCTCAAAAAAACACAGTAAGATCTGCAAGAGAAAAAGCTGCATTTCTACAACGTGGAGCCTTAACCTGAAGCAGACTATCAGAATAAATATATGATACTGACCACAGATGTGATGCAGATATGGGATTTCTTTTCATATATTATCCTCTTCTCATCACTGTCATTTCTAAGTTTTAGAATTTAATTTTTTTACTTCCCACTTTCCAAAAGCCTCAACTTTTTACATTTTCTATTCACATAGCTGAATGAAGGCTTTTTTTTTTTGCATAACAAATTTTTCTGTTTATCTGTTTAATTTTCTGGGAGGCTGGAAAAAAACTGAAAATGTGCTATTGTTGGAAAAATTGAATTACGCCATTTTCATGTTTTTACGGTATTCACTGTGCATTAAATATGACATGCTAACTTTAATCTGTGGCTCAGTATGATCATGGCGATATCAAAAGTCTATAGTTTTTTATGTTTACCTTCATAAAAATGATAAAACTTAAAAAAAAAAAAAAAAAGAATGCCTATGCACCATATTCTGACACCTTAAATTTTTTCATATTTCTGTGTACAGAATTTTGTTAGGGATGTTTAGTTTTTTTTAATAGTTCGTATAAATGATCTAACAACTTTATTCTCTGGGCCAGTATGACTACAACAATATCTAATTTATAAAGTTATGTTATATATGATGCTTTTAAACAATATTAACACTTTTATTAAATAAATATTTTGCTTCTGCATCACCAGACTTTAGGAATCATAACTTTTTAATTTTTCAATTGATCAAGATGTGTGAGGACATATTTTTGGGCACAAGCTGCAATTTTCATTCAGTACTCTTTTGTGATACATTCAATTTTGTGATCAATTTTTATTGTATTTTAAGAGATGCAAGATTAACAAAAACAGCAATTTTGTGCATTTTTAATTTATTTTTCTTATGCTGTATTTTGCGTCAGTTAAATATCCAGGTAAATTTTGTGTTTGGGTTGTTTAGGATGAAGTGATGCGATTCATTTTGTGATTGCTTTTTCATTTTTTTAAAGATATTTTAACAACCTTACATATTTTTTTATAGTCTGACTAGGGAATTTGAACATGTGATTACTTGATTGCTTGTATAATATACTGTGGTATAATATCCTGTGCAATACTTCTGAATTACAGGGTATTGTACGTGTCAGTTTTACATAAATGTACGTTATCTTTTTTTGGAAATATGAATTGACATATGAATACACAAATATCAGTGTGAAATTATAGGAAGAAAAGATAACGTACATTTATGGTGATAAGGAAACATGTTCCAGATGTGATCTGTGTTATGGAAACGCAACTTACCTGGGAAAGAGTGAATATATTAAGAAGGGAGTGGATTTGTAAGGAAAAACTTTCAGTATATTCAGTATATTTCAAGGAGATGAGTTAACTTTCACAAAGCAGCGGAAGCTAAAGTTTGGACAAGTAAAATTGATAATAAAGAAAAGTACTGAGATTAGAGGGAAGAAAATTGTTTTGGTCTTCATCTACATATCACCATCTTTTACTTTAGATGTATGGCTTTCGTATATTTGCCCAGAAGAATGGCAATTGCCTTGTGATTCCCTTGGGTGATTATAACTATTATAGATGGGAGATTTGACAGAGAATAAATTATGGTCAGCTAAATCATTCCTTCAAGTAAATGTATGGGTGAAATTGGGTGGTTTGATCTATGGAGTGGTATTCACCCAGAAGAGTTGGCCTTTATCCGTTCTAAGTCTAGTATCACACTGTCTAGGATAGGCTTGTGATTGGGCTTGAAGAAATTTCTACCATTGGTACAGTGTATTGTTTATTAGCCAACAAGTCTCTCAGACCACTACCTGTTATTGGTGAGACTGATGTTTGATGATATTGGTGAATATAGAGCCAATTTTATTGGCTGGTTTTACTGAATGGTGAAGAAATTATTGCTACACAAACGATACAGTTTTTTTAGATAAATGAGAGGTTGCTGCCATCAGGAGTGCGGGAACGTTTCTAAGGTTTATTGAAAAGGGTTTCTACTGGGTTCACACCTGTCCTCTATTGCAGGTGAATTGAAGCCAAATCATGCTGCCTGAGACAGCAGGCCAGCACCCCAAAATCCAGGACTATCCCACTGTTTGTGGGATGGTTGGGGAGGGTCAGTGTTGAAAGGTTGCTGTTTGTGCAGGGTTAGATTACTTATACCATAGATGCAGTATTAGAGTATTGCAGTCTATAGTAACATAGCAATCTAATAGGCCACTCTTGGCCGTCCTCTTCAGTTTGGCACCAGTGTAGTGATGGTGGGACATCAGCTTCCATGTGGTCCATGCTTGTCCTTGGTGACATCTTGATGTCATGGGTGGTAACTGAGTGATAGCTGTGTTGGCATTGTGTCTACATCTGAACTTTTAGATGGGCTGTACTCTTACATGTTCTGAATTTTCAAAATTTTACTGTATTGAGCTCCATTGAAGTTGCTGATGTTATATTGCAATACAGAGATAAATGATGCATATATAAAACCAAATTATACACACTTACAACTATAAAATGAAGCCATGACAATATTTGGATATTTTATACCACCATACTATACCTACATAAGTGTGCAGATTATTATGTACTATCATGGTGTCTTTCTCTTCTGGCTACTGCCCACTTACTCTTCTGTTGACTGAATGGGTGATAAGTTTTTCTGTATTATTGATGTTAGGTTTTTGAAGGTGTATAAGACTTAACTTATAAAATGATATTAATGAGGCAGATTATTAAATTTACCAATAAAATCATATTTATTAGTAATAATTGTTATTATAAGACCAATTATACTATTAGATCCTAAAAGGACCAGTAATATCAGAAGCCCTGACTCAGGAAGAGTCATCCACCAGCACTCAGGAGAGAGAAAAAAAAAAACCCTGTGGAGAAAACCTCTGGGGAACCATGGCTGATGGACTGCCCTTCCCTGAAATTGAACAAGAACTTGTATGACTTGACAGGCTGATCAGGCTGATCAGGAGGGCCAGCTCTGTCCTGGGGAGCCCCTTGGACCCAGTACAGGTGGTGGGTGACAGAAGGATACTGTCTGTGGTGACCTCCATGCGGGAGAACAAATCCCACCCCATGTATGGGACCCTGATGGGACTTGGCAGCACTGTAAGTGACCGTCTGCTTCACCGCAAGTGTGAGAAGGAGTGCTATCGCAGGTCCTTCCTTCCAACCGCGACCAGGCTGTATAATCTACATCAGACCAAGCGAAGATCATTCCGCACAGAAAACTAATGATTATGATGATGACCATGAGGTCTTCCTCTTTCTCTTCCGTTTTTCCTTAGCTGCCATGGACTCCTAGTATATCTTCTCTTCTCAGCTTATGTGTGTCTACGTCTGTAATATATTACTGTGTATTATCCTGTACCTGTATTACTATGCTGCTATAACATTCTGAAATTTCCCCAATGTGGGACTATTAAAGGATTATCTTATCTTATGTGAGCGCTCATTCCTGACTATGAGCCTGTGTAAACAGGGAACCAACCTGCTGGCAAAAGAATAGACTCTCATTTGTTGACTGATCGGATTTAACTGAATATCTGTCTAGTGACTGTCTAAGAGACGGCCTTTGCTAGTGTTTGTAAAAACTGTCCAAGACAGCCTTCCCTAGTATATCTAGTGACTATCCGTGACAGCCTTTACAAAGGTCTATATAGTGAATATCCATGACAGTCTTCTCTATTGTATGTACTGACTGAGACAGCCTTTACACAGGACTATATAGTGACTGTCCAAGACACCCATCCCTATTCCTTTTACATAAGTCCAATCCAGTGACTGTCAGTGAAAGGCCTTTACAAAGGTCCAATACGGTGACCGTCGGTTTAAGGCCTTTACAAAGGTCCAATCCAGTGACTGTCTGTGAAAGGCCTTCACAAAGGTCCAATCCGGCGACTATCAGTGATGGACTTTACAAAGGTCCAATCTGGTGACTGTGGGTGACAGCCATAGAAAGGTCCAATGCAGTGACTCTGGGTGACGGCCTTTACAAAAGTACAATCCGGAGACTACGGGTGATGGTCTTTACAAAGGCTGCGGATGATGGCCTTTAGAAAGGTCCAATCTGGCAACAAAGGCATTAATATTGCATGCCTAGACATGTAAACATGTAGGCATAAAATTTTTACTATATAAGGGTATGTTCACACCGAGTTTTTTGCTGGCTGCAAAAGTTTGCATGAGGAATTAGAAAACTTTTTTTTTTTAATAATATAATTTACATCATTTTTTGTTTCAGTTTTTTATACTTGTTTTACTCTTGCAAACTCAGATACTCTTTAACAAAATAGTGGCAGGATCATTTTAATTCCGACTATTTCCCAGTCTGTACTCGCTGCTCCAATCGCTAATGATGTTGCCATATAGACCACTACTGACGTTGTGTACTTGTAAGGATCCCTCCTGAATACTTAATTATCAGTAAACATAAAGGGGCCAATGGGTCCCTGTGTGGATAAATATACAATATGTCTATATCTAGAAGTTGGTGCCCCATAGATAATGTATTTGCATTAGCAACTTGATGTTATCTATGGTCTCTGCCCTCCTAGATGCAATAGGCAAACATACAGTATTTCATTATAATTTACTTGTTGTGACATATTATTCATGATTCCAGTGTGTTATCTATTTTTACTTCACATGCAGAATAAGTAAGCTCTGAATGTTTCTAGCTCTTCCAAATAATGAGAAATAAAGAGAAATGAGCCATAAACATTCTCGCCTTTCTTCTGAAAAGCTATCAGCGGTTCCTTTGCCTGATCATGGTAACATAAAGCAATTTCAACAAGATCAAATAAGGCCTGTAAGTTATAGGGATTAAATATAGACTAGAAATATAACTGGGAAGTGTAAATAATTTAACAGTGCTATTAATCTACCAGTGCTTGAAAAGTTAAGCTTTAAAATGAGGTCATGGTGGGGTCTAATTGGGAGAAAATAGGCAAGTGAACGGAATAAGTGGATAATCGCGACACCTTAATTATAATACAGATAGAAAATGTCAGTGTAATCACTTATCTTGTATTAATCAACACTGTCTCAGAAGACAGGCTTCATTTGCAAACAATGAGTACAAAATGTCTATATTAAAGCACCGAGACCTGTCAATTCAAAGAATAATATGCTATGATTGGAAGGTGGGATCACACCATACAGTAAACTAATGAGATACATTATTACATTAGTAAGTGGTTTACACTCAACCCAGGGTTCATCTGGGACGAGATAATAAAAGTATGATGGCACTATGATGCCAGTATAGTACTAAGAGATTAGTAGAGAATATCTACCTCCTTTTGTAGTCACAATCAATATCCTGTAATTATAATCTATCCACACAGGAGTTTTTAATAACTTAATCTTACTTACTTTTTAAACCTCCTACTTTTTAAGTGTCCAGTAAACTCTGTTTTTCAGCAAACTTTACTTAAAAGTGAATGAGTCTTATGGCATTGGTGAACTTAGTCTATCTGCTGCCTGAGGCGGATGATCAAAAAACGCCCCCTCCCCCCAGACTGAATAGTTCATCTTTTGATCATCCATCCTCGGCAGGAGTTACTAGTGTAACATATTACAGTGAATACAGTGAATATTACAGTGAATACAATGCAGTAATATTTTGTGCAGTAATAATTACAGGAAACGTCTTCTCACATTTCCAGTCTCTTCCCTTAGAACCACCTTGACCACTTCTTCCAGCTGTGACTTGACTCTGTAAAGTTTGCAACACAGACATCTTTGACTCCTCACTTCTCCACACACCCAACCCCCTGCAGCCTATACTATGCCTCACAGTGGCACAATAGACTGGGGGGCATAATAAAGGTTGCAGGGGGCTGCTGTGGTGCATAACAGAGGTTGTAAGGGCTGCTGTGGGGCCCCACAGTTGCCCACCCAACTCTTATGCCCATAGTGGCCCACCCATAAACTATTATTATACTCAGGGGTCTTTTGAGAGGGGAGATGAGGGAACATAATAAACAGTGTTACTCACCTCTACGGGATCCAATGTTAATCCTAGCAGGCTTTGGGCCCGAAGCCTATGCTAGCAGTACCATATAGGCCCAAAGCCTGTGCTAGCAGTACTATACAGGCCGGAAGCCTGTGCTAGCAGTAATGTAACCCCCTCACAGGAGTTACTAATGGTTATTTGGCCATATAAGTGCCTTACATGTTATGATAGATTGTATATATTGCCATGTTCATTTTGTGTTCATTTGTGTAATGTTGTTAAGCTGTTGTTCTCTGGTTTCACTTGTCCTAGTGAGCTGTGGTCTCCATAGCAACACACACTATAGTGGGTGGATCTGTAGCTGGAACAGGAAATAGTCACAGCAGAGAGAGGGGAAGTAGTATTCTGTAAGCAGCGAAGGAAGGAGAAGTGTGGCAGTGGCCATCTTGTGTTTCAGACACTGTGTTGTGAGGAGATGCCACAGCAGCAGTGGGACAGAGAAGCTGTGCCAGCGCCCTGCATTACTACCAGTAAGAGGACAGGATTATATCAGGCTAAGCAGAGCTATAACCCTGGCAGCCTGCACCTACCTCTACAAGGTAACTGAGCCCCTGCAGTATACCAGAAGCTGGATCTGCAGACATCTTAGACTCTCTGCTAATACATGGGAAGGTATCAGCCAGCTACAAGCCACTGTGCCACAGCTCACTGCTACAGGACAAGTGACCAGCAGATACCTGTTACAATAAAGCAGTGAGCACTTCTACTGATCCTGGCCTGGACATTGCCTTCCTTGTAGCTAAGCCCTGGGCTAAAGCTCTTTGTTGGAGGGAGCACTGACACCCACATCACCATCTCAGCCCAGGGACCAGCGGGTGTCTCAATACTCCAACTGGCGTCACATCTAACTGACTCTGCCTATTTCCCTGTGCACCTCTCCTGGGAGTTCTGGTGCCTATAAGGTCACCGTGACAGTCCAGCCTCCTGCACGGTTCTCCCGGGGTGGTCGCAGTAACACTGCTGGCACAGGATTCGGGCCTGTATGGTACTGCTAGCACAGGCTTCGAGTCTGTATGGTAAGGTCCCAGAGGTCTAAACCAGCGCAGGGTACGGCTGCTCAGTTTGTTTTCAGAAGACTATTCAAGACTTAGTATTGTTGCAGGACAATAAATTAAAATAGCGAAGCACATAATCATTCTATAAAATGAAATACATCCATTAAAGATTTCTAAATTTATTTGTTCAGAAATAATTAAAAAGTGAATACTGAATTAGTGTATTTATGCGACAGGTGCTTTTGTATACATCCAGTGAATCATCTTAAAAGACCTCACAGCCTACATGTATTAATTCATTAATCTAAAATTAAAAACTCTATGTTGTTGTTAGTTTTATTTATTTGAATTATTTTATCTATTTGAGGCGGAATCCGCCTCAAGATCCGCTGCTCCCATTGACTTCAATGGGAGCTGCTCGCTTCTTTTTTCCGGTAGCTAGTAGTGGAAAAAAGAAGCCAGCTGCCCTATCTTGCCGTGGATTCCGCGGCTGAATCACAGTCAAATGAGCCCAGTGTATAGCACTCTTGACAGCAAATTGTTTCTGAGTTCTATATCTCATTTGTAGAGTGCTAAAATACCAGTACAACGGAAATCCCCAAAGCATGACCCCATTTTGAAAATGTAAATTGAGAAAATGTATACAACGATTTGTTAGGCAATTTCTCCTGACTACAGCAATACCCCACATATGAAGGAAACTGCTGTTTTGGCTCAGGGCAGGGAACAGTAGGCAGGGAGAGCCATTAGGCTTTTTGAAGGGAAGACCATATCCCGTATACTATACCAGCAGCGTAAGTTTATGGTCGTACATGGGTTACAAACTGTAATCTTCACGGGCCACACGGTGGCTCAGTGGTTAGCACTGCAGCCTTGCAGCGCTGGAGTCCTGGTGTTCAAATCCCACCAAGGGCATAAAACCATCTGCAAGGAGTTTGTATGTTCTCCCCGTGTCTGCATGGATTTCCATCCCATACTCCAAAGACATACTGATAGGGAAAAATGTACATTGTGAGCTCTATGTGGGGCTCACAATCTACAAAAAAAAAAAAATGTAATCTTCACAATCAAGGATCAATCAAGGAACTACGCAGTAGGCCGAATTCTATTATTAGATTAGAAAAAGCATTATACATTAAATATAATACTAAAGCTAAATTTGAGAGGGTTTGGGTCCTTGGCTGTGTAACCCCCGCATGCCATTTAGAGCTTTACTGAGGTTGTGGTTAATGTGAGCAGACCGTACTATATCACCAAGTGTTCTGTCTGTGTTACCTCTATTCCACTTATGAATGTAAGCCACTGAGCGCTATATTAGGTATGTTTTTACCTAATCTCTTCTGTAGGCTCTGTATACCATACCACTGGCCTTTTGCTTTTTCTCATGTACACTGTCAACCTATTGCATTATAACTTATTGATACGGGAGCAGGATACCCTGGGAGAACATCATGGACACGGACTGTCTACACTTACGCTATGTTGTTCTTTTGTTGCACGAAAATGGAATTTGGTCTCAATAAATATTATCTTATTAAAAAAAAAAAACAGGATTGGAAAAATGTATTAATATGCAGATGCAATTTTTTGGTTGGATATTTCTGATAAGAGATGCTCTGTTCTGTACTTATGTTTATTGGATCAGCATTGTACACCATATGACTTAGACCAAAGTGTACCAAGTTTTTCTAAGTGATCGCCATCTTATATACATAATACTATATAAGTTCTATGAGTACACGTATCTTTAATGTGCATCACCTAGTGACTCCTAAATAATCAGTAAATTGATCGGAGCCAGTGATATTTATCTTGTAGAGAAAGCCAGGGGAAAAATAATTCCCACTGCAAGTAATTGAGCAAGCAGTGTTTATCTCTAATAGAATGTCAGTGAGTAAATGTTATCACTGAAAGGGAGATAATTTCAGCAATCTATATTGCTTGCCATATTTACTGCCTGACAGTTTATGATGTTTAACACTGAATTTAATTGATATTAATATACAGATTATTTCATTCGCTAAAATTCACAGTCATTGTACAGTTTTATATAAATAAAGTGGAAACTATTAAACGTCACTCATAACATTTTATCAAGAAATGGAATGTAAGGCGGCGTAATGTGTGATCCATTTACCTAGACTGTCACTGAAAGATAGCGGAAAATTTCTAGTATTGTTAGATAAAAAAGAAATTACACCATGATGTAGGGCAAAGTGATAACACTGCTTGCAAACGGTTATAGGGTGGCAAGCAGTGACACGTTAAAATGACCAAGCACATTTATAAAACATTTGTGCTTATCCTAGAGGTGATTGTAGTATTATTGGTGTTTAGTGTGTATTAGACAAAATTCTTTTTTTTTTTTTTTTTTTTTTTTTAAATGTAGATTGTGAGCCCCACATAGAGCTCACAATGTACATTTTATCCCTATCAGTATGTCTTTTTGGAATATGGGATGGAAATCCATGCAGACATGGGGAGAACATACAAACTCCTTGCAGATGGTTTTTTGCCCTTGGTGGGATTTGAACACCAGGACTCCAGCGCTGCAAGGCTGCAGTGCTAACCACTGAGCCACCGTGTGGCCCCTAAAATTCTGTAATACTAATATATAATGTTAGGAACTGTCAAATTCATGTAATCCTACATAAATAGATCCAGTTTGGGACAGATTTTCAGCTCTGTGGAGACCATTTTTAGTCTAAGTCGGATGAATGGGGACTTTTGGATGCATTCATATTCTGACATGGCTGGTCATAAAGTTTCTGGAAGAATTTATGTCCAGCTGGTTTGTGCGCGCCTTACCCCACTCCTCTGCTACCCGATTGGTCTTGGACTTTGAGGGCCACCTGTACATTTAATTTTTTGCGATCCTTGGCTAGGGGACTAGCTGCTGCCACCACGCTTTAATTTTGTGTGCTAATAGTGTTGTGATTTGTCACATCACAACACAACAAGGTAAGGGGCTTTAATTTATGCCTATTGCCTCATCTCATCGGGAATACTACACTATTGTCGCTCGGTGTCTCTCTCTTTTCTTTTTTCATGGCCGGTCATAGGACAGCTGTACTTAAGGCCAGTTTGGAAAAAGAGTATGAAAGGGGTACGTTTAAGGCTGGGCCTGGGGTCTAAATATTATTTTTCATCTGATCTGATTCTGGTCAAGGTTGTGAATTTATTTAGGGGTCTTGGTTATAAACACATTTTGAAGTCTGGTTTGCAGTGTTTTTTTATGTTTGTATCCTCCCCTGAGTTTCAAATTATTATATTCTGGGTCTGAAAAGACCCAGGGGGCTCATGTCAAAAGTTCGCTCGGGGCCTCGACATTCCTAGTTACACAACTAATGACATCAGTCAATTACCAAGCATTTACATGATGGTTGGCTGCAGGGGTGAACCTGCTCCTTTCGCCGCCCGAGCGAGTACAGAAAGCCGCCCCCCCCCCCCGCCGGCCTGGGAGGAGGGGCGGAGCGGGGGCGTGGCTTAGCTTAGGGGGCGTGGCACCTCGAAAGGGGGTGGGGCTTAGCGCCATTCGCCGGCAGAGAGCAGCCTGCGCTCTGCCTGAGCGTGAGGGGAGGCTGCTGGAGCAGCGCTGCTCCAGTGGCCTCCCCAAACCACCGCTCCGTGCTAAGCCAGTCCAGGACAACTTGTCCTGGACTGGCTTAGGTTAGCAAAAATGCCGCCCTCCCTGAGGCCCTGGCATAGCGCCGCCTGAAGTGCTCGCTTCAGGTCGCCTCATGGGAGGTGCGGCACTGGTTGGCTGGTCTTTACCCTGTGCACACAGGCCAGTGATCAAGAATGATGGTTCTTCCAAGTTCCTGATAATAGGAACATATAAAGTTGTACTTTTAGAGGCAAATTCTCAAAAAGGTGTGCCCCTAGTAATCTAGAAGCGAGTATTCAGTTTTTCTGCAGCACCACAACAGAGATATTAAAGAGGATCTTTCACCACCTGGGGCACATGGGGTTTTATATACCACTAGAAAGCCGTCAGTGTGCTGAATTTAGCGCACTATCGGCTTTCACGTTCTGTGCCCCCGGTTAAGACCTATCGGTGCCAGTACCATAGTTCTTTACTGTCAGAAGGGCGTTTGTGACAGTCAGTCAGAAATGCCCTTTTCGACAATAGCGTCTATAGCGCTGTACTGCTTAGTGTCATCACTGGGCCGTAAGCAACGCCCCCTATCACAGTACAGCACAATAGACGCTACTGTCAGGAAGGGCGTTCCTGACTGACTGTCAGAAACGCCCTTCTGACAGTAAAGAGCTATGGTACTGACACCAATAGCTCTTCACTGTGGGCACAGAACACAAAAGCTGATAGTGTGCTGAATTCAGCGCACTGTCGGCTTTCTAGCGGTATATAAAACCGCATGTGCCCCAGCTGGAGAAAGGCCCTCTTTAAACATTACATGGTGTAACGACAGACTGTATATGTAATACACAGATATTCTGGATACTAAGAGGCTCCTTCTATGGACTCTTTGCTCTGTTTAATATAATAGGGTTCTGGATTCCCCAGTTACAATTACCTCAAAAAGTTAGGTAAGACGAAATCTGTTTTTAGCCATAGTCGTATGATCATGTAGACATTTGTTGATAAGGTAGAAAACCTTGGTATACAACCTATAATCAAGTGGCAGATCCTTCCCAGACTGTAATTACTGCTTACAGGAACCGCCGTGACTCATGGTGAAGCTCCACCGATGCTTATGAATCTCTCTTCTGTCTGCTTATAATTAGAATACTGTACCTTATTACCTTCACACGGAGGCATCAGCACGATTTACAGGAAATGTTTCCTAGATTGTAATTTGTTAGTAATTTTAGAAACCTAGAGAAAAGTTATTCCCTAGTGTGTAACTAAGATTGTGTAAAGCAGCTTTGGATCACAGTGTCGTCTACAAGTAAGCTTATTCCAGACACCTATTATATAACACAAGGAAATTCATTTTATCCAAGTCATGTAATGAACTTTAACAATATATTGGTGCAGATGTATTATCGTGGCTCATCTATAACTCTTCTTTGGGGGTCTCATAGAATCTTGGTGCTATGCTATATATGAATATGTAAGTGACCATTTCAGAAATAGCTATATGGCTTAAATGTGACAAATAGGGCCATATTTTGCAATAGAAGTCTGACACTTTTTTGTCATTTGCTCCAAAATTTATGCTGCACAGCTTTTACAACATACCCAGTCCAGTCACATTAATTAATTAGTCATTAATGTGACCACCTGTCAAAATCCAGAATAAGCACCTTTCACAGAGTGGACCGCTGTGAGACGTGCAGGAAGAGAGGGGATGTTGTGATGATGTTCACTGGGATGTTGAGCCATGCCGACTCCAGTGCCGTGGCCAGCTGTGCTAGGTTACGCGGTTGAGCATCCATGAGGCGAACAACCTGATCGAGGTGGTCCCACAGATTCTCTATTGGGTTCAAGTCCGGGGAAGTTGCTGGCCAAGGGAGTACGGTAAACTCATCTTAGTGCTCCTTCAAACCACGCACGTACACTGTGAGCTTTATGACACGTCACATTGTCCTGCTGGTAGATGCCATCATCCTGAGGAAAAACAATTTGCATGTAGGGGTGAACATGGTCCGAAGGATAGATGCATACTTGTGTTGATCCATTGTGCCTTCCACAATGATGAGTGCACCTAGATGGCTGATGACACGTGCCTTCTGCGATAGGTTATTTAACATTGACGTCAAAAGTAGGAGGTGGCCACATTAATATGACTGGACTGTGTATTTATGAAAGGTGTGCTCCAGAAAGACCAGAAAAATACAACAGACTCGACACTTTTGAAAAATGTGCACCAGAATAGGGGTGGCTTACAAGTGTCCACAGGCAAAAGCAGAAAAGATTGAATACGGCACAGATTTTCTTGTACAAAGTAGACCAAATTTAAAATGGTGTAAACTTGAATTTCCAATAATTTACTTTGTGCACCATAAATTCCTGTTGTGCGCCACATATTTCTTTCCCCAGTAAGGGAGGGATAATTTGTTTCTGCTTCTGTTATGCCAAAAATTATAGGGTGTTTGATGTGTGCACCAAATATTTCTTCCTTACACTCTGCATATTAAGTTTTTTTGGCTGCAAATTTTGTCTACTTGTTTAGTGTCAAATATTAGTCTCAAGGTTAAGTTCGACACTTTTAGTCAGATGGTATTTGAGTCAGTATTTTGGACGTTCTAGAAACACTCCATATTCATGAATGGCCATACGATAGATTCATAAATATGTCTAAAACTACGAATGGGATTTGTATTTTAAGACAGTGTAAAGTTCAACAGTATTGATAAATGTGCCCCAGTGTGTAATATCATATAGGGCCTCCATACTGCACCATATTCTTTCATAGAAACACTGCTTCTGAGTTAGATAACGTTCATAAAACAGCATGCAGTCGTCGCTATGCTACAGATTCTATTATATTCATTAAAAGGGGCTCTATCAGCAAAATCATGCTGCTAGAGCCCCACATATGCGTGCATAGCCTTTAAAAAGGCTATTCAGGCAACGGTAATGTTATATTAAACTACCCCCCCGTTTTAAAATAATAACCTAAAAAAGAATGTGCTCTACTTACGGATCGTGCACGCTGGGCGGGCATTCAGGGTGTGTCTTCATCTTCTTCCCCGCCTCTTCTTCCCCCGATGTCCTCCGGTCCCGTCTTCTTCCAGCGCTCGCTCGCGGACACTGTGATGAAAAAAACGGCCTGGGCACATGCGCAGTAGCATGCGGCTTCTACTACGGCTACTGCGCATGCGCCCCGGCTATCACTATCCGTTCGCGAGCGCTGGAGGAAGACGGGACCAGAGGACATCGGAGGAAGAAGAGGCGGGGATGAAGATGAAGACACACCCTGAATGCCCGCCCAGGGTGCATGTTCGGTAAGTAGATCACATTCTTTTTTAGGTTATTATTTTAAAACGGGGGGGTAGTTTAATATAACATTACCGATGCCTGAATAGCCTTTTTAAAGGCTATGCACGCATATGTGGGGTTCTAGCAGCATGATTTTGCTGATAGAGTCCCTTTAAGATCTGTATCACAGATTCATAACTATGTTTAAAACTATGAACAAGGTTCAAAGTGAAAAGTTTGACAGTATTAATAAATATGCCTCAATGTGTCCAAATTGCACCAATATTTTGGTTTATAGTAAGACAACAGGTCTGTGGTTAAAATTTAAACTTCCTTCTCTCCGATAGCATTGGCTCTGTCTACTGCTGCTTTCAAACCATCAAAGCATGACTTTCTTACACATTTGCTTGCAGCCGCTAAATTTCTGATCCCCAAAAATGGTTACAGACTACGGGCACCCACACACTCATAATGGGTTTCCAGGGTTAATCAGATCTGCAAATATGAGGAACTCTATCATTAGGCAACTGGCACACGTAGCACATTCCTGCAGATCTGGTCCCCTTGGCTCCATTACTCGAGCCTTTCATGACTCCAGAGTGGTACCCTATGGCTCACACTGCTGTGAACTCCTGCTCCTCCGTGTCGGGCCTTCTGACCGGTACAGTAACTATTACTATGGAAATATTCCTAAGGTGATCTTAACTCTTCCAAATTGCCCATCTCGTTTCCCTTATTAGCTCCCCATGCACCTACTTCAGTACCTGACGGTAGACTTGCAACTGTTAACAGGGACTATGTATATCCACCTACCCTCCCCCCCCCCCCTGCACACCACCCCCCACCTTTTTCCTCTTCCTCTCTTCCCTTTCCTACCCTCTTCTCTTTCTGTATTATATATTAAAAATGTTATATACTTATCATTTCCTGAATATCAGGGGCACCACTATACATTCCCGTGTGTTTCTTTCCTGTATTATACTTGCTTCTTATTGTTCTTGCAGCTGTGTGTTCTTAAATAAAGAATTGTTAATAAAAAAAAAAACAACAACTTTAATTTAGATGCAAATACACACCAGATTTATCATTCAGCATCTACCCCTGTGAATCTTGCACATTTTAAGACCTCCTAAGTTTTCACTATCTTTTTGTAAATCTGGGTGATGGTATCTGTGAGGTTTGTGTATTTACTAAGGTTTTTACTTTTACAATTTCTGAAGTCCTGGTGTTATTTCTTTCCTCTTTGTCGTCTCAACATACACCCATAGACTATCTATCTATCTATCTATCTATCTATCTATCTATCTATGTGCTGTTTATTATTAACAACGAAGAAAAGTATTGCAGACAGTGTTCTCTGATGCAAGGACAACTCTGACAGTATCTCATTGCCATTATACATGGATGCTAATATTTGCATTACTCAATAAATTTGGCTTTATAATTGGTAGTTGTTTAGTTCCATCCTCATAATGAATCGGTTTCTAAATCTTTAATGAATGTAACAGGCTTATAATATGTCGCATATTGATTGAAAAAAATCTTCTGGTCAGAGGTTATAGAATATTGTCAACTCAACGGGTAGATCTGGGATCGTAATAGTAATAATAGCAATAATAATGGTAATACTAACGCCAAATGAAATAAAACAACATGTCCACTTCACGTGTCATTGCACAATTGCATGTTTCAATACTATGGACATGATATAGATGAACCTTCATCACAAGTTCACTTCTGTCTCCTTTTGCAGAAGTGCCAAGTCTGTAAAGTGTTTTTTCGTACAGATTTATGACCCATCAAATGATATTTAAAGGATTCAGCGGCTCATTTAAAAGCCAAACATTCCTTTTAATTACTGCAGATTTTATCTCTTGGGGAAAGAGTTCTTGACTCACATAACAACGGAATGCCCTTGTATCTCTCAGCATTAGCAATGTTATCCTCAGAGGCCCCTGCACATGAATATGTCCTCTGCTTTTAGAATATGGGACGCACAGCACTTCACTTAATTCCTCCGTTCAGCATATGTAAGACTTCTTTTATATGTAAAAGCTTTATGCACTATATTACTCAATTTAGAGCTCACTAAGATGCCATGTTATAGAAGTTTCTAACAAATTATAAAACCAGATATTTTTCAACAGGAAAGAAGAATTAAAAGGGTATTCCAGGATAAAATATTGATACTAATCAAAGGTCATCAATATAAGATCAGTGAAGGTGTGACACCCGGCAATCCCACAGATCAGACCCATAATATACAATTAACATATATGTGTAAAGACTAAAACTTGACTTTTATTAAATAAACTAAACAAACAATTGTGCTTAAAAGATATGGAATACTGTCACGGACATATCTATAGAGATGGTTTACGGGAGTCACTCTAAGTTATATCACTCTTATTTGTCCAACCCCCCCAAAAAACTCCTACGATCGTCTCGTCACTTTATATATCCCCATACAGGCCAACTATCATCTAGGCTTCCCATTTGCAGTATAGCCTACCGGAGCCAAAGAAGATACCGTTCGCGTGCCCAGGTCATGATGAATAGTGGTTCCTCTTTCCATAATATTACATGATATCTGCCCCGTGTAACAACCTCTAAGCCTGATTCAGGACAAATTGCTCATTTATTTTAGTTACTCCCCAACAATAGAAGAAACTTTGCATCTGTTAACCCTAAAGATAAATCATCAGGGAACATGTCTGGTGATGAATTATTTTTTGTCCATGGATCTTTGCTTTTACTTTTTGAAAACATAGATGGAAGAAATGGAACTAAGAAATGACTGAATAGCCAATGTAATACATTAGCAGAAGAGAAAATTTCATGGGTTTATATTTATAGGATTTTTTTTCAGGTAAGAAGACACTTTACAAGTTAATCAAAAGAATACAAAGACTGGAACTGATTTAGATGATTGGAAATGAACTCTAAAAGTCAGTGTTGAATTGTTGAAACTTAGGGGAAAACAGCTTTACTGTCTCCCGCAATCATCATTTTTCTATTTCCATGATGTACATGTTCTGGCAACGGGGAGAGAGAGGCAATTTCATTAAGATTAACTTTCAATGTCTGCTGAAGCTATTATTTTGACATTTTGACAAAGCAAGACAATCCAGCTTCAATGACCCAATCGATATCACCATTCTCTGTCTTTAACAAGTGTCAGCTATACCAATTACTTGCCTGCACCTTAATGCATTCTCATCTCAGTATACAATTAAAATCTGGTGAATGGACAATGACATTATTCCAAAAGTGTCTAAAACACAGGTGGCTTGTAATGTAGGACTGAATACAAACAGCAGTGTAAATCAGCAAACACATGGTATCCATTATATATTCTGCAGTCATGATAGTCTATGTAGTAAGCACAAAGTTAGCAAAGTATGCTGTAAATTACCTTCATTTACTACCGTGTTTCCCCGAAAATAAGACAGTGTCTTATATTAAATTGTCGTCCTAAATATAGGGCCTGTCTTATTTTCGGGGGATGTCTTATGACAACCGGCAGTCATGCCGGCACTTCCTTAGCGGAGTGCTGGCATGACTGCCGGTTGTAGGTAAGGTAGGAGGGGGGATGGGAAGGTGTCCTACTTACCTTTCCGATCTTCATACAGCGCTGGTGCTGCTGTTCATTCCGGCAGCGGCAGAAGACGTGGTGGGCGGGGCTTAGCGAGACTTCCGGCACCTTAGTCATAATGCCATGACTGAGGTCTATAGCACCGAAACGCGTCGGCGTAGCAGAAACCACCTCTGCACTTGGACCACATGCATATCTGAGATGTCCACATTTTAAAAGAATTTAAATAAAAACAGAGTTTTAAATTCCACCACCTCATTGGAGTCTTGGGTGCTGGATTTCCTTTTTCTCTGTTCGCATTGTGCTACGGCTCCAGCCGGAGGGAACTTCCTTTCCTGCGCATCTATTCAGATTCCTAGCTGAACACCGACTCTGCAAAAACTGTAAGTTACCAGTCTACCATATATTCGGACTGTGTTACCTGAAGGGGCTGAGTGCATATCTTCTTTTTTTGGTAAAATTTTCATTAATTCATGTTTTTACTGTCTCCCAACACTGAGGGGTGACAAATTCAATCCATAGACACATGGCTGATCGAGAACATTTGTACTCTGAAAATATAGAAAACTATGTCTACAAGAAAGAAACGAGGTTTTCTGGAAATTCAAATATAGTAATGTATTTTCATATAGTCCATTAAAAGGACAATGCCACAAAAAAAAAGATGGAATGGTCCTCTAAAAGGGTTGTCTTGATGAAGACATATTATGACATATTGCTAGGAAATGCCATCAATGTCCAATTAGTGGGACAACTGTCAATGGCAAGAACAAGGTGGCAGCGACACAAGAAAAGTGTCATAGTACTTTGGCTCTTGTCAACGTTTTTCTACAGGACTAATCATCAATCACACAACTCCTGAAAAAATCCATCTCTACTACATTTGTAATTGCAGCTACAGAATACTGATGGCTTAATTTAATCATATTATATAGAATTAGGGGATCTTGTCACACTGAGTATGAAGCCCTATTAACATGTAGTATGTAGTATTTGCAGGGGATGGAAAGACATTAAAACTGATAACCTTTCCTGTACAAGTGTTTATAGAGAGACAGCTGCCATGTTCTGAGCAGGACTGCCCACTGGACACTTTAGTAGAAATTGAAAAGGAATCTGTCACCATAAAACTTGATACCAAACCACCATTGAGAGAGAATATACTTTTAGATAGTCCAATGGATGCACCATTTTCTTGAAAAAACTGCTGCTATAATTTTGCAAATGAGGTTCAAGTGCCAGAACCCCTGTATTTTAAAACTGAATACAGAGCCATTGGGTCATTTGACGTGCCCATTGTATTTGATCACTTTTCCAAGAACATGGTGCATCTATTATACTATCAAAGATATGATGGTACTCAGCAAAATGTCTGCACTGTGGCTGGCTTGGTATCGGGTTTCTTGGAGACAGACTCCCTTTAAATCAGTAAATGATCATTGTATTGAATATATTGTAAATCAATCTTCTTACATATTCCTGCCCATTAAAATGTTGCCTGTAGATTAGATAGTATGATCAGCGTGACAGGTTTCCTTTAATAACTACTGGCTGACTATTGGCATGTCTCCAGATACAAGCAGGACGGATATTCAGCGACAACCAGGGTCGGACTGGGGTGTCTAGGGCCCACCAGTGGAATTGTTTCTAGGGGCCCACCACCAGGACCCTGCAGACCAGCGATACCGAGACAGGGCAGCTAAAGGTAATACCATCTTGGGAGCCATGCTGCTCACCCGCCATACAATGTGCAACAACATACTACCTAAACCTACTGCTACACTCTGTGAACAGCGCAGCTCCTAGAAATGTTACCATTACCTGTAGCCACACTGTCCTAGAAGAGCTGATCTGCAGAGGTCCTGACTGTTGTATCATCACAGATGTCATATTGATGGCCTATCCTAAGGACAGACCATCAATATTATAAAGATGGATAAATCCTTTAAAGATTTGTCCAGAAATTGGATCAACCCACGTGCCTGGCGGGAGGTGTAAAATAAAAAAAAAAAAAAAAAAGTGCCTTCACCTGTCCCCATTGCTCCATTGTCCACCACCAGTGTCCATTTAGTCTTGTGCTGGCGCCTCCTTGCTGGGAGTCCTGCACCTCATGTGATCGCTGAGACCAATTAGGTACAGGATTTCCAGAAATGAGGCCATGAGACTGAACAGACATAGGCAGGAGGATAACGGGGCGCTGGGGACAAAAGCTCAATGAAAAACACTGCGTATCACTGTTGTGCCTAATCCTTAAAGAGGACCTTTCACCATTTGGGGCACATGCGGTTTAATACACCGCTAGAAAGCCGATAGTGTGCTGAATTTAGTGCAGCTTTCACGTTCTGTGCCCTGGGTGAAGATCTATCGGTGCTGGTACTGTAGCTCTTCACTGTCAGAAGGGCGTTTCTGACAGTCAGTCAGTAATGCCCTTCCTCACAGTAGCGTCTATTGCACTGTACTGTGTGAGGGGGCATTGCTTAACGCCTCGTGATGATGCTGAGTGGTAAGGAACGCCACCTCTCCCCAGTATTCGTCTATGGACGAGCATTATCAGGAGGGGAGGGAGCGTTCCTCCCCGCTCTCACAGTAAAGCACAATAGGCGATGCTGGTAAGAAACACCCTTCTGACAGTGAAGAGCTACGGTACCGGCACAGAACAGGAAAGTCAATAGTGCGCTGAATTCAGCAGACTGTCGGCTTTCTAGCAGTATATAAAACCGCATGTGCCCCAAGAGGTGAAAGGTCCTCTTTAACATCTCAATATTCTGTACTGTACATCACACTATAAGGATAAGGCCTAACACAGCGTCCCACAGCAAAAAAGCACTGCAGGAAAACCCCTGGCGCCGACACATCAGTTTTTCCTGCAGCGCTTTTTGCAGAAACTCCACAGAGGTTTCCTGTGAGGACTTTCTGCTTCCATTATACCTATAGGGACACTGTAGGTGTGTCCGTAGGTATAAGTGCTGTGACTTCCAAAAACTGCAACAGTTACCTACACACTCATACAGTACATATACATTCATATATATTCACACACACATGTGTATATATATATATATATATATATATATATATATATATATATCTCCCTATATTATAAAAATGAATTTCTGTCTGTCTGTCTGTCCGTCTGTCTGTCTGTCTGTCTATCTGTTCTCTAATGCGAACCAAACGACTGGACCGATCTTCACCAAATTTGGTACAGAGATACTTCAGGTATCCGGGAAGGTTTAAGACGAGACTCCAACTCGCTCGGACGTACCGTTGCTGAGATACAGCATTCCAAACACAGTGCCCCCCCCTTAGCCAATACAAACCTGCAAGTCTTTCACTCATATTCCAACTGCAATACACACGGTCACTCCACATACACAACCCAACACTGATATCCAAACTGAGATACACGCATCAGAGGATTAGATACACAGATCAGCACACAGTATCACACACCAGAGGATTAGATACACGCGTCTTCACACAGTCCCACAAACCAGAGGATTAAATACGCGCTTCTGCACACAGTTCCACATGCCGAAGGATTAGATACATGCGTCTGCACAAAGTACCACACGCCGGGGGATTGGATACATGCGTCTGCACACAGTACCACATGCCAAAGGATTGGATACACGCATCTGCACACAGTTCCACACACCAGAGCATAAGATATGCACATCTGCACACAGTACCACATGCCGTAGGATTAGATACGTGCATCTACACACAGTTCCACATGCCGTAGGATTAGATACGCGCCTCTTCACACAATACCACACAGGGGAGGATTAGATACGTGTGTCTGCACACAGTACCACAATTTGGAGGATTAGATACATGCCTCTGCGCACAGTACCACATGGCAGATAATTAGATACAAGTCTCAGCACAAGGTACCACACGGGGAGGATTAGATACGCGCAACTGCACACAGTACCACATGCCAGAGGATTAGATATGTGCATCTGCACACAGTACCATACGGGGGAGGATTAGATACACGCATCTGCACACAGTACCACATGCCATAGGATTAGGTATGTGCATCTATACACAGTTCCACATGCCGTAGGATTAGATACACGCCTCTTCACACAATACCACCCTGGGGAGGATTAGATACGTGTGTCTGCACACAGTACCACACTTTGGAGGATTAGATACATGCCTCTGCAAACAGTGCCACAAGCCAGAGAATTACATACACGTCTCAGCACACAGTACCACACGGGGGAGGATTAGATACGCGCCTCTGCACACAGTACCACAAGCCAGAGGATTAGATACGCGCATCTGCACACAGTATCACATGCCAGAGGATTAGATACGCGCATCTGCACACAGTACCACACGCCAGAGGATTAGATACGCGCGTCTGCACACAGTACCACATGCCGTAGGATTAGATACGCACCTCTTCACACAGTACCACACAGGGGAGGATTAGATACGTGCATCTGCATACAGTACCACACTTTGGAGGATTAGATACATGCCTCTGCACACAGTACCACAAGCCAGAGAATTAGATACGCGTCTCAGCACACAGTAACACACAGGGAAGAATTAGATACGCGCATCTGCACACAGTACCACACGCCAAAGGATTAGACACGCGCGTCTACACACAGTTCCTTACGCCGTAGGATTAGATATGCGACTCTTCACACAATACCACACAGGGAAGGATTAGATACGTGTGTCTGCATACAGTACCACACAGGGGAGGATTAGATACATGCCACTGCACACAATACCACAAGCCAGAGAATTAGATACGCGTCTCAACACACAGTACCACACGCAAGAGGATTAGATACGCGCATCTGCACACAGTACCACATGCCGTAGGATTAGATACGCGCGTCTACACACAGTTCCACTCGCCATAGGATTAGATACGCGCTTCATCACACAATACCACACAGGGGAGGATTAGATATGCGCATCTGCACACAGTTCCACACACCAGAGGATTAGATAAGCACATCTGCACACAGTACCACATGCCGTAGGATTAGATACACTCGTCTGCTTACAGTTCCACATGTCAGACGATTAGATACGCACATCTTCACACAGTTGTACACGCCATAGGATTAGATACACGCGTCTGCATACAGTACCACATGCTGTAGGATTAGATACGCGCGTCTACACACAGTTCCACACTCTGTAGGATTAGATACGCACCTCTTCACACAATACCACACAGGGGAGGATTAGATACGTGCGTCTGAACACAGTACCACACTTTGGAGGATTAGATACATGCCTCTGCACACAGTACCACATGCCAGATAATTAGATACGCGTCTCAGCACACAGTTCCACACGGGGGAGGATTAGATACGTGCATCTGCACACAGTACCTCACGCCAGAGGATTAGATACACCTGTCTGCACAGAGTACCACACGCCAGAGGATTAGATATGCACGTCTGCACACAGTTTCACTTACCGGAGGATTAGATACGTGCCTCTTCACACAATGCCACACGGGGGAGGATTAGATACACACATCTGCACACAGTACCACATGCCAAAGGATTAGATATGTGCATCTGCACACAGTACCACACCAACAAGGATTAGCTATTTGCGTCTAAACACAGTACTACATGGGGAAGGATTAGATACAGCTTTACTCCAGGTATCCATAACAACTGATCACAGGTTTTTCACTGATATCCATAATTTGATACACATAATCACATGACGCTTATGGACATACACACAAACCACATACAAAATACATCAGTGCAAAATTGGACAATTCTTATGGGGCCACTACACAAACATAAAATGTAATATACCCAAGCGAAGCCGGGTCCTCCCTCTAGTATATATATATATATATATATATATATATATATATATATATATATATATATATATAACTAGCATATACACATTTATATACATTCATACTCCATATATAAGTCAAATATATACATGAATGTACCGCGTTACCCCGAAAATAGGACACCCTCTGGAAGTAAGGCATGCGGGGGGGGGGGGGGGTTCTGTTGAATTGCCTAATATAAGGCACCCCCCAAAAATAAGGGATGCCTAAAAATCTTTGCAGCCGACTGAACACTGTGCGATGTGCTTGGTGTGCAAAGGAAATCCGGCTGCTGCCTCTGCTGTTGTATCCACTGTCCCTGCTGCTGTAGGATGAGCTCTCTTAGCTCATCCCAGAGGCAGAGGCAGCAGCCGACTTTCCTGTGCACACCGAGCACAGACCATGGCATCCAGCCGGCTGCTGTCAGTGAATTGAGGATCACTAAGCCCCGCCCACGAAAGGCCCACTAAGCCCCACCCCTGGAGGCTCGCTAAGCCCCGCCCACCACTGCCGGGACGAACAGCAGCACCAGCGCTGCTACGAAGATGGGAAAGGTAAGTATGATACCCTCCCCCCCTCCCCTACACTACCTACAACCGGCAGTCATGCTGACGCTCCGCTAAGGAAGTGCTGGCATGACTGCTGGTTGTAATAACACATCCCCTGAAAATAAGACAGGTCCTATATTTAGAACAACAATTTAATATGACACTGTCTTATTTTCGGGGAAACACGGTATGAATACTATATATACTCACATATACAGTCCTATGAAAAAGTTTGGGCACCCCTATTAATCTTAATCATTTTTAGTTCTAAATATTTTGGTGTTTATAACAGCCATTTCAGTTTGATATATCTAATAACTGATGGACACAGTAATATTTCAGGATTGAAATGAGGTTTATTGTACTAACAGAAAATGTGCAATATGCATTAAACCAAAATTTGACCGGTGCAAAAGTATGGGCACCTCAACAGAAAAGTGACATTAATATTTAGTAGATCCTCCTTTTACAAAGATAACAGCCTCTAGTCGCTTCCTGTAGCTTTTAATCAGTTCCTGGATCCTGGATAAAGGTATTTTGGACCATTCCTCTTTACAAAACAATTCAAGTTCAGTTCAGTTTGATGGTCGCCGAGCATGGACAGCCCGCTTCCAATCATCCCACAGATGTTCAATGATATTCAGGTCTGGGGACTGGGATGGCCATTCCATAACATTGTAATTGTTCCTCTGCATGAATGCCTGAGGATTTGGAGCGGTGTTTTGGATCATTGTCTTGCTGAAATATCCATCCCCGGCGTAACTTCAACTTCGTCACTGACTCTTGAACATTATTCTCAAGAATCTGCGGATGCTGAGTGGAATCCATGCGACCCTCAACTTTAACAAGATTCCCGGTGCCAGCATTGGCCACACAGCCCCAAAGCATGATGGAACCTCCACCAAATTTTACAGTGGGTAGCAAGTGTTTTTCTTGGAATGCTGTTTTTTTGGACGCCATGCATAACGCCTTTTTGTATGACCAAACAACTCAATCTTTGTTTCATCAGTCCACAGGACCTTCATCCAAAATGAAGCTGGCTTGTCCAAATGTGCTTTTGAATACCTCAGGCGACTCTGTTTGTGGCGTCCCTGTGGTCTTCCATTTCCTTACTATGTTCCTCACAGTGGAAACTGACAGGTTAAATCTCTGAGACAACTTTTTGTATCCTTCCCCTGAACAACTATGTTGAACAATCTTTGTTTTCAGATCATTTGAGAGTTGTTTTGAGTAGCCCATGATGCCACTCTTCAGAGGAGATTCAAATAGGAGATCAACTTGCAATTGGCCACCTTAAATACCTTTTCTTATGATTGGATACATCTGGCTATGAAGTTCAAAGCTCACTGAGGTTACAAAACCAATTTTGTGCTTCAGTAAGTCAGTAAAAAGTAATTAGGGGAATTCAAATCAATAAAATGATAAGGGTGCCCATACTTTTGCACCGGTCAAATTTTGGTTTAATGCATATTGCACATTTTCTGTTAGTACAATAAACCTCATTTCAATCCTGAAATATTACTGTGTCCATCAGTTATTAGATATATCAAACTGAAATGGCTGTTGCAAACACCAAAATATTTAGAACAAAAAATGATTAAGATTAATAGGGGTGCCCAAACTTTTTCATAGGACTGTATGCATACACTCACACATTATTATAGCATACTGTATATACTCACACATACCTGTATACAAACATACAGTACTAACAGTATACAAGACACATACTTTAACCCTTAAAGAGGACCTTTCACCACTTTTGGGCACAGGCAGTTCTATATACTGCCAGAAAGCTGACAGTGCGCTGAATTCAGCGCACTGTCGGCTTTCACGATCTGTGCCCGGTGTGAAGAGCTTACGGCCCGGTACCGTAGCTCTTCTATGGTCAGAAGGGCGTTTCTGACCATTAGCCAGAGACGTCCTTCTGCCTCGCGGCGCCTATCGCGCTGTGCTGTGGAGCCAGGAGGAACGCCCCCTCCCTCTGCTCACACAGCTTGTCCGTAGACTAGCATTATCAGGAGAGGGAGGGGGCGTTCCTCCCGGCTCCACAGCACAGCGCGATTGGCGCCGCGAGGCAGAAGGACGTCTCTGGCTAATGGTCAGAAACGCCCTTCTGACTGTAAAGCGCTACGGTACCGGGACCGATAGCGCTTTACACCGGGCACGGATCGGGAAAGCCGACAGTGCGCTGAATTCAGCTTTCTGGCAGTATATAACACTGCCTGTGCCCAGATATGGTGAAAGGTCCTCTTTAAGTACTGTCATGGTGTCTATCATAATGATATGTGTATGGTAGTGGTGTGTGTTAGACACCATGATAGGACTTAAGGGTTAAACAAATGTACACGTATACATATTAAATATTACATTTTACCAAAAAAAAGAAAAAAATATACTCACATTTGTGAAGCAGCAAGTGGATCATTGCAGCAGCAGACTCCTCTGTCTCCACACGGTCCGATATAAGCGATGACTCACTCTGAGGAGGAAGGGGAGGGGGGAAGTACGGGCTGCAGAGCGAGCTCTTCATAAGATGGCAGGGATAGCTGCTGCCCCTGGTGTGCTCCAGATGTATGCTTTCCTTATATTAATAGGGAAAGTATCCTACTGGCAGGAGGCCCCTGTGTAAGTGTCGGGGCCCTGGGAAACTGCCGGCAGCCGGGCATCTTTAGTCATTACAGCGCTGATGGCAGCCTGGGGCCCCGAGTTTACCAATCCGGCCCCTGCCACTAGCAGTGCTCAGTTTATCAATGCAAATGCACTGGACAGGGGCCCGAACCAGCCCCTGACATCTCGATCGGGCCCCTGACCAATGCTTCTGCATTGCGGAAATGAAAACTGACAGTCAAGGCTTGGACCCACCGGGGGAGTGCCCGGTTCCCCAGTGGGCCAGTCCAACCCTGGCGACAACCACACCCCAAAGTCTAGTGGAAGGGAACGGTTACTCCAATTTCTAGTATGAATGAGTCTAATGGTTCCTTCATGCTGTAATTGAATTGCTCAGCTGAGTTTACATGACTGTTTTTAGCAACATTAGGCGAGGCTACGCATGCAAACATTGGCGGTATGATTTGATATACAATTTAATGATACATCTAAATGTCGATATTTTAAGTCCTAAATCGATAGCACTTGAAAACTACTAATAATAGACTAATTCCAAAATGACTTGAATCATGTGCATTTCAATGTTTATTGAGTTCACAAAACAATTTTCTGCCTCAGGAGAATAATTCAAACACCTCGAGCCAAGATGTTTAATTTTGTGCATCACTACATTCCAGTTTTTTAATCATCTACTTTAATACATTTTCCCTCCTGTCTGTTATGTACTTTGCAATTGGCAGTAAGGTTGAAGGTTAGTCTAGTAGGCAGAGGAGCACTGCGAGGAGATAAGATGCCTCTTTTAATCATTATTTCTGAGGGCACTGAAGCCAGCCTGGAGAGACTCTTAGATATGCTACTTACCAGCTATTTTGACTATGAAGAAGGAAAACAGTTTAAAATTGTGGTTTGAGATTGGACAAAATCAATAAATCATATTAAAGCTGATATGTTTATGGGCATAACGTGTGCCAATTTCAGCCACCAGTATGTCTAATGTATTTATCGATCATATCTTCCAATCTACCTGGCCTCTACTCTTTACAGCTTGCTCTGTTTATAGGATGTTAATATTAAATGCTATAAAATAATATATACCGCCCAATCTTCAAAACTATATGCTAAAACCATACAGGGATTTTATACAATCAATCATAAAATATTGCTCCAAAGGAGTGAATGTAGTAAAATAATCAATAACTGTTACCTGATACTCAGGTGGGACCTGACCATCACGGGTGGTCTTTGTGACTTGGCTCCAGTAATGATGTTTCCATCTCCATGTGTAGTGCATTTGGTTAGATCAAGACGTTATTGTGGTAGCCAAATAAACCAAGACCAATCTGTAGGCCCACCAGAGCGGTGGTGATGGAGTGACAGGATTTTTAACTTTTCTACTAGTGATTCTTTTGTTATTTTATTATACTGGCTGAGGCCCCACATTGATGAAACACAGCTTTTTTTGTTGTAGATTTTGTTGCGGTTTTTTGAGCCAAATTCAGGAGTGGATTGAGCAGAAGGGAGAAGTATAAGAACTTTTTATACAAGAGTTCCCATTCCTTTTGTAGCCATTCTTGGCTTTGGCTCAAAAAAACGCATCAAAATCTGCAACAAAAAAAGCTGCATTTCCACAACATGGGGGCTCAGCCTAAGAGTAACAATTTTATTCTTTATGTAGATTTGTTAATGGGTCAAATACTTTTATCCAAGATGTAGTTCAGGAAAGGAATATTTATTAAATGGTTATTACAGGCTTCATATTGCCATTGTGAACACAGAAAGGCAGCTTGCCACTACTCCTTTATTGTATGTTTCTGCAAATGAGACCCCCCAGAACCCCAACTAGTCAGCATAGCAAACTTCTGAGTGCACTATGCCACATGAGTTGAAAGCTGACAATTATTGGGGGTAGCTAAAAAAGAACCAAAATACATAAAGTGATGTAATAATCGCAGTGCATATATATATATATATATATATATATATATATATATATATATATATATATATATATATGAACCAGCGCTTACTCAATTTTTCGACGAAGAAGATTTGCTTTTTTTAAAAGAACCGATAACCACATCGCGTTTCGGAGTAACTGTGCTCCTTTTTCAAGTGTATAAATTGGTTGAATGTCAAGCCGGCATGCTAGGCAGGAATAAATCGTAAACAGAGCTCATAGGAAAACCCCTTTAAGTTCATCCATGTTTGTTCTATTTCAGTCGTTGTTGAATTCAGTATTTGGAAAGTTATTTCAAGAAAAAGATGTGCACCCCAGACAGAAGTCCATCCTAGGTCACAGATCAAGGAATCTATAGATACATTGTAATTTTAATTATTTGGGCGAGCTTATTAAAATTATCTTAATATTATTTTTTAGTTTTCCTCTCTGTATGCTGTAAATGCCCATTTGTATGGCTGAGTCCCTGGAAAAACTGTCCATGTGTGGGCATTTCTTGGATTGAGCTCGGCCATGTGCATAGAACTCACTGCATAATAGTCAGTTATACTGCAGTGTGCTCCTGAACATACCGATTGTTACTGTACTGAACTAACAAAAGACTGTCATTACTGCCATTCACCATTATATCTTTCAGTAACCTGTAAACAGGAATGTTGCCAATGTTCCCCCAATTCCCCTAACCTCCTTTAATACACCAGACCATCAGAGGGGAAGCTGACATAAACCGTTTGAACACCATGGACCACAAAGGATGTAGTTAGTAACTTCTTAAATAAAACCTGGCGGTGTTTTTGAAACACTTTATGTACTAGTGACTTAGGCACCATTCACACAGGGCAAGAGGGAGCGGATTGTGGCACTGAATCAACGTCATAATCCACCCCCTCACATTAGTAGTCTATGTAGACCAGGGGTGGGCATTTAATTTTCCCATGGGGCCACATAAGAAATTGAAACTATGCTAGAGGGCCGTGCCACAGAAAATTTAGCTCCACCCACTTCTATATTGACTCCGCCCATTCCCAATCATCTTTCCATGTGTCCCCACAAAGTATAATCCTCCTACAGTCACCCGTACATTATATTCCCCCACATTATAATGTTCCCTTCCAACTGCCCCACAGTATTAGGTCCCTCACCTTGTGCCCCAGTTTAAACTGGGGGAAACTAGAGGGGACATGAAGCTGGGACAGCTGGAGGGGGACATTAAACAGTTGGGGTAGTTGAAGGGGGCAATAAGTTGACAGCTGGAGCGGGACATGAAACTGGGGGCTACTAGAGGGGGACATTAAAATCAAGAAGCTGGAAGCAGACATTAAACCGTAGGGTTAGCTGGAGGGTGACATTAAACTGGAGGCAACTAGAGGCAGACAGGTCCCCCTACAGCTTCCTCCACAGTTTAATGCTCCCTCCAGTTGTCCCCAGTTTAATGCTCCCTCCAGTTGTCCCCAGTTTAATGTCCCCCCAGTTTAAGTGCCCTCTTCATCTACCCCCATTTCATGTCTCCCCTCCATTTCTCCCTCAGTTTCATGTCCCCCCCCCCTCCATCTGCTATCCCTGCCCTAGTATAACATTCCCCTTCCATCTCTGCCCCTAGGTTACTGAAACACAGACAGACAGACACATATAGACACACACACACACATACAGACAGACACATATAGACACAAACATACAGACAGAGACACACATACATACAGATACACACATACAGACAGACACATATAGACAGACAGACACATACAGTGCCTACAAGTAGTATTCAACCCCCTGCCGATTTAGCAGGTTTGATAAGATGCAAATAATTTAGAGCCTTCAAACTTCAAACAAGTGCAGGATTTATTAACAGATACATAAATCTTACAAACCAAAAAGTTATGTTGCTCAGTTAAATTTTTATAAATTTTAAACATAAAAGTGTGGGTCAATTATTATTCAACCCCTAGGTTTAATATTTTGTGGAATAACCCTTGTTTGCAATGACAGCTAATAATTGTCTTTTATAAGACCTGATCAGGCCGGCACAGGTCTCTGGAGTTATCTTGGCCCACTCCTCCATGCAGATCTTCTCCAAGTTATCTAGGTTCTTTGGGTGTCTCATGTGGACTTTAATCTTGAGCTCCTTCCACAAGTTTTCAATTGGGTTAAGGTCAGGAGACTGACTAGGCCACTGCAACACCTTGATTTTTTCCCTCTTAAACCAGGCCTTGGTTTTCTTGGCTGTGTGCTTTGGGTCGTTGTCTTGTTGGAAGATGAAATGACGACCCATCTTAAGATCCTTGATGGAGGAGCGGAGGTTCTTGGCCAAAATCTCCAGGTAGGCCGTGTTATCCATCTTCCCATGGATGCGGACCAGATGGCCAGGCCCCTTGGCTGAGAAGCAGCCCCACAGCATGATGCTGCCACCACCATGCTTGACTGTAGGGATGGTATTCTTGGGGTCGTATGCAGTGCCATCCAGTCTCCAAACGTCACGTGTGTGGTTGGCACCAAAGATCTCGATCTTGGTCTCATCAGACCAGAGAACCTTGAACCAGTCTGTCTCAGAGTCCTCCAAGTGATCATGAGCAAACTGTAGACGAGCCTTGACATGACACTTTGAAAGTAAAGGTACCTTACGGGCTCGTCTGGAACGGAGACCATTGCGGTGGAGTACGTTACTTATGGTATTGACTGAAACCAATGTCCCCACTGCCATGAGATCTTCCCGGAGCTCCTTCCTTGTTGTCCTTGGGTTAGCCTTGACTCTTTGGACAAGCCTGGCCTCGGCACGGGAGGAAACTTTCAAAGGCTGTCCAGGCCGTGGAAGGCTAACAGTAGTTCCATAAGCCTGCCACTTCCGGATGTTGCTCCCAACAGTGGAGACAGGTAGGCCCAACTCCTTGGAAAGGGTTTTGTACCCCTTGCCAGCCTAGTGACCCTCCACGATCTTGTCTCTGATGGCCTTGGAATGCTCCTTTGTCTTTCCCATGTTGACCATGTATGAGTGTTGTTCACAAGTTTGGGGAGGGTCTTAAATAGTCAGAAAAGACTGGAAAAAGAGATAATTAATCCAAACATGTGAAGCTCATTGTTCTTTGTGCCTGAACTACTTCTTAATACTTTAGGGGAACCAAACAGAATTCTGGTGGTCTGAGGGGTTGAATAATAAATGACCCTCTGAATAAACTTTTCACAATTTTAAAAAAAATTAAACAAAGAAATAACATTCTTTTTTTGCTGCAGTGCATTTCACACTTCCAGGCTGATCTACAGTACAAATGTCACAATGCCAAGTTAATTCAGAATGTGTAAACCTGCTAAATCTGCAGGGGGTTGAATACTACTTGTAGGCACTGTATAGACACACACATACAGACAGACACATACAGACACACACACATACAGACACATACAGACAGACACATATAGACACACACACACGCCTCCCTAGACACGCCTCCCTAGTCAGGCTGTACGGGCCGGACTGAATCAGTCAGAGGGCCGGATATGGCCCGGGGGCCGGGCTTTGCCCAGGTCTGATGTAGACTGCTAGTGCTCCTTTTTCCGTGAGCGGCAACAAGCTGCCCTTTCTTCAGGTGGATTCCATGGCTGATTCAGCCACGGCATCTGCCTCGCGACAGAACCCTCCAGATTAGACCCATTTGGGCCTAATCCGAAGCGGAAAGCACGATTTCCGATCATCTTCCATTCAAACCCAATCCCAGTTACGATCCCAATGCAAGTCAATGGGATTTTTTTAATAATCGAAGATCGGATTTTAAAAACGATCTTATTCACTACACAGCATGGTGTCCAAAAATTGAATGCTTTAATTTTTGGACTCCATGCTGTATAGTGATTTTAAAAAAAATCCTCTGGCTACTTAGTCTCCCCTGGTGTCCATTTACCTGCATAGATCGCTGCTGCTATCGCTCCCCATTCTTCTCGCTCCTCTTCTCTCTCATTCATAGGACTGCAGAGCATTGTGCGCGACCCCGCCTCCCTAGGCTAGTGTTAGAGATTCTGGGAATAGGCGGGGCTTGTTGTGGCTTAGGAGAGTGTGGGCGGATATGGGGTGGGGAGACGTGAGTGCATCACTCACGTCTCCCCTCCCAGTACCTGCCCATACTCTCCTAAGCCACAAACCCCACCTTCTTCCTAGGTCTGTAATACTAACCTGAGAGGCAGGGGCGTGCACGGCACTCTGAAGGCCTGTAAATGAGAGAGAACTGGACTGAGAAGAATGGGGAGCGACAGCGGCAGGGTATCTGTGCAGGTAAGTGGACTATTCTGTTTCTAGTGGACTATACTATTCTGTTTCCTCCCTGCTGTGCTGTATAGTGGACCCTGCTACATCTGCATTACAAGCTCTGCTACATCTGAGATGTAGCAGAGCCGAGTATACGGCACAGCAGGGAGGAAAAAGAAGAGTAGTACTCTCCCATAGGAATGAATGGACACATACAGCACGCAGGGGGTTAAGCGGCCGGACGCCGGCAAAGTCTGCATGCCAGCTGCATCCATTCATTCCTATGGGAGCGTGCTACTCGAAACGGCAGTTTCAAATAGTACTCGCTCATCTCTAGTAGCTAACATTGTTAGCTTTTCCTACAATGCTTGGCCAATAGCAAAGCATTGTGGGAAATAACCTCCGACCTCGATACCGCCTAAAAAGATTGGGATTGGAATTCCGATCGCGATCGTAAAATTTACTCGATCGCCGATCTGAATCCGATCTTTTCTGATCCCAATCGCTCAACCCAATTTCTGTGTTTTTACTCCTAGATTTCATCTCTACACAAGAGTACAGATGAAAAAAGTGAAGCCCAGTCTATGGACCAGATGTAAATTGCAATCTCAATACTGATGCCAGTGCAGAGAATCAACAGTCATTTTCGTAAACAAAAGCAGAGATACCAGCAGCCCCCAGAGAAGCCCAGAAATCACGCAAAACACACTAAAAGGTATATGAGAACATTTATTAACCCATTAGTAATACTAACAGGCATTTAAAAAAACTAAAACTTTTTTTGCATGGGAAACCCTTTTAATTGATCTTAATTTCTGCTTATTAACTAGTCTCTTCGAAATGAATGGAGGAGAATATTAACCCATTTGTGTGCTGCCACCGGACTTCGGGAAATGTAATTCTCCAAAAGTAATTTTTTTCCTTGTTTCCATAGGTGTGATTTCTGCTGTGGGTATTTATCTGCAACGTTTGGATGGATTTAGCCAGAATCCAATCCACTTTGCAGGTACTATAAAACTCAGCTGCGTATTCGCAATGTGGGGCCCTGGCCGAATACAGTCCTGACTGCACTAAATTTATTAAGGGGTGAGCACTCACATGAATGAATTGGTTTACTCCAGCTTTTGAAATAAATTTTTCCTTACAAATTTGCAAGTCATAGAGCACAATATATTCATGCAAACATTTGCAAGTCTGGAACCAAGTTTATTAAGGGGTATGAACCTTTTAATAAATCGGGCACAAATCATTTTTAAAAGGAACATCCAAAATGCCAGTCTTAGTAAACGTGTGTTTTGGAATTTGCTTAGTGAACACTACCTGGCACAGTTTATCATCCAAATCCTCTTCTCTCCTGTCTATGCAGATTTGTTGGTCCTTGAAATAGATCACAATTGCTGTACAAAAATCTATTCCTAATACTGTTCGCCACAATTATCTCTAGTGTTTTGGGATGAGAGATTGTATGAAGAAAGATTAGAATGTTTAAGGTAAAAAAAAAATAAGTAAATAAACTTCGGTGAAGGTCTTAATAAATAATCCCGAGTCATAGAAGATGAAGGCGAAGGCATTTTATATGGACTATGTCAGAGTACAGTGATAGCCTTTTGTTGCTGATAATTCAGTCACAGTAACATCTGCTATTTTTACCAGTCAGAGAAGCAGCTCAGCAATAAACTACAGACTTTTGAGAAAGGTCAGGACCTAAAACCCTAATATCTCCTGTAAAGAGCTCAATGGTTCCATTCCTCTTATGTGTTGAATATGCCTTGTAGCCTCTTGAACTCCAAAAACTTTAGATAATTTTTTGTGGTTGTCAAATGTGCCATATAATACTAGTGATAATAAACCAGAAAGGTTATCTGTTTTACTCAGCTTACAATTTCTCAAAAAAGTGGAGAAAACGTATAAAGAACAGAGGATTATATGTGTAATATATAACTAGTATCATTATAGACCTCAAAGCTCTAATCTGAAAACAGAAATGTTGGAAATAAGGACCCGACCTAAAGCAATAATGGTTTGGGTATAGGAAATATATATGTATATATAAATATATATGTTACAACTGAATCCTGTCCAGGAAACGCGATCAGCATGAGCCGTATTTCCCTGACTAAACATGGCTTACACTATTGTTTATTATGATGTTAGTCTGTTTTCTCTTAGTCCTGACAGCAGCACAATACAGGATATTTCTGCCCCTGTGTGCTGGTAGGACAGGCGGAATATTTAATTAACATAAAATAAATATGCATAACTATCTCACCCTATAAGAGGGCAAAGAGACTTCCCCACGTGTTAGTAGTAAAGAAAAACAAAAAACCTTCTTTGACAGGGAAGCTTGTGCTGCTGTTAGGACTAAGGGAAATCAGATTTACATAATAATCAACAATTCCCTTACGTCCTACCAGCAGCAAAATACAAGGATGTAGCAAGTAATCCCCTTAGGGAGGGTTTCCTCGCCTTACAGAACTTAAGACAGAATGGCCAAAAGTGGTTGCCTATGAACAACGGGCACTTAACCTATACTAATAAATGTCATCTGAGATGACCACGAAGCGGCTGTGCAAATTTGGTCCAAGGGCACCACCCAACTCTCAGCCCAAGATGTAGACACACCCCTGGTAGAATGGGCTGTAAGAAATTCAGGGGTAGATAACCCCGAAGCAGAAAAAGAAGCTTTAATAGCTTCCTTAACCCATCTATAAAGGGTAGGTTTGGAGGTTCTAAGACCCTTGAGCCTACCATATATTTTAATAAGGAGGTACTCAGCTCTCTTGAAAGAACAAGTGCTCGAAAGGTAAATCTGCAGGCACCTTAGCACATCCAATGTATGGAGTCTTTCTTCTTCCTCAAAGGAAGGAGATGGTAAAAGACAGGCAAAGAGACCAGCTGATTGATGTTTGAGGGAGAAGGCACTATAGCGTGGAACCCAGGGTCAAAGCAATTTATTATCGACCTCAATAGCCACAGAGGTCTGCACAGAGGTCGCAGCATAAGACTTCCTCTGGGTCCCCTCTAGACGCTTGTCCATAACGTCCTGAAGGTTGCAGCAATCATCCACAGGAGCCACTGTACAGCAGGACAGCTTGGCAACAGCCATGTCCACTTTAGGCGGAGCACCCCAATGGTCCAACTGACTCCCAGCAAGGGAACACAGCTCTGCAGACAGTGGAGCAAACACAATACAAAGGTAATAATAACAAACTCCCCTCTTCTGTACAGTCGGGAAGAAAGAAGAGATGAAATAAGAAAAACATAAAACGAAAGAAAAAAGACAAGAAGAGTATTATTTTTAACAGAACAGAAGCACAAAGCTTGCTGTAATGCAAATAAATGGTACATAGGCATACATAATGTTAAGAGTTCACTATTTATGCAGGGAAACCATTACTAGAACTGTCTTCTATGCATAAATAGCGAATTTATACAACAAATTTATGTCAAATCATACACAATATAAGATTTAACTTTAGGATACTTTGAAACGCTATGGTCAAGTCTCCATTTTTAACTGCAAATGCCACAAATATGTCAGAAAGGCGTGCTTTTTGCTAAAAAGTGATGCATTTTCACGGTGGTAAGACTAAAAACTGTGACTTCACTGCACCAACTGAATACACCTGATCTGAAAATATGTATGTAGGCACCTGACATGTTTTCTAACAAGTTCAGATTCACGTAAAAGTTAATAAGATCGAAAATAGCACACACTGGGGTTAATAAACCCCTGTGTGGGTTGAATGAACTTTAGCCAGGTATAGTCAAGTGATAAAGTACAGGGTCAGATACAATATGTTGGACTGTGGGAGAAACAGCCCAATATAGTCTTTCTGGTTCTGTCTGGTCTTTGTTATACTTGGCTGTACTGTACATTCACCACAGCCAAGATCTTAAAGATCTTAAAAAACCTGCTGACAACCTTCTCAACCCACTTCTTATAGCAGGACGCTTGACCACCTACATATGAACAGGACCTGCCTAATGACATCACAGGTAGTACAGGAGGTAGGGGCAGGAGTCAAGGGACTGTCGGGCACATGAAGTGAGCTTCTGGATGTTCAGATCACAATGTCCATCTCACAATTAACCAAGATGGAAATTTATGGCATACAAAGTACATTTTCGTCAAAATTATATGCTAAGAAGAGGGTCATTTATTAGGATACCCCAATATTTAGTTAGGATGGACCTGATCTTAGTATGGGTGCTATTATAAGAGGTTATAAAGTTGCCTCCCCTATTTAGCTTGTCCAATCTCCCCATACAGGGTAGGAGGCAATCTACCGTATTTTTCGGACTATAAGACGCACCTAGGTTTTAGAGGAGGAAAATAGGGGAAAAAAAATTGAAGCAAAAACTGGTAAAATATTTAATGTATGGGAGTTGTAGTTTTGCAACAGCTGCAAGGCCACATTGACAGGTGACCCTGCAGCTGTACGGGGATGCATAGAGTGTTTTTTTTTGCGGGTCCAGAAGTACTTTTTAGTTATACCATTTTGGGGAATATCTATTGCTTAGATCACCTTATATTGAAAAAAAAAACCGGTGGTTTATGATATATGATTCTCTACTTTTATATATATATATTCTAGGGACAGGAGGTGATTTAGAACTTTTATTTATTTCATATTTTTATTATATATTTTTAAAGCTTTTTTTTTTTTACTATTTTGATCTGAACATTTTAACAAGGGAATAATCCTACAGTGCTATGTCAGTAGTTTTATAGGGAAAAAGCTCATGACAGGTTCCCTTTAATTGTTAGCCCAATAAAGTGCATTAATTATTCATAAACGTGTATCTTTGGGTTTCTGAGTAATATCTGTAGCTTTTTAGGGTTATGTGCTGTGAGGAGGTAACTGGCAGAGTGCTGGAGTCCAGATATATCAGCTCCAGATTTCTGACATATGTGTGGTCCAGGGCGGATCTGGAGTAGGTCGCAGCCCAGGTGTAGATCCTTGGCTCATTACTGGGCCAGAAATAGGTTGCAGCTCCTGAATTCCAGTACAGTTCCATGGAGTGAAAGAAGGTGTGTCGTTCTGTCCTGTAACCCTGAGTCTGGTAAGACAATATTGCGCTTGTTTTGTTTGTGTGGCTGGAAGTAAGCCACACGTATAGTTAGGTTATCAGTTCTGTTTAATTAGTTGCTCAGACGAGCAGGTATTTATTTTATTTTTGCCTGAAGTTAAGGCTGCATTTTGTTTTGCTCAATTTGTGCCTGAAGTCAAGGTTTATTTATGTTCCTGTTTTTTCTAAGTAAACCAGTTTGCTGCACATTTTTTGCCCCTGTCTTGGCTGTTTGGGTCTGCACCACTGCTTCTACTGAGCTACATTCCCCACAGTGCCTTATAACAATTTATAAACCACTGTTGTACCCTAGTAGTTAATAGTTTCAAATAGTAGCCCACCCAATAAATCATGCATAGCCCATGATGTTTTGTCTCTATATACATAGTTTCAGGGTCTGGGGTTGCTAGGTGGGGTGGCATAGACACACAAGTCCAGTTTATTTTCACTCAAAAAGGTAGTACAGCAAAAAAAGAAACAATACAAAAATAAATACCTGCCCGGCTAGGCTCTAACTAAACATAGAATAGGTTACCTCACCTAGAATAACAGAAATCCAAAAGCCAGTAGAATCATTCAGGACACAGCTCCAAAAATATGACCTCTCTGTTTGCTCTCCAGCCAAGCTCTGCCAAAGTGCTGCTGCTGGAGCTGGCTTCTTAAGCCTCCTTGACAAGGAGACTCTCTGCAACTGAGTCGCTGCCGGAACATCCCCAAAGTGTGAACTAGACTGAAGGAAGGTGGAATGACAGGTCCCACTACCAATCCTATCTGTCATTCCCAAAAATCCAGCCCAATACTTAGCACTGACCAAAATGCTTAGCAGACGAAAGCTGTCTGCTGAGAACAAACACTCCTGAAGTTTTCTCATCTCACCCACTTGAGTAGTCAGGGCGAGATGTACACCCCCTCCATTACCTGACCAGCCATCGGCTTACAATAGTTATTCCATCTAAAAGCTTTTCAGAAAACCAAGAAAATTCCCTTAAGGGGGTGTCACAGATAATCTTAAAGATAACTTGAGTGACTAACTCAGAAACCTTGTGTTATTTTTCGCAAATCAAAGCTATCTATTATGAAGAGCTGTGTCTTACATTTCCTCGCAAGGATATTATGTTATGAGATGAACCATAAAGTAAAGAGTAATTCAGGAGAGATACATTGAGTAGCTACCATAGCAGATATAATTGAGCACCTTGAATGTCATAAGGATCTTGAATGTTTGCTATGGTGTTCAATATAGTCAGCTGCTGAATTACCCCAGATACTTTCATTATCTTTTATACAACACTCCTGAACATGATACAATATTTTACTGTAATACACATTTGCAAGTTAATATACTATACCATTCATTCACTTTCAATTCACCTTCTGTTACAATAAATGAATGCTCCTACATGTGTCATGGTATTTTTATTTCTCTTCACTGGATCTTACATTGCGAACCCTGAAGTATTTCATTGCAGGAAATGATCCAGAAAGTTCTTTGCCTGTAGCAAAACTTCCTTGCGTTAAATAGAAAGTTTAAAAAGGAAAACATCTTACGTGTAGAACGTTGATTTCTTCTGGTTAATCTCCCAGAAAACTGCCTGGTATTTTGTCTTCCATTTGCTATCAATGTTCGACAGTGCAATCCTACTGACTTTTGGTTTATTACCTGGTGTCTTTTAGTGTTCTCTGTGAGGTTATTGGTGTATGTAAATGCATGCTTATTAGAGATGAGCGAACAGTGTTCTATCGAACACATGTTCGATCGGATATCAGGGTGTTCGCCATGTTCGAATCGAATCGAACACCACGTGGTAAAGTGCGCCAAAATTCGATTCCCCTCCCACCTTCCCTGGCGCCTTTTTTGCACCAATAACAGCGCAGGGGAGGTGGGACAGGAACTACGACACTGGGGGCATTGAAAAAAATTGGAAAAAGTCATTGGCTGCCGAAATCAGGTGACCTCCATTTTAGACGAATAGTGGATTTCAAATCCGGGTCATATGAGAATGTGAACTTTGTGACTATGAGACAGGGATAGCTGTACAGGCAGGGATAGCTAGGGATAACCTTTATTTAGGGGGGAATGTTATTAAAAATAACTTTTTGGGGCTCTATCGGGTGTGTAATTGTGATTTTTGTGAGATAAACTTTTTCCCATAGGGATGCATTGGCCAGCGCTGATTGGCCGAATTCCGTACTCTGGCCAATCAGTGCTGGCCAATGCATTCTATTAGCTTGATGAAGCAGAGTGTGCACAAGGGTTCAAGCGCACCCTCGGCTCTGATGTAGCAGAGCCGAGGCTGCACAAGGGTTCAAGCGCACCCTCGGCTCTGATGTAGGAGAGCCGAGGGTGCACTTGAACCCTTGTGCACCCTCAGCTCTGCTACATCAGAGCCGAGGGTGCGCTTGAACCCTTGTGCACACTCTGCTTCATCAAGCTAATAGAATGCATTGGCCAGCGCTGATTGGCCAATGTATTCTATTAGCCTGATGAAGTAGAGCTGAATGTGTGTGCTAAGCACACACATTCAGCTCTACTTCATCGGGCTAATAGAATGCATTGGCCAGCGCTGATTGGCCAGAGTACGGAACTCGACCAATCAGCGCTGGCTCTGCTGGAGGAGGCGGAGTCTAAGATCGCTCCACACCAGTCTCCATTCAGGTCCGACCTTAGACTCCGCCTCCTCCGGCAGAGCCAGCGCTGATTGGCCGAATTCCGTACTCTGGCCAATCAGCACTGGCTAATGCATTGTATTGGCTTGATGAAGCAGTGCTGAATGTGTGTGCTTAGCACACACATTCAGCTCTACTTCATCGGGCTAATAGAATGCATTGGCCAGCGCTGATTGGCCGAATTCCGTACTCTGGCCAATCAGCACTGGCTAATGCATTGTATTGGCTTGATGAAGCAGTGCTGAATGTGTGTGCTTAGCACACACATTCAGCTCTACTTCATCGGGCTAATAGAATGCATTGGCCAATCAGCGCTGGCCAATGCATTCTATTAGCGTGAACTGAGTTTGCACAGGGGTTCTAGTGCACCCTCGGCTCTGCTACATCAGATTGCTACATCTGATGTAGCAGTGCCGAGTGTGCATCAGATGTGTAGTTGAGCAAAACTGACTCAGCACTGCTAAGTCTGCATTCGCATAGGAATGCATTGGCCAGCCTTCGGCCAATCAGCGCTGGCTCTGCCGGAGGAGGCGGAGTCTAAGGTCGGACCTGAATGGAGACTGGTGTGGAGCGATCTTAGACTCCGCCTCCTCCAGCAGAGCCAGCGCTGATTGGCCGAATTCCGTACTCTGGCCAATCAGCACTGGCTAATGCATTGTATTGGCTTGATGAAGCAGTGCTGAATGTGTGTGCTTAGCACACACATTCAGCTCTACTTCATCGGGCTAATAGAATGCATTGGCCAATCAGCGCTGGCCAATGCATTCTATTAGCGTGAACTGAGTTTGCACAGGGGTTCTAGTGCACCCTCGGCTCTGCTACATCAGATTGCTACATCTGATGTAGCAGTGCCGAGTGTGCATCAGATGTGTAGTTGAGCAAAACTGACTCAGCACTGCTAAGTCTGCATTCGCATAGGAATGCATTGGCCAGCCTTCGGCCAATCAGCGCTGGCTCTGCCGGAGGAGGCGGAGTCTAAGGTCGGACCTGAATGGAGACTGGTGTGGAGCTATCTTAGACTCCGCCTCCTCCAGCAGAGCCAGCGCTGATTGGTCGAGTTCCGTACTCTGGCCAATCAGCACTGGCCAATGCATTTCTATGGGGAAAAGTTAGCTTGCGAAAATCGCAAACTGACAGGGATTTCCATGAAATAAAGTGACTTTTATGCCCCCAGACATGCTTCCGCTGCTGTCCCAGTGTCATTCCAGGGTGTTGGTATCATTTCCTGGGGTGTCATAGTGGACTTGGTGACCCTCCAGACACGAATTTGGGTTTCCCCCTTAACGAGTTTATGTTCCCCATAGACTATAATGGGGTTCGAAACCCATTCGAACACTCGAACAGTGAGCGGCTGTTCGAATCGAATTTCGAACCTCGAACATTTTAGTGTTCGCTCATCTCTAATGCTTATCCTTCTCTATTCCTTTTCTATTGAGACGCATACAGCGTTTTATCACTTTCATAGCTTTTACAAATACAACATAACACATAATGCCAGCTACAGCAAAGAAAGGATTGTTATATGACTGCAGTGAAGCAGAAATACCTGAAAATTAATTTTAGTCTTTTTGTGGTTTTACTATCCAAAACAAAATTTAGCTTTTTGCTTCATTGTACAAAATTAAATATGACAAGGGTCAGAAGGGGAATTATTAGAGATGAGCGAACAGTAAAATGTTCGAGATTCGATATTCGTTTTGAGTAGCCCCTCGAATAGAATATCGAATGTCTTGCAAAGAAGCATAAATCCCTGAACATTGCCAAAACATACAGCCTGGAGACCATGGGTGACACACTCACCCACACACTCGATCTGTAAATTGATAGCCGTAATACTTTCTTGTCTGCTTCACTTGATTCTAAGCTATTTCTCTGTATTTGGCATATTTCTCAACTGGATACTGTTTCTTGAAGATCATTTCTTCTCTCTTACCCCTTGTTCACATCTGAAATTGTATTCGACTCGGAGGAGTCCACATGGGGACCTCCCCCCCCCCCCGCGATGGAATACCAAACGCAATTGCAAGGGGTGTGCAGTAAAAGCACATGGATCCCCATAGACTATAATGGGGTCCGTGTGCTTGCCACCAGATCTCTGCACAACACATGCAGACAGGAAAGTACTTCACAATAGTAGTGCACAGCACTTGCAATTGCGTTTGGTATTCCATTCAGGGGGGTTCCCATGCGGACTCCCCCGAACGGAATACAAATGCAGATGTGAACAAAGTGTCACTCCCATTGGGTAAAACACTGGACTCCATTCAATGTCAACTGGCTGGACACTGGAAGGCTCTAACTTGCAGCTTGAAATACAGCTGCTCCAGACCTGTCCACACATTCTCCTTCTCACATACATGATAGCCTGCACTCACGCCACATATGCCCACTTAAATAGCATCAGTCATACGTCACACATACTACTTTCATGCCAAAACATATATAAGCAAACAATAACAAATGTTCTCATCCTATCAGTTGGTTGTAGGTGACATGTAAAACTTAGTAAGATGTCTAAGATGGAACATATTTACTATACGATATACACTGAGAAGTAAAGTATCTAATAAATGCTCAAGGTTGCAATCCAAAGGAGGATTGACTGAACCCTATCTGTGACCTATTCTGTCACCATTCTAAACTTATCCTAACAATGCGTCCACTATATTGGGATGTCAGCTCTCTGTGATGTGATGTCTCTGGAGTGCTGCTCATGTGGAATTCTATTCCTATCATTTGACAGTAAAACTGTTGACACTGATCTGTTCTTTCCAAATGCCTTCCCTGTTACTTCTTGCTGTTAGCAGTTTGCCATGTAGATGTTATGTTCTTATTAACCATATCATCAGCTTCCAGAGCTTATAAAGAAGCTTTCTTGTTTCATTGTAAGTTAGAAAACTTTCATTACAGTGTGGAACTCTTTTAATGGCTAACAAAAAAGATAACAGATTGCAAGCTTTCGAGACTACTAGGTCTCTTCATCAGGCATGGTATGACACAATTTCTGAAGGCATGCATATTTATACATATTTATGTGCATGCCTTCAGAAATTTTGTTATACCATGCCTGATGAAGAGACCTAGTATTCCCAAAAGCTTGCAATCTTTCATCATTTTTGTTAGCCATTTAAAAAGGTATCAATAAGGAAGACTCTCCATCTTTATAGTTCATACCACTGCTAATACTGTACAAAGATATATTTTTTTTTATACAGTGTGGAACTGGCTGTTAAGGGTTCACCATGAAACCATAATAGACATGTCAGTGAAGTATCATATAAATATACAGTATACTTGCCCATAGTGTTTGTCAGTCTGCAGAGGACATACAGTTAGGGCCAGAAATATTTGGACAGTGACACAAGTTTTGTTATTTTAGCTGTTTACTAAAACATGTTCAGAAATACAATTATATATATAATATGGGCGAAAAGTGCACACTCCCAGCTGCAATATGAGAGTTTCCACATCCAAATCGGAGAAAGGGTTTAGGAATCATAGCTCTGTAATGCATAGCCTCCTCTTTTTCAAGGGACCAAAAGTAATTGGACAATGGACTCTAAGGGCTGCAATTAACTCTGAAGGCATCTCCCTCGTAAACCTGTAATCAATGAAGTAGTTAAAAGGTCTGGGGTTGATTCCAGGTGTGTGGTTTTGCATTTGGAAGCTGTTGCTGTGACCAGACAACATGCAGTCAAAGGAACTCTCAATTGAGGTGAAGCAGAACATCCTGAGGCTGAAAAAAAAAGAAAAAATCCATCAGAGAGATAGCAGACATGCTTGGAGTAGCAAAATCAACAGTCGGGTACATTCTAAGAAAAAAGGAATTGACTGGTGAGCTTGGGAACTCAAAAAGGCCTGGGCGTCCATGGATGACAACAGTGGTGGATGATCGCCGCATACTTTCTTTGGTCAAGAAGAACCCGTTCACAACATCAACTGAAGTCCAGAACACTCTCAGTGAAGTAGGTGTATCTGTCTCTAAGTCAACAGTAAAGAGAAGACTCCATGAAAGTAAATACAAAGGGTTCACATCTAGATGCAAACCATTCATCAATTCCAAAAATAGACAGGCCAGAGTTAATTTTGCTGAAAAACACCTCAAGAAGCCAGCTCAGTTCTGGAAAAGTATTCTATGGACAGATGAGACAAAGATCAACCTGTACCAGAATGATGGGAAGAAAAAAATTTGGAGAAGAAAGGGAACGGCACATGATCCAAGGCACACCACATCCTCTGTAAAACATGATGGAGGCAACGTGATGGCATGGGCATGCATGGCTTTCAATGGCACTGGGTCACTTGTGTTTATTGATGACATAACAGCAGACAAGAGTAGCCGGATGAATTCTGAAGTGTACCGGGATATACTTTCAGCCCAGATTCAGCCAAATGCTGCCAAGTTGATAGGACGACGCTTCATAGTACAGATGGACAATGACCCCAAGCATACAGCCAAAGCTACCCAGGAGTTCATGAGTGCAAAAAAGTGGAACATTCTGCAATGGCCAAGTCAATCACCAGATCTTAACCCAATTGAGCATGCATTTCACTTGCTCAAATCCAGACTTAAGGCGGAAAGACCCACAAACAAGCAAGACCTGAAGGCTGCGGCTGTAAAGGCCTGGCAAAGCATTAAGAAGGAGGAAACCCAGCGTTTGGTGATGTCCATGGGTTCCAGACTTAAGGCAGTGATTGCCTCCAAAGGATTCGCAACAAAATATTGAAAATAAAAATATTTTGTTTGGGTTATGTTTATTTGTCCAATTACTTTTGAGCTCCTAAAATGTGGAGTGTTTGTAAAGAAATGTGTACAATTCCTACATTTTCTATCAGATATTTTTGTTCAACCCTTCAAATTAAACGTTACAATCTGCACTTGAATTCTGTTGTAGAGGTTTCATTTCAAAACCAATGTGGTGGCATGCAGAGCCCAACTCGCAAAAATTGTGTCACTGTCCAAATATTTCTGGCCCTAACTGTAGGTGTTCTTTCTTATTGATTCTTTCTAAATTTAGCTGATGGATTGAGGGGTGTAGTTTTTTGGTCTGTGGGAATATTGATACTGATGATATAGAAGGCTCCATCCAATGCATAACAGTTCTACTGGAGTACAGTGTTTTTGGTGAATGTGATTTTAAGTAATCTCATCTACACATTTCTGAAAAACGCTGCGGAAAGTCACATACATGCATGTTAATGTTAGCTGCGAAATATGAGTATTTTCTGTATAGATTTCATTGAGAAAGATAAAAAGCACAGGAAAGTCCTCCAGAAACTCAGTGAAAAATGCTCAGGGAAAAAAAAAATCTATGCATTTTTATTTCCTTTTTTCACCATGTTTTTTTTACTACATTTAATCTTGTATATCTTCATTGTGTGGTCTCAACTTCAGACCACACAATGCAGAAATGCAACATCATTTGGAAATTATATAATAAAAAAATAAACAAGTATTGCTTTGTTACTTAAAAGTCTGAACTATCATAATATAATGTTATTAATAACACAAAAAAATGCAATGTACAAATTGTGTTTTGGTCACCTTGCGGTACCTTAAGAATGGCCCTGCTCAGTACGTGAAAAACCACGAAGGCTAGGGTCACATCTGCATTTGGGTTTCCACTTGGGACGCCCCAAAGGGAAACCTAATCTGCATAAAAAAGTGGATCCCCACGGAATCCCATGGACCCCATAGACTATAATGGGGTCCGGGTGGTTTCCGTTCAGTTTCCGCCCAAAAAGGGCAAAAAATGCGGAGAGATAAAGCGATACGTGCAGCATTTTTCTCTCCACATTTTTCATGCAGAGTATGGTACAGAATCCTCATATGGAGTACAAGTGCTGATGTGAACCAAGCCTTAGTTTCATCAGTATCTCTTCACTGCCCGCATGATGACATGTAAGCTACGTGGGCAGAAATGATATACAGCTGTAATGAATAAATGTTTCACTCACAAGTGATAGCAACAGTGGCCTGGAAACTGAATATAGTTATAGCCACATGTACGCGGTGTGGCACAAATTAAGGTGACGCTCCCCAGGAGGAGTGCCTAACAAATTGCTTATTATATGCATATGCTGCAATAGGATTTAATTAGACATTCTGATAGGTTTTATTTCTTTCTATTCAAACTTATTGGTAAACCAGACTTTAGAATCATCTATTGTGGCCGCATTATTACTCTTCATACTTAAGAGTATATTAATAGACAGCGTATAATATCTGTACGTTCAAGGCTATCATAGCAAGGAAGTCACAGTAATGATGTCATCTTTGGAAAATGATACAGAAAAACTCATCCAGAATGCGGTTTGACAAACAAAATGTGTTATTTTTAACAAAAAAGAGAAGGAAAGCTTTTACTGCAGTTCTCACTTGTGAACTGAGTTCCAAAAATATCCCAGAATTACAAATGACATGAATCAAAAAGGAAGTTTGGGCATCAGAAACAGTGTACTGCCGATCACGATTACCGGAGCCATGCAGACTGAAGTGCATTAATGGATTGTATAGTGCTGTATTCCTGTGGTTAAGACAGGGTGCTAGCTGAGATTACAGTATGTACTTATCTCGCCACATGTACAGTGCATTCCTATATAACACGTAGAATTGTAATGCAAAAAGAACCTTATTAACGGTACAGCAAAACACAGAGTATTGCAATGCTGAGCTTCTCTGCATAGAAAGTGGCTTGTGACCAAAGATAGGGACCTCTGTGCTATACTAATACAAAGAAAGGAATGAAACCAAAACTTCACCTTCAAGGACTAGACAAATGTCACGTGGGTCAGGCCGGTGTTGCGACGTATAACACAGGTCAACAGCATTTTTGGGGCCAAAGATATTTCAACGAATTTAGGGTAACTTTGGGGTGCTGATTCTGAATATGTCATCAGTTTTGCCAGATTGGCTCAAGTTTTTGAGATTTGAGATTCCATGTTAGGATACTCCCATTTTTGTTTCTTATGCTTATTGAATCCTTGCACTTGCACTGCACAGAAATAACAGTCATCATGATGATTTTTTTGCTCTCTCCACACCATTGGAACACCAAATTTGAAGCTTTTTCTTTGTCCTTTGCTCCATTTTCGTAATAATTCGATACATGCTTTGCACACTATGTGTGGTGCCCAAGACTTGTCTTGGTCCCCAAGCATAACCTCAAAATAGGCCAAATACACTTTTTTTATGAAGTCTGTTATGTTTCTTCTATGTTTTTGCAGTGTATATTCACCACAAATGTAACAGAATGAGTCTGGATCGTTAAGACAACTTCTTCTTGATGAGTTCATGCTTTTCACTGGAAAACAGACAACAACATAAAGTTAGTGCAAAAATCAAGCTATGAACAAACTTTTAGAACACTAATTAACAAAAAACTATATTGAGAACTGCTCAGTTCAAGTACTAATCCAAAGAAATTAATGAGATGATGCGTCGCATTTACCAACAAGTGCTATAAATAAGATACCAAAAATCTCAAAAACTTGAGCCAATCTGGCAAAACTGATAGCATATTCAGAATCAGCACCCCAAGAATACCCCAAATTCATTAAAATATTTTGGACACCAGTAAATTTTTTTTTTTTTGTTGACCTGTGTAATGGGTTAGGACTAGAGATGAGCGAACACTATTCGAAACAGCCGTTTCGAATAATACGCTCCGATTGAAATGAATGGACGTAGCCGACACGCAGGGGGTTAAGCGGCCGACTGCCGGCAAAGTCTGCGTGCTGGCCGCTTCCATTCATTTCTATGGGAGCGTGCTATTGAAAACGGCTGTTTCGAATAGTGTTCGCTCATCTCTAGTTAGGACCAAAAACAACAGGGAGTTGTGGGCCACTGAAAGGACCCCAGAGTATAATAGTTTGTGGATGTTGTCCCTCAAAAATTTCAGGTTGCTGTGAAATTTTGCAATAATTCGGGTTCTGCCAAAATGTTTTGCAATAATTGAAATGAACACTGTTGAGCCATAATACTGAGTGGATGGGCCGCTATATGACAGTATTCTGTGTGGAGGGCTCGCTGTGTGATATTATACTGTGTGGAGCGGCCACTATGAAACATTATAATGTGTGGCGGGGCCTCTATATGATATTATACTGTGTGGAGGGGCCTCTATATTTACACATTTACTGTGTGGAAGGGCCACTGTGTGATATTATAATGTATGGAGGGCCCACTATGGGACATTATAATGTGTGGAGGGGACGTTGTGTAATATTATATTGTGTGGAGGGACCGCTGTGTGATATTATACTGTGTGGAGGGGCTTCTATATGACATTATACTGTGTGGAGGGGCCGCTGTGTGATATTATACTGTATGGAAGGCCCACTATGGGACATTATAATGTGTGGAGGGGCCACTATATGACATTAGATTGTGTGGAAGGGCCGCTGTGTGATATTATACTGTGAGCAGGGCCTGCTGCAGAACATAATATTGTGTGGAGGGGCCATTACATGACATTATACTGTATGCAGGGGCCGCTATGAGACATTATACTGTAAGGAGGATGGCTATAGCACATTATACTGTGTGATGTCAACTTTAGGACATTATAGTGTGTGTAAATGGGATGCTATCTTTTAGAAGGGGCCAAGTCAAAAGTTTGCTTTGGGGCCCAGTCTTTTCTAGTTACACTCCTGGCTGCCCCCTCTTACTACCGACCACAACTGGGTGAGAAGTGTGATCAATGCTGTTAAAATGCATAAAACTTAAAGCAATAATATAGACGTAATGTGGAATTTTATAAAAAGTACTATACATTGCAAAAAAAATCATCCCACAAAAAACAAACTTAGGACAAAGTTTGGACTCAGAATACAACAAGCACCTTTCACCACCTCACCTCAAAATGCAATGACTATATATTAGAAACATCCCCAAAAGACTTGCATTGCATTAATGAGTTCTGTCAGATACCATGCAGTGGAAAGCTTCTTCCAAACTGCTCAGTTTGTGGTTTTCACTCTCTGTCTGAATTTCTAAAAATCCTTAGCAACCCCTTTATTTTCCCAGCAGTTACACTACGCCAGCTTATTATCAGACTCACTCCGACTTGTAAAGAGACTCATTCATATAATAGCATAACAAACACTTCACTATACAATTCCCCAAATTGAGAGTTAAATTTGCTTCTCATCAGATCATTCCATATTATAGCCAAATTATTTATAGCGCATGTGAGTCCAAGTTTTTAAAAATCTTTTTTGCACTTTCTATATCAGATAGTCCACTGATAAGAACAGCCCCTAACCTTGATCTTAATCGAAAGGCCAAGAAGCAATGATTCCAGGTTTTTATTAAGCACTGGTTTAACTGCCTGTAATGTGGTCGCTTTGGATGCAGCTGTGCCCTCTGGCACATGCATAGCGGAAGACTATTTTAAGTTAAGAGGGTTCTTATCTTTTTTCCATTGCTCGGGCACACGCTGACAACATTAATTCCTGGAATTTGATTTCAAGTTCTACGTACAAGATAACAGAATTTCAATGGGACCCAGAAAAATGAGTTAGATAAGGAAGTAGACAAAACTATACCAGAATGATCATGTGCATAACGTCCGTCATTTGTTATAATTCTACTAATTCTGGAGACAACCAAACAATATACATGGCTATCTCCGATAGTCCCATAAAAGTTAATGGAGATGCAGTATACCTAGTCCACAGCTGCTCCATTCAGATGGAGGTGCCAGGGCTCATTATTCTCATGATCGGTGGTGGTCCCAGTGGTCAGATCCCCAATAATCTCAAACTTATCATCTGAATTGGGGATAGCTTGCAAATTTTGCAGATTTTGCCTTTGGAATGTAACCAGTTTACTCCATCAGTTACGTTGTAGCTTTTTATGACGAAGCAAATAAAAGCTATATTTTATACTTACTCTTGAATCATCGTGGATCCTTCCTGGTAGATGTTGGATTTTATCTCCTTTTTCTAACTTTCAAATACTCATTTAATAGCAATTCGCAACAAATGTATATTATGAATTTGTATCTGTCTTTATTATACACTATCAGATGATCTAACAATTATAGTCTATAATATATGGAACAGAATATTAGCAAAGCCTTCTTTTCTGCAGATTAAGAATTCAATCAATGTGTTATTATTTTACTACTACTGCTACTATTTATATTCACTCTCTATATATAGTCTGAACTCTGTTTATGACATCCAGCCAATAGGGGGCTCTACGATATCTAAAATAGACACACGAGAACGACTTTCTATTTTCTAAGCTGATGTTTATCTCACTCCTACTACATCTATATAAAGCACTCTAGAATTGGGGTCAATCTCCAATGGGCCTATAAATAGGTATTAACTATTAAATAGCAAGGTCATACTTTGGCCAGAGTCATCTTCCAGTATATGAGTAAACAGGTCATAGCTGGGTCACATGAAGGATTCTAGTTATGAGCGAGGTTCCCGGCTAAATATAAATGGGGAAGGCATGCTTTAAAATACATTCCATAGTGGGGTGGTTCTCTCTACAGTACTGAGCGCAGATACTTGCCAGAAATTTTAGAAGATCATTTATTCGATGAGCTAATTCTGTCATGAGGGTACCAGCAGATCTCTCAAAACACAGGCACTTTGCCAACCACTAGATGACATGTGACCACGTTGTACAGAGTTCCAAACTGGTAGATGTAAGCCATCTAACTACATTCGCTGCAGCCATCTTCTGTTATGTCAATCAATGTTTTCTCTTGTATATTTTATTTAACACTACCTACATTTTATGCATTTTACATATTTTACAATGCTCGATGACTGCAGTAGCTGAAGTTTGTACAAAAACATGAATTTATGGTTCACTGACATGGTAAATAAACTCAGGATAATATATCTAAAATTATAATTTTAGATTCAATACACTGCACTCATTTTAGTGTGCAGATCCAAAAATTGAAATTTTATAAGATGTACATTCCAATACTACAAATTATTCATGCATGATGCTGTTTTTGGAACAGGAACGCACAGATTAATATTTTGTTTTGTAAGGGTATGTTCACAGCATGTAATTCTATCCTTAGCAAATCAGATTTTTTTATGATAATGTATTGCACAAAGTGTTACCCCAAACTGCGATGCCCCATGTTAATTCTCTCTATTGCAATTCTATTATTAGAGAAACATTCACAGTCATAAATAACATGTTGCGGATTCTACAGCTGGTGTTATGTTCATTATTCCACATAGATTTTCCATGTAAAGAGGGTATAAAATACATGTACATTGGAAATAAGTAGAATGCTAGAGGATTCTATCAGGACTTGAAGGAAATCTGCCACCAGATAATGCGACCCAGCCACAGTACATTGAAGAGAATATTATGCTGAGCTTTATAATACCTATAGATAGCTCAAGCAAATGAGGCTCATGCCTTCAAGGGCTGTGTATTCAGGTTTGAAAAACAGAGGCTCTGTCATGCCCCATTGCCTTTCAGCCTCTTTTTCATATAATTTTTTTAATGGCTTTTTCAAGGCCATTGCATCTATTGGACTTTCCATAGGTTTGATGGCGGACAGCTTAACATCCTCTACAATGCACTGAGGTGGGTTTGATATTGAGTTTCCTCATGATTGAATTTTAAAATGTACCTTTGTATATATCTTAAGGAAATATGTTTACTTCACTTTTCAAACAGACTTACTTTTTACACATTAATAATCTATAGTGGTGAGGGGGGATAGAAAAGACACCCTATGTAATTGCTTCTATATTTGTAGATAAGAGGCCACTAGTACACAGAATGAAGCAACAAAGCAATTATCCCGTTTGCAGGAGACTCCTACACCTCTCCTCCCTGCTCCACAGTGTTGTATGTGTGAAGCTGAAGATGGAGATGAATATAATGTAAACAATCAGTCAGATTGAAGATAAGGAGATCTTCTTAAGATATATTACAGTTTATCAATTTCACCTGCATTCTTATTTATAAAAAGTTGTTAAAGGGGTGTTTCCATGTCAGTCTTTCAGCCAGGCTGTTTGCACTGCCTGCTTCTCACGTCCTTTATTTCTCTGACCCCTCCTCCCTCTTGCTGAACGTACACAGAAGCTTCTGCAGGTCAGATAATATGTAGATTAACGTGCAGAACAAAGTATTATCTATGTGTTTACATGGAGAGATAACTGACTTGGATTTATCAGATAACTGCAATTATCTGAATGGAATGTCCTACAGGCAGGAGCAGTGAGTGAGTGATGTCACGTGTCTTACAGGTCCGTAGTTATGGTAACGCAGTATAAACAATGGAGGGAATAAATTCACATACCAGGCAAACAAAGCAGAGTTTCTAAAGCAATATATTTAGGAAAAGGCTTAGATAGATAGGATCATTGAGATGGGACAACCCCTTTAAGCTTTAAGCATTGAATCTGTGTCTACAGTTTGATAGAATTATCGATGTGTGAACATGGCCCAATGATATCAATATAAAGTAATGTGTCTAAGATGGCTCGGGCACAATATGGTCCAGACTAACATGAGATTTAGAATACTGAAAGAAAAAGCTAGGAGAGCTGGTGTATTTGATGCCAAATGGATATGTTCACTTGGAGCAATTCGGATCTGATTTGAGGCACATTGAATGGGAGGCCAATTTTTTTTCTGCTTGCTGACTTTTTTTTTTTCCTAGGCCTGGTTCACATCTGCCTTTGGCTCAATCCGTTCCCCTTGCCGAATGAAAAATGCGGAGAGAAAAGTCCTCTAAAAACGACAGAGTCCACTATAGTCTATGGGAGTTCATGGCATTCCTAAGGTAACTGCTTTTTTATGCAGATTAGGTTTCCATTTGAGCAGTCCCCAAGTGGACCCCAAATGGAAATCCATGCACAGATGAGATCCGGGCCTTAGAAAGAAATCATAGCTAATAGATTCTGAGGCGTAACTTGCAGTTCCTGGGAACAAGTTCTAAATGTGTAATGGGAACCCATTTAACTTGTACAATCTATAATGTCTTCATTATTCTAAAATAATTTTGGGTCCCCTCAGGCTTCAGTTGCCCAGTAGCCATTTCTACCTCTATATCCCTATGGTTACACCCCTGCAGAGCTTGTTTTCGTCTATACAATAAGAATGGTAGGAGTGCTAAGTGTGTTTTCAATATTAGATATCCTTTAGTTGTACTATAGAGCTGGAGCCACATGTTGTTTCCAAGATACTGGTTGGAGATCATTACTTTAAAGGCGTATTGCCATCCCAGCCAATGTGTTAACAAGGGTTCACCTCAATTTCATAAAATAGGATTTATGAGTCTCTACAGTATTTCTAATATTAACATTTTATTGTTCTTTAGATTTTCTGTCTAAATCTAAGTTGAAAGTGTGACTTATCCTGAACTAAACTTTGTTTCCATTAGTATAAAAACAAGAAGTTTAAAGGCTTTCTGGAAATAATTGAAGACAAATCCTTGATCTCCTACACGGTGCATTTATATCTATCAATATTTTAACAGAGCATAGTAGAAGTGCTAAAAAGGTTTTTACAAGAGAAGTGAGCTATGAAAATCAGCCGAGGCTTGTAAATGAAGTGTGAAGACAGAAAAGCAGCATATCAATAACTGAAATCATTCCCATTTCCTCCCACATATCAATGCAATTCTTAAAGCATGTTAGGGTAGAAGTTACAGCAGGGAAAATTATTAGACATTTTCATGATAAGTAGACGCATACATACAGTACAGTGTTTGACTTAGAAATAAGGGAGATGCCTGGGAAGTCCAATTAGAGCCCTTTTGAGGAACTTAATACTACATTAGGAATCTGTATTATGATCAGCTACATCTACTTATTGTCTGAATTGCTTCCCTTATGGGAATCCTTTTGAGTAATAGTATTGGGCATCCTCTGAATGGCCATCTTGTACTACCTACAATGTTCAGGCACAATTTACGTATGTTCTATGAAAAAAAAGAGCTAAAACCAAAATAACATTTCATGGCTGAAATGAAAATGCCTTTCTCTACAGGAGGTTAGGATTACAGAAAAAGCCTATTGGACTATTCTACGCTATATCCTTAAATCCCATAGAAGTTCATAGAAGTTCCAAAGTGATTTTTCCAAAAGCCCTGTTCATATCTATGGAAGATATAGAAACAGAGTAATTTAGTCCTTTAGACGGTTTCCATAATCCTGGCCACCACTATGACTATAAATGGCCTTTCTTGCCTCAAAGATACAACCCTCAGACTGTATTCTTTCTAGTAATACTCTTATGAATTCAATGAAAACAGTCAGCATTTTGATGTGGAGGAGTCAGAGATGGAACACATGACTGGTGGTGGCAATAGTAGTTGCAGGGAGTTGGATTATTGGTAACCATGGTATGGGGAATTATGAGGAGGATGAAAAACTGGGGGAGGATGAAGAACCAGGTCTGGGTCCTGGTGGTCCTGGGACTCCTAGACTTGAGGAGAAGAAGCACTTTGTTATGGGTGTAGAGAGGATGTTGATATTTCATAACCAGGGAAAAAGGATGACACATATATTGGAGTTGATGATGAATATGGTGACCATATTGACCAAGACCAACCATGACAGGTTACATGTTTCATTACTTACAGTCCTATGAAAAAGTTTGGGCACCCCTATTAATCTTAATCATTTTTAGTTCTAAATATTTTGGTGTTTGCAGCAGCCATTTCAGTTTGATATATCTAATAACTGATGGACACAGTAATATTTCTGGATTGAAATGAGGTTTATTGTACTAACAGAAAATGTGCAATATGCATTAGACCAAAATTTGACCGGTGCTACCCACGCATTTCTACAGAATTACATTGTTTATTTCTAACATCATGTATAGACTCTATTTGAAACTGAATCTTTAAAAGAATGAACTACTTCTGTTACCACTATCTACTAACCAACCTAACCCTGATATCTCCATTTAAGTCTGTTCTTACCATAACACAAAGGCAGTACACCAACTGCCTTGGGGTTAAGTTTGACTTTGACCTATCCTTTAACCAATATATCTAATTTCTCAAATGCCCATGCCACTTGCACCTCAAAAACATCTCCAGAATACATCCTTTCCTTACCATGGAAATATCAAAAACACTTTTTGTCTCTCTGATTCACTCGACTTGACTACTGTAATCTGCTACTAATGAGTCTTCCACCCCCTAAACTTTTTCCTCTGCAATTTATTCTCAATGCAGTAGCCAGACTGATTGTGACATCTCTGCCTGTTCGGGTCTCTGCACCGCCCTCTGCTCGCATGCTGCGGAGCAGGAGGCATGTGCAGTTTGGTTCATGGCTTAGGGTTTTTGGTCGCACTGTGTGTACACGGCTCTACTGCTGTGATTGTATTTGCACCACACCCGTCTTCTGCCCTTGTTTGTCTCTTCTCCTCTAATGGTTAATCTGGCCTTGCCCTGTGATTGACAGCCTGCCTTCCTGTCAACTCCATGGGCGGGTTCTTCCTCCCTATATAGCCTTGGTTCCCATTCACACCAATGCTTGCTATTGCCTTGCATACTTGCTCTTTACTGTCCCTATTTTTGCTTGCATTCTAATCCTTGACCTTTGGCTTTCCCTACTGACTATTCTTTTGGACTTTGATTTGGCACTGCATTGCTCAACTGTTACCGAACCCTGGCTAGCTGACCTCCCATTGTTGTCGTTTGTCTTGTCTACGTTTTGTGTCTCACCTATACAGGTAGGGACTGTCATACAGGTAGGGACTGTCTTCGTAGTTGCCGCCTATTACGTAGGATAGGGCCTGGCAATAGGAAGGGAAAGTTGGGGGCTTCAACTTAGGGCTCACTGTCTGTTGTGTCCCGTTCCAAGGTTCAAACAGTTACTGTGGAATTGCTGTCCAAGCAATTCCCTTACACTGATCTATCAATCTCAACACTATACCAATGCTTCCAGTCTGTACAAGTCACTGCATTGGTTAGCTATCCACTGTAAAATACTAAACAAATTTATCACCCTAATCCAGAGGAATAACTAGTGTGGGCCCAATTTATGGCCACCAGAAACACAAATTACACATTCAACTGCATCCATGTCTGCAGGACACGGATGCAGTTGAATGCATGGTAGAGGAGGAAGCTTTTGGCTTCCTACTCTACTGTTAGCTTATTGGAAAGCCTACTAAGAGTCCAAAGAAATATCTATGTAAGGGGGTATCAGGGGCTCAATTACAACAAGGAATAGTCAAGTAGACTATGCCATCTTGATAGCACCATTACTCTGTCCTCCTCCTCCTGGACCTCGCCTCTGCCTTTGACACAGTCAACCACTCCCTATTGTTAGAAATTCTCTCATCCCTTGGTATCTCAGACCTGGCCCATTCCTGGATCTCCTCCTACCTCACGACTGCACATTCAGCGTCTCCCACTCGCACACCACCTCCTCACCACACCCTCTCTCTGTAGGTGTCCCCCAAGGCTCCGTCCTAGGACCCCTCCTGTTCTCCATCTACACCCTTGGCCTGGGCCAACTCATAGAATCTCATGGCTTTCAATACCATTGCTATGCCGATGACACCCAAATATACATCTCTGGACCAGACATTACCTCCCTGCTGGCCAGAGTTCCAGATTGGTTAGCAGCTGTAGCCTCCTTCCTCTCCTTCCGCTTTCTCAAACTCAACATGGAGAAAACGGAGTTCATCATCTTCACAACATCTCTTATGGCCCCTTCACCTGACCCATCTATCAAAGTTAATGGAACCACAATTAGCCCTGTCCCATGGATCCGATGCCTTGGGGTAACCCTGGAAAACGACCTATTCTTCAAGTCACACGTTCAAACCCTCAACAATTCCGGCCGCCTCCAACTCAAGAACATCCACCGAATCCGCTCCTTCCTCACCCCTGAAACCACTAAGATGCTCGTCCAGGCCCTCATAATCTCCCGCTTAGACTACTGCAACACCCTCCTCCATGGACTCCCAGCAAACACCCTCGCCCCCCTCCAGTCCACCTTAAACTGCGTTGATCGTTTAATTCACCTCACCCCCCGATCTTCATTGGCTGCTCCCCTCTGCCAGTCCCTCCACTGGCTACCCATAACCCAGCGAATTGAGTTCAAGCTACTAATGTTAACATACAAAGCCATCCACAACCTGTTCCCTCCATATAGCTATGAACTAATCTCCCACTACCTGCCTACACGTGACCTCAGATCCTCCAATGACCTCCTACTCCGCTCTGCTCTCATCTGCTCCTCACACAACCGTCTCCAAGATTTCTCCCGTGCATCCTCCATACTCTGGAACTCCTTACCAAAACACATAAGACTGACCCCCACAATCACAGACTTCAAGAAGGCCCTGAAGACTCACCTATTCAGGAAGGCCTACAACCTCCAATAACACTATCACCGCACTGCCATCTGAACAGTCTCCCCCTTCTCCTTCTGTCTCTATCCCCTTCCCTCATAGATTGTAAGCCCTCGCGGGCAGGGTCCTCTACCCCACTGTGCCAGTCGGTCATTGTTAGTATTATATCTATATTAAGTGCTATATAAATAAACAATAATAATAAAAAATAATAATAATAATTTAACCACTGAACTCTTTATTCATTATAATAACGGACTGAGAGCCTTCAACATTTACACAACTGACAGGCCATGATGGGCCCTTGACAATATGCAGTCCTAAACTTTATAAACCAATTAACAAAAGGACACAAATAGGGTGTTATTAAAAATAGAGCAATTGAGCAGTACGAGGGGGGACCCAAAAGTTTCCAGAATGAGGCTGCTGCACTTGCAGTTTTCGTAGTAAGCGATTCTGCAGCTAGTTATTTGTTCAACCACGCCTTCTCAGTCAGTGTGCCATGCGGCGTTGATGCAGAAGGTTTCGTCTACCCGCAGTGAATTTTCTTGCAAGAGCTGTTTTGTCCAGCCGTCGTTTTTCTTCATGGAGAAGTTTTATGAGCAGCGCGGCTGTGAAGTTTTGCTTTCTACTCGGGAAAAAAGCATCGGAAACCGTTCAAATGTTGAAGACTGCTTACAAGGATTATACTATGTGTCAAGCTCAAGTTTACTCGTGGTTCACCCGCTTTAAAAATGGTGAAATGTCAATTGATGATCAACCGCGTTCTGGACGTCCGTCAACTTCCCCAACGGACGAAAGTGTCCAAAAAATCAACTAACTCATGCGTGAAGATCGACGACGAACCATTGAGGAACTCGATGAGTTGTCTGGAGTGAGTTGAAGCTCGATTCAGCACATTTTATCGGAGGATTTGGGCATGTCACGGGTCGCTGCAAAGTTTTTGCCGCAGCTCTTGACTGATCAACAAAAAGAGTGTCACATCGAAACATGCCCTGCCATGAAAAAACATGCCGAAACTGACCCAGAATTTTTTTCTAAAATTATTACTAGAGATGAGTCTTGGTGCTATGCTTACGACGCGCAAACCAAACAACAATCCAGCCACAGGAAGACGCCATCCTCGCCCCGTGCCAAAAAGGCTCGTCAAGTGAAGTCTAATGTGAAGACAATGGTCATTTGTTTTTTCGATGCAAAAGAGATTGTGCACTCAACCAGGTTTTCTACTTGGGGGTTCTCAAGAGGTTGCGCAACAGTGTGCGGCGAAAAAGGCCCGAAATGTGGCAGACTGGTGATTGGTTTTTCCACCACGACATTTCCCCAGCCCACACTGCCATCTCGATGACCACTTTCATGGCAAGAAACGACATGGCTGTCTTTCCCCACCTACCCTATTCACCCGATATGGCTCCCAGTGACTTTTTTTATTCCCACAAATGAAGAGGAACCTCAAGGGGAAGCGTTTCGCCGACGTGGAGGAGGTGAACAGGAAAACGACGGAGGCGCTTGCGCACATCAAAATAGATGAGTTTAAAAAATGTTTTGAACAATGGCAGACGAGATTTGACAAGTGTATTGCCGCTAAAGGAGAGTACTTTGAAGGATATTGAAGTAGTTTTGTACAAAAAAATAAATACACGCTTCAAAAACAACTTTTCTGGAAACTTTTGGGTACCCACTCGTATTAATTTAGGTGGTATTCAGAAAATATTGATTTCAGGGGATGTATGGGGCATTATTAATTAAGAATTACTATTAATTAAATAAAGCACACTGGAGCATTATTAAATTAAAAAGGAAAATGGGGGAGTTACTCATTTCCAGGTATTTTTATATTATATACTTTATATTTGGGGAAGCAGCATGATAGGGACACTTTGTAGGGTGCAAAAATGTGGGTCGAGCGCATGGAAAATTGAGGCACTAAATATGTCTGTGTTGCAAACTTTACAGAGAGATGTCACAGCTGGAAGTAGTGGTCATGACTGTCTGGTCCAGACTAAGGAGATGAGAAGTGTGAATGATTACAGTCAATACATCACCTATAAGTCACAAAATGTTTCCTGTACTATATTCACCTTAAAGGTCTGCAAAGCCCTGTATAGAGCCGGTATCTACTACTATATAGTTACCATGTAGTGATAATATCAGCATGTCTTTGTGAAGTACATAGATTGTGAAGTAGTTTCCTGTCTGCATGTTCCGTGCGGAGATCTCGCGGCAAGCACACAGATCCCATTATAGTCTGTGGAGATCTGTGAGCTTTCACTGTACACCGCTTGCAAATGTGTTCAGTAATCTGTTCAGGGAAGGGGCTCCCCACCGGGGAAGATTTATAAAAACTGTCTTAGGCTAAGGCCCCATGTAAGTTTCCTCTGCGGACTTTCTGCTTCCATTATATATATGGCGAAACCACCAGCATTTCCGTAGGTATAACTGATATGTTGTGATTTGCAAAACCACAACGTATTTTTCCGCAAGGTGTGGACAGATTATCTAGAATCCCATGCACCTTGCAGTGACTGTATACCGCCGTGTTCTTTGCGTTTTTTTATCATGATATTGTAGCTGGTCAAGGTTATATTGTAGCATAAATACAAAAATCTGAATAAAGTCCTTGTGTTATATTCCAGCATACCCAATAATTACAGCTTTGCAGATGCTGGAGTGTGATTCTTATGCACAGCATATGAAGAATGTGTTTAATTAGGTCAAAATGTTGCTTCGACTATAGCTTTTCATTCTCTCTCTCATTGACTGTCTGCTAGAATATGCTGGCATCTTATAAATAAATGATGGCAATAATAATCTACTAATAAAAATGCCACCGCACACAATAACATGGCTCTATTATATCCTGCAGAGTAAAGTGATTTATCACTTTCCTTTAGATATTATCAGTTATTACACGTAGTCGCTAGATATTCAATGAGGTCAAAGGACAGACTGAAAGATCTACTTTGCACACTTAATAAATGTAGAGGTGAAATGAAAATCGTGATTCTAGCAGAGCGCCGTATGTAAATTATTGTCAGTTACCATTGCGGCTTTCAGTAATTTAATTGTCTTTAATATATTTTGTTACCGTGTTTTGCATGTTCCTGAAATGATATAGAAGAATCAGGACTATATTACTGTATTAATCTAAGTAGGAAGGCAGTGCACAGTGATTTGCATGTCATTTTCTGTAATATGTGTTATGGCAAAGCCAAGAATGGAATGAGGTGAAAGTCAGTGATAGAAAACCACGGGACATAGTAAGTGAAGATCCTAAACTTCATTGAAGATGTATTCAAGAAATATTGCATCAATAAACACAAGGTATAACAGTTATATCACTATATGTAATATCATAAAAGGTGGTGCATATAGCGGCTAATTGTATATAACATCGTAGAAGGTGATGCATATATTGGCTAAAACGAATGAATTTGCATATTAGATCATAGAGAATGCTGCATATAATGGCATATTCCATAGGTCGTTGCATCCAATGTATTATAATAGGATCAAGAGAAATGTTAAATACAGATCAAATATACAATGTTTCGGCCTGGTGTGACCTTCTTCAAATAGAGCTGTACAGAATATTTTTCTGCTGGGGTGAGATGAGAGACAAACAGAGGTTACAATAACCAATATGTAATGTAATATGTAATGATTAGAGATTTGCGAATACCGTTCGATCGTGTAGGTATTCGATCAAATATTACGGTATTCACAGGGGTGAACCTGCTCCTTTCGTCGCCCGAGCGAACTACAGAAAGCCGCCCCCCCCACACGCCGGGAGGAGGGGGCGGAGCGGGGGTGTGGCTTAGCAGAGGGGCGTGGCTCCTCGAAGGGGGCGGGGCTTGGCACCGTTCACCGGCAGAGAGCAGGCCCGGAGACTGCCTGCGCTCTGCCTGAGCGTGAGGGGAGGCTGCTGGAGCAGCGCTGCTCCAGTGGCCTCCCCAAACCACCGCTCGGTGATAAGCCTTGTCCTGGACTGGCTTAGGTTAGCAAAAATGCCGCCCTCCCTGAGGCCCTGGCATAGTGCCGCCTGAAGCGCTCGCTTCAGGTCGCCTCATGGGAGGTGCGGCACTGGGTATTCAACATATTCGATTTCAATCAAATACCACGCAGTAAGCGCAGTCAAAATTTGAATCCCCTCCCACCTTCCCTGGCACTTTTTTTGCACCAATAGCTGTGCAGGGAAGGTGGGAAAGGAAGCAGGAAAACGTAGGCATCGAAAAAAATAGGAAAAGTTATTGGCTGGCTAAATCAGGTGACCTTAGATCTATAAGAATAGTGGCAGCCATATTGGTGTCAGATGCGGTTTGGTGAGATAGGGAGAGACATCGTAGTGAGGCTCAGACAGTGATTAGCTTCTGCTAGGCAGGAAAGCTGAAAACAAACTGCTCTTTTTCAGAGCTACACTGCAGGAAGAGTATATAAACCTCCAGTATATACACTCAACCTGCCAAAACTTCACAAAAGCCCTTTTTAGGGCTCAAATTGATTACAAGTGGTATACACTATATACCTGTCCCATAGGGGTGAGAAGAAAGCTTAACACTGTCATCACCTGTACACATCTGAAAATGCGTCAGAGTATCACAAAGGGACGGGGATGTGGAAACTAAGCTGGGGATCCAGGCCGCAGTCAAACTACTGCGGATCCAATGGCTACTGGAGAGGGGCAGCCAGCAGTGACCTCATCCACAACGTCAAGCGGGGTGCAGGGTACCCTGCTGACGAGGCCCAAGCACCAGGAACCGATGCTACAGTGGATAGTGGATATTGCTTGCAGTCACTACCTCCACGCATGTAGTAACACAACAGTGTGCCTCTCCTGGCGATGCAGTGACTGTGGACCCGCAACCAGCATGTCCCGTCCTCAGTGCTAATGACGAGACACAGTTTCATGTTTCTGTGCCAGCTCACAAGTTCCTCGTCCTCCAACACCACCACCATCACCGTTAAAAACTAATTAAAATAATCCCATTAAGGCTCACCCCAAGGGCCTTACAAATGTTTTAGGGCTCACCCCAAGGGCCGGATAAATAATTTTTTAGGGCTCACCCCAAAGCCCTTACAAATAATGTTTTTGGGCTCACCCCATGGGCCTGAAAAATAATTTTTTAGGGCTCACGCCAAGGGCCAAATACTAAAACTCTGCTGATTAAAGGCTCAATTCACCCAAAGGGCATAAGACACTGCTGGTTAAAGGCTCAACTCACCCCAAGGGTCAAAAAAATTGCTGGTTAAACGCTCGACTCACCCCAAGGGCCAATAACTAAAATTCTGCTGTTTAAAGGCTCAATTCACCCCAAGGGCCAAAAACACTGCTGGTTAAAGGCTCAACTCACCCCAAGGGCCAAAAACATTGCTGGTACAAGGCTCAACTCACCCCAAGGGCCAAAAACATTGCTGGTAGAAGGCTCAACTCACCCCAAGGGCCAAAAACATTGCTGGTACAAGGCTCAACTCACCCCAAGGGCCAAAAACTAAAACTCTGCTGTTTAAAGGCTCAATTCACCCCAAGGGCTAAAAACACTGCTGGTTAAAGGCTCAACTCACCCCAAGGGCCAAAAACACTGCTGGTTAAAAGTTCAACTCACCCCAAGGGCCAAAAACACTGCTGGTTAAAGGCTCAACTCACCCCCAGGGGCAATAACTAAAACTCTGCTGTTTAAAGGCTCAATTCATCCCAAGGGCCAAAATCACTGCTGGTTAAAGGCTCAACTCACCCCAAGGGCCAAAAACATTGCTGGTACAAGGCTCAACTCACCCCAAGGGCCAAAAACATTGCTGGTTAAAGACGCAACTCACCCCAAGGGCCAATAACTAAAACTCTGCTGTTTAAAGGCTCAATTCACTCCAAGGGCCAAAATCACTGCTGGTTAAAGGCTCAACTCACCCCAAGGGCCAAAAACATTGCTGGTTAAAGACGCAACTCACCCCAAGGGCCAATAACTAAAACTCTGCTGTTTAAAGGCTCGATTCACTCCAAGGGCCAAAATCACTGCTGGTTAAAGGCTCAACTCACCCCAAGGGCCAAAAACATTGCTGGTACAAGGCTCAACTCACCCCAATGGCCAAAATCACTGCTGGTTAAAGGCTACACTCACCCCAAAGGCCCAAAACACTGCTGGTTAAAGACTCAACTCACCCAAGGGCCAAAAACTAAAACACGGCTGGTGCACGGCTCAACTCACCCAAAGGGCCAAAAACACTGCTGGTGCAAAACTGAACTCACCCAAAGGGCATAAAACTCTGCTAGTGCTCAACTTACTTTTTTGATGATACAAGCACTATATGACCGTTCCACCAAGGCTCAACTCACTTTAAGGGCCTAAAACTCTGGTGGTCCAAGGCTCAACTCACTTTAAGGGCCAAAAACATTGCTGGTACAAGGCTCAACTCACCCCAAGAGCCAAAAACATTGCTGGTACAAGGTTCAACTCACCCCAAGGGCCAAAAACATTGCTAGTACAAGGCTCAACTCACCCCAAGGGCCTGAAGCTAAGTTTGGGAGGGCTCACCCCAAAGGCCTGAAAAGTAAATTTTTGTATGGCTCAGCTTAAGGGCGGCCTCTAACTTAATTTGGAAGGGCTCACATGAAGGGCCAGAAAAGTAACTTTTGGAGGTCTCACCACATCACACACACACACATAAACAATGACAGTTAAGGGTGGGGGCTTTTGGATTTCCCATTGCCTATACCATCTATGGTTGTCATGGGCAACATGATTTAAAGGGGTGCATCCTAATGTTCCTTTAGCTTAAAATTTGTGTTTCTGTCCATACTAATGTAGAGGAAAGAAGGTTTCCAAGTATTTTTCCACTTTCATAGAGGTTCTATTGAGTGTGGAAAGTGTCTAGTTGATAGGCTGTGATAGTGGGGTAATACTGGGACTTGGGCATGTTAGATGCCCCCAGACATGCTTCCCCTGCTGTCCCAGTTGCATTTCAGAGGTGTTGGCATCATTTCCTGGTGTGTCATTGTGGACTTGGTAACTCTCCTTAGTTGAATTTGGGTTTCCCCTGAAACAAGCATTTTTTCCCCATAGGAGACTATAAATTGGATTCGATATTCGGTCAAATTTTGAGGGTCTACTCGAAACGAATAACGAATATCGAATATTTCACTACTCGCTCATCTCTAGTAATGATTAATACAGAAAATCAAGTGAAGGGCCAAATTTTTGTTGGCAGTTGATATTTTTTGCTAAAGAAGAGTGTAATACAGATCATGTACAGAGTGTCTCAATAAATACCTGTATAGGATAGTTCATTGGGTCACTGGCCCTGGAATTGTCACTATTAAACTTATTGAATCACCTACTATGTTAGATTATTACAAAAAATTACTATAACACAAATGTACAAAAAAAACATGATGGATTCACCTTGCTCCTCATATTAACCCCTACTTAGTGCATATAGAAAGTATAACTTGTCAACGAGACCTCATGTGAATCCATTATTTTTTTTTACTTTAAACAGGACATTTTGCAAAAGTCACCCCCAAAATACCAAAGCTACGGTGCCGCAACAAAGCGTTTTCAGCCACAATGCTGAATGTGGTAGGGCCACACGGTGGCTCAGTGGTTAGCACTGCAGCGCTGGAGTCCTGGTGTTCAAATCCCGCCAAGGGCATAAAACCATCTGCAAGGAGTTTGTATGTTCTCCCCGTGTTTGCATGGATTTCCATCCCATATTCCAAAGACATACTGATAGGGAAAAAAAAATGTACATTGTGAGCTCTATGTGGGGCTCACAATCTACATTTAAAAAAAAACAAAAAAAAAAAACAATGGTGAATGTGGCTATGCCGTGGCCAGAACATTTTGTGAGATATTTCTGATGCTGTTACTATGTTGGCAGTAATGAGAAATAGTCCATAATGAACTCGTTTTTCATTTGCGTAGATGTGAAAGCACCAGCAGGCCAGCAGTGAGTGTGGCATTGCTACAGCCACAACTCTGTGTTACTGAAACCTATAGCTAGCCACACACAAGATATTGGGCAGACATCCAATTGATGATTGGATCAGACATATGAGTGACCCAATATCAACATTATTAACAAGAATGGCCAATCGCTGTACAATTTAGTTGTTAAAAAAAATAGTTGACTGAAAAAGTCAGACATTTTAGTCACTGAAAATCTAGTTTGTATGACCAGCTTTAAGTGAAAATGTTATCCTATTGATTAAATGCACAATTATTTTTCTTTTAAGTTGTAAGCTAAGTTTTTAGCACTTATTAATAGTAGAGATGAGCGAATACTATTCAAAACTCTAGTTTCAAATACCTCGCTCCCATAGGAGTGAATGGGAGCGGGTGAACTGCAAGGGGCTAAGCGCTGGCCACCAGCGCCGGCCGGCGCGCGGCCGCTCCCATTCATTCCTATGGAGCGAGGTAATCGAAACTGTAGTTTCGAATACTATTCGCTCCTTTCTAATTAATAGTTGAATCTTTGCCACGCTACTGATTCCAGCGCAGTTGGATTTTTTTCTCTATCTCCCACCATTCCTAAGCTACCAATGCAGTTAGTTTTGGTATCTGGTAAGTTACTTAATCTATGTACTGCCATGTGGGCAGTGTCAGGCAGAAACCAGCAAGTGGGTGTGATTCGGACCACCAATCAGAGGTGGACAGTATCATAGCTCAGAATCACAACCCTGCTCCTGCCTGACAGGCACCAAAGTTAACTGTAGTCATTGCTCAAGAATGGTGGGGATCCACTGTGCCCCTGCTGTTTTATTTATTAATTTTTTTAATAGGCTCACTGCTATTACTCACTTACTGTTGGAGTAACCCCAGCAGGTAACAGGCCCTAATTACTTACCGGTGCCCGTCTCTGCTACTGCCACTTCCGGTTTCCCCTCTGCCCTCCAGGAGGCCCCAGTGGCAGTGACGTAATATAGGACGCACGGAGCCCCCTAGAGGGCAGAAGGGGAAGCAGAGGGGGCAGTGAGAAGTCACGGGGATGGGTGAGTAAGGTGAGTAAAAATAAAAAAGTACTATTTACCTCTCCTGGGCTACAGTAGGACTCCCTACGGTCTTTGGACCTCTTTAATGATGCCACAGCCGTCAAGTGGGTCAGGCCAACATCTCAATGCATAATGACACCAGCATTAACATCTGTGATACCATTGAAAAGGAGACACACATGAACCCAGAAAAGGTAAATAACTCAGTTTTTTTTATGTTCGTTCACCACCCTTGAGCCTCAAATCATTATATTCTGGGGTCTGAAGAGACACTCATCCATAATAATAGTTTGTGGGTATTGCACATTATTCTGTGAGGAGGGGCTGCTATGGGATATTATATATTGTGTGGAGGGGCCGCTGTGTGATATTATACAGTGTGAAGGAGCTGTTATAGCACATTCTACTGTGTGGAGAGGCTGCTATAGGACATTATACCTGTACTGTGTGGAAGTGCCACTATGGGACATTATATTGTCTGGAGGCCATTTTGGGACAATATAATGTGTGTAAATGGGGCCTTATACCATGTGGGGGCCAGGAAAGGGCTCTATGTCGTGAGGAGGTGGAGGAGGAAAATGTAAAATTTGCTATGAGGCCCAGTTTTTGCTAGTTACGCCCCTGGTGGGCGCTACAGAAAAAATTCTAACTGTGTCAACATCAGTGGAGAAGCACCTATTAAATGTTGCAAAGAACAGGACTTACCGGAGGTAGTGAAAGGTTCTCTTTATGTATCACTTGGGACAATGGTTTTCTCATTTGACATTTCTCCATCTCCAGCTGTTTGCTGTTTTGGTAGCTGCTTCTTTGGGTCTTACATATTTCTATTGCCGTAGAAGACAGCTGCCTTTGCAAAGAACAAGATAATGGCAAACGAGTCTGTAATATACGCAAGATATCTTTCTAAAATGACACAGTAAATAAGATCATGACTTTCTACCGGATGAAAACAAATAAGAAATAATAGAGAGTACTCAATATTGATATAACCTCCGTCGTTCCTGGAAAGCTGGCAGGCAGGATCTTGCACTATAGTTCAAGGCTGTTTTTAACTTGGATGATTACACTATTCAGATGCTGAATTCACATGCAGATAAAAGGCTCTTGGAATTTCTTTTACATTTTCCTACATAGTTTTACTTTCAAAGCTCTTCTCTCCTGGGAGTTTTAATTCACCAAAGTTATTTACTAACATTTACAATAAAATCATTACATGGTTTAAAGGATTTTTCTGGCCACAATATGTAATGGTAAGTTGATTGGATAAGTCATCACTTATTACATCTAATGACTACTGATCCAGACAATGGAAAGGCCATAGATACAGTTCAGGTGCTGCTGTATATTTTATAAGTGCACAGCTCTACTCCCAACCTGATGCTGACCTTGAGAAGTCTAAGACCTCATTCACATCTCAGATCTGCGTCGGAGTCCACGTGGGGACCACCCAAATAGACTACCGAACGCTTGATAAGGGGTGTGCAGTAAAAGCACACAGATCCTATAGACTATAATGGGGTCTGTGTGCTTTCCGCATGGTCTCTGAATGAGTCATGTGGACAGAAAAGTAGATTGTGAATGTAGCAGGACACTGATAAATTAGGAGCCCAGCTTGGTCTTCCAGCAGATTTCTCGGCTTGAGGTGGAAAGCCAGGATGAGATACTGGGATTCCGGGAAGAAACAATCTTATACACACAGACAAGAACAACTAAGATATAGTAAAACCTCAATGGGCAAAGAAATTTATCAAGCTCATGAAAATACTTGAGTAGGTTCACACCCAGGTCATAGTCAGACATGGTGAGTTTGTTGAGGAATTTCTGGGCAGAATTCACAACACAGTGCAATACAAAACCCTTATTGACATACAGTATATTTTCACTGTGCATAATTGAGGACAAGCCAATATCTTGTTGCCTATTGGCAATGAATGTCCCTACTTCCACCTATTGAACAAGATGAAAACATAACATTTAATAGTCTCCTTAATAACAAAACACAATGAAGATTAAAAGTAAGAGGCTCGCAGTAATCACTAGTGCTCATTGAATTCAATATAAGTAGTATCAATGGCTAGTGAAATGCACTAACATATGAAGCTCCAATACCAGAGCAAAATGGAATAGATATATTGTATATCTGTATATTAATAAAGGGGCGTTCACACTACTGCCGCTGTCTGCCCAGGGGTTTCTGTTCTAAACCACGGGAAAACTGGACAGGGGACAGCTTGCTGGCGGTCAGTTTTAAAACCCATTCATTTGAATGGGTTTTTAAAGGTAACCCCAGTGTCTGTATGGAAACGGTTTGTTTTCTACAGACACCGGCGGTTATCTTTAAAAACCCATTCAAATGAGTGGGTTTTAAAGCAGACAGCCGACAAGCCATCCCCTGTCCAGTTTCCCTGGAGTTTAGGGTGAAAACCCCTGGGCAGACGGCAGTAGTGTGAACTCCCCCTATCAATGAGAAGTGATGCAGTGTGGTTGCAGGTCACACTGTACTGTGTATAATTGTGGTATAGTAATGGGACAGAGAACATATCCAGGCAAAGATGGGTTGAATCCAGGACAAACCTCCCACTGACCGGGACCATGGGACACGACCCTGAATCCAGGACTGTCCCGCAGAATCCGGGATGGTTGGGAAGTATGGTATTAGCCATCACTATGGCTACTCATCATCTCATAAACCTAACAGCGCAAGCTGTCAGCTGTTATCCTCTTCAGTTGCGGAGTTCTTGAGAGGACCGGGAGTTCCTAACAGAAGTTAAGTGCGGATGCCATTTTATGTTGACATGAACCACATGGTACAGAACAGTACAGTGTAATACAGCGGCCTTACTTTCTCTGGCTCAGCGGTCCTGCTACTCCTGTCTCTGCTGTCCTTCCCTCACCCTGGGCCCTGCAGATGTCACACAGCCTTCACAGATAGGACCGACATACTGTAGCTCTCTACTAGGAGATAGACAGGAGATAGACAGGAGATAGGAGATATGCTTGTCCTCCTTCAAAACAACATCACCCTCCATGTCAATTCTCTTACTACTGAGCTTCAATTTAATATGGATGAATTTGGTTCTCAAACTGATCATATTGAACAATAGAGATGAGCGAACACTAAAATGTTCGAGGTTCGAAATTCGATTCGAACAGCCGCTCACTGTTCGAGTGTTCGAATGGGTTTCGAACCCCATTATAGTCTATGGGGAACATAAACTCGTTAAGGGGGAAACCCAAATTCGTGTCTGGAGGGTCACCAAGTCCACTATGACACCCCAGGAAATGATACCAACACCCTGGAATGACACTGGGACAGCAGGGGAAGCATGTCTGGGGGCATAAAAGTTACTTTATTTCATGGAAATCCCTGTCAGTTTGCGATTTTCGCAAGCTAACTTTTCCCCATAGAAATGCATTGGCCAGTGCTGATTGGCCAGAGTACGGAACTCGACCAATCAGCGCTGGCTCTGCTGGAGGAGGCGGAGTCTAAGATAGCTCCACACCAGTCTCCATTCAGGTCCGACCATAGACTCCGCCTCCTCCGGCAGAGCCAGCGCTGATTGGCCGAAGGCTGGCCAATGCATTCCTATGCGAATGCAGACTTAGCAGTGCTGAGTCAGTTTTGCTCAACTACACATCTGATGCACACTCGGCACTGCTACATCAGATGTAGCAATCTGATGTAGCAGAGCCGAGGGTGCACTAGAACCCCTGTGCAAACTCAGTTCACGCTAATAGAATGCATTGGCCAGCGCTGATTGGCCAATGCATTCTATTAGCCCGATGAAGTAGAGCTGAATGTGTGTGCTAAGCACACACATTCAGCACTGCTTCATCAAGCCAATACAATGCATTAGCCAGTGCTGATTGGCCAGAGTACGGAATTCGGCCAATCAGCGCTGGCTCTGCTGGAGGAGGCGGAGTCTAAGGTCGGACCTGAATGGAGACTGGTGTGGAGCGATCTTAGACTCCGCCTCCTCCAGCAGAGCCAGCGCTGATTGGCCGAATTCCGTACTCTGGCCAATCAGCACTGGCTAATGCATTGTATTGGCGTGATGAAGCAGTGCTGAATGTGTGTGCTTAGCACACACATTCAGCTCTACTTCATCGGGCTAATAGAATGCATTGGCCAGCGCTGATTGGCCGAATTCCGTACTCTGGCCAATCAGTGCTGGCCAATGCATTCTATTAGCTTGATGAAGCAGAGTGTGCACAAGGGTTCAAGCGCACCCTCGGCTCTGATGTAGCAGAGCCGAGGCTGCACAAGGGTTCAAGCGCACCCTCGGCTCTGATGTAGGAGAGCCGAGGGTGCACTTGAACCCTTGTGCAGCCTCGGCTCTGCTACATCAGAGCCGAGGGTGCGCTTGAACCCTTGTGCACACTCTGCTTCATCAAGCTAATAGAATGCATTGGCCAGCGCTGATTGGCCAATGTATTCTATTAGCCTGATGAAGTAGAGCTGAATGTGTGTGCTAAGCACACACATTCAGCTCTACTTCATCGGGCTAATAGAATGCATTGGCCAGCGCTGATTGGCCAGAGTACGGAACTCGACCAATCAGCGCTGGCTCTGCTGGAGGAGGCGGAGTCTAAGATCGCTCCACACCAGTCTCCATTCAGGTCCGACCTTAGACTCCGCCTCCTCCAGCAGAGCCAGCGCTGATTGGCCGAATTCCGTACTCTGGCCAATCAGCACTGGCTAATGCATTGTATTGGCGTGATGAAGCAGTGCTGAATGTGTGTGCTTAGCACACACATTCAGCTCTACTTCATCGGGCTAATAGAATGCATTGGCCAATCAGCGCTGGCCAATGCATTCTATTAGCGTGAACTGAGTTTGCACAGGGGTTCTAGTGCACCCTCGGCTCTGCTACATCAGATTGCTACATCTGATGTAGCAGTGCCGAGTGTGCATCAGATGTGTAGTTGAGCAAAACTGACTCAGCACTGCTAAGTCTCTGCATTCGCATAGGAATGCATTGGCCAGCCTTCGGCCAATCAGCGCTGGCTCTGCCGGAGGAGGCGGAGTCTAAGGTCGGACCTGAATGGAGACTGGTGTGGAGCGATCTTAGACTCCGCCTCCTCCAGCAGAGCCAGCGCTGATTGGTCGAGTTCCGTACTCTGGCCAATCAGCGCTGGCCAATGCATTCTATTAGCCCGATGAAGTAGAGCTGAATGTGTGTGCTTAGCACACACATTCAGCTCTACTTCATCAGGCTAATAGAATACATTGGCCAATCAGCGCTGGCCAATGCATTCTATTAGCTTGATGAAGCAGAGTGTGCACAAGGGTTCAAGCGCACCCTCGGCTCTGATGTAGCAGAGCTGAGGGTGCACAAGGGTTCAAGTGCACCCTCGGCTCTCCTACATCAGAGCCGAGGGTGCGCTTGAACCCTTGTGCAGCCTCGGCTCTGCTACATCAGAGCCGAGGGTGCGCTTGAACCCTTGTGCACACTCTGCTTCATCAAGCTAATAGAATGCATTGGCCAGCACTGATTGGCCAGAGTACGGAATTCGGCCAATCAGCGCTGGCCAATGCATCCCTATGGGAAAAAGTTTATCTCACAAAAATCACAATTACACACCCGATAGAGCCCCAAAAAGTTATTTTTAATAACATTCCCCCCTAAATAAAGGTTATCCCTAGCTATCCCTGCCTGTACAGCTATCCCTGTCTCATAGTCACAAAGTTCACATTCTCATATGACCCGGATTTGAAATCCACTATTCGTCTAAAATGGAGGTCACCTGATTTCGGCAGCCAATGACTTTTTCCAATTTTTTTCAATGCCCCCAGTGTCGTAGTTCCTGTCCCACCTCCCCTGCGCTGTTATTGGTGCAAAAAAGGCGCCAGGGAAGGTGGGAGGGGAATCGAATTTTGGCGCACTTTACCACGTGGTGTTCGATTCGATTCGAACATGGCGAACACCCTGATATCCGATCGAACATGTGTTCGATAGAACACTGTTCGCTCATCTCTATTGAACAACAAAAAAAGTTTTCATCAGCACATAATGAACTAGTTGATGCTCACAACCTCTTGGAGGATGACATCCAATGGCTCAAGGCTAAAGTGGTGGATATTGAGGACCAATTGCATCATAATAATATAAAAATCAGGGGAGTCTCCAAAGATGTCAAAGATGTCTCTGGCTCTGACATTGCAGAGTACATCAAGACTTTATTCAAATTACCCCTGTTATCCTCAGTCCCAGAGTTGGATCTCATTATTGATTATGTCCATTATATAACACAATATAAATTGGTTCTGGAAAAAGTGCAAAGGGACATCCTTGCATGTATTCATTTCTACCATGTAAAGATTCATTGCTGATTGAAGCTCACAGGAGATGATCGCTGCCCAAGCCATATGATAACATCTTCCCATATCCTACCCGGGTATCACCTGTATGTTACAAGAACCTGCTCAGATCTTGAGTGATTTAATAATAATACTAATACTATAATTATATCATATGAACAGCACATGGCCACAACATCATAAAATATATATGTATGATAGTAAACAAGTTGAGTGGTGGGTTATGAGGTCAAGTATAGAGTAAAATTTAGAGTCCTGTTTCATGGTCAGCCCAAAACCAAACTGTAAACTGTAGATTATTATAAACAAGAAGATACAATTTGCAATTGATATTTCTCGTTTACTAGAAAAAGAAAAAATAGAACAACATCATGAATAATGTATGAATCCACATTCACAGAGGTTACTTTCTCTATTAGTTTATTGGTTAACGCAGCGGTAGAGCTGACAGCTTGCAGCGTGAATGCAGACGCTCTTAAAGTTCATTTTCTTAATGTTCTCCCCATAGGGAAGGACAGCTTCATAAATTGACTATGCAGTAATTTCCCTCTCACATCTTAGCCAAACGGATAGTCAATTGCACATATTAACAGATATCCAATCAATGTGTGAGCTGCTGAAGGATCTGCGATGTCAGCAATAAAACTGTCTGATTGTCATCTTTCTGGGTACACAGGCTGAATTTTATTTATTGCCTGCTGCCATCTTTTTCCGTTCTTTAGTGCTGAATGCACGATTGAATCCTCAGAAGAGAAATTATCAGAGAACGGTATTTGCAAGGTTAAACTCTTCCTGTAAAAAAATAACATCCATCTTATACTGGCTAAATGAATTACAAGATGTAGCTACAACCTAGCTGGCTTTCTCACAACTGTCACCGCTTTATGACGGACTATTTTATATGTTGTTCCACTTCCCTTCAAGGTAAAAATGACCTTGGCTATTGGAACTAAGTGATATATTTCAGAGGTTAGAATCAACAGCGTTCCATTCCATTTACCCAGCATGAAAATGATATGACGGCGAAATAGATATTGCATTTATTTAGCCATATACTGAATTATTCCAACTTTTACATTAGCAACCCAGGAAATCCTCCCTTCTTCAACATAATCATATTGGTGGCATGTTAAAAGAATTGCCTTGACATTACTGAAGTTGACTTAGTGAATCCCTACCAGCGCTAGAAATGAGGAATCTGTATGCCCTATTAGTGCAGTTCAAGAGATCGTAATCTTCTGAAACTGCTGCTGCATTCAGCGTTCTGATAAGCAATAACTGAATATTTCAAATTACAAATTATAATACAAAATGCTACATATTCATAGCACCATCTGCTCTTTATTGGTATGCAAGTGAAAAAAAATATATCATAGCAATTTACAAGCTCTCAGAGAAAGACGAAATGCTGCACAGTTTAAACTAGGCCATCCTAAATTGCTACCAATTAGCATATCTGCATCCACTGGAAATACCTAGCCTGGCATAGATTCTCACACGGATGTAAAGTATAGCATCATTTTCCCCTATTTTGTAAAGGTAGAATATGTTCTATGATAGCGCTTTATCTGAAATAAAATACGTCTGTAGCCTTAGAAATAAAACATCTTTGAGATGCGGCAGGATGATTCATAGCCAATTTATGCTAACCAACATGTCGTACAAAATTGCATAAGTACTCATAAAAATTATGCTTAGTTTGGAGTATGTGAAATGAGCCATAAAGTTGAAATTAATGTTTTTGGTCTACAATGTAACAATGTTAGTATGAATATGGATTAAAATAGTATAACTTTTATGTTAAACAAGGGAGGAGGACAGGACAGGTTTGCTGTACAGTACTTGCTGTCATGGCTTTTTAGAGCATTTTCAATGGGAAACTTGGAGAGTTTATCACTATGCCTGTTCTTTAGGAAGATCATACAGTAGAAATATAGCGTTTTTGACTATACAGTGGAAAAAAACACAACACTTTACAGTGGCAGCAATGTAAATCACATTTTGGTTAACCTTATCCACACATTGCAGAAAACAAAAAGCTGAAAAACCCCCTAGTCAAAAAATGGCCTCTTTCACAGGTTTCTCGGCATTTTCAAGGGATGTGAGAGAACATCTAAAAAGAGTACCCACAAAATAGTGATCACTGATAAATGTTAACAAAATGTTCACATCTGCGTCCCAGGTCTATGCTTTCAGTTTCCGTCTTCTGCCCAAGAAACTTGACAGGACATGGAAACCGGCAGTCATTTTTCAAACCCATTCATTTGAATGTACTTGCAAAGTGTCCGCCCATGAGCGTTTTAAGGTCTCCGCGGTGAAAACTGTTTTTTTTTACCGGACACAAAGTCAGACATGCAGGACTTTGTGTCCAGTTAGAAAAAAACAGTTTCGCCGCTGAAACCACAAAATGCTCACAAGCGCTCACGGGCGGAAACGGTCTGCCGGGTTTCCATCTCCTGTCGGCAGAAGATGGAAACTGACAGCGGAGACCGGGGCGCAGATGTGAACCTGCCCTAAATCTTTGCTTGGAAACTTTGTGAATAGTTATGTAAAGACCCCGTCAGTGCCCGCATATGTAGCATAATAGCCCTCACACTCAGTAGAATGTCCCCCACAGTGCTCCAACACCACTTCTCCATCATTGATGGAAATGTCTGCCCGCAACTGATAACAACAGTCTAAGGGATGCTTAAAGGTAATGGCTAAATACCTCCTGGGCATTGGCTAAATATCTCCTGGTCCTCCCCCACTCATGATGGTGGTGCATCAATTACTATAAATCGCACACTCCAGACACAAGCAGCTCTGCCCAGAGACATTACAGTCTCCAACGTCATCAATTGCATCATGTACACATGACTGCATCAACCGATCCATAGTAGGGAGCATGAAATAACCATAGGGACCAACTTTACAAGTAAATTTATATGCAAAAAATAAACACTGAGGCTCACCATATATTCACCATAATCCCCGAGGGTGCACGACCTAGAGGCTTCTGGACTCCCGAAGCAAGACTCCAAACAGGTAAGGTGCAAACAGGAAATAGGTCCGCAGTCCTTTTAGGGTATGTTTAAAAATTAACTTTTAATCCATAATTTAAAAGGTACAGATTCCGAATAGAGATCAAAAAAATAAAGTTCCAAAGTGAAAAAAGAGATTAGAAAAACACGTACATAGTGGTTAAAAAAGTATGGAACTCCGACGCGTTTCGAGGTAGAACTCTTACTCATGGCAGGTCTAAACTGACTCTAACAGGGACGGTCAACTGTAAAGTGCATCCCTCTCACCATCTTCTTAATCTAGAATATACCCATAATTAAACTTTTTTTTCTTTTTTTATGTAGATTGTGAGCCCTATATAGGGATCACAATGTACATATTTTATTTCCCTATCAGTATGTCTTTGTAGAATGGGAGGAAATCCACACAAACATGGGGAGAACATACAAACTCCTTGCAGATGTTGTTCCTGGCGGGATTTGAACTCAGGACTCCAGTGCTGTAGTGCTAACCACTGGACCACCGTGCTACCCCCATACCCATAATTGAACTTATCAGGTTAAGCAGGACCTTAGGACCTTAGACAATATATGAATAATCAACAAGATGGCAAAAGTCATCATAGTCCAGAAAAGTAATGGAGCATAAATACACCCGAGGAGTAGAAGTTAATCCACTAAAGTGGGTACTGACCCACAGCACCATCACATGTTATACCTAAGTAGGTAAGAATCTAAGCCCTACAACAAAGAGAAGAAGAGAGACAGAATAAAGGATACCTAAGACATTGGCAACATTAAAAACAGTAGAAAATTGATGAGGTCACATATATACAAATGTATCCCACCTGGTTGTGAATAGAAGATGCTACACACAAACACCTCTGCATCCATTATCCCCATAGCATATTCGTAGTATGGAAAAAATTAGAATTGGGAATAAGTACAGACACTACAGCGGGCAACATTAGTACAACATGATAATAAAGTAATGCCAACATCCCTAGATTTTCATGACAGTATGAAGCACCAACATCAACCAAATCAGATACAAGCACCGTAGGCCATAATATGGGTTATATACATAGAACATAATATAAAATGCCCAAAATGGCATTCAGAGACAAATAAAGTAGGAAAAATCCAACTGCTCACTAAGATCCTCAGAATGAACCATAAAAAGTCTGTCTCCTTGCATTCTATATTTGGGCAGGGGCATGGAATTAAATATATAACCCATGCTGTAAGGCAATTGATAAAGTCCCTACAGCAATAAGCCCATCCTGTCACAAGAATACTGAATTCTACTGAATTCCACACTTAAAGGTCCCCACAGGTTTCCTATCCAGCTGGTTAAGGCTAAGCTCCAAATAGCTATGAACTAATCTATCAAAAATGGTTTTGCCCCATTACAAGATACTCTGGAGATCACACAGTACATGATATACCATGTCTGGGTCTACTGTTAGCATATGCCAATGGTCTACTAATATCTCCTGGACTTGATTTTTCCAGGAGTTAAAAGTACAAATCAACCTTGTAACCGCATGAAACATAATTAAACAATGGCCTCTATAGTGTCTCCACATATAATACCCCCCAATATTGTCCCACCTATATTATAATGGCCTACAAATGTCCTCTATGTATAATATATAATATAATGCCCACTGGTCTATGGAACTTGGCCATCTTTGTCAGACCTATAGACTTTGGATGGAGCAGCAATGTGCATGCTTACTTAATTGACCCAGGGGACATGAAACCTACTCTATAGCCTTCTCATCAGTGGGGTTTTTCTGCTAAACTTCTAATTATCAATTATTTACTGGTTGTCAAGATATTAGGGAAGATTTATGAGGAATGGCATTTTCAACTCCATATTCCAAAAATTATTATCTTTTGGCAAATATAACGGTATAGTTGAGCTTAGACTAGTATTCACTGCAAGGTTCTTCGGCTGATTTAATTCTGATTTCCCTGCTGATAGATTTTAATGTGTAAATTGAACATAAGCCTAAATTTCATATCCTATAGGCTATCTGTGACAAAAAGGTTGCTACTCACTATAATCAAGTGTGTATAAAATGTCTATCCTTAGTTTAGGTCTGTATGGGGATCTGACAGTGTACCACCTATTTGGTGTCAGAATTTTACCCCAAGATTTAGCAGATATTGACCTTAACAACTTCCAGATTGCCTGTAGACTATATATGCCTCTGTGATCCACTCATAACCCTGAAAGAACATTGCTATATGTCCTGATAGAGTTAAACAACTGCACAAAACCATGCAGCTGTCGGATATCACATGCTTCTTTACCATCCCTGCCTTCCCAATTGTTGTGTACTCAGCATTCAATAAGCACAATGTACACAGCTATGGAAGCTGGCATGATGCAGCTCTCATTCCAGCCCAGTGGTCACATGGCCACCAGGAGCCAGGAACTGTTTGAGCTGCTGTATCCTAGAGGACCCAGATCTGCCCTGTAATGTAATTTACGATGTTGCATTCCTCCTGTATTTCGGGCTAATGATAATGTAAAAATTTTCCCAAAGTTCTATTATGACCTTATTAGAGGTACAATGAATAAGAAAAATTCAATATTGAAACATAAAAGTAAGAAAAAAAACAATATCACCATCATGCCCATGTCAGTGTCAACTTTGTAAAAATTATCATTAGGGATAGGGAAAACTATTTTACATTTTTGTTTAGTAGTAGAGATGAGCGAACACTGTTCGATCGAATACATATTCGATCGAATATCAGGCCGTTCGGGGTATTCGATTGAAATCGAATACCAAAAGGCAAATGCAGTAAAAATTTGTATCCCTTCCCACCTTCCCTGGCACTTTTTTGCACCAATAACTGTGCAGGGGAGGTGGGACAGGAACTACGACAAACGAGGTAGCGGAAAAAGTAATTGGCTGGCTAAATCAGATGACCTCCAATTTATACGAATGGTGGATTTAACATTCGATTAATTTGAGACTGTGAACTATGTGACTGTGAGACAGGGATAGATCTACAAGCAGAGTTAGCTAGGGATTACCTTTATTTAGGTGGGAATGTCACTCACCCAGCTCTTTGGGGCTCTATCTGGTCGGGATCCCTGTCAGCTTGTGATATGCACGAGCTGACTTTTTCCCATAGGAATGCATTGACCAGTGTTGATTGGCCGAATGCCATATAGAGTACAGCATTTGGCCAATCAACGCTGGTTCTGCCGGTGGAGGCGGAGTCTAAGATCGGTCCACAGCAGTCTCTATTCTGGTCCGATATTAGACTCTATGGTCTGGGACTTGTCAGGAACCCAGCTATGATTTTCTTATTGTAGCTGGGTTATCAGGCAGGGACACTACATGTATCAGAAGATATCCCGGCCACAATAAGAAAATCATGGCTGATTTTCTGACCTTAGAAAGTTTCTGCATTGCTGGTCGTATCCATGGCAACCAATCAAGATAACAGACTGTCACCACTAAGAAAGTTAGAGAAAATCTAATTATTAAAAAATAATTATGTAGATGGGAATACCCCTTTAAGGGAGCTGTGAATAAATGAATGTTGGGCAACACGGTGGCTCAGTGGTTAGCACTGCAGCCTTGCAGTGCTGGAGTCCTGGATTTGAATCCTACCAAGGACAAAACATCTGCAAGGAGTTTGTATGTTCTCCCCGTGTTTGCATGGTTTTCCTCCCATACTCCAAAAACATGCTGATAGGGAAAAATGTACATTGTGAGCCCTATATGGGGCTCACAATCTACATAAAAAATGCCCACAAACCTCAATGTATTAAAGCAGCATTGAAAAAAAAGAATGGGCCAAAATTCCTCAAGAACAATGTTAGGGATAGATAAATGTTTCTAAATGCTGTTGTGTTTTTCACACATGGCTTTCAATTTGACTTCATTTTTGCTATATAACTTATGGATGATGAACATAAAAGCATTTACCTAATTTTAAGGAACTATTTTTTTTTTTTTAACAACAAGGAGGTACTTTGTTTCTCTCATAATTGTATATCCCAATCCAGCATCAGTGACCAGTATGTCAGTAGACATTTATCACAATAATTTATTGCTCTGCTTAGAATCCCAGAAAGATAAATAAGGTGAGAAGCCAGTTTCATTAACAAATTACATTTGCTTCCTTTCAATGGCTCACATAAAATACACTGAAAAATACCAATGAGCCTGGCATCAAAGTATGCTTATGGAGGTTAATTATGTGCTATGCGGGAGCCATGGTGTCTATTGCACTTGAACAAATACTCATGGATGAACTGATAACAGGATGAATCCTAAATGTTCCTATTGTTTTTTTTGTGATAAAGAAACTTCAATATTAAAGAATCCAGAGCTCTGCGCCAATGTCAATTAACCCTACAACCTAGTGTGAACAGTGTAACCTAAATTACCTCCTCATATGCTAGGTCTTATTACTATACTATGCTTTTTTATTTAAGCTCCTTTAGAATAAATGATTTGCTAGGAACGAGCAGAACCGATTATGCAAATATAGCATTAGTAAAAAAAAACTATACTTGACAGCTGATATTGTAATTTGAGTTTTTAGTTAGGCAGGAATACTACTTATTTGACCACAACTATAGCAATGGCTGAAATCATTTCTGGCTGACGGTTGAGCTAAATATGTGGTCAGAATACGGGTTCGTTGGCATGTTGGAGAAAAAGTGAAAATTTGTGTTTGTGCAGTTACACAGTATCTGTATGGCGAGAGACACAATGGAAAAGAAAAAGGGGAAACAAAGAACTTAGTACATAAGTCTAGCACATAACCAGGCTGCCGCCATTTAAAAACATGGTCTAAAAGCAAAATTGCCTTAGGGCTAGTTCACACAGGCACAGAATGGGCGGATTATGGCACAGAATCCACGTCATAATCCGCCCCCTCACAATGGTGGTCTATAGAGACCATTAGCTGGTTTTTTTCCGCTAGGTGCATGTTGCCGCTAGCAGAAAGAAGAAGCGAGCTGCCCTTTCTTCAGGCAAATTCAGGCTGCCCGCGTCACTCTCAGTGCCAAAATCTGCCCTTACGCTACCCGTGTGAACAGGGCCTTTGTTTCCCAACCAATAATAAAACTGTTGTCATTTTGTATTCTGTTTCTGAAAAATGGGCAACTAAGACAGTTTTGGTTTTAAAACTGTTTCAAACAAATTTTTCCCTAAGACTTGTTACAAATTTACTCAAGTCCCTAGATGGAGTAGACAGTGAAGACAACTTAACATTAAATTCACTGACTGAACTGCCACAACATTATCAAGGAATCAGCTCAAGCAGGGGAAGCTTTACAAGCATCAGATACAAATAAAGTGCCGGGATAGAAAGATGTTTGTTTTTGTACCGTGTTAGCCAGTGGGTAGGAAATATAAAGGGATAGAAAGAAAAAGCAAGACATCTTCAGAGAAGTATAAAACTGACGTATACCATGCTATTCATTACTGACAAACCAGATTCGGCCCATATATTCTAAATGAATGAGGGGGCATTCACACTGTCCACCCTTTGGGTTTCTGTCCTGCTTAATTTATTTATAGTGATTGGCAACAATTATGGCACAGTGTGCATTTCTATTTTTTGTTATTTTTTTTTAATCCAATAATTCAGAAAAAATTGGTTTCAAATAATGCGGTGATCACACTTGCACTGCTATCTGGCCTTTGGGTTTCTATCCTAGTCCCCTGGAAAAACTGCCTAGAGGACGGCTTCCCGGAGGTCAGTTTTAAAACCTATTCATTTGAATGGGTTTTTAAAGCAAACCACCGGTGTCTGTATGCAGCCTCTCCACAGGGGAAACCGTTTTTTTTGCACAGACACAAAGTCGGACATACATGCTAGGTGTGCAGGCCACATACACACCTAGCACATTGCCATCATCATTATCATTCCTTAGTATCTCCAAGCACAAGAAAAATAAAAGTATTCTCATTACATTCAGTTCTATTGTTCCATTTACATTGTTTTGTGACTTTGCTATGATCTTATAGCTATGTAAGTACATGGTACATGTGAACCAAATTAGATATTAATAAATGCAATAATTAAAAGAAAAGTGAATCATGTAGCACAATAGCTGCACTATTCCGTTCAGCAAGAAAGTAGGATGCCTAACTCATACCACCTAACAGTGAATCTTACAGTGCTTTTGGTAAATGGAATGTCTATTGGTCCATTTAACATATACAATAGGAGCTTTCTGGCTTTACATTAAATCTTGTGGATTTGGGCATTCGGACTCTGGACTACCCAGATTCCCATCCCCACTCCACATACAGTCTAAAAAAAATGTGGGGGATGGGCAGAAAGGCAGAGCTGGGCCACAATGCGGCAAAAATGTGCCGAGTTGAGCCGCATTTTTGGCCACTTTATAGGCACATACACCTTTTTAAACATGTAAGTAGCCTTAAACATCTTCATGTATTTTAAAGTATCCTTTATTATTCCTTTAAAATGTATTCACTCAAAGAGATTATATGAAATTAGAAGAAGAGCTGGACTGTTTGCTGTTTGTACCAAAAACAGTGTCACTCTTGTCCCTGGCCTTTGCCTGGTATTGTGGCTTAGAACCATTGACGTGAGACTGACATGCAATACCAGTCATAGTCAATCTCTGTCTCTGCAAAAAATACCCTTTTTATTCATTCTATACGCCTTTTACCTGAGGTTACAAGGAATGTCACTCCGTTTCCAGATCAATATTGGACTTAAAAACTATAACAAAGTTTAATTATAACTGTGACTTAAAGTTTAAAAAAGTTTAGCAAAGGATCTAAAGTACAATCTAAATGGAGGAGAAGTTTCTCTTTATCCAATAAGTTAATCCTGTTCATCAGAATTTGAAAAAATCTTGCATAAAAGTAAAGTAAACCCAACTACACATATATAGACAACTCTTTACTGGACACACAGCTATGATGTGGATATTTTATTACAACCACATAGTTACTTTCATTGTCTTGAACCAGACAATTGTGTTGTATAGTTAAACATGTCTTCTTGTAGTTGTTTTATATGTTCTACTTTTGTACTGAAAAAAATATAGCAAATAAATACAAGTTAAAAAAAAAAATTCTCCCTTTCACCATAATAGACTCTATTACAAATACAGGTAGATACATTCTACTCTCAGGGATGAGAACAAATTTCATGATTGGGACACCTTATGACTAGAGATGAACGAGTAGTATTCGATCGAATACCTTGCTCCCATAGGAATGCGTGTAAGCGGCCGAACACCAAGGGGTTAAGCACAGTGAATATTTGATGCGCTTAACCCCTTGGTGTTCGGCCGCTTACACGCATTCCTATGGGAGCAAGGTATTCGATCGAATACTACTAGCTCATCTCTACTTACGACCATCAAAATAACAATTCTGCCCGAAAAACTATTTAGAAAATGAGCCACAGAAGCAAGAGTAAAGAAAGCAGATTTACACTGAACCATCACAAATAGCGAACTAAAAACTTACCTTATCTTAATTTATATTATTATAATTATTACAAATATCACAAATCAATAGATTTCCCCGAAGCATGTTGACCACACCCAATTTAACACTATTACCATTATGACTATATACACACCTGTAACCAACATAGATATCAGAAATAGAGATGAGTGAACACTAAAATGTTCGAGGTTCGAAATTCGGTTTCAAACCCCATTATAGTCTATGGGGGGAAATGCTCGTTTCAGGGGTACGCAACATTCGATCAAATTCTACTTACCAAGTCCATGAGTGAGGGTCGGGCTGGATTCTTCTCCCTGCGCAGCGTCCCCGCGTCCCCGATGCCCGATGCCTAAGCAGAGTGAATTCAGAGCCGGAAGAGGACGCGGGAACGCTGCACAGGGAGAAGACTTCTAAAGGTAAGAGAAGAACCAGCGTTGATTGGCAATGTATAGCATTCTGCCAATCAACGCTGGTTCTGCATCGAATCCTAACTTCAAACAGCTAGTAGTGTTCGATCGAGTATGAGTATTTCGAATACCATAGTGTTCGATCGAATACCTACTCGATCGAATACTACTCGCTCATCTCTAATCAGAAATTCTTGAAGAACTGGCATTGCTGGAAATCATCCAAATTTGCATCTTCTCTCCCATTTTACAATATATTGAGACTCTGTCAATCTCTCACTCTATGCTTATGTAAAGTGTTTAATGCTAATAGATATACTACTATGTCAAACTTGTCAATACTATTCATCTTTTGTAAACAGCAAGACAGTGAACTGAACCAATTGGACGTATATACTATATCAGGTATTTCTTAACTGAAAGTAACTTACTGTAAATCTTTTTTTTCTAACCAAATATTGGTTATATTTACATATACAACTAAATTATTTTTTATTTTTTTTAAATGGTTAACAAAATGAGATTTGGCACTTAAAGGGTGACCTGACCAGTGTATGTATAACACAATACAGTTGTAGTACAGTGCAAAGCGTCTTTCCCCACTCCTATGATTTCTCTGCTTCTCTGTCTCTCAAAAATCAAATAAATCTTGCTAAATTATGCTCCAGAGTCCTTATCTCTTATTATTCTGTAGTACTACAGCACTACAAAGTTTTTTTTCACTATAAGGGAGCCTTCAAACGATGTAACGCTGCGCTCATTCTGATGGTAAAAACACGTTCAGAATGAGCGCGTAAAAAGCAGCTCCCATTGACTTGAATGGGAGTCGGCATACGTGCGCTCCCCATTGAAATCAATGGGAGGCTTTTTTCCCTATGCTGTCAAAGTATTATGCGTGTAATACATTGAAAACATAGGGAAAAAAGCCTCCCATTGATTTCAATGGGGAGCGCACGTATGCCGGCTCCCATTCAAGTCAATGGGAGCTGCTTTTTACGCGCTCATTCTGAACGTGTTTTTACCATCAGAATGAGCGCAGCGTTACATCGTGTGAAGGCTCCCTAACCCTGTTGCTACTACTGAGTTCTTCTCTCTCTGCTGCTCTCTCATAAAAAGTCTCTTTTTCTATCCTATATGCTGATATGACATCATCACTGTGACTTCTCCACCACCATTCATGATTGGCTAAGGGGCTCTCAGGAGATGAAGGCAGAAGCTCAGAGATCATGTGATCTTTCATCTCATATTACACATGGCGGAACCCATTTTACAGGTTTGTCCAAGATGAATCACAGAATTTTTGGCTTCACTAAAACCAATGCTTGTTCTGAACTGATAAGCTCATCACTCCTTATAATGTAATTCAGTCATACTTGAAATGTTAACAATTTGTTTACACCGTCAAAATCCAATTAAATAATCAAATCAAAAGTTGTTCCCTTTTTTTTCACGCGTGCAAAATTAAATAACTTTCCTACTATTCAAAAAGAAACATGGAAAACAAAGTTTAATATTCTCCAAAAACGTAATTATAAAAGTTTGTGTGTTTGATGTATCATACAGCTCAGAGAGAATAAGAAAATTGATGCTAGGTGTCAGAAGACTCACAACGTGCTGCATAAATCAATCTTGTGTTCCTTACAGCCAAGTAGTACGTTGACACTCTGACAAATTGACCTCCTGCTCAGTAGTGTCTGGAGTAAGAAACTACTGTAAATAATGCTGATGGAATTTTCTACAATGTTGAAACTTTAATACAACCATATTGATGAATTTAGGATCAGTACAGAGGTTTAGAATCATATTTTTCAAGATTTTTCCCCTCCTGATACTGTACATATATAGCAGTAGCTAAATTTGGTCATTTCCAAGTAATGTAAAAAATGTTGCAGATGTGAATAACACCTTAATGGGATTCTATCATTAGAATCCCTTCTTCAGTTAATGTCATGTCAGAATAGCCTTAAGAAAGGCTATTCGTCCCTTACCTTTGTATCTGTGCTCCCCGCCGCCGTTCCATTAATATACCGTTTTTTCCCGGTTTGCAAATGAATCTCCAGACAGTGCAGGGGCGTCCCCTGTGCTGACTAAAGACTCTCCAATGACACCTCTATCTTTTACAGCCACACCTCTCCTGTAAGCGCCCACAATAAAATGGCCGAACAGACATGCGCAGTCGGCTCTGCCCAAAGCTTGATGGCAGAGCTGACTGTGCATGTGCAGAATTTAGATTCTGAACGTAGGCTTACCAGAAGAAGACTACACGAAGGACGTGGTGGAGAGGCATGGCTGTAGAAGATGGAGAGTCTTCAGGCAGCACAGTGGATGCCCCCAGTGCTGTCTGGAGACTCATTTGCATACCAGGAAAAAACGGTATATCAATGGAACGGTGGCGTGGAGCAGAAATATAAAGGTACAGGATGAATAGCCTTTATTAGGCTATTCTGATGTGATATTAACTGAAAAAAGAATTCTAATGATAGAATCCCTTTAATAGTGTGAGCGAACTCTATCCAGTCTACACAGTCATCTACAGCAAAATTCTAGAAAATATGTTTATGAACAAAAAATCTGAATTGTAAAATATAAAGAGAAAAAAAACTTGTCTCTGTTTAGTTTCATACGCAGGGTTCTGCAAATCTGTCCTGTGGTAAGTTATTGCATGATATCATATAACGTCACTATATACACTATATATATGGTGGATACCACTACCTACATAAATCTGCATAGGTGCTGTGCACGCCATATATGTGATTACGGTACAGTTAAGTTCAATGATTCACACGTCACATATTTCCTTTTCTTCTACATGTAACCCAGACTAAAACAATTACACCGTATTTTTAGGATAAGCTACCATGTATATGTACATGAGGAATAGCATTACTTCTCACTATTATATTAATCTATAATATTATATTATACTATTATATTATTTGTATTCTGCATTTTTAGCAGATTCCTCTCTGCACACTCTATCTGTAATTTACAGTATGCCCCTGGCTTGTTGGTGGAGACTAACAGCCATACACTACTCACAGTAAGTGGAGGAGAATCTTTGTCCTGCTCAGTCCTCCCCCTCCCATCTTGATATCTTGCTAAACTTTTATATACATGTGTCTTGTGATCCATGTGAGCTCCAGCATACATTTCACAGTGGAAGTCAGAAAAGAACTAATTGAAATGCAAAGTTTATTAACCAACTCTTATTACCAAGAAGACCATCGGCACTTTAGAAATTCTTTACTCCTCTGATGTTAAATAGTGCATTATTCATAAGATGGAGTACATCAGGGTGTTATAATTTGGAGGATTCATTTTGGGCCCATTAGTAGCTCCTCTATTTCAGGATTACAAATACCAGTATACAGTATGGTACCAAATACAGTCTGACCAAATCCTCAAACATGTCTGAGTCTGATCCAACACATTTCCCCAAACCGTTGGTTCATCAAGAGACAATAAAGGGACATAACATCAAACCAAATCTATTTATTGTATATATAACATGATTCAATAATAAAATTGATAGTTTAGCTAATTAAGAAACCAATTTTTATTAATCCGTAAATACTCAAGTATAAGCCGACTTTTTCAGCACAGTTTTTATGCTGAAAAAGCCCCCCTAAGCTTATACTCGAGTCAGGGTCCACGGAGCACAGAAAACTGCAAGGACCTGCTTAAATTAAATTAAGGGGGAGGTCCTTTAGTGCTACTGCTCTGTGATTGGCTTGTCATGTAAGTCACGTGACTGTGATGTCATCAAAGGTCCTGTAGCCACTAGAATGTAACATATGCAGATAAGTCAGTGGTCAGTATGTGCAGGATTCACTGTGTCTTATAGAAGATGTCTGTCGTATGGAGGAGAGGAAGCTACAGTAAAGTGAAAGTAAAACACACAGGTACCTGCTGGAGTTACTATTCCTGGTAATGTCAGGCATTTGGGGTTATTAATTTAGTTTCAGTAACTCCATGTGCCTCACATTAATAACAGTTAACCCCATCATGTCCCTCATATTAACCCCTGTGTGCCCCATATAAGGGTTACTAATACGTGAGACACATGGGGGTACTAATAAAGGACCTTAATAACGAAGATACCTCATTATTACCTCCATATGTCTCACATATCAGTGACTCTTATGTGAGGCACACAGGGGGTTAATGTGAGGGATATGATGGGGTTAACTGCTATTGCTATGAGGCACATGGAGTTACTAAGCTGCAATGCACATGAGCAGACTTTTTATCTTATACTCGAGTCAATAAGTTTTCCCAGTTTTTGTGATAAAATTAGGGGCCTCGGCTTATATTCGGGTCGGCTTATACTTGAGTATATACGGTATTTAAGTATTTAGTGAAATGTTGTCTTGAAGTACCTTTAGCATAAAAGAAGGGGAAAGAGAAAATCATCCTGATAAGACATAGAAGTATTTTATTCTGATAAGATATACTACAAAGTTTCTTATAATGGCCCATACTATAGATTTATGCAAGGCTTTCTGAAAAGGCAGTGCCTAATTTTCCCTTGAAATGGGACAATTGGCATAAGCCTCATGGAGTTTTTTGCCTTCCTCTGGATCAACACTGTAGGGAACTGTAGGGTTATAGTTTGGCCTTGATGGACTGAAGTCTTCATTTAGATGAGCGAACACTATTTGAAACAGCCGTTTCGAATAGTGTTCGCTCATCTCTAGTCTTCATCCAACCTCATCTACTATGTAACTATGTATTTAAGGTAGGAGTCAGCACCCAGTCAGTGCCTAACTTTAGCAAAACTACATCTCCCAACAGGCCGCTAGTATTTAGATGCTGGGAGTTGTAGCTTTGCAATCGCCGTCAAGCTGCAATTTGGACAGCACTGGTCTAGACAACAGCAAGATAGACAAAAAACAAACAAACTTGGTAATATATGTTTTTTGGATTTTATGCGTACTTAACAAAGTGCTATCTTTCTAAAGGCCAGATGTTCAGTCAAGAAATTACTATCTAAGTAGCATACACAAAGCAGGTCTGGGCACCGATATAAATAACTGCAGTTTTTTTCAATACATGTTTCTTAATGTGAATAAAATTCCTGTAAAATATCTAGACATCAGTGGCCTGGAGAAGTGCCACGGGTTTTTGGCACATACTTCTAGTAGTAAATTACTTAAAACAAAATGACTTCTTGTTCTGCAAATGTCTCTAGTTTAAAAATGCCAGAAATGCAATACAAGGAATAAGTGGGAACAGTGTCTTTCTTTAACAGAGATAATGAGCCCTTTGAGTCATTTAGTCTGTCTACTTCTTGTATAACATATACCCAAACCTCTCTGCTAAATTGTGTTCCTATGTAGTTAGGGATAGTGAAACAAATGACCTGAGAAATGCTCGGAGGACAAGTCACTTGTTACAAAGCACGGCAGCTCCTTCAATAAATATCTGAAGGTCCCAAGACCCTTCTCTTATATTACAGAATAAATAGATCTTACCTCATGTGAAGTCAGCTAGTCTTGCAGTGCAGAATATTAAAATGACTTTTCCATTCTTCTAATGTTAATGAGTCTAGCCTTAAATGTATAGCAAGCTAGTAGTAAAAAAAATCCTTGAAGTCTATAGGTTTCTCAAAATATGCTGTAGTTATATCAATGTTTTATACGATAGGCTATTTTAAATTTATTGTACATTATGAACTTTAATATTGTCAAAAGGAAAATGTCCATAAAATGCAGCACAGTAAGGTAGGGTGCAAATTTTGTGCACATTGGCTGACAAAAAAAAAAAATCCACATTTTTAAATCTATTTTTTTTTCTTTTTTTGTTGTTTGGGAATGTTGTATGAACAAAAAAATGTAAAATGGGAGTGAGATGGTTATTTCTACAAATTATATAGATGTAACACATAGGCCTTGCAAAATTGTGTCAAGTTCCACAATTGGTGCACGAAGATTAAGGGGGTGTCTCTGTAGCCATTCCATTTCCTGGTCAGATGAGGGGTCTATGTCAATTCCCTTGTACCTCATAAGCCTACGATGAGATGAGCTTTTGTAAGGAAGCATAGCTAAATCATGGAGCAGTCTGCAAGAGGTGTATAATAATTGGACAATAAAAATAAAATAATAGAATATAACATTTCTTTATGCATCACAATAGAAGACAATGGGACATAACAACCATCATTGCATCCACTACTTACAATAGATGATGTCACATATTATGTGCACTCCTTCTCTGCACTGACCATGTCTAGAAAACACTCCTTCAGACCTCAATAATTAAACCCCAGTTTATTTTTGCCTAGAGCCATGACTCTGCTCAAAAGCATAACCCCTCTGGCGCCTCAGTCAGAGCTGACCGAGGCACCATTTTCCTGGTGGCACGTGGGCATCACAATTTTCCTGACGATTGCCGGCTCCCAGAGCTTGCTCCAGGGCCAGGATCCCATTGTCATGAAAGCCAGTAGCCAATGAAGGCTCCCAGGCCTGTCATTCAATGGATTCTATTGCAGGCTACTCTACGTGGCCTGCAATAGAACTGCTGTATTTTTGCAAAGCATTGCAATGCATTGCATTGCATTAGTGATCAGACTCCCTGGGGTTCAAGATACATAAGGGGTCTAATAAATGCATTAAAAAAATTTAAAAAGTAAATGTAAAATAATAAAAGTTCAAATCACCCCCCTTTCCCTAGAACACATATAAAAGTACTTAAATACTGTGAAACACATATACATTAGGTATCCCTGTGTCTGAAAATGCCCAGTCTACAAATCTATGAAAATATTTTTCTCATATGGTAAACGCCATAGCAGGTAAAAAAGTCAAAACTGCGAAATTGACATTTTTTCACTGTTTTGCCTCTGATAAAAATTTGAATAAAAAGTGATCAAAGCAATAGCAAGTCCACAAAATGGTAGAACTAAAAAGTACACCTGGCCTAGCAAAAAAAGACGTCCTATGCATTCCTGTACACAGAAGTATAAAAAAAAAGTTACGGCTGTCAGAATATGGCGACTTTTAGAAGAAAAAAAAATGTTTTTAGCACAGTTTTGGATTTTTGTTAAGGCGTTAAAATGTAAATAAAACCATATAAATGTGATATCCTCAGAATCTCACCAAAACTTAGAATACAGGTGACATGTCATTTTGGCTGCACAGTCAACGCCCTAAAAACTTAGCCCAAAAGAACGTCGCACAAATGCAATTTTTCTTCAAATCCACCCCATTCTGAATTTTTTTCCAGCTTCCCAGTACATTGTACAGAATAATAAATGGTAGCAACATGAAGAAAAATTTGTTCCGCAAACATTATGACCTCATGGTTCTGACTGTGGAAAAATAAAGAAGTTATGGGATTTGGAAGGGGGAGGGAGTCAAAAATGAAAAATGAAAATCAAAAAATGCCCGCAGCGGGAAGGGGTTAACATAAAAACTTGATTTAAAAAAATCTGTGTAGTCCATGATGGTACAACAGATGTGCAGAAACTGAAAGAATGCTAATTATATCTAGTTTGCACCTATTCCATAATTGCTCAATATTAGGAAACTTCTGCAAAATTGCAACATTAACGTATTACATTGGTGTAAACTCAGCTCTATATCTATTAATATAAAAAAAATCTTATACAGTGTTGGTAGCATTTCTTCCAGTTTTAAATAGTTCAATAGCAAAGACAGTCTCCTTTTCTGTCCCTGAATCAAATGTGATCAGGGAGGTTTTGGTACAGATAAAGTGAATTGCTCTGCCCCCTCCTTCCTTTCAACCATACAATAATTTCAGAATAGTAATGATTGGGTCATTGGTAGTGAATAGAAAACATATTTGAGACAATTGCCTGTGGTTTCCTCACCATCTAAACTCCACCACTGTCCACAACTGATGCACAAGTAGGTTTGACAAAGCCAAGAGAGCAAGAATCCTGCCATATATATGACCAGTGGCAAATCTGTTGTCTCTAAAAATCCCATTTACAGCCATTGGCAGGTGTACTGCCAGACCAATAAAGGTGACTAAACTGTGTGGGGATCAGCAGGAGACACTAAACGATGTGGGGGTGATTTTCTGACTTGTAAATTGGGGGTATTACTTGTAAACAGAGGGTATATATGTAAATGACATGTAAAAATGGGAATGATCTAAAAAGAGCTGAACATTTTTCCGTGTGCTATTTATTATGAAAGCCAACTATAGTTTACTATAAGGCTGGTTGGTCCCCTTCATTAAATGAATAGGAGCCACGGAAGCAGGGCTGCAGGAATAGGACCTGTTCTATATTTTGCAGCCCGGACTGTCAGCCCGCACATGTGACAATGTAATTCATGGTCATGTGTACGAGCCAATAGAAATGAATGGGTCAGTGTGCTACCCGGGAAAAACACAAATAGCATTCTTATCTCTAATGGATATGGAAGACCAAAAACCACATATCAACCAAATCCTTGAGGAATGGGTTGTGGAAGAAAAATCTATGCCTACCAAGATGTCACCAGAAGAGACCTTTATTGATACCACAGGAAGCAATGCATTTCAAAGTTTCAACCTGGCATGTTTGAGCCATGGTTATATGCACCATTTTATGCACTTGATAAAGGAGTAGTTCTTCACTTCGAAACACGTTGTACCCTGTGGTATCAATAAAGGACTCTTCTGCTGACATCTTGGTAAGCGTGGATTTTTCTTCCACAATCCACTCATCAATTATTGTTTGTGGTTTTTGGTCCTCCATATCCATTTGAAGTCATACACCCTTATGATGGTGATCCAGCGGCAACCATAACATCTGATGTCTAATTTATGAATTCAAAGGAGTTGTGACACAACAATTGTATAAGGTGAGCAGTTACTATTTCACAATTTATAGTCACTAATACTCTAGGAGCTGCTCTGTAACATCTCTGCCTGTTCGGGTCACTGCACCACCCTTTGCTCGCATGCTGCGGCGCAGGAGGCGGGTGCAGTTTGGTTCTTGGATTAAAGTTTTTGGTCGCACTGTGTGAACTCGGCTCTAGTTCTGTGATTGCATTTGCACCACACCCGTCTTCTGCCTATGTTGCCTCTGTCCATTAAGTGGTTAATCTGGCCTTGCCTTGTGATTGACAGCTGCCTTTCTGTGAACTCCATGGGCGGGTTCTTCCTCCCTATTTAGCCTTGGTTCCCATTCACACCAGTGCTTGTTATTGCCGTGTGCATACCTGCTCTTACTGTCCCTGTTTTGCTTATACTATTATCCTTGACCTTTGGCTTTCCTCATTGACTATTCGCTCTCCTGTTACCGAACCCTGGCTAGCTGACCTCCCTTTGTTGTTGTTCGTCTTGTCTGCGTTTTGTGTTTCACGTATTCAGGGAGGGACTGTCTTCGTGGTTGTCGCCTATTACCTAGGATAGGGCCTGGCAATAGGAAGGGAAAGTGGGGGGCTTCAGCTTAGGGCTCACTGTCCCTTGTGCCCCTCCCAGGGTTTAACAGTTCTGGGAATTGCTGTCTTAGCAATTCCCTTAAATGCTCGTTGTTGGGGTTTTTTTTATATCTCCTGTAATAGCATACTGATCTCGGTCACGGTTGTCTGTAAGAGGCCTAAGCCTGAGATCACACCCATCATCTCTGGAAACAATTTTCAAATGGTGGCATCTATGAAAGTCCATATGGCCTTATAGAGAATTGGAACAGGGAGGTGTTCCAATTATGATTACCCCTTTGAATTAGGCTCTCAAATAGTTTTCCGCATGACGTGGAAAAACAAAGCATTCTGCAACATACACCTGTTTACAAAATGCTGTAGTACTCCATTATCAACTCTTCATCTTGTTAGATCGGGACTGTCAGCAATTCCATTCCGGACATCTGTCTTTCCTTTAGTATATAGAGCAGTAGATGATCTGTATTAAAGGCAGTCTGGGATGCAGAAAAAAGGAACAGTTCTGGTGTCATTGCCTCCATTGCTAAGATATTAGCTTTTCTCCAAATATGCTAATGAGCTGTTTGGTCCTAGAAGGGTGTCACCATTGCGCTCCTCTCAGGGAAGCTAAGTGGAGATATCTAAACCATCTGAGACATCTTACTAAGTTCAATTATATTTCATACACACAGGGCCGGTTTTAGAAAAAGTGGGGCCCTGGGCAAGTTTACAAGTGGCCCTAAATTTCAAGGAGTAATCTAAAACAATCACTATAAAGTACTTATCTTCCTGAAGTCCTCCTTCACTGCACGTGCTTTACACTTTGGGCACACATGGACCTAAGCTTCACTGCACACAGAGATCATGTGCCAGAGTCCATCAAAGGACTCATCTCAGAGGACACCGGGCATCTTTATGTTTTGATACCTTTTACAACTAAACTGTCTGATAATGGTAAAAGCGCAGTGTCATAAGAAATAATAGTCTTAGTTGCCCATAGCAACCAATCCCAGCACAGCTTCCATTTTTCAAAGGCACTATAAAATTCAAATGAATGGGTTTGAAAAACGTCTGCAGGTTTCCATCTACTGCTCTGTTCTGTGCAGGAAACGGAAACCTGCAGAACGGAGTCCCGGGCGCAGATGTGAAAAAGCATTTAGCTCTATGACCGTCCCTTCTGATTGTCAGCCTGACAGTCCGGACTATCATTCATAGCCTGGCTCAGCTAATGGTAATGAAGTGCTGAAGCCAAGGGGCCCCATAAGCTGTCAGGGCCCTGAGCAATTGCCCAGTTTGCCCCCCTTAACGCCGGCCCTGCATACACAAGTTTATTGGCTTGACAACCTATTTACACAAAGTCATTAGATTCACCCTGAATAGTTCAGATGTAATTTCTTAGGAAATACAAGAAGAAAATAAATATGAAATTAACATTTACAAGGTTTATTCACCGTCATGCATTGGATTTAGCCACAATAGGGTTAAATGCAAACAAAATTCACCAAATAGTAGATATCACTTCCATGTAAAACAACTTTTAAAATCAAAGCTGTCTCATTTTACAGCACATTACTGTTCAGACACCAATGAAAAGCATTCAGCAGTTGGCATTGTAACAATCCAATCTAATTGCAAATACAATGAATGCTGCTTGAAGACATTAAAGTTACGTTCAGCCTTTCATTGTTACCCTTTTAACGATTGATTTTACTATAAAACTTGCCCTCACTTGCAGATGCTGACCGCAACAACAGTACACAGGCCAAAATCTTGTACTGAAATTTAAGAGAAGCTGCTCTTACACAATGATGGATGACCTTTTTCTCCACTTTGCTGGCATTTGCTTGCCAACCACATTGTACATTGCTGCCTTTTCCTTGTTATGAAGGAACTTTCATTATATTTAGGAGCCGCGCAGTTTTCTCCAATCTTTTCCCAATTTTGCTACATATTGCAATAACAACTGCTACTGCAGTTTTTGCTGTAATGATTTTCTTTACAAGCATGAAGTAGAATAGTCACACAGCCTGTGCTTACCTCTCACTATCTAAAAGACAGGTGTGAATTGGGCAATCTCCATTACATTACATAGGCAGTGTCTTGAGAATTAAAACATTAGATTACATCGTTTTTAAGGAAAAAGGCAGCTTTGTCGATTCACGTAAACTATTAAATCTGAGGACAGTATAGAATGGGAAGGTACACACTGTGGAATATATAGATTATTAATTTATTACAGTATTTCAATGTACAAACCTGTTTCACCTTTCCAATAATAAGAATATATATCCTATACAGTAAATACCATGAAAAAAAAATTATAAAAAATGCATGTGTTTTGGTTACTTTCCCTGCCCCCAAAGATAGCAATAAAAATTGATCAAAAAGTAGTACATATGAAAAAAAAGGCACCAATAAAAACTACAATTTTGATGTCAGAGAACAGAGCCCCCAGGTAAAAAAAATTTAAAAAAAGGGGTTTCATTTACTAAAAGTGGTAAAACTAAATAAAACCGATATAAATATGGCAGCAGCATGATCATAAAGATTTACCGGACAAAGTTGCCTTGCCATTCTTAATTTTTAACAAAATGCATAGAATAATAATAGATTGTGTTTCTCTTATATTGAACCCCCCATAAAAGCTATTCAAAGCTAATCAAAACAATGCACGGTTATGAAGCCATTAGCTGCAGCAAATAGTGCCAGTAAAAGGGGCCAACCCTGACATGTCCACCGAGCTATATGAATGGGTAATGGTAGCGCTGAAGGGAGTTGTAGATAAGCTATTGGGGAATCTTAGGAGAGTTATAGGACCATATTGGCTTTAGGTGAAGAAATCAAATCAGGGAAGCATGCTGTCCATTTTATTGGCAAACCTATGGAATGAGGCTTGGGTACATATGACCACAGGACGGCATCATTATCTAGGGTTAAATTCCAAGGGTCTCCTAACATTATCGGGAGCTTGTCTGGTTGGGATAAATCCCACCTGGACTCTAAGTATCAAATTGGTAAGAGACTATTGATACACCGTGCAAGTATGGATGCAAATAACTTTAAATCTACTGTATATCTAATAAAGATATGAGGTACCATTCTTAACTTCAAACAGATCCTGATTCAGCTTCATAACTGTAACCAGGGCAGAACAGAGGCATCTGTTCTTCCATTAATAAAACACGACAATATGTGGGGTCAGGATACAGTCCTATGAAAAAGTTTGGGCAGCCCTATTAATCTTAATCATTTTTAGTTCTAAATATTTTGGTGTTTGCAACAGCCATTTCAGTTTGATATATCTAATAACTGATGGACACAGTAATATTTCAGGATTGAAATGAGGTTTATTGTACTAACAGAAAATGCGCAATATGCATTAAACCAAAATTTGACCGGTGCAAAAATATGGGCACCTCAACAGAAAAGTGACATTAATATTTAGTACATCCTCCTTTTGCAAAGATAACAGCCTCTAGTCGCTTCCTGTAGCTTTTAATCAGTTCCTGGATCCTGGATGAAGGTATTTTGGACCATTTCTTTCTACAAAACAATTCAAGTTCAGTTAAGTTTGATGGTCGCCGAACATGGACAGCCCGCTCTCAAATGATCTGAAAACAAAGATTGTTCAACATAGTTGTTCAGGGGAAGGATACAAAACGTTGTCTCAGAGATTTAACCTGTCAGTTTTCACTGTGAGGAACATAGTAAGGAAATGGAAGACCACAGGGACAGTTCTTGTTAAGCCCAGAAGTGGCAGGCCAAGAAAAATATCAGAAAGGCAGAGAAGAAGAATGGTTAGAACAGTCAAGGACAATCCACAGACCACATCCAAAGAGCTGCAGCATCATCTTGCTGCAGATGGTGTCACTGTGCATCAGTCAGCAATACAGCACACTTTGCACAAATAGAAGCTGTATGGGAGAGTGATGAGAAAGAAGCCGTTTCTGCACGTACACCACAAATAGAGTTGCCTGAGGTATGAAAAAGCACATTTGGACAAGGCAGCTTCATTTTGGAAACAAAAATTGAGTTGTTTGGTTATAAAAAAAGGCGTTATGCATGGCGTCCAAAAAGAAACAGCATTCCAAGAAAAACACATGCTACCCACTGTAAAATTTGGTGGAGGTTCCATCATGCTTTGGGGCTGTGTGGCCAATGCCGGCATCGGGAATCTTGTTAAAGTTGAGAGTCGCATGGATTCCACTCAGTATCAGCAGATTCTTGAGAATAATGTTTAAGAATCAGTGACAAAGTTGAAGTTACGCCGGGGATGGATATTTCAGCAAGACAATGATCCAAAACACCGCTCCAAATCCTCAGGCATTCATGCAGAGGAACAATTACAATGTTCTGGAATGGCCATCCCAGTCCCCAAACCTGAATATCATTGAACATCTGTGGGATGATTTGAAGCGGGCTGTCCATGCTCGGCGACCATCTAACTTAACTGAACTTGAATTGTTTGTCCAAAATACCTTTATCCAGGATCCAGGAACTGATTAAAAGCTACAGGAAGCGACTAGAGGCTGTTATCTTTGCAAAAGGAGGATCTACTAAATATTAATGTCACTTTTCTGTTGAGGTGCCCATACTTTTGCACCGGTCAAATTTTGGTTTAATGCATATTGCACATTTTCTGTTAGTACAATAAACCTCATTTCAATCCTGAAATATTACTGTGTCCATCAGTTATTAGATATATCAAACTGAAATGGCTGTTGCAAATACCAAAATATTTAGAACTAAAAATGATTAAGATTAATAGGGGTGCCCAAACTTTTTCATAGGACTGTAGGTAGAAAAGTTTTATAGTAAACTGAGGTTAGTCCATGAGAGGTCCTCCAAATTTACAGTCAAGCATTTCAAAAATCTACTAAGGTCTGGGACAAATGTAGCCACACCACATCCAAGAACCGAAAAACCGAGAGAGACCCCCTGAGTACTAGAATACAGAGTCTGGTAGCAGGCATGGAAGATAGAGATTTTATCTGGGTTGGAAGTAACCAATGGGGAAGCATTCTGGACAAAAAAAGTTTGTTTTAATGTATTGCCTCACCCGCAGGATTTTGGCCAGCATCCTGTCCATTTTATTGGCAAACCTATGGAATGAGGCTTTGGTCCACTGTATGGTTCCCCCGTCCTATTTGTAAGAATAGCTTTAAGATGTAATTTAACAACATATTCTTAATCAGGAATAAAGATGGTTGTAGCTGGTTAGCTTTTTAAAATGTTTCTATCTCTGTTGCGTTGCGAAGCAATACAAATAAAACTTTAAAATACAAAATAAACTTTTTATGAGCCATCCAGACAATAATGCAAGTGATATTACAGACTTAGTCTGAAAGTAAAAATGTAGCTAATTTCAGCCAACATCATGGGATCAGAGGGTAAGCCTAATTCAATCGCCAGTGGAAGAGAGACATCGTTGAGAGATTAAGGGCTCATACACATCTGTTGCTGGGGTGTCCGTTTTGCAGGTTTCTGTTTCCTGCCCGAAACTGGGCAGGAAATGGAAACCTGCAGGCATTTTTCAAACCCATTCATTTGAATGGGTTTGAAAAGTGTCTGGCCATGAGTGCCGGTGAGCGATTTTTGCTCTCCGTGGCGAAAATGTGTTTTTTTTTTTAACCGGACACAAAGTTGGACATGCAGTAATTTGTAAAAACTGTTTCGCCGCGGAGAGCACAAAACGCTCACCGGCACTCACGACCGGACACAGTCTGACAGGTTTCCTTCCATCTTCTGTCTGCAGAAGATGGAAACCTGAGAATGGAGACCAAGCCGCAGTTGTGAACCCAGTGTCAATCGGAAGATGAAGGGAACCCCATCATGGTCAGATGTGAACAAAAATACAACAGATACAGGAGGACTGCTGGAGATGCTAATATGAGATGTATTCTAGAATATCACTGATGTGCAGGTGAAAAGTAAGAGTATCACTGAGTCAGACAAGAAATGGGAGTGGAAAAGCCCCTTAACACTATCTTTAGCTGAGAGATCTTACCACTGTTCGGAGTCACACTGTCCAGACCCAGATTGATGGTAAAATTAAAGCCCTTACACCAATCTAAATAATGGTAGGCGAGTCGAGAAATATGGGAAAGGACAGTACAAACTACCAACAGCTGCTGTAAAGTCAGCATGTAGCTATTAATTATGCATAATTGTTGTGAATATGCCAAGTAATATTACAAAATACCTTATCAGTTCTGTATAGGTAAACATGGGGTCTAAGGGGAAAGAGCTACATAAATACATAAGGCCAAATAGTATCACTTATAATGTGGATCAAAGTATCTCAAATGGGATGTGGTGTGGAAATAGTTTTTTTGGAGGGACATTATATCAAGTCTGTGCTTAGCATAATCAATGAAGGCCCTATGGACAGGGGAATTGAATCCCTGGGCAATATTGGACATAATATGACAGATGAGTAGGGTACAGCAAGGAGGACCAGGGTGCGAAACTCACACCGTAAAAAATAATGAAAAAGTACCATTGAATTAGGGCATCTGGAAGTAATCTGTGGTAGGTTTGGGGGAATAGAAGAGACATATAGAACTGAACTATAAACAACTAATAGCAACAATATGTCAAACTGAAATACGACAAAAGCAGTCCTGCTAACTGAACTAGAAGCTGCCCTCCAAGAAGAAACACCTTATGTGATGAGAAGAGAAGAGAGAAGTGTACCACAGGCTTCGCAATAGATTAGAGGTAGCAATCACAGAATTGGCAGGTGTCAGGAAATGTGCTGGGCTCGAGGAAGGGGTAACTGCGGGTGAGGTGTTTGGGGGGCATAAGAAACATATTTGTAACATTTTATTTACCACATTTAATATCGTGACAATAGTGTGACAAATTTAGCAAATCTTAAGCCAAGCTCCTCTAGCTTTAGGATGACTTCATTTAAGCCATTATTGAGGTCTTCCTATAGTTTGTTACTTTGTTTTACTTTTAAATTGAGGAGTTTTTAACCCCTTTTTTGGTTTTCATTTTTGGTTTTGCAAACCATAACTTTTTTATTTTTCTGTTCACAGAGCAGTATGGGAGCTTTTTGTTAGATAAATTGGACTTTGTAGTGGCACCGTTCAATATTCTATACTATGCACTGGAAGCTGGAAAAAACTCAGACTTGGAGAAAAAAAATACATTTGTATGATGTACTTAGGGGCTTTTATTGCATTCACTGTGCAGCCAAAATGACACATCATCTGTATTCTAAACCCTATAAAAAGAAATCCAAAATTTAGCAAAAAAAAGTTCTTGGAGTTGCCTTATTCTGACACCTGTAACTTTTTTATATTTTTGTGTACAAGGATGCATAAGGTGTATTTTTTTACAGGACTAAATGTAATTCTTATTTATAGCAACTTGGAGAATGTCTATTGCTTTGATCTGAATTATTTTTTTAACTGTAATTTTTATTAAATTTCTAAAAGTATATTATACATGCAAACAAAAAACATAACATAATACACAATAAAATAGTAATAAAAACCCAGACAGAGAACTGAGAACAGGGAAAGAAGGGACAAGGAGGGAAGAGTCAGAGACTATGAATGCAATACGTATCCCATGGATTCCAGATAGACTGGAAGGAATCTGTAAAATTGTTAGCGGTAGCCGTGAGGAATTCTAGGCTGCGTATGTCCTTGAGGTGAGCCACAAGGGCTGGACCAGTAGGAGGATGCACACTTTTCCAATGAAGAGCTATAAGTGTGTAACATCTCTGCCTGTTCGGGCCCCTGCGCCGCCCTCTGCTCGTGTGCTGCGGCGCAGGAGGCGCGTGCAGTTTGATAATCTGCGTAAAGTTTTTAGTTGCACTGTGTGAACACGGCTCTAGTCCTTGATTGGATTTGCACCACACCCGTCTTCTGCCTAGGTTGCCTCTGTCCTTAGTGGTTAATCTGGCCTTGCCCTTTGATTGACAGCCTGCCTTCCTGTGAACTCCATGGGCGGGTTCTTCCTCCCTATTTAGCCTTGGTTCCCATTCACACCAGGGCTTGCTATTGCCGTGCGCATACCTGCTCTTACTGTACCTGTTGCTTATACTATTATCCTTGACCTCTGGCTTTCCTACTGACTATTCTCTTGACTCCGATTTGGCACTGCATCGCTCTCTTGTTACCGAACCCTGGCTAGCTGACCTCCCTTTGTTGTTGTTTGTCTTGTCTGCGTTTTGTGTTTCACGTATTCAGAGAGGGTTTGTCCTCGTGGTTGTCGCCTATTACCTAGGATAGGGCCTGGCAATAGGAAGGGAAAGAGGGGGGCTTCAGCTTAGGGCTCACTGTCTCTTGTGCCCCTCCCAGGGTTTAACCGTTCTGGGAATTGCTGTCTTAGCAATTCCATTACATAATAACAAGCCCAAAAACCTACATCCATTGCTTCCCTACAGACAGCATGGATCCTATTCAGTGCTTTGCAGCCAAGTTGGAGGGACTTACAGGCCTGGTAGCTGAGCTTGCTAAACGGGTTTAGACCCTAACTGAGGCTGCTGCATCATCCCCAGCTGTTTTGGCACCTTACAAGGTCAAGATGTTACTCCCAGATCGTTTCTCAGGGGACCGTGAAAAATTTGAGACGTTCAGGGAGTCTTGTCGCTTGTATTTTCGGATTAATCCACATGTGACTCAGGCCCAAATGGTGGGAGTGGTTATATCTCTGCTACAGGGGGACCCACAAGCTTGGGCCCTTAAACTCCCTGCTGAGGCTGAGGAGTGGGTTGATGTGGAAAATTTTTTTAAGTCCCTGGGCTCTATCTATGCTGAGCCAGACCACATTGCGCTTGCGGAATCTCAACTCCTCACCATGCGGCAGGGAAAACGCTCTGCAGAGGAGTATTGCGCAGAGTTCCGTAAGTACAGTGTAACTGCAGGTTGGTGTGAGTCAGCGCTAAAGGCTCACTTTAAAAAAGGTTTGTGTGACCGTGTTAAGGAGCTCTGGGTTGGTCACCCAGATCCCCCGACACTTGAGAAAGCCATGACTTTGGCGGTCCGTATTGACCGCAAGATCCGAGAAAATTTAAAAGAGAGAGTAGGGTCTGTTGCCTCCAAGTTTTCTGTCTCTTCCTCCCTCTCCTCTGAAAAACCTACCTTTCCTCCCATCACTTCTGGTGAGGAACCCATGCAACTGGGAGCTATGGACGCCAAGACACGACGAGAGCATCGTCTCAGGAATAACCTGTGCCTGTACTGTGGTTCCTCTGGTCATGTCATCCGAGACTGCTCTATCAGACCCTTGTCACCTGCACAAAGACTTCAGTGCCTGAGTGGTAATCAGAAGAACCACTCAGGCAACCAGGTATTTGGGGGGAATAACAATAAGATGTTGTTATCTGTGTCTCTGTCCTCTGCAGACAGATCTGTTTCTGGCAAGGCCCTAGTTGACTCTGGGTCTGCAGCAAATTTTGTTAAATATTCAGTTGTTGAATCTTTGGGCATTGAGCTTTTGCCACTGGACTCGCCTATGTCTGTTACGGGAGCGGATTCTACTCCACTGGCCAGGGGTAAAGTCAGTTTTAAAACCCCCTTGATCTCTTTGCAAGTGGGTTCTTCACATTCAGAGGTCATAAGCCTTTTTGTTATGGAGAATCTCTCTGCTGATGTTATTTTGGGGTTCCCCTGGCTGAAGCTCCATAACCCTATTTTGGATTGGGGTAAAAAGGAGTTGGTAAAGTGGGGAGATCAGTGCTCATCTCACTGTATTGCTTTACATTCTGTAGATTGTGTCAGTGAGGAGAAGGTCTCAGCTACTAAAAGTTGTGAGTGCCCCTCTGGTATTAAAACCTGGTGGTATCAGAAGCTCCAGGTGAATAAAAAATGTTTGCCTGGTTCTCAAGCGTCTATGGTTCAAGCAGAACCAAAATACAAGGCAGGGAAAACTCAGAATCCCTCTAGAGCTGGCTTGTCTGGTGAGGGTCCGGTGGCCCCTCATAAAAGGGGGGGTACTGTAACATCTCTGCCTGTTCGGGCCCCTGCGCCGCCCTCTGCTCGTGTGCTGCGGCGCAGGAGGCGTGTGCAGTTTGATAATCTGCGTAAAGTTTTTAGTTGCACTGTGTGAACACGGCTCTAGTCCTTGATTGGATTTGCACCACACCCGTCTTCTGCCTAGGTTGCCTCTGTCCTTAGTGGTTAATCTGGCCTTGCCCTTTGATTGACAGCCTGCCTTCCTGTGAACTCCATGGGCGGGTTCTTCCTCCCTATTTAGCCTTGGTTCCCATTCACACCAGGGCTTGCTATTGCCGTGCGCATACCTGCTCTTACTGTACCTGTTGCTTATACTATTATACCTGACCTTTGGCTTTTTTCATTGACTATTCTCTTTACTCCGATTTGGCACTGCATCACTCTCCTGTTACCGAACCCTGGCTAGCTGACCTCCCTTTGTTGTTGTTCGTCTTGTCTGCGTTTTGTGTTTCACGTATTCAGAGAGGGTTTGTCCTCGTGGTTGTCGCCTATTACCTAGGATAGGGCCTGGCAATAGGAAGGGAAAGAGGGGGGCTTCAGCTTAGGGCTCACTGTCTCTTGTGCCCCTCCCAGGGTTTAACCGTTCTGGGAATTGCTGTCTTAGCAATTCCATTACAAAGTGATTTAGCAACAGTGAAGAGGTACAAGAACAGCTTGGAGGTCTTTCTGCCAAGGTGTCAAGGAGGTAAGTTAAGTAAATAAATGAAGGGATAAAGCCGGACACCCTTGAGAAAGAGCTCATCAGTTCGTGCTTTAACCTCTGCCCAAAAAGGCCGAATCAAAGAGCAGCTCCAGAAAATGTGAAACAATGTACCCTCCTCAGTGAGGCATCTCCAGCAGGTCTCAGGGATAGTAGGATTGAGAGTGTGTAATAAGAACAGGGTATGGTACCAAAGGATAATTAAATTGTACTGAGTCTCCCAGAATGTTAAGCATGTCGAGGACTTGGCCGCTCGGGACCATATGATCTGCCATTGTGCTGGAGAGATCTGCAAAACCCAAAGCCTCAGTCCACCTGACCATGTATCTCTAGACAAGGGATGCCCATCCCTATGGGGAAGAAAGAATGCAGTAAATGCCAGAAATGAGGCCCTTCGTAGAGGTACCAGCATGGCAGGTCCTCTCAAAAGGAGAAGGGACAGACACCCTTGGGGCACAAACAGACTGGTCACAAAGTGGGATATCTTCCTATAGTGAAGCCATTCAGTTGGCAAGTGCAAATTAGATGTGAAGTAGTCAAAGGGCATGAGCTCCAAGGTTGACTGATCAATCAGGTCGGCAATGTGAAACAAACCCAGTCTGCTCCAGGGACATACCTTATCAGGGCCCAGACTTCCCGGGAGGGAGAGGATTATAGAGAAAGGAGTCCATGGACGAGTGGTGGGAAGCGAGTGGGAAAACATTGTGACAGGCAATCCAGAGAGCTCTAGTGAAACTAATAGGTCCTAAAAGAGGGGTAGAAGGTGGATGGGCACACAAGAATGCGTTAAGATGGATAGGACCTACCCAGAGCTTTTCTATCTCCACTTGGTATAAGCCCGGGCCGACGCAAAGAAAGGAATACAGCATAAGTGGGTCGCCCAATAGTAGTGGAGCAAATGTGAGACTATCAGACCCCCCTCCACCTTACCAGCTTTTTGGAGGGAGTGAAGTTCGGATTGAGGAACAGCCACCAGCAGGGTTTCAAAGAGGTAGAAAAGTATATAGAGAAGCATAATTTCAATGGCAGTAATCAACCCTATCAAGGAAATATAGAGTGGATGCCATTTATCTAGGAGAGCCTGAAGGGCACGAAACAGCCGAGGGTAGTTGATGAAATACAGGGGGGCATAGAAGGAAGACAACTGGACGCTGAAGTAGCGAAGAGAACAGTGTCTCTACTGAAAGTTGTAGTTGCTACAGAAGAGTTGGAGGGTGGGGGCAGGGAGATGTTCAGAGGTAGAGCCTCCATTTTCGAGGGGTTAACTTTGTACCCAGAAGTGACCTTAATCCTGCAGGACCAACATGAGGTTTGGGAGCGAAATATGGGGGTTGGAGAGGATCAGGAGCACATCATCGGCAAAGAGGCTGACTTTGAAATCCCAGTCACGGACTGGGTTCTGTGATATCAGAGTTGGAGTGTGTATGGGAGGCCAAAGGTTAAATACAGAGGGCAAAGATAAGAGGAGATAGGGGGCAAACCTGATGAGGAACGAGGAATGGTCAAGTGCTGTAACGGCCATAAGAAAGGCCCCAGAGAAACCCAATTTCCTGAGGGCGGCAAATATAAACGACCAGTCTAAGGGCCCCTTCACACGGCGTATACGCTCACTGCTTTGGAGCGTGTAAACGTTCCGTAGCAGCGGCGTCTAAAAGCAGATCGCATTGATTTCTATGGGAGCCGGCATACGTGCGCTCGCCATAGAAATGAATGGGCTGCTTTTTCCATTCATTTCTATGGGGAGCGCGCGTCTGCGGGCTCCCATAGAAAACAATGGGAAGTGCTTTAGACGCTGCTGCTACGGAACGTTTACACGCTCCAAAGCAGTGAGCGTATACGCCGTGTGAAGGGGCCCTAAGAGGTCAAATACTTTCTCAGCACCCAGACTTAAAATGGCTGGGATGGTAGAACGATTATCTACATCTATCAAATCCTCAGCCTTTCGACGACAAGGGATGAAACCCACCTGGTCCTTGTGGATGAGAGAGGGAAGCCAAGCATTCAATCTATTAGCTAAGATTTTCAGTAACAATTTAAGGTCAGAATTGAGGAGGGATATGGGCCTGTGATTGGAGAAATCTTGGTAGTCTATATTAGGTTTAGGGACTAAAGTAATGTGGGAGTAGAGTATTGACTGGATGTGGGAGCACCATCAAGAAAAGAGTTGAAGAGTTTCTGCAGGTAAGGCAGAAAGTACAAGTAGGTAAAAACGTCAGGGCCCAAGGCCTTACCCTTCGGGATGCCTTTTAAAGCATCAGTGAGCTCCTCTACTTTTTTTAACTAAATTTTAGTTTCAGTGAAGGCTTTGATTACAGCTATTGCTGCCTATATTATAGAGTGGAGATGACGTGGCTCTGGCAGTTGCTCAACTCCTAAGTGGCCGCCATATTTAAATAGGGGTTAACTTTAAAGACGAGGCAATTTCAATTTTTGCATATCTGTTTTTCCTACCCACCTTTCAAGAGACATTTTTTATTTTTCAGTTCACAGAGTTACATGATGGTTTATTGTTTGTGGAACAAATTATACTTTGTAATAGCACCATTTAATAGCCTGTGCAATGTACTGGAAAGCTGAAAAACAAATTCAGAATGAGGTGAATTGGAAAAAAATGTTTTACTTCCAATTTATTTTTATGGCATTCATTATGTGATAAAAATGACATGTTACGGGGGCCACACAGTGGCTCAGTGGTTAGTACTGCAGCCTTGCAGCACTGGAGTCCTCGGTTTGAATCCTGCCAAGGACAAAAAAAACGTCTGCAAAGAGTTTGTATGTTCTCCCCATGTTTGCGTGGATTTCCATCACATACTCCAAAGACATACTGATAGGGAAAAATGTACATTGTGAGCCCTATGTGGGGTCACAATCTACATTTAAAAAAAAAAAATGACATGTTACATGTATTCTGTAGGTCAGTACAATCATGGCAATATCAAATTTATATAGTATTTTTAACGTTACCAAATAGAGAAATCTGTGTCCTCATATTCTAACAACTTCTTCATACTTACATATTTTATGTGTGATAAAGTGTAGTTTTTATTGATAACCTTTTGGGAAAACATCTAACAGTTTGATCACTTACAGTTCAATTTAGAAAAAGAAAAGGTAAAATGTTGAAAAAAAAACTATTTGGCAACATGTATAATACAGCGGAGATCCGGTGGCTATGGTGGTCACTCAGCTCCTGACCGGCTGCAATATTTAAATATCCAACATTGGGAAAAAGTTAAACAATAGCAGTATAGTATAGTTTGTATTGTCCTTTCTGGTGAATTTTTTTAGCATGTTTTCCTAAGGCGCCACATTGTGAAGACAGCATTTTTGGCTGCTGCGGAAACACAGCGGTAAAAAAAAGCACTGCATTTTACAGTACCAGAAAAGTGTATGAGAATTCACTAATCTCATCCACACATTGTAGACAAAAAGGGGAGCAGAAAAGCTTTGTTTTAATTTTAGCAACATATTACTTTTAGCTGCAGAATCACAAGCGTTACATAGTTAGTATGGTTGAAAATAGACATATGTCCATCAAGTTCAACCAGGGGATGGTAAAGTGAATGACGTTCTATATATTTCCATAACCATCAATACTATTTTCCACTAAAAAAAGCATCTAAGCCTTTTTTGAAGCTGTCAGCTGTGACCAGATCCTGGGGTAGGCTATTCCACAGATTCACAGTCCTTACAGTGAAGAAGCCTTGACGGCTCGAGTTTAAACCTTTCTATCTCCAGGTGGAGATAGTGCCCCCTTGTCTTTTGAGGGGATTTTACATGGAACAACTTTTCCCCATATTTCTTGTATGGCCCAATTATATATTTATATAGGCAATTAATCAAGTATGGCTGTGCTTATTAGGAGACCTTGAAACCTCAGGAAATTCCAATTCAAGTTGAGCTCTTGTTGCGCCTGGCAGGGCGCAAAATAAGAATATTGACTGAGTATAATAGGCAGCGTCCACCAGCGACGACTCTTGGGTCGGAATATATAATGCAAAATATAATGGGGAAAGAATTCCTCAATGTATAAACCAGCCACGCGCTCCCTCGGTGTAGACAAATATCGATAAACGGATATGTAGACAAGAGAAGATTTATTGTAAAAGATGACGCGTTTCGGGGTATTTTTGGTACTCTGAGTGCCACCCCTTCATCAGATCTCCTATTGAAGCTATATGTACATGCTGATACAGCTTCAATAAGAGATCTGATAAAGGGGTGGCACTCATAGAGTACCAAAAATTCCCTGAAACGCGTAATCTTTTACAATAAATCTTCTCTTGTCTACATATCCGTGTATCAATATTTGTCTATACCGAGGGAGCGTGTGGCTGGTTTATACATTGAATTCTTTCCCCATTATATTTTGCATCATATATTTATATAGGTTTATTATGTCTCCCCTTAAATGACTCTTCTCCAGACTAAACAGATTTAATTCCTTTAATCTCTCCTCATAACAGGTCCTCCATGCCCCTTATCAGTTTTATGGCTCTCCATTGAACCTTTCCAACTCTAAGGCAGGAAACGCCCTGGGAAAAATTGCGGTGTTTTACAAAAGTTGCAAGATGGATGGGATTCATGCGAATCCCATGCCCACTTTGTGGAAAAAAATCACAGAGCGATTTTGGAAATTGCAGCATGTCAATTTATATCTACAGAAACGCCGGTGGCTTTCCTGTAGATATAATGGTAACAAAAAGTCTGCGGAGGAAAATTCTGTGAACTTTCTGTTGGAAGTGCTGCGGGAAGAACTGCGATGCGTTCACACTGCGGTTGTTCCCGTAGAGCTTTAGTGCGGCATTTCCGGCCCGTCAGGCCCAGGCCTAAGACATGTTATCTATGTACTGGTGCCCAGAACTGAACTGCATGATCCAAATGGGGCCGCACCAATGACTTATAAAGTGGTAATATTACATCCCTGTCCTGTGTGTCCTTACCCTCTTTAATAAAAGACGGTATCCAACTGCCCTTGAAAGCAGCTGATTGACATTGTATACTGTAATGTAACCTATGATCTACAAGTACACCCAGGTCCTTCTCCAGCAGTCGCTCTCCCAGCTTTATTCTCCAAGGACATATGTTGCATGTGTATTATTTGTACCCAGATACATAACTTTACATTTATCCACATTGAACCTCTATTGTCATGTAGATGCCCAAACACTCAGTCTGTCCAAGTCTGCTTGTAACCTATGTACATTCTCTATAGAGTACTGTACTACATAGCTTGGTGTCATCTGCAAGTATAGATACATTGCTATTAAGCCCACCTTCTATATCATTAATAAATAAGTTAAATAACAGCAGACCCAATAATGAATCCTGGGGTATAGCACTATAAAACAGGGGAGCCAGCACTGACCCCTGGGGTACACCACTTATAACGGAGGATCCATTACTGACCCCTGGGGTACACCACTTATAACAGAGGACCCAGCACTGACCCCTGGGGTACACCACTTATAACAGAGGACCCAGCACTGACCCCTGGGGTACACCACTTATAACGGAGGACCCATTACTGACCCCTGGGGTACACCACTTATAACAGAGGACCTAGCAAGCATTAGACCCTGGGGTACATCACTTGTAATTGAGGACCACTGTGAGCCGCAGTCATTGACCACAACTCTATGGATATGATCCTTCAACAATAAGGAATAATGTCAAATGCCTTTGCAAACTCCAGGAAACCTACTGTATATCCACAGCCCCCTCTGTCCAGACTTCTACTCACCTCTTCATAAAAGCAAATCAGATTAGTCTGACAACTTCAGTCTTTAGTAAAGCCATGCTGTCTGTCACTTACAATGTTACATATAGTCACATACTCCTGTCGCTTAGGAGCCGCTCAAACAGTTGTCCCACAATAGATGTTATACTCACCGGTCTGAAATTTCCTGGGGAAGACCTAGATCCCTTCTTGAAAATAGTCACCACAATAGTCTTGTGCTTCCCTTGGCACTGTGCCAGTCACTAAAGAAACCCTAAAAATTAAGAATAGAGGTACAGCAATGGCGGGACTGAGTTCTTAAGTACTTGTCTGTGTAATCCACCTGGACCTGGAGCCTTGCTCACATTTATTGTGTTTAGCTTGGCTTGGCTTGGACCATTTCTGTGTTCATCCAGTTTAGTATATTAGTTGATGTATTTGTTAGGAGTATTTAGGTTCATTACTTTCTATTTTTCTTACCTGGGGAGTTTTTGGCTGCGCAGTGTCTGGGGTGGCATCCTGGCGCTGCGGGGTTGTCCTGTCGTGGGTATTGGTGCACACCTTCTGACTTGCACGCGCGCACTGCTGGTAGGCAGCTTTATTTCCTGGTTGATTAGTCTGTCCTCCCATTTGCACCTGGGAGGAGTGGTCTCTACTCTGTATTTAAACCCATGCCTCCCATGGTTCTGTGCTGAGTGTCGCTTTTACAGAGCTAGGCCTTAGCAGGAGGAGTAGGTGGTTATCTTGGATAGAGGAAGTTCCGTGGTTGGTTTTTGGGAGGTTTGGGTGAACGAGTTAGTTTGTGTGTTTTCCCTTCTGTGTTCACCAATCCTCCCTCTGTGTATAATTGACTGTGTGAGTGAATTGCCTTATCCTTTGATTTCTACTCAGTTTCCCTGTGTTTGTTTCCTAGTGTAAGGTTCCTTCCCATATTGGTTTGGGGGAATCCTTTCCCACGTGTTTCCTGTGTGCTGCTTGTGTTGTTAGTCAGCGCACACCCTTGTCAGTCCCTGTCAGTAGCAGCTTCACTTGTTCGTTAGGGGTGACCCCCTTTAGTCTCCAGTCCCTAGAGGTCTTATAGGGCATTCCTTCTCCCACTTCCCTCTAGGCCTACGGAATCAGTGAGAGAGGAGCTGTCGGGGTCAGGCTTAGCCTGAGTACAGCCAACCCACACCCGTGAGGCAGGGACCGGGATAGCTAGTGGGAGTAGTGCAGGGCGAGATTCCCTACTGCTATTCCTTAGCCCCGTTGCAGCTACCTGGACTGACATAACAGTATTACCAGAATTGGTGACACCTCCATCAACCACTGCCTGTTGTTCTGTATAAACAGATCTAAAAAACCCATTGAGTATCTCTGCTTTTTCTTGATCCCCGGTGACCAACTCTCAATTACCATGCATATGTTGCCCAATTTTTATTGTTTATCACCCTTTTAACCAGAGCTGTAATCCATGGGGGTTAATTTAAGACATTTATACTTATTCCTAATGGGTATCCATTTTGCTATATACAGTACTTGCTCAATTTAGCTTTAAGTTTCTCCCACTTAACCTGTGTATCACTATTCCACAACAGCTGCTCCCAGTCTATATCCTGAAGTGCAGCCCTTAGCCGCCGCCCATGATGGAATGGCACAGGCAGCACATACTGTAGCTGTCATCCATGTGGCGGCACATAGCTGTTATTAGAGATGAGCGAGTACTGTTCGGATCAGCCAATCCCAACAGCATGCTCCATAGAAATGAATGGATGCACCTGGTACTTCCGCTTTGACGGCGGCCGGCCGCTTAACCCCCCGCGTGCTGGCTACATCCATTCATTTCTATGCGAGCGTGCTGTTCAGATCGGCTGATCCGAACAGTACTCACTCATCTCTAGCTGTTAACCATGTGCCACCCGTGCTGTGCTTCCGTGGCCCCAATCATTCAATAATAAGAGTAGGACCTATCCTGAGTTTTGAGGCTTGATCTGCACACAGGACTGTGTAATTCACAGTTGTGTGAGTGGGCTGATAGAAATGAATGGGTCAGTCGGCTATCCGGGAAAAACCTGCATAGCTCACTGAAACACACCATGGTCATGGAAATTTGGCCTTTTTCTCTATACATTTACTTTGGGGAAGAAAAAGACTGCAAAGCTCAATGAAAAACGATACAGGAAAAAATAGCAATGTGTTTTCGCTGTATTTTTTTCGCCCGCTGCATTTTTTTTAACTGTGTTTCACTGCATGGGGCCTGAGCCTAATATACTTCCTACTAGACTTTCTTTGGAAACCCCTAAAGATGATCTCAGGCACCAACATGAAATGATCTGCTCATGTCAGAGCCATTCCATTAAACACAAGTGACTTCTGTCAGAGAATGAGGTCTGCTGTGCTCTGGATTTCTGCTTTCTAATCACAGCCCCGTACATTAGCATTCTCCTGGCAGCCCTGAATGCACGCTCAGCACGACTGTACACTTGCACATGAGCATTTAATTGCTTCTTCCATAAAACCAGCTGATTCTGGCCATAGGCCCAGATAGTTTTGCCAGTATTCAAATAAAATACAATTGGGAGTAAATACAATAAGATACAATAAGGCTCTTCCTGTCGTCCTTCAATGTTTTCATTTTTTCCTGTGTACAAATCTTCAGCAAATACGTTTTTTTTTTTTATACTGTTGTAAACGCTGTCATTTTTCATATCAACATTTCTCCAGTGTTTCTTTCTGGCTTCATTAAAGCTTTAGGAAATTGAATAAACATTGCTGGCCCTAAAATTACATTTGGGCAACAAGTGCAACTCTAGTCAGTTAGTTATGACAGCACAAAGGAACATTTTGCCACTTCTTTTCGAGATTATGGCAGGACATAAGCTGTAAGCTCTAACACTTAGGATATGATACTGAAACTGGAAGACAGCTCATTGTGAGAGACCTATGAAGCTATATGTGTAAGGAAACCCCTGAGCAAAGCCTCTGGTCAAGCCTAACCCAATGGTGTAAATCAATGCAGCCATCGCCATGCTTACTCTACGTGCTTCTTAGTGAGGTGTGGTTGAATAAGCCCTCATATGTTTGCAGGATTCATCGTCCATCAGGTATCTTACCTGTTGCAGTTGAAAATTTCATCATAGCTGGTTCACAGAAAAGTCACAACAATTGTAGTAGGCTGCAATGACAACATCAGGATTGTAACGTCTACAGATGCAACGGCCATGTTTCTCTATGTCAAGCTTACAAGTACTCTGCAACTCAGAGCTATCGCCATTTTTCACGCTGCCAGCTTTTGGTATCAGGTTCCAAAGCTCTGATTCGGACACATCTCTCACTTCCTCACTGACTTCGAACTCCCAGGGATGGTTTATAGAATGACACATGAAAACCCTCATACACAGAGTTTTCCCACCTCAAGCCTGTAAAGAATGTACCATGGTAAGTGCGCAGAAAAAAACCTACAGCACAACCTATAGACGCAACTATGTTTCCCCTGTGAGGGAATCACCAGACCACATCCCTTCCAGAACATTCTAAAGTAGGAAGTATTTTATTTTAAATTTGTTTTTTATTGAAAAAACAAGAAAAAGAGTTTTACAATATCTGCATAGCAGAGAAAACAAGAACCAGTAACAAAGCAAAATACAACTCGACTGGATAGTGCTATAAATTCACAATGTTACAGAATCAAGTTAACAGCCAGATGCCAGCATCCTTTCTGGAGTAAAAGCTAACTTGACGTGTTGGATGAGCTCCGCCACTGTTAAGCAGGGTACACACTTCCACTGGGGTGAAATCATGGCTCTAGTAGCTAATATAACCTGACCCAGCACTGTACACATGCGACTTGGGAGGGACTCAGTGTCCAGAAAGCAAAGTGCCAGACCCGACGATGGCGGGATGACAAGACCTGCCAAGGAGCACATAAACTGAAAGGTGGCAGTCCAAAAGTCCAGAACAGGAGCACAGTCCCACCAAATGTGCATGAGGGTGCCTAATTGACCAAAACCCCACCAGCAAAGATTCGAATAAAAGGGATCTATGTGTGCTAGTTGATTAGCGGTCCTATACCAATGGAGGGAGATTTTGAGAGCCGACTCCTAGTGTGCCGCACCCTTTGACACCCGCTTGACAAAGCCAGCAGCCTTATACCATTCTTCGAGAAAAATAGGTCTCACAAGGTCAGTCTCCCGACAAATTAAACAAAAAAGGCTTGACTTCAGATGGAACAGAGAGAAGGTTGTAGAATGCTGAGGTGCCACCTTTAGTGGGAGCAGAAGGGCGCCATAATCTTAAGGCTAGTTTAGGAAACACAGGGTCTGAGGTCATATGGGTTTGAAGAAGGTGCCTAACTTGAAGGTATCTAAAGAAGTCACTTTGGGGGATGTCAAATTCCTCCTTCATTGTAGAGAATTATTTAAAATGAGCATCTACATAAAGCTGGGCAATCTTGCTAAGCCCGGCATCCACCCACCTCCGCAAATCCAGATGGGGAAGGAGCGCAGTCAAATAGCACAGTGGTAAGTCCGCCAGGGGGGTCAGCTCCTCCTTAGGGATTTTTAATACCAGGTAGCGCCACACCCAAACAGAGGCCTTCACAAGTAATAAGGGAATCTGGTGACAGGGAGGCTCAAGTCCCTTGGGGCGCAGAAAGCATACGGGTGGGACACCTAGCATGGATTCTTCAACCTCTACCCAAAGACAATTGGTAGTACCACCACACCAAACTCTCACCTGTTCCGGAGCAGTCGCAACGTAATACTTCTTAATGTCAGGGGCACTGGCTTTCCCCCTCTAGATCATGGTCGAGTCATGACCTAAAAGTGAATCCTTGAACTCCTCCCTTCCCATATAAAATGAGAGAACAAATTTGTAATTTAGCCAAGTAGGGAATGGGGAAAGGGATAACCACTGTACAAAACAGATATAAAATTATAGGAAGCACCATCATTTTCACAATGGTGATCCTACTGGCCCAGGATAGCATGGGTTTAGAAAAAAATAGCCAGTAGCGCAAGACACCCTAGCCAAAAGTGGAGTGTAGTTCCGGGAAAACAGATTGGAACTTGGGACTGTCAGGGAAATACCCAGATATATGATACTGCCCCCCCCCCTTCCCCATTGGAATGGGAAACCTTTGCTAAGATCCACCCGTAAGGAAGGAGAAATGTCAATAGTAAGTATTTGGGATTTAGTGGGATTTACTTTATAGTAGGAAACTCTACTAAAGGTCTCCAGGGTGGCAGTGGTAGCAAGCAAAGATGACATAGGGTTAGACAAGTAGAGAATAACGTCATCCGCATATAATCCTATCTTGTGCTGTTAGTTACCCATAATGATGCCTGTAATGTTGCTATTAGACCTTATAAATTCTGCCAGTGGTTCTATAACAAAGGCGAATATAATGGGGGAGAGAGGGCAGCCTTGGCGGGAGCCATTAGTGATGGGGAAGGGATCGGACAAAAAAACTTGATGTTAGTATGGGCCGGGGCCTCCGCTGTGCTGCGCAGAGGCTCCCAGCCCGCTCTGTGTCCAGCGCCGTGATGGCTGCTGGTTTCGGCGTAGGATAGGCCGGAGGCCTCTGCTGGAGTTTGCAGAGGTTCCGCTTTTCCCCTGGCGCCAGAGCCAGGATTTTCGGGGTCAGGGGGATCAGCAGCGGGCCAGGACCAGAATGAGGCCTAAATAGCCTCAGGCCCACCGCGGCATTAGCTTCCTAGCTACCACGTGACCTCCAGTTATCGACTCGGCTTGCTCGACCATGGTGTTGTTCCTCAGATATCTGCGTGTATTCCCTGGATTACCCTCCTTCTCATCTGCTACTCCATTCCTTTATGCTCTCTTGGACTTCACTCTAAGGTTAGTGTCTGGGTTCTTCTGGGTCCTCCTTCTTGGGGTTCACTGGGTGTGCATCGCTGGGCAGTTGCGGATCCGGGACTCGAACTTTTACCAAGTCCAACTCCACCATCAGGAGCTCTGGTGAAGAACTCCAGGGCCTGGTCACACTCCAGTTAGGAGAGCGAGGCATACCCAGGACTGTTTTTGCCTCAGCATTTGGGGATTCTAATTGCCCAGGACTTACTGAGTTATTTGTTGCATCAGATTCCTAACATTTGAGGATAGTACACGGGCAGTTGGGCAGGAATACAGGGCTAGGATAGCAGATTTGAAAGTAACTCCCAAACCGAATTTGTCGAGCAGGCTCCCCAGGTAGCCCCAATGGACTCTATCGAAAGCCTTTTCAGCATCAAGAGCCAGTAAAAGTGGTTACACTTTATCCTGCTCCGCCTTTTAAATTAGATCAATATCTCTGCAGGTTCCATCTGGTGCTTGCCTGCCCAAACCAAATCCCACCTGGTCCAGCTTGATCAGCTGGGGGAGGAGGTGCAAAAGGCGTTCTGTCAATACTTTAACATAAAGTTTGACATTGACATTTAAAAGCAAAATAGGCTTAAAGTTAGCCGGCTTGATAGGGGGTTTACCTGGTTTAGGAGGGGTGATCACGCGCGTATCACATTGAAAGCAATAGGGGAAAAAAGCCTCCCATTGATTTCAATGTGTAGCGCCCGTAAGCCAACACATTGAAATGAATGGGATCTGTTTTGAGCGCTCACATGCGCGTTAACTCCATGTGAACGGAGCCCTACATTGCAAACATCCAAGCCATCAGCAATAGTGATCTATTAATATATATAACAGTTTACTTTAGTAAAAAAAAAACCCAGAGAATAACTACATGCAGTAAACAGTATAAGCCTATCGAGAGAGGGGACTCTTATTCTAAAGCTATTAGTCTTCCACATAAGGCACAAATATGAAAACAAGATGGTGGCCACTGACTTGCATCTACCCCAAATTACTGGTTGTCATCCTACAACCACTCCAAGTAACAGATGTGAAAGGGAATAATACACATGCTCTATTTTGGCCAGTAAATGGACATAACACTAAACTTGGTATTTCTGCTGGAAACTTCCTCTATACAGGATGTTATCAGTCTCTTTCTTTATGAACTGGCAAAACCAGCAAAAAGAGAGCAGTTCCTAGGCCTCCTGCAGAAACCCGAAGGGCCACTACACATATGGCACCGGCACACTCATCAGTCTCCACTAAGACTACCCTCAGCTGTCACTAACATTACCAGATTATCCTCAGCTGTCACTAACATTACCAGGCTTCCATTGTCTAGTTGTTCATTATCTGTTTTGCAGATATGGGCAACGAATTACCTGTCTCAGGACCCTCTCTACCTGGCCTCAAAGCTTTAGTTCCCCCTTGCAATCAATGTCATGTTAGGCAAATATTAACATGGCAGGCAACAGTAGCAGTAATATGCTAGGTTCACACTAGCATTGGGGTTGCCATCCTTTGGGTCTGCTTGACTACAATGAGGTCCACCTGTTTACCATCAGGTTTTCGCCCAAAATCAGCTGAGAGAAAACTTGGAATCGGGGAATGGAGACCCCAAATGGTCACCCAGGTGTGATCAAAGCCATAGTTCAACATAATGAGAATTAATATGGGGCAAGTACACTCAAACTCTTTGCTAGCATGTTGAAATAATGTATTTTAGTTTTATTGTGAAGAGAATCTAAAAGACAGATAAAAATGCAACATCTGCGTTTATGTTTTATATAGTGTTGTGAGAAGGTGACAGGCAGAAGGCTGGAATCACGCTATATCTCCCCCATGTGTTTTAGTTTATGTGTGGTCCATTGAGGGTCTTGAGTAGGCCTCAGCTCCAGGTGTGAGTCCTGGGCTCATTACTAGGCCAGAAAAAGGTTGCATATTCTGCACTCCAGTGCAGATCCAAGGAGCGAGAGGAGGCCTCTGGGTCTGTCCTGTAACCCTGAGTCCGGTGAGACAATATTGTGCCTGTTGGTTTGTTTGTGTTGCTGCTAGTAAGCCACACGTATAGTTAGGTTAACATTACTGTTTAGTTAGTCGCTCAAACAAGCAGGATTTTGTTTTATTTTTGCCTGAAGTTAAGGCTGTATTTTGTTTTGCTCATTTTGTGCCTCAAGTCAAGGTTTATTTGTGTTCCTGTTTTTTGTCTAAATAAACCAGTTTGCTGCATATTTTATGTCCCTGTCTTTGTCTGTTTGGGTCCACACCACTGCTTCTACCGAACTACCTTCCCTGCAGTGTATATCTATAAATTTATTTTAATTGAGACCTACTCTTTAATAACGGCAAACAGGAAGTATTACTATTGTACTCCACTTTCTATAAATGATAGGGAAGCATAGGTACTATACATTATTTTGATTACGGTTTAACATTTTCAGTGTGACTGATTTTATATTACTTCTTTTCATTACACAGCATTACATTATTAGGATTCTGCATTACACAGCAAAGGTATATAATCCCCATGATGGGAAGTGTGCTGCCATTTATCTCTTAGTGCTGCACTACATTTCTGTTTCTATAGGTTTTGCCTTTTAGACAAGCTTTCTCTTTGTAATTACACATCCTACAATAAAACCCAGTAAACATTTTTCAAAGTAAATTAAAAATATAGAAGACCATTTCCAAAGCGCTGAATGAGAACATGGAAATCTCGTTTGTAAGTTAATGTAATTCAGACAAATCTGCATGCATTTCGCTGCAGGTAGGGGTGCGTGGTGATATCGCAGTTTGCAAAAGTAATATATGCATATGATATAACTAACACATTCTGCTGTGTCTTAATGGGTGTGGAAACACATCATTACACACTTAAGGCAGCGGACCATTTTCATCGCACTGTTCACATTCATGCCGTAATTGTGCTATTTAATTCCTATCATGCCTTTTAATTGTGAATTTATGAGTGTAATTAAAATATGAACATATTGTCCCTGCCAGTTATGGGAATATGAAGCACTGATCAATCTGTATTTGTCAGCACTGCAAATCTCTGCAAGCCCAGCCAATTCTATTATGTGTTCATAACATCAGTAGATTAACTAGATGAGCTGGAAATCTACATCTATTTGTGTTAAATTCACAGATATATGAAGCACTAAAACACGTAACATCAATATTGAATAAAACAAGGAAGAACAATGTTACATTTCTGCAGTGCTAATATGATTCGCCTAGAACACATCTTGCACACTAGTTCTTTACCTTTTTATGACTAAGAATAACTTATTTTCTGATATTTAAAGTGCAATGTTACCTTTTCCCAGTTTGTAAAGGGTATTGGGTAAACAGCAGTGCACGTAATCTTACTGAGTGGGTTTTTTCCCCAAAACATAGCCAATGTTTAAAGTACCACTTGTTCACACTTACAGCATCTTCTGTATAGACGGTAAGGCTAAGACCTGAGCCCCGAGTGGTGTAAACTCCATGGTTTGCCTGCAGCAGAAATGCCACCGAAAAAAACATGGCGTTTTGCAGCTACTGTACAGTGGATGGGATTCTAGTGAATCCCATCCCCACAGTACAGTAAAATACACACAGTGGTCATGCTGTCATTTCCAAAACTGTTGTGGTTTTGACAGATCATAGCATGTTAATTATACCTATGGAAATGCCTGCGCTTTCCCCATAGGTTTAATTGAAGCAGAAAGTCCACAGAGGAAACCTCTTGGAACTTTCTGTTAAAGAGGACCTTTAGTCTCAGACATATGCAGTTTTATATACCACTAGAAAGCCAAAAGTGTGCTGAATTCAGCGTACTGTCGGCTTTCCCATTATGTGCCCCGCGGCTGAAGATATCGGTGACATTATAACAGCAATGAAGGGTGCCCATTGTCAGAAGAACGTTCCTGACAGTCTAGCTGGGATGTGAGGAATGCCCCTACTGACAGTACTCATCCATAAACTTGTACTAGGGGGGTGTTTTTCACAACTTAGCATCATTGCTAAGCTCTGACAGTATAGGGCTATGGACGAGTACAGTCAGGGGGGTGTTCCTCACAGCCCAGCTAGACTGTCAGGAACGTCCTTCTAACAGTGGGCAGAGATCAGTAACGTCACTGATATCCCCAGTCCCGGGGCACATAATGGGAAAGCTGACAGTGCACTAAATTCAGCGTACTGTCAGATTTCTAACAGTTTATAAAACCGCATGTGCCCAAGGACATGAAAAGTCCTCTTTAAAAGCTCTGCGATTTTTCTCACAGGACGCTATGTGGGGCCTTAGACTAAAGCCCCACGTTGTGAATATGCAGTGTTACCACTGAAAAAGTACTGCAGAAAAAAAAAACAATTACAGTACCTGCAAAATGAATGAGATTTTAGCTAATCCCATCTGCGCTTTGCAGAAATAAATCTGCTGCATTTTCAAAAACATGCAGAAATGCTCACTCTCTCCCTACAGGTATAATAAGGGAAGAAAATCCACAAAGAAAAACTCAGCAAAAGCACAATCAAAAGCTCTACGGGAAAAAACGCAATGCGTTTCCACCGTAATTTTTTATGCACCGGTTCTTATCTGTTTTTCGGGCTTAGCTCCAGCTCTAGATGCGGTTTCAAATAATGCCTGAAGATAGATTGGAGATAGCTAGCTTATTTGTTCAGTTCTGGGGTTTTTTCTAGCAAGCTTAAAAAAGAAGCATACTGCTCTATCTTGAGGCAAAATAAACACTCCAAATCTTATTGAAATAAATGAGACACCTCAAATAAGCCTTTAAAATGCCTCACAAATGCATATAAAAATGCACAGAATTTTTTAAAAAATGCATCAAAATACTAAACTACTTTCAGTGCTGTGGAAATGCAGCAGAAAAAAGTTGCACTTTACTGTACCAGCAAAGTGAATGAGATTGGATTAATCTAATCAAATAGTAGAAAAATTGCAATTTCAGAAATGAGTTTTTGGCATGTTTATTTAGTACAGTACAGATGACAGATATTCAAGACTGAATTTCCCACAATGGGTACAATTGTAGTCCCATGCTTGTCGCCCAGCCTATTGGAGACCTTGGTATGACTCAAACCCTTGGACAGACATTTTGGCCCCATTGCTGTCCCAGATCATCACCTCACACCCCTTTAGTGTTAATATGTTGCAATCTAGATTTTCTTCTGGGTTGTAACAGATCTGCATTTGCAGTGGTGACTTCAAAGACTTCTTGGTTGCTTGGACGATTAAAGCTTTAGATATCTCCCGAGACACCCATTCCCTGCCAGCAATGGAATATTTTTGCTATGGTCAGATCTCACATTTCCTCACCTCATGAAAACATTCACATGATGACATTTCCACTATGATGGCGATTGAGAGACTGTGCTGGACTCAGCTCTCAGGTAGGAAAATGTCATACCTTTACTCTGAACTAGTTACTTCCCCTGATAAGTTCCCGTATATAGTATGGGAGTCAGACATGGGTAGAAGATTGGAGATGACATGGCAAACCAAGACTCTAAGCTGCTCATTAACACATCTCTCATTAAGTCCAAATACAATATTGATGAGATGGTATATGATCCCATTTAGGATCTCTGTGATCTGCCCCTCTTTTGACCCATGGGGCTTCAAGCAAAGCACTGAACATAGTGCCATACACTCTTAGACTAAGGCCCCACGGGCCGGAATCACCGCGCTAAAGCGCTTCGGGAACAACCGCAGCATGAACGCATTGCAGTTCTACCTGCAGCGCTTTGAACAGAAAGTTCAGTTTTCCTCTGCGGATTTTCTGTTACAAGTATATCTACGAGAAAGCTGCAGGCGTTTCCGTAGATATAATTAACATGCTGCGATTTTCAACACCACAATGGTGTTGAAAATCGCAGTTTCAGTGCTGCATTTTTTTCCGCAAAGTGGGCATGGGATTTGCATGAATCCCATCCACTTTGCAAGTACTGTAAAATGCTGCAATTTTTCCCGTGGTGTCTCTGCCACGGGCAAATCGTGGCATTTCTGGCCCGTGATGCCCCGTCTTTAGACTTTTTTTTTTTTTAGCCAAAGTCAGTAGTGGACTGAGCAGAATAGCGAAGTGAAAAAGCTTCCTTTACATTTCCCATTGTTTTGAAGCCGCTCCTGACTTTGGCTCAAAAAAACGCAGCAAAATCTGCAAACAAAAAAGTAGTTTTCAGCAATGTGGGGCCTCAGTCTTAATCAAAGTCACCCATCTTCTAATAAACTTGGTATAGGCAGGTGTTATACAGTAGCGACCTGGGACTATAGTAGCTACAGGAGTTGGAAAATACTTCAACTCCAGCAGCTTCACTCTCAGATGTAAGGATCAATTTTCTATTACAGATAAGACCACCTGGTAACTAGAGATGAGCGAACAATGTTCGGATCAGCCGTTCTGAACAGCACGCTCCCTTAGAAATGAATGGAAGCACCTGGCACGTACACTTTGCCGGCAGCCGGCAAATGTTAAATGTTAAAATAAAAGCAGAGCAGTATATGGGTAAACTTGGAGTTTGTATTCCCTTCTTACTATCCGTATTTCTGGGGACATACATGTCACTGTCACTTTGACATAACTTTGACTCCATTTGCCTTAGAGAGCTAAAAATGAGATAACGTAGAACGCTCTCCTAGAACTTATGTTTTAAGCCATTTCAAGGAATGATTCATACCAAACTTGTTCAGTCTGGAACAAATCTTGGAGCAAGCCACTTGAATCAGAAACAAATCTTGAGAGGTTTGCCTATCTCTATGGATGTTTCTCGTTCAGAGTTACACTCTAAGGGTGCCTTCACACGGCGTAGCACGCCACTCCTTTAGACACGTATACACATGTCCGAGCACGGTGCTTCAAAACAGAGCCCATTGATTTCAATGGGTGCCGATACACGCGCGCTACCCATTGAAATCAATAGGTAAAAAAGTCTCCTATTGATTTCAATGGGTAGCACACGTATACCAGCACCCATTGAAATTAATGGGCTCTGTTTTGAAGCGCCGCACTCGGACACGTGTATACGTGTCTAAAGGAGCGGCGCGTTACGCCGTGTAAAGGCACCAAAATAGTGATGTGGGTGCCTTGTCCACCATCCCAGGCAGTGAGCACATACTGTCCTGGCTGGCATGGTAGATACGGCTCCTGCATCACTATCTATTTCAGGTCCCCTTATAGCACCACCATCCCAGGCAGTGAGCACATACTGTCCTGACTGGCATGGTAGATACGGCTCCTGCATCACTATCCATTTCAGGTCCCCTTATAGCAGGTGCAACCCTCATTGTCAGGGTCAACATTTACAGAGAGATCCACTATGTGTTCCATCATCTGAATATCATCCTGATCTGATATTTATTTGCCTTCTTATTACCACTTAGTGTTGTCATGGGTACTTCATATTTCTTGTTTACTCAACTTTCTGGTTGTTGCATAATTCGGTCCTATGCTAAGTACAGGAGATAACCGGGATACACTGTTATCACCGGGGAAAGGGATTGCTATAAGTAAGGTCTAGTTCTTTCCTCTTGTGTGCAGTTAGTATTGTCACAAAGATGTGAATATTCAATTTCAGCTGAGTTTAGGACAACAATATTTTATGTTTTTAGTCAGCAGGGGAGTAGGCAAACTCCCTGTATGACATCTATATGGCACAACAACGCATCTAACTTGCAATATAGGCATTGGCATTTGTATTGCAATTAAGGTCCAATGGACTTTTGAGATGGATATAGTCAGTGACTAAACTAGGAATGGTGGGGCCCCGTGGCGAACTTTTGACATGCCCCCCCCCCCAACCAACGCCGAAGACCTCGACCGGCCCCCTCCTCCGCACTCTATTATGTCCCTTAGTGGCCCCTGCACACAGTATTATGCCCCATAGTGGTCCTGCACACAGTATTATGTCCCTTAGTGGCCCCTGCACACAGTATTATCCCCCATAGTGGCCCCTGCACACAGTATTATGTCCATTAGTGGCCCCTGCACACAGTATTATGTTCCTTAGTGGCCCCTGCACACAGTATTATGCCCCATAGTGGTCCTGCACACAGTATTATGTCCCTTAGTGGCCCCTGCACACAGTATTATCCCCCATAGTGGCCCCTGCACACAGTATTATGTCCCTTACTGGCCCCTGCACACAGTATTATGTCCCTTACTGGCCCCTGCACACAGTATTATGTTCCTTAGTGGCCCCTGCATACAGTATTATGTCCCTTAGTGGCCCCTGCACACAGTATTATCCCCCATAGTGGCCCCTGCACACAGTATTATCCCCCATAGTGGCCCCTGCACACAGTATTATGTCCCTTAGTGGCCCCTGCACATAGTATTATGTCCCTTACTGGCCCCTGCACACAGTATTATACCCCATAGTGGCCCCTGCACACAGTATTATGTCCCCTAGTGGCCCTGCACACAGTATTATGTCCCTTAGTGCCCCCTGCACACAGTATTATGTCCCTTAGTGGCCCCTGCACACAGTATTATGTCCCTTAGTGGCCCCTGCACACAGAATTATACCCCATAGTGGCCCCTGCACACAGTATTATAGCCCATAGTGGGGGAATAAGAACATAAAAAATTACTGTTTCTTACCTGTCCCCTGGCTCCTACGCTTCTCCGCTGCCGTCCTTCTGAAATTACGTCAGACGTCACATGACCCGGAATGCAGGCTGGGTTCATGTGACGTCAGAGACGTCAGAAAGGACGTCAGGAAGGAGGCCTGGCAGGATCGTGGAGAGGTAAGTAACAGTATTTTTTACGTTCCCTCACCTCTCCCGGTCCGCCGATCATTATACTGGGGGGTTTGCAAAGACCCCCGAGTATAATGATAGTATTTGTGGGGCCCTCAGTGTCACTGGCCGATCCCGGCCCTGCCAGGATCGGCAAGTAAATAGGGCCTGTAACGGCCTATTAAAAAAAAAAAAACGCAGCGGTAGCGGCTGTCACCGGGCCCCCTAATGGCCCGGGCCCTGTGGCAGCCGCCTCCACTGCCTCTCCGGTAGTTACGCCCCTGGATATAGTCTAGATGTATTGGTTGACCAAAACATTAGGAAACCCAACTAACTCTAACCAAAAAATAGCCCCTATACTGTACTCACTACGGAACGGTCAATGGGAGGCAAAACCCCTAGTAGCATATATACACTCACTGGTAAACTGAATGTATCTTCAGTGTAGAATAAAGGATGCAGAATGTTGACTCCCTGCTTTGCCATGAGGACTCTGTTTCTGCTCCGAGTGCCTTAGAAAAAGTAGGCATAAAGCAGTGACAGTACTTACATTGCACTTGTTGCTTTCTGAAGCCTCCAGGAGCAGAGAAAAAAACATGGGGGCAGGGAAAGGTGCGTATTAAGTTCTTTCTTTATTATTTGATATACACTCACCGGCCACTTTATTAGGTACACCATGCTAGTAACGGGTTGGACCCCTTTTGCCTTCAGAACTGCCTCAATTCTTCGTGGCATAGATTCAACAAGGTGCTGGAAGCATTCCTCAGAGATTTTGGTCCATATTGACATGATGGCATCACACAGTTGCCGCAGATTTGTCGGCTGCACATCCATGATGCGAATCTCCCGTTCCACCACATCCCAAAGATGCTCTATTGGATTGAGATCTGGTGACTGTGGAGGCCATTGGAGTACAGTGAACTCATTGTCATGTTCAAGAAACCAGTCTGAGATTATTCCAGCTTCATGACATGGCGCATTATCCTGCTGAAAGTAGCCATCAGATGTTGGGTACATTGTGGTCATAAAGGGATGGACATGGTCAGCAACAATACTCAGGTAGGCTTTGGCGTTGCAACGATGCTCAATTGGTACCAAGGGGCCCAAAGAGTGCCAAGAAAATATTCCCCACACCATGACACCACCACCACCAGCCTGAACCGTTGATACACGGCAGGATGGATCCATGGTTTCATGTTGTTGACGCCAAATTCTGACCCTACCATCCGAATGTCGCAGCAGAAATCGAGACTCATCAGACCAGGCAACGTATTTCCAATCTTCAATTGTCCAATTTCGATGAGCTTGTGCAAATTGTAGCCTCAGTTTCCTGTTCTTAGCTGAAAGGAGTGGCACCCGGTGTGGTCTTCTGCTGCTGTAGCCCATCTGCCTCAAAGTTCGACGTACTGTGAGTTCAGAGATGCTCTTCTGGCTACCTTGGTTGTAACGGGTGGCTATTTGAGTCACTGTTGCCTTTCTATCAGCTCGAACCAGTCTGGCCATTCTCCTCTGACCTCTGGCATCAACAACGCATTTCCGCCCACAGAACTGCAGCTCACTGGATGTTTTTTCTTTTTCGGACCTTTCTCTGTAAACCCTAGAGATGGTTGTGCGTGAAAATCCCAGTAGATCAGCAGTTTCTGAAATACTCAGACCAGCCCTTCTGGCACCCACAACCATGCCACGTTCAAAGGCACTCAAATCACCTTTCTTCCCCATACTGATGCTCGGTTTGAACTGCAGGAGATTGTCTTGACCATGTCTACATGCCTAAATGCACTGAGTTGCCGCCATGTGATTGGCTGATTAGAAATTAAGTGTTAACGAGCAGTTGGACAGGTGTACCTAATAAAGTGGCCGGTGAGTGTATACTGTTGGGGCAACTGAAGTAAGTCATGAAACTGTGGGGGCAACTAAGAATAGGACCTGAAACTGTGAGGGAAATTAAAAATGGGACATGAAACTGTGGAGACAACCGGGAAGGGGACATGAAACTGTAGGCACAAACGGAGAGGGACCACTGGAGTGAGAAAGGTTAATGTGTGATTCCACTGAAGACCACTAAGGGCATTATACTATGTGGGGACTCGTAAGGGGCATTATAATTTGCATGGGTCAGGTATATTTAGTGGTGGAGATGGGGGGCACTTAAGAAACCTTTACACTGGGCCCACCAATGTATTATAAAAGACCTACAACCAAGGCAGTGCTGAAGGTAATCTTTTCATCCAAATGGGGGAGAACAGTTGCAGAAGAGGCCATTCAGTTTATTACTAGAGATGAGCGAACAGTGTTCTATCGAATTCATGTTCGATCGGATATTAGGCTGTTCGGCATGTTCGAATCGAATCGAACACCGCGTGGTAAAGTGCGCCATTACTCGATTCCCCTCCCACCTTCCCTGGCGCCTTTTTTGCTCCAATAACAGCGCAGGGTAGGTGGGACAGGAACTACGACACCGGTGACGTTGAAAAAAGTAGGCAAAACCCATTGGCTGCCGAAAACATGTGACCTATAATTTAAAAGAACTGCGACGCCCAGGTTCGCGTCATTCTGAGCTTGCAATTCACCGGGGACGGAGGTTTCCGTCCAGTTAGCTAGGGCTTAGATTCTGGGTAGGCAGGGACAGGCTAGGATAGGAAGGAGAAGACAACCACAACAGCTCTTGTAAGAGCTAAATTCCAGGGAGAAGCTTGTCAGTGTAATGTGGCACTGACGGGCTCAATCGCCGCAACCCAGCTTTCCCCGGATCCTGAATGGAATACACTGACAGTGTATTCCCGTATACCCCATATATACACCCCAAATCCCCGTTCCAACGGTGTGCCCCCCCCCCACCTTCACCTCAGAAATACCCTGCAAGTCCCCTAGCAATAGGATTGGGGCTATATACACCCACTATTTTTGCTACTGCCATATAGTGCCAGTTTCTGACTGGGAATTCAAAGAATATATTGGGGTTACAAATACCCTCATTTCTTGCTACTGCCATATAGTGCCAGTTTCTGACTGGGAATTCAAAGAATATATTGGGGTTACAAATACCCTCATTTCTTGCTACTGCCATATAGTGCCAGTTTCTGACTGGGAATTCAAAGAATATATTGGGGTTACGTGCACCCACAATTTTTGCTACGGCTATATAGTGCCATTGTCTGACTGGGAATTCAAAGAATATATTGGGTTTACAAATACCCTCATTTCTTGCTACTGCCATATAGTGCCAGTTTCTGACTGGGAATTCAAAGAATATATTGGGGTTACGTGCACCCACAATTTTTGCTACTGGTATATAGTGCCATTGTCTGACTGGGAATTCAAAGAATATATTGGGTTTACAAATACCCTCATTTCTTGCTACAGCTATATAGTGCCATTGTCTGACTGGGAATTCAAAGAATATATTGGATTTACAAATACCCTCATTTCTTGCTACTGCCATATAGTGCCAGTTTCTGACTGGGAATTCAAAGAATATATTGGGGTTACGTGCACCCACAATTTTTGCTACTGGTATATAGTGCCATTGTCTGACTGGGAATTCAAAGAATATATTGGGTTTACAAATACCCTCATTTCTTGCTACTGCTATATAGTGCCATTGTCTGACTGGGAATTCAAAGAATATATTGGGTTTACAAATACCCTCATTTCTTGCTACTGCCATATAGTGCCAGTTTCTGACTGGGAATTCAAAGAATATATTGGGATTACGTGCACCCACAATTTTTGCTACTGGTATATAGTGCCATTGTCTGACTGGGAATTCAAAGAATATATTGGGTTTACAAATACCCTCATTTCTTGCTACTGCTATATAGTGCCATTGTCTGACTGGGAATTCAAAGAATATATTGGGGTTACGTGCACCCACAATTTTTGCTACTGCTATATAGTGCCATTGTCTGACTGGGAATTCAAAGAATATATTGGGTTTACAAATACCCTCATTTCTTGCTACTGCCATATAGTGCCAGTTTCTGACTGGGAATTCAAAGAATATATTGGGTTTACAAATACCCTCATTTCTTGCTACTGCTATATAGTGCCATTGTCTGACTGGGAATTCAAAGAATATATTGGGGTTACGTGCACCCACAATTTTTGCTACTGGTATATAGTGCCATTGTCTGACTGGGAATTCAAAGAATATATTGGGTTTACAAATACCCTCATTTCTTGCTCCTGCTATATAGTGCCATTGTCTGACTGGGAATTCAAAGAATATATTGGGGTTACGTGCACCCACAATTTTTGCTACTGCTATATAGTGCCATTGTCTGACTGGGAATTCAAAGAATATATTGGGGTTACGTGCACCCACAATTTTTGCTACTGCTATATAGTGCCATTGTCTGACTGGGAATTCCAGGAATATATTGGGTTTACAAATACCCTCATTTCTTGCTACTGCTATATAGTGCCAGTTTCTGACTGGGAATTCAAAATGCGCAAGGCTCCCGGAAAGGGACGTGGACGAGGCCATGGGCGAGGTCGGGGGAATGGTTCTGGGGAGCAAGGTAGCAGTGAAGCCACAGGGCGTCCCGTGCCTACTCCTGTGGGGCAGCAAGCATTGCGCCACTCCACAGTGCCAGGGTTGCTTGCCACATTAACTAAACTGCAGGGTACAAACCTTAGTAGGCCCGAGAACCAGGAACAGGTCTTGCAATGGCTGTCGGATAACGCTTACAGCACATTGTCCAGCAGCCAGTCAGACTCTGCCTCCTCTCCTCCTATTACCCAACAGTCTTGTCCTCCTTCCTCCCAAAATTCCCAAGCTTCACAGAACAATAACCCCAACTGTCCCTGCTCCCCAGAGCTGTTCTCCGCTCTTTTCATTGTCCCTCAACCTGCCCCTCCACGTCGTGATTCCACGAACCTAACAGAGGAGCATCTGTGTCCAGATGCTCAAACACTAGAGTCTCCTCCATCTCCGTTTGATTTGGTGGTGGATGACCAGCAACCCACCCTCATCGACGATGATGTGACGCAGTTGCCGTCAGGGCATCCAGTTGACCTGCGCATTGTGCGGGAGGAGGAGATGAGACAGGAGTTGGAAGAGGAAGTGGTGGATGATGAGGACACTGACCCAACCTGGACAGGGAGGATGTCAAGCGGGAAAGTAGTGTGGATGTTGAGGCAGGTGCAGCACCAAAAAGGGTAGCTAGAGGCAGAGGCAGAGGTCAGCAGCTTAGGCGAAGCCAGGCCACACCCGGAATCTCCCAAGATGTTCCAGTTCGTACCCAGCCCCGAAAAACTCCCACCTCGAGGGCACGTTTCTCGAAGGTGTGGAGTTTTTTCAAGGAATGCGCCGAGGACAGATATAGTGTTGTCTGCACAATTTGCCTCTCGAAATTGATTAGGGGCTCTGAGAAGAGCAACCTGTCCACCACTTCAATGCGCCGTCATTTGGAATCCAAGCACTGGAATCAGTGGCAGGCAGCAACGGCAGGACAAAGGCCGCCTGCCGTTCACGCCACTGCCTCTGCCTCTGCCACTGCCACTGCTGACTGTGCTGGTGATGCACTCCAGAGGACGAGCCAGGACACCACTTCATCTGCCTCTGCCACTTTGTTGACTTCTCCCTCATCCTCCCCTGTTTCTGTCTTATCTCCTTCTCCTGCACCATCAAACGCACCATTAGGCGCTTCTTTACAACAACCCACCATCTCTCAGACATTGGAGCGGCGGCAGAAATACACTGCTAACCACCCACACGCGCAAGCCTTGAACGCCAACATCGCTAAACTGCTGGCCCAGGAGATGTTGGCGTTCCGGCTTGTTGAAACTCCCGCCTTCCTGGACCTGAGGGCAACTGCGGCACCTCGCTATGCCGTCCCTAGCCGTCACTACTTCTCCCAGTGTGCCGTCCCCGCCTTGCACCAGCACGTGTCACTGAACATCAGGCGGGCCCTTAGTTCCGCGCTTTGCACAAAGGTCCACTCGACCACCGACGTGTGGGCAAGTGCATGCGGACAGGGACGCTACATTTCACTGACGGCACACTGGGTGAATGTAGTTGAGGCTGGGACTGCTTCCCAAACTGGCCCGGTGTACCTCGTCTCCCCACCTAACATTCCTGGCAGGGACACGAGAAGAACACCCCCCTCCTCCTCCTCCTCCACCGCCTCCTCCTCCGCCACCGCCTCCTCCTCCACTGTTAGATTGACCCCAGCTACGAGTTGGAAACGTTGCACCACTGGCGTTGGTAGACGTCAGCAGGCCGTGCTGAAGCTGATCAGCTTGGGGGACAGACAGCACACTGCCTCCGAGGTGAGGGATGCCCTCCTCGATGAGACGGCAATATGGTTTGAGCCGCTGCACCTGGGCCCAGGCATGGTCGTTTGTGATAACGGCCGGAACCTGGTAGCAGCTCTGGAGCTTGCCGGACTCCAACATGTTCCATGCCTGGCCCACGTCTTCAACCTAGTGGTGCAACGTTTCCTAAAGAGCTACCCCAATGTTCCAGAGATACTGGTGAAAGTGCGGCGCATGTGCGCCCACTTTCGCAAGTCGACAGTAGCCGCTGCTAGCTTAAAATCTTTCCAGCAACGCCTGCATGTGGCACAACACCGGCTTTTGTGCGACGTCCCCACACGCTGGAACTCAACGTTTCAGATGTTGAATAGAGTGGTTGAGCAGCAGAGACCTTTGATGGAATACCAGCTACAAAACCCTAGGGTGCCACAAAGTCAGCTGCCTCAGTTTCTCATCCATGAGTGGCCATGGATGAGAGACCTTTGTGACATCCTACGGGTGTTTGAGGAGTCCACAAGGAGGGTGAGCTCTGAGGATGCGATGGTGAGCCTTACAATCCCGCTCTTGTGTGTTCTGAAAGAATCCCTGATTGACATCAGGGATAACTCAGATCACACAGAGGAGTCAGGGATAGCATCCGATCCGTCACAGCTGGAGAGTAGGTCCACACATCTGTCCGCTTCATCGCGTTTAATGGAGGAGGAGGAGGAGGAGGAGGAAGAAGAGTTGTCTGATGATGTGATGGTGATACAGGAGGCTTCCGGGCAACTTCGAATTGTCCCATTGTTGCAGCGCGGATGGGTAGACATGGAGGATGAGGAGGAAATGGAGATTGAACTTTCCGGTGGGGCCAGAGGAGTCATGCCAACTAACACTGTGGCAGACATGGCTGAGTTCATGTTGGGGTGCTTTACAACCAACAAGCGTATTGTCTAAATCATGGAGGACAACCAGTACTGGATCTTTGCTATCCTTGACCCCCGGTATAAAAACAACATCTCCTCTTTTAGGAGGGCCAATCGCATCAATGCTTGCCACAAGCAATTGGTGCAGAATATGATGGAGATGTTTCCAGCATGTGACGTTGGCGGCAGGGAGGGCAGTTCCTCCAGTAAGCGACCAAGTTCTCACCGGTCCACACAAACGAGGGGCACACTGTCTAAGGTCTGGGACACCTTGAAGGCACCCCCTCGCCAAAGTGCCGCCACGGAGGGTCCTAGTGTCACCAGGCGTGAGAAGTATAGGTGCATGTTGCGGGAATACCTTTCCGACCACAGCCCTGTCCTCTCCGACCCCTCTGCGCCCTACACGTATTGGGTGTCGAAGTTGGACCTGTGGCTTGAACTTGCCCTATATGCCTTGGAGGTGCTGTCCTGTCCTGCCGCCAGCGTCCTATCTGAGAGGGTGTTCAGTGCAGCCGGTGGCATCATCACTGACAAGCGCACCCATCTGTCAGCTGAGAGTGCCGACCGGCTCAATTTGATAAAAATGAACCACCACTGGATAGAGCCTTCATTTTTGTGCCCACCTGTGTAAAGCACCCCAACATGAAACTCCATGTCTGTGCTCAACCTCTCCAATTCCTCCGCATCCTCATACTCATCCACCATAAGCGTTGCACAATTCTGTTAATACTAGGCTCCCTCCACCATGATTTCCCCCAACTCTGCTGGTTAGAGGCTCCCTCCACCCTGATTTCCCCCAACTCTGCTGGTTAGAGGCTCCCTCCACCCTGATTTCCCCCAACTCTGCTGGTTAGAGGCTCCCTCCACCCTGATTTCCCCCAACTCTGCTGTTTAGAGGCTCCCTACACCCTGATTTCCCCCAACTCTGCTGTTTAGAGGCTCCCTCCACTATGAATTGGTCCAAACTGGGGTTTTTAGAGGCTCCCTCCACCATGAATTGGTCCAAACTGGGTTTTTTAGAGGCTCCCTCCACCATGAATTGGTCCAAACTGGGGTTTTTAGAGGCTCCCTCCACCATGAATTGGTCCAAACTGGGGTTTTTAGAGGCTCCCTCCACCATGAATTTGCCCAAACTGGGCTGGTTAGAGGCTCCCTCCACCATGAATTGGTCCAAACTGGGGTTTTTAGAGGCTCCCTCCACCATGAATTGGTCCAAACTGGGGGTTTTAGAGGCTCCCTCCACCATGAATTTGCCCAAACTGGGCTGGTTAGAGGCTCCCTCCACCATGAATTGGTCCAAACTGGGGTTTTTAGAGGCTCCCTCCACCATGAATTGGTCCAAACTGGGGTTTTTAGAGGCTCCCTCCACCATGAATTGGTCCAAACTGGGGTTTTTAGAGGTTCCCTCCACCATGAATTGGTCCAAACTGGGGTTTTTAGAGGCTCCCTCCACCATGAATTGGTCCAAACTGGGGTTTTTAGAGGCTCCCTCCACCATGAATTTGCCCAAACTGGGCTGTTTAGAGGCTCCCTCCACCATGAATTGGTCCAAACTGGGGTTTTTAGAGGCTCCCTCCACCATGAATTGGTCCAAACTGGGGTTTTTAGAGGCTCCCTCCACCATGAATTTGCCCAAACTGGGCTGGTTAGAGGCTCCCTCCACCATGAATTGGTCCAAACTGGGGTTTTTAGAGGCTCCCTCCACCATGAATTAGTCCAAACTGGGTTTTTTAGAGGCTCCCTCCACCATGAATTGGTCCTAACTGGGGTTTTTAGAGGCTCCCTCCACCATGAATTGGTCCAAACTGGGGTTTTTAGAGGCTCCCTCCACCATGAATTTGCCCAAACTGGGCTGGTTAGAGGCTCCCTCCACCATGAATTGGTCCAAACTGGGGTTTTTAGAGGCTCCCTCCACCATGAATTGGTCCAAACTGGGGTTTTTAGAGGCTCCCTCCACCATGAATTTGCCCAAACTGGGCTGGTTAGAGGCTCCCTCCACCATGAATTGGTCCAAACTGGGGTTTTTAGAGGCTCCCTCCACCATGAATTGGTCCAAACTGGGGTTTTTAGAGGCTCCCTCCACCATGAATTTGCCCAAACTGGGCTGGTTAGAGACTCCCTCCACCATGAATTGGTCCAAACTGGGGTTTTTAGAGTCTCCCTCCACCATGAATTGGTCCAAACTGGGGTTTTTAGAGGCTCCCTCCACCATGAATTGGTCCAAACTGGGGTTTTTAGAGGCTCCCTCCACCATGAATTTGCCCAAACTGGGCTGTTTAGAGGCTCCCTCCACCATGAATTGGTCCAAACTGGGGTTTTTAGAGTCTCCCTCCACCATGAATTGGTCCAAACTGGTTTTTTTAGAGGCTTCCTCCACCATGAATTGGTCCAAACTGGGGTTTTTAGAGGCTCCCTCCACCATGAATTTGCCCAAACTGGGCTGGTTAGAGGCTCCCTCCACCATGAATTGGTCCAAACTGGGGTTTTTAGAGGCTCCCTCCACCATGAATTTGCCCAAACTGGGCTGGTTAGAGGCTCCCTCCACCATGAATTGGTCCAAACTGGGTTTTTTAGAGGCTCCCTCCACCATGAATTTGCCCAAACTGGGCTGGTTAGAGGCTCCCTCCACCATGAATTGGTCCAAACTGGGGTTTTTAGAGGCTCCCTCCACCATGAATTGGTCCAAACTGGGGTTTTTAGAGGCTCCCTCCACCATGAATTGGTCCAAACTGGGGGTTTTAGAGGCTCCCTCCACCATGAATTTGCCCCAACTCTGCTGGTTAGAGGCTCAATCCACCCTGATTTTCAAAACAAATGTTGGTGCCAACCTCAACTTACTACAAGGGCCAAATTCACTGCTGATGACAAGCTCTCCTCACTGCAAGTGCCAAATACACATGTTTCAAGGTGTTTTCCTACTGTCAGAGAGGTGGTATTGAGTGTGTAAAGTGTGTAGTTGTTAGGCTGTGATGTTGGGGTAATAGAGGGTCTTTGGTGTGTTAGATGCCCCCAGACATGCTTCCCCTGCTGTCCCAGTTGTATTCCAGAGGTGTTGGCATCATTTCCTGGGGTGTCATAGTGGACTTGGTGACCCTCCAGACACGGATTTGGGTTTTTCCCTTAACGAGTATCTGTTCCCCATAGACTATAATGGGGTTTGAAACCCGTTTGAACACACGAACAGTGAGCGGCTGTTCGATTAGAATTTCGAACCTCGAACATTTTAGTGTTCGCTCATCTCTATTTATTACCAGCCTGTGTAATTCCATTGATGCAAATAATGTGTTTGTCATTGATCATCACTCCTGGGGGCTGAGATGTGGCTGTGTAATACCGTCTGTACGCTTATCTGGGTTCTGCATCTATTATTTGTCATACTGCTATTTTTTATAGTGCTATTTGATGCTATTTATCTGGGTGGTGAATGCATTTTATCTGATCATTATATTTATCGGCGAAATGTATGATATTTTTTATGTGAAGACTCTACTACTGTGGATGAGGGTTCGTTCACACTTGCACTCGATGTCCGGTGTTTGCATTTCGACGAGTTTCTGTCTTCAGATCAGGTGAAACTGGACAGGGGACAGAAACCTGGTACTCAGCTTTAAAACCCATTCACTTGATTGGGTTTGTAAAGGTGTCCACCTGCAGCGAAACCGTTTTTTTAGCTGCACACAAAGTTGGACATGCAGGACATTGTGTCTGGCTAAAAATAAAAATGTTTCCCCGCACACAGTCCACAGTCGGACACCGGCAGTCACCTTTACAGACCGATTCAAATGAATGGGTTTTAAAGCTGACCGCCGAGTTTCCATCCCCTGTCTAGTTTCGCTGGAGCTGAAGACGGAAACCCAGCAGAATGCACACACCGGACACCGGGCGCAAGTTAGAACGAACCCTAATAGTGGTTTAGTATGACAAAAATTGCATATTAATACAAATCAGTTTATCTGTGCTCTGTGGCCTCTCTCTTTTCTAAAGAAACTTTTCCAAGAAAACTGTGATACAGGAACCTACAGAAATTCATAAAAAAATTATTAATTGAATTAATTAATGCTCTAAAATATATTTAAATTTTCTTAAGGAGGGAAAAAAGCTTCTTTTAGTCTTAAACCTGACCTTACACATTAGTAATTAAAAAAGAATACAGATCTGCTGTAAATAACTGTATAATTAACATAATTTTAATTATGTATATTAATGCATAAAATAAATAATTACTGGTTTTGTTATGAGTCCTGATTCGTAATGTGTGTATGTGTATGTGTGTATACAATACAATGGTATAAAAAAACAAATTAGTCATGCATATATGAAGTTAACAGTTGGATAAGCGCCTCACTGCATACATCCCCAAAGAGTTCCTTAACACAGCAGCAGGCAGGCAATCTGTCAGATTACCCAGCTCTAATAAACACCAGCAACTTCCATTTGTGGATTTCTTTCCAGCTGACTCCTACTTCACTCCCTCAGTTTCCTTTTGTTTTCTTAATAACATGTTCACTTCCTGCTGCAGGCATCTCGCTGAACATTACATACACAGCTTGGGTCAGCCGGGCCAAGACAGAAGCAAGCAACAAAAAATCTGCGAGAATCTGCAGTAGAGCTGACAGCAAATTTAAAGAATGTTCTATTTTCGGAACTGTCCCTGCAAGGTGCATTTTATACCAGATGTCGAGGAAAGCTTCAGGAAGATGTGATGTAATTCCAATCATTTATTTCTGAAGGCATTTTTTGTTACACATGTACATGATATTTCAGTACGTGTCTGCAGATGAATTTTAAAATAGTTTGTTCTCCAAGGACCGAGTTCATTTAAAATATCTTATATTTGCAAAAAGATAGAGACACATATTTTACTAAATTGAAAGTGATTATTCAGAAAGCATTACTTCTTCATTCAAGGTCTTTCTACCCAAAAGGTATTTTCTATTTTTAATAAAACCTAAAATAAGACACCAAAACAGGGACAAACACACATATTTCTGTGAGCAATACTGGAAAAGAATTGACATAATGTCACTTAAATCGGTTAAGTTATCACAAACACTTATCCCATATCTACTGGATAGGGAATCGGTTAGATCACTGGGGGTCCAACTGGTGGGATCTCAAGCGATCAGGAGAATGGGGATCCAAAAGTCCCCTAAACCCTGTGAATGAAGTGCCAGTGCATTTGTACGGACGGCACTCTATTTAGTTCCAAGGGGCTGCTGTCACAACCTGAATTCTGGTAATAAAATTGTGCATTTTGCTGGTGGGGTTTGATCCCGTGTTCTGTGGTCTTCGGGTGGTTTCCTTGCCATTAGTCTATTCTGTTTGTGCATTTGGTATCGGCCTTCAGAATATGCTTGGGGTTCTCTGGAGCGAACCTCAGGTGTTGATTGTTGTCATTGTCCTATGGGCGATTCTGGGGCCTTTATTAGGAGGAGGGCTGGCTTCACTAGTTGTCGGTTTTCGTGGTTACCACCTATAATTCGTGGCTCAGGGAGGATTATTGTTTTGGTAGTATTACGACTGACTAGGAAGTGGTGTGAGTGTTGCCTTGTGTGTGAGTCTGGTTTGTCCCTCCACAATTCAACTCTACCCTGTCCTTCAGTTTTGTTTGTCTGGCACTATCTTCTTGTTTGTGAGGTTTGGGTTCCAGTTTGTTTTGCCCCAGTCCTGTGTTAACCCTTTCCTCACCTCTCCACTGTCCCTCTCCTCATTCTCTTGTTACGTATTGTGTTATGCTGCTTGTCTGTTGTCCAGCACTAGGGCCGCCGATAGGCCAGTACTACTGCTACTGGCGTCAGAGGCCTGGCCAAATTTAAAAATGGGGGGGGGGCCCGGGCCTCCTGGTGCCGGCAGCAGTCATTGTATGTCCTGTTTGTTTCAACTCAGATCTGCGTCCAGAGGACGCAGATCTGAGTTAAACACTGACACGGCTGAAGCAAGGAGCTGCCGCCTCTCTCGCTGACATTGCGTCTACACTGCCGGGCAGCCGGCGGCAGCGGCGAAGCGGGGAGCTGACACAGGTCAGCTCCTCGCTTCAGCCACATATGTGTCAGCGAGAGAGGCCGCAGCGGCGAAGCGAGGAGCTGACCTGTGCAAGCTCCTCGCTTCGCCGCTGCCGCCGGCTACCCGGCAGTGTAGACGCGATGTGATGACGTTACATCGCGTCTACAACTGTGCGCCAGTAAGAGAGAGAGGCATGCAGAGAGCAGCGGGGGAACGAAGGAGAAGGTAAGTGTAATGTGGAACGTGAAACTGAGGGCAGATGAAGGAGAGGACGGCATGACACTGGGGGCAGAGATGGAGGGACATGAATCTGGGGGCAGAGATGGAGAGGACGGCATGACACTTGGGGCAGAGATGGAGGGACATGAATCTGGGGGCAGAGATGGAGGGGACATAAATCTGGCGGCAGAGATGGAGGGGACATGAATCTGGGGGCAGAGATGGAGGGGACATGAATCTGGGGGCAGAGATGGAGGGGACATGAATCTCGGGGCAGAGATGGAGGGGACATGAATCTGGGGGCAGAGATGGAGGGGACATGAATCTGGGGGCAGAGATGGGGGGCATGAATCTGGGGGCAGAGATGGAGAGGACATGAATCTGGGGGCAGAGATGGAGGGACATGAATCTGGGGGCAGAGATGGAGAGGACATGAATCTGGGGCAGAGATGGAGGGGACATGAATCTGGGGCAGAGATGGAGGGGACATGAATCTGGGGGCAGAGATGGGGGAAATGAATCGGGGGCAGAGATGGAGGGGACATTAATCTGGGGGCAGAGATGGGGGGACATGAATCTGGGGGCAGAGATGGAGGGACATGAATCTGGGGGCAGAGATGGAGGGGACATTAATCTGGGGGCAGAGATGGGGGGACATGAATCTGGGGGCAGAGATGAAGGGACATGAATCTGGGGGCAGAGATGTGGGGACATGAATCTGTGGGCAGAAATGGAGGGGACATGAATCTGGGGGCAGAGATGGGGGGGACATGAATCTGGGGGCAGAGATGGAGGGGACATGAATCTGGGGGCAGATGAAGGGTGTATATGAAGCTGGGGGAGAGACAGAGGGGGGACATATAATTTACGGGTGACATGAAAAATTAATGAGTGGGCGGAGTCAACATAACAGTGGGTGGGGCTAAATTTCCCGCGGCGTGCGCACATTTTGTCCCTCTTTTGGTTCTTCAAAAGTTGGGAGGTATGGGTATAGGGGGCAATGGAAAGATGTTAGAGGGTGGACGGGGGGGGGATTGTTGGGACATCGGGTGTGTGGCACTGCGGAGAGGGAACTGGGGCAATAATATATAATATATAAGTTTTTAGCTAGAGAATGATAATGATGTAGGCTATGCTACTAGCATAGCAGCCTGTTTGGGGGTGGGACTTTCACTTTAAAGGAGTATTTACGTTGCGTTTTTGGCCTCCCTTGCCGGGATACGTTGGTAACCAGTCACAATCAGCTCCCCACTTATCCCTGCACAGAGAACTGCAGGCCCCCCTTTTTTTTTAATGGCCAGTTCTTCGTGCAGGGATAAGTTGACAGCTGATTCTGACTGGTTACCAACGTATCCCAGCAAGGGAGGCCAAAAACGCAACATGAAAAAGCCCTGAGGATTTATTAGGAGGGCTCTTATAAATGGTGTTGGCTCTCTATAGGCGCTGTCACACGTAGCAGATTTTACCTGCAAATAGAATCTGATTAAGCCTTGTAATGCTGTAATGCTGCTAAATAAAGGGACATGTAATACATAATTGGTATGACGCAAAATAAGGTAGTTTTAAAATGGCGGGGGGGGGGGCCCAGACACTTAGGCTGTATGGGGCCCCAAAATTCCTGATGGTGGCCCTGTCCAGCACACCCCATCCTGTTTGTTTTGTCTGCAGCTGCACTTTGGTTTCTGTAGGGGTGACCCCCTTAGCATCCCCAGTCCCTAACTCTCTTGTACCTCTCGCCCTATCTGTCAGCTAGGCCTTCGTGTTAGAGAGCCAGGCGTTGTCGGGGCCAAGGCTAGCTTGGGAACAGCTGACCACCACCCGCAGGCAGGGCCTAGCTAGCCGCCGTAGCGTCAGGGAAAGTTTCCCTCCCCTGTTCCCTTAGCGGTGCAGTCTGCAATCCGGATTCTGGGTCTGGGCATAGACACGAACGTGACAGCTGCCTGGCCTGCAATAAGGTCCACCTTTGGCTCTGATCACCATTTTCCACTTTATCTGTGCTGTTGCTACTTTGTTTCATGTTGCCATTACAAACCCACTAAACAAATTAACATTTGGGACTAATCTGTTTGTTCCTCCATGTTGTTACATATAGTTACATATAGTAGATGAGGTTGGATAAAGACATCAGTCCATCAAGTCCAACCTTTAACCCTACAATCCCCTACAGTGTTGATGCAAGGGAAGGCAAAAAAAAAACAACCCATGAGGCTCATGCCAATTGCCCCATTTCAGAGAACAAAATGCTTCCCGACTCCAATCTGGCAGTCAGTATAAAAACCTAGGATCAACGTGTCCTTAAAATCTAGAGTCTACAATCTAGACTCGTTATATTGTTCTCTTCAAGAAAGGTATCCAGGCCCTCTTTGAACTTGTTTAATGAATCCACCATCACCACTTTCTGGGGCAGAGAGTTCCAGAGCCTCGCTGTTCTTACTGTGAAGAATCCCCTTCTATGTTTCTGGTAAAACTTTCTCTCCTCCAGACATAGAGGATGTCCTCTTGTCACAGTCACTGGCCTAGGAGTAAAAAGATCCTTAGAAAGTTCTTTGTATTGTCCCTTCATGTATTTGTACATTGTTATTAGGTCTCCCCGTAGACATCTTTTCTCTAAACTGAATAACCCAAAGTTTGTTAATCTATCATTTTACTCCAGTCCACCCATTCCCCTAATAATTTTGGTTGCCCGTCTCTACACTTTTTCAAGTTCACGTATGTCTTTCTTGTATATCTTATATTGGACATGTAACCGAGAATCTTGAAGTAAAGTGCAAGCTTCTGCTTGGTAAATACCACTATATCTACTGATCTCTTCTTTCCATCAAGTGTATCCAGATTCACTACCATCAGCCAGAAAACCAAATAAAGCCAGGTGTCTCCAGGGTTAACATCATTACACTCCTTCACTACCCGCCCAGGATCTGGTGGAGGTTTGGTGGCAAAAGACCAAAGCAGTGTAGAGTCTTCCATTTTGGGCCTCCATCACCTCTCCTTTCTGCATCCCTATTATAAAATACATATGACTTTTCGATTTTCCCACTCCCCCCATGCTACTACTTTGTTCTATCTCTATTGAGTGTGGAGGCTCAGCACTTGAAGGTTTATAAATCCTACAAGTTGTCAAGTCAGTAAAACAGATCAGACATTTTTTAAGTTTGCACGATGCAGAGATTTATATTAGATTATTAAACAAAAAAATCAAAAGCTTTTCCATAAATTGCATTTTTTAAACGTAATAAAGTACATGTGCACACCACAATATATGTAAGTTCAAGTTCAACATATCTATATTGACAATTACGGTAATATTAAAAATATAAATTCATACTTTCTAATTCAATACCTGATCAGTAGTCAGACAATTTCTTCTCATTACTGGGCTCAGGGGTGATCCTTGCCATTCTATTGCCCGAGGCAGAGAGTGTGAGTGGATGTGAGCAAGTTTTTCAATTTGTGATATTCTCTCCTATTTTTATTTTAACACTAAAACATAGTTTACAAGCAATGACTTTAATTCTGTTAAGTTTCCGCAGAAAATTTCCCCACAGCCCCTGGACTTTATTGTTTCCTGTTTGGATGAATTTATTGAGCATATGGTTTAAACACTTTAACAAATCTCCACTTTTAGCATGTATTTTACAAAATGTGGAACATTTGGCTGTGTTTACTATGGTGTCAATGCTTTTGTTTTTGGCAGATTGAGGATGGATCCATTTTTTTAACAAAGCAAAAATGGACAGTTAAGATACGTAGCAAATACAATTGACTGTATTGAGTTGTTACTAGTTGTGGCTAAGTATTGCCTTAATGTTACTTTACTTCTGGCAAAGCATTGTAATCGAGCAAGCGATCAGGTATTAACAAAGTATCATTTTGAAACTTAAATGTGGAGCCTTGCAAAGTCTGGGAAAATACTTTGTTTTCACATTGTAATCTCTGTACATAGATGTGGATATTGCTGCAAGTAGATCCCAGAGTTGTAGTCCCTAGGATAGTCACCAATTGGAATCCAGATTTAGCAGCAATGACAAAAGTACCAGGAACAACTTGAAAAAGCTTTGACAACAAATAGGCTTGGAAATTACAATAAGGCTTGAGGCAGGGCCTACAGAAATAAGAAAGAAAACAAATTGACCCTCCCAGGAAAACCCTGTAAATTGTATACTGACATTCAGGAAAATGAAGCTTAACTAGCTGAGGTTGATATAGCAGACTTCTGACCTTGTTGCATAACAACAGAGCTCAGAAACTCTAAGGGTCCATTCACACTGAGGAAAATGGTGAGGAATTTGGTATGGAATTTCAGCACTGAAAAAAAGCCTCCTATTGACTTCAAATTTTCTCAAATTCCACACCAAATTCCTCACCATTTTCCTCCGTGTGAATGAACCCTTAGGGCTAGTTCACACGGGGCAAGAGGGGGCGGATTTTGGACACAGAATCCACCTCAAAATCCACTCCTTCATCATAGAGGTAGGGTTGAGCGATCGGGATCGGAAAAGATCGGATTCCGATCGGCGATCAAGCAAATTTCACGATCGAGATCGGGATCGAGATTTTAAAATCAATCTTGAAATCTCAAGATCGGCTCAACCCTAAATAGAGGTCTATGTAGACTGATAGCGTTCTTTTTTCCATAAGCGGTTTATTCCTGCTCACGGAAAAAAGAAGCGAGCTGCCCTTTCTTCAGGCGGATTCCGCAGTTGATTCAGCCATGGCGTTCACCTCGCGACACCACTCTCTGGACTAGGCCCATTCATTTGGGCCTAATCCGGAGCGGAAAGCCACGACGGGATGCCGGTGCACTGTACCAGCATCCCGCCGCGGCAGCTGCGACGGAATGTGTTCATGCAGAACCCTGTATGAACTAGCCCTTAGGATCCATTCACACGGAGTAAAATGGTGAGGAATTTGGTGTGGAATTTTAGCGCCGAAAAAAAAACCTTCCATTGACTTCAATGGATTCCTATTTCTACAGGCAGAATATGCTAGCAGAAAAAAAGAACCCATTGAAGTCAATGGGAGGCTTTTTTTTCTGCGCTGAAATTCCTCACCATTTTCCTCCGTGTGAATGGACCCTAAGAGTCACTCATTACAATGATGCTGCATTAGGTTATGGCTGCAATGGAAACAAACCTACATAAGAGTAAATCAGGAACAAAGGCAGACTTAAATGGGCCACCAGGATCAAATGGCATCCTATTAACAATGAAGGGATAAACAGCTAACATCACAGATATATCTTGGGACTTTACACTAAATCATCTGTGTGCTATGTTATCTTACAATATAAGAAAAGTGTATGGCCATACTCACTAATGCAGGAGTTTTCTATGGCATTCTACTTGTTTAGACCAACGTCATTGTTGCATTGAGGGCATTTAAAAAAAAACATATAATCTAAAGAGATATAGGGGAGAAGAAACTAAACTGCACAATGGGTACAATGTAGGACAGCCATGAACTTGTAAGCAGAGTGCCAAGCAGAAACAGTTAGTTTTTATTGCCAAGCAAACACATTTGATTCAAGCATCTGTCTGAAGTAGAGGCATCACTATTATACGAAATCTGAAGAGCCAAAGAAAATTAGAATATATCATTCTCCGCAGCTTGTTGTGATGTTTGTACTTTGAGATGACTGTATCTATAATAGTTTATTTCTTCTTCGTGAATAATAAGATAGAGCATTTACTTTTAATGACATATTAATAATTAGAGATGAGCGAACAGTGTTCTATCGAACTCATGTTCGATCGGATATTAGGCTGTTCGGCATGTTCGAATCGAATCGAACACCGCGTGGTAAAGTGCGCCATTACTCGATTCCCCTCCCACCTTCCCTGGCGCCTTTTTTGCTCCAATAACAGCGCTGGGTAGGTGGGACAGGAACTACGACACCGGTGACGTTGAAAAAAGTAGGCAAAACCCATTGGCTGCCGAAAACATGTGACCTCTAATTTAAAAGAACAGCGACGCCCAGCTTCGCGTCATTCTGAGCTTGCAATTCACCGAGGACGGAGGTTTCCGTCCAGCTAGCTAGGGCTTAGATTCTGGGTAGGCAGGGACAGGCTAGGATAGGAAGGAGAAGACAACCAACAGCTCTTGTAAGAGCTAAATTCCAGGGAGAAGCTTGTCAGTGTAACGTGGCACTGACGGGCTCAATCGCCGCAACCCAGCTTTCCCAGGATCCTGAATGGAATACACTGTCAGTGTATTCCCGTATACCCGATATATACCCCGATACCCGTTCCAACGGTGTGCCCCCCCACCTTCACCCCAGAAATACCCTGCAAGTCCCCTAGCAATAGAATTGGGGCTATATACACCCACAATTTTTACTACTGGTATACAGTGCCATTGTCTGACTGGGAATTCAAAGAATATATTGGGAATACAAATACCCTCATTTCTTGCTACTGCCATATAGTGCCAGTTTCTGACTGGTAATTCAAAGAATATATTGGGGTTACGTGCACCCACAATTTTTACTACTGGTATACAGTGCCATTGTCTGACTGGGAATTCAAAGAATATATTGGGAATACAAATACCCTCATTTCTTGCTACTGCCATATAGTGCCAGTGTCTGACTGGGAATTCAAAGAATATATTGGGGTTACGTGCACCCACAATTTTTACTACTGGTATACAGTGCCATTGTCTGACTGGGAATTCAAAGAGTATATTGGGAATACAAATACCCTCATTTCTTGCTACTGCCATATAGTGCCAGTTTCTGACTGGGAATTCAAAGAATATATTGGGGTTACGTGCACCCACAATTTTTACTACTGGTATACAGTGCCATTGTCTGACTGGGAATTCAAAGAATATATTGGGGTTATAAATACCCTCATTTCTTGCTACTGCCATATAGTGCCAGTTTCTGACTGGTAATTCAAAGAATATATTGGGGTTACGTGCACCCACAATTTTTACTACTGGTATACAGTGCCATTGTCTGACTGGGAATTCAAAGAGTATATTGGGAATACAAATACCCTCATTTCTTGCTACTGCCATATAGTGCCAGTGTCTGACTGGGAATTCAAAGAATATATTGGGGTTACGTGCACCCACAATTTTTACTACTGGTATACAGTGCCATTGTCTGACTGGGAATTCAAAGAGTATATTGGGAATACAAATACCCTCATTTCTTGCTACTGCCATATAGTGCCAGTTTCTGACTGGGAATTCAAAGAATATATTGGGGTTACGTGCACCCACAATTTTTACTACTGGTATACAGTGCCATTGTCTGACTGGGAATTCAAAGAATATATTGGGGTTATAAATACCCTCATTTCTTGCTACTGCCATATAGTGCCAGTTTCTGACTGGTAATTCAAAGAATATATTGGGGTTACGTGCACCCACAATTTTTACTACTGGTATACAGTGCCATTGTCTGACTGGGAATTCAAAGAGTATATTGGGAATACAAATACCCTCATTTCTTGCTACTGCCATATAGTGCCAGTGTCTGACTGGGAATTCAAAGAATATATTGGGGTTACGTGCACCCACAATTTTTACTACTGGTATACAGTGCCATTGTCTGACTGGGAATTCAAAGAGTATATTGGGAATACAAATACCCTCATTTCTTGCTACTGCCATATAGTGCCAGTTTCTGACTGGGAATTCAAAGAATATATTGGGGTTACGTGCACCCACAATTTTTACTACTGGTATACAGTGCCATTGTCTGACTGGGAATTCAAAGAGTATATTGGGAATACAAATACCCTCATTTCTTGCTACTGCCATATAGTGCCAGTTTCTGACTGGGAATTCAAAGAATATATTGGGGTTACGTGCACCCACAATTTTTACTACTGGTATACAGTGCCATTGTCTGACTGGGAATTCAAAGAATATATTGGGGTTATAAATACCCTCATTTCTTGCTACTGCCATATAGTGCCAGTTTCTGACTGGTAATTCAAAGAATATATTGGGGTTACGTGCACCCACAATTTTTACTACTGGTATACAGTGCCATTGTCTGACTGGGAATTCAAAGAGTATATTGGGAATACAAATACCCTCATTTCTTGCTACTGCCATATAGTGCCAGTGTCTGACTGGGAATTCAAAGAATATATTGGGGTTACGTGCACCCACAATTTTTACTACTGGTATACAGTGCCATTGTCTGACTGGGAATTCAAAGAGTATATTGGGAATACAAATACCCTCATTTCTTGCTACTGCCATATAGTGCCAGTGTCTGACTGGGAATTCAAAGAATATATTGGGGTTACGTGCACCCACAATTTTTACTACTGGTATACAGTGCCATTGTCTGACTGGGAATTCAAAGAGTATATTGGGAATACAAATACCCTCATTTCTTGCTACTGCCATATAGTGCCAGTTTCTGACTGGGAATTCAAAGAATATATTGGGGTTACGTGCACCCACAATTTTTACTACTGGTATACAGTGCCATTGTCTGACTGGGAATTCAAAGAGTATATTGGGAATACAAATACCCTCATTTCTTGCTACTGCCATATAGTGCCAGTGTCTGACTGGGAATTCAAAGAATATATTGGGGTTACGTGCACCCACAATTTTTACTACTGGTATACAGTGCCATTGTCTGACTGGGAATTCAAAGAGTATATTGGGAATACAAATACCCTCATTTCTTGCTACTGCCATATAGTGCCAGTTTCTGACTGGGAATTCAAAGAATATATTGGGGTTACGTGCACCCACAATTTTTACTACTGGTATACAGTGCCATTGTCTGACTGGGAATTCAAAGAATATATTGGGGTTATAAATACCCTCATTTCTTGCTACTGCCATATAGTGCCAGTTTCTGACTGGGAATTCAAAGAATATATTGGGGTTACGTGCACCCACAATTTTTACTACTGGTATACAGTGCCATTGTCTGACTGGGAATTCAAAGAATATATTGGGGTTATAAATACCCTCATTTCTTGCTACTGCCATATAGTGCCAGTTTCTGACTGGTAATTCAAAGAATATATTGGGGTTACGTGCACCCACAATTTTTACTACTGGTATACAGTGCCATTGTCTGACTGGGAATTCAAAGAATATATTGGGAATACAAATACCCTCATTTCTTGCTACTGCCATATAGTGCCAGTGTCTGACTGGGAATTCAAAGAATATATTGGGGTTACGTGCACCCACAATTTTTACTACTGGTATACAGTGCCATTGTCTGACCCTCATTTCTTGCTACTGCCATATAGTGCCAGTTTCTGACTGGGAATTCAAAGAATATATTGGGGTTACGTGCACCCACAATTTTTACTACTGGTATACAGTGCCAATTTCTAACTAGGAATTCAAAATGCGCAAGGCTCCCGGAAAGGGACGTGGACGAGGCCGTGGGCGAGGTCGGGGGAATGGTTCTGGGGAGCAAGGTAGCAGTGAAGCCACAGGGCGTCCCGTGCCTACTCCTGTGGGGCAGCAAGCATTGCGCCACTCCACAGTGCCAGGGTTGCTTGCCACATTAACTAAACTGCAGGGTACAAACCTTAGTAGGCCCGAGAACCAGGAACAGGTCTTGCAATGGCTGTCAGAGAACGCTTACAGCACATTGTCCAGCAGCCAGTCAGACTCTGCCTCCTCTCCTCCTATTACCCAACAGTCTTGTCTTCCTTCCTCCCAAAATTCCGAAGCTTTACAGAACAATAACCCAAACTGTCCCTGCTCCCCAGAGCTGTTCTCCGCTCCTTTCATTGTCCCTCAACCTGCCTCTCCACGTCACGATTCCACGAACCTAACAGAGGAGCATCTGTATCCAGATGCTCAAACACTAGAGTCTCCTCCATCTCCGTTCGATTTGGTGGTGGATGACCAGCAACCCACCCTCATCGACGATGATGTGACGCAGTTGCCGTCAGGGCATCCAGTTGACCGGCGCATTGTGCGGGAGGAGGAGATGAGACAGGAGTTGGAAGAGGAAGTGGTGGATGATGAGGACACTGACCCGACCTGGACAGGGGGGATGTCAAGCGGGGAAAGTAGTGTGGATGTTGAGGCAGGTGCAGCACCAAAAAGGGTAGCTAGAGGCAGAGGCAGAGGTCAGCAGCTTAGGCGAAGCCAGGCCACACCCGGAATCTCCCAAGATGTTCCAGTTCGTACCCAGCCCCGAAAAACTCCCACCTCGAGGGCACGTTTCTCGAAGGTGTGGAGTTTTTTCAAGGAATGCGCCGAGGACAGATATAGTGTTGTCTGCACAATTTGCCTCTCGAAATTGATTAGGGGCTCTGAGAAGAGCAACCTGTCCACCACTTCAATGCGCCGTCATTTGGAATCCAAGCACTGGAATCAGTGGCAGGCAGCAACGGCAGGACAAAGGCCGACTGCCGTTCACGCCACTGCCACTGCCTCTGCCTCTGCCTCTGCCACTGCCACTGCTGACTGTGCTGGCGATGCACTCCAGAGGACGAGCCAGGACACCACTTCATCTGCCTCCGCCACTTTGTTGACTTCTACCTCATCCTCCCCTGGTCCTGTCTTATCTCCTTCTCCTGCACCATCAAAGGCACCATCAGGCGTTTCTTTACAACAACCCACCATCTCTCAGACATTGGAGCGGCGGCAGAAATACACTGCTAACCACCCACACGCGCAAGCCTTGAACGCCAACATCGCTAAACTGCTGGCCCAGGAGATGTTGGCGTTCCGGCTTGTTGAAACTCCCGCCTTCCTGGACCTGATGGCAACTGCGGCACCTCGCTATGCCGTCCCTAGCCGTCACTACTTCTCCCGGTGTGCCGTCCCCGCCTTGCACCAGCACGTGTCACTCAACATCAGGCGGGCCCTTAGTTCCGCGCTTTGCACAAAGGTCCACTTGACCACCGACGCGTGGACAAGTGCATGCGGACAGGGACGCTACATTTCACTGACGGCACACTGGGTGAATGTAGTTGAGGCTGGGACTGCTTCCCAAACTGGCCCGGTGTACCTCGTCTCCCCGCCTAACATTCCTGGCAGGGACACGAGAAGAACACCCCCCTCCTCCTCCTCCTCCTCTACCGCCTCCTCCTCCGCCACCGCCTCCTCCTCCGCCACCGCCTCCTCCTCCGCTGTTAGATTGACCCCAGCTACGAGTTGGAAACGTTGCAGCACTGGCGTTGGTAGACGTCAGCAGGCTGTGCTGAAGCTGATCAGCTTGGGGGACAGACAGCACACTGCCTCCGAGGTGAGGGATGCCCTCCTCGATGAGACGGCAATATGGTTTGAGCCGCTGCACCTGGGCCCAGGCATGGTCGTTTGTGATAACGGCCGGAACCTGGTAGCAGCTCTGGAGCTTGCCGGACTCCAACATGTTCCATGCCTGGCCCACGTCTTCAACCTAGTGGTGCAACGTTTCCTAAAGAGCTACCCCAATGTTCCAGAGCTACTGGTGAAAGTGCGGCGCATGTGCGCCCACTTTCGCAAGTCGACAGTAGCCGCTGCTAGCTTAAAATCTCTCCAGCAACGCCTGCATGTGCCACAACACCGGCTTTTGTGCGACGTCCCCACACGCTGGAACTCAACGTTTCAGATGTTGAATAGAGTGGTTGAGCAGCAGAGACCTTTGATGGAATACCAGCTACAAAACCCTAGGGTGCCACAAAGTCAGCTGCCTCAGTTTCACATCCATGAGTGGCCATGGATGAGAGACCTTTGTGACATCCTACGGGTCTTTGAGGAGTCCACAAGGAGGGTGAGCTCTGAGGATGCGATGGTGAGCCTTACAATCCCGCTCTTGTGTGTTCTGAGAGAATCCCTGATTGACATCAGGGATAACTCAGATCACACAGAGGAGTTAGGGATAGCATCCGATCCGTCACAGCTGGAGAGTAGGTCCACACATCTGTCCGCTTCACTGCGTTTAATGGAGGAGGAGGAGGAGGAGGAGGAGGAAGAAGAGTTGTCCGATGATGTGATGGTGATACAGGAGGCTTCCGGGCAACTTCGAATCGTCCCATTGTTGCAGCGCGGATGGGTAGACATGGAGGATGAGGAGGAAATGGAGATTGAACTTTCCGGTGGGGCCAGAGGAGTCATGCCAACTAACACTGTGGCAGACATGGCTGAGTTCATGTTGGGGTGCTTTACAACCGACAAGCGTATTGTCAAAATCATGGAGGACAACCAGTACTGGATCTTTGCTATCCTTGACCCCCGGTATAAAAACAACATCTCGTCTTTTATTCCGGTAGAGGGGAGGGCCAATCGCATCAATGCTTGCCACAGGCAATTGGTGCAGAATATGATGGAGATGTTTCCAGCATGTGACGTTGGCGGCAGGGAGGGCAGTTCCTCCAGTAGGCAACCAAGTTCTCACCGGTCCACACAAACGAGGGGCACACTGTCTAAGGTCTGGGACACCTTGATGGCACCCCCTCGCCAAAGTGCCGCCACGGAGGGTCCTAGTGTCACCAGGCGTGAGAAGTATAGGCGCATGTTGCGGGAATACCTTTCCGACCACAGCCCTGTCCTCTCCGACCCCTCTGCGCCCTACACGTATTGGGTGTCGAAGTTGGACCTGTGGCTTGAACTTGCCCTATATGCCTTGGAGGTGCTGTCCTGTCCTGCCGCCAGCGTCCTATCTGAGAGGGTGTTCAGTGCAGCCGGTGGCATCATCACTGACAAGCGCACCCGTCTGTCAGCTGAGAGTGCCGACCGGCTCACTTTGATAAAAATGAACCACCACTGGGTAGAGCCGTCATTTTTGTGCCCACCTGTGTAAAGCACCCCAACATGAAACTCCATGTCTGTACTCAACCTCTCCAATTCCTCCGCATCCTCATACTCATCCACCATAAGCGTTGCACAATTCTGCTAATACTAGGCTCCCTCCACCCTGATTTCCCCCAACTCTGCTGGTTAGAGGCTCCCTCCACCATGAATTTGCCCAAACTGGGCTGTTTAGAGGCTCCCTCCACCATGAATTGGTCCAAACTGGGGTGGTTAGAGGCTCCCTCTACCATGAATTGGTCCAAACTGGGGTGGTTAGAGGCTCCCTCCACCATGAATTTCCCAAAACTTGGCTGTTTAGAGGCTCCCTCCACCATTAATTGGTCCAAACTGGGCTGGTTAGAGGCTCCCTCCACCATGAATTGGTCCAAACTGGGGTTTTTAGAGGCTCCCTCCACCATGAATTGGTCCAAACTGGGGTTTTTAGAGTCTCCCTCCACCATGAATTGGTCCAAACTGGGGTTTTTAGAGTCTCCCTCCACCATGAATTGGTCCAAACTGGGGTTTTTAGAGGCTCCCTCCACCATGAATTTGCCCAAACTCTGCTGGTTAGAGGCTCAATCCACCCTGATTTTCAAAACAAATGTTGGTGCCAACCTCAACTTACTACAAGGGCCAAATTCACTGCTGGTGACAAGCTCTCCTCACTGCAAGTGCCAAATACACATGTTTCAAGGTGTTTTCCTACTGTCAGAGAGGTGGTATTGAGTGTGTAAAGTGTGTAGTTGTTAGGCTGTGATGTTGGGGTAATAGAGGGTCTTTGGTGTGTTAGATGCCCCCAGACATGCTTCCCCTGCTGTCCCAGTGTCATTCCAGAGGTGTTGGCATCATTTCCTGGGGTGTCATAGTGGACTTGGTGACCCTCCAGACACGGATTTGGGTTTCCCCCTTAACGAGTATCTGTTCCCCATAGACTATAATGGGGTTCGAAACCCGTTCGAACACACGAACATTGAGCGGCTGTTCGAATCGAATTTCGAACCTCGAACATTTTAGTGTTCGCTCATCTCTATTAATAATTATTAGAAATTGCTGCTTAATATCGTTCCTCAGTAATGATGCCATTTCTATTTAACTTTCTCTATGATCCCTGCTCTTGTCGTCTAATAACCTAATTACGGTACAGCTTGAAAGTTTGGCTTTATTGCTTTTAACATGATATTCCTTTCCACAGTATCCTGGGGGTAATTCCACCCTACAAAAATACAGACAAAGACGGGCAGAAACAGACAGAGGAACAGATGAGAGAGAAATTGTTAGCAGACAGAGAGGAACTAAAATGATTCCTCAATGTAAATAGGACCAATGGAGGACATTGCTGGGATGATGAATTGGTTTATTACTGCCAAGTCATTACAACTCCGACAAGTCCTTGTAAAAGTGAACTGTGTACATTGCAATTAGCTATCTGTTGCTATCATTCACATTGGAAACTATATTGTATACAGCTACATATTTGGGGAGAAAAGACTATTGAGCACGTCTGTTTTTGACCTTGAGCGTTCTGTGTGCAAGAGGGACCAATTTCCACTTTCTAAAACAGCGTATGCATGTTTAAGCACATAAGCATTCCTTTTGTGTGCTTAGATATCTGGAGACATAATGTATTTAAAATTATTATAAAGAGGTTTAGGTGAGTTACTTTAGTTTCCAGGAGAATGGCAGCTTGTTCTGATTGCAACTAATGAGCAAATTTACAACCCAGAAAAGTTTCATATGACTCAAGCCGCGCCATGGAAAAGGAGTGATCTTTTCCACTAAATATATATACAGGTATATGAAATACTATGTAATTTTCAAGATTAGTGCTTATTCATTTTTTTCGGGAGACCTCACCAGCAAGAACACAGGCTTCATAATTGTTAGCAATCTATACTAAAATTAAAAATATCTCAATGTACCAAAATTAGAAGTATATGGATGTATCTTTTAGTTGCCGTCTGAATCCTGCATAGTATCAAAAGAAATTAATTTTCCAATTAAAGGGATTTCCAGAAATTTGTTAATTGATGGCCTATCCTTAAAATAGGTCATCAATAGAGGATCCTTCAGGGTCCAACATCTGGGACCCACACAGATCAGTTATTTGGAGTGCTTTAAAGACATTGTCACATTTCATCACACCTCTGCAGATCTTTAACTGATGTCCTATTGAAAGGCTAGGTCATCAATTATGAAACCTGGAACCCTTTACAGCAAATACTGGTACCGCCAGATAAATCACTATATACTACACTCAGTGGCCAAAAGTCATGGGAAGGCATGTCCCAGTGTTGGTTGTGTCGGATATGACGCTCAAACAGTGTGACGCGATGCGGCCTATGGCGCCAGCGTCACCAGGATATCTGAGCAGTCTGATGAAGACAGGTGTTTCGTGAATATGGCAGCACGTCGTGAGTTAAGTGACTTTGAACATGTGGGATGATAATCGGTGCAAAATGCATGGGGCATAGCGTTTTGGAGATTACCCTGGAATTTGGGTTTCCAAAGTCAACAGTGTCTCGGGTGGACCTACAATATCACAGACACAATGTTGGCAGCCGTGTAAACTGGCACACCGGTCGGCCATGAGTGTTCAATGAATGGACATCACGTCACCTCCGCAGAGTCGTACGGGACTCTCGACAGTCTACTGTGGGTCAAATCAACACTGATTTGAATGTCGGGCGCCAGGACCCCATTTTCACCAGGACTATATGCCAAGAACTGCACCGATTGGGTGTCAACAGTCGATGCCTGACCCATGGGCTCGTGACCATCGTCATTGGACCATGGAACAGTAGCGGCATGTGACATGGTCTGATGAATTATAGTTCAGTTGTACAGAACTGATAGGCGCGTGAGAGTGTGGCATATGCCCCATGAAGCCAGCAGGGACGTGTCCAGGCAGGAGGTGGCTCCGTCATGGTATGGGCCGTGTTCACATGGTCGTAATTGGGCCTCATTATCCAGGTGCAGGGATCAATGACCGGTGCTCGATACATGCAAATCATGGCAGACCATCTGCATCCCTTTCTGATGTTGGAGTTCCCTGATGGGGATGCTGTGCACCAACAGGACAATGCAACATGTCATAGCTCGTCGGTGGCACGGGACTGGCTTAATGAACCCACCAGTGACCTAACGACTCTTGATCTGCCTGCCTGCTCACTCAACCTCAACCCCATAAAGCATTTAGGTGATGCTGTGGATACCAGTGTCCACTCCATGGACATAGCGCCAACTACACAGGACCAATTGTGGGCTGCAATGCAAACTGCGTGGATCAATATCCCTCCAGAACTCTTCCAACACCTCATGGAGTACATGCCTCGCTGTCTTGCTACAGTTATCAGGGCGTTTGGGGGGGCGACCCGCTATTAACAGCATATCCAATACCTTCACATGACTTTTGGCCACTCGATGTATAACATCAAACACATCAAAATCATTTCTTCAGCTGCACCTTTCCAACAAATGGTGGGTGCACTTTCTCCCCTCTTTAAAAGCTGTAACATTTTCCATTAACAAAGCTGTATGCAGGCTTCTTTTTTGCTGAACAAGCAGTAGTTCTTATTCATTCTCATACTCAGAAAGGAATTCTATCATTGGGAAAACTCATTTTTAACTAAGCATGTACTTGCATAGGCTTTAGAAAGGCTATTCCAGACATATCTTTTGTTTGTTAATCTTCTCAGTCATTTTGAATTAGCCCACTTTTATTCATATGCTAATTAGCCAGCAACGAGCATCGGAAGTTCAGTGAGCACTGTCTGCTGTGTGTACACAGGGGGAGGTGAGAGGAGGGAGGCTGATGAATCATCATTATCAGCAGCAGCCTGTACTGTACACACAGCACACAGTGCTCATTGAACTTACTTCTGCTGCTTGTTGCTGGCTAATTAGCAAATCAATAAAAGCAGGTGTAAGCCTATGGCTGGTCAGGTAATGGAGGGGGTGTACATCTCACCTAGACTACTCAGGTGGGTGAGATGAGAAAACTCCAGGAATGTTTGTTTTCAGCAGGCAACTTTCGTCTGCTGAGCATTTTGGTAAATGCTCAGTATTGGGCTGGATTTTTCGGAATGACAGTTAGGTTGGTAGTGGGACCTGTCATTCCACTCCCCTCCAGTATACACTTTGGGGATGATCCGGCAGCGACTCAGCTGCAGAGTGTCTCCTCGTCAAGGAGGAAGAAGCCAGTTCCAGCAGCAACACTTTAGCAGAGCTTGGCCGGAGAGCTGACAGAGAGGTCATTTTTTGGAGCTGTGTCCTGAATTGTTCAACTGGTTTTGGATTTCTGTTATTCTAGGTGAGGTAACCTATTCTATGTTTAGTTAGAGCCCAGCCGGGCAGGTATTTATTTTTGTATTGTTTCCTTTTGTTGCTGTACTATATTTTTGAGTGAAAATAAAACTCTACCTTTGTTTTGGACTAAAGAAACTGGACTTGTGTGTCTATGCCACCCCACCTAGCAACCCCAGACCCTGACAGGGATAATTCAAAGACAGCAGGAAGGATTAACAAACAAAAGGTATGTCTGGAATAGCCTTTCTAGTTTAGTTAAAAATGAGTTTTCCCAATGATAGAATCCCTTTAAGAGCATCTGTATTAGTAAATCCTAAAATGTGGACTAAGAAAGCCATTTTATTTTCTGTACCTAAAATTTTAGATCTAGATAGGAGGCAAAGGGAAAAAGACACTGCAATATTGCTGCATAGGAAACCTGTGGCTGGACTTACTAGGTGTCCATAAATGGCAGGCTGCACACCACAGTTAGACTTGTGCTGCTGTGGCCACTATTCACCACTTGGCAATCACATTCTTGGGGAAAGAAGTTGTCCCCATTTGTAACTCCTTAAATGCCATGATTAGTATTTATTTGGATGAATCTGCTGCAGGGTCCAAGGATTGGATAACAGTTGTATAATAGAGCCAGCACCTGGTAATGACTGTGTGGGCATAGCTTTGGAGCCTGCATCATTACCGCACTGTATTACTAACACTTCACAATGTCACAGCTGAATTGACAAATGTCAAATATAATTACTAAATTTTAACTATTCCCTGTAATAAACCATATTTCTACTGAACCATTATGATATGAACCATATGAACCTAATGAGGAATCTGAGGCAAAAAGAGGGACTGTCTTTTTCTTAAATGGGAAAAAATATTATTAGGGAAGGTGTTGCTGCTTCAGTACATTATGCATCATAACAATAGGGACTACAACGCACATCAAACTTTTTCTACATAAATCTGCTTTTAGTTTATTATAGCACCAATCCACTACATTATTATTTAATATTAGGGTCTATATGCATTAAAAACACAGCAGGGTAACTCAAAGAGTTTTTTCATGTACAAGTTTAATATATTTATACTTAATAACCAGCTGGTGACCATTGCTAAAAGAAAAATCATTTGTAACGTAGACCAGATGAAACATTTTATTTTACTATGTGAACAGATTATTGGCCATGTGCAAGTGCAGCTGGTAAATAAAAACTTGTAGTCATTGCAACATCCTATCCATATAAACTTTCTATCCGACAGCAGAACTTGGTATATCATTAGAAAGTAACTGGTATAAGGCTTAATTTTATGACACTGACATCTGCAAATGTGAATCTGCTTAATATTTGATAGAAAAGACATTGGGGTGAATTTAGTACTAAATCTACATCAGTAAAGCTCCTTGGTCTTTCTACACCCATTCACCAATTTTTAAGAAAGTGACCAGGGCTGGGGATTAATACAGGCCAGAGTGTGGGCATCTCGACCCGTCAAGTTTACTATCATTCATGACAGAAAAGTAGTACGAGTGAAATCTAAAATCTACACTAGTCTATGACTACATTTGCATATTTTTTACCCAGAATCCCTTGCGGAGCAGGAATGACTTGTAAGTCTCCGTACGCTTATGTAGGCACACACTCTTCCTGATGTGTACGATTATCCCCTGACCCTGGTCTATAGTCTCTCACTCTGCCAAATTAGGATCCCTGCGCTATGCTGAGGAGGTCCAAAACACTGAAACAGCGCTGTCCATAGCTGGGAATCTGTTCCTTTTGGGATAGAAATACTAATTTGGCAATAAACTCCGCATCAAGTTAGTAGGCTTATTAACTGAGTCATGCATGATGTTAAAGGGATTCTACCACTAAAACACTTTTTTTTTCTAGTTACCACGTCGGAATAGCCTTTAAAAAGGCTATTCGTCTCTTACCTGTGGAAGTGCTCTCCGCCGCGCCGTTCGTTCAAAATACCGGTTTGTACCGGTATGCTAATGAGTTCTCTCGCAGCGATGGGGGCGTCCCCATCGCAGGAGCAGCGATGGGGGCGTCCCCATTGCAGCTCGAAAACTGACCGCAGCGCCGCCTCTCCGGTCTTCGGTGTCCTCCCTTTGCTTCTTCAGCGTACTGTCGGACGCCTGCGCAGTACGCTCTGTTCGACGAAGATTGCAGAACGTACTGCGCATGCGCGAAATTGCGATCCCAGCCATAGTGCGGGCACCGAACTTTTGCGCATGCGCAGTACGTTCGGCAATCTTCGCCGAACAGAGAGCATACTGCGCAGGCGTCCGACAGACGCTGAAGAGGCAAGGGGAGGACACCGAAGACCGGAGAGGCGGCGCTGCGGTGAGTTTTCGAGCTGCAATGGGGACGCCCCCATCGCTGCTCCTGCGATGGGGACGCCCCCATCGCTGCGAGAGAACTCATTAGCATACCAGTACAAACCGGTATTTTGAACGAACGGCGCGGCGGAGAGCACTTCTACAGGTAAGAGACGAATAGCCTTTTTAAAGGCTATTCCGACGTGATAACTAGAAAAAAAAGTGTTTTAGTGGTAGAATCCCTTTAAGGATGCTGCCCTCTAGAGGCTGGCATACAGAGTGCACTGTTCTCCTAATTATATCCTGGAGAATAGATTTGCATATTTTTTACCCAGAATCCCTAGCGGAGCAGGAATGACTTGTAAGTCTCCGTACGCCTATGTAGGCGCACACTCTCCCTAATGAGTATGATTATCCCCTGACCCTAGTCTATGACTGGCATGTATTTCAGTAGTAGCATACAGGATTTCCCGAAGTGCTCCAGAATAGTTAGGAGGCCTGAGCCGCTGCATAATTTTGAGGCATCTTGTGCCAGCAGTAGAACGGATTAAGACTTCAATAAATTGTCCCCATCATATATTAAAATCAGTTGCAGGGCAGAGGTTCGCCATGTTTAGCAACAGCTTGGGCTTCACAGGAATTAGACAACATATGCATCAACCTATGAAGGAATCCGGCTCATATTCCCTCACCCACTATGGATGATGAAAAGTTGTGTGCATCCCTCTTCCACAGTTGTAACTATGTTTTTGGAATAGAGCTTACATTTTCTTATATACAGTAGAAAGGAATTCTGTCATTCAAAATATTCATTTTTAAACAAACCCACATTGGAATAGCCTTTTAGGCTAAAGCCCCAAATTGCGGAAACAGATTTTGCTGCGTTTTTTTGAGCCAAAGCCAGTGGTGGATTGAGCAGCAGGGAGAAGTGTAAGAACTTCCTATATATTTCCCATTCCTTGTGTAGCCATTTTTGGCTTTGCCTTTAAAAAAAAGCAACAAAATCTGCAACAAAAAAAGTTGCATTTCCGCAATGTGGGGCCTTAGCCTTAGAAAGGGTATTCTAGCCTTACATTTTCTCTTCTGCTCGCAGCCATTTTGATATATAGTTTTTAGTTATTATGCTAATGAAGCTCACGGGAAAGATTTAAAGCATAAACCAACCTTTGAAAACTTTTCTGGTACCATTTTGGACATCTTTCATATGACACCAAGTTTGCAGTTCTACATATATTATTATATTCCAGAGATGATATCAAGTAAGAAGACATTGGTACATTTTTATGCAAGTTTTTCCAATTCAAAATGCCCTGTTTTACTTTTTATAATAGCTGAGATGTAACTTTCTAGTAGGACTCCCCAAATCAGCCTTTCCCCTTGACTCAGTTTCTGTGCATTATTACGGCCCATAGACCTGTACTCCAGTGAGAAGCAGTTAAAGAAATAAGGTAAAGAATACAGAGGGGTCAGGATTTCATTATTTATTAATGTCAGAAATATAATGCTGCCTGAAAAACAAAATGTGATGATCAGAACCCAGTTATGTATATTTCAGTCATGTATTTTTCTTCTATGTATTATCACTTGCTCATATTAACCCTTCTAGCTGCAGAAATGTGGTATTTCTGGTTTGTAATCAAAGTCTTTTTTTTTTTGTTCCATGCTTCACTCCATAAACATACTTGTGCTAGCCTCATTATCCCAGCAGGGGGACATCCTTGAGTTTTGTACTAAAAGACCTCTGAATACACAAAACCCAGACCTGATGTCTGAAAGCCAGAACTCAAAGGGAATATGGTTTTATGATAATATTTGCCTTGGTGGACATGCCACAGTTGTACCTTTAAATTCCTCAGGTGTGAAAAGGGGAACTGAACGCTCTAAGTTCAAACTCCAAGTGTTGGGAGCAGGGGAGCAGGGGAAAGGTACAGACATGGAATTTATTACACAAAGGGAATTGGGGTGTCATCTTTGGTATCTACATGATGGGGACTTCTATGCCTAATGATATCACTCTGGGAGTAGATGAGGGAGAGATATAGTGTCCCAACTGAGGAAACAGGGGGAGTTCTGATTGTCAAAGCCAGGTGAGGAGACTGAGGTTCTCTTACTGACTAAAGCGTGTGCCCTGGAGCCTCCAAGTGAGGCCCCAGAGAACCAACTACAGACCTGTGTTGGTATTGTTTCTTTTCTATCTTTTATTCACATTTTATTTTGTGTATTGTATTGTACTTTTATCTGTATTTGCTTATCATCCACTGATATGTATTTCTATATATGTTAGTGGCTACGGGTTAATAAATATACAAAATTTACAAAGCTCGTTTCATATTATCCTATATAATTTGGGCACATGCATGAGTGGAAAGTAAGAAAGAAGGGTGATCACCAGTTGTGCTAAGCGGCTTGGTAAGGTCCTTACATCACTTGGCCTTTCCTAACAATGATAGTGAACAAGCCAATACCCTAACTGGCTAATGAAGGTCTGAGACCTTGGTCAAAGTTATCTGAGCACACAAATCTACAAAGGTTCCCAAACTTTTGCAAGGTACTTCTTTCCTTGTTTCACACTAAAATTGTACTTAAACATGATAATACTCAGATATTGTTTAATATTACAGACAAGTGTGTTTAACCTTTAACTTTATACATTTTAAAGATATTTTTTTTCTTCAAGTTTCTTAACTATTAATAGAGATGAGCGAACACTAAAATGTTCGAGGTTCGAAATTCGATTCGAACAGCCGCTCAATGTTCGTGTGTTCGAACGGGTTTCGAACCCCATTATAGTCTATGGGGAACAGATACTCGTTAAGGGGGAAACCCAAATCCGTGTCTGGAGGGTCACCAAGTCCACTATGACACCCCAGGAAATGATGCCAACACCTCTGGAATGACACTGGGACAGCAGGGGAAGCATGTCTGGGGGCATCTAACACACCAAAGACCCTCTATTACCCCAACATCACAGCCTAACAACTACACACTTTACACATTCAAAAAAACCTCTATCAAAGTGGGAAAATACCTGGAAACCTTCTTTACTCCCCAAATGGATGGACACAAACCCCAATTTAAGCTCAACAAACAGTAACAACCACCCCTTTAAATCACGTTCCCCATGACAACCACAAATGGAATAGGCAATGGGAATTCCAAAAGCCCTCACCCTTAACTGTCATTTTGTGTGTGTGTGTGTGTGTGTGTGTGTGTGTGTGTGTGTGTGTGTGTGATGTGGTAAGACCTTCCAAAATTCACTTTTCTAGCCCTTAACATGAGCCCTTCCAAACAAAGTTACAGGACCTTAAGCTGAGCTACCAGCAGAGATTGAGGCCCTTGGCATGAGTAGAGCCTTGCACCAGCAGTGTTTTTGGCACTTAGGGTGAGTTGAGCCTTGTACCAGCATGTGTCCCTTAACATCAGGCGGACCCTAAGTTCTGCGCTTTGCACAAAAGTTCCACATTAACTAGGCTGAATGGTACAAAGATTAGTAGGCCCGAGAACCAGGAACAGGTCTTGCAATGGCTGTCGGATAACGCTTAAAGCACATTGTCCACCAGCCAGGCAGCCTCTACCTCCTCTTACCCAACAGTCTTGTCCTCCTTCCACCCAAAATTCCCAATCTTCCCAGAACAATAACCCCAACTGTCCCTGCTCCCCAGAGCTGTTCTCCCTTCCTTTGACTGTACCGCAACCTGCCCCTCCATTTCGCGATTCCACGGACCTAACAGACGAGTATCTGTGTCCAGATACTCAAACACTAGAGTCTCCTCCATTCCATCTCCGGTCGATTTGGTGGCGGATGACCAGCAACCCACCCTCATCGACGACGATGAGACGCAGTTGCTGTCAGGGCAGCCAGTTGACATGCGCATTGTGCAGGAGGAGGAGGTGAGACAGGAGTTGGAAGAGGAGGTGGTGGTCGACGAGGACACCGACCCCACCTGGACAAGGCAGATGTCAAGCTGGGAAAGTAGTGTGGATGTTGAGGCAGGTGCAGCACCAAAAAGGGTAGCTAGAGGCAGAGACATGTCCAGAGGCAGAGGTCAGCTGCTTTGCCGAAGCCAGGCCAGACCCGGAATGTCCGAAGATGTTCCCTTTTGTACCCAGCCCAGAAAAACTCCCCCATCGAGGGCACATTTCTTTAAGGTGTAGAGTTTTTTCAAGGAATGCGCCGAGGACAGATATAGTGTCGTCTACACAATTTGCCTCTCGAAATCGAGTAGAGGCCCTGAGAAGAGCAACCTGTCCACCACTTCAATGCACCGTCATTTGGAATCCAAGCAATGGAATCAGTGGCAGGCAGCAACGGCAGGACAAACGTCGCCCGCCGTTCATGCCACTGCCTCTGCTCACAGTGCTGGCGATGCACTCCAGAGGACGAGCCAGGACATCACTTCATCTGCCTCCGCCACTTTGTTGACTTCTCCCTCATCCTCCCCTGTTTCTGTCTTATCTCCTTCTCCTGCACCATCAAAGGCACCATCAGGCGCTTCTTTACAACAACCCACCATCTCTCAGACATTGGAGCGCCGGCAGAAATACACCGCTAACCACCCACCCACGCAAGCCTAGAACGCCCAGGAGAGGTTGGCGTTCCGGCTTGTTGAAACTCCCGCCTTCCTGGACCTGATGGCAACTGTGGCACCTCACTATGCCGTCCCTAGCTGTCTCAACTTCTCCCGGTGTGGCGTCCCCGCCTTGCACCAGCACGTGTCACTCAACATCAGGTGGGCCCTTAGTTCCGCGCTTTGCTGCAAGGTCCACTTGACCACCGACACTTGGACAAGCGCCTGTGGTCAGGGATGCTGCAGTGCTTATCTTTAATGACAGGCAGGGTGAATGTGGTGGAGTCTGTTCCCCGGGTGCAAACTGGGGTGGCCTATCTCCTCTCCCAGGCCAAAATTCATGGCAGGAGTAGACTGAAACCCTACGACGCTGCAACCTCCACCACAGCTACTAGCGGCAAACGCTAAAACACTGGTGTGGGGAGACGTCAGCAGGCGGTGCTGAAGCTCATCAGCTTGGGGGACAGACAGCACAGTGCCTCCGAGGTCAGGGATGCCATCCTGGCTGAGATGGCATTTTTTTTTCCCTGCTACACCTGGGGCCTGGCATTTTTACGCCTGTGATTATGGCTGGAACCTGGTAGCGGCTCTGGAGCTTGCCAGCCTCCAACACGTTCCATGTTTGGCCCACGTCTAACCTAGTGGTGCAAAGTTTTTTAAAAACATACCCAAATGTACCGAAGCTACTGTTGAAAATGCGGCGCTTGTGCGCCCACTTTTGCAAGTGCACAGGAGTCGCTGCTAGCCTAAAAACACTCTAGCAAGGCCTACATCTGTCCAAACACAGGCTGTTGTCCGTCATTCACACACGCTGAAACCCTACAATACCATATCTTGAGCAGGGTGTGTGAGCTGCACAGACCTTTGATGGAGTTCCATCTACAAAACCCAAGGGTTCCTCAAAGTCAGCTCCCAAAGTTTCTGCACCATGAGTTTCCAGGGGTGGCAGAGTTATGGCTAGGGGCAGAGGCATGGATAGGGATGATGTCTAGGGGCAAAAGCAGTTTGGATGTGGAGGCAAGCTAAGCAGGAAAAACTGGGGGTACAAGCTAAGGCATGGACTGGGGTGATGTCTAGGGGCAAAAGCAGTGTGGATGTGGAGGCAAGCTAAGCAGGAAAAATTGGGGGTACAAGCTAAGGCATGGACTGGGGTGATGTCTAGGGGCAAAAGCAGTGTGGATGTGGAGGCAAGCTAAGCAGGAAAAACTGGGGGTACAAGCTAAGGCATGGACTGGGGTAATGTCTAGGGGCAAAAGCAGTGTGGATGTGGAGGCAAGCTAAGCAGGAAAAACTGGGGGTACAAGCTAAGGCATGGACTGGGGTGATGTCTAGGGGCAAAAGCAGTGTGGATGTGGAGGCAAGCTAAGCAGGAAAAACTGGGGGTACAAGCTAAGGCATGGACTGGGGTGATGTCTAGGGGCAAAAGCAGTGTGGATGTGGAGGCAAGCAAAGCAGGGAAAATGGTGGCTAGAGGCAAAGGGATGTCCATAGGCAGCAAGGGCAAAGATGCAAAACTCTCCCGTTTCAAGAATTTTCCTGACTTGTCTCCCCACAAAACATTCCTGGGAGGAGGGCTGAAACACCACCCTCCTCCTCCTCCGCTGTTAGATTGACCCCAGCTACGAGCTGAAAACGCTGCAACACTGGTGTGGGGAGACGTCAGCAGGCTGGGCTGAAGCTCATCAGCTTGGGAGACGGACAGCACACTGCCTCTGAGGTCAGGGATGCCATCCTGGATGAGATGGCAATTTGTTTATCCCCGCTGCCCCTGGGGCCAGGCTTTTTTGTCTTGTTGGAGGGCTCTGGAGCTTGCCAGCCTCCAACACGTTCCATGCCTGGCCCACGTGTTCAATGTAGTGGTGCAATGATTTTTAAAAACATACCCCAAATTAGCTGAGCTAAGGGTGAAAGTGCGGCACTTGGACACCCACTTTCCCAAGTCTACAGTACCTGGAGCTAGCCGCAATACACTCCAGCAAGGCCTACATCTGCCTGAAGCACCTACTGTTGTGCGAGGTCACCACACGCTCTAACCCTAGATACCGTATGTTCAGCAGGGTGTGTGAGCAGCAGAGACCTTTGATGGAGTACCAGCTACAAAACCCAAGGGTTCCTCAGAGTCAGCTCCCTCACTTTCTGCACCATGAGTTTCCATGGGTGGCAGACTTATGGCTAGAGGCACAGGCATGGATAGGGGTGATGTGTAGGGGCAAAAGCAGTGTGGATGTGGAGGCAAGCTAAGCAGCAAAAACTGGGGGTACAAGCAGCCGGTGGCATCATCACTGACAAGCACAGCTGTCTGTCAGCTGACAGGCTGACTTTCACCAAAATGAACAGACAATGGATAGACTCATCATATACATGTCAGTTACATGACAAATTTAGTGCAATTTGCAAGTCCAAGATGGTTTGGAGATCTGCGGAGAGGAATCTCACCACCTCTTGCGGGTGCCATCATTTGGAAGGCAAGCCCTGGGCTCAGTGGGTGAGAGCAAGCACAGGATAATCGTCGTTTGGCCTGGCGGCCACTGCCTCTCCCACTGTTGACAGGGCTGGCGCTGCAGTCCAGACCAGCAGCCAGGACACCTCCACATCTGCCTCTGACACTTTGGGGAGTTCACCCTTTGTTAAATATCTTGTATTTGCCGGTGAGACTTGTGTCCACTGTTAAATATCCGGACCTGGCCTTGTCCACGATAGGAAGAAGTCAGCTTGTTATAAATCAGTGTAGAGGTTTATTAATATCTTGAAGGAAAACACAGGAACAGGGAAAATGTCCAAATAACACAAATATCAGTCAATTGTCAATAGCTTACATCTTCAGAGAAGTTAAATCATCTGGATATCTTGTAGTTACAGCTTGGTTCATGCTTGTCATCTGGTTGGTGGACTTGGGCTGGTTACGACGTCCATGGATGTCCATCTGCCTGGACCACCCACCCTGGTGTTCCCAAAGACAGACCTCCTGGTCTTCCCCTGGTCTTCCCAAAGACAGACCCAGACATGTGTATTTCTTACTCATTTATATTCATGAGTGGGTGTTACCTTCCATCTTGTAGCTATGTAAGGAGATTTCTAAAATAGTGTACTCTAACCGCACCCATGTTCCAAGAATATAAGACTATGATGTCAGTAGAGTGTTAACCCCATGTCTGCTAGAGAATATTGTAAATATATAATATTTAACATTTCCCCCTTTTGAGAGTGAAATATCTGTTTGAACTCTCAAGATATACCATACAACAATATTCATACAATTAGATTATATCTTCTTTCTTCTTTGCTGAATACTGGAACTTAATTTTCATTAATTGTCCATATAACAATAATTTCATCAATTTGCAATAAATTTTGTCATTAATAAATATTATGGTATGTTATGGTAAACTGTGATCAAAGATGAAAACAATTTGATCCACTATCTAACCTACACCTGATGAAGGCTCTTCTTTCATCGTCTGGTCTTCTGGTCATCTCTTCTTCCATCATAATAGAAGGCTTATTACCACAAATGTAGTTCTTGACTTAAAGTCCTTTAGATTTCCTCCGTGTTGTGCAGATATTATAACATTGTCCATTAAAGTTCATATTATCAACAAAGTCCATATGTTATGTTTCACTTTACCAAAACATAGACTGTAGTGGAGTTTTTCCTTCTGTAATTCCCTTGACCACCTGTCACTGTAGAACAACAATGTGACACTTCTGAAGCAATACTGCAAAAGCAAGGCAAGTGTGAATTCTGACATCATCCCTGCTGCTTGTCAGTAAGGTTCAGTCCTGGAATCTCAGTCTCTTGGATACACAATATCTGTGTTCGGGTTTTATCATTCATAACCCTTTTGCGTACAAACAACTTGAAGTCTTGAAATAGAGAGGATTCCACCAAACATTGATGAGGACGTCTTTATATCTGTCCAATCATCCGCTGATCAAAGGTTCCAAACTCCAGTAATAGTTTTTAAACACAGTCCTTGGCATAAGCTTAAGCATATAGCATCATACCTTCAGATTTTGTCTTTTCCCGCACATCTTCTTCTTGTAACTGTTAAAGTCTTTTTATTAACATTTGATATCAAACTTTATCATAATCTTGGACTTGATTGAAGATAAGTTTTCTTTCCCTAATAGCTAAGCCAAACTAGGCAATTAACTAAACTATAATATCACAGTGTACCATACCACTCATTTATATATCATACTTCTCTTTACATTGTATCAATATTTATATTTGACTTATTAAAATATTGATATTCAATACATTTATCAAACTATCAGATAATAGTACTTTGGATACAATAATCTATATAAACATCATATATCAACATATATATCTTTATATCTATATGTATGAATATATATGTGTAATTTACTTGTGATGACAAATTGCAACATAACTCTGAAATATAATGTGATTATTAATTACCATTCTATAGACAATCACAATATTTATTCTTTAGTTAGAACTTTTCACCAATTATACTAAACATATGTTCCTATATGAATGTGTTATCATACTTAATCATACATTTTAGTCACTTTATTTTCCTTTTTAATAAGAAATAATTTTATTTTAAACATTCATTTATTAAATATCATTGTGTTCTTTATCTGAGACACAATATTAACCTTTATTCATAAAAACGTATGTGCCTAAAGTTTCCTCTTAACACCTCGTCTCTTCACAGATTCCTGTGACCTTCTTAACCTTTCAGATACCTCCAATACCAAGAATAGAGACAAGACTTAAGACACTTGACTCTGTCTTACACTTAACTGTATATATTCTTGTGTACTGGTTGTATATGAACACCATATATATTAAATAAGTATATAAAACATAAGCATTTCAAAATGTCACATCCTATAATCAGAAGTTTAAAGAATAAACCAGAGACTATCACTCTTGATATCCCATATTCTTTGATGATATTATACTTTTCCTTTCATGAAGATGATTAGCTTATCTCATTTGCATATAAGACATATTTTTCCCAATGTTTGTAGATGTTGATGTGTGTAAGTGTATGCAAGTGTGTGCGTACATGTAAGAATACATAATCAATAAAACAATAAATCAATACTGCAATACTGGCTATAGCTAACTAGATTTTCCCACCATAACTAATATATTTATTATCCCATGATCCAATTACCACAATAAACCTTTATTATTTGTCAGGTTTGAACAAATATATTGAAGATTATCTGTATCTTCTCAAAAGCTACTTTTTCCTACAGAATGTTCACCTAAAATAACCTTGCTTTGTAGTGCAGCTGTCACCTTTTCTCTCAGCTCATGTGACTTAAACACTTGGTTTTCCTGTAGGTATAAACATATGAGGTTCCTTTCAATGGATTTCACATATATTTGCTAATTTCCCAATTTAATATAGAGGATCATATAAGATAAAAAATAGAAAGAAATAGAAAAAGAAAATAGAAATAGAAAATAGAAAGAAATAGAAAATAGAAAGAAAATAGACGTCTCTTTGTTGGATATATTTTCCTTTTTTCCTTGTTGGATGCATCCTGATTTTCTTAGGCCTATTTGTGATGTCACAGATCTGTTGTATACACCAGTGGACACATAACACACATAACACTTATACTGACCAGCCCATCAGGGTCACAGGTCACAATGTGTTGCTGTCAATCAACTGACCACATGAACGAACACTTATTCTCACAGTAAGTAAGAGCTCCATGCCTAGTTGCATGCCTTTAAACAAAATGGATTATAACTTGAAAATCCTAAAAATATGGACTTTACATGAAACTATTGAAAAACATGCTTAAGGTAAGTTAGGACTTATATCACTTTATCATGCATTATCAGTCACATCATGTTAATTTGTTTACTCATTAATAGTTAGACACTCCATGCATTCTTTTGGCTAGAAGGAATGAATGATGAATGAATGGACATCACTGATTGAACTGATCCATTTTTCCATATATCTATATCTGAAGAGAAAAAAATAGATAAACTTTAGCAAAAAAACTAATTAATACAATAATGATTTTAACCAATGGAAAATTTAATAACTTTATGGATCCCTAGTACTATTTGATCATATTCATATAATGTACATAACATGTTCCTCCTCTCTCTGCATCCAGAGAGTGGACTATGACAAAAAATCTGTCACCACACATCAGGCTCTCCTCCTATATGTGTGTGTATATATATAATAATATGATCCATAGTATTATTCACAATAGCATAATTAGGATTATTTTACAAACATTATCACATAATCATGTGGGTTATACCTGATCATTGGACTTCTCCTCATGTAAAAGGGATTTCTCTTTACATAGCCAGATAGTACATAAGTAAATACTCAATAGACAGTCATTCCTTCAGAGATACTTTTAAACTCGACCCCTGACCTTCCTGTCAATCACATCCCACAATAACTCCACCAGGTCATTAGAGAATGCCAAGCTTGCCCTTTTCCTAAAAATATTAGGTAGCTCAAATTCCTCTTGGTTACTGGGAAGATCTGACATTTTGGAGACAACTGGTACATTCCCAGATACATTCTTTTGCAGATACTCAATAGATTTGGCTGGCTGCAATTCTTTAATTTCAGTTAATAATGGAATTTCAATTTGTGGATTTTCTTGCATGGCATATGGTTTATATGCAACATGTAATTTCCTACGTTTCTCATAGATTTTGTCACTTTCCCTCCTATAAATAGGGGACACTTTAACATGATTTGACAGATGTCTCTTAATAGGCTTTGCTTTTTGCTTTGGACATACTCGATTTACATTTGACATATGTTTCTGATGTCTTCTGGCCATGTCCAATAAACTAGCAGCTTCAAATAAAGTCTTCTTATCTGACGCACTGGCAAGGGTGACTGCATCCAAGAATTTGAACTTTTTAACAAAACTTTTCACCATAGATGAAGAGTTCACCTTTTGAATGACAGTTTTGTATGTTCTCTCAAATTTAGACATGAATGCATATGTACATTCTTTTCTGCCAATCTTTATCTCATTCAGTATATCAGGTGTTGGCATGCTGTCACCTCTAGTGCACCAGATTAGTTTCTTTAATCTCTCCACATCACTGTCTTTTAACCATTCATTTGACTCATTATCATAAGACATTTTTGCAGACAAACGTTCTGTAAAATCAATAGGAAGCCATAATTTAAACAGTTTATTTCTCTGTTCAATATTTAGATCAAATTTCTCTGCATGGCTTTCAAAAATTTCTGAGTTTCTACACACATGGATCTTTACATCATATGTGGGAATGGCTTTACTCAGATTGATCAAATATTCCTGAGATTTTAATTTCAATTTAGTTTCTTGTATCATTTGTTCCTCACCATCTATGGCCATTACTGCCACATGGTGCTCTTTATCAACATATTGAGATTTCTCATCTGTCTGAACAGATTTATGCATACTATTACTTAATTTCTTTTCTATTACCATGTCATTAAAAATCTTTACCAAAGAAGCTATATTCCTAAATACCTGCTTCTCTTTTGTAGAACAAATTCTATTTTCAATCTTAGAATTTGCCTGCTCACATTGTGTATATAAATCTTGCCATATACTCTCTAAACTGTCACTAGGCACAACTTTAAACTCAACGTTACATTTCTTAGACAATGACTCTAATTTTTCCATACTTTAAAAGTAAAATCTTTACTCACCACTGTAGAAAGCTTCACCTTTAGCTTGTCCTTGGAACAGTTGGTCCCTGTCATCAGAACGTCTCAGTACGTCTGGCACTTGTGGTCCTTCTGTGTTTCCTCACTGGCTTTCCTCACACAGGCTTCCGTATCATATAACACGTACAACAGTCATCTGTATCTCACCAATATAAGTTCTTTTTCGAAGTCTTCCTGAATCTTGCAATTCATACAACTTGCAAAATACTCCTCTCTTCCCCCTTAATTGTAAGTGAACGGAACGAGAAAAACAGGAAAAAAAACGACCATGCTGGCTCGCCACTGTTAAATATCTTGTATTTGCCGGTGAGACTTGTGTCCACTGTTAAATATCCGGACCTGGCCTTGTCCACGATAGGAAGAAGTCAGCTTGTTATAAATCAGTGTAGAGGTTTATTAATATCTTGAAGGAAAACACAGGAACAGGGAAAATGTCCAAATAACACAAATATCAGTCAATTGTCAATAGCTTACATCTTCAGAGAAGTTAAATCATCTGGATATCTTGTAGTTACAGCTTGGTTCATGCTTGTCATCTGGTTGGTGGACTTGGGCTGGTTACGACGTCCATGGATGTCCATCTGCCTGGACCACCCACCCTGGTGTTCCCAAAGACAGACCTCCTGGTCTTCCCCTGGTCTTCCCAAAGACAGACCCAGACATGTGTATTTCTTACTCATTTATATTCATGAGTGGGTGTTACCTTCCATCTTGTAGCTATGTAAGGAGATTTCTAAAATAGTGTACTCTAACCGCACCCATGTTCCAAGAATATAAGACTATGATGTCAGTAGAGTGTTAACCCCATGTCTGCTAGAGAATATTGTAAATATATAATATTTAACACCCTTATCCTCAGCTTTTCCTGCCATTTCTCCTTTTGCCCGCGCCATCATGCGCCTCTTCCCAGCAACTCCCCATCTCCCAAGCCTTTCATTTCATGCTAAAGTACAGCGCAACCCACCCACATGCCCAAGGCTTCAACGGCCTCATCTCAAGAAATCTGGCCCAGGAGATGTTGGAATCCTGGCTGGGGGACACTCTGCCCTTTTTGGGCAGAGTGTCTACTGCGCCACCGCACTGTGCCGTCCACACCAGCACTTTCCCCCAAACATGAGGCGGTCCCTAAATTCAGCGCTTAGCCCTAAAGTTCCATGTGACCAGTTACGAATGGACAAGTGCATGCGGACAGGGACGCTACCTTTCAATTTGGGCACAGTGGTTGAATGTAGTTGAGGCGTGGACCGGGTCGCAAAATGTGGTGGCCTGACTTGTCTCCCCACACAACATTCCTGGGAGGAGGGCTGAAACACCACCCTCCTCCGCTGTTAAATTGACCCCAGCTACGAGCTGGAAACGCTGCAACACTGGTGTGGGGAGACGTCAGCGGGCCGTGCTGAAGCTCATCAGCTTGGGGGCCAGACAGCACACTGCCTACAAAGTGAGTCATGCCATCCTCGATGAGACGGCAATGTGGTTTTTGCCACTGCACCTGGGCCCAGGCATGTTGTCATGTGTGATAATGGCCGTAACCTGGGATTGGCTCTGTAGCTTGGCAGCCTGCAACATATTCCATGCCTGGGCCATGTTTTTAACTCATTGCTGCTAATCTTTTGAAAAAGGTACCCCAATGTTCCTGAGCTACTGGTGAAAGTGTGGCGCTTGTGCGGATAGATTTTAAAGTCTATAGTTGCCGCTGCTAGCCTCTATGCACTCCTACAACGCCTGTACCTGCTGGAACAACGGCTGTTGTGCGACGTCTCCACACTGCTGGCACTAAACATATCATGTGTTGAGCAGAATGTGTGAGCAGCACAGACCTTTGATGTAGTTCCAACTCCAAAACCCTCGGGTTCGTCAAAGTCAACTCCCTCAGTTGCTCAACCATGAGTGGCCATGGGTGTCAGACTTATGTGAAATCCCATCCCATCCATTGCACTGGACACGAAACATTAGCATGCGCTCAGCACAACTTCGGATATGGCAGCTGCGTTAAGCAGGGTGCAGGGTACAACACAGACCAGGCCCGAGCACCAGGAACAGGTGTTAGAAATACTGCAGCATCTGCCATTTCCTTCCAATTTTGGGGTTTTGGACCCGCCACCGACTTGTCTGGACCTAAGTGGGGATCATGAGACACAGTTGCCATCAAGGCAAGCTGTGGTCATGTGCGGTTTGCAGTAAGGGGGCAGTGCGCAATTGGAAGAGGAGTTGGTGGATGACGAGGCCACCGACCCCACATGGACAGGGGTGATGTCTAGGGGCTAAAGCAGTGTAGATGTAGAGGGAAGCTAAATCAACAAAAAACCTGGGTAGAAGCAAAGGCATAAACTGGGGTGATGTTTAGGGGCTAAAGCAGTGTAGATGTGGAGGGAAGCTAATTCAACAAAAAAAAAAGGGTAGAAGCAAAGGCATAAACTGGGGTGATGTTTAGGGGCTAAAGCAGTGTAGATGTGGAGGGAAGCTAATTCAACAAAAAAAAACAGGGTAGAAACAAAGGCATAAACTGGGGTGATGTTTAGGGGCTAAAGCAGTGTAGATGTGGAGGGAAGCTAATTCAACAAAAAAAACAGGGTAGAAACAAAGGCATAAACTGGGGTGATGTTTAGGGGTGAAAGCAGTGTAGATGTGGAGGGAAGCTAAGCAGCAAAAACAGTGGGTAGAAGCAAAGGCATGCAAAACTCTACCCTGTTGGAAGACTTATTCCTAGGTCTGGAACACGTTAATGGCCCCCCTGGACAAATTACTGCCACTCAGGGGCCTAGTGTCACCAGGAGGGACAAGTATAGGCGCATGTTGTGGGAATACCTGGCCGACACCAGCTCTGTCCTCTCCGATCCCTCTGTGCTCTACAGCCTACACTTATTTTCTCATCTTTTTTTCTGAACTGCACATCTCTTGCCTGCTTCCTTTGGGATCTTAGAAATAGTGGTCCACTTCCACAGATGGTAACTTCAATAGACAGTGTAACGGGAGTAGCTGAGGGATTGCTGTCTTAACCACTTTTTGGCACAAAATTAACTTCCAAAGCCAAATATGGTGCAAGTATATGATGCAAGGACACCTACACACCTATCTCTGACACATTGGGGAGTTCACCCTCATGCGCCCTTTTGGCCTGCACCATCATGCGCCTCTTCCCAGCCACTCCACATTTCCCAAGCTTTTCATTGCAGGCAGAAGTACAACACAACCCACCCCCATGCCCAAGCCTTTAACAGCCTCATCGATAAACTGCTGGCCCTGGAGATGTTGGTGTTTGTTTATGCTTCTGGAGACCCAGGCCTTCCGTCAGCAGATGGCAGCTGGGGCACCTCCCTATGCTGGGCCTAGCCGTTACTACTTCTCTTGGTGTGCTGTCCCTGCCTTGCGCCTGCATGTGTCCCATAACATCAGTCGGGCCCAGAGCTCTGCGCTTTGCTGCAAGGTCCACTTGACCACCGACACATGGACAAGCGCCTGTGGTCAGGGATGCTGCAGTGCTTATCTTTAATGACAGGCAGGGTGAATGTGGTGGAGTCTGTTCCCTGGGTGCAAACTGGGGTGGCCTATCTCCTCTCCCAGGCCATGGCAGGAGTAGACTGAAACCCTACGAAGCTGCAACCTCCACCCCAGCTACTAGCGGAAAACACTGTAACACTGGCATGGGGAGATGTCAGCAGGCCGTGCTGAAACTGATCAGCTTGGGGGACAGACAGCACAGTGCCTCCGAGGTCAGGGATGCCATCCTGGCTGAGATGGCATTTTTTTTTCCCTGCTACACCTGGGGCCTGGCATTTTTGCGCCTGTGATAATGGCTGGAACCTGGTAGCAGATCTGGAGCTTGCCAGACTCAAACACGGTCCACGCATGGCCCACGTTTTCCAACTTGTTGGTGCCATGTTTCTTTGAAACCTACACCATTGTGCCTGATATACAGGTCAAAGTGGGGCCATTTTCGTAAGTGAGAACTAGCCTCTGCTAGGCAGAAAACATTCAGAGCACACTCCTCTCATCTTCGCACCGTTGGCTGGCGGAGGAAGACGAGGGGGTTGGAGTGGCATCTGATGTCCCTATCCCACACGAGGCTAGAGGGTGCACTTCAGTGCATCCCATTGCTTCACCACAAATGGTGTGAAGGGGAGTGGAAAATGGAGGAAATGGAGAGTGACCCTTACAGTTGGGGCCAGCAAAGGCATGCCAAGTAACACACTGGCACACATGGCTGACTTCATCTTGGGTTGCTTTTCAACACATATTTCACATCATGAAGAACAAATAATACTGGATTTTTACAAGCCTCGAACCCCGGTCTAGGTCTAATGTCTGTTCCTTTCTTATATTAGGGGAGAGGGAAAAAAAATTACTTCAGTGATACGTTTAGCGTACATAGACTGACTATTAATGTGTATCCCACTTAGTGTTGTTAGGGTTACACACCGTCACAACCTGGCTAAAGCTTCTATAGCTGTTAATAAAGTCAACATAACTTTACGGTATCCAAAAAGACAGCTGGTACCGACAGAGAGCAAGACAAATGTCAACCAAAGCTGTGAGCTCTGAACACCCACAGTGACTTTGGCGTCATCATCATTATAAGGGAGCGGGTGGTAATAAATAACTTGGCAGTGCCTAAAACCCAAAAAGCTTATACAACTATATTTACATTAAGATACACAAATGACACTTTTCAGTAGCATGTCATGAGACAAGCTGATAAGCTCTTCCTTTGTGCAGTGCTATTTGAAAGTTAAACGCTGCCTTTATTTTAATTCTGGAGAAGGTGCAGACATTAGATTTAGAACATGTTGTCTTCATTGTCCAAATCCTCTATATAGGTAACGTGTTTTTCGGGCCGAGCTGTCTGGGAACGAGCTGGTGCAGCACTGACAACCTGGGTGAATATGGCAAGATCCTGAGATGTAGGGTGAATGAATCCCCAAATTATTTGTGGAATTCCCAGTGAGACAATGGCACTATCTACCAGTAGCAAAAATTGTGGGTGCACGTAACCCCCATATATTCTTTGAATTCCCAGTCAGACAATGGCACTATATACCAGTAGCAAAAATTGTGGGTGCAGGTAACCCCAATATAATCTTTGAATTCCCAGTGAGACAATGGCACTGTATAGCAGTAGCAAAAATTGTGGGTGCACGTAACCCCCATATATTCTTTGAATTCCCAGTCAGACAATGGCACTATATACCAGTAGTAAAAATTGTGGGTGCACATAACCCCAATATATTCTTTGAATTCCCAGTGAGACAATGGCACTGTATAGCAGTAGCAAAAATTGTGGGTGCACGTAACCCCCATATATTCTTTGAATTCCCAGTCAGACGATGGCACTATATACCAGTAGTAAAAATTGTGGGTGCACATAACCCCAATATATTCTTTGAATTCCCAGTGAGACAATGGCACTGTATAGCAGTAGCAAAAATTGTGGGTGCACGTAACCCCCATATATTCTTTGAATTCCCAGTCAGACAATGGCACTGTATACCAGTAGTAAAAATTGTGGGTGCACATAACCCCAATATATTCTTTGAATTCCCAGTGAGACAATGGCACTGTATAGCAGTAGCAAAAATTGTGGGTGCACGTAACCCCCATATATTCTTTGAATTCCCAGTGAGACAATGGCACTGTATAGCAGTAGCAAAAATTGTGGGTGCACGTAACCCCCATATATTCTTTGAATTCCCAGTCAGACAATGGCACTATATACCAGTAGTAAAAATTGTGGGTGCACATAACCCCAATATATTCTTTGAATTCCCAGTGAGACAATGGCACTGTATAGCAGTAGCAAAAATTGTGGGTGCACGTAACCCCCATATATTCTTTGAATTCCCAGTCAGACAATGGCACTGTATACCAGTAGTAAAAATTGTGGGTGCACATAACCCCAATATATTCTTTGAATTCCCAGTGAGACAATGGCACTGTATAGCAGTAGCAAAAATTGTGGGTGCACGTAACCCCCATATATTCTTTGAATTCCCAGTGAGACAATGGCACTGTATAGCAGTAGCAAAAATTGTGGGTGCACGTAACCCCCATATATTCTTTGAATTCCCAGTCAGACAATGGCACTATATACCAGTAGTAAAAATTGTGGGTGCACATAACCCCAATATATTCTTTGAATTCCCAGTGAGACAATGGCACTGTATAGCAGTAGCAAAAATTGTGGGTGCACGTAACCCCCATATATTCTTTGAATTCCCAGTCAGACAATGGCACTGTATACCAGTAGTAAAAATTGTGGGTGCACATAACCCCAATATAATCTTTGAATCCCCAGTGAGACAATGGCACTGTATAGCAGTAGCAAAAATTGTGGGTGCACGTAACCCCCATATATTCTTTGAATTCCCAGTGAGACAATGGCACTGTATAGCAGTAGCAAAAATTGTGGGTGCACGTAACCCCCATATATTCTTTGAATTCCCAGTCAGACAATGGCACTATATACCAGTAGTAAAAATTGTGGGTGCACATAACCCCAATATATTCTTTGAATTCCCAGTGAGACAATGGCACTGTATAGCAGTAGCAAAAATTGTGGGTGCACGTAACCCCCATATATTCTTTGAATTCCCAGTCAGACAATGGCACTGTATACCAGTAGTAAAAATTGTGGGTGCACATAACCCCAATATATTCTTTGAATTCCCAGTGAGACAATGGCACTGTATAGCAGTAGCAAAAATTGTGGGTGCACGTAACCCCCATATATTCTTTGAATTCCCAGTCAGACAATGGCACTGTATACCAGTAGTAAAAATTGTGGGTGCACATAACCCCAATATATTCTTTGAATTCCCAGTGAGACAATGGCACTGTATAGCAGTAGCAAAAATTGTGGGTGCACGTAACCCCCATATATTCTTTGAATTCCCAGTGAGACAATGGCACTGTATAGCAGTAGCAAAAATTGTGGGTGCACGTAACCCCCATATATTCTTTGAATTCCCAGTCAGACAATGGCACTATATACCAGTAGTAAAAATTGTGGGTGCACATAACCCCAATATATTCTTTGAATTCCCAGTGAGACAATGGCACTGTATAGCAGTAGCAAAAATTGTGGGTGCACGTAACCCCCATATATTCTTTGAATTCCCAGTCAGACAATGGCACTATATACCAGTAGTAAAAATTGTGGGTGCACATAACCCCAATATATTCTTTGAATTCCCAGTGAGACAATGGCACTGTATAGCAGTAGCAAAAATTGTGGGTGCACGTAACCCCCATATATTCTTTGAATTCCCAGTGAGACAATGGCACTGTATAGCAGTAGCAAAAATTGTGGGTGCACGTAACCCCCATATATTCTTTGAATTCCCAGTCAGACAATGGCACTATATACCAGTAGTAAAAATTGTGGGTGCACATAACCCCAATATATTCTTTGAATTCCCAGTGAGACAATGGCACTGTATAGCAGTAGCAAAAATTGTGGGTGCACGTAACCCCCATATATTCTTTGAATTCCCAGTCAGACAATGGCACTGTATACCAGTAGTAAAAATTGTGGGTGCACATAACCCCAATATATTCTTTGAATTCCCAGTGAGACAATGGCACTGTATAGCAGTAGCAAAAATTGTGGGTGCACGTAACCCCCATATATTCTTTGAATTCCCAGTCAGACAATGGCACTATATACCAGTAGCAAAAATAGTGGGTGTATATAGCCCCAATTCTATTGCTAGGGGACTTGCAGGGTATTTCTGAGGTGAAGGTGGGGGGGGCACACCGTTGGAACGGGGATTTGGGGTGTATATATGGAGTATACGGGAATACACTGTCAGTGTGTTCCATTCAGGATCCTGGGAAAGCTGGGTTGCGGCGATTGAGCCCGTCAGTGCCACGTTACACTGACAAGCTTCTCCCTGGAATTGAAGTTATATGTAAGCCCAATATATTCTTTGAATTCCCAGTGAGACAATGGCACTATATGGCAGTAGCAAAAATAGTGGGTGTATATAGCCCCAATTCTATTGCTAGGGGACTTGCAGGGTATTTCTGGGGTGAAGGTGGGGGGGCACACCGTTGGAACGGGTATCGGGGGTATATATCGGGTATACGGGAATACACTGACAGTGTATTCCATTCAGGATCCTGGGAAAGCTGGGTTGCGGCGATTGAGCCCGTCAGTGCCACGTTACACTGACAAGCTTCTCCCTGGAATTTAGCTCTTATAAGAGCTGTTGGTTGTCTTCTCCTTCCTATCCTAGCCTGTCCCTGCCTACCCAGAATCTAACCCCTAGCTAACTGGACGGAAACCTCCGTCCCCGGTGAATTGCAAGCTCAGAATGACGCGAAGCTGGGCGTCGCTGTTCTTTTAAATTAGAGGTCACATGTTTTCGGCAGCCAATGGGTTTTGCCTACTTTTTTCAACGTCACCGGTGTCGTAGTTCCTGTCCCACCTACCCTGCGCTGTTATTGGAGCAAAAAAGGCGCCAGGGAAGGTGGGAAGGGAATCGAGTAATGGCGCACTTTACCACGCGGTGTTCGATTCGATTCGAACATGCCGAACAGCCTAATATCCGATCGAACATGAGTTCGATAGAACACTGTTCGCTCATCTCTAACTATTAACAATAACAGTCTTTTTGACAAGGAGTGTCCAAACTTTTGCATGCCACTACAGATGTGCGGTATTATATGCCGCTAGGAAGCAGACAGTGTATTGAATTCAGCACACTGATGGCTTTTCCGGTATGCACCCTGGTGCTGGAGATATCAATGTCATTACTTTCGGTACAGATATCTCTCCACTGTCACAAAGGCGGGCCTTACAGCCTAGCTGCAATGAATGGCCCCCCTCCGCCCCGACAGTACCAAGACTATGAAAGAATACTGTGAAAGGGGGCATACCTCACAGCCTAGCGATGATGTTAGGCTGTGAGGTGCGCCTTTCTGACAGTGAGGGATATTGGTACTGAAATTAACGACACCGAGGCACATAATGAGAAAGTTAAAGGGGTATTCCCACGTCGCATACTCACCAGTCTTTACTGCTGTAAAATCTTCTTTCTTCCTGGTTTCTTGCTTCATTTGATGGGCGGGATTTCACATGCAACCTGCCGTTTAGCTCCGCCTCCAAATTCACATGTAGCTCCGCCCACCCATATTGGACTATGAAGTACAGGCAGCAGCAACTCCATTCTGTGTTACATACAGACACTGCCTGTCTCTGCCATAATGAACACAATTGAATTAGCTAGCCTGATAACTGGGAGAACAGAAAAAATGAAAGCAGCTCCTCTCCCCTATCTGAGAACAGGAACCTAGGTCACGTGGTGTAGACACAGGAATAGCTAGATACACAGGCTCGCTCCCTGCACTTAGCCCCTCCTCCCTCCCCCCTCAGAGCAGCAGATGCATCACTTGACTCATAAGCAGCTAAGTCAAGGGATGTGTAAAATAAAAATGAATAAAGTAAGATAGTGGACAGACAAAGGAGTTTTGCTGAAGCAATGTATTTAGGAAAAGTCTTACATCCACATTAACAAGCAGTATAGATAGGATCCTTGTGACTGGACAACCCCTTTAACTATCAGCTTCCTAGTGGTATATAATACCGGATATCTATGAGGACATGAAAGGTCTCCTTTAATGCACCTTTTTATCACTGAAGATTAATTTTTTAATGATTGTTTTTTCTAGTTTAGTCTAGTAAGAAACAAAAGGGTCTAAAATACAAATCTGGCTCATGGTGTTGCTGGCACACATTGAGTCACAATTCTTACTTATTAAGGTTACTACATCTGCTCCTCTGAATATTTAGGTATCAAAATGACTTATGTCTCTGAGAGTAAAAGGCTGCACATGTCATACATCCGAAAGGGAAGAGTAAACTTGGTCAAACCCCACTGGAGCTGGGTTGGGGTATAGATGTAGGTCATAGACTATTAATAGTATCTAATGCCAATCGACTCTACAGACAGCAGGATACTCTTGTTTTAAAATAGGCACCGGAGAAAGTGAGAGACAAATCTTCTCACTTACGTTTCAGCTTCTTGGCCATAATTTGATGCCATTCATTGTTCTGTACAGTTCTTAAAATAAGAAGTACAATAAGCTAGATAAGACACAATAAGATACAGTTAATAAGTCAATTACGAGTAAAGACTATTCTAAGTATATTGCCAGTATAGGATTCCATAGTCAGACATTCAGGATAACCTCTGCATTTATTATAAGGGTTTAGCATTCCATAGAGGAGGAACATAATAAATAGGCTGATAATCTCTATGGGAAAACCTACATCTATACTTTGTTTTATCAGGGATCAAAACAATAAAGTTCATCATCTGGATCCTATATTGTAGAAAATGTATTTTGCCCTGCATTATTTACTATATATTCACTTTAATCTAAGGAAATAAAGCTGTCAGCAGTCTCCTGTCTAAAATGACTACCCAAGGTTAGCCACAGACAGACAAGGGTTTAACCTGCCCAATTCTTCAATGTGGAAAATAAGCAGCACCCGAAGTGTTTGGTAGCTGCTCTTACCCCTATATCCAGTGCAATGACAAGTCCCGGGCCTGATAATCCAGCCCATGATTCCATTTTCTCTTTGCCAGGCTTGGAATACTACAAAGCAGTCCAGTAGTGTCTATTATACATCACAGGGCTTTCGCAGACACGTGAGTCTCATTATAGAGATAAGTGAAAAACGTGTTTATTTTGCTGCAGTAAAAACACAAACAGCAACTGGTCTGCAGAACATACAATCTCTCTGGCATGAATTACTGTATTATCACCTCTTTGAACAGGCAGGGGAGCCCCCACACTTAGCCTGCCGCTCACGAGTTATGCAGCTGGGACCCATTACAGAAATTTAACACAGCTGTTCCATAAACTGTAAAATGTAGTTTATTTAATGCATATTGTTCTCATTTCTACTCAACCAAGGTCCTTTGTGACTCATATTTGTTATTTTCGGGTTGTCTCCTGTACTTTTTATTCTTTATACAGACCATTAAATAACCATCTCAACAGCGACATTACCTACTGCTGAAAAGTTCTAAGTAAGGGGAAGAGCTCCAATAAACTACAACTATTACAGCTCTGTACAACTATCACATGAATATAATATACTGAGCATAGGGTGGTGCCAGATTTAAAGGGGTTGTCCCATCACAAGGATCCTATCTATACTGCTTGTTAATGTGAATGTAAGACTTTTCCTAAATACACTGCTTCAGCAAAACTGCTTTGTTTGTCCACTATCTTACTTTATTCAATTTTTTGTGGCCACAGCCCTGACCTAGCTGCTCCTGAGTCACATGATGAGGAGGGAGGGAGGAGGGGCTAAATGCAGGGAGTGAGCCTGTGTATCTAGCTAATCCTGTGTCTACACCATGTGACCTAGGTCCTGCACTCAGATAGAGGAGCTGCTTTCATTTCTTCTGTTCTCCCAGTTATCAGGCTAGCTAATTCAATAGTGTTCATTATGGCAGAGACAGGCAGTGTCTGTATGTAACACAGAATGGAGTTGCTGCTGCCTGTACTTCATAGTCCAATGTGGGTGGGCGGAGCTACACGCTAATTTGGGGGCGGAGCTAAACGGCAGGTTGCCTGTGAAACCCCGCCCACCAAATGATGCAAGAAACCAGGAAGAAAGAAGATTTTACAAGAGTGAAGACTGCTGAGTATGTGAGGTGGGAATACCCCTTTAATATAATATAATAGTGGAATTAATATAATGCTATCTGGAAGTGCCACATAGTGATGGGGATTTATCATGTGAGTAAAAATCTGCACCAGTATTTATGAGTGAACCTTTTTTTAATATTAAGACATTTATTAAAGTTTTGTATAAGAACAACAATAAAAAGAAAAGGAATACCGAACAAATTCAACAAAGTTTCAACTAAGGTGGTAAACAGGTGTGGGCAAGGGGAAGAGGGAAGGAATTGGGAGAACAAAAAAAAACATCAGGAGCGACAACAGGGAACGGTTTGGAGCACGCACCCATAGAAATGAATGGAAGGACCTGTGACGCTGACTTTGCCGGCGGCCGGCGTCACAGGTGCTTCCATTCATTTCTATGGGTGCGTGCTGTTCGGATCGGCTGATCCGAACAGTGTTTGCTCATCTCTATCAGTCAACTATACCTACGGAACGCCAGCGGTTTCCCCATAGGTATACTTGAAACAGAAAGTCCACAGAGAAAACCTCTGCACACTTTCTGTCTAAAGCGCTATGGGAAGAACCGCAATGCGTTGTTGCCATGGTTTTTCCGGCAGCTCTTTTTTGCTGCGGGATGCCACATGGGGCCTTAGTCTTACACAGTTTTTATTCACTTCCACCCCATTCTAAAAATATTTCCAGTTTCACAGTGCATCATACAAAATATTAAATAGTACCATTACAAACTACAAATTGTTCCACAAAAATTCAGCCCTGATATGGTTGTGTGAACTGGAAAAAAGTTAATGATTCTAGAAAGCGGGGAGTAAAAAAAATTGAAATTGAAAAATGACTGTGGGGGAAGGGATTAATAAGATATAATGCAAAGCTTTCTCTTATTCATATGTATAATTCAGTTACAAAAACAACAAAGTTGAATGAAATAGCTAATCATTTAAACATGTAATCAGAAATATTCGGTGGCTCATCCATTCATTAGGACACATTCACATCATCATTAGCAAATCCGTTTAATGTGTGCAAAAAGAAAAAAAAACAGATACAAATGGATAGCCACCTGTTTACATAGAATCAGTGGCAAAAAACTAATAAGTTTCTGTCTTTTAGGCAGGGGTCCCATGTTGCGTAAACAGTGATTTTACAGAACCTGAAACATGGATAGGATTCTGGCTAATCCCATTCACACATCGCAGAAAAATATCTGCAGCGGAAATGCGGCGATTTCGAAAACCATCAAAAAACCCTGCGGACTTTCTGTAAAAAGCACTGCATTGCATTTGTGCCACAGTCTTTTCTGTAGCTCTTTTTAGCTGCAGCTTACTATGTGGGGCCTATGACAGACCAGAACAAAGACGTAGCCTAAGGCTGAGGCCCCCATCTTTTTTGTTGCAGATTTTGTTGTGTTTTTTTGAGCCAAAGCCAGGAATGGAATGTGCAGAAGAGAGAAGTATAAGAACTTTCTTTATATTTCCTATTCCTTTTGTAGCCATTATTGGCTTTGGCTCAAAAAAACGCAACAAAATCTGCAACAAAAAAGCTGTAGTTCCGCAATGTGGGGCCTTAGCCTTACTTTGACTCTATGTAAACTGATGATCATCTGTTTACATCTGTGTTTGGCAACCTTTAAATGCATCTGACATAAATTCTGATGTGAAAGTACTCTTACATTGTACCACTTATATTCAGTTTATATTCAGTTTGCAGTTAGCGCGTTAGACTGTAACATCTATGTACATATAGACACTTATTCTGTGAAGTCTGCGGTGAAGTAGCCACAGGCTTTCTGAACAGCCCAAACCCCAGAGTACTCTTGATTTACCCATACTCTTATAGAACCCATATCAAAACCAGTGTATTTAAATGAATAACATGTGTTATGAAGATAATTTATTACGAGAGATGTTTTTCCTGTTTCACATCCTCTGAGTAAGACACAAGTCAAATCTAAACTGATCATTTTGATCTTTCAACACAGAGAAAAGTACGATGGTTCTCAAAATATCTCATCATGAACAGAATCATCCCTGCTAAGCTTTTGATTGCTTATGTGAACCAGGCAGATGTAAGGCATATAATGACTATAATGGTTGTATTATGGCATTAGGTCAATGTGCAGTTTATAAAAGCGTCCCACAAAAAGATTCAGTGTAAAATATCATCTTACAATCGGCAAACAGAGTCCAGAGCTGTGCAATTCTTCTGACAGAACTGAAATAAATACTTGTTGTCATGCCAATAGTGATAGAAATAGAATTGTGTGAAGTTTCCTAGGAAAGGGGAGAATTAATTAAACCATGAAAATGACAGATTTAATTCAACATGGAATTTATCGATTAGGTCACCTCTAAAAAGGCTGTCCAAGTTAAAAACATGGCCACCTTCTTCCAAACACCATGCCACAACCAGGGGTGTAACTTGAGGGGGTGCAGAGGGTGCAGTCGCATGGGGGCCCAGGAGCCTTAGAGGGCCCATAAGCATTGGTGTCAGTATTGAGATTGCATCTTCTATCTGGCCCATAAGCCAAGGAGACCCACAGATTACCCTAACCATACTAAGGTGGATTAAACGCCTTCACTCCCATAACCATCACTATCAAGAATTCACTGTAAGGATGAGGTAGGGGGCCCCGGACAAAAGATTGCCCCGGGGCCACATGACTTTAGTTACACCACTGGTCATAACTGTCTATTGGCTGTGTTTAATAATGAAGTGGATAGGGTTCATCTGCAATAACATATAAACCCATGGGTAGGTTTCTAAACCTGGACAACCCCAATCCAGTCAAAGAGATAACAACATCAATTACTTGGTAGTTATATGCTAGAGAAAGTAGGGAGAGAAACAACACAGACTCTTCCTATTTTCAGTATGTTGCATATGGGAGACACAATAACAGCTTCTCCAACCACCAACTCCGTCAACTGAAAAATAAAGATTAATTGAATAAGCCGATAATTTACCCTTATATTGTGTTGTAAAACTACTTTGCCGTGTCTGCAGATAATAAAGATGGTTAGAACCAAGTTTTGAACCTAATTTATAGTGATGAATTTCTTTGTGTGCCAACCAAGTTACTTCTATGGTGATTTTGTGTGAATATTTGCACCCAAGTATCCACACTTTATCTATCGGACATAAATTTTATTATTTTATTAGCAAAGTTAATTGCAAAGGAAATACATTAACATATACGCATGTAAGAAGGATTTCAGACCACATTTTCAACATGTTTAAGAGATAAATTTGCAACAAATATATTGATATTCCTGGGTAAAAAAAAAATGTAAAAAGGGTGAGATCTGAAAACATAATACCTGTAATTTTCAGATTATTACTAGAGATGAGCGAACACTAAAATGTTCGAGGTTCGAAATTCGATTCGAACAGCCGCTCACTGTTCGAGTGTTCGAATGGGTTTCGAACCCCATTATAGTCTATGGGGAACATAAACTCGTTAAGGGGGAAACCCAAATTCGTGTCTGGAGGGTCACCAAGTCCACTATGACACCCCAGGAAATGATACCAACACCCTGGAATGACACTGGGACAGCAGGGGAAGCATGTCTGGGGGCATAAAAGTCACTTTATTTCATGGAAATCCCTGTCAGTTTGCGATTTTCGCAAGCTAACTTTTCCCCATAGAAATGCATTGGCCAGTGCTGATTGGCCAGAGTACGGAACTCGACCAATCAGCGCTGGCTCTGCTGGAGGAGGCGGAGTCTAAGATCGCTCCACACCAGTCTCCATTCAGGTCCGACCTTAGACTCCGCCTCCTCCGGCAGAGCCAGCGCTGATTGGCCGAAGGCTGGCCAATGCATTCCTATGCGAATGCAGACTTAGCAGTGCTGAGTCAGTTTTGCTCAACTACACATCTGATGCACACTCGGCACTGCTACATCAGATGTAGCAATCTGATGTAGCAGAGCCGAGGGTGCACTAGAACCCCTGTGCAAACTCAGTTCACGCTAATAGAATGCATTGGCCAGCGCTGATTGGCCAATGCATTCTATTAGCCCGATGAAGTAGAGCTGAATGTGTGTGCTAAGCACACACATTCAGCACTGCTTCATCAAGCCAATACAATGCATTAGCCAGTGCTGATTGGCCAGAGTACGGAATTCGGCCAATCAGCGCTGGCCAATGCATTCTATTAGCCCGATGAAGTAGAGCTGAATGTGTGTGCTAAGCACACACATTCAGCACTGCTTCATCAAGCCAATACAATGCATTAGCCAGTGCTGATTGGCCAGAGTACGGAATTCGGCCAATCAGCGCTGGCTCTGCTGGAGGAGGCGGAGTCTAAGGTCGGACCTGAATGGAGACTGGTGTGGAGCGATCTTAGACTCCGCCTCCTCCAGCAGAGCCAGCGCTGATTGGCCGAATTCCGTACTCTGGCCAATCAGCACTGGCTAATGCATTGTATTGGCGTGATGAAGCAGTGCTGAATGTGTGTGCTTAGCACACACATTCAGCTCTACTTCATCGGGCTAATAGAATGCATTGGCCAGCGCTGATTGGCCGAATTCCGTACTCTGGCCAATCAGTGCTGGCCAATGCATTCTATTAGCTTGATGAAGCAGAGTGTGCACAAGGGTTCAAGCGCACCCTCGGCTCTGATGTAGCAGAGCCGAGGCTGCACAAGGGTTCAAGCGCACCCTCGGCTCTGATGTAGGAGAGCCGAGGGTGCACTTGAACCCTTGTGCACCCTCAGCTCTGCTACATCAGAGCCGAGGGTGCGCTTGAACCCTTGTGCACACTCTGCTTCATCAAGCTAATAGAATGCATTGGCCAGCGCTGATTGGCCAATGTATTCTATTAGCCCGATGAAGTAGAGCTGAATGTGTGTGCTAAGCACACACATTCAGCTCTACTTCATCGGGCTAATAGAATGCATTGGCCAGCGCTGATTGGCCAGAGTACGGAACTCGACCAATCAGCGCTGGCTCTGCTGGAGGAGGCGGAGTCTAAGATCGCTCCACACCAGTCTCCATTCAGGTCCGACCTTAGACTCCGCCTCCTCCAGCAGAGCCAGCGCTGATTGGCCGAATTCCGTACTCTGGCCAATCAGCACTGGCTAATGCATTGTATTGGCGTGATGAAGCAGTGCTGAATGTGTGTGCTTAGCACACACATTCAGCTCTACTTCATCGGGCTAATAGAATGCATTGGCCAATCAGCGCTGGCCAATGCATTCTATTAGCGTGAACTGAGTTTGCACAGGGGTTCTAGTGCACCCTCGGCTCTGCTACATCAGATTGCTACATCTGATGTAGCAGTGCCGAGTGTGCATCAGATGTGTAGTTGAGCAAAACTGACTCAGCACTGCTAAGTCTCTGCATTCGCATAGGAATGCATTGGCCAGCCTTCGGCCAATCAGCGCTGGCTCTGCCGGAGGAGGCGGAGTCTAAGGTCGGACCTGAATGGAGACTGGTGTGGAGCGATCTTAGACTCCGCCTCCTCCAGCAGAGCCAGCGCTGATTGGTCGAGTTCCGTACTCTGGCCAATCAGCGCTGGCCAATGCATTCTATTAGCCCGATGAAGTAGAGCTGAATGTGTGTGCTTAGCACACACATTCAGCTCTACTTCATCAGGCTAATAGAATACATTGGCCAATCAGCGCTGGCCAATGCATTCTATTAGCTTGATGAAGCAGAGTGTGCACAAGGGTTCAAGCGCACCCTCGGCTCTGATGTAGCAGAGCTGAGGGTGCACAAGGGTTCAAGTGCACCCTCGGCTCTCCTACATCAGAGCCGAGGGTGCGCTTGAACCCTTGTGCAGCCTCGGCTCTGCTACATCAGAGCCGAGGGTGCGCTTGAACCCTTGTGCACACTCTGCTTCATCAAGCTAATAGAATGCATTGGCCAGCACTGATTGGCCAGAGTACGGAATTCGGCCAATCAGCGCTGGCCAATGCATCCCTATGGGAAAAAGTTTATCTCACAAAAATCACAATTACACACCCGATAGAGCCCCAAAAAGTTATTTTTAATAACATTCCCCCCTAAATAAAGGTTATCCCTAGCTATCCCTGCCTGTACAGCTATCCCTGTCTCATAGTCACAAAGTTCACATTCTCATATGACCCGGATTTGAAATCCACTATTCGTCTAAAATGGAGGTCACCTGATTTCGGCAGCCAATGACTTTTTCCAATTTTTTTCAATGCCCCCGGTGTCGTAGTTCCTGTCCCACCTCCCCTGCGCTGTTATTGGTGCAAAAAAGGCGCCAGGGAAGGTGGGAGGGGAATCGAATTTTGGCGCACTTTACCACGTGGTGTTCGATTCGATTCGAACATGGCGAACACCCTGATATCCGATCGAACATGTGTTCGATAGAACACTGTTCGCTCATCTCTAATTATTACACTTCTCTCTTTATATTGTTTGATAGACTGACGGCATGTAAGAAGCAGGGAATAGAACTTCATGAAGACTGACTGCTTTGACAAATGTGACTTCCAAACAGGAAACTGCTAATATTCTAAAACATATGACGTTCTAAAAATTGATAGACAGCTTCTAAAATACTTGATAGCGAATGTCTAAAATAGTTGCTGTGCATGTTGAATATTTGTTGCTTAGTATTGATTACATATCAAAACTTTGGCTGAGGTAAATACATACCAAATCACCATAAAAACAGTAAAGACCATATACAAGAAATGTATGTTGGCCAAATTCCAAGATTTTAACAAGACAGGGCAACTATATAATTTGTATGGGGCCTCCTGATTACAGATTACTATGGCAGCAGATATCAGAGAAGAGACAGGTCAGACAGGGTTACTCACCTTTAGAGAGGAACTTTCACCACCTCTACCAACTACAGTTCTTACCATCTGTTAACAGGCACCACTCCACTGATTCCAGCACTGTTGGAATTTTTTCTCTAGCCTCCACTGTTCCTGAGAAATCCATGCAGTGTGTTTTGGTGCCCGATATGTTAAAGAGGACCTTTCACCATATCTGGGCACATGCAGTGTTATATACTGCCAGAAAGCTGACAGTGCGCTGAATTCAGCGCACTGTCGGCTTTCCCGATCCGTGCCCGGTGTAAAGCGCTATCGGTCCCGGTACCGTAGCGCTTTACAGTCAGAAGGGCGTTTCTGACCATTAGCCAGAGACGTCCTTCTGCCTCGCGGCGCCTATCGCGCTGTGCTGTGGAGCCGGGAGGAACGCCCCCTCCCTCTCCTGATAATGCTCGTCTACGGACAAGCTGTGTGAGCAGAGGGAGGGGGGAGTTCCTCCCGGCTCCACGGCACAGCGCGATTGGCGCCGCGAGGCAGAAGGACGTTCCTGGCTAATGGTCAGAAACGCCCTTCTGACCATAGAAGAGCTACGGTACCGGGCCGTAAGCTCTTCACACCGGGCACAGATCGGGAAAGCCGACAGTGCGCTGAATTCAGCGCACTGTCAGCTTTCTGGCAGTATATAACACTGCCTGTGCCCAAAAGTGGTGAAAGGTCCTCTTTAATTAGACCTGTACTGTCAGGCAGGCAGAAGCCTGGTAGAAACTCTGGTGTATAGTACAGAAAAAGTTTATATCTGCTACGGAGAAGGCTACATAACAATGGTCAATCAATTGGTATATACAGAAGTAGCATACATATAAAATGGAATAACTTAAAGGGGTATTCCCATAACCCTTGTTCACCAACCTTCAGGCTCTGTGCTCTCTTCACTTCCTGGTTTTCTGGGCACATTGGTGGGCGGGGTTTCACTTGCTCTGCTATCTGCTATGTTTGCAGTTAGTAATGAGGGATTGTTGTAAATGCATTACCACAGTATGAAGCTGATATAGTGGCTGATGTAGTAGACCTGGATTTGAGTCATCTTGCATTACATACAGAGGTACGGGACTCCCTATCTCAGCCCTTATGAGCCAAATTCAATTAAACCAGCTGATAAGTGGAAGAGCTGAAGATAGACAGCACAGTAATCCTGGAGCTCTCACCTCCCCCCTCCCCTATCTGAGGAGCTCCCTTACTTGTCAGACAAGCAGCACTCAGCCCCTCCCTTCCCCCCTGAGAGAAGGCAGCTACATTACTTGGGAATTGAGCAGATAAGCCCAGTGGCCATAGGAATGCAGTGTCAACAATGAAGTGAATAAATTAAGATAGAGGCCAAACAAAGCAGTTTTGATAAAGCAATGTATTTAGGAAAAGTCTTAAATCCACATAAACTAGCAGTATAGATAGGATCCTTGTTATGGGACAACCCCTTTAAGTAACATTGTATTATTATATCCATGCAGTCTGTTTTACAGTTCAGAACCTCATTTACAATCCTGCATGTTTTATCCCTCACAATTTCCTTTCTATGTGTCTGTACATACACAGATGATATGACTGGTTTTATGGTAAAGGAAGATCAAGTATCTATTGTAAGATGAAGATCATGGTCATTTCATTCTCTGTCATGTAACATTAAATATAGTTACTGACAACTACATGGACAAGGACAGAGGTGCCATTGGAAGTTTTATCTACATCCTCTTCTCCTGATTTCTACTGCAATAAAAGTTCAAACTACACTTTGCAAAGTATTTTAGGACTGCCACAAGGACAGACAGCATCTCAGATGACAAATAATATACATTTCCTTGTTAGCCATTCAGAGCGTAAGGGTAAGTTCACATGGCGGAAAGCTTTTCCACCGTGTGAACTCTCCACACAGCTAGCCACGACAAGATGCCACATTCGCAGTCGGCTCTGCCCGAGGCCCGATGGAAGAGCCAGCTGCGTATGCCTAGAAGTTTGAATCTCAGGCATTCCAGGTGCAGATAGAGACGGCATTGGAGAGTTTTCTCACAGCATTGGGGACGCCCCCAGTGCTGCAAGAGAACTCATTTGCATACAGAAGAAAAATGGAATTTCAACCGAATGGCGGCAAAGAGAAGACATCTGAAGATAGGAGACGAATATTCTTTCTTAAAGCTATTCCTATGAGTTAGAGAGAAAAAATGGGATTCCAATGATTGGATCCCTTTAGGAAACAAACAATTTTTTGTTGTTGACATTTTTCTATAACTTTTTATATTATTTCTACAATGTAATTGCATAGGCAGCGCCGCACCTCTAATGAGGCTACCTGAGGCAATTGCCTCAGGCGGCGCTATGCCAGGGGTCGGCATTTTTACTGACCCTAAGCCAGTCCAGGACAAGCTGCATTCAAACTGTCCTGGATTGGCTTAGCGTTACAGCAGCCCAGCAGGGGAAGCGAGCGGTGGATTGGGGCAGCCCTGTGGATGCAGCGCTGCTTTAACTCTCACCTATTAGGAGCAGTGCTGCTCCAGCAGCCGCCCCCTCATCCTTAGCAGAGAGCAGGTCATCTCCCTGCCTGCTCTCTGTCTGCTCGCTCTCTCCCTCCTCTCCTTCCACCCCCTCCTCCTCACACGCCAGGGATGTGTGCCTCCTGACGTGTGCCTGCTCTCCTATGCGGTCTCCAGTCACAAGACTGCTGTGCAGGCTGAAGAGCAGAAGTAAGTATACTTCTGCTGAAGAAATAAAGTGTTTTTTCAAGTATTTATACGGATAGGGGATAAATACTAGATTGATGATGATGATGATGATGGGGGGAGGGGTTGCTGGGGAAGGGGGGAGGCTTGCAGTGCTGGGGGGGATGCTGGGGAAGGGGGAGGGGAGCTTTTGAATGTCTGTGTGGCCCTTCCTTGAGCTTGAGGGCTGTTTTTTTCCCACCCACTTTTAAATCTTGCACGTGGGGGGTTAATAAGAGCACAATAGGATAAACTGTCAGGAACGCCCTTCTGACGGTGAAGAGCTATGGTACCGGTACCAATAGCTCTTTACACGGGGCACAGATTGTGAAAGCCGACAGTGCGCTGAATTCAGTGCACTGTCGGCTTTCCAGCATTGTATAAAACCGCTGGTGGCCCAACCCATGAAAGGTCCTCTTTAAGGGGCTTTGTGTAGGTGAGGACAATATGGGTCAGGTACCTGGAGAAGTGAGGAGTCAAAGATGGCTGGCCAGGTAATGGAGGGGGTGTACATCTCACCCAGACTACTCAGGTGGGTGAGATCAGTGGCGTAACTAGGAATGGCGGGGCCCCGTGGCGAACTTTTGACATGGGCTCCCCCCATCCCAACTGACGCCGAAGACCTCGACCGACCCCCTCCTCCGCACTCTATCATGTTCCTTACTGGCCCCTGCACACAGTATTATGTCCCTTACTGGCCCCTGCACACAGTATTATCCCCCATAGTGACCCCTGCACACAGTATTAACCCCAATAGTGTCCCCTGCACACAGTATTAACCCCAATAGTGTCCCCTGCACACAGTATTAACCCCAATAGTGTCCCCTGCACACAGTATTAACCTCAATAGTGGCCCCTGCACACAGTATTAACCCCAATAGTGGCCCCTGCACACAGTATTATGTCCCACTGTGGACACCCATAAACAATTATTATACTCTGGGGTCTTTTCAGACCCCAGAGTATAATAATCGGAGACCCGGGGAATAAAAACATTAAAAAAAAAAAAAACACTGTTGCTTCTTACCTGTTCCCCGGCTCCTGTGCTGTGCTGTCCTCCTGTGCTGACCACTGCTCGCGTCCTTCGTTAATGACGTCGGACGTCACATGACCCGGGAAGCATGCCGGGTTCATGTGACGTCAGAGACGTCAGACAAAGTAGGACGGAGGCCTGGCAGGATCGCGGAGAGGTAAGTAACAGTGTTTTATGTTTATTACCTCTCCCGATCCACCGGTCATTATACTCGGGGGTCTGCAAAGACCCCCGAGTATAATGATAGCCCTTGTGGGGCCCGTGGTGTCACTTACCGATCCTGGCCCAGCCAGGATCGGCAAGTGAATAGAGCCCGTGACAGCCTATTTAAAAAAACCGCAGCGGTAGCGGCTGTCACCGGGTGCCCTAATGGCCCGGGCCCTGTGGCAGCCGCCTCCGCTGCCTCTACGGTAGTTACGCCCCTGGGTGAGATGAAAAGCTCCAGAAAGAATGGTTCTCAGCAGATAACTCGGTCTGCTGAGTGTTATTTCAAAGTTCTGTTTATTGGGCTGGATTTTTAGGAATGGCAGGTAGGTTGGCAGTGATACAAGTCATTCCACCCCCCTCCAGTCCATACTTTGGGGATGTTCCGGCAGCAACTCAGCTGAAGAGAATCTGCTCATTAAGGGAGCTTAAGAAGCCAGCTCCAGCAGCAGACTCTGGGGGCAGAGCTTGGCTGGAGAGCCAACAGAGAGGTCATATTTTTGGAGCTGTCTCCTGAATGATTCTACGATTCTACTGACTTTTGATTTTTGTCATTCTAGATGAGGTAACTTATTCTATGTTTAGTTAGAGCCTAGCCGGGCAGGTATTTATTTTTGTATTGTTTTCTTTTGTTGCTGCCCCGTTTTGTTTTGAGTGAAAATAAAACTCTACTTTTGTTTTGGACTAAAGAAACTGGACTTGTGTGTCTATGCCCATCCAGCAACCCCAGACCCTGACAAAATATATTATTTGGGTTAATAGAATATCAGTGATACTAAATTTGTATAGTTTTTTGAAATTTTACTTTTTTTTGCACAGTGAAATACTTTTTTTTCCCACTCAAAATTGTTAGTTTTTGCATTGCCACTTTCAAAGACACATAACTTTATTGTTTTTCAGTCAACGAAATTGTGTGAGGGCTTTATTTTTGCGGGAGGACCTGTTTTTTTATTGATACCATTTTGGGGAGCATAAAACTTTTTAAAACATTTTTTTCTATGGCGACAGACAAAGAAAAAAGGAAATTTTGGAATTGAATTCTTTTACACAGTTAGCCAGTTAGCCATGCAAAATAACATTACAGATGTATTTCTCTGGTCATTATGGATGTGGCAATACTTAATATGTATATTATGTCTGTTTTTTTGTTTGTTTTTTAATTAATTGGAAAACATTTTGGGATGGGTGATTAATGTTTTATTATATTTTAACTTTTTTTAAAAATAAAACTTTATTTCATAATTTCTTTCACTATGTTTCAGTCCTACTAGGAGACCTGATCTGAGTTTTATCTATGCAGGATTATGGGAAGATACAGATCTTTTTACTATTTCACTAATATGTTGTGAATAATTCACAATCCTTAGAACATCTGTATCCATGGAAACAAACTGTAATCTAGAAAGAATATCACCATGCTTACACTTGAGCTGAGGGTTGCCAGTTATTCACACAATGGCTCTGAAATGATAGCAGCAATGCCTAAAGACTGTATTAGACAGACAGATGTTGGCCCTCAAGTGGCATTCAATGAGAAAACACATTGATCAGCACTTGTTTGCCACAGTCTGATTACACAAGCCGAGGCAAACAGAATGAGAGAGGAACGATCTCTCCTGCAAATGTTTCTCCCTCTTTCAATTACATGGATTATCGGTAACACTGCCATGATTATCCAGGACGATGTGCTGCCGAGAGGTGGCACCTTTTATATTGCTTATTGGTCAGCTGATCGGGAGTCTATTAGGGCTTTTAGTCTATTATCTGCTTGAAATCAGCAATTTAACACATAAAACTATCAAAAAGTAATTTTATTAAAGGGGTTTTCCAGTAATGGGACAAATCACAGAGGAGGCCAGGGAAGGTATAGCATTAAAAAAAAAAACCTGTCCCAAGCGTTCCAGTGTCTGCCACCATTGGCCATTCAGTTGCATGTTGTTCATTCACCACTGGGAGTCCTGCGTCACACATGACCGTTCAGACCAATTTGTGGCCTTCGCAGCCAAGAAAAGACTCAGTGATTCATGTGCAGTGAAGGACTTCCAGAAAGACAGCAGTGAGAACTATAAATATAAGATAAAGTTAAGTATGATTTTTTTCATATATAAGTTGTTACACCTTCCACGGCCTCCACTGTGATTTCTCCAATTTCTGGACAACCCCCTTTAAATTATCAGTTTAGTGATTTTAGCCGTACAAACCTTTTTCTAAAGAGGAAACATTAAATTGTATCTCTTGTTTCAATGTATATAAAAGGATTTTATATTTTAATCTTTGTGAGACTATTTTGTAACTTACCCCTGATCAGGAGCTAAATATCAGAGGTAGGTCAAAAAAAATGAGAAATTAACATTTAATCAGCAGAGTATTTAAAGAGGTGTCCCAGACTCCATGTGTATATGATTTTGTAATGACGCCATTTTGGGGTGTCTATACCTTATTAACAAATTATATTAACTCTTTAAAAAAAACTATTCTGGCATTGATTTTTAAGATTTAATTTTTTTTTTGCTATAAATGAATTTTTCATAGCTTATTATTATGAGATGGCAAATTCTTATGTATAGCTTTTTTTCCCATTTTCTTTTCCAACGTGAACTAATGGTTTAACTAATGGACATAGCAATACCAAATGAGTAATACCTTATACTGTGTTGTAGTACTGTATAAGGGGAAAAACAGGCACTTTATTTTTATTTTATTTTTTTTATGTAGATTGTGAGCCCCATATAGGGATCACAATGTACATTTTTTTTTATCCTATTAGTATGTCTTTGTAGAATGGGAGGAAATCCACGCAAACACGGGGAGGGCATACAAACTCCTTGCAGATGTTGTTCCTGACAGGATTTGACAGGACGCCAGCACTGCAAGGCTGGAGTGCTAACCACTGAGCCATTGTGTTGCCCCCAAACAGGCACTTTATTGGGGGGGGTTCACTTGTAAATTTATTTCATTTTGGGATTTTTTGTCCCAATACAGGATATGAACAGGATATGAACCAGGATATGAACAGGCTATGAACCAGCGATCTTCTTAAGCATAGCATCGATCAGGGGTCAACAACATTCAGCACTCCGGCTGCTGTGAAACTACAACTCCCAAAATGCTCCATTCACTTCCATGGAAATTTCAAGAACAGCAAAACTAAATATGCATGCTGGGAGTTTGTGTTTCACAATAGCTGGAGTGCTGAAGGTTCCCTACCCCTGGCATAGATCTATACATGTGCACAGCCTGCTTAATTGATCCTGCACATATGATCAGAAGCCTGATATAGAAAATCGCAGCCCTGGGCTGCCAAATAAGAATCACGCCCTGCCCCTCACCTCCCCAAAGACAGAGTGTGGGAGCCAAAGAGGTACTGGGTTTCTAAGTCAACCCCTTAGATGCTGCAAGTTATGATAGATTACAGGGTTAACACCGGTGATCGGAGCACTTTAGGGTGTTATAGATGAGTGTCATCTGTCACAACTGATACCTGCTCTCAATGTCACCTACTCAACGTCTGATATTTCTATGACATGATAGAACATTACGATGGAGGGAAGTTGGCCCTTTCTATGATATACTATTACATCATGGTGCAGTAAGGGGTTAAGGAAGACTGTTTATATGGTTGAAACAGAAGATTTCTATCCGACTCTATTGGTCCTACTGGGCACAGACATAGAAGGCAAGGAGGTGGGTGGAATAGTATCCTGATTGGAAAGAAACATCTCAAACCCTCAAGGTTCTATGAAGGTTGAAGACTCTAGGTGAAGTATCAATAAGGAAACAGGACATTACTGGGGATAATAATATTGCTCACATGATATCCCAAAACAATAAAGCTAGGGCTAAACGGCACAATTAAAAAATGTAACACTATGTCGTACAATGTGATTATGACATGATATGACATGCATATATTATTATTATTATTATTATTATTATTATTATTATTATTATTACTATTATTATTTATACTTCTTTAAAAACAGAAATTAACTGCCTACACTAGCACATATAGGCGGTGCAGTCTCTAGGTTAACCCATTAACAGCAGGTTAGAGATATATCTTCTTAGCCAGACAAATCCCCTCAACCAGTACCATACTGCAAAATAACACTTGGTTAACCAATGGACTGCTCTTTGAGTCTATTGTGAAGAAAGTGCATAATTTTTGTTGCTGTTGCAGTATTATTTGGTCTCAGTATGGTTGTAATATAGGTATTTTATATATTTACAGTATGGGGGTATTATTATTATTCAATGACTGCAGTATTATTTGGTCACTGCACAATGGTGGTATTCAGTGGCATGCTATTGTCTAAAGGTTAAAGGGCTATTCCCATAACTCTTGTTCTGCAGCCTCCAGGCTCTGTGCTGTCTTCACTTCCTGGATTTCTCGGCACATTGGTGGGCGGGGTTTCAGTTGCTCTGCTATCTGCTATGTTTGCACTCTGTAATAAGGGATTGGTTGTAAATGCATTACCACAGTATAAAGCGGATGTGGAAACTTATGTAGCAGAGCTGGATTTGAGTCAGTTTGCATTATATACAGAGGTAATGAACTCCTTATCTCAGCCCTTATCAGCCAAATTCAATTAAACCGGCTGATAAGTGGAAAATATGAAGATAGACAGCACAGCTCTCACCTCCCCCCTCCCCTATCTAAGGAGCTTGTCAGCCCGTCCCTCCACTCCTGAGAGCAGGCAACTAGTCACTTGGGAAATGAGAAGATAAGCTCAGTGGCCATAGAAACACAGTGTCAACAATAAAGTGAATAAATTAAGATAGTGGCCAAACAAAGAAGTTTTGATGAAGCAATGTATTTAGGAAAAGTATTAAATCCACATAAATTAGCAGTATAGATAGGATGCTTTTCATGGGACAACCCCTTTAAGTGGAGAAAATCTGCTCCTTCCCATGCTGTGAAATGAACTGTTATGGGGGCCTGTAATTGGCACTATTATGGGACTGTGTGGATGGCACCTATAAAGGGCACTGTTATGGGGAATCATGGCTGGTACTTTTATGGGGACACTGACTTGTACTGCTAATAGGTGGCTATTGCTGACACTACTATGAAGCAATTACATAGCATTGTGTCTGGTACTTGTATGGGGACATTGAGGCTGTCACTGTTATGTGAGCACTGTGCAACTTTTGTGCAGGCTTATGTCCATTTGTTTGATCCTGACTCCCTTTCATACAAAATCACTGCATTAGGTATCAAAGTACATGATAATGTAAGACAATGCAGCTGAGGAACGTTCTGCAATATTAAAATGCCGTTAGGTCATAGAACATACTGTACCTAGTAGGAGTTTGTTACCCATTACTATCACTACATGCTGGTTTAGAATACAGTATGTGAGAAGAGTAAAATTCCAAAGATAAGAGGGGCATAGGAAAGTTTAGTAGGGCTGATAAGATTGTGCTGGTGTTGGGTTGGAAAAACAGACAAGCTTTATCAGTACAAGAAAAGATAAGAAATTATAACAGGCCATTACACTACACAGTCTTTAATATGTTTGTCTGTTAATACATGTAAGCCAATGCTGCCTTCTATGCTATGTACAGTAAAGCCATCTATTTCCGTTTTTCATAATTACCAGAATACTTCCATTTATAGCTATGATGTAATTGTTCAAGCATGTATGTCTAATACATTCAGGAGTATAGATGAGTCATCGTCAGTGGAGATGTGTAGTATAATGAATGAATGGCTTAGACATTGCCGTAGCGTTTTACAGTCCCTACAAAGTGGATGGAATTCTGGCTCATCCCATTCACACATATCCGCAGCGAAAATGCTGCAATTTCAAAATTTTTGCATTTTTGTAACTCGTCATATGTCAATTCTATCTACGTTTTCTGTATAAGTATAAAATTCTGGAAAATTCTGCAGGCTTTCTGTGAATGTAATGTAATGAATACAATCTATTTCCACCGCAGTCTTTTCGTCAGCGCTTTTTGGCTGCATCTCGCTATGTGGGGCCTTAGACGTATATGTCTGTTGTTGCAGAATTTTGGCAGTCACCAGATCAGCGATACATTACTATTAGCACTAAAATCTCATGCATACTACCTGTTGTCTTTGTGGAAAATGATGCAGTGTGACAACTGTTGTCTGACAGAACAAGGCTCCAGATTAAAATCAGACTTGCAAGCTTTACTACAGATATGGTGGGCTTTCCCTACATTTGCTGCGATTGCAGTTACAATATATCATTGCAAAAGGATTTACATCTTTATACAACATGCACTTCTTTTAGATCTCAAGTGGAAGTATTATATTGCAAGGCAGCTTCATTTTCATTTGGCGTTCAGATTATATGAGAGGCCTGTCATATCACTTCCCCAGATACAGGGAAGGGGCAACTATAAAGAAAAGAAGCGATCCTTCAATGAAGTCTGTGGAACTTTATCGGTATGATTTATGTATTCAATCTCCAAGGGTCAGCGATTACTATTGTAATACGCACTCTAAAAATAGCTACTATGATCATTTGTCTGTGTTTCATTTATATCATATCTACACCTTTTTAATAGAAGAATTCATCTATATAAAATAAATTATAGGCGGTGGCAAGCCTAACTGAGAAATCCAGGTATGAGTAAGGGGGATTTTAGTAGATAGAATCTACTGTTTCTATATACCTTGACCGATAGTAGAGTTCATTCAGTGTGCAGAGAATACACGCCTTCCAATTCAAAAAAAAAAACAAAAAACAAAGACAGAAAAAAACCGTGGTCCCTTCAAGGTCTCCTGCACACATCAGTGAAACAATGACTGTGTAATAGTCATGTCACAAGGCTATTTTTAAAACACATTTATCTCAATCCGGCTATTCACATGTCAGTTTTTTAATGGTTTAACCCCTTAACGCTAAATCACGTACCTGTACGTCAGGGAATGTGGTTAGTTCCCGCATTCCCACGTACCTGTACGTGATTGAGATCGCACGGGCTCAGAAGCAGAGCCCGTGCGATCTCCACGGGAGGCCGGCTGTATCTGACAGCCAGGCTTCCCCTGTAGCAGCAGGGACGGTGATTGCACCGACCCCCCCCCCCTGTTTAACCCTTAAGGTGCCATGATCCATAGTGATCATGGCACCCTAGGGGTTTGGCCGGGCTGTAAGGAGTCTGTGTGAGCTGTAATTTACAGCTACACGCTGCTCCTTAATCCCTCCCCCCATCGGAGCGAGCTCCGATGGGGGGAGGGTTAACCCCTTGGATGCTGGGACGAGAGAAAGCTAGTCTATGCATCTGCATAGCTAGCTTCCTCTATAGACTGCAATACACGTGTATTGCAAGTCTGTAGTTAGTATAGAACCAGTGATCCTCTATGATCACTGGTTCTAGTGTGCTTACAGCACAAATGTTAAAAAAAATAAAATAAAAAATAAAGTGTGTAAAACAAACAAAAAAAACAAACATAGTTACATTTCTTGTAAATCTGGAAAATCGCTGTTACACTTGTAAGCCTTGTAACGTCCAAAATAAATTAAAATACAATCAAAAGATGATGCCGACATAAAGCAGAGATATGGGAGATAATATTTATTACTATATTTGGGTGGTATAACTATCTGCCTGAAAAGCAGAGAATTTCACATTTTGAAAATTGCATTTTTTTTCCAAATTTCCATCAAATTTCCTATTTTTTTTAATAAATAAATACAAAAATATTGATTAGTGTTTACCACTAACATGAAGTATAATGTGTTACAAGAAAACATTCCCAAAATCACTTGTGTAAGTTAAAGCGTCTCAAAGTTATTGCCATTTAAAGTGACACATGTCAATTTTGAAAAAATAGGCCTGGTCCTTAACATACTTTTGGGCTGTGTCCTTAAGGGGTTAATGGTCCGTCCAAAAATAGGACATTCCCTATTTCTGTCCATTTTTACATATCCAGCGATAGTCTCAAGTCTATGAAAGATCCATGAAAATGAATGCAAAATGGCTGTGAATAAAACATATTCCATCAGTTTGTAACATTAATTTTTTCAATGTTTGTGTGTATGAGGTTTAAAGAGAAGCTTTCACCACCGACTCAAGTTCATAGCATCTTTTAATAGGCGCCCGTCCACTGATTCCAGCACAGTTGAAATTGCCTCTATAGCCACCACATTTCCTGAGTAACAAGCACGGTTAGTTTTGGTGCCTGATATGCTATTTGAGCTCTGTAATGTCAAAAGGGCAGTGTCAGGCAGGGGCTGTGATTCTGAGCTCCAATCAGAGGCAGCCAGTGTCAAAACTCAGTACCACACCCCTTGTCTGCTCCTGCCTGACACCACCGCCTGACAGTACAGAGACTAAATAGCACATCAGGCACCAAAACTAACAGCATTGATTATTTGGGAATGGTGAGGGCTACAGAAAAAAAATTCCAACTGTGCCAGAATCAGTGGAGCAGCACCTATTATGATGATATAAAGTACTGGAATTGTTGGATGTAATGAAGGGTTCTCTTTAAAACTTCAACATACAAACAAAATAAACAGAGCTATGCTATTGATATGCCATACCATTATATGGTAGAAATATCCCTTTAAAAAGGACTAGATGTCTTCCTAGATATGCACAATTTTCTGCATTACTGTAATGTTGATCTTGGGATCTTGGAAGGAGACTAGTTTCATGGACATAATGACATATTCTTTTAACCCACTACTTATATAACGACAAGCATTAAGTACAGTTATCACACACATAAAGTTGAGCATTAATCCTGGAAAATGATCTGGCTGTCCTTGTAATTTCTTTTCCTCCCATGGGGTTACAGTCGAAGGGGATGGGGGTTGTCTGGTCATTATATCATCAAAAAGCTGAGTCTGTAAATGGTTAAACATGGTGAATGTGTTGTTAAACCAATATTTTATTATGATACTTTGTAGAATTGGAGATATCTGTTGCTACATCACAGTTAAGTAAAGGATTTTCGCCCACTATGGCATCATAAATAACAAGAGAAAATGGAGTCATTTCCTCGTCAAAAGTCCAGCAGATCTTGATCTTTCATGAAAGGAGTTTAGGTCTGTTTTCATAGATGTTCCAGAAAAGCTTCTGCCACTGACACCAGCAAAGTATTTGTGTTCTCTATATACAACCACTCCACCTCAGCTTATCCTGAGAATGCAAATACTCTCCTGCTGAGAGCAGCAGAAGCATTTCTGGAACATCTATCTGAACATAGACCTAGGTTCTCTTGGAAAACTTCTATCTGAAGAAGGGTCTAAATGACCTTGGTTGAAGATCAAGATTTGCTGGATTTTGTAGTGCACAAAGGAGATAATAGACTATGGCTACGGAAAACAGACGTGTAACGGACATTTCCTAACATTTGTTACCATTTAACATCTGGTTTTTTAGAACAATGGAAGTCATTTGGGATATACACATGTCTGTTTTTTAACAGATCGAAAAATTTGGACATTTTATTTTTTGCTGGGTAGGACAATATGAATGGGGTATACAAGAATGACCGCGCTTCTCCAAGACCTTACTTGACTTGCATAAATATAATACACATCACATATGCACCTTTGTGCATCTGGGTAACCAAGTGTGGGTGGCAGTGTCTCCCGCTATACGACACAAGGTCAACTTAGAATACACACAGGTGAGTAGTGGAGGGGTTCCAACAAACAACACCGGTTCTGCGCTCACTCAGAGGTAAATGATGTTCAATGGATTGAAGTTATCTTTTTACAGTAAACTACTTGTTGATCAAACTTGATCATAATTTACCTCTGAGTGAGTACGGAACCGGTGTTGTTTGTTGGATCCCCTCCACTACTCACCTGTGTGTGTTTTCTTCTGGGTTTCATTAATGATCAGCCCAATACAAGTTATGGAGCGTTCACATTACCTTTGTTAATGTCCGTTGCTGCCTTCCATCATAGGATGACAGCAACGGACATTAAATTGTTGCAGAGAATGGTCACAGATAGGGTTGAGCAATCGGGATCGGAAAAGATCAGGATCGCGATCGGAATTCCGACCCAATCTTTTCCAGCGGGATCGAGATCGGAGTTATCTCAAGATCAGCTCACCCCTAAAAGTGACTTTTCCCATAAAGAAGCATTGACTAGGGTTGAGGATTGTGATCGGAAAAGATTGGATTCCAATTGTTGATCGATCAAATTTCACGATTGAATCGGCTGGAAAATTATCGGAAATCGGATTTTAAAATCGATCTTGAAATCTTAAGATCGGCTCAACCCTAGTCACAGACTGATGTAATGTAAACAATATGGTGGACACTAGCTTCCATCCTGTGTGTTTACTTTTGTAAAGGAAGATAAAGTCCTGCATGCCAGTTTGATAAATTCCACCCATAATTTCTATAGACAAATAAGGGCATCATTTGGGATTTCAGCAAATCCACTACATTTCAAGCCACTCTTCAAGCAAGTAGTCAAAACTGCACTGAAGACTTCCTGTCAGTTAATGTAACATTTCCCTATTTACACCTCACACAAGGAAGAATGTAATTATACTTTAATTCTGCCAAACTGGAGAGCAAAGCCGTCATTTCAATTAATTCCACCTTATTCAGTAAACAAGTCTGTACATTCTCCTAAGGTGCATGTTTTATGTGTGTCTGATGAGATCTAGAGCTTCTGAGAATCCGTCTAATGCTATTGTAAAACCTCATCAAGCCATTGATTCTCAGATCCTCCTTTTTAAGTGTTTTGCTTGTTTGTTGTCGTCTGGGTTTTTCAACAGGCTTCTTTCATTATAATGGTGTGATGGGAGCAATATTCCGCAAGACAAAGGAAACAAGAAGCTTGAAAATAGTTTTACATCTAATTCCTTCAAAAACAGAAACCAGTGGTATTAAACCTGCTTAGAAATAAAGCTTTTATTGAAGATGAAACAGCCTTTACTTGTGAAGATTTCATTGTTGCTTTTTATTTGGGAAAGTAACTACCAAATATAAAATTACATGTCTCACATAGATTTATTTGAGTAGATATATCTAATATTGTGATTATTTCTGATCTTGTCTACATTTGAGTGTCAAAACATGAATATATACATTATAACATAAAAATATATAGGAAAGGTCCATTTTACATTAAAGTATTTGGATAAAAGTTCAGCTGCCACCTTGTTTGTGTACACCACATGAAGAATAACGTTATTTCTGAACATTATATGACTTACCGTATTTTTCGGACTATAAGACGCACTTTTTTTCACCAAAATTTTTTGGGAAAAGAAGGGTGCGTCTTATAGTCTGAAGGTGGCGCCTGGCATCCGCTGTAATAGAGAGACGGAAGCCGGCAAGTGATAGACGCCATTACAGGTGCCGGGGCCTGAGACATCGCTGCGCTCCTCTGCCCTGCAGGGCAGGGCTTCATGCAGGGCAGAGGATCGTAGCGATGTCTCAGGCCCCGGCGTCTATCCCTCTCCGGCATCCGCCTCTCTAGTACAGCGGATGCCGGGTCAGTATCCGTGGCCCCTTCTCCCCCGGGGCCGGTCCCCACCGGCCCCGTACATGTAGAGTTGCAGGCCGGCTCCTGCGCGGCGATATCGCAGGAGCCGACCTGTTCGGGTGACAGCCGGGAGCCTAATGAGGCTCCCAGGCGTGTCACGGCTATATTAGTATTGCGGCTGGTCTCTATGACCAGCCGTAATACTAATAGACAGAATGTCCCATAGACGGCAATACAGTTGTCAAGTGACCGCAGGTTCAAGCCCCCGGGGGGAATAAAATAGTAAAAAAAAAAAAAAAAAAAAAAAAGCTTTAAAAATATGAAATAAATAAAAGTTCTAAATCACCTCCTGTTTTTTTTTCAATACAAGGTGATCTAAGCAATAGATATCCCCCAAAATGGTATAACTAAAAATTACAGCTGGCCCCGCAAAAAAAACACTCTATGCATCCCCGTACAGCTGCAGGGTCACCTGTCAATGTGGCCTTGCAGCTGTTGCAAAACTACAACTCCCATATATTAAATATTTTACCAGTTTTTGCTTCAAAAATTTTTTTCCCTATTTTCCTCCTCTAAAACCTAGGTGCGTCTTATAGTCCGAAAAATACGGTATATTTTGCATTTTTAGCAGTTTTCCTAATTGAAGGTTTTGAATGTCTAATTCACATTTTTCCCTGATATTGTGAGTATAGACGAACTACTATGTCTCCACAAAGAGAAAACAGGAGATTCTGCACCCTAAGGTGAGTTCACACTGAGTATACGCTAGCTCATGCCGAGCCGTACACGCGAGCACTTCCCATTCACTTCAATGGGAGTGCTTGTAGTGAAAAAAGCAGCCCATTCATTTCAATGCGCTCGTATGCCGGCTCCCATAGAAATGAATGGGAACTGCTTTATACACCGCTGATTCTGAACGTGTTTTACGTTCAGAATAAGCTGGCGTATACACAGTGTGAACTCACCCTAAGACTGGGGCCCAACATGCCGTAAACGCTGCAATTTGCCCGCAGCGGAATTGCCGCGGGGAAAATCATGGCGTTTTACAGTCAGGGCAAAGTGGATGGGATTCGCTAGAATCCCATGCCCACTTTTCGGTAAAAATCGCTGTGCAGACATACCGCAATTTCCAAAATCAGTGCGGTTTTGGAAATCATAGCATGTCAACAATTATACCTATGGAAACGCCGGCGGTTTCCCCATAGGTATAATTAAAACAGAACGTCCGCAGAGGAAACCTCTGCGATATGTTACTGTTGTGATTTTTCCTACAGCACTTTTTTGCTGAGGGACATCCTGTGGGGCCTTAGCCTAGCACTATCTTTCTTATTCGTTTATTCAGAAACAGGACAGTGACATTATTAAGAAGTACTGAGCGGTACTGATATAAATAAATCATCCAGAGTGAGATAGAATATCTACTATTATCTGCAGCAAACTCCTACCGCAACAGAACATCAGAGACTAGATGTCAAGATATAAAATATATTCACTTTACTAAAGATCTCAAATACCAAATAAAGGTTAAAAAAAGAAACAAAGCCAAAACATGCATTGCAGTAGAACTTTAACTATGGGTAATTTTCAAATTTTCTTCAATTTAGCATTATACATTTTATATATTCACTGCTATTAGTACGTGTTTTAGGGGGAGTTCACATATATTTTTATACGTTGGCATTCAGTCTCAGATGATCTGTTGTGATAAGGGTTTGTATTCACCATAGCACTATATGATTTAAGGGCATTACATGTTTATACTCCATTATTTGGATTATTCTGGATGTTACTGATACAATTTGGGAGAATAGTAGTTTTCGGTTATCTACATTGGTTCTCTTATTATCTGCAGTAGCCGCTTGTCCTTGTGACTCTGCTTCTCTCTCACCCAGCGAGCTGTCTGTTTCGTGAAACACAAGACATATTCAGTGAGCAGTCAGTTTTGGGAGACAAAAACAAACTCAGCAGAGAAGTCATAAGTTCATTTTATCAGGATGGAGTTGGAAAATTGCCTGAGAGTTGGTAAGAGCATTTTTATTCTAATGATATATTACAAAACAAGGAAGCAAAGATTATTGAAAGGATAGAAACACATAAATTAATTTCCAAAAGTACACACTAATTACTGAGGTCCTTCAAATAAATATAATTTTTCACTCCATTTCCCTCAAGTACTTGGATGGTCACTTCAACTTATTGACTTCACATGATAGCCAATGTGATCATCAAAAGAGCAAATCACTTTATTTGCGCAAAATGAAGTTTTTGTGCTGAAAAAGTATTTCAAGGTGTGAGCCACTGGGTGTCTCCCTGCATTGTAACGTGCCTCCATCGCCTGTTGTTAAAGGGATTGTGCAGGAAATAAAGAACCAGGACAGGAGGCAGGGGAAGGTGAAATATTATTAAAAAAAAAAAAAAAAACTACTCACCTGTCAGCGGGAAAGGACCTGGGAAGTCATTGGTGAAGTATGTCACAGGTCCTTTCCTTGGCCTCAGCGGTCACATGAAGCGAGGAATTCTGCCGGATCAAGCCCCCAGCATCAGCAGGAGACACTGGAGCGCTGGGGACAGGTGTTATGTTTCACCTTTCTCGACCTCCTGCCCCAGGTCTGCATTCCCTGGACAATCCCTTTAAGTATATCTCAAGCAGCAGAGACAGTTCATAGAAAGTAGGGGCACAGCTTTGCTTTCGAACCACTGCTCTGCTATTCTGCATAAACCCTCTCTCTTCAGAATGCCCAGTATAAAGCCTCCATGTGTAGGACATACAAGATAGTTGTGGCTGCAGATAGACCCAGAATAGTGTAGCTGGCTTTGAAGGGGGAGAGGAAAGAGTTAATACATAATATTGGAGGCAATCCTTACTTACCATTGGCCTATGTGTATCCCATGATGATGGGAACTCCCATCAATTAGGTAGAAATAAGTAGATTTAAACCAGTCAGATTCATGAAAAAATATTTTACATAGAAAACAACCATTATATTTTTTTAGTGTTTTAGCTATCGCTAGAAAATTGTATCACAAGTAAAAACCTGTTGTACGTTTTATTGATCTAAAATCTAAATATATATTTTTAGGATGATGTGTAGACTTTACCTTACTCAGCGGATCGCCACCACCTTGAACTGCGTCGCTTATTCACCAATTGAGAGAAGCAATCTTTTCTCTAATAAAACCAATGCCTTTCAGTTACATGGATTTATGTAAACCGATTTGCACAGTCATGGCTAGCACTAGAATTGAAGTTATCATGGCTTTAGATCCTGATAGAAGACCTCACGGAACTGGGTCATGGGTTCCACTGAAGGATGTTAATAGCAAAATGGAAAGAAAAATGTTGTGGAATGGAAATAATCAATACTGTATATAGGGAATTTAGGTAAGCAATACTGCAACTCTTCAAATAATGATTTACTCTTGTACATTAGATAGCAGGAAAATTGCACTTCTTGTAGTCTTTAATATTCCTACAGGGCACTTGGGTTGAACTTTCTTTGAAGGAATCTCTGTCAAACAGACTAAGTACATTAGTGCTGGCTACTGAGAAAAATAGTAGCATCATCCACACTGCCAAAAATAGCAAGATAATGAAGAATATCACCCTGAATTATATGTGATAAAACATACAGTATAGTGTACTGTATACATTTCTAGCATGGAGTTAAAGGGTGTTCAGACTCATATTTTTATTATATAATGGTGCTGCTGAGGGGTCTATAAACATAGCAATGTAGTGAAATTCCCATAGCCTGCTATACAGTTGTATTGCAATCTATGGGACATGCAATCAAAAGATTGTATGTTCAAACCCCATAGTAAACAAAAGATTTTAAAAATATATCAAAATATATTTCCCATACAGCAAACCCCATACTGGGGAAAAAAATCAAAAGAGCCAAACCAACATTTTTTTTGCTGTTTCATCTTCCATAAAAATTTAATAGAAAACTAATCGGCATAAAAAAGCGGTTATCTTAGGAAACCTCATAGACTATAATGAGGTCTGTGTGGTTTCCGCTCGGTTTCCGCACGAAAAATGGAAAGAGAAAAGTGCTGCTTGTAGGACTTTTATCTCTGCACTTTTCATGTGGAAAGGGGAATGGAGTGACCCAAATGCAGATGTGAACCAGGCCTTACATATACATTATATACAGCTCCTCCTACTGTAATGCTGCCTGCAGATTGTACTGTATTTTCCATGTGACAGGTTTCCTTGAAGCCATGTTCCACCTGTGACCACATCTTGTGGTGTAGACATGTCCTGTGATGTGACCAGTGATGTGTTATGCACATATTTTTGGATGCTGTTCCTAACATCTCATGATTTCAATGGACACCTTCTCCGACTCTATTGCTGCATCTGGGCTCCTAGTACAGCTCCTGGTCTCCTGGGTATAAGCTTCTGGTTCCAGCCTCTGGTCTTTCCTGGTGATGATAGATTACTTATGCTGAAACCTGAATGTCTGCTTGACGCATTTCAGACCAAATTTAGGAAAAAAATATGGTATATTTTGTCTTTCATTAAATGTTTCGTCTAAGTTGATAGACAAGTGAATAGCTATATAAAAGTTAACTGAACTATCCTAAGGATAAGCTATCAATATTGGATTGATTGGGGCATTGTAAGGTGGTACAGAAGCACACCTTCACCTCTTCCGATATTTTTACATCAGGAAATGCAGGTAATAAGTGCGTAGCCTGTACATGTACGTGATGATGATCACATGGGCACAGAAGTAAAGACCGTGTGCTCAATGCAGTAGCCCGACTGTAACTGACGTCAAGGCTCCCACTGCAACAGACAGGACAGTGATAAAACCATATTGGCAATGTCCTGCAGCTGACTTGTAGTTGCCACTGCCTGCTTACACTCTGATACCCAGCAGCCATACTAACCAGCTGATATAAATGCCTGCAGCACTGTTAGCAGACAGCTCCATCCACTGTGTAGTGACTACCACAACTAAAGCCCAAGCTGCAGTACTCACTGACACTACACAGTGGGCAGAGATTTATGCTTCCAGCTCTGTGACTTCTTGTATCCGCTGATAGTACTGCTATTATGTTACTATAAGCAACAGAAATCGATGGCATTGTATAATAATACAGCGTTTCTATAGGTATATTGAAGCAAGCATTTTTGAAATTGCAGCATTTGCGCTGCGGATTATTTCCTGCAATGTGTGGATGGGATTAGCCAGACTCCCATACACTTTGCAGGTAATGTAAAACGCCGCAGTTTTTACCACAACCAAATCTCAATGTTTATATTGCATTGGACCCCAGCCCCAGGGATCTTCACAGAGATCACTGGATCAACCATTTTCCAATTTCGAATGTGCCGATAAATTTCATTCTAAAATAAAATGCATTGGATTGAATGTTTTATGCAATTATAGAAATAGACAACTTTTCACTTTGCTATGTCAAAAAGGAGGAAGTAACTGCCTATGGGTCTATTATCCATTCAGCTACAGAAGACAAATGTATTAATTACTAACTTTTCACTTCATTACTCAATATAGTTTGGCTGTAAATGATCCCTGATTACTTTGTGACTCCGATGTTTCTGCATTAGACACTTTATAATGGATTACATATAATGGATTCATTCTTGAATAGACGTCTGTTCTCTACAGCAGCTCTCCTATCTCCTGGTTTACTTCTTACCTTATTGTCCAAACAGAAGAAACAAGCAGAAGAAAACACTAAACAAAAACGAGTTCACAGAGTTCTACACTAATCCAGGACATGTAAGAGGACTTCTTTTGATAAATGGTGTGCCAAAGAAGTTGACATCTATTGATATTTTGTGATGAGTGGAACAATAAAATTACGTGACCAGGATAAAAACAATACAGGAGTGTGAGACTATGTGGTTAGATTGCAAGAAAAACAGAATATAGACACATTATTATAAAATGTCTTTCACCTCTGCTCACTTTCATTTAAATACTTAACTAAACAGAAGTCACGTGATTGAATATCATAAAGTTTACCTAATTTTATATAATCAACTGTAAATGCAATTACATTAAGCTATGTTATATGTCTTAGGGGAAAGAGGCATTATCCTCAATTTTCTGCAGACTTTCCCTTTATACCTTACCATGTATTACTTTTCACACCAGAGACGTTGCAATTTCTTAGCATGTTCAGGTTTCACATAAATTGCAACTTTCATTCATTTTGCACCTTACTCACCACTTTTCAAGAAAAGTAGGAGGGCCAGGACTTAAATGAAGGAGGTCCAGGTCTGGGATGCCTTAGTCTGGCACATGTATTATATCTTAAACCAGAAAACTGGCGCAAGTTAAAACTGAAACCTAGGAGAGTCTCAGACCGGAGTAAGTTTCAATTCTGGCACATGACACCTCCCACAATGAGTCTGAATTATTGGATCCAAAGCACTGGTCTTTATAAATCAGCCCTAATATACTTGGTGCTGACAAGGAGGTATGAACTTTCTTGGTCGGATTCCCAGACTGTAGTCCTCAGAATAGTCGGATTGTGAGCTTGTATACATACAGAAACATAGTCAAGAATAAAGTAAAGATCATCACATTAGAAGAGTCAGGATGTAATAAGTTAGAGGATGAAATCAAGGCTGGTCATGGTAGGGATCCAGCATAAAACACAGAGTGCAAAGCATTAGCTATAGGGGGTTATGTAATTTACTAGTATTTGCCTCATGTGGTCCATGTTCATTACCTATGGAACAATTTTCTGCTAGGACAGCTTTCACTACCAATGACATTGTCTTTGTACTTTACAGTCACATGCTATAGTTTCAATGGTTGTTATATAGAATCTTAATGCTATTAAATATTATATATAGATATATAGATATATATATATATATATATATATATATATATATATATATATATATATATTGCTGAATACATTTCTCAAACCACACTATATAGATCCTTCAGCTTGGCATGGCCCTCAATACTAAAATAAGCAATCTCCCCATAAAACTAATATTTCAAGTCTATTTTGGTGGCCAAATAAAGATTTCTTTCAATCAAATTGTGTACTATGGCTAAACCACTATGAGCCAGATTTACTAAGATAAATGAACCAGAATTCTGGTTTAATTTGTACCAGAAAACTGGCCTGGATTATGTGTTTCACATCAGTCTTGCTCAGTAAGATAGGGTTGAGTTTAAAGAGGGCCTTTCACCACCTGTACCAATTCTAGTTCTTATCATTTGTAAATAGTCACTGCTCCACTGATTGCAGCACAGTTGGAATTTTCTCTCTAACCCCCACCATTCCTGAGCAACAAGCACAGTTAATTTTGGGCTATTTAGACTCTGTGATGTCAGAAGGGCGGTGTCAGGCAGGGGGTGTGATTCAGATATCCAATCAGAGGCAGTGTCGGAGTTCAGAATCACACCCCCTGTCTGCTCCTGCCTGACACCGCCATCCTGATAGCCTAAATAGCTTATCAGGCACAAATACACAAATAACAACTACTGAAGATTATCAAGTTTTCTTGTTTTCTATATTTCCAACCCACTGGCTAACACGGTACAACAACGAACATTTTCCAGGCACAAATATTAACAGTGTTCATTGCTCAGGAATGGTGGAGGCTAGAGAAAAAATTCCAAATGGGCCAGAATCAGTAGAGTAGTGCCTATTAAATAAGGTCGAGAGCTGGACTTGTTGGAGGTGGAAAATAGTAAGGCTTAGCATGAAATGGGCAAGCCCTATTTGCAAGAATTTCAGTGAGAGTTGAGCCAACTGGCCACTAATATATGCTATAAATTTAGACTACACAGTCTAAAATGCACCAAATTTATCATTCAGGTTCAGCCACTGTGATAAATCTAGCCTATTTTAATACTGCCTAGTCTGTTTGCACTGTATAAAAATTAGACAGGATTAGTAAATCTGCCCCCATATTTTGCATCCTTAGTTAATGGCTTTCATCCCTCCGTATTCTATTTTATCTTTATTCTGTATTTAATGGACTTTTGTATAATAAATCACAAGCTATAGTTTAAATTACAAGGGCAGTTCTACAATGTGATATTTGTCTTATAATATATGACCAGATGAAAGGGAAGAAAATTCACTAAAATGCCGTTTCATAGTATTTTGCAGGAGGACATTGCAGTTCTTGTGGCAGACATCCAGTTTAACTTAGATCTTCAGGGTCTCCTGTCAACACTTGCAAGGCAGCTTTGCTCATATTGTCACAGTTCAGTAGCTTTTATGCCAGTAAAACTGATGGCACAACATAGTCACTCTGGCAAAATGCTATATTTTGTTCTTAAACTGATTTTAGAAAATGTGTTTTCATGAAAAAAATATCTGAAGAGATCTATAAGGAGCGCAATCTGCAAGAATAAAAACATTTTAATAACATAACAGGTTTTATATTCACAGACGTCTACAAAGTACAATATGTGGTTTTATACAAGAATTTCTATTCTGGAACACAAAGAAACGAAGAATGAAATCCATGCCAGGTTCATTCTGGAATTTTTCGACAGCTTTGGATGAGTTATCATTAGAGATGAGCGAACACTAAAATGTTCGAGGTTCGAAATTCGATTCGAACAGCCGCTCACTGTTCGAGTGTTCGAATGGGTTTCGAACCCCATTATAGTCTATGGGGAACATAAACTCGTTAAGGGGGAAACCCAAATTCGTGTCTGGAGGGTCACCAAGTCCACTATGACACCCCAGGAAATGATACCAACACCCTGGAATGACACTGGGACAGCAGGGGAAGCATGTCTGGGGGCATAAAAGTCACTTTATTTCATGGAAATCCCTGTCAGTTTGCGATTTTCGCAAGCTAACTTTTCCCCATAGAAATGCATTGGCCAGTGCTGATTGGCCAGAGTACGGAACTCGACCAATCAGCGCTGGCTCTGCTGGAGGAGGCGGAGTCTAAGATAGCTCCACACCAGTCTCCATTCAGGTCCGACCTTAGACTCCGCCTCCTCCGGCAGAGCCAGCGCTGATTGGCCGAAGGCTGGCCAATGCATTCCTATGCGAATGCAGACTTAGCAGTGCTGAGTCAGTTTTGCTCAACTACACATCTGATGCACACTCGGCACTGCTACATCAGATGTAGCAATCTGATGTAGCAGAGCCGAGGGTGCACTAGAACCCCTGTGCAAACTCAGTTCACGCTAATAGAATGCATTGGCCAGCGCTGATTGGCCAATGCATTCTATTAGCCCGATGAAGTAGAGCTGAATGTGTGTGCTAAGCACACACATTCAGCACTGCTTCATCAAGCCAATACAATGCATTAGCCAGTGCTGATTGGCCAGAGTACGGAATTCGGCCAATCAGCGCTGGCTCTGCTGGAGGAGGCGGAGTCTAAGATCGCTCCACACCAGTCTCCATTCAGGTCCGACCTTAGACTCCGCCTCCTCCGGCAGAGCCAGCGCTGATTGGCCGAAGGCTGGCCAATGCATTCCTATGCGAATGCAGACTTAGCAGTGCTGAGTCAGTTTTGCTCAACTACACATCTGATGCACACTCGGCACTGCTACATCAGATGTAGCAATCTGATGTAGCAGAGCCGAGGGTGCACTAGAACCCCTGTGCAAACTCAGTTCACGCTAATAGAATGCATTGGCCAGCGCTGATTGGCCAATGCATTCTATTAGCCCGATGAAGTAGAGCTGAATGTGTGTGCTAAGCACACACATTCAGCACTGCTTCATCAAGCCAATACAATGCATTAGCCAGTGCTGATTGGCCAGAGTACGGAATTCGGCCAATCAGCGCTGGCCAATGCATTCTATTAGCCCGATGAAGTAGAGCTGAATGTGTGTGCTAAGCACACACATTCAGCACTGCTTCATCAAGCCAATACAATGCATTAGCCAGTGCTGATTGGCCAGAGTACGGAATTCGGCCAATCAGCGCTGGCTCTGCCGGAGGAGGCGGAGTCTAAGGTCGGACCTGAATGGAGACTGGTGTGGAGCGATCTTAGACTCCGCCTCCTCCAGCAGAGCCAGCGCTGATTGGTCGAGTTCCGTACTCTGGCCAATCAGCGCTGGCCAATGCATTCTATTAGCCCGATGAAGTAGAGCTGAATGTGTGTGCTTAGCACACACATTCAGCTCTACTTCATCAGGCTAATAGAATACATTGGCCAATCAGCGCTGGCCAATGCATTCTATTAGCTTGATGAAGCAGAGTGTGCACAAGGGTTCAAGCGCACCCTCGGCTCTGATGTAGCAGAGCTGAGGGTGCACAAGGGTTCAAGTGCACCCTCGGCTCTCCTACATCAGAGCCGAGGGTGCGCTTGAACCCTTGTGCACACTCTGCTTCATCAAGCTAATAGAATGCATTGGCCAGCACTGATTGGCCAGAGTACGGAATTCGGCCAATCAGCGCTGGCCAATGCATCCCTATGGGAAAAAGTTTATCTCACAAAAATCACAATTACACACCCGATAGAGCCCCAAAAAGTTATTTTTAATAACATTCCCCCCTAAATAAAGGTTATCCCTAGCTATCCCTGCCTGTACAGCTATCCCTGTCTCATAGTCACAAAGTTCACATTCTCATATGACCCGGATTTGAAATCCACTATTCGTCTAAAATGGAGGTCACCTGATTTCGGCAGCCAATGACTTTTTCCAATTTTTTTCAATGCCCCCAGTGTCGTAGTTCCTGTCCCACCTCCCCTGCGCTGTTATTGGTGCAAAAAAGGCGCCAGGGAAGGTGGGAGGGGAATCGAATTTTGGCGCACTTTACCACGTGGTGTTCGATTCGATTCGAACATGGCGAACACCCTGATATCCGATCGAACATGTGTTCGATAGAACACTGTTCGCTCATCTCTAGTTATCATGTTTTTGATTCAGATTTACTACCTGGAAAACATAACAAGGATTTATTTGAAGTTCTGAATATTTATAAGACAATGATATTTTGAAAGCCATGTCTACGACCACAATGTATCCATGTAACATAAGGGGCAAAGGTGAGGAAAAGTAGTTTATTTCCTCCCAATACAAGCTCTTTATCTCTCAATGGTGATCACAGGAGGTCCATATGTAGGTAAAAATGCAGTATTAGGCCTTATTCACATACCAGTGTTTTGGTTGACATTTTGCATCACTGTTCGTAAGCCAGGACCAGCAGAGGGATATCAACCTGGGAGAGCACTTCACAGGGAGATTCTCCACAAGACCCCATTATAGTCTATGAGATCCATGTGCTTAAACTGCACACCGCTTGCAATTGCGTTTGGTATTCCATTCGGGGGGGCCTCATGCAGACTCCCCTGAACGGAATACAAACACAGATGTGAACGAGGGGTCAGTCATGTATGTTTTTACATACAAGAATAGCGAGGCTGCAGGTAGTGGCCTCTACAGAGTAGCATCAATAATACCCTGCAGCTCTGTGGGATTATTATAGGAATATTGTATTTCTCAATTTGCCACTATAGCTCACATTGCAAGTTATCACCTAACTTTCCTAGATTCAAAATGTAAACTTGGCTACTGATTTTTATTGCTGTATATATATGAACACTGTCTTGTAAGCTTCTTCAGTACTCTTGGTGAGCCATTTCAGCTCTGAATAATGCACCCCAGCTTACTCCCAGCAGAGTCAAACTGCACATCTGACTATATATACAGCAATCATGGAGATGTATTACTATATAGAGAGAGATATCAGCCATTCAGGAGTCTAGGAAAGCTGAGTGACAACTGTAATGCTGGCTATTCTGTTTACATAGTACGGTTGAAAAAAAAAATTACCATCAAGTTCAAATAAGGGATGGGAAATGGCATGACTGAATGGACAATGGAAGGAAGCAAGCATTCTATACATTTCCATAAGCATCGATGCTATCTTGCTGTAACAAGACATCCAACACTGGGTTCACACCAGCGTTCGGGCCTCCGTATCAGGTTTCCGTCTTTTGCCAGCTGAAGACGGAAACCTGTCAAACAGTGTCCGGATGTGAGCGCCGGTGAGTGTTTTATGCTCTCCGTGGCAAAACCGTTTTTTTTTTAAACCGGACAAAAAGTCCTGCATGTCTGACTCTGTGTCCGGTTAAAAAAAAAAAAGGTTTCGCTGTGGAGAGCATAAAACGCTCACCGGCGCTCACAGCCGGACACTTTTCAAACCCATTCAAATTAATGCGTTTGAAACATGACTGCAAGTTTCCATTCTCCTGCCCAGTTTCGTGCAGGAAACGGAGACCCCTGGGCACAGCTGTGAACCAGCCCTAAGCTGTTTTTGAAGTTGTAAGCTGCTGCTGCTGCTGTTGTGACCAGCTTCTGTGGTAGGCTATTCTTCAGATACATGGACCTTACAGATTTTGTTGTAGCTTCTACTGTGGTTTTTGATCTAAAGCCTGGAGTGGATGTCGAGGGTCTGGAAAGACCCCCGTGTATAATAATTGGAGTCCCAGGGGAGATGAGGGAATATAATGATCAGTGTTACTCACCTCTCCGGGAACCGATGTTACTCCTAGCAGGCTTCGGGCCTATATGGTAATGTCCAGACGTCACGTGGTCTGGGATATTACCATAAAGGCCCAAAGCCTGTGCTAGTAGTAATAGCCTGTTGCCATACAGGCCCAAAGCCTGTGCTAGCAGTAACAAGCTATTACTACTAGCACAGGCTTCGGGCCTATATGGTACTGCTAGCACAGGCTTTGGCCTATATGGTAATATCCCAGACCACGAGGTCTGGGACATTACCATATAGGCCCAAAGCCTCCTAAGAGTAACATCGGGTCCCGTAGAGGTAAGTAACATTGTTTATTATGTTCCCTCACCTCCCCTGGGGCTCCGATTATTATACTTGGGAGTCTGAAAAGACCCCCAATTATAATAATAGCGGTAGGGGGATCGCGGCCTGGACCTACTCACTGCCGGCCACCGTGGCCTATAATACAAGGGGAAGCGGGGGCGGCAGTGAGCAGGTCCAGAAAGGTTGGTAAATAGGCCGCTACCTGCTGGGGATACTCCAGCAGGTAGTGGCCTGTTATAAAACAAAAAAGAAATTCTCATACTTACCGAGCTCGATGCTGCTACTGCTGTTTCCGCTGCCGCCGCATCCTCTTCTCCCAGCAGATGTCTGGGTATCAGCGTAGGCGGCGTGATGACGACGCCTAAGCTGATACGTAGACGTCTGAACCAGCGCTAGGAGAGCGGCAGCTCTCCTGTGTTGATTCAAAGAAAAAGAAAGTAAAAAAAGAAAAAAAAAAAATCACCCAAGCTGCCGCCCCCCTCTGGTCCGCCGCCCGAGGCGGCCACCTCACCTCGCCTCATTAGAGGTGCGGCGCTGGGAGGTAAGCATTTCTAAAAGCTATAGTGGTGGGATTAGTTAAAAATTAAAAATACCAATGATAAACTCCCTTTAAAAAGACATAAACCCATGGTTTTCAACTTTTTTTCACTGCAACAGTAGCATAGGAGCTTGATAAGTCTACTTTATATTATATGTAAATCTAAATTGCCAAATCTGCCATATATTAAACCAGATATACCTTATACAGCATTTATTTACTTCTTTATTTAGGGTAAGTTCACACAGGGTCATTTGGTCCGGAACCTGAGGTGGAGGCTGCCTCAGGTTCTGGGCCAAAAAATGGGCACCGGTACTGCACTGGCATCCAGTCGTGCACTCCCCTCCGGATTAGGCCCAATGAATGGGCCTAATCGGGAGTGTCTTCAGGCCGATTCGCAAGGTGAATCGGCCTGAAGAATGGGCATGTCCATTCTTTTTTCTGGGAGCCGGAACAAACGGCTCTCGGAAAAAAGTCCTGACCGGCTCCCATTGATTTCATATCCGCCTCAGGCCGTATCCGCCTCAAAATCCTGACCAAAATACCCCTGTGTGAACTTATCCTAAAATGCTCTATGCCACATTTACCAAGTGTTTTAGATACCTTTTAGACAATTTTCTGAGTTGACCATATAAAAGAGGCATGGTCTTGTTAGAAAGGTATTAGCCTCATGGAAAAGGGTGTGGCTTAAATTGAACTTCTGTGCACTAAAAATGCACAAAGAACATTAAAAGGCTGAGGCCCCACGTTGCGGAAATGCAGCTTTTTTGTTGCAGATTTTGTTGCAGTTTTTTGAGCCAAAGCCTGGAGTGGCTACAAAAGGAATTGGAAATATACAGGCAGCTCTTATACTTCAACTTTTTGCTCAATCCACTCCTGGCTTTGGCTCAAAAAACTGCAACAACAAAAAAGCTGCATTTCCACAATGTGGGGCTTTAGCCTTAATCCAAGTAATAGGAGTTGTAAAGACAAACTACACGGTCTAAGAATGCACCAGATTTATCAAACGGCATCAGACACTTTGATAAATCTGGTGCCGTTTAAAACTGCTAACGCTGGGTTGACACCAGCGTTTGGACTCCGTTATCAGGTTTCCGTCTTCTGCATGCAGAAGAAGGGGGAGATACAAGAAAGTAGCAGGGGCAGCATAAGAGGTAGCATTGCTTAAAGGTTATATGATAAAAGTTATTTTAATTACACAGATAAAGCCGTATGAGTCTTCACCAGTCAGTGTCCTTTTATGTATAGATGGTGCCTGGACATAGAAGGTTGCAGTCCGATAAGGCATCATGTCCTGTGGGGTACTGCAGGAGCATGAACATTGGAAAGTTAGTTTTAGGGATCCTAACTGTGGAAGGATATGGATTAGGAATTGTGATAGTCCTGTCTGAAGAGATGTGTCTTTAGGATGCAAAGGAAGCTGTAGACATTGTGAGCTAATCTGATTGTCTGAGGTAGAACATTCCAGAGAAGAGGTGCAACTTGGGAAAAGTCTTGGATACAGGAGTGGGAACTTCTGATAATAGAGGATGTTAATCTTTGGTTACTGACAGAACAGAGAGCACGGGCTGGGTGATAGAGATGATGGAGGAAATGTAGGGAGATTCAGCATTATGGAGAGCCTTGTGGATAAGGGTGATAAGTTTACATTGTATTCTGTAATGAATAGGCAGCCAAAGTAGTGACTGACACAGACCAGAGGCATCACTGTAGTGTCTAGCCTGATAGATGAGCCTGGCCGCTGCATTCAGAATAGATTGTAGAGGGGAGAGTTTAGTATAGGAAAGACTGACTAGTAGAGAGTAACATTAGTCAAGTCGAGAGTGAATCAGGGTGACAAAAAGGGCCTTTAATGTTTCCATGGTAGGGTAAGGGCAAATTCTGGATTTGTTTTTGAGGTAGAGATGACATAAGCATGTGCATGATTGGATATGAGGGGAGCAAAAGAAAAGTCAAATATAACCCCAAGGCAAGGGGCATGCTGCTTTGGAGTTATGGCAAGACCACAGACTGGAAAGGTCATGTTTTATTTTTGTCCATTTTCATGAAGGGGTGTATGAAGGGATCCCTCATACACTCAAATGTATGGGGGATCTGTGAAAACAAGTGCTCCTCTGGTTGAAGATGGCAGTGAAAACTGAATGCTTTTCATGGCTGTTTTGTACCACAGTAGTTTGAATGTAGTCCAAGGTTGCATGTCTAGCCTTTCGGCTGAGGCCCCATATAGCGTGCTGCAGCAAAAAAGGAACAGATCCCGCAATGCTTTTCACAGAAAGTCCACAGAGGTTCCTCTGAGGATTTCTGTTTCAATTATACCTATAGGGAAACCACCAGCGTTTCGGTAAGCATAATTGACAGGCTGAGATTTCCAAACTCGCAATGGTTTTGGAAATCGCAGTGTGTCCAATTCACATATTTTTCTACAGTATATAGATGGGATTCACTAGCATCCCACCCACTATGCATGGACTGTAAAATGATGCAATTTTTTTCTGCAGCATTTCGGCGGCCAAACCATGGCGATTACACCAGGGGGGACCCGGTCTTAGACAGTATTGATAAATTCAACCCATTGTGTTTTTTCTGCATTGTTTTTCATTGAGTTTTTGCAGTTTTTTCTTTGTGCCTCTGTGCCTATTAAATATACATGGAAAACTCTCACAAATTTGCAGTTAAAGGGGCTCTATCAGCAAAATCATGCTGATAGAGCCCCACATATGCGTGACTAGCCTTTAAAAAGGCTATTCAGACACCATAAATGTTATATTAAACTACCCCCCAGTTTTAAAATAAAACCCTAAAAAAGAATGTGATCTACTTACGCATCGTGCACGATGGGCGGGCATTCAGGGTGCGCCATCTTCTTCATCCATGCCTCTTCTTCCTCCGATGTCTTCGGGTTCCGTCCTCCTCCGGCGCTCACGAACTGACACTGATGAAAAAAAAAATGGCCTGGGCGCCTGCGCAGTAGCCGTAGTAGAAGCCACATGCTACTGCACATGCGCCCAGGCCATTTTTTTATATCAGTGTCAGTTCGCGAGCGCCGGAGGAGGACGGGACCGGAGGACATCGGAGGAAGAGTAGGCGTGGATGAAGAAGACGGCGCACCCTGAATGCCCACCCATCGTGCACGATGCGTAAGTAGATCACATTCTTTTTTAGGATTTTATTTTAAAACTGGGGGGGTAGTTTAATATAACATTTACGGTGCCTGAATAGCCTTTTTAAAGGCTATTCACGCATATGCGGGGCTCTATCAGCATGATTTTGCTGATAGAGCCCCTTTAATATTAACATGATAACTTGAAGCTGAAATCTCAAGTTCACATTTATATTAAAATTACCTTTACAATTTAATAAACATTTTTGGAAACAGTAATGTCAACTATTTTTTGTATATAAAAAGGTAATTTTTTTGCATCAAATTTCTTTAATTTTTAGTCGTCCGAGAAAACCTCAACATAGAGTCTTCCTTGTGTCCGTCAGGTGTCTGTGTCTTTTTTCTCTGACGGTTTCTGGAGGTTTCTGCAGCGGTGATGTGAACTTAAAAATTTCAGAACGTTATAAATGGCATTGTTAACTTGAAACTGAAGCAAAGTACTGTAAAAAAAAGTTCCAATATTAACTATTTTGTTGCTGCATAGCGCAATAAACAGAAATGGGCTATTGATATGTATACATTCTACAGGTCTGGATAAACAAAAAAGTAAAGTAGTGGCTCACCGAATTTTCATGTGGTGGTCAGATCTTCCGGGTGCACGGCCAGAAAAATCCCGGACTCCTGGGATAATCAACAGTGTGTAGAATACAAAAATGATCCAGTCCGCACTCCAGAGATGACCTTTTTTCTAAAATTTAACTTTTAATTTTCCATACGTAAAAATGGGCAAATCCATTACAAACAAAAAAACGTGATAGTGAAGACACAAAAGTGTTTTAAAATCCCATCATTCGAGACCTGGCTGACGCGTTTCCGGGTATGCTGTACCCCTTAGTCATAGCCTTTTGTGTCTTCACTATCACGTTTTTTTGTTTGTAATGGATTTGCCCATTTTTACGTATGGAAAATTAAAAGTTAAATTTTAGAAAAAAGGTCATCTCTGGAGTGCGGACTGGATCATTTTTGTATTCTACAGGTCTACCGCAGGCTTTCTAAAATTACTGTGGACAATATCGTCCCGGCATAAGTTATTTTATAGTGTTTAATAATACAGTTAATTATGTTGAACCACTGGGATTTAATTGGTTTGTTACAAGCCTTCCAAGAAAAAGCAATTATCTTCCTGGCATAAAAAGGGGAAGGGTGAAAATGTATGCGTACATCTAGTAAACCATGCAGGAAGGTCTTTGTGTGCCACAGGAAAGAAGATGGCTGCTATGACAAAGAAACAAAGAATAAATCATTAGGATAAAATTAAAACATATTAAAGATATTAAATAATCATTATCGCTTGTGTATATAAATAAGAAAACTGTTATAATGAAAGACGTATCAATTTAAAAGGTATAAATATAAAAAGACATGGACCATGGATCAAGAGCACTATTAGAGTCTAACAGCATATTGCAGGGGAAAAAAAAGACATGGACCACATATCCCTATATTATACATTCATTTATGTTTCTTAGCAAAATCTACAAAAATGAACACCAGGTTCTTAGTATACATACAGTCCTATGAAAAAGTTTGGGCACCCCTATTAATCTTAATCATTTTTAGCTCTAAATATTTTGGTGTTTGCAGCAGCCATTTCAGTTTGATATATCTAATAACTGATGGACACAGTAATATTTCAGGATTGAAATGAGGTTTATTGTACTAACAGAAAATGTGCAATATGCATTAAACCAAAATTTGACCAGTGCAAAAGTATGGGCACCTCAACAGAAAAGTGACATTAATATTTAGTAGATCTTCTTTTTGCAAAGATAACAGCCTCTAGTCGCTTCCTGTAGCTTTTAATCAGTTCTTGGATCCTGGATGAAGGTATTTTGGACCATTCCTCTTTACAAAACAATTCAAGTTCAGTTAAGTTTGATGGTGGCCGAGCATGGACAGCCCGCTTCAAATTATCCCACAGATGTTCAATGATATTCAGGTCTGGGGACTGGGATGGCCATTCCAGAACATTGTACTTGTACCTCTGCATGAATGCCTGAGTCGATTTGGAGCAGTGTTTTGGATCATTGTCTTGCTGAAATATCCATCCCCGGTGTAACTTCAACTTCGTCACTGATTCTTGAACATTATTCTCAAGAATCTGCTGATACTGAGTGGAATCCATGTGACCCTCAACTTTAACAAGATTCCCGGTGCCGGCATTGGCCACACAGCCCCAAAGCATGATGGAACCTCCACCAAATATTACAGTGGGTAGCAAGTGTTTTTCTTGGAATGCTGTTTTTTTTGGACTCCATGCATAACGCCTTTTTGTATGACCAAACAACTCAATCTTTCATCAGTCCACAGGACCTTCTTCCAAAATGAAGCTGGCTTATCCAAATGTGCTTTTGCTTACCTCAGGCGACTCTGTTTGTGGCATGCTTGCAGAAACGGCTTCTTTCTCATCACTCAACCATACAGCTTCTCCTTGTGCAAAGTGTGCTGTATTGTTGACCGATGCATAGCGACACCATCTGCAGCAAGATGATGCTGCAGCTCTTTGGAGGTGGTCTGTGGATTGTCCTTCACTGTTCTCACCATTCTCCTTCTCTGCCTTTCTGATATTTTTCTTGGCCTGCCACTTCTGGGCTTAACAAGAACTGTCCCTGTGGTCTTCCATTTCCTTACTATGTTCCTCACAGTGGAAACTGACAGGTTAAATCTCTGAGACAACTTTTTGTATCCTTCCCCTGAACAACTATGTTGAACAATCTTTGTTTTCAGATCATTTGAGTTGTTTTAAGTAGCCCATGATGCCACTCTTCAGAGGAGATTCAAATAGGAGAACAACTTGCAATTGGCCACCTTAAATACCTTTTCTCATGATTGGATAGATCTGGCTATGAAGTTCAAAGCTCAGTGAGGTTACAAAAACAATTTTGTGCTTCAGTAAGTCAGTAAAAAGTAGTTAGGAGTATTCAAATCAATAAAATGATAAGGGTGCCCATACTTTTGCACCGGTCAAATTTTGGTTTAATGCATATTGCACATTTTCTGTTAATACAATAAACCTCATTTCACTCCTGAAATATTACTGTGTCCATCAGTTATTAGATATATCAAACTGAAATGGCTGCTGCAAACACCAAAATATTTAGAACTAAAAATGATTAAGATTAATAGGGGTGCCCAAACTTTTTCATAGGACTGTATTGATCAAGGTATACAAGCCCACTAGCCACTTCATGACCATCTCTGTATAGTGGGTTCCAACTCTATAAGGTGTGAGACTGCATGACTACCGCCATTACCATAGCTTAGTGCTCACAAGGAGAGCGACCCAGCACCACAACAACATCCCTGCTGCCAGGCTAGGCTCCAGGTTCTGGGTCACATCACCCTACAGGCACATCACCACAACAACAGCAGGGGCCATGGCGTAGATGCTGCAGTTTGCAGTTAGCAGTAACAGTAAAGTGGACAAGTTTGTAGTGAATCCCATCCCCACTTTACAGAAAAATGCAAGTAGCGGACACACTGCAGTTTTGGAAATAGCAATATGACAATTAAACCTATGGAAATGATTTTTTGCGGTAGGATGCTATGTGATGCCTTAGCCTCATGCAGTTTCCTACTAATAATAATATCTGAGCCAGATGGGAGGAGCACTGCTACCAAGGCAAAACTAGAGCAAAAAAAAGAACATTATTGCTATCCAACATTTTGGAGAAAAAAAAGACATACATCATACGTTCCGATATTATACATTGATCTTTTTGTCTCTGTAAAATCTGCAGAAATGAGCTTGATGTTCTTAGTATACATATTGATCTAGGTGTATAAGCCCACTAGCTAATTCACAGCGACCTCTGTATAGTGGGTCCCTACTCGATTGACCACCACAGCTCAGTGCCCAAAGGAAAAGAAAGAAGGAAAGAATAAGTCATTAGTAAAAAAAAATATATATATTAAAGAATTGTAATCAACTGTGTATCTAAAGGAGAAAACTGATGTAATGAAAGAGGTATAAAGTAAGAACCAGAAATAAGGAGCATTATTAGGTTATTAGTTACCCAAAATTACATGCAACGCATAGAGGTTAAAAGAAAGAAGAAATACCCCATTCCATGTCATCATCTGATACTCGGTGCAAGCAACAGGCCATTTGTCTATGATCCAGCTTAGGCAGAGCAATGACATCACTGTGTCACCTGTATTGTTAATCTACCTTTACACAGGCTAAAGCCTAAAATGGCCTGTGGCATTAATGTGAACAGGAGGCAGAGAGCCCTAGGCCTGTGTCCTGCCACAGCAATCAATATTTGCAGCAATACAGTTGACTGTTAGCTCAGTAGACATTCAGGACATCGTACAAAAAGTGTCACCGCTTAAAAAGGACCTTTCATGGGTTTGGGCACAGGCAGTTCTGCGGCCGCAAAATTGCAGCCGCAAAATAACGCAGCGTATACGATCCAGGCTCCCATTGAAATCAATGGGAGCTTTTACGGCGCGCAAAGTATCACACGCCGTATACGTGCCACATCACTCGGCACATTACTCCGTGTGAATGGACCCTTAGGATCCTCTTTATGGTAATAACAGCATATCTCTAAGGCAGTGGTACATACTACCTTATACTACCTTTCCCTCATTCCCATGATGCTTTGTAACTGCCTCTAAACAGTATAAACTCTCTGCTGTTACGTACAATACGCCCTGCCAGAAGCAATTGTAAGATAGAAGACAACAAATAGCTAAAAAAAGTCTAAGTGAACATACTATATGAGATCCAAAGGCAGTGAACTCCAAACAAAGGAGTTAACAACAAACCTTCTAGGCCAGCATTTTGGCCGTAGTGGAAACGCTGTGCAAAAAACATTTTCTGTATAGGTATAATAGGGGCAGATGGTCTACAGAAGAAAACTCTGCTGACTTTCTCTGAAAAACTCTGCAGAAAAAAAACTCAATGTGTTTTTGCTGCTGTCTTTTCCGCATCTCACTACATGAGGCTGTAGCCTAACAGAGAAGATAAAAAGATATCTGAGCACAACAATGAAAGTTGCCTGCTGTCAATGATAACATGAAACTGAAAATACTATCAGCTAGTTACACATTTGCAGAATCACAGAATTTGCAGAAGTTAATATTCCTTACATCCACTTCTGTAGAACTACTGTGGCTGTGAAAAGTTGCAGCCTCCTCTCTGAGCAGTGTACAGCCATGGAGCATATAGCATGCAGAGGCTTCTGACATGAACAAAGCTGTCTGTGAAGAGAGACCTGCTCCTTCCTCCTCCACTTCTGGTGTTCTGTCTTGAGCACCTTGGTTTCTAAAGACAGACTTTCCCTAGTTACAGAAAGTGAACAGCAAATTAGCAAGGAGGGTGACATCTAGTGGCAGAAACTTTTTGTTCAGAATCAAATTGTCTTTTAAATGAGACTACGTTTTCAGCTAGCAACCATTCAAGTTAGTAACCATTTAAGTCAATGGGCCCCATGACCATCACACACAGAACATGGATACCATAATTGTGCAGACCATTTGTCATTGACAAATCTAGGCAGTTAATCTTTTTCAGTGACTTGGGCCAAATTGGGCCTTGTTCTGTTTTATTAATGTTCATGAAAAACAGAGGATGTACAAGGAAAAATAACAGGCATCCAGCATGTGGACAAAAGAACTGACATTTCAGAGATTGTTTTTACAGATGTGTGAATACGGCCTTATAAGCAAGTTTTTCAAATCGATGGCCACACTGGAAGAGGCTAAGATTTCTCCCAGCTTTCATGGAAGATTTGATGCGTACAACCTTCTCCTCTGTCCATTTTTTCATGAAAGAGGAATGAACTACATGTCTTTAGCCATGTTTTTTCACAATGCAAAGATGAGATCTAGAGAGGATTGTTCATGACTAGATTACTATTTTACTTTATAATACATGCATGAAAGCCATTGTCAAGCAGCAACCATTGTTCTTACATGTTAGCATCCTCCATTGTTTATGTAATGGGTTCTCAATAATTCAGTACTCCAATGTTACCCATTCTGAAAAAAGAGGTAAAACTGTTAAGAAGCAGTTTCCTGTTCTTTTTCTTCCTGAATTGCCTGATTCAGCAGCAGTAAAAGCAGTAAATACTAAATAAATAATGATAGGCTTTGCATTGTGTTAGGTGAAAGGCATCAATGGTGTTAAGTCAAATATAAGATACTCAGCCTCAACATTATAGTCTGTGAGTCAAAAATCATGAAAGGCAGCCACATCTGGATATCAATTATGACTCCTATAAACTGGATTTATGAGATCAGGCTAGCTGGATAGGTGGCCATTAATATGGAACTTGGTATATATTATGTTCAGAGCTGCAAAAAATGGATGTGCGCTGTTATTCTTATGCAGATCTAAGAGTCGTCTTTTCATAGGCATTTTTATGGGCTATGTTTGATACTATTAAAATTGCTATATTGAAAGCTCTAGTTAAATGAGACTACATTTTCAGCTAGCAACCATTCAAGTTAGTAACCATTTAAGTCAATGGGCCCCATGACCAGAAACCCAGAAACTTAAGGCTCCATCTTCAATAAAACTGATATTATGAAATATATGTGTTTGAAACACATGTACGGGTCCAGATATTCCAGAGATTTGAACAAACTGTTTAAGGGTATGTGCTATTGGTTAGCTATGCAAGGGGCTCTATCAGCAAAATTTTGCTGTATGAGCCCCACATATGTGTGAATAGCCTTTAGCCAGGAAATCTTATTTTAAACCCCCCCGCCCGTTTTAAAATAAAACTATAAAAACATATATGTAAATCATGCACAGGGGGTCGTTGTGCATGATGCGACGTCATCTTCGGTCCCGTCTTCCTCTTCTTTCTTCTTCCAGCAACGTCCTCCTGTCCTGGCTCTTCTCCACCTTCATCTTCTGTTCTTCCGGCGGGTTGCATTCAAATCCCGCGCGTGCACAGTAGAGCTCCTTCTGAAGCACTACTGCGCACGCACCAGCGCCATTTTTGTTGTAGTTCTAAGTATCCCTTAGAACTACGCGAGCATGCGCAGTATGCTCGCGAACGTTTTCACTCCAGAAGAACAGAAGATGAAGGCGGAGAAGAGCTAGGACAGGAGGACGTCACTGGAAGAAGAAAGAAGAGGAAGGCAAGACCGAAGATGATGTCGGATCATGCACAACGGCCCCCTGTGCATGCAAAGGTATGATTTACATATATGTTTTTATAGTTTTATTTTAAAACGGGAGCGGGGTGTAAACTTGAATGGGTTTATAAAAGTGACCGCCCGTGTCCGCCTGTGCCCTGTCATAGGGGAAACTGGTTTTATTAGCCGGACACAAAGTCGGACATGCAGGACTTTGTGTCTGGCTAAAAAAATATGTGCCTGGCGATCAGTTTCTTCCTCCTCCGAGTGTGTGACGTCTCAGATGAATGCTACACGCTGGCTCTGGCACTCCTCTAAAACATCACAGTAGAGAAAGAGAGAACAATGAAATTCATCCACTATTTTCACTCACAGTAAAAAAAAATTATGCCAAACACAACACTTGGCCATTGAAGAACTAAAAACGGTTTCTATATACTAAGCTTACATTAAGGTATTAAAGTCTTATAAATAGTAGACATAGCTTTTGGAAGGAGACATGGCATTAAGAAAGCTTTTTCAAGTTCAGTCAATAGTCGAAGGGGAGAAATAATTTGCAGAAAAGTTGATCAGACTTTGTAAAAGTGAACATGATGGAGGATATTGACAATTTTTGCATGTAGATGGATTTAAGGCATTCAAAGGAGGGTATGATATAAAAGTGTTGAGGGGGGTGGGTGATTGTGTAGGCATTCCAAAATTTCATACACATGAAGTCAAGTGTGAGGTCCTGCTAGCAGATGTGGTAGATAGGAAGATGGGGTGGCTAGAGAGGAGAATGGCAAGGAGTTTGGTTCCACGCATCTAAAAGACTCTCAGTCAGTGCATTAGCTATGGAATGTAGGACAACTGGGTTGGAGTTATTCCACATGAGATGTTTCTTGTGGGGTTCAAGAGTATCATGTTCTAAAATAGAGTTTAATGACATACATGATCTAATGTCTAGGATGCCCAAACCTTGTGATTTACGGGCTATTAGAGTGTTATAAGCAACCCTAGGTCAAGAGGAATACCACAAACATTTCTGAAACAATAATTTAGTCTATACAAATAAGATCTTAGGGAGCAGTATTGGGGCATTTTGCAAAAGGTAAAGGTACTTTCCTGCCTATCCAAGATAAAAAAAGGGCATTCAGACATTAGTAAGTTGTGCTCTTTAGTCAGTTGCTGATGATAGTTTAGCGTAAAAAGTTCAATTAGATTGGCAAACATCTTACCACCAAGATAAGTTGCATGATTAATTGGCCATGAGAAGGGCAGAGTTCTTTTTAGGGGGCTTAAAGTAGTTGCAGGTACTGTAATGTTTAGGATCTGAGATTTCCCTAAATTTATTTTAAAATTAGTCAAAGATCCATGCTCTTCAAATAAAGATAGGGTTGAGGGGAAGGCAAGTGAGACTGGTGATGGAAATGTCCAATTTGATGGCATACGCTGCTACAGAGTGGGTTATGAAGGGAATGGATAAACCAGGGGTTATAAGGTGTTGATGAATTCCTTGTATAAGGAATTCCACACATGACAAATAGACTGGATGATAGGGGGCATCCTTGATGGGTTCCCTACGGCGGTCAGGTCTCATAAGAGACCAGGCTGCCATTTTTAAAATATAACAGCTACAGCTACAAGTCCTGTTAACTTGCATTGCATTGGTGATAAGACTGCCTGGGCTTCAAGACCCCTAGAAGGTATCCCCGTGTGCCTCTGGTGCCTCTAATTCACGGCAGGCTGGCAGCACACGGTCATGTGCAACCGACCTTACCTGGATAGATAACAGCAGGTAACTGCAAATGCCTACTGAAAGTCCAGGTGTTTTGTCTGCACTATGGGTGAAAAAAGTACCCACCCACTGTAATGCACATTACATATGGATAAAGGCACATTATTACGAGAAGATAACATATCCCGATCTTGAAAGGGTAGATAGGTAGGAACGGAAAATCAAGTTCAGCATGCTCAACTGTCTCATGGTCTAGCTCTAGAGAAGTGGGGAATGTAATAGGGGGTAGTAGGGCATATTACTGAAAGGGGTATTATGATAAAGTCCAGTAGTTGGGAATAGAGATGAGCGAACACTAAAATGTTCGAGGTTCGAAATTCGATTCGAACAGCCGCTCACTGTTCGAGTGTTCGAATGGGTTTCGAACCCCATTATAGTCTATGGGGAACATAAACTCGTTAAGGGGGAAACCCAAATTCGTGTCTGGAGGGTCACCAAGTCCACTATGACACCCCAGGAAATGATACCAACACCCTGGAATGACACTGGGACAGCAGGGGAAGCATGTCTGGGGGCATAAAAGTCACTTTATTTCATGGAAATCCCTGTCAGTTTGCGATTTTCGCAAGCTAACTTTTCCCCATAGAAATGCATTGGCCAGTGCTGATTGGCCAGAGTACGGAACTCGACCAATCAGCGCTGGCTCTGCTGGAGGAGGCGGAGTCTAAGATCGCTCCACACCAGTCTCCATTCAGGTCCGACCTTAGACTCCGCCTCCTCCGGCAGAGCCAGCGCTGATTGGCCGAAGGCTGGCCAATGCATTCCTATGCGAATGCAGAGACTTAGCAGTGCTGAGACAGTTTTGCTCAACTACACATCTGATGCACACTCGGCACTGCTACATCAGATGTAGCAATCTGATGTAGCAGAGCCGAGGGTGCACTAGAACCCCTGTGCAAACTCAGTTCACGCTAATAGAATGCATTGGCCAGCGCTGATTGGCCAATGCATTCTATTAGCCCGATGAAGTAGAGCTGAATGTGTGTGCTAAGCACACACATTCAGCACTGCTTCATCACGCCAATACAATGCATTAGCCAGTGCTGATTGGCCAGAGTACGGAATTCGGCCAATCAGCGCTGGCCAATGCATTCTATTAGCCCGATGAAGTAGAGCTGAATGTGTGTGCTAAGCACACACATTCAGCACTGCTTCATCACGCCAATACAATGCATTAGCCAGTGCTGATTGGCCAGAGTACGGAATTCGGCCAATCAGCGCTGGCTCTGCTGGAGGAGGCGGAGTCTAAGGTCGGACCTGAATGGAGACTGGTGTGGAGCGATCTTAGACTCCGCCTCCTCCAGCAGAGCCAGCGCTGATTGGCCGAATTCCGTACTCTGGCCAATCAGCGCTGGCCAATGCATTCTATTAGCCCGATGAAGTAGAGCTGAATGTGTGTGCTAAGCACACACATTCAGCACTGCTTCATCACGCCAATACAATGCATTAGCCAGTGCTGATTGGCCAGAGTACGGAATTCGGCCAATCAGCGCTGGCTCTGCTGGAGGAGGCGGAGTCTAAGGTCGGACCTGAATGGAGACTGGTGTGGAGCGATCTTAGACTCCGCCTCCTCCAGCAGAGCCAGCGCTGATTGGTCGAGTTCCGTACTCTGGCCAATCAGCGCTGGCCAATGCATTCTATTAGCCCGATGAAGTAGAGCTGAATGTGTGTGCTTAGCACACACATTCAGCTCTACTTCATCAGGCTAATAGAATACATTGGCCAATCAGCGCTGGCCAATGCATTCTATTAGCTTGATGAAGCAGAGTGTGCACAAGGGTTCAAGTGCACCCTCGGCTCTCCTACATCAGAGCCGAGGGTGCGCTTGAACCCTTGTGCAGCCTCGGCTCTGCTACATCAGAGCCGAGGGTGCGCTTGAACCCTTGTGCACACTCTGCTTCATCAAGCTAATAGAATGCATTGGCCAGCACTGATTGGCCAGAGTACGGAATTCGGCCAATCAGCGCTGGCCAATGCATCCCTATGGGAAAAAGTTTATCTCACAAAAATCACAATTACACACCCGATAGAGCCCCAAAAAGTTATTTTTAATAACATTCCCCCCTAAATAAAGGTTATCCCTAGCTATCCCTGCCTGTACAGCTATCCCTGTCTCATAGTCACAAAGTTCACATTCTCATATGACCCGGATTTGAAATCCACTATTCGTCTAAAATGGAGGTCACCTGATTTCGGCAGCCAATGACTTTTTCCAATTTTTTTCAATGCCCCCGGTGTCGTAGTTCCTGTCCCACCTCCCCTGCGCTGTTATTGGTGCAAAAAAGGCGCCAGGGAAGGTGGGAGGGGAATCGAATTTTGGCGCACTTTACCACGCGGTGTTCGATTCGATTCGAACATGGCGAACACCCTGATATCCGATCGAACATGTGTTCGATAGAACACTGTTCGCTCATCTCTAGTTGGGAACAATTAGGTTAGATTAATAATGGGGAGGGGGCTGAATAACAAAGAGAAAAAGGCAATGAAAATCGTGTGTCCATGAATAAACTTCAGATGTGAAAACGAGCTACAGTTAGTTCCTCCTGGCAGACATTACTGACTCAATTCAGAAACTGACAGGTTATATAAATGGTATGAGAAACAACTAGTCCTTCAAATGAAGTGGCTTGCAGCAGCTGCCTTACTGGTCTTGGGTGATTTCTGCTTCGGACAGACGACTGACCATTGTTCTGCTGGCAGCAGTTGGGGGAGATCACTTATCATTGGGATAGGTAGCCAAGAGGAGACCTCAATCAGTGGTATGTCCAGTTTCTCCCAGGTTGAAGGAAAAGAGCCAGTGATTTGTCAAATTGCTTACTCTGAGGTGTTTCAAGAGTGGACAAGCTGTGTGCCTCAGCCAAAAATGTCTTGAAATATGAAGTCATATGGCCTTCAGAGGCTATATCAGTGGCCTCCTTCACTTCTTGCAGAATGGCAGCCATATCAACATAATTAAGAAGGCCACAGATTATGTCTCTGGGGAGAATTGTCAGGTCTCGGCTTAGGTCGCAGTGCTATATGGATGTGTTCTATGGTCACCTTTAAAGCCTTTAAAGGATGTGAATATAGTGGCTGCAACCAGTGGCATTGTGTCAGGGGCATAAGATTCAGCATAGCCCTTCAATTGGAGGTTTTTCCTCTGGCTGCGGATCTCTTTGTCCTCTATTATTGCAAATGCCTCATTCAGATATTTCTATTGAGCTGCAAATTTAGACCTGGCAGCTTCACAGAATGCTAATATCTAGGACTGGTTGCTTCGTAGTTTCTCCACCCAGGGCCCAACTTGCATTACTTCAGTTTTAATGTCCACCAGTTGTCTTAACAGCGGTGCTAGGGCTTTGGAGATGGTATGTTTGAGGACGGAGCAGGTGATAGGCTCAAGATGTATATATATTTTCTTAATTAACTTTTATTGACTTTTGGGGAGAATATGAAAAAGGGGTAACATATAATATTTGTTCTGTGACAGCACCCTATGGCATGTTCTAATAGACACAAACCTATGGCAAACATAGAGGTCTTTTTATTATCCCTAACTACCCCACTCATTGCCTACATGGGTTTAGAGAGAATTTATTAAATAATAAAATTTTTAACTTTTACTGTTATTTCTGTCAAGAAGACAAAGAATATGTACACCCCATGATGAATATATAAACATTTAGTTCTGTTTCTAAACATTGCCCTATTGCTTGAGTGATGGCAGCAGCTCTCTGGGTAACATTTACTTTTGTATGTTTAGTATTCCTTTAAATATATTGTATACAAAAGTTAAGTAATTCTTTACAGCTGAGAGTCTTAGAAATAGTATAATTGCAAAATACCTATTAATGTACCCCCACGTCATATAGCTTACCTTACCCTGAAATGAATTACAACCAACTGCTTTACGGTTCAGGTCTTTTAACTACTGATTGACCTTCCAATACACAGATCTGCAAACACTGTATTGTAACAAGGGAGGTGGGAGATAAACAATCACTGTGCTAGGAACAAGAAAGGAGGAGGGTGAGGGCAGAGAAGAGTGGAGAATGAAAGGAAGAACAACACAGCCTCAGCAAATGTTTACCATAAGGCCAAGACAATATTTTCTCACAAGGAAATCCCAATCTGCTACTAACATTAAGTAGCAAAGGATGATGCCATGAAACATTGTGACGTGACCTTGCTAAACAGCATACTGTAATTCATTTAATGGGAATGTTTGTTAATTATTAAGCTATACATAAGCCCACAATACTTGTATTTATACCCCAGCAGTAATGACTAGAGCAACACGTGACTGAACCATGGGGCAAACCAAAGTAAGGGAGGTAAATTTGCTTTGTCATATTGTAGTTGACAAAATTGTGAAATAATTGATATGAATAAATTGAAGCTTTGACTATGATGATTTCTGCTCAAATTGTAAGAACTCAAACCCATGGCAATGCCATATGCACATACTCGGTACACAACAGGAGGAATTCATCAACACATCTACGCTAGTTTTACTCAGGTGTAGAGGTATGATAATATGGCACGCCTTTGGCGCAAGACTCTCGCTTGTACCAAAAACGCAACACATTCCATTCTGAGGGTTGCTCAACACTTTTCACTAATGTGGGCCTAGAAAGACGGAGAGTGGGGTGGAACAGAGCTGACTGTGCCCAACATATTCATTATAACTCACAAAAGTTTTGTGGTGAGACTTAGGGCTAGTTCACACAGAGTTTTTTGGCAGCGGATTTTGACACGGAATCCGCCACTAAATCCATTGCCAAAAATGGCTCCCATTGACATCAATGGGAGCCACTCGCTTCTTTTTTCTGCTAGCTAGTAGAAGAAAAAAGAAGTGACAAGCCCCATCTTGCCACAGCGTCCGCGGATCCAGACACGCTCCAGTGTAGGCCCATTCATTTGGGCCTACACAGGAGTGGTATGCAACGACAGAATGCGGATGCTGCATCAGCATTCCGTCATGACGAGGGCCTGTCGCAGTATTCCGTCACGGCAAGGGCCTGTCGCAGCATTCCGTCGGCATCGCCTCAGCATCCTGTCACAGCATCCGGCTCCTGATTAGGCCTAAATGAGTCAGCCACAGAATCTGCGGGAAGATAGGGCATGTTGCTTCTTTTTCCCGCTAGCTGAAAAAAAATCACTAGTGGGGGGAAAAAGCGAGCGACTCCCATTGAAATGAATGGGAGCCTTTTTTGCAGGCGGATTTTGAGGCGGATTCCACGTCAAAGTCCGCTAGCAAAAAACTCCATATGAATAGACCCTAACTTCACTCGAATATCTCTAGCTTCACTCTTCTACATTATGCTCCTCTTTTTAATAGAAGCTTTATCATGCTTTGAAAGTTATGATGTATCTAAAACATATATATTTGGTGCACACAATGTACACTGATTTAATAGCAATTTATTTATTTTTTTCTATTTTTTCTTGGTACTCCTCAATGTGCCACCAGTAAAAACTACCAACATACAGAGGTACAATAAGGGCCTGTAGCAGACAATTGGCACCATAGTATGGCCATGTGCACAAGGCCTTAACAGACAAAAAAAAAATCTGCGAAAATGATCTTGCAACATGTTGGGTAATGGTTTCAACAGATGGTCATTTGTTATCAGTGTGAATACTACCAAGGGTGGCACGTGCATGGAATTTGTATGTGTTTGCATTGGTTTCCTCCTAAACTCCAAAGATATAATGACAGTAAACCCTACCAGGGGCACTGAATGATAAAAAATTCCTATGAAGTTTTACACAAATTGTTGGCATTATATAAGCATGAAAATAACAATTAAATGTGTATCTGTTATCAAGACAAATGATTAATTACCAGAAAAAAATGGAAAAAAAATATCATTTTTAAAGTATATTGAAAAATCCAATGTAAATTTTTTCCCATACACAAAACTGTTCTTGTTATCATTCAGTACTATTTTGTTTGCCATTTATACTAAAATTTGAGTTATAAATCTAAAGCGTGGGAAAAAAATACATATTTATACTATATAAAATAACATGACTTTCTGTTTCACCGCCGGTTGATAAACAGGAACATTTCAAGATACAAATGTTTCCAGGTATGGAAAATAAATAGAAAATAAGAATAACAGACACTGGGTAGAAGCAATTTCTCATAGCAACTAAACGTGCCAGCAAGCAAAATTTCTTTTACTTAAAACATATGTAAGAGTTCTCCTTCCATAAACATTAATCTGACAGCCCCACATTGAGAAAATACAGCACTTTACAGTACCTGCAAAGTGAATGGGGTTTTGGCTGATCCCACCCACATATTGCAGAAAAAAATCTGCAGCAGAAATGCTGCAATTTCAAAAATGTTAGCATTTTTGTAATTTTCAGTTTGTCAATTATACCTACATAAATGCTGGCGTGTTCCATGTAGATATAATAGAAGCAGAAAGTCCTCAGAGGATAAATGTGGACTTTTTTGCGGAAAAAAAAAAATGTCATACGTTTCTACTGCAGTCTTTACATGGGCCTTAGCTTTAAAAGGATTTTCCCGTCAATCGAATAGGAAATGATCTGGAATAACCTGGTCTGGCCACTGAATCCCCATCCCCATCCCCTCCTCTGTGTATCAGCAGCTGAGAACAGTTGAGAGATGACAGAGCCATTTGTTCTACCCCTACCAATACTCATACTGATGACCTTTCCTTAGGATCGCCTTTTCTGATTACCCTGTGAACCCTGATTTATGATATCGACGCTAGGTTTTTACTCTAATATTTTATTCATTTTTAATAAAAGTTAAGTTTCGTTGTAACAACTTTTGTCACCCCATGATTCTACTGTGATTTTATAGGAAAGTCATATTGGTTTCAATACAATGCTATTTCAATGTTATTCTATTCATACCAGTCCTGAAGAAATCAATTCCGCTGTTTCACTAAAAAACATTTTTGATATATGAAAATTAATCTTCTTGGTGCACAGAGGACATTACCGTCATCATCACCAACATCTGTTCTTCACCGCCCCTTCTTCCACTGTGGAAATCTCCTCCTCTTCACTGCTGTTAACAACAGCCTCTCTCATTGGTGCATGAATGAAACTTCAGTGCAAATCTCAGCGGGTTTTTTTTGCAAAACTTTTTTGAGGTAATGTGTACCTAGAAAAGCCTTTCTGAAGGCTATTGTCGAGGATGTCAGCTTGTGTAACCTCCATTTTGGATTCCAGGGCCATGTGGTACTATACCTGCAGCCATTTTACACTCCTCTTTGTTTAGAGAGCTCACATTCCCCTACTCAGCCTTAAAGAGGACCTTTCATGAGTTGGGGCACAAGCGGTTCTATATACTGCTAGAAAGTCGGTGAATTCAGTGCACTGTCGGCTTTCATGATCAGTGCCCCAGGTGAAGAGCTATTGATGCCGGTACGGAACGCCTCCCCAGTACTAGTCTATGAATGAGTACTATAAGGAGGGGAGGGGGCGTCCTCCCTGCCTTCACAGTACAGCGATATAGGCGCTGCTGTGAGGAAGGGCGTTACTAACTGACTGTTAGGAAGGCCCTTCTGATGGTGAAGAGCTACGGTACCGTCACCGATAGCTCTTCACCTGAGGCAAAGATTGTGAAAGCTGACAGTGCACTGAATTAAGCACACTGTCGACTTTCTAGCGGTATATAAAACCGCATGTGCCCCAACTCATGAAAGATCGTCTTTAATGGGATACGACTTCTCTCCAGTTTCTTATCCAATAGCCATGTGCCAGAGCTATTTTACAACTTTGCCACCAATCATGTTATGCTAATTATACTAGTCCAACCTGTTCTTTGTCTATACAATGTATTAAAACTACCTCTTTCTCTCCATTAAAGCAGAACCCACTATATACACCATAGTTGTGTGTGTATGTGTGTCTCTCTAAGCTAGCTTATACATCAAGTTTATTAATTTGCACTTCAATGCGGTGATACTTAGAGTGGATTGCACTCACACTATAGAGAGATGGAATTAGTTAAAACTAAAAAAAAAAAAAAAAAAAAGAAACAATGATAGACTCCCTATTAATGTGACAAAATTGTTTGCAAGCTTTGTTTTTATGCCAATGATGCCACATTCTGGAATGGAAACATGGATAACGTGTGTTGTCTGTGGGGTTGTCAAACCCAGCAAATTTATCACTATTTCTGACAATTTTCTGGTTTAAATGATGTCTAAAATCTACACCAGCCACAAGCTGGTGAAGTTGCACAAACCCGCTAGAGAATGAGCCTGATTTATAACAAAGATGTGTGGCTTATCATACATATAAAATGCTGATCTTGATTCCCCATCCCCAAATGTGTTAATTTGGACTGAATACAAGTGCCCCCAATCACCCCATACTCACATATGAAACAGAGAAACAAACTTCCCATCTGCATCGTAGAAGTAAAGTACCGTTTTATACCATATTAATAGTTGCATCTTCTTCTTTAATAGTTTGTTATTAGAATATTATCAGAGCTCATGAAGACCTTAATTCAACACTTGGTGTGCTGTTAATGCAGATTAGAATGCAATGTAACTGTAATGTTAATACTTCCAATCTGCCCTTTTCATTAGTTTACTAATTACTTTGAAGTAGGAATTAAAAGTAGTGTCATTGATGCAGCCGTGCAACATAAGTAAGCACTATATAAATTATAGATAATAATCATCAGAAACTGAAAATATGCAAAGTAATCATCTTAGACAAGAATGTATCTCTTCTTCAAAAGGGATTTTCTTAGGTCTGAGCCTAGATTGTCATGTGGCAAATCAGGTTTCTCAAACATAAATAGTCAGAAAGAATATTCATGTAAGTACACACTAAATGGGATTTTGTTGGATAAATCCATGATGGAGAGGGATGGAGAAGGATTTTGGACTTATACTAGAGACCCCAAACTGAGTAATAGCAAAAACTGCCAGTCACTGACAGCCAAAGTCATCATAACATTTAATGCTTTCAGACAAATCGAAGAAAACGATATTCATTTATCTATAATAGTCCTAAGTAAGATCTTATAAAATTAATAAAATTAAAATCTTTACAACTTACAACCTCAGCTTTAATAGGTTCCACTAAGGTCAGAAAAAATTCAATAAATAATGCAATTGCTGTAACAATACCGTGGAATGAATAAGTCAACTTTGTGCTGCACATGGTCAACAACTGAGTTAAGACAGGGCACAAGCTGCACATGGCATACTAACTGTGGCCATAGAATAAGTACACTTTATTTGTACCAAAATAATAAGATAAAATAATCCTGTAATAGTCCCACCATGGGGAAATTCAGTGTGTTACAGCAGTATGGATAATACAGTAATACATTACAAGAAAGAAAGAACACCTAGCTCAGAATAGCAGATAGAAAAAGATACTAGGAGTCATAGCAACTAAAAAGAAAAAGAAGGACTTCAGGATTATTTACCGGTAGTTCTCTGTGCGGAGTGATCTTCGCTTAACTTGATGTGGATTATACAGCCTGACCGTGGGTGAGAGGAAGGATATAAAATAACATATCTATTTTATGTAAATATCAATATATGTCAGTGCAATATATGTCAGGTGCTGCCAAGTGCCGTTAAGGTCTCATCCCACCCCATGTATGAGACCTTGATGGCACCTGGCAGCAGTGTAAGTGACCGACTGCTCCACCCTAAGGGCTCGTTCACATCTGCGCCCAGTCTCCGTTCTGCAGGTTTCCGTTTCCTGCACAAAACAGAGGTAGGGGATGGAAACCTGCCGGCCTGTTTCAAGCCCATTCATTTGAATGGGTTTGAAAGATGTCCGACCGTGAGCGGCCGTGAGTGTTTTATGCTCTCCGCCGCGAAACCGTTTTTTTTAAAAATCGGACACAGAGTCGGACATGCAGTACTCTGTGTCCAGTTTTTAAAAAATGGTTTCGTGGAGGAGAGCATAAAACGCTCAGCGGCGCTCACGGCCGGACCCGGTCTTGCAGGTTTCCGTCTTCTACATTGCAGAAGACAGAAACCACAGAACGGACTGCCGAACGCTAGTGTGAACCTAGCGTAAGCGTGAGAAGGAGCGCTATTATAGGTCCTTCTTCCCAACTATGATCAGGCTACATAATCTACATCAGCAAAGATCACTTTGCACAGAAAACTAAGTGATCCTGAAGTCTTCATTCTTTAGTCTCTTACTTTGCTGCTACGGACTCCTAGTATATCTTCTTTTTCTCAGTATATGTGTGCCTACTAGAGATGAGCGAGTACTGTTCGGATCAGCGATCCGAACAGCACGCACGCATTGAAATGAATGGAAGCACCTGGTGCTTCTGGTTTGACGGCAGCCGGCCGCTTAACCCGCCGCGTGCCGGCTGCGTGCATTGATTTCAATGCGTGCGTGCTGTTCGGATCGGCTCAACTCTAGTGCCTACGTCTGTAATATATTACTGTGTATTATCCCTGTATCTGTATTACTATGCTGCTGTAACATACTGAAATTTCCCCACTGTGGAACTATTAAAGGATTATTTTATCTCTCTTATCTTATTAAGAGCCATTACTTATTGGACAGTATCAAGGATAAGGATGAGAAAATCAATTTGTATCTAACCAAACTAAACTCGAATTCTCCAAATGTTTTGGGCTTAACTGAAACCCCAAATTTTCTAGGGTCCTCACCCATGAACTACTATTATTATAGCAAACCTCGGAGTATACGTGGTCAATGTGTTATGACATTGACACATCCCAATCACAGTCCTCAGCACTGATCTGGGGCACGTGGCATCTGCCAAGGATGGTAGAAGGTGTCATGGGACTGCTAGACGCCCAAGAGTGGGGAGGCAAGGTGAGCATAACTCTGTTATGTTTATTATCCTCGCCTGGGTATCCACTTATATCGAAGAGACCCCAGAGTATAAGAATAGCTCTTCAAGTTTGTGCGAAACAAGTTTGATCTGAAACTAAGTGGGTTGTCAAACCTCACAAATATTCATTACAAAGAATCTTCAATTAAGGACATCATCCATTGACTAGTGGTATGCTAACTAACACCCAATTGTTAATTTTTTCATACATTTCCAAGATGAATAATAGAGGAATGATACAAAGAAGATTTGTAGGCTGTTTTCTGCTTTGTTATTTCATGACTACAAATACAGGTATTTACTAAGACGTGTCAGGATTACTAATAGATCCTGTTTAAGTTGTTAAAGAACTCTTCCTTTCAGTAGAAATGGGAGTTTTTGTCTCCGTTTTAACATCACAAATACCACATTATAATTATGTTTTGTATTTTACTTTAAAAAAAAATATCTTTCCTCATTACATAACCCAGAACAAAGCAAGTTGCTACCCATTATATCCAATGGATGTGTTAAAAATGAACCCATTATGATCTTAGACCCTTGTCTGCCAGCTAGTTTTGGGTGACCTCCCTACTTTGTGAGTCACATTTTAAAGGCTCAATTGCAGCAACGAGAAATAGACAAGTTCAGCTGGAGGAAAAACAAGATACACTGAGAAATAAGAAACAGTCTTTTCGAGAAAGTTAACTATGCCAGCCAGAAGAACATATCTAATGAATTGAGAGATAATGATTTAATTGTATGTGGACATTTTATTCAGTTGCCATAGAAACTGCCAGAATGCCCTAAGTACCAGAATGAGTTCACCACATTGAGTCAGAAAATAGATGGAACCAATGTATTATATGCACAAATAGGCAAATATGTTTCATCATCTGAACTTTCATGTAGATATATCAGTGTGATTTCTCCATTTGTTATATTTTCTGCATATAAAAGCATTCATAACACTATTATTGTAAATTTATACAGGTTTTGTGTGCTGAAATGTAATCTGAGAGTAAATCAAGCACAAGTCTGTTTTTATTATTTTCTATCATTTAGATTTGAGAGCTTCCTTACATTACAATTGGTATAGTATTCTCCCAGGGTTAAAAAAATTCAGTACTCATTAGAAATCTCTTAAGGTGGCCATACATCATACAATTGCCTGGTGCAGAGGTGTGAGCTAGTTAATATAGTTAGACAATAGTATATACATAACATAGAGCTGAGAGACAGCGCATTAAAGCTATAGCTATGGTGACCATAGTATCCTTCTCTACTGATCTCTGGAGGAAACAGCTACTGTACCACCCTGCTTCATAACTATAAGGTAGTGGAGGATATTCCCATCAATATGTCTCCCTAGACCCTGCTGCATGAGCTTTTGCAGCCAGTAAAATCATACCTCTCCCAGATTCAGCAGAACAGTCCCGCATTACAGGTCATGACCTGCAGTCCCATTTGGATCGAGGTATGTCATGGTATCACCTCAAACTGGATAGGGGACGGCTTCCCAGCAGTCAGTTTTAGAACCCATTTAATTGAATTGGTTTTTAAAACAAAGTGCCAATGTCCATGTGCAAGTTCTCCATGGGGAAATCATGTCTGACTTGTCCGTGCAAAAAAAAAAAAAAGGCTTTCCCGCGGAGACACCACATATGGACAAAGTCAGCTTGCAAACCCATTCAAACTGACCGCCGGGAATCTGTCCCCTGTTCAGTTTCCCTGGGGAATAGGATGGAGACTCGGCAGGCAGACACGGACGCAAGTGTGAACGCCCCCTTATCTGTGTCGTGAATCCTTTAGGGTAAGTTCAGACAGAGTTTTTTGGCCGTATTCGCCTCAAAATCCTGACCAAAAAGACAGCTGCCACTGAAATCAATGGGAGCTTGTGCCGATTCCCAGAAAAAGAAACGAGATGCTCATTCGTCAGACTGTTTCGCCTCGCGATTCAGCCTGAAGACACTCCCTCCTCTTGACTAGCCCCATTCATTAGGCCTAATCCAGAGCAGAGTGCACTGCACCGGCATCCAGTCGCGGCTACCCATCTTTTGGACCAGAACCTGAGGCAGCCTCCGCTTCAGGTTCCGGTCCAAAAAAAAACATCTGAACTTACCCTTAGACTTTGTAACACAATTTCATGTCTTCTCCAACCAGTTTAACTCTTAATAGTCCAGGAAAAGGTGAGGCATGTAATGTCACCTCCATGCACTCCTCTAACAAGATGTATCAAACTATTTTGACAGGCTTCATAGGGAATTACCAATATAAAAATACATATATGGACATGTATTGCAATAAATTACATGTGTTTTTCTACATGTAATAAAGTCACTTATTCAAAGTATGACCAACATCTATGATTACCTGATGAAATATTTCTCATGGTGTGACAGCCATGATTATCAAGGACATTATCGTGGCAAAATGTGACCATGTGAATTGAGCCTAAGAGTGTTGTCCACTCAGTTAGTAAAAAAACAACAACTTAGAATGGAACAAAATTAAAGAAGTACTCTTCCATTCTGTCACTGAGAAGTCTACCAACAGTCTCTGTACCTTCATCTCCAACAATGATTCTCTGACATGACCATATGGTCACTGAATTGACCATTTATTGTCTGCCGATATTACTGCTGCATCAGGAAGTGCAGAGACAGACAAAAGAGACATCAACATGGATTTCTGTAAACTCTATCAAAGGGATTATCCACGTTCTAATATTGATGGCTTATATTAAGAATAAGACAATAGTAATAGATAGGCAAGGATCCAATACCTGGGACTGCCACATATCAGCTGCTCCGGGACACCATGGCTCCTGGTAGTGCTTACATGCCATGAGCTGTGTTGCTCACTCACTGCACTGGTAGTACCTAAAGTACCTGCATTACCTAAAGCTGCTGCTACAGTTTGTACAGCAAGTGAGCAACACAGCTCCTCGTGATGTCCCATAACAGCTGATCTAAGGGGGTCCTGGATGTTGGACCCTCACATTTCTAATATTGATAGCCTATCCTAAGGATAGTTCTTCACTATTACAAAATGGATAACCTCTTGAAGACAAGTAGAATTGATTTTTAGTTGCAAAAAATTCTACAACAAAAGCTGCCCCTCTTGAACCTTGCTGCCCCATGTGGACATACCCTATTGCTGCTATGACTTATCTAAATATGCTCTTATGCTTACTGTCACATTTGAGGTATATTAAAATAATCCGTATATACGTGAGGTATATTAAGAGAAAAAAGTTATCAATGATAATGCCACTGAATGTGTCACAATTTCTTCTTGGACCAGACTGTTCCAAAAGCAGAACAAGCTCTTATTTTTGGAGAAATTTCCCTTGTGGGAGGAAGTCAGTTTACTCAATCTTCTATGCTATAAAGTATCAGCAGAAGATGTGTTTTCAATTTCACTTATCTACTTGATCATAATTAACTACTTGATAATAATTAAGAGAAAGCCAAGGGTTATGTAATATATTCAGTGCTATGAGAACACATCCCAGCTTCAAATATAAGGTAGATCAAGTCATTTATATGACCATGTTTTCCAGAATTGTTTCTACCACTACCATTTTGCAATAGCGATATCGGCGTAGAATTCACATACATATGAGTGTGAGAGAAAAACTTTTCAGATAATTCTCAAGCTTTGTAATAATTCAGCAATAGTCTCCTTGGCCCACATAGCGCATAGCTTCAATGTCCAGCTTGCCCCATTTTTAGAAACACCTAGGTCAGATTTACTATAGCTCACACCAGAAAACTGACTTAGCTCTGAGGGTCCCACTGGCCAGAAACGCTGCGATTTGGCCGTGGCGGAAATACCGCGGTAAAAATTGCAGCATTTTACAGTACTTGCAAAGTGGATGGGATTCATGCGAATCCCATGCCCACTTTGCAGAAAAAAATCGCAGCGCGGACACGCAGCAATTTCCAAATCCGTTGCGGTTTTGAAACTCGCAGCATGTCAATTATATCTTCGGAAACGCCGGTGGCTTTCCTATAGATATAATTGTAACAGAAAGTTTGCGGAGGAAAACTCTGTGAACTTTCTGTTTAAAGCACTGCGGGAAGAACCGCAATGCGCTCACGCCGCAGTTCTTCCCACAGTGCTTTAGCGCTGCGTTTCCGCCCAGTGGGGCCTTATCCTTAGGGTCCATTCACATGGAAGAAAATGGCGCTTTATTTGGCGATGAATTTTCCACGCTGAAAAAAAAGCCTCCCCATTGACTTCAATGGGTGCCGCTAGCTTTTTTTTCCACTAGCAAAAAAAAAGCTAGCAGAACCCACTGAAATCAATGAGAGGCTTTTTTTTCAGCGTTGAAAATCCATCGCCAAATAAAGCGCCATTTTCCTCCATATGGATGAACCCTTAGGCTAAGGCCCCACGGTACGATCTGGAGCGCTAAAGCGCTGTGGGAAAATCCGTGGCGGGAACGCATTGCGGTTCTTCCCGCAGTGCTTTGAACAGAAAATTCACAGAGTTTTCCTCCGCGGACTTTCTGTTACCATTATAGCTACGGGGAAGCCGTTTACGTAGATATAATTGAGAGGCTTGCGCCAGATTTGGAAATCGCAGCATGCCTGTGCTGCAGTTTTAAACTTAAAGTGGGCATGGGATTCGCATCAATCCCATCCACTTTGCAGTTACTGTAAAATGCCACATTTTAGAGTACAGGCAAAGTGGATGAAATTCAAGTGAATCCCATGCCCACTTTGTGGTAAAAACCGCCGAGCGGACACACCACGATTTCCAAAACTGGCGTGGTTTAGGAAATCGCAGTATGTCAATTATATCTATGGAAATGCTGGTGGCTTCCCTGCAGATATAATTGTAACAAAAGGTCCGCGAAGGAAAACTCCGCAAACTTTCTGTTTAAAGCACTGCGGGAAGAACCGCAATGCGTTCCCGCCACGGTTTTTCCCGCAGCACTTTATTGCTGCGGGATGTCCTGTGGGGCCTTAGCCTAAGGCCCCACATAGTTAGCCACAACCAAAAAATGCTGTGGAAAAGACCACAGCGGAAACTTATCAAGTTCTTTTCGGCAGCATTTTTGACATAAAGTCTAGAGCATTTTCCGCAGACTTTCTATCCCTATTATATCTATACATAATAGGTATATAGGTGTCATTGACATGTTGCGATTTTCAAAACCATGAGAGGCTTGCAATGCATTTCCACTGCGGTTTTTTTCTGTATCATTTTTTTCTGCTGTGATTGGGGCCTTAGTCTTAAAAACAACCATTTCAGAATATTTTGTCTAATGTGTATGGGCAGCTTCAAACATTTCATTTCCCAGTACAATTTGTCATTCTCAGGGGGACTGTAAAATCTCCATGTATAAAGCTAGCCTTATCCTATAATTCCTTTATTGCAGATAAATACCTGGAAAAAAAAATCAATCCATTAGCAGATAACAGTTCTCTTCTTGCCTTTGTCCGCATCTGCTTTTGTGCCATTTATATAATGCCAATTGGCCACATTTTTCTATTTGTCTTCACTTTGTCCAGTAAGATAGTGTTTACTATAAGATCAGACATCAATAAAACTACGGATAGTCAAATGGTTGGTTAAGAAAATAATTATTGTTCTAATTTTTTTTTCTTTTTAAGCAATAAAGTCAAGAACATTGCCAGAAGACAGATAAGAAGGAAAGGATGGTGACGAGACTGTGGTTCCATACTATACTCTATACTTGATATGCAGTCTATGGCCCAACCTGACCACAGGGTCCAGGTTTCTCCATTATCCTAATAATAAAGGTACAAGATGAATTGTGCAATTTAATTATAACAAGGATTCCCTTCTGACCCCATCTGTAAACCATGTTACTTATTTTGAGATATGAGATGTGATATTATGAAAGTAAAAGTGAAACATCTGCAAGGAGTTTGTATGTTCTCCCCAAGTTTGCTTGGGTTTCCTCCCACACTTCAAAGACATACTGATAGGGGGGAAAAAAAAGTAGGCATCCTTGCTTGCTTATATGCACATATGGATCTGTATTTCAGTAGCCATATTTTAAATCTGCCATGCCTCAGTTTTGCTGCTTTTTGCCTACCTACTCGTCTCCACCATCAAAAGTGAATCTGTTGCAAAATCACATACATAGTATTAAAATACAGGGTTAGGCAGGGAGGTATGGATTATTTGAACGGGGCGCCACGCAAGGTGGGGATAACCTTGGTGGATAAAGAGTTGGGACATCTGCTCATCAGGAGCTGCCATCTTAGTAGCAATGGAGATGTGGTCAATAGAGCATCATGTGTTCGTGTACAACACCTTTATTGAAACGGGCCGTTCTGTCATTCAAACACAGAGACGTTTCCAGAATCATTTCAACGTTGGCCGTCATGGTCGTGTTGCGATGTTTGACACGATAAAGAAGTGGGTGAATAACTTTCAACGAACAGGTTCTTTGCGACCCGGGACTGCACAAGGAGGTGACGGAACGGTACGGACCCTGGAAAACATTGAAAGGGTACGTCAAGTAGTTGAAGCCAGCCCTCGCTGTTCGGCCATACGGCATGCTCAAGTAATTTCTTTTTTCTTTTGTTTTTCTTTGATTTTTGTAATGGCAACATCCAAGCTACACATTGAAAAAATAAAATTTGAGTTTCGTTGAAAAGTGAGTGTGTAACTGTTATTTCAAATCATCCATACCCCCTGCCTAACCCTGTATTATTTTTAACTTGTCCCGCTAGTGTGAATGGAGCCTTGCCCTATTCCCAGTATTGATGGAACATTCTCCACCAACTCCACTTAAACTACAACAACACTACTTCCCATGTGAGGCAACTAGGATCAGGCTATAGTTTATATATAGTAGAGAAGGTATATGGGGCAGGTGCCCTGGGTCCACCACTATGTTGGGGTGGCACCATTCGGTGCTAAAACATAATTGTATATGAAGAAGTATACACAAAAAGAGGATACTAAGCCTAGATTAGTCATAATAGACAAATTTTGGGTTGGAAACAATATTCCCCTCCAAATAGGACGACATGTATGTGCAGATATCAGTTTTTATTTTTCTCTTTCAGATTTGTATTATTAATCTGTCATGTACATAGTGATGTTCTGTTGAAGAATGTAAGAAGAAGGATGTCTTTCTGAAAATGTATAACAGGAACAAAGGCTTCTCCAATCTACATTAGACTGTATAGAACATGTAATAGGATGTGTTCTATATTCTATATACTCCTTAGTACCTAGAATGTTCCTTGTATATACTGCACCGTATTCATTCCATTACAGTCATTAGCTGCATGTGTGTGTGCATACGTATATATATTATACATATATTCTTTTTTTTTTTTTTTTTCAAGGGAGATAATCCTTTTTTTGGCTTCAGGACAGTGGCAAGCGTGGCAGGTGAATAGATGTAGTCCTATTGGTAATTAAACAAATGGGGTGGGGTGATGGGGGACAAAACATGGTGCGATACTAGCAAACAATACATCAAGCTAAGATGGCGTGTGCAGAACTTGTGGAAGCTAAAAAACATGAACAGCACAGTCTGTGGGGGTGTGAACATTTGATTTGGTGGGGAGGGGGGGACCGAGATTGTGAAAATCATGTGTCCTTTCCAGCAAAATAATAAGGTAGATGGGAAAAGGGCATACAAAGACTAGATTTCCTCATTGTCTGTAAAATATAAACACAGATGAATTCTGTCTTTGGTTGGTTCATGCTTTTCACTCTGCACAGCAGGGACTCCCTTAAGAAGTTGCTCTGTGAGAAATTTCTCTAAATAGAAACCGTGGACCTCTCATGATGTGATTATAATCACACCCTGAACACTCTTTTTTTCCCTTAAATATGCCTCACATAATACTGGATTTATTATTAGCTGAGATAGACGGAAATATCTATCTATAGACATTGTTAAATTACCGCTGTGCGCCAGGTGTAAATTGCCTCGAATGTATTTTAATCAACGCCGGTTTCTAATTTTTGGCAAAACACAAGTGACATGTCGAATATGAACATTTGAGAGAAGAAAACCATTTCAGCTGCCTGCAGTCACTGCAATAGCTCACCATGATGCCGGCAACCCAGATAGAGAAAAAATATATCGATTTCATGGCATCGCAGAGTGCTTAAGACTTTAAAGGGCTCCTTTAACATTTACGCGATTAATTACCAGAATTTCAGGGACACTTACCATGTTTTCTGCTTCATGTGTTAGTCACACGAGCCGTTTACAATAATTCCATTGTTTTCATGTACCTGCTTTTTAATGAAGGCAGCCTAGAAATAATTTTTTTTCTCTGTTAGAATGACTTTTAGATTTTTGCCGCAGTGTGCATCTGCAGTCCCATAATCCACTGCTGTGATAATCCGTACTGTGAGGGGGGCACGCCCCTAACCTGCTTGTGAATGACAAATAAGGAGCCATTTTGAAATATGTATAGATTTGTGTGACAATGTATGTCTACAACGGAGAGCAGTGAACTGCTGCAGGACAGAGGAAAACAGAATTTCACGCATGTCGAGGTCATAAATTGAAAATTTCCATATAATAAATATTCCCAATGTTTATAACATATGAGCTCGTTGTGCATGATGATAATTTTATTAATTTTACATCCATATGCTTTGAAATTTACCTTCTAGGTTTGTTAAAATACAATACAATGCCATAGACGCATGCAAAGAATAGACAATGCTCATCCAGATTACATTTTAGCTCATGCATGTTTATTATTTGTTTAATTTATGGTACCAATAATGTCAGTGGAGCGGTTATCTTATTTTGATGGGGGTGTATCAAGTGAATTTCGACATGCCATACCCTGTGTTCTCAAAGGAGATAAGAAGCCACCGAGATGTCTGGCAGCGATCTACTCTCCTCTCCCCTCCTCACTGAAAAAACATGCACACTCAAATAACCAAGCGTGCATGTGTATGAGCAAGTCAGGAAATAAAGGTATTTTTATTTTAAAACTGTATCATTTAGTTGTCCAGTAAATTGTATTGCCCAATAAAATTTTCATTGAGTTGATCATAAAACAATAATGTGTGTGCTAACACAGAAAAGTAGTTATTAAAAAATCTGTTACCGTACTATATAAGTTGTCAATGTCATATATTTAGTATTCCAAAATGGTAAATGCTGTGCCTCATTTAATTGCCGCTGTGCGCCTGATCAATTTGCCATTTTTTCATTCACCCATTCAAAATATATGGCTCCTAGCAGGGTATAACTGAATTAGGCCTTGGGGAGTATTGTCACTCCTTGGGGAGGGACCACCATATCGGTGTGTGGAGACTTATTAAGCCTTTAGCACTCCACTTTGCAACGGACTATGGGAAGAATATGCAAATCTGTCTTCTATGAGGTAATTAGGAAGTCAGGTGCCTCAGTGTTGCAAACCAATAGAGGGCGCTCACTGGAATGTGCAAGCCTGTCTTCCCTGATGTAATTAGGAAGACAGAATCTCAGTGAAATCGCCCAATAAAGGTTTTGTTCACCAAGGAGGTGGTAACCTCTCCACAGCAACGACCAATAAAGGTACATCATTTAGCATTCTCTACATGGTGCCAGGTCCTCTTTAAGGTTAAGCACAACCTTACATGATATTTTAGGAAACTGCATTTTCTCATTTAATGTTATTGCCAGATTTGCTTCATGTAACAGTGGAACAAATGCCATTAGAGCAAGACTGTGGAGAAATCGCATTCCCTTTTGGTTTCCCACTGAGATGCCATATATAACAGTCTGTATACTTTGAATGCTAGGAGCAGATGCTCTTGTGATGCCGGCCACTCTGCGGCCACTATATGCAAGAACTGTATTATTATGGTATATCTGTAAGGATAGGAAAGGGTATGAATACCTTGCATCTTTATTTACAATGGTACTGTCTCAGACTGTGCAAATGTATGTATGTATGTATGTATGGGTTGGGTCTGAGTGTTGCACATAGCATCCAGTGAGGTTGCCCTGTTGTTTGCAATGGTTAGGCTAAGGCACCACATAGAAGGTCTCGGCCGAAAAATGCTGCAGAAAAGACCGTAGTGGAAATGCATCACATTTCCATAGTGTTTTTTACAGAAAGTCCACAGCATTTTCCTCTGCGGACTTTCTGCTTCTATTATACCTATACGGAAAAAGCCAGCGTTTCTATAGGTATAATTGACATGCTGTGGATTTTTTTCTACAATGTGTGAATGGGATTAGCCAGAACTCTCACCCGCTTTGCAGGTAGTGTAAAACAAAGTGTTTTCGCAACATGGAGCCTTGGCCTTAAATTGATTTGTAGAAACAATATTTTTGATTTTAAAAAAAGATGTACAAAAGTGACAGTAGCATGGATAAAATTGAAAAAAGGAACTGCACACTTTAGAACAGCTTTTTGTTTTAGAACTATAGTGCTATGCAAACATTTCAGGCAGGTGTGCCAAAAAATGCTGTAAAGTAATAATGTAAGATCTAGTAAAATCTAAATTCCAACAATATTTGGTATGAACACTAGGGTTGAGCAATCAGGATCCTAAAAGATCGGATCCTGATCAGCGATCGAGCACATTTCATGATCGAGATCGGCTGGAAAATTATTTGAAAATCAGATTTTAAAAAGGATCCTGAAATCTCAAGATCGGCTCAACTCCACTCCATAAACATAAAGTAACTTGGGTTAAGTGATCGGGATCAGGAAAAATCAGATCCTGATCGGCCATCGAGCAAATTTCATGATCGGGATCGGCTGGAAAATTATTGAAAATCGGATTTTAAAAACAATCCTGAAATCTCAAGATCGGCTCAACCCTAATGAACACCCTTTGGAGGAGGAGTCGTCCTGGAAATAAAGATACAGCCCCCCACAGAGGTTAGAGAGCCCCCACAGAGATCTCATCATCAAGTTGGTCTAGGATCACATGGAAAGACAGAAGGATTAGAGCAAGTCTATATCCATGGAGGATCTGTGGTTAGGTCTCCAAGATGTCTGATACAACCTCTCTGCTGAGTTCCTTCAAAAACTGTTTCTATTTTGTTCATTCACTTAATTTTGTTCATTGATAAAAAAAATAAACTAGGACCTCTTCTATTTTGGAAAGCAGCACCTACTTTACACCATTTTTTCTACATCTAAAACTTTTGTGCAGTATAGTATATCTTGTTTTCATGTATCTTTTCATCCTATAACTCTCTAATGTCATCCGAGCCCATTTTAACATAACATGAAACAAATGACTGACACGGACTAGTATCCGCATGGCAGACCTTGGTCCAAAGAAGTTATACAATACAACAAATAATCACTTTTTGCTATAATGATTATTTTACATCCGTTTTGCAGCCTAGAATTTTGCTTTCTGCTTGTTAGGTTTCAAATGATAATATTGGAATTAGTAAATAATTGATGGGGTGTAAGGTGTTAATACAGTTTTCATGATACCTGAGCTCCTGTAGACTACTCCTCTGGAATGAAATGAGGAGATTAATGGAAAGAACATCTTGTCCTGCTGAAATAGATGAGGATGTGCTGACAATCAAACCTTGGAGCTTCAACACCTTCGGGTATATAGGCTTCACGATGATGCATTCTGAACATGCACACTTCATTCTAAAGCCTAACTTAAGAAATTACATACAAAAAAATAAACTGATCAAGAAGTTTCGATTTATATGAAACTATTACATGGATTTTGTGGATAGAGCAAAGTATACTTTTCCATGCACATGGCCATGTTACTGCTTCATTGTGTACAGTAATAGGGTTTCCACTGCATCTTTGTATGCCACCAATTTTATACAGGGCAGAGTTTTTTTCTGTGAAATGCTGTATATACTGTATCCAACAAAAACCTGTCACACGGCCATTAATCACTGTTGTGTGAATGTAGTTTAACTCTCTGTCCTTGCCCTATGTTCGACTACACTCTCAGCTCTAAAAACACAAGTGATTCCATGCTGAGGGGAGCAGAGATACAATGGAGTATGCAGCACTGTATTATTTTTTACTCTACCATCTCCTGCCAATGTTTTTAACTGAATTAGGATTTTTTATTTAGTAGGAAGCCTCACTGCATATGTAATAGAACCAAAGAAGAGTATTTCACAATGTGAGATATTAATATCTTAAACTTAATTAGTACAGTTGGAAAAAGTCATATATCCATCAAGTTCAACCAGGGGATGGGAAAGCATGACTGAAGGAAATTCTATTGTATATATTTCCATAAGCACCAATGCAATTTTGCTCTAAAAAGGCATCTAAACCTTTTTTTAAGCTATCAGCTGTGACCAGCTCCTGGGGTAGGCTATTCCACAGATTTACAGTCCTTACAATGAAGAAGCTTTGTTGACTCTTGAGACAAAACCTTTTTTTCTCCAGCCAGAGGGAGGGATTTTACATAGAATAACTTTTCCCCATATCTCTTATATGAGACATTTATATATTTCTATAGGTTTATCATTTCTCCCCTGAAAACTTATGTCAAGACTAAACAGATTTAAAGGGGTATTCCAACGTCGCATATTCACCAGTCTTCAATGCAGTAAAATCTTCTATCTTCCTGGTTTCTTGCGTCATTTGGTGGGCAGGCTTTCACATGCAACCTGCCGTTTAGCTCTGCCCCCAAATTAGCATGTAGCTCCGCCCACCACGTAGCGTGATCCTATGGGGCAGCTGAAGGGCCTGTGATGTCATCAAAGGTCCTCAAAAAACACTATATGCACAATATTGGACAATGAAGTACAGGCAGGAGCAACTCCATTCTGTGTTACATACAGAGACTGCCTGTCTGCCTGCCTGCCATAAAGAACACAATTGAATTAGCTAGCCTGATAACTGGGAGAACAGAAGATGAGTTCAGAAATGAAAGCAGCTCCTCTCCCCTATCTGAGAGCAGGGAGGTAGGTCATGTGGTGTAGACACAGGAATAGCTAGATACACAGGCTCGCTACCGTGCACTTAGCCCCTCCTCTCTCCCCTCTGAGAGCAGCAGATACATCACTTGACTTTTCAGCAGATAAGTCAAGGGCTGTGTCAACAATGAATTAAATAAAATAAGATAGTGGACAAAGCAAAGCAGTTTTGCTGAAGCAGTGTATTTAGGAAAAGTCTTACATCCACATTAACAAGCAGTATAGATAGGATCCTTGTGATGGGACAACCCCTTTAACTCCTTAGGCTAAGGCCCCACTGTGTACGCATTGCGGTTCTTCCCGCAGTTCTTTCAACAGAAAGTTCATGGAGTTTTCCTCCGCAATCTTTCTGTTACAATTATATCTATAGGAAAGCCGCCGGCGTTTCCGTAGATATAATTGACATGCTGCGATTTTCAAAACCGCAACGGTTTTGGAAATCACAGCGTGTCCGCGCTGCAATTTTTTCCGCAAAGTGGGCATGGGATTCGCATGAATCCCCATCCACTTTGCAAGTACTGTAAAACGCAGCGATTTTTACCGTGGTGTTTCTGACCAGTGGGGCCCCGGCCTTAGTCTCTCCTCATAACTGAGATCCTCCATGCCCCTTATCAATTTTGTGGCACTCAGATGAACATTTTCCAACTGTAGGACATCTTTTCTATGAATTTATACCCGTAACTGAACATCATATGCATATTCCCCTAGGACATATGTTGCATGCAGATTTTTACCCAGATGTATAACTTTAGATTTATTTACATTGAACCTTATAGTGCAGGACACTACATCCACAGCCTTCCCTCTGTCCAGACTTCTACTCGTCTTTTATTAAAAACAAATCAGATTAGTTTAACAACTTATATATTTTTTTTAAATCGTGATATCTCTCACTTATGACATTATTTGCCGCTACATAGTTGCTTAAAGAGGTTGTCCAGACAAAAATGGACAACCCTTTTAACATTTAAATCAGCTGGGGCGGTGAAAAAAAACAAACAAAAAAGCATACTCACCAGTCCTTGATTCTCAGGTGTGCTCCCATGTGTCTCGAATTATTCTGCTCTTCCGGAGTTCTACTGAAGCTGCTGATTGGCTTTAGCGGTCATGAGACAGTTCTGAAGTAAAGCAGTTTTCCACCAGATGGTGCCATATGTGTCATAGATTGTAAACTCAATTAATACATAGGCTACTTTTCATCCCGGTAAATGACATGGCTTCACGACTGTTTGTGAATTTATGTTTATATACTATATTACACTGCACTTGGCAGAAGGACTCTCTCAGCTAATCGCAGGCTGCTGATAAAGCCAGGTCTGTTATCTCTCTATGTAAACACACAGCTAACACTGGGTCCATGCATTTGCATATTATCTGATCTACTCCAGGCAGAGTGCTCACAAACCCCTTTGGCAGTTTGCCAATTTTAAACATGCCAGGAAATTTTGTTGCAAAATTCTAAAACAACGAGAGCTATGAAGGTAGCCAGAAGTCAACAGACTTCTCCTCAAGTGTAGCTCAGGGGAATCATCAATGCCAACAACACGCTCATTATATGGCATCCCAGCGAGCTGCTGAGATGCCAGAACAATCACAGGCACGGTGCGAAGAACAAGTTCAGCGGCAGGCCAGTTTGACAGCTGCTGAAACACCGGAGGAGGCAGATCATCAACGCCAACAACACGCTGATTATATGGCATCCCAGCCAGCTTCTGAGATGCCGAAACAATCACAGGGACTGTGCGAGGAAAAAGTTCAGCAGCACGACAGCTCGAGAGCTGCTGAAATGCCGGAGCAGGCGAACCATCAACGGCAGAAATTTGCTGAATATAGGCGGATCATCGATGTCAACAACACGCAGAGGCTAGTATAATATATTATATATATATATAGCTAGTATAATATATACGAGTATACTGTATATATGGCTCAGTTTCTGAGCCCTCTCCGCATACCCCTTCCCGATATCACAACTTCTACTACATCATGTGTCACAAAGGGATTAGGGAAGTTTGAAAAGATACTATGTCATAATTATAGAGAACAGAACAATTTATCCAAAGGGATTGAACAGTACTGATGTGCTTCTTGTATGCTGAAAGTCAGGAGTTCACTAGCTGGATTTTATTGCCTGTCATTAAGCTTACAAAGAATTGCTTATTGATTGTCCCTTTGGCCTAGGCCATACCAATCCATCTATTATAAAACAAACACACATTACACCCACAACCCAGTACATTCCAATACAGCAATTATATGCTATATATTTCCTAGATTAATTTATGTCCATACACACAGTGAGTAGATACTGATCTCCTCTAGTTGTAATGTGGCACTTGTAGTTGTGTTTAATGCCTTCTTTTAGCCAAGGCACTACTTACATAGTTTGGTATTTGGGCAGCATGGAGGCATCTACAATCCAAGTGAGTCATACAAAAAAAAAGTATCAATCAACAATGCTGTGGATTTTGGATCATGTCCTTCTGACTTGGCTAGCTGCTTCCTAAAGAAAGGTTATATTGTCCAGAATGAAACATGGGCAAGAAAGCATTCCACTTGTGGAAATTGTGTGCAAAGAAATGTTGAATTAACTAGTCACTCATAAAGACTCATTTATTATTTCCTCAAGGGCAGTAAATACATAAAATATGCTGTGGCTTTGCCATTCAACATTGCAGACGATCACCTTGGGTGGCATTATTCTCATAAAAGAAAACTTTATGCATGAATAAATTAGCTCCTTGCCTTTCTACTATTTATAAGATGATATATTGAATGTATAAGGTACGTGTGTACGCTACGTTGCATTGCAGACAGGGCCCTTTCACAAAGGAGCTTATTTAGTATATTTAAATGCTTCAATATAATGGTCCCCAGTTTGCCTATTGTCGGCAGTACATCTCCTCTTTATTCAGTATGAGGGGTTGTGCGGACAATCAATGTTATTAATACTCCCATCTTATCTGTATCAAGTTTGAAAGGTCTAGGTCTAGATCCGTCCTAGGTGTTTTTCCTTATGTTTGGCTGTATTCAGACTCTCCAGACAGTTATGAGGCCAATCACGATTCTCAAACCGTTCCAAAGCAATGTTGCTAAGATTACTATTTCATCAGCTACTGCCAGCAGAGGGCAACAGTTCACCTGCACAGTGGAGGACGGCTGTTTTTCAACATGGGAACAAGGAATGACTGGTGGCTGCTGTGATAAGAGAATACTGGCAAAATTGCAATATTTGCACCAGTGTCTGATCCTCTTGGTGCAATTTGCCACTATATAGACACTGTATGCTTCTATGTAGGCAGTATTTAGCTGTACCTGTACTAGAAGATAAATGGACTGCAAACAGCTGTCACCATTTTTTTTCTCACCATTGAGGTGCTTTGGATCACCATTCACAACCATATGATCTGTATCTGGTGGTGTTAAAATGACCCAAACAAAGATGTTAAATAGGTGCAGACAGATAATGTAGAGATAACACCTAAGAGTTGTCTTTCTAGAAGTCTACTTGGTGAACAATTTGGTGAGTCACAAGGAAAACCCTGCTACAGCGAGTGTATAAAGTTACTTGAGATCATTCAGGAAATGGTCAAATAACTTATCACATATGAAACCACTTTGTGTACACTCAGTATAACAAGTATATGATCCTCAAATAGACCCTGAAATGTCCTGCTTGTGACTCAGAAAACTTCATGGGAGAAAAAAAAAAGCAACAACAAGGTGTCATTTGTGCTCTTTTGCCAGCTTATATCTAGGTTTACAACATGTATGACTAACTAGTTGATGCTTAGCCTGAGTTTACACTGAGCAGTGTTCACACCAATCAGGCTGAAGTCTGGATAATTAATCATCCTGATGTCAGGCGCAGATCTACATTCTCATGCAGAGGCAGAAACTGAGCGAAAGCTAAACCAGAAAGTTCTGTTATAGAGATTCCCTTACTGTTTAATAGTGGATACGGTACAAGGATACGGTACACGGTACAAGGATATGTTTAATAGTGATCACTAGGAAATGACCTGAAAATGTTATGTACCTAGGATAATGGTTAGGCTGATCTTTAGGGTAAGTTCACACAGAGTTTTTTGGTCAAGATTTTGAGGCATTCAGTCGCGGCTACCCGTTTTTTGGTCTGGAACTTCCGGTCCAAAAAACCTTGTGTGAACTTACCCTGATCATTAAATGGAAGTTTCACCAAAAAGTGACATTTTTAAACTAAGTTTTTTATGTTACGCTCAGTTCAAATTTGCGCTTGCCACTCCGTACGGGGATTACGTACCCCTCTCTGCATGAAAAATGCGAAGACAAAAGTCCCATATAGGGCATCTACATTCCCGATCAGTAGGTCTTTGGAATGTGGGAGGAAACCAGAGTACCCGGATAAAACCTACACAAACACGGGAAGAACATACAAACTCCTTGCAGATGTTGTCCTTGGCAGGATTCGAACTCAGGACTCCAGTGCTGCAAGTGCTAACCATATACATATGGCAGTTATAATAATCTGACATCCCTGTGACTTACATCTAATGTGAATACCCTGCTTATGTCATGGCTGAACTAGGCACCTATTGTAATAAATACATTTAGATTACAACATCATTCAGATGTTCTGTGTATCACATTGTTACAAAGTATACTATATGGGAGCAACATATTAAAATGGCAACGCATGTCTTACTTCTCACAAACTGACCAGGTATTCATAGGAATATAACAATTACCAGAAGCTGTGACAACACTTTGTACCTTGTGTGCTCTCATTTATTCTTGAAGAAATGACAGCATGCCCATGAGATGATCTGAATTGTGTTTTCTATCTACAGATATCTGATATACAGAACTGTGGCATTTCTACCTTGCAGTGGTGGCTTGGATCTGATTCAGCACATCATCTAAACTGATCCTTGTGTTAATGTGGGATTTCTTCCATGCCCTCTACTTTATTTGTCATACTTGTCATTTGTATATTTGTCATAGTTTATGTTGTTGGGCAGAATAAATGTTTTTGCTATTCTGGAAAGTAAAACATAGTAAAGTTGTAATAAAATGGTACTCCAATTTTAAGGTTTTATATCCGCAAGATATGCCATAAATGCATACTAGGGACTGCTCACCTATTGGAATAATGGGGAACTAGGGTCCACTACCCACTGCAGTGTTCATAAAGTTCAATGAGGAGGTGGTCTTCATGAGACAACCACTTTGTTTTTTTTGGGGTTTTTTTTCACTTATATGTTACATCTTTGCTATATATTCTTTTTACTTTTTCAGCTTTGATCTTTAGACTGCTCCTACACTTTTGATAGCTGTCAGTCTGCCGCAGGGGTCTCAGTCTTGCCTGGATAAATGGGCCACACAGGAAAAATTGAAAATTCCTTTCAAATATACAATGCAAATTTATTGTTAAATAAGCAGAAGCCCCACACAATTTAATTTCCCCCCAGAATGAGCCCACACAATTTAATGTCCCCTCAGCCGTAGCCCCAATACTTACTTCACTACTCCTGGACACACTCTCTTCCTCTACTCTTCCGTGTTTCCCCGAAAATAAGACAGTGTCTTATATTAAATGTTGGTCCTAAAGGTATGTTATGTCTTATTTTCGGGCGATGATTTATTTTATTTTTGTGTGCTGCTGCCACCACTGCGCTATACTGAGATGTGCTTGCTGTGCAGACTGTATGAAGAAAATCATTGCAGCCGGCTGAACGTTGTGTGTGGTGCTCCGTGTGCACAGGAAAGCCGTCTGCTTCCGCTGCTGTGATACTGTACATTGTATCCACTGTTCCTGCTGCTGTGGGATGAGCTGGCAGAGTGGACCCCCTGTGCATACGATGCTTAGTGTATGCACAGTGGGCATCTCCCAGCTCATCCTACAGCAGCAGGAACAATGGATACAACGTATCGCAGCGGCGTCAGCAGCCAGCATACCTGTGCACACGGAACATCGCGCACATTGCACTGGCTGCAATGGTTTTCTTCATACAATCTTTGCGCACAAAGATTATTATTATTATTATTATTATTATTAGGGGATGTCTTACTTTCGGTGGTGCCTTATATTAGGCAATTCAACAAAACCTCTGCTATGTCTTACTTTTGGGGGATGACTTATTTTCAGGGAAACAGGGTAGGTGCACATACATCACAGCAGTGGCGCAGAGAAGGCATATAAAGTGGGAAGTGTGAGGGAGCAAAGCGGTAATAATAAACACTGAAGCTGTCAATAGCTTGTAGCCTGCAAATTCAGAAAGCTTTAGAATCTGGTCGGCAATTCTTTTCTCCCTGGTTCTACCATTTAGGTGGATCAGCAAAAATGGGGAGTAGGCCATGGGCTGTAGATTGCAGTCACATGCTTGAGACTCCTAGTCTAAGGACTTGTTCACACGGGGCAAGAGGGGGAGGATTTTGGCACTGAATCCACGTCATAATCCACCCCCTCACAATAGAGGTCTATGTAAACTGCTAGCTTACTTTTTTCTGAAAAAAAGACGCGAGCTGCCCATTCTTCTGGCGGATTCCGCAGCTGATTCAGCCCTGGCCCACTCCGGAGCGGGAAGCTATGACTGTCGGAAGCCCTGACAGTCGTGGCAGGTGCATTTTGGCCCTATTCTGACGTGGCTTCCCGCATCAAAATCAGGACCAAAATCCACCTAACCGTGCCCCGCATTAACTAGCCCATAGACTATTTTTCCCACCATTTCCATTCCCTCTCCAATATGAATATTATTTACATGGGCTGCTGCCATACAAATCTAGCGGAACTTATTCCTCTTGAGAACAAATAGATTGTCATGTTGAAAAACACATCACAATCCTTATCTCCCAACATTTACCAGAAGGGATGGAAGGCCTCCCAAACACACTAGGTAGTCAAAATATCCTTTTTCTACTGCTCTTGAGGCCGGGACCCCACATGGTGGAAATGCCGTGGTAAAAAACGTGGCGTTTTGCAGTCACAGCAAAGTGCCCACATGCACACTTTGTGGTAAAATCCACTGTGCGGACACATGGCGATTTCCAAAATTGTCACTGGCGATTTCCCTATCGATATAATTGAAGCAGAAAGTCCACAGAGAAAATCTTTGCGAACTTTCTGTGCAAAGTGCTGCAGGAAGAACCGTGATGTGTTGCCGCCGCAATGGCTTGTCTCTGCAAGAACAGAAGGATCAGGCAGTTTAAAACCAATTGGCTATTCCTTGTCTTCAGCAACATTTTCCATCAGGGCCATATTGGGAGATCCCTCATGCACACTAAATGGTTGGCCAAACCTATCAAAATCAGCAGGTTCGGCCAATACATGTGTAATGTAATGTTTATGGCCATCTTTAGTGGCACTTTAATTCACTGCAACTATCTAATCTAATTTTCTCAAATCATTTACTCTAACAACTAATATATTTCCCTCTGGTAAATGAAATATTTGTTGTGGGAGATGGTGAACGGAAACAATACAACAAAAAAAATGCCACAAACGAATGTTTCAGAGCTACAGATTGCTCCACTGAAAACCAACATCTGGATGGTTGACCTGCATTCAATAATAGCGCTGACACTATAAAATCAAACATCTGTCTTTGTAATTCTATTTAAAAAGTGAAATTTTAAGAAAATAAATCAATGTTTAGTTATTTCTATAACGTAACACTTAATGGTGTCAGCGTATAATTATATTGAATCTGTGGAAGCAGCCATGCAAATGAGAAGTAATAAGGTTACAGATGATAACTTTTTAATTATGTTAACTAAAATATTAGCATAATAATTAGCGTAAAGCCTGTCTGTTTAGAGCTCAGAATGCAGAGAACATATTCTGAAGGACAACTTTAAGTATAACATGACTATGTGAATGGTAAGCAGTGGCATTCCTGAGGGATTCCAGACCTCTACAGCAAGCGGTCATGATGGTCAGTCCAGAACGTTCCTGTGAACACGCATAAGAAGTCAAATTAGGATTTTTTTTTTAGAGATTTTGATGACATACTTTTGTAGTTTTCTGCTTTATTTTTCTTATACAGAGCTCAGAATTGCCTCATATATTTAGATTTAAAAAAAGTTTTCCAGGATCAGCACATTGATGACTCTTTTTTAGGATACACCATAAGTATCAGGGTATGTTCTCTTGTTCAGTTATTTAAATGGGAATGAAGAACTGGTACCAAAAATCAACGAGCTTGCAGTCCTGACACATCTACTTGCACACCTTACTCATGGTAGTAGCAGTGCAGAGTATTGCAGGTTCATCTAATCAATAAAATTAATCTACACTATCCTGCATCACTGCTACTAAGTAAAGTAGGTATACAAATATAAATATACGACGGGCTGAACTGATTTATTATAACTATTCTAAGGACAGGCAGCTTTAGTGGCAGCTGAAAATAGGCAAAATCTTTAGTTTTAAAGCTATGTCGCATGCAGTACCAGTCAAGAGTATGGACGCAACTTCTCAGTCCAGTTTTGCTTGGATTTTTTCAGTTTCTACATTGTAAAATCGTATTGAAGTCATAATAAACTATAAGGAATTAGAATTAAGTACAGTGGTCCCTTGACTTTCGCAGGGGATACGCTCCAAGGCCGCCCGCGAAAGTCAAATTTCCGCGAAGTGGAGATGCGGTGTTTAATCTCATGTTAGGGGATGTCCTGCAATACTGTTCATATCCAAAATAGTCTACATACAGTACAGTATATGAAATGATATGGGTACTCACCATTGAAGAAGATACACGAAACTTTTCTGATGATATTGTTGAGCGCCCGCAGGAAAACCCATGGTGTTCAAAAAAACAACAGAGTATCCTTGCATTAATATTAATATTAAAACCCGTGGTATAGCCCTTCCGCGAAGGTCGGACCCGCGAAAGTCAAGGGACCACTGTATTACAAAAGAAGTGTTTAATAGAATATGTTTATATTTGAGATACTTCAAAGCAGTCCTGTTCTGATAGCAGCTTTACACACTCTTAGCATTCTCTCAATCAGCTTCATGAGGAATTCCCAGAGGTGCTGAACACTTGGCTGCTTTTCCTTGAGACTGTGCTCTAACTCATCCTAAACAGTCTCGAATAGGTTTAGATCAGTGGTTCAACCTTTTTAAGTAAAGTACCCACATGTAAAATAACAACCTCCACAGTGCAATATAGGCCCCCGTATAGTATAATGTCCCATAGTGACCCCTGTACTTTATAATGTCTCAATAGTGGCCCCTTCATACCGTATAATGTCCCATAGTGACCCCTGTACTTTATAATGTTTCAATAGTCGTCCCTTCATACAGTATAATGTCTCATGGTGAAACCTCAATACAGTATAAAGCCCCATAGTGGCCCCAACACAGTGTAATGTCCCTGAGTGACTTCTACATGTAAGAAAATCCTATATACATAGAAATTTTATTAATTAACAGCTTCAGCTGAATTCACATGTATTCTGTGGTTTGTCACCCAAAAAACTACAAGGCACTAGGGGAGGTAAATATAAATAAAAACAGTGTTACTCACTTGTCCTTGACTCCGGCACTGCTCCCCGTGTCACTTAAACTAAGTGACCGCCTGACGTCATCTCTGTGGGCCAGAGGAGCATTAGGAGCAGCAAGGGAACCCGGGACAGGTGAGTAACACTGTTTTTGTGTTTATTCATCTCCCCTAGGCCTCCGCTAATTATACTTTGAGGGTCCAAAGAGACACACAGAGTATAATTGTAGTTTGAGGGTGACAAACACCACGAAGTACCATTAGGGATGAGGAGACTCTTACTGTGGTGCGTACCCTTGGGGATAGTTGGACGTACCCCCAGAGGTATGTGAACCTCACCTTAAGTACCACTGGTTTAGATCACATGATTGTGGAGGCCATGCAATCTGACAACTAATGAGGTTTACAGATACAAAAAACTGATGGTAAAAATGGATGAAATCGGATGGAAACGTTCATCCATTTACATAGGTTCAATATAAATACTGATCAGTTTCAGTTGGGCAGAAAAGTACAACAAACGACGCTTTTGTGTCCCACACAAAACTGGACAGAAACTTATCTGTTTTTTTATTAAAGGTATGTTCACATTTGAGTCTGAATCTCTGTTGCACTCAAATACAAATATTTATGGAATATGAATTGTAATGGCATCAAAATTATTTGTTGAAGTGCCCTTAAATGTTTAGAAAACACGCAATAAAAAAACTGAAAATAATTATAAAATAATGATATTTTGCACCTTTCCACCTTTTTTTGCTACATGACTAATTTTTCGTGTTATAACCCAATTCATAGATCTTCCTCTTAGTAGGGTATTCGTGTACAGTCTGGAATGCCTGCAATTTCAGGTGAAAAAAATTCCCATCTAAACATCCACAGAGTAATAAATCTCCATGATACTACCTACTTATGTTTGTGTTTCAGATGACAAAACCGATGGTCACACCTGCTCACTGTAAAAAAAAAAAAAAAAAAAAAAAGAAACATGCACTGAGTCACACGGCCTGAGGAAACCTAGTTAAATAGTGAAATGCTATAGCAGTTTCGAAACGCATGGTGTGAGTCACTGTGCTTGGACTACTCACTGACATAATAGTGCAAGAGGAAGCAAAAGGGAGGGGGAGGTCCAGCTATTCCCTGTGAGGCCTCTGGAAGTTAAGCAGGCAATAACAATGCATGACATATTTCTCAGAAGATTCTGCTGATTTCACTGGAATTCACCAACAATCACATGTGTATGGTGACAGTCAGATTGTTCCCTTTAGGGAAGAGTCAGAATTTTTAAAGGGTTTTATCCAAATAAGACTAGGGATGGTCACACAACATAAAGTTCCTAATGTTAATTAACAATGGCTATAAATGTGCTTGCTTTGCAACACACAATATAATAAATACTTAATCACAGCTTTATATATTCATATTCTGATCAGTATTTTGTAATAGTATTTATATGCATAACTGAGTGGAATCTACACATAACAATAGTATACCTGAAAGATATACTATGCTTTTTTATCAGATTTTTCTGCAGTTTTTTGAGTCAAACTTTTTTGATGCCAACAACACGCTCATTATATGGCGTCCCAGTCAGCTGCTGAGATGCCGGAACAATCACAGATACGGTGTGAGGGGCAAGTTCAGCAGCAGGACAGCTTAAGAGCTGCCAAAACACTATAGCAGGCAAACCATCGACGGTAGCAATTTGCTGAATATAGGCGGATCATTGACACCAATGACACGCAGACGAAGCTGCGGGCAGAGGCTAGTGGGAAATATAAAGGAAACACTTTTACTTCTCTTATCTGCTGAATCCACTCCTGGTTCTAAAAATGCTGCATAATCTGCCAAAAAAAAAAGTTGTTTTCCAGTGTGGGATCTTAGCCTTGAATAGGGTTTCTGGAACTTACATATTGGTGACCTACTCTTTGGACAGATCATTGGTTTGTAACTGTTGGGGGTCCGACATTCCCACAGATCTGCTGGTTAAATATGCTCCAGTGTCTGGGAGAATGGTGCAGCCTCATCATTAAATACCAAGCATAGCGCTATAAATTGTGTAGGGGCTGTTTTCTGTTACAGCTCAGCCCCAGTCACTTGAATGGGACTAAGCTACTGCTGTAGCATGCATTAACGATCATTCCTCCCCCAATCCACTCAGTGTGTAATACACTAATGCAAACAAGCATCAATTGTTGTGCAAAATACAAGCACTGACCTTTATAATGCCATGTGAAAGAGGCCTGAGGCTTCAGATACCAGCCAGTGTCAGTCATTATTACATTGTAAACTTTTGTAAATGACTCTTTTTAGGCGAAGTCCCACTTTGCAGAAACTCAGCTTTTTCTGTTGCAGAGTTTTTTTGAGCCACAGCCAAGAATGGCTACAAAGGGGATACAAAATGTATAGGAGGCTCTTAGACTGGGCCCACACAGGGGTTTTTGGTCCAGATTTTGACGCAGAATCCGCATTAAAATCCGGCTAAAAAAAAAAACGTCTCTCATTGAATTCAATGGATTCCTTTTTCCGCAAGCATTTTTTTCTTGCTCGCAGAAATAAGAAGTGACATACCCTTTCTTCAGACGGATTCCGTGGCTGATTCAGCCGCAGTTGTTCGCGGCGCGACACTCCCTCCTGACTAGGCCTGTTCATTTGGGCCTAATCCGGAGCGAAATGCCGTGACTGGATTCTGGTGCACTGTGTGCACTGCATCGGCATTTTTTGAACCAGATTCTGAGGTGGCCTCCGCGTCAAAATCTGTTCCAAAAAACCCCTGTGTGAACCCAGCCTTATACTACTCTACTCAGCTTAATCCACTCCTGGCTTTGGTTCAAAAAACCGCGGCAAACTCTGCAACAAAAAAGCTGCATTTCCACTTTAGCCTTAAAGTGGTGGCAGTATATAATGAGTAACTCTTTAAGGCTGGGACCCCACATACTGTAAACTCCTTGGTTTGTCAGTGGATGGCAACCATTGCAGCGTTTTACAGTCGAAAGTGTATTGGATTCTAACGAAAAATACGAACAGCCGAAATGCAACAACTGATATGGTTTTTAAAATCGCAGCATGTCAATCATTCCTATGGAAATGCTGGCTGTATATTTGAAGCAGAAAATCTGCAGAGGAAAACTCTGCTGACTTTCTGTGAAAAGCGCTGTGGGAAAAACCGTGATGCGTTTCTGTCATGATTTTTCCCACAGCACATGACTGAGTGTGCAAGCCAAGGCTCTTCCAATGGGTGTCCAATGTCAATGGGAGATGGAAGACTCTGGGATGCCATCTGAGTACATTCTGCTATGAAATTGATCCCCTGAAATTGATCCCGCTTCAAAACAGAGCCCATTGATTTCAATAGAAAGCGCGCGTATATGCCGATATACGCGCGCTTCCCATTGAAATCAATGGGCTCTGTTTTGAAGCGCCGTGCTCGGACACGTGTATACATGTCTAAATGAGCGGCGCGCTGACGCCGTGTGAAGGGGCCCTTAGTGTGCACACTCAGTCATGAAGAGGTCATTGTGTAGAGAGGGGAACAGATAAGTAGATAAGCAGTAAACACACATATTGTGACTTGTGGATTCTGTGTCTTATGCATGTATACATGATATATGTGATCATTCGTGCGCTGGTAAGTGAGGTGGCTTCTGCAAAGAAATCTACAGAATATAGGAAGTCAGCATATTATTTGGCTTAATGGCCAGAGTCAGAATTGCAAGATTTTTAGGATTTTTTTTTTTTTAAATATAGATAACATGAAAACATTTTTAAAAACCTCAATGAAATTTCTTTAAAATATGTTTTACATGAAATTGATTAAAAAAAAATAGGTCATTTTCTGGTACCGCATTCCCTTTAAGTCACACTGCTTATGCTTTTTTGTATCCAGTTTTGTTAAAGCTCAAATAACTTCAGTTTTACCACCCCTGCAAAATGGATAGGATTCTAGTGGTTTTAGGCCTTAACCTAACTAATTATTACAAAGGTATGAGGAAATAAAGTAATAGAAAATAAATTCCACTCAGAATTTTTCTTCAGAATAGGAAAAAAGGGAAAATAATTTAATGTTAGAGCTATACTTTAAAGCATCAGCAAATTTAGCTTTTGTTCAGACTCTGGATTCTAGTTTATATAGTCTTTACACGTATTCAGTTGCGGTTTGTAAGTTGGTCTGTTCATGTTGCAAACAGCACAGTAGTAAAACCTTTAAGTGCAGTTTGTCCTGGAGTTGTTACACTATCAGCATGGTGACTGGTAGAATGAATAGATGTACAAAGTTAGAACCTCCCTCTACCTATGTAGCTGGCGACCATGCTGACACAAATGGTCTGCACAGCTGATAATTTCACATTGTGCTCGGTCCTGCAGTTAGTAATTGTGACCGAGTAAAGAGGGTTAGCAAGAGACACATTTTGTCCTGGTGGGAAAGGTGCGAACCTTGTCACTGTGATCAATACAATGGGCACCCCTGAGATGACGTTCTCACCTGGATTTGTGGAAAAAAATGGTCCTGGGTGAACGTAACACAATTATAAAGAATGAGGTTTAGACTCCTGTAAATAGTACAGGCAGAATGTACTGAGAGAAGGAGGGATGAAATGACATAAGATGGAATGGAATATATATCTGGCTATCTATCCACAAATGGAGTCATTTGAAAAAGTTGATAAACTGACTTCGCAATGAAGTGATGCAAGTTTTTTGTCTTGTCAGATTTACGCTAGGTTCAGACTAGCATTCAGGTCTGCATGGGGACCTGAAAGATGGAAAAGAAGTTACCAGGAAAAACACACGAACTCCATATTATATTATATACTCTCCTACAGAGACTCCAACGCAGGTGTGAATCCATCCTCATATAAGTTTAGAAGTAACGGTGGCACCCCAAGTCCATGAGTGCGAAATTATGCCTATGTTCTACTCAGAGGTTGTACATATGTTAATTTTGAGGTGTAGTACAGTTCAAATTTTAAAATTCTCAATTTATTGTTTTGGTTTGTTTTTTTGCATAATCAGCCCATATACACTCACCGGCCACTTTATTAGGTACACCTGTCCAACTGCTCGTTAACACTTAATTTCTAATCAGCCAATCACATGGCGGCAACTCAGTGCATTTAGGCATGTAGACATGGTCAAGACAATCTCCTGCAGTTCAAACCGAGCATCAGTATGGGGAAGAAAGGTGATTTGAGTGCCTTTGAACGTGGCATGGTTGTTGGTGCCAGAAGGGCTGGTCTGAGTATTTCAGAAACTGCTGATCTACTGGGATTTTCATGCACAACCATCTCTAGGGTTTACAGAGAATGGTCCGAAAAAGAAAAAACATCCAGTGAGCGGCAGTTCTGTGGGCGGAAATGCGTTGTTGATGCCAGAGGTCAGAGGAGAATGGCCAGACTGGTTCGAGCTGATAGAAAGGCAACAGTGACTCAAATAGCCACCCGTTATAACCAAGGTAGCCAGAAGAGCATCTCTGAACGCACAGTACGTCGAACTTTGAGGCAGATGGGCTACAGCAGCAGAAGACCACACCGGGTGCCACTCCTTTCAGCTAAGAACAGGAAACTGAGGCTACAATTTGCACAAGCTCATCGAAATTGGACAATTGAAGATTGGAAAAACGTTGCCTGGTCTGATGAGTCTCGATTTCTGCTGCGACATTCGGATGGTAGGGTCAGAATTTGGCGTCAACTACATGAAAGCATGGATCCATCCTGCATTGTATCAACGGTTCAGGCTGGTGGTGGTGGTGTCATGGTGTGGGGAATATTTTCTTGGCACTCTTTGGGCCCCTTGGTACCAATTGAGCATCGTTGCAACGCCAAAGCCTACCTGAGTATTGTTGCTGACCATGTCCATCCCTTTATGACCACAATGTACCCAACATCTGATGGCTACTTTCAGCAGGATAATGCGCCATGTCATAAAGCTGGAATCATCTCAGACTGGTTTCTTGAACATGACAATGAGTTCACTGTACTCCAATGGCCTCCACAGTCACCAGATCTCAATCCAATAGAGCATCTTTGGGATGTGGTGGAACGGGAGATTCGCATCATGGATGTGCAGCCGACAAATCTGCGGCAACTGTGTGATGCCATCATGTCAATATGGAGCAAAATCTCTGAGGAATGCTTCCAGCACCTTGTTGAATCTATGCCACGAGGAATTGAGGCAGTTCTGAAGGCAAAAGGGGGTCCAACCCGTTACTAGCATGGTGTACCTAATAAAGTGGCCGGTGAGAGTATATACCATGACAAATATATATAGTACTGTACAAGTACTGCAAAAGTTTTAGGCAGGTAAAAAATGCTGCTACAGTAAGTAAAAAAATGCTTTACAAAAAAATAGAAGTTTTAATAGTTCATTTTTGTTAATTAGCAAAATGAAGCGAATGAACAAAAGAGAATTTAAAAATCACCCACTGGAAGAGGAGTCCTGGAAGTGGTGATATGTCGCCCAGAGACACATGATGTCATCGTCATCAAGTCAGTCTGGAATTACTGGAAGAGACAGAAGGATTTGAGCAAACCTACATCCATAGAAGATCTATAGTTATTTCTACAGATCTTGCTACAATTTCAGTTCCTGTAACTAAATTGAAGCACCTTCAACATACTCCATACTAGGGATTGTATTAGGCCCGGTTCACATCTGCGTTCGGGATTCCATTTGGGGAGTCTGCTTGGAGACCCCCGAACAGAAACCTATATGCAGAGAAAACCTGCGTACGAAACATGCGGAGAGAAAAGTGCTGCTCGCAGGACTTAGATGTAAAAGCAGTTTTCATAGTATACCGTAATACAATTTCTGTTGTAAATGTCTGTTACATAACAAAAAAATTACACATATACACACACACACTTATATTCAGTATATTCAATAACTACAGACCACAACAAAACAAACAGCTTCTAAAAATGAGAAGAAAACCTTTGACTGATATTGCTCTTCTTTTAGTGAAACCTGCACATAGATTTACAAGTGTAGCTTGAAAGTAACTATTTCAAAAGTGAGTCCTGGTTATTTGAACTCTTAGACTGCTCATATCAGGTGTCAATATGGTTTTTCAAAGGTGACAAAAATATGTTCAAAATTCACTATTGTCAAAGGTTTACAATATTCATGCCCATTGCTCAAGCGTAACAATCAATCCAGCAAAAAGGGACTTCAAAGACGATTTAAGACAATGCTCAGACTATTTGTTGCAAATGTTCTATATAAAATAACAAATAACTGTACAGTGCAAGTGAAGTGAAACCTATGACTCAGTCTACAGCGATAGCTGTTACAAAATTTAGATGTTAAACATGAAGCGTGTGAACATTCATTTAGAGAGGCTTTGGAGTTTCCTGAAGTGACCTCCCCGCTCTTCATATTCAGTGGCCACAATGCTAGTTAAAAATGGACAAGAGTACCACAGAGTAGGAGAAATTTCAAAGGCACGTTAACCTTCATCAGAACCTTAGAGATTGGAGACCAAACTGAATGCACACATCCTTGCGATATTGTTTGACAGTCCAAAGCACATTCGGGTTAAAGCTATTCCTACCAAAGTCCCTATACAGATACAGGCTTGGCTCAATACACCGGATGGTCAGCTGTTCTCACCAACATTGGCAGGTTTGACCAAAACTCATTTTATGTGTATTCCACCTTAAAGAGGGCCTTTCACCACCTGCGGCACATGCGGTTTAATACACTGCTAGAAAGCCGACAGTGCGCTGAATTCAGCACACTATTGGCTTTCCCTTTCTGTGCACCCGGTGAAGAGCTATCGGTACCGTAACTCTTCACTGTCAGAAGGGCGTTTCTGACAGTCAGTCAGAAGGGCGTTTCTGACAGTCAGTCAGAAACGCTCTTCCTCACAGCAGCCCCTATAGCACTGTACTGTCAGAGTGGTCATTGCTGAGTGGTCAGGAACGCCCCCCCCCCCCCCCAGTACGCGTCTATGGACTATCAAGAGGGGAGGGGGGCGTTCCTCACCGCTCTCACAGTACAGCGTTATAGGCGCTACCGATAGTGAGCTGAATTCAGTGCTTTCAAGTGGTGTATTAAACCGCATGTGCCCCAGATGGTGGAAGGTCCTCTTTAAGACTGGTAGTTGCCATAGGGGCAGGAGGTTTGTCAGCGACAACACTCTGTACCCAACAGTCAGCGTCTATTAGGCCCCTTCCCCCAACTACTTAAAGGACACCTCACATCATCTCCTGATTATTCTCACTGGCAGCAGTCATGTGTTCTCCTCTCACATGTCTGATCCAGGGATATGGGTAATTATACATTTTTTTTAAATGATGTAAATTAGAAGTTAGGTGGAGGAGGGAGTTTAGTTTAGGGGTTAACTATGAGTTTATCCTGGACAACCCCTTTAACGTCACAGATGTATTTTTCAGGGTCCCAAGAAAGTTGGGTAATATACCAGTCTGTGATGTAATACAGACTGATGCTGAAGCAAAATCCATAACTATAAAACTATCCATATAAACCACTTTCTAATTTATGACACAGCTAACTAGGTTTAAATTTCAGGATTCTAGGAAAGTTGGGTGATTTGACAAAGTATGTGAAAACTACAAACATGTAATCCTCCCTTCTCCCTGGTGTAATTCATGTTCTGGAACTGCACTCTTTCCATTACACTTAAAGGACCTCCATTATAGGAGCTAAGTCCGGCCCCATCAAACTTCCTGTGATGTGCTAGTGCTTGTAGCCAGTGTTCAGCTGATAATAGCATTGCAGAGGCAGCAAGCACAATATATATTTAAGGCTGGTCTTACACGACCGTGTTGGTTTTACGGTCCACAAGTTGCTGATCAGCAACACTAGTTACTGATCAGCAACATACTAGACATAGACATCGCAAACGCCCTTGTCCTTCTGCACGCGCCCATAAAGTTCTATGGGTGAGTCCGTGCAGGGCCGTGAATTCACAGCCTTTGCAGACCTGCGGTATTCAGTGCAGACCTCGGTCACGGCCCAGCACACCACGGATAAAATATCCAGTGGTGTAAGAGGCTGCACTGAATATAATGTGTCCGAAAATGCTCCGCAATGGAAAATTTGCAATTGCGGACCATTTGCGGACTTAAATTACGGTCATGTAAGACCAGCCTAAAATTTATGCTAAACTGCTCAGAGCTGCAGGATAGCAGGTAATCATACAAACATAACTAGAGATGAACTATATCATTCAGATTTTTCTTTTTATTATTGATTTTCAGGGTCAATGTCTCTTAAAGAGGACCTTTCACCATATCCGGGCAGAATTTTTTCTCTAGCCTCGACTGTTCCTCAGCAGTCAATGCTTTTAGTTTTGGTATGCTATTTAGGCTCTGTAGTGTCAGGAGGGCGGTGTAGCAGACAAGGTCTGACACTGGCTACCTCTGATTGGAGATCTGAATCACACCCCCTGCCTGACACCGCCCCTCTGACACTACAGAAATTAAATACCGTGTTTCCCCAAAAATAAGACAGTGTCTTATATTAAATTGTCACTCTAAATATAGGACCTGTCTTATTTTCGGGGGGTGCCTTATTACAACCGGCAGTCATGCCGGCACTTCCTTAGTGGAGCGTCAGCATGACTGCCGGTTGTAGGTAGTGTAGTGTAGGGGAGGGGGGAAGGTATACTTACCTTTCCCTTCTTCCTAGCAGCGCTGGTGCTGCTGTTCGTCCTGGAAGTGGTGAGCGGGGCTTAGCAAGGCTTTGGGGGCGGGGCTTAGCGAGGCTTCAGGGGCAGGACTTAGCAAAGCTTAGGGGGCAGGGCTTAGCAAGCTCCACTTCACTGACACAGCAGCCGTGCTCTGTGTGCACAGGAAAGCCGGCTGCTGCCTCTTCTGTATGGCAGCTGCTCTCTCTGCCTCTGGGATGAGCTGGGAGAGCTCATCCTATAACAGCAGAGGCAGCAGCCGGCTTTGCTGTGCACACGGAGCACAGAGCACGGATGCTGTGTCAGTGAAGTGGAGCTCGCTAAGCCCCGCCCCCGAACACCACTGCCGGGCATGCCTTTTTTTGGGGGGATGCCTTATATTAGGCAATTCAACAGAAACCCCCGCATGCCTTACTTTCAGGGGGTGTCCTACTTTCGGGGAAACACTGTAGCACATCAGGCACCAAAACTAAGTGCGTTTGTTGCTCGGGAATGGTGAAGGCAACAGAGGAAATTCCATGTAGCGCAGCACCTATTAACAGGTGCCAAGAACTTAAATTGGTGAGGATGGTCAAAAGCCCTCTTTAAACCCCATCCAACATGTGACAACTGTAAACCACCAAAGGTTAGCTACTGACAAATCTGGCCAAAGTACAGAAAAATGGCACAAATATTTATTAAGGTACTAAGGGCCAGAATTCTGGTGTGAGTTGCACTTTCTTAACCACATAAGGACATAGGCTAGTTTGGATATTCGTAACTAAAGTTTTGATTTTCTGGTAGTATTTGTGCCATTAATACATTTTGCAATATACTTAATTAACTCATTTTGTCTCCTTTCTGTGAAATCCTTCCTCTTTCATATGACACCAAACACAAGATTTTATGTTTTATAACATAGTGAGATGTAACCATTTGAAGTAACCCCCCCCAAGTTTGATTGGTCTCCTGGCTGCCATGGCTACCCATCAGTTCCAGGCACCACTGATACAAAGTATGTAGCTCAATTACTTTCTGTACCTGGACAAACCCTTTAAGTATTTTTATTCAAACTGACAGGTGAGACGTTGGTGCAGAGTTGACGGACCCAGATTTTGTCTCTTTTTCAGTCCTCTAATATTGCAAGGTATGAGGCTATAGAAATGGCACCACTAGGACCATGAGCGTGCACATAACCTGGGCCATAGCTGGACACCTCCATAAGACAGTTCTAACATGCCAGAGGATATTGAAGCATTGCTTATCATACCCTGTTTATATACAGCTATTGCACACTACACTTCTTGTCCTGTATACAGTCACATGTAATAAGTTTCGCTTAGTCTTGGGCAGTTTGCAGACACCTCAGTCGCACTGTATTCCTCCCTGCAGCAGACAGCAGCTGGGAGAGCCCTGACATTCCTACAGCATAAAACATCACAGATCAGACAGTCTGCAGCCCACAGCCTCCAGCATGAGAGTGTCTGCACAGTGGGCTGTGTGTGCTGTGGATCCCCCCTCACACAGCGGCCAGTCAGGGCGTGGTCACATGACTCACTGCGCGCCCTTCCGCTCACTCTACACTGCTGGCTGGGACATCCAGTCGGGTCAACCTTGTGTGTGTGTGTGACGTCACGGCTCCACAGTGCAGGAGGGGGATGGGGGATCAGATTACAGTGATTTGGTAACTTCGTCACAATTACAGTCATGGCTGAGCTCTCCTCTGACTACATACACCCCAGGCCGACATGTAGAGCAGTGGAATAGGTCGGACTAGTCCTCGGTGTGTGACGCATGTAGCACTTGATGATATGCTGTGACTGGAGTGTGGGGAGACTCTGTGGGGGGCTGCATATCACTGACATGGCTGTGCTAGTTTCCCGGCCACACCTTCCATTATCTGCCACACTACTACTTAGGAATGGGGGTTGTTTGTTTTGGATGTTTCATGGTTAACTCTTTACTGACCGTGGAGTATTTAACCCTTCAGGGCTTGTCTGCTTTATGATTGAATGGCGATGGGTTATAGGCCTACACGTAAGATGGCAGTCAGTAGGTAGCTCTGTTGCTTTAGAAGTGCTAGGGTTGAATGTGACCAAGGAGTTTGTATGTTCTTCCTCTGTTTGCTTTGGTTTCCCCCTGCACTCTTATGTGGGACCCTGTGTTATTTGTGGTCTGTGAAATACAGCTCAGTATTCAGTTTTTGCAGTACCTGTATCTTCAGCATCAGCACCTCATGTCCACAAAAACAGTCAGTATTCTATTAGTGTGTCATCCGGATTTGTGGATCTGCAAAAACAAAGCGTGGGTAGCTAGGTAAGGGGGCATTCACGCTTTCCCCCGCCGGGTCTCTGTCCTATTCCTCAGAGAAACTGCTTTCAAGTGAATGGGTTTTAAGGGCCAGTTCACACGGGGCAAGAGGGGGTGGACTTTGGCGCAGAATCCTCCTCAAAATCTGCCCCCTCACAATAGACTGCGAGTGTTCTTTTTTACGCTAGCGGAAAAAAGAAGCGAGCTGACCTTTGTTCAGGCGGATTCCACGACTGATTTATCTACAGCGTCCGCCTTGCGACAGCACCCTCCGGACTAGGCCCATTCATTTGGGCCTAATCTGGAGCGGAATGTGCACACGCGGAATCCCCATGTGAACTAGCCCTAAAACTGACCACCAGCAAGCCACCCCCCATGCAGTTTCCCCCAGGGCACCCCATCCAAATATGGCACTAGTGGATGGACCATCAGTGTCTCCCATTGTACTGTGCTTATACTAGTTTGCTGGTGTGCAGGCACAGTGCAGTACAAATGAAAACACTGAAGGACATTTTGCCCCTCCCTTATCAGCACCTGTTTTTGGGACACAAGCAGCAGCCTATCCAGAGAACTGGGTAAATGGGGTGACATTATGAATCTGATTAAACAGTTCTGAGTTCCTGGACACCGTATATTAGTGGTATACAGTGCCTTGCGAAAGTATTCGGCCCCCTTGAACTTTTCAACCACATTCAAATCAAATCAAAAAAGCTTTATTGGCACGTCCGAATAGAAAAATCACTATGCAGTCACCATTCTAGGGTGAAGAGAACTGATGTTGCTGTGGAATGTTGTACCCCAGAGTGACTGGCTCTAAAATATGGAAAGTTAGGCTGACGCCCCAAGTTGCAGAAACGCACCTTCTTTTGTTGCAGATTTTGCAGCATTTTTTTTTCGCCAAAGCCAAAAATGGCTACAGAGGAAACAGAGAATATATAGGAAGCTCTTATACTTCTCCTTCTGCTCAATCCACTCTTGGCTTTGGCTTAAAAAACGCAACAAAATCTGCAACAGAAAAAGCTGCTTTTCCACAACATTGAGCCTTAGGGAGCCTTCACACGGAGTAAACGCGCGTGTATTTTTGCAAAATACACGTGTAAAAATAAGACTCCCATTGACTTCAATGATATTTTTTACACGTGTAAAAATACGCCTGTAAAATGTCATTGAAGTTAATGGGAGTCTTATTTTTACACGTGTATTTTGCAAAAATACATGCGCGTTTACTCCATGTGAAGGCTCCCTTAGCCTTAAAATACCTGAACCCTTTCTTTTGGGGGGGTGTTTTTACACCAAGACCAGAAGTAGGTCTTTAAAAAAAAACAGGAGGTGTCATTTATACTTTTACTCCCTTAAACCACACCTGTTTAAGCCAGGAGTCAATAACTGTCAGCACTCCAGCTGCTGTAAAGCTATAACTCCCAGTATACTCCACTCACTTCTATGGGAGTTCCAAAAACAGCAGAACAACTATGCATCTGGAGTAGCAAAGTTTGCTGACCACTGCCTTAGGCCATATTTACACACAAGAGTGTAAAACAGCTGTGTGATTGCTGTTATTATAAATGGCTCTGGGGCTAGTCATATGTACATTTTTTGCCCATTTTCACAGATCCCTAATTAGACTCAATTTTATAAAGGATCTGTGAGAACGGCTCCCCCATGGATGTGAAAAATGTACCATTTTATGTGTTTTTCACAGCTATTGTTCTTAAACACATTTGTGAATAAAGCCTTAATATTTCTGGGTTGGTTGCTTCAATTTCTAGTGCTCACTTAATTTCTGTAAAATGGGTAATGGGCTTCTCAGACTACTCTGTACACTGTGCTTTAGTAGTCTTAGACACTCCCCCTGCTCTTGGCTGGTATTTTTTCACTGGTGATTTAGTAATCTATACTTTATCTTCATTCTGCCCTTCATGCACTATGAAAAGTCTTAGGGCTAGTTCACACGGGGGCAAGGAGGCGGATTTTGACAGCAGATTTCGCCTCAAAATCCGCCTCCATACGATGGTGGTCTATGGAGACCACTAGCGTCCTTTTTTCTGCTAGCAGCATGTCCGCTAGCGGCAAAAAAGAAGCGAGCTGCCCTTTCTTCTGGTGGATTCTGTGAAACGTTGAGCCGCGGCGGCAGCAACTTCCGGGGTCGACCCATTCATTTCAGCCGACTCCGGAGGGGGAAGCCGCGACTGCTACGGTCGTGGCAGGCGGGTTTTGACCTAAGAGTGACGTGGCTCCCCGAGTCACTCTCGGCGCCAAAATCCGCCCCCGTGTGAACGAACCTTTACAGAAGGTAAAAAGCTTTTATTCATCCCCTTTGGGTAACCATTTGCATATTTCATCTTCTGTATAGACAGTTGCTTTCAGAGAACCTTTCCCCATATCCGCCAACTTTGTATCCTTAAATAGATGGCGCTCCACTGCTTGTAGTGCTATTGGGATTCTTTCATTAGCCCCTCCCCGCATCCTGAGGAATGGGTGCTATTACGTTCAGCACCCAATATAATTCAGCTCTCTGCTGCCAATTGGGTGGTCCTAGCCAGAGGAGAGAGAGTCTGAGACCTCCCACCTGACAGTACATAGCCTAATTAGCATATTAGCATGGGAATAATGGGGCCTAAGGAAAAACTTCCAACTGCAAAGGAATCAGTGGAACAGCACTGAAATATGCAAAGATACTAGAGTCGGTACAGGTGATAAAGGGTCTTCTTTAGGCCAGGGGCCCACGGGCCAGAAATGCCGCCACGGAAACGCTGCGGGAAAAATCACGGCGTTTTACAATACTTGCAAAGTAGATGGTATTCATGCGAAGCCCATACCCACTTTGCGGAAAAAAATCGCAGCGTGGACATGCTGCAATTTCCAAAACCGTCACGGTTTTGAAAATCGTAGCATGTCAATTATATCTATGGAAACGCCGGCGGCTTTCCCATACATATAATTGTAACAGAAAGTCCGCGGAGAAAAACTCTGTGAACTTTCTGTTCAAAGCACTGCGGGAAGAACCGCAATGCGATCATGCCTTTTTGCGCAAACTAATGTAAATAATTGCCAGTTTGGAGGAAGGGGAATATGGAGAGGGCTCAGTAGCAGAGTCCTCTCCATACACAGTAGGTTCTGGCTACATAATACAGTCAACAGCCACAAAATGTACCTACACCAAGGATAGCAGTGTGTGGGTGCTGCCATACTGCCCCCGATCATCGCAACCCTGGGTGTCATCAGTGGCGACAATCAGTTTCTAGGAAACTGTAGTATGTTGCATGAACAATCAGAAACCCCTAGGGGATCTAAAACAGTTCAGAAATTTTTTTAAAAAATGTAAATTCTCTCCCTTTAGTTAGATCGCATTTAAAAATAAAAAATAAACAACATTAAAATTACCGTATATACTCGAGTATAAGCCGACCCGAGTATAAGCCGACCCCCCTAATTTTACCACAAAAAACTGGGAAAACTTATTGACTTGAGTATAAGCCTAGGGGGGAAATGCAGCAGCTACTGGAAAATTTCAAAAATTAAAATGGTCAGAGTTTTTGGGTGCAGTAGGTGCTGGGAAAGGGAGGGGGTGTTTTGGCTGGCTGTCTGCCCCTTCCCTGAGCTTGAGGACTGTTTTTTCTTCCCCCACTTGGAATTCAGTCTAGCTGAATATAGGGGATCTTCAGTGCTCCTATTAACCCCTTCCCGACGGAACAGGAGCACTGCAGATCCCTATATTCAGTAGACTGGGCACAATCAGACACAGGGATACCTAATGTGTTTGTGCTTCACAGTCATTTTCTACTTTTATATGTATTCTAGGGAAAGGAGGGATTTAGAACTTTTATTTTTTTTATTAAATTTTTTTTTCTTTGCACTGTTTTATGGGAGATTCTATACATTAATATTGTGGCTGGTCATAGACTCCTCCTCCTAAAAAAAAATAAAAATTTTTTTTTTTTTTTTTTGCTGACTCGAGTATAAGCCGAGGGGGGCTTTTTCAGCACAAAAACTGGGCTGAAAAATTCGGCTTATACTCGAGTATATACGGTAAATGGCTGAATCAATATTTTTTCACCTTTTTGCATTCCAAACAAAATGTAATAAAAAAGAGAACTACAATATACTACATCTTGTTCCACAAAAAAAGACAAGTTACACAGCTCTGTACACGAAAATGTAAAAGTTTTGAGTGTCATATGGCTTTGTGAGGAAAAGAATGAGGCTACCTTGGAATGAGGGTAGAAAACAACAGAACGCAAGATGGAAAATCGAACATCTTTTTCTTGAAGCTGAGGCTACAATGGTGTGCATGGGTGTGGATTGTTAGTCACAACATTTATGAGACATTTACAACTAGGAACAACATTATGTTACACCTTTGTGGGTCTCGTTCACATCAGTTTATTTCAACTTTGTATTAGATCTGCATAAAATGAAAGGAAACATTTATATGTTTTTTTTGTTTTTTTTTTGCTTTAATTAAGCCTAGCTTATTGATCCAGAAGGATCTGCTTCTGACTCCCAGGCAGGTCCCTGACCCACCATGTGGCTACAGCATATAGTTGTAAGCTCTGTAGTCCAAAGTAAGTGACTTGAAAATCATTTTCTTTACTCTAGGATCACATGAGTGTCTTTTAGCTCCTACTACAATTTCTGTGGTATTCCTGATGTCAATGACGTTTGCCACCATGTCTGTAAGGGTTAGTTCACACGGGGAGTGGAAGGGCGGATTTTGGCACCGAGAGTGACACAGGGAGCTGCTTCACTCTCAGGCCAAAATCCGCCTGCCACGACTGTCGCGGCTTCCCCTCCGGAGTAGGCTCAAATAAATGGGCCAACTCCGGAGGTTGCTGCCGTGAGGCGGACGGAATCCGCCTGAAGAAAGGGCAGCTCACTTCTTTTTTCCGCTAGTGGAAATATGAGAGGAAGTAGTAGTCTAAAGCTAGATTCACACAACTGAGTTACAATACGGCCGTGAAAAGCATCCATTTTTCACAACCTTGTTACACCCAAGTAACAACCATTTTCATGGATTCCCCATACATTTAAGTATATGGAAGGATCCTTTAAAATGTCCCAAAATAGGACAAGACTGTTATTTTGATGGTCCAAGAAAACCATCAAAATAATGGTCATTTAGATAGCCCCCATTCACTGACAGTGTACACCTAAAAACTGGTTTTGTCAAAAATCTGTGAACTATCATATGTGCATGAGGACCTCTAGATTCAATGTTTCCACATGTCCATTCCTTTATTCCACATAAGATATGCTGCCAGAGGTGTTATACATCACTACTGACTCAGTCGGGGGAAACAGTTCTATGCTGAACGAGCTATCGTATGTATACAGCACACTATGTTCGTGTCTTTAATAGAAGTCTATGCAAATAGAGTGGGTGGGCACAGCTGGTGACATTGTTCACCTCCCTGCCTATTCCATTCTGAAGTTGGAAGAACTGTGGGAGGATGCAATACAGGTGAGTATTCATTTATTTTGTAACCGCCACCAGTGCATGGAATAGCTGATAGGAGACTATGATGAATGTCAGGAGACTGGAATATTCTTTTAACTAACAAATTATTCTGCAGATGGATTCATAGGACAGCAATGGAAATTTGTAATTCATGGCAACCATGTGTATTTCCAGAGCCCACTCCAGTTAAAGGAAGCCATTTTGATCATTCTAAAACATTGCCTTCAAATGGAAATTATGATAAATGTAACAGAACACAAGCCATAAAATTGTGACCCAAAAAATAAAGTCCATACACAGCTCAACACTCATGAGATTTCCAACCATGCCACGCCAATGCTCGGAACAAGAGTATGCTAATATATTCTGATAGGCTCACAAGTATAATGTATGCTGAAGAGCTAGCAGTGCCACCTTTTTTAATTAAAGGGGTGCAAGTGATTGTAGCTTTACAAACACTGAACCATTTGGGATTTTTAATCTAAAACAGACAATGTGTCTAAGGCCGGGGCCCCACGGGACGGAAATGCTCTATTTGCTAGCAGTGGAAACGCCGTGGGAAAAAATCGCCGCATTTTACAGTACAGGCAAAGTACCAAATCCTATGCCTACTTTGCAGTAAAAACCGTTGTGTGGACACGCCATGATTTCCAAAACCGGCACGTTTTTGGAAATTGCAGCATGTCAATTAAACTCAGCGAAGTTTCTGTTTAAAGCACTGTGGGACGAACCGTGATGCGTTGCTGCAGCAGGCGTAACGTCCCGTGGGTGCTTCATGTTAGATGTTTCTTTAAGATAAGGGGGCGTTCACACTACCGTCTGTGTCCGACAGGTAGTGTCCGCTCCTAGTGTTCGCTCAAAATCTGTCACGGACACTAGGAGCGGACACTAGCTGTGTCCGTGACACCTGTCATTTATTTCAATGGGCATCGGGTGCGTTCTTTTGCACTCCGTGCCCGTCCTTTCCTGTCCGCAAGTGAAGATGTCCGACTTCTCAAGCGGACAGAGGAACCCTGCATGCAGGGTTTTTCTGTCCGCTTGAGAAGTCGGACATCTTCTCTTGCGGACAGGGAAGGACGGGCACGGAGTGCAAAAGAACGCACCCGATGCCCATTCAAGTGAATGACAGGTGTCACGGACACATCTAGTGTCCGCGACAGATTTTGAGCGGACACTACATGTCGGACACCGACGGTAGTGTGAACGCTCCCTAAGATGAATATAAATATAAAACTTAACATTAGAATGAAAATCTAAAATGTACATGTAACAATAATAATATAACAGTAGTAGCAAAAAAAAAAATAGATATTACATATAATGCCTTGACCAACAAGCAACAAAAGCAGGTGTCTTACCCTATTCAGACTCTGCAATTCCAATGTGCTTTGTTTTCAAGTCCAGAAGGTAATGGGCAGAGTTGGTGACGTGCAGAATCAGAGTACCTCCAGCGGTTGGCTAGTATGGCCCATAGAGTATTAAGTGTCAAATCAGCACCGCCTCATGTGCTGTACTGCCCTAAATTCCTAATCTCGGGAAGGTAGCTAAAGGGTTAAGTGACGTGCGTCAGCGATATCAGCCATGAATTCAAAAAATTTTAATAAAAAGAGCCTTTTTTGTTTTTTGCAATTGTAATGTAAATGTTAGGGAGTTAAGACTGGCATACAGAATGCCAGTCTTAATAAATGTAATCCACTGTATTCTATTGCCTGGTTAGTTCTACATAGGGATACCATTTATGTAGGCACTCTCTGGCTGGCACCTGCTGTTTGTACTCTTGTTGATAAAACTATACAGTGGTGCTTGAAATTTTGTGAACTCTTTTAGAATCTTCTTTATTTATGCATCAATATGACCCAAAAGTCCATCTGATTTTCATAAAATTACACTAAAAGTAGATAGAGACCAAAAACACACAATTGAGTTAAAAATATTAGACTTGACTATTTATTTGTAAAAGAGTATGATTCAATAACACATATCACAACTCAGCTTTCTGTATCTGGTATGAGTTTCCTTGCAACTTAACATTTCTTGTAATAGTTGATCAGTGCAGCACATCTGCCTGAAGGAATTCTCCCTCCTTCCGCTTCACAAAACAGCTTCAATTCTCTTATGTTGGTGGGTTTCCTGCCATTAGCTGTTCGCTTTAGGTCCCTCCAGAGTATTTCTGATGGATTAAAGGGGTTGTCCATGATAACTTTTTTTTGGCAAAGAGGCCAGTGAAGGTGAAAAAAAAACAAACCCCAAAATATACTTATCGGTTCCTGGTGCTCTGGTGTCTCGCACCATGCTCGGGTCCTGCTGCTCTGGGGTCTTCTTTTGGCGGAAGCCCTGGACACAGGTGACTCTTGAGGCCAATCAGCGGCCTAAGGAAAGAACAAGGGACGTCGCAAATGACTTATGCAAGTGACGCCCCGATCCCTTTACTTAGGTCACTGAGGTTAAACAGACCCAGATAGCAACAGGACCACACCATGGTGAGAGGCAAAAACTGGTTATCCTGGACAACCCCTTTAAGATCAGAACTTTGACTTGACCATTCCAAAACTTTCACTTACCGTAGTTGTTCTTTAACTTGTTTGAAGTACCTTGCATATTCAGGGTTGTTGGCTGGCTGTATGACCTAAGTTCTCTTGAGATTCAACTCTTTTGTGGCATGTCTAGAACACAGCATTAAAAAGTCTTTAGGTAATTTTACACAGGACGCATATGTTGTAGATTTTTTTAATGCAGACACAACATCAAAACTCTGTACAGTACAAACACATGTGAATGGGGTTTAGTAAACCATACTCACATGAATTGGAAAAAACTTGTGCGAATCTGAGAGCACTGCTTTATCCTGAATTTGCCACAGATTTCACCAGTACATGTGGACTTTTTCAACATAATAAGAACCCAGTTTTGAAGAGAATTTGCTCTTGGACCAATTTCCTTGTTTGTGCGTTCCTTACAGGTAAGTTTTCCCTTATTCCGCTGAGAAATGTGAAGACCAGTTACAACTACTTGGCCAACTATAGAGAGCCTGTGGCAAGACCACTGTGTAAGATCAACAAATGCCAAAATTATGTGAGCTATTTTGACTCTAGCTGTTATATAGCCTTGATCTGCTTGAGTGGCAATGGCCAGCTGTCACAGAGTTCTCCAGCCTATGTGGCATTCACCTATATGGGGCAGTAAATCTGAAATACAAGGCTTAAAGAAAACAGAAATACAGTATCTAACAAGAGTAGAACTCTGTTAGTCTGGCATCTTTTCTCTGAGTTTGCCATCAGTGAATTTGGCCAGGGAAGATTTTTTCCTTTCTGACCCATTGTTTTCCCAGGCGATAACATACCAGACATGTCTGGCAGCTGCTCATCTCAGTTCCATTGAAATAACAGACATGTTCAGCTAGACAGACTGAGCATTTTCTTGGAGATAAGACCCTAAAGTCCTCCATAAACATTACAGAAAAGCAAACAACCACACCCATTTTGGCATATCCAATATGTATGGGGGGCATCCTGACTTTTCCCTAATGCAGGGGTGGGCAATTAATTTTCCCATGGGGCCGCATAAGAAATTGAAACTATGCTAGAGGGCCGTGCCACAGCAAATTTAGCTCCACCCACTTCTACATTGACTCCGCCCATTCCCAATCATCTTTCCATGTGTCCCCACAAAGTATAATCCTCCTACAGTCACCCGTACACTATATGCCCCCACATTATAATGTTCCCTTCCAACTGCCCCACAGTATTAAGTCCCTCTACTGGTGCCCCAGTATAAACAGGTGGAAACTAGAGGGGACATGAAACTGGGCCAGCTGGAGGGGGACATTAAACAGTGGGGATAGTTGGAGGGGGGCAATAAATTGACAGCTGGAGCGGGACATTAAGCTGGGGGCAACTAGAGACAGACAGGTCCCCATACAGCTTCCTCCACGGTTTAATGTTCCCCCAGTCTAAGTGCCCCTCTTCATCTACCCCCCATTTCATGTCCCCCCCCTCCATCTCTCCCCCAGTTTCATGTCCCCCCCTCCATCTGCCATCTCTGCCCTAGTATAACATTCCCCTTCCATCTCTGCCCCTAGGTTGCTGAGACACACACACACACACACACACACAGACAGACACATAGACACACACTCTCTCTCTCTCTCTCTCCCCCCTGCAGCTCACCTTACATCTCTCAGTACTTTATGACATGCTCCACATCTCCATCTTCGGACGGCACTAAGACACGCCCCCCCCTAGACACGCCCCCCTAGTCAAAGCTGTGCGGGCCGGACTGAATCAGTCAGAGGGCTGGATATGGCCCGGGGGCCGGACTTTGCCCAGGTCTGCCCTAATGGATGGTGATGGGGGAAAGGATTGGATATGCTGGGTTTTAGTGGCCAAGCTTCTATTCCTCTAGAGGTGCCCAGCCGTGGTTTACTCTGCTCTCTCCAATGAGAACACACATACGCTCTGCTGAACAAGTGTTTATGTGTTTCGGGAGGAATAATTGTCAGCAGAACGACCACCTTTACTTGTACACTGGATGATTATACTACTATCTAATGGGGCTGCATCAACTACACAGAACATTTAGCAAAGATATATTGGAGGAGATATATTATCCCATCTACAGGCCTAGGTGGAGGAGATGGTTGCCAATGTGGTACAAACTTAGTGCAAGGCCCTTTCTTTCCCTAGATGTGTGCCACGTCTATCAAAGTGGGCTGAGCGTGGTCGGGCCAGGATACAGACACATTTATTATAACACACACCAGGGCATGAGTAATACAGAAAACGTATGTTCGTTCCTGACTGGCGATCTCCATTCTGGCGCACAGGAATGTACCGTATTTATTAACAGGCCACAGCCACTTGATGTATCTGATGTGCCTTGCGCATTTTGGAGCCTTTATTAAGAATGACATGTTAAATATCAGGAAAGCCGCCTACACTCATAATATATACTATCTTCTCCAAACACTTATTTGGGAGCCCCTCATACATTGTCAGCTGATCCTATTGATTTCAGCGGGATCCACCAACATTATATGGGACATTAGGACAAGCACTAGTCTTGTTAATGGGCGGCTTCTGACATTGCAGCTCAGCCCTCTATTACAGTATTCGTTCCTTGGTATTTATGTGACAGCATGTGTGACTTCTCTTCATTCACTTGTCCATTCCGGAAATTGGGGATTTCTCTGTAAATGGACATTAGTTGAAATGCTGAAATATCAGAAAAAGGGCAGTTGTCAGTCTGAAGCCATAAAGGATTTATCATGCACAGCAGGTTTTGCAATTCTTCTTTAAATGCCAAACTGGAATTGAATCCAAACATGTAGAGAAGTGTAAAACTTTTCTTTTGTGCCTCCTTTAGGATCCACTATTGTTTAAGCCAAAAGAAACACATTGAAAATCTGCAGTATCATCATTGGAAACAGATATCAGGGAAACAGATATTTCCAAGCCCTAAGAGATCAGGAAAAATGTACTTGTAAGCTGCCTGCAATTGGCTACAACTGTATATTGCATAAAAATTTAACTTTTCTGCTTATTAGGTGCTGCTGGAAAAACATCCATAAGGCTAAATCCTTATATAGCAAAACATAGCTAAACATGCTGTGGGGAAAAACATTCAGTACAAATTACCATTTTTGTTCCCACAGTGTTTTTATTCATTTTTTTGCCTGAGGTTTTTTTTTTATTCCACTATTAAATATATAGGGAAAACACTCCTGGTTTAGGCTAAGGCCCCACACGGCAGAAACGGCACAGAAAACACAATGTTTTACAGTTCCTACAAGGTGGATGGGATTTTAGTGAAAGAGTACACACTGTGCATGCTGCAATTTCCGAAACCATTGTGGTTCATCAAATGTCTGTCCTTTTAAGGCCAGGGCCCCACTGGCCGGAAATGCCGCAAATTGGCCATGGCGGAAACGCCGCAGTAAAAATTGCGGCGTTTTACAGTACTTACAAAGTGGATGGGATTCATGAGAATCCCATGCCCACTTTGTGGGAAAAATTGCAGAGCGTTCATGCTGCGATTTCCAAAACCGTTGCAGTTTTGAATATCGAAGCATGTCAATTATATCTAAGAAAACACCAGTGGCTTTCCTATACATATAATTGTAACAGAAAGTCCGCGGAGAAAAACTCAGTGAACTTTCTGTTGAAAGCGCTGCAGGAAGAACCACAATGCGTTCACGCTGCGGTTCTTCCCGCACTGCGTTTCCCCCCAGTGGGGCCTTAGTCTAAAACTCTCTGCAGGGCTTTTTCCTCCACCATTTCTCAGGTGAATTCTTTAGGGTCCATTCACACTGAGTTTTTTGGCAAGAAATTTGTCGACGAAAAAATCCACTTCAGAAATTAGGCAATTTGCCAATTCCACGTGGATTTTCCGCCTCCCATTGCCTGCGTGGGTTTTTGCAGGTGGAATCTACCTGAAGGAAGCTTTTTTCTGCTAGTGGAAAAAAAAGCTAGCAGAACCCATAGAACTCTATGGGAGGCTTTTTTCCACGTGGATTCTGACACGGATTCAGCACTAAAATCCTCGCCAAAAAACTCTGTGCAAATGGACCCCAAGGGTTCATCGGATAAGATGGCTTCTCAGATCCAGAGCGGCCGCTATATTCAAAAAAAATATATGTTCTGGTACAGCAGATGTTGGGAAAGGGTTAAAACAAATCTCATTCACTTTGCTGGTACTGTAAGATGCTGAGTCTTTTTCTACAGCAGCCACAAATGCTGCATTTCTGCAACATAGAGCCTCGGCCAAAGCTTTTTTAAATAACAATGAAATACTGTTAAAAATGCTGCAGCCAGGTTATACAGTAACAAATTATGAATATCATCACATACGTGGTATTTTTTCTTTGGCTTTTGAAAAATTTTATGGCCTCTTTTGCCTCTAGTGTTATTTCCAAAAGATTTCATTCATTTTTTTAGCGTGTTTTTGTCTACAATAAAATCAATAGGAAAATGCCTGAAAATATGTAGAAAAAATGCTACGTGAATAAAAACACCAAGGGCAAAAAAATACCATAAAAAACACAGCGATGCAGGTGTTTTATTATTTCAAGGATAAAACGCTATGGAAAGCTATGTGAAGGTAGCCTAAGTAGGGTTGACCGATCGTGTTCGGAAAAAATCGGATTCCGATCGGCGATCGAGAAAATTTCACGATCGCGATTCCGAACACGATCTTTTTAGGTGGGATCGAGATCGGTAGTATTTCCCACAATGCCTTCACACTGAGTATATAGTGTATGCTCAGTGTGAAGGCTATGCTGCGGTTCCATAGGAATGAATGGAAGCAGCCGGCACACAGCCTTAACCCCCTGCGCGCCGGCTGCCTCCATTCATTCTAATGGGAGACTAGAGTGTGGGTGGGTTAGGAGAGTGTGGGCAGGTACAAGGCAGGGAGACGTGACGTCTCCCCTCCCAGAACCCGCCCACACTCTCCTAACCCGCCCACACTCTCCTAACCCGCCCACACACTCCTAACCTGGCAGGGAGGGGGCAGCGAAGGGAGAAGAAGACTGCAGCTGGAGCGGCAGCGAGGCGAAGAACAGCGGAGCAGCCATCTCTGGAGGTAAGTGGACACCAGGGGGGACTAAGTAGCCAGAGGATTAAAAAAAAATCCTCTGGCTACTTAGTGATTCACTACACAGCGTGGATTCTAACAATTCTTAGATTCCATGCTGTATAGTGAATAGGATTGCTTTTAAAATCCGATCTCCGATTAATAAAAAAATCCCATTGACTTGCATTGGGATCGGAATTGGGATCGAGATCGGGTTCGAATGAAAAATGATCGGAAATCGGATTTTAAAATCGATCCTGAAAAGTCACGATCGGCTCAACCCCAAGCCTAAGTCCTCCTTTACACCCTTTTTCATATATTTTTTACTTGTTAAAAAAAGTGTTTTTTGGCATTTTTCAGTTGAAAATATGTTTTGGGTTTTTTTTTTAATACAAAAGCTATGCGTGAAACCAACCTAAACAATATAGCTAAAGTAAAGAGCTGCAATGAGCTGAATGGGCGTTCCTTGACATGTGAAGGCTGTCGCCATGTAACCATGGTGGGGTATGGAGGAGTGTGTCTCATACAGGAGATGCTTTTATTACTACAGTACTGTCTTCAATACGTCTTTGTAGTAATGAGAGCATAGCTGTCTGTGTCAGGCAGATTGTTAGTCTTTATAGCAGAAGATATCTAGTCACATTTACTACCTTACTGTAAATGTAGACGCTCTTCTTTCTACAAGTACAGTAGTCATTCTGTTTCTGCAGCTTTCATCAATGAACACAATTACATAGTGACTGCATGTGTGAATATGCACATAAAGATGTGTTTCTTTAAACTAATCCTGGAATCAGCTTCTGTAGAGAGAGAAGTTGGCAGTTCTGGCAAGGATCACTGCCCTGTCTTCCATTAATATGTGGAACAGAGAGTGAAACGAGTCTCTTCTTCTTCCTGTGTACAATAATATAGCAGGAAGTAGCTGGAGCCAGATGTCCTCAGTGAAACAGTGCTGGCATACACCAATACAGAGATTTCTGGCATGTTGAGAACATATGTACCAGCACAACTGTGTCCTCAAAATTCATTTCTGTCCTTTCATTAAACCATAATGGCTGTTACAGTACAATCGTAGTAATGAAAGAAACCTTTATCCTTCAGTGTATAGTAAGCAAGCATTCTTCCAACACTATCTCATATGCTTATGGTCTGCCTTACGTGTGACTATACCCAAATACTAGATTCTTCCAGCCCAAACCAAATTACATGTTGCAGGGGTCCTTCATATTTTTGGACCTCACAATGGTGGTCTATGGAGACCGCTAGCATTCTTTTTTCCGCTAGCAGTTTTTTGCCACTAGTGGAAAAAAGAAGCGACATGACTAGAGATGAGCGAGTACTATTTGAAACAACCATTTAGAATAGCATGCACCCATAGGAATGAATGGAAGCGTCCATTCATTCCTATGTGTGCGTGCTATTCGAAACTGGAGTTTTGAATAGTACTTGCCCATGTCTAGACATGATCTTTCTTGAGGCGGATTCTGCCTCAGGAAGTCAATAGAATGGGAGGCGGAAACCGCGTCTTGGTTTGTGGCGTGGTTTTTTTACACCACCTGGTGTTTTCTGAAGCGGTTTTTACCAAAAACCGCTCAAAAAAAGCGCTCCAGAAAACGCCGGAAGGTCCAAAAACCTCTTCCTAATTAGGAATCTTTTTTTTCCGGACCACATTACGCCACACGGTATTCCCGTGTGAACTTAGCCTAAGGCTGCGTTCACATGGAATTTTTTTGGTGAGGAATTTGGTCAGGAAAAATCCACTCAGGAAAATTCCTGAGGCGTTTCCTTAAGCTTTTTTTTTTAAGCGTTTTCCACCTGAAAAAATCAATGCAAGTCAATGGGAGGCGGAAAATCCGCCTGGCGTTTTTTTTTGAGGCAGTTTTTGTCAAAAACGCCTCAGGAAACGCCTCAGAAGAAACGGTAGCTGTTTTTCCGGCTCCCATTGACTTGCATTGAATTTTTCAGGCGGAAAACTCCTGAAGAATGGACATGTAGCTTCTTTTTTTCCGCTAACAGAAAATCCACTAGTGGATTTTTCCGCTAGCGGAAAAAAGAGAAAAAGAAGGCTACATAGGATTGTATGGTGAGACATTTTTTGGAGGAGGATTTTGCGGCAGATTCCTGACAAAAAACTCCAAAATGGTGAGGAATTTGGTGTGTAATTAGGTTTTGGCTGGAAAAATCTAGTGTTTGGGTATAGTAACACGTGGCAGATATAATGGTGAAATTTCTTTTTTTTGGACTTTTTTTCTAGTATGTTCATGTATTTGAACAGGCCCCATTTAGAAGTATCAGCAGGAAATCTGTATTGTGTAAAAGACTAGTTCAACGCAAATGTATTACACATAATTTTGCATCTGTACTAGAGCCAAGCATCCTGACTTGACTACAGGTTTAAGGCCAGGGCCCCATGTAGCGTAAACGCAGTGGAAAAAAATGTGGCGTTTTTCAGTCACTATATGGTGGATGGGTTGCTATTGAAGCTTTGAACCCGGGTGCTAGAGATATCGGTGCCGTTAGTTTGGGTGCCGATATCCCATCACCGACAGAAGTGCGAGACTTACTTCTCAGCGTCATCGCTGGGCGATAAGGAACACCTCCTCTGACAGCACTTTAATATGGAACAGTACTGTCTGGGGGGAGTGTTCCTTACCTCCCATTTTACAGTCACAGCAAAGTGGATGGGATTCTAATGAATCCCATCCCCGCATTACGGAAAAAAACATGCAGCAGACACACTGCAATTTCCAAAATCATTGCAGTTTTGGAAATCAAAGCATGTCAATTATACCTACAGAAACGCCCGCCAGTTTCCCTATAGGTATAATGTAAACAGAAAGGCTCTTCTGCAGACTTTCTGTGAAAAGCACTGTGGAAAAAAATGCGCTGCTTTGACACCGCAGTTTTTCCACAATGCTTTTTTTTGTTGTGGAACGCTACATGGGGCCTTAGCCTAAGGCTGGGTTCACACTAGCAATGGCTCTCTGTATTTTTAGCTCTTTTTGGGCGGAATCCAGGTAGAAACCACACGGACCCCATTATGGTCTACAGGGTTTCCTAAGGTAAACACTTTTTTTTACAGATTAGGTCCCCAAGCAGATTCCCCGAATGGAAACCCGAACGCTGATGTGAACGTAACCTCAGATGGAATTTTAGCTTGTCTGTGTTTTTTTATGAAGGCATTTGCGGTGTTTTCCTTTAACTACATGGTAAAATTGTATAATAATAGTTTACTTGCAAAGTTTAGAGGCAGTACACATCCTGTTTGCAGATCCAAAAAACATGTCAGTACGTGTTTAGACTCTGCATAAAGTAAGTTGGAGTGTCAGGTAAATGAGTATATTAGTCTATCTGTAGGCATGAGAGTTTCGTCTGCAGAAACCTTGTGTCTGTGGTGACTGTCCCAACATTTACTTTTTGATGAGCCACAGAGATTAGATTTCAAGTTGTCCTGTCCTATTTTTTTCTAAGTCCCTGTTCACATGGGGCAAGTGGGGGCGGATTTTGGCATGGAATCCTCCTCAAAAATCCACCCCCTCACAATAGAGGTCTATGTAGACCGCTAGCGGTTTGTTCCCGCTAGCGGAAAAAAGAAGCGAGCTCCCCTTTCTTGATGCGGATTCCGCCTCAGGAAATCAATATAAGTGAATGGGAGGCAGGAAACCGTGACACGTTTTTTAAGGTCCATTGGCTGTGCTGGAGGGAAAAACCGCATGGCGGTTTTTACCAAGAACCGCCTCAAATGTCAAAAACCGCTTCATAATTCCTAAATTATAAAAAATAATAAATAAATAACGCCATTAATTTTTTTTTTTTTTATAGGCTAAGGCCCTCAGCATTTTTCACAGAATGCCTGCATTACAGGTAATAATGGAAACAGAAAGCCCGCAGAGGAAACCTTTGTATGAAAAGGACTGGACACCTTTCCCATCCTCAGGCACCGGCGGTTTTGCACCCGTGTGCTGGAGATATTGGTGCCGTTAGTTTTGTAATTGATATTCCTTCTCCATCAGTAGGGCGGACCTTACTGCTCAGCATCATCGATGGATGGTATGGAACGGCCCCTCTGACAGTACAAAGCTATTGATGATGCAAGGCTGTAAGGCCCGTTCTTTTGAAAGTGGTGGGATATCGGTGCCGAAACTAATGGCACCAATGTCTCTGGAACCTGGGCGCATACGGACAAAGCTGAATTCAGCTCACTGTCAGCTTTCTAGCAGTAAATAATACCGCCAGCGCAAGAGGACATGTTCAACAGCTGTACGAAATTATGCATCTGCAAAAGCAGGGAGCTGACTGTTATTATAGCCCAACCTCCTACAGGGAAGGCAGCAATGCTTTATTACTGTCCCTGCCTTCCTGATCATGTGTACACAACTATGAAGCCACCATAAGGCCAGGAGAAATTAGTAAAAAAAAAAAAGTCAAAATACCTCCCCCAAAAGGTCTATTATGACCTTATAGGGAGCACATTGTTTGGGAAAAAAAACAAACAAAAAGCCACTCCTACACTTCTCTGGTTCTAACTCCACTACTACCGACACAACCGTAACTGTCATCTACATAAAAATAACCATAATGTAGATAGAAAACTAAGTAAAATCTGTGTTATTAAAAAAAATGTGAAAAACAGACATATGTCCCTCCTTTTACATTTTTTCCTAACTTTAAAATAACCCTCAAAACAGAAAAAATGACCTGGTCCAGAACTGGTTAAATGGAGTCTATCACCTCCCCCAAAGCACACTCAAATGTCAATATAATATTACTGAGCACATTACAGTGATAAATAATATACCTTACTTATGACTGTCGCTGTTGTAACTTTAGAGAAAACCAGCTTTGATTCTTATGCAAAGTAGGCGGTTGGTGCACTCGGGGCGGACCTTCAGATTCCTGCAACTCAGACCCTTAACTCCTCCTGTCTGTGCCACCCATTGATGTAGGAGTTGATCCACCCACTGCTATGACATCATTCATCCTACCTAAGCAGCAAGAGCAGTGCTCACAGAGCTAAAGGCCCGCCCACTGGGCACCCACTGCCTCATTTGCATAAGACTTCAAAGTTGTTTTTCTCGCAATAAAATGAAAAATGCCACAAAAAAAGCATTTTATATCTTACCACTGGCATCCAGAAAATATCTTGTCTTTATGACAAAATACACTGGGGAAAAAGGCCAAGAAAGATGCCTAAAAAAAAATTGTGCCATGAAATTCATGCATTCTTACAAGAGTTTTTTGTGTTGGCATTATTTGGTCACACATCTTTTCACATTTTGGCATATTTTTTTCCGCATAGATTATAGAAGCCTATAGCATAGAAAAACACCACATTTAAGCACTCTGCAAAATTTGAAAAATACCATGAAAGTGCCAATAAAAGCCACCACTAAAAATACAGTTAGTAAAGCTTTTTATAAAATCCCATTGACCAACACACCTGCGTACAGTGTTTTTCTAGAAAAAAAAAAACCCAACACAGTAAAACCCCCTATATTTGCAACTTTTCTCTGGCTAGGGCCACACATCAACTTTGGTCACGACTCCTGTTGTCCGACCAAAGATCACCATGCAACTCCTCCACTCATGTTAGTAAATGAAGTTGCATGGCGACCGCAATAAAGTCAAACACTGTTTCAGTTTTATGCAACAGTTGTGGCACCGTCAGGGTCACAGTGTAACTCCATTCACTAAGGCCTACTTCAGATCTGCGTTTGGGTTTCCGTTCGGGAAGTCCACTTGGGGAACCCCAAAAGGAAAACTATCCGCATAAAAAAAGCGTTTACCTAAGGAAACCTGCAGACCCCATAGAGCATAGACTATAACGGGGTCCGTATGGTTTCCACACGAAAAAACGCAGAAAGAAAAGCGCTGCTTGCAGGATTTTTTTTCTCTGCATATTTCATGCGGAGAGGGGAATGGCCCGAACGCAGATGTAAACCGAGCCCGAATAAAGGAGTTGCAGGGTGACGCACCAATCTTTGGTCGCACAACAGAAGTCACAGCCAAAGTCCCCATGTGGCCCTAGCCTTTAGCTAACCATACAGTTTAGATAGCTGCTGGCCAGACACTAATTCACCCGCCTGACATACTTGTTTCAGTGCAGTACATATTTACTGATGGAGGGCCCTAGGGGTAGCTTACCTCCAAGAACTAAAGGATTCAGCTACTTGATCTTTATTTCAGAAGATTCCAGGAGAGAATCTTGGGGGCCTCATAGACATTAGATGGTCGGCCACTCTCGACTTAGGGCTAGTTCACACGTAAAAAACGCCTGGCTTATTTTGGTCCCGAAAAAAACCGCTTCCTAATTAGGAAGTGTTTTTTTGACCTTGAGGCGTTTTTTGGAGCGTTTTCCGGAGCAGTTTTTGGTAAAAACTAGAGATGAGCAAGTACTATTCTAAACGGCAGTTTCGAATAGCACGAACCCATAGCAATGAATGGAGCTGGCCGGCACGCAGACGGGGCCGGCGTCCTGCCGCTTAACCCCCTGCGTGCCGGCTGCGTCCATTCATTCCTATGGGTGCGTGCTATTCGAAACTGCTCACCTCTAGTAAAAACTGCTTCAAAAAACGCCAAGCGGTTTTCCCCACCCCTAAAGTGAATGGACTGTAAAGAAAAACGCTAGGGGTTTTCAGTTGCGTTTTTTTGCAAAAAAACGCTAGGCGTTTTTCGCCTCCCATTCACTTCTATCGCTTTCCTCAGGCCGAATCCGCCTGAAGAAAGGTCATGTTGCTTCTTTTTTCTGCTAGTGGCAAAAAACTGCTAGCAGTAAAAAAAAAGCTAGCAGTCTCCATAGACCACCATTGTATGGAGGCAGATTTTGAGGCGAAATCCACTGTCAAAATCTGCCTCATTGCCCCCGTGTGAAGAAGAAATTACATATCAGTCCATCATAACAAGCAGACTGTGGCACTTTCCCTGCACATGGGATGGACATGTAATAAATGTTAGCCATATCTCTGACATGGATAACCTGCATACAGTACCTCCATATAGTGAAGACATTTTCTGCAGCATAGCCACCAGTCATTTGTAATTGTACGGGACCTCGCTGCTCCTGCCAGCCTGGAATGTTACTGCTGGAAATCTATTTATGGCATTTTGGTCTGACAAATGTGCGGAAAAGAAAAACACAGATTGTGAAACTGTAAACCACAATGCTAGAGCCTGAATAAGCGGACATCACTGAGCTGCAGGGCAAGTCCCCAGGATTTACATTATTAAATACATCTCTGTCCCTTATAGTTTAAGAAATTGCATTAAGTGAATATTCAGATTTTGTTCTTTGGACATTTCAGAAAGCAGTTATTGGGGGTCCGTGAGCTGGGACCCCATGATGATTAGGCTATATAGAACTGCGGCCTGCCTGTGTATAAGTTCTTCTATAGGACCCCATGATGATTAGGATATAGAGAGATCTGTGGCCTGCCTGTGTATAAGTTCTTCTATAGGGCCCCATGATGATTAGGATATATAGATCTGTAGCTGCCTGTGTATAAATTCTTCTATAGGGCCCCATGATGATTAGGATATATAGATCTGCAGCTGCCTGTGTATAAGTTCTTCTATAGGGCCCCATGAAGCATGTCCAGTATGGCCTCATTCATTGTCCAGTATGGCCTCATTCATTGCAATAGCTCAGGAGATTGAAGGGCCACAGGACCGTCTTAGACTCTGTTCACATTTGTTTCAGATGTGGTACCCCCATTGCAGACGTGGACAGAGGTGTGTCAGGTTGTTACTGGTGTCTTTCATGATTTTTTTGCATGAGTGGGGGTCTGAGGAGAGGGACATGGAGACCCCCGTGTCCTCCGCACTAAACTAGCGCATGTTGTGCAGCCGTGTGGAAAACCTCTTGTGTGACCTGCAGTTTACACTGCCGGGGGTCTGTATGCAGTCGTGACGTGTGAACGTGCTCTTAGCTCTTCATGGCACATCCATGTATCTGCTCAGGAGTCTCTCCAGATAAACTGTGCGCTATAGAAGCCTATGGAGATGCGCAGAGCTGCCGGCTGTGCACGATGACTCCATTGTGAAGGGACCACCAGACTGCGCACATTTCTAGCTATTCCGGTAAAAATAAATAACTTTCCAGTAAGTAGGCAGACTCTTGAGAAAAGTTAGTCCTGACAAGTGAAGGGTTAATGCTCCCCACCCCCTCCCCCTTTGTCTCTGGCTCTGCCTTCCTCAAGCTCCACATTCCAACCCCGGGGAAAAGGTGCGTGGGCCTCATCACCAGTCTAGGATCCCTCCGCCAGCCAGCTCTCCAATCCACACAATGAGCAGCAGCGGAACCAGCAGCCTCCCCCGCCCTCCACCTGGAGCTGCTCAGGGTGTAGGTGTCCGGGCACAAGGCTGGGCTGCTCGCTGCTGTGTCTGAGACACCCGTGTCTGTAATGCTTACTAATACACAGTAAGGGTTCATGCTGCATATGACATTATAGAAATGTTATGGTCTGCTTATACAAAGGTATCCACTTGTACACGAATCCTTGCGGTGCCTGCTACGGCCACTGTGGTGTATACGCAGCACAGTCTGAGGTCTTGTAGTCGCCCCCACTTCCACCAGCCAAGTCTACAGCTCCCCTAACAACACCAGCAGAAACCAAGAGTAGGCGGGACTACTTTTCGTCTTACTCCGCCCCTCCCTCGCTCTCTCACTACCTCCTGCTGCGCGCAGAGCTGGCGGAAGGATACACCAGACCCGGCAAAGCGCCCTGCTATAAAACTAGAGTGTGCGGCGCCATTTTAAGCCTCGCGTTGTGAGGAGGGAGAGAGTGGAGAGGTGCGCGGCCGGACGGGAAACCACGGGGGAAATTGTTAAAACGGGGATTCGTATAAACATTACCGTGTGAGCTAAGTACCTGCCTGGTACAGAACCGTATGTACCGTGACTCCTGAAGTGGGACGCGACATAAGGAGAACGGGGGTTGGTGGAGGAGGAGGAGGCCAACACCGGGCGATATTGTTGTATCAGCCGGGACCTGGACTCTAGGACTGAGCGGTACGTATGCGGCTGTGGCTTGTGTATGTTCCTTGTGACTGGACTAGTATGTGATCAGGGCTCGGCCTGATGTCAGTATTGTTATATAAGGGGCCATAGGGTGTGGATTGCCTTGTGATGGCAGCGATCTTGTGCTGTGCTCCGGCTCTCTGTAGCCTGCTCACCTCTTGTATAGGCCTAATGTGTGGGTGGTGTGCAGTGTCCAGCCCCGTACACAGGCACTGAGGTAGGTGCTCGCTCTTGTGCAGTCCTGTGTCCTTGGTGTGTGTGTATGTGCTGGTCAGGAAGGTGCAGTGTTTACCTCTGCAGCATCGGGCTGACTAGCCTTATCTCTCTGTAGACTATTCTGTCCTAGCTGCTCTTTGTCTCGGGGATTGTTTACTTTTGTCTGAGGTTGAGCTGTAACATGAGATCCTCTCCAAAGTGGAGTTTTCTTTTAAAATGGCTTTGTGTAGGGCGGAGGTGCAGCCAGTCAGAGCCTCCCCCTGCCCTTATACAGAGTTCCTGCCTGCAGCACATCTCTCCTGCCTGACTATGGCTACCCAGTAATCCTGTGCTCCGGACTCTCTTATCTCACTTCTTGATGGCTGGAGTTGCGGTTTCTCTAGTTTTATTGCTTGTGGTTTGGTCCTAGTAATGGGTAATGCTCTTGTGGCATCGTTCCTTTAACATCACAGGGGTGACTTTCCGCCTTAGACCCTTCACATGACTGGATAAGATGGAGGAGGAATGTTGCAGTCTTGGGAGGAAATGGCTTTTGCTGGAAGCATCAGAAGTCATGTCTCTTATCCGCCCATAATAAACAGTCCATACCCAGACTGCTGAGATCTCTGGCTCTCCACATACAGTGGATGTTGGGTCACCTGATATTGGAGTGGTGGTTCAGTACTGCGTAGTCCTTACAACTTTCAGGTCACATTACAGTGAGAAGATGCAGAGCCTGGTTAGTAATGAGAAGCAGAATGACTCTATTGTAGTCTTGATCTACTTCCTGCAGGATGGTGTACAGCCTTATGGTCTGTAATGTGAGGATCAGGGTCTCCATGGCTGCTCCCAGATGGCTCTCATCTGTGCTATAAGGCTTCCTGTTGACTTATCAATTCCTGTCCTGCAATCCGGGATATGACTTTCCAAATAGACAAATACTACTTGGGGGAAGTTCAGTGTTGCCTCTGATTCAGTTGCTTGGTGTCATGTTTGCCTTGTAGGGTAGAAGCAAACAATACCAGAAGCTGGCATGATCTTATTAGGTGCTAGGGTAAGTAGACATTCAGTGTAGACTATATATTATCACATCTGAGATAGGTTTCCAATTTCCTGCTTGCGCATACAGCAATGTTTTGTTCGTTCCTAGATGGATATATATATTGTATAGGTCTTAAATCCTAAAAAACATTACACAAAATTCTTTAAACCAGGGCTATATGGTTGTACCTGGTGTAGATGGTTAGAAAGTTAATATGGTTTAGTCAATTGTGAGGCTTGTGGCCCCTCAGCAGGACTGTAATAAGAGATCAGTTTTCACCATGCCATTGGGAACAACAGTCCCACCACTTGTACTGTCTACATGTGCTTGTATGTTTGTTTTTTATTTTTTTAACTAGCTATTTAATTCTTTGGTGTCTGGTATGGGGGTCTTTAGAGTGATGTGACTTGAGTAACAGCACGTTAAGATGCATTAGTATCTTGTGTAATGTGTATACATTGCCTTCAAATATCTTGACCATATTAATTTTCAGGGCCCGGAATGAATGGAGGATAGTCTGAACCTCCTGTGTTGTCTGCAGTCAGACACTTAGTTTTGGTTGGCAACATATCTGCTGACCTTCCAGTTTGAGGTAAAAATCCCCCAAACCTAGGCTGAGCAGCAAACTTTTAGACATACAGATCCATTTACTTCGCAATAAAATGCAAATGGTAAAAGCCTTGAAGCGGCAGACGTTTTCCACTGGGGGAGGCTGGGGCGCTAGTTGGTAGGGTCTGTAGGCATATGGGCATACAATGCTTTGGCACAGTCATACTTGTGATTGGTAAGGATGTTGGTTGCAATATCCTTACCATGTTGCAGTGTTGATGAGGAAAAATATCCAGGCACAAGCAGTGTGTGCCTTTGTGGCAAAGATTGCACAGATGGAGATGGCACACTGCGAATAAAGGGGCTGGTCCACAATCTCAGATTATTAAGCCACAGGATTGCGTCTGATCAGTGGGAGCCCTGTGTAACCTGTCTGACCGGATTGTCCAATATGCACACTTACTATATCAGTGCTATGGGACAGACAATGGCAGTACAGCTTTTGGCCATCAGTCAATGATTGAGCGCTGTGGCCATTGTGGTGATGAAGCAGAGGACACAGATACCCAGTTCTTGCAACCCTGGGAGAAAACACTTTTTTTGATGGAATGACCCAGTGTGAACTTGCAGTGGGTATGTGTGGAAACCTAGTAAAATGCAGCTGTCATGAGGTTTCTTAAGGTCTCCTATCAAAAATGGTGGAAAACTCTGCTTAAATGTGGAGGCTACAAGTATGTTTATTGTAAGCCTCAGCCAGTCCTGTGATTGGTTTATAATCTTACCTAAACTTACTTTACATCCAACACTGAGATAAATAGGGGCTTATTTACCTAGGTTAGGAATAATCCAGCAGTACCACAACCTCCAGTGTGCAGGCAGCCGAATAGTGATGGCAAACATTGCCCCCCCCACCCCCACTGGGGAATGTGACTGGTTTGTGTTGTAGGTGATCTCATGTATGTGAAGAATGAGACTCCCTTTATGGACATCCTGCCGCAGTGTTTAGTCTGTCTAGAAACTAGGGCGGCTGCTTGATGGACTTGGGGTGGAGACAGGACATCGGTCACCAATTGCCTGGGTTCTCCCCGGGTTACCCTGACTGTTTTGGTCCCATAATCCAGACCCATAAACATTCCCCAGTTCTTCATGGTGGTATACCAAGTTATCAGCCTTATGACTGGGTCTTATGACAGGGTAGACTTGGGCTTGATTTTCTCTGTACGGTCTTTATAAGAAACTGGTTTACAGTAGTTTTGGGTTTAACGTTTTCCTTTGCTATGGGTTTAAGGTAGTGGCAATCTTCTGGTATCACTTGGTAACTGCCAGCTTTGCACTCTATAAGCACATTGTGAAGGATGTCTCTACCATCTCATCTGTTCTCTGCTTAACCAGTCTTTCCCATGATTCACTGGGACTCATTCAGTAACCTGTAAAGTGTCCATCTGAACCATTCATTCTGTGCAATTTTTTCAGTACATGATGATACGTGTGAAATTGGCCTATCACTTGCTTTCTATGGTCAGATAGCTGTTTGTGGACATTGAGATGTTGTAGTAGTGGAATAGCTTGGTCTTATTTTCTCTGACTGCCATAATAAGTGTTAAGGGCATTGTTAACATCTTGTGACCCTGAATTTAGGTCTAGAACAGTGGCTATTCCTTCATCTTTTTGCTGTCACATGTTAAAGTTTTTGGCAGTGTTACTAGACCAATCTCTACGTGTTTGAGACATAAGCTGTGGACTATAACCAGAGTGATGGAAATAGTGTCTCCCAATAACCGCGCTCAGCTTTCTATAACCTAGTTTAAGGCTTCTGCTTTTGTGCTAAGAGATGACATTGTGTTCCTGGGGTATATGGGGTGGTGTGACCGGATTTCTTTCCAATCTCTGTGTCTCCATTGCAGTCAATTGTCGCTGTCTTCAGCATTGACAAGGTCTGTCAGGACTTTCATGGCTCTAAATGATGCCTATAAACATTGCCAGGAAAGCTAGCTTCCCCAGCATAATGGTGTGTAGCCTCCTGGCTGGTCTACAATATGAATAAACTCAACTGCTAGTTTAGATTGCAGACCTTACTGTACACATTACTGTTACTGTACTATTGTCTAGACACTTTATTCTTTTACAATTGAAGAGGACAGTGATAGTCTGTATCCTGGGCTGTTGAAGACGCACTTCTGAGTCAATGGGGGAGGATTTTTTTTTTGTGGTGTGTGTATTGATAGAATTCTCTAGGAGATGGTCACAAACTTAATACCAGTAACAGATCTAATAGGTCATGGACTTCTGATCCCCTTGTAGTTGAGCTAATGCCGTATGACCACAGTACTGTCATGGACCTGCTGCTTCCCAGTCCTGATCTCATGCTAACTTGGGCTGCTCATTGTACATGCTAAGTGCATCAGATTCACATCAGTTTTCCTGAGTTTCCAATTAACAATATCCACTCCTAAAACTGGTACAAATGGCTTTCTTGACGCTGAGAGAAATGGCTAGAGTTTGAGATCTCAGCTGCTGTGCACACACGAAGTGGCTCACTTCAGGGAGAAAGTCTAGCTTCACCGCCAAGGGATCACCAGGGAGAACTAACAAAACTGTTTTCAGAATTTAACATGCAGCAGTGTAAGGTCAGTTCTGTGAGTTGAGAGGGCAATTAATCTAAATTTGCCTTAAAAGCAGCCAGAATTTGAGACTACTCTTAAGACAGCTACATATGTAACCATGGGTGCTCCCGTGTTATGTCCATTTAAGGATGGGTGTGCCATGGATTTACCTCCATGGATTTGAGACGGCGTACTCCCAAAATATAAACTTGCTACTGAATTTGTTGTGTAGATGTACTCTTTATTCATGTAGATGTTACTCCTAGTAACATCCCCTAAAGTGTGGAAAGGGTGATGCCATATTGTTAGTTTGTTGGTCACTGTGAGAGGGCTTTTGCCTGTGGTGCTATCCATGTGTCTGCTGAGACTATTGATTGCTGATGGTGGTGGACACCTTGCATGCACAAGGGTCTTCAGCAGGGTTATAGCTATGTAGCAATAGATCTATTTTGTCCATGAATGAGTTTTCTGTATAGTAATCTATTTGTTCTTGGTTTTTAGGCTTCTACAGCACAGCAGTCTTTCCTGAACTGAAACATGGCAACTCAAGGTGACTAGCTTCATATCCTATCTCTTCTAGTGATCTCAATAGCAACTGTATACTTTTAATTTTAGTGAGTTGATATTAGTTTTTTATTAAATCGGTCTTTTTTTATATTTGGATATTTTTCTTTCCTTTCAGCTGACCTAATGGAGCTTGACATGGCAATGGAGCCAGACCGGAAGGCAGCTGTCAGTCACTGGCAGCAGCAGTCTTATCTGGATTCTGGAATTCATTCTGGAGCAACTACAACTGCCCCATCTCTTAGTGGAAAGGGAAATCCAGATGATGAGGATGTGGACACCTCTCAAGTATTGTATGAATGGGAACAGGGCTTCTCTCAGCCTTTCACTCAAGATCAAGTGGCTGGTAAGAATAATACCTCAAACACTTTACTATTTGTTAGTGGGGCTCTGCGTAGTACTAACTCCTTCCTGGTTTTTAGATATTGATGGGCAATTCGCAATGACCAGAGCCCAGAGGGTGCGAGCTGCCATGTTTCCTGAAACACTAGATGAAGGCATGCAAATCCCTTCCACACAGTTTGATTCTGCTCATCCTACAAATGTGCAGCGCTTGGCTGAACCTTCCCAGATGCTAAAACATGCTGTGGTCAACTTGATAAACTACCAAGATGATGCTGAATTGGCTACTCGTGCTATTCCTGAATTAACAAAACTGCTTAATGATGAGGACCAGGTAAGATCATGCCTGTGTAGTCTGAGGTGTTTGCATTGTGAAAAACCCTGTCGACACAAATAAGGGTTATAATAAATGGATTCAACGTGCATTATTTCTAGCTGTCTCAAGGAGCATTTCTAAACTTTTTTTTTTTCCCCCTCCTCTCTCCAGGTTGTGGTTAACAAAGCTGCAGTTATGGTTCATCAATTGTCAAAGAAAGAAGCTTCCCGCCATGCCATTATGCGTTCTCCACAGATGGTTTCTGCAATTGTACGTACCATGCAGAACACAAATGATGTTGAGACGGCAAGGTGTACTGCTGGTACTCTTCACAACCTTTCTCATCATCGTGAAGGGTTGCTGGCTATCTTCAAATCTGGAGGCATTCCTGCTCTGGTTAAAATGCTAGGGTATGTCATGAGTGTGAACAGTGTCAATCTCCACTTTGCATTAAATTGAAATGTTCATTGGGTGTTGCTATTAATAAACTACAATAAAATATCTAAGATGTTTTGCATTCCAGTTATGGCTAATTGCTCAACCCCTCAGAAACCTTTACATAAAGATTTAAAAGTAAAAAATGGGTGGGGTAAAGAAACCTATACTTCACAACTGCTTTAACATAAGCTCTGCATGCTTGTCTCTTCAGGTCACCTGTGGACTCTGTGCTTTTTTACGCAATCACAACACTGCACAATCTTCTCTTGCATCAAGAAGGAGCAAAAATGGCTGTTCGCTTGGCTGGTGGATTGCAGAAAATGGTTGCTTTGCTGAACAAAACTAATGTCAAGTTTTTAGCCATCACAACAGATTGTCTCCAAATATTAGCCTATGGAAACCAAGAGAGCAAGGTATGGAATACTAGTTGCACAGATGTTGAGTCTTATGGTCATGTGAACGTGCAAGAAAATGATTCTGCATTTTTCTCCATGTTAGATCATGGACAAGTAATCAGCTGCTGGTGGTCATAGATATGCAACAATACAGTAATAGTCCTCTGTGTCCTGTATCGACCTGCTTCTTCTCCCTATAGCCATCTTACTATTTTTCTTTTTCTCTATAGTTAATAATTCTTGCAAGCGGTGGCCCTCAGGCATTGGTTACAATAATGAGGACTTACAGTTATGAGAAACTTCTGTGGACCACAAGTCGTGTGCTAAAGGTGTTATCAGTCTGCTCCAGCAATAAACCTGCTATTGTTGAAGCTGGTGAGTTCATTTGACTTGAGAAGTTTTTATATAAAAATTGTGCAAGTTTGCTGTTGTGTTTGTCAGGGCAAAGACTGACGGTGTAACTTGGCAGCATTGAGCTTTAATTCCTGTGAAATAGTTACAATGTCTTGGTGTTGTAGGTGGCATGCAAGCTTTGGGGTTGCACCTTACTGACCCAAGCCAGCGTCTAGTACAGAATTGTCTCTGGACTTTAAGAAATCTGTCAGATGCAGCAACTAAACAGGTGTGTTTTCGTACTCTTGTCTGTGGATTAGTCTTTCTTGGCTCTTCTTCTTGAACGTCCTTTTCTGATTTCAGTTTTTCTTTCTTTATGTAGGAAGGCATGGAAGGTCTTCTAGGAACTCTAGTTCAGCTGCTTGGATCAGATGATATTAATGTTGTAACTTGCGCAGCTGGTATTCTGTCCAATCTTACATGCAACAACTACAAAAATAAGATGATGGTCTGCCAAGTTGGAGGTATTGAGGCACTAGTGCGCACTGTTCTCCGTGCTGGTGATAGAGAGGACATCACAGAACCTGCTATATGTGCACTTCGTCATCTTACAAGCAGGCACCAGGAAGCTGAGATGGCTCAGAATGCAGTGCGACTCCATTATGGCCTGCCAGTGGTGGTGAAATTGTTGCACCCACCTTCTCATTGGCCCCTCATTAAGGTAACTTAATATTGCAGAATATCTCAGTATATAACCTGGAATATAGAAACAAATGATGAAAGTAAGACCCAATCTTGCCTTCACTGTGACAACCTGGAGCATTTTCTGGTTGTTTATGAAACGCACTAATCTTTCAGAACGGAGTTAAATCTCCTACTGATCTCCAATTTTTAATCAGTAATAACCAGGGTAGTGGGCTTAACCACGGGGTCTAACTTCAGTTTTTTTTTTTTGTTTTGTTTTTTTTTTTTTTAAATGTGGATAGAGCAAAGAAGTGCGCTTCTACTCTAGCCAGTTGTCTTACAGCCTGTCACATAATACTGAGCCAGGACAAGTTTTTCTAAGCTTCTGTCTAATGAGCCTATAATTAACTTGGATCATAGTAATATATCAGTGTTCTTATTTCTGTTCTCTTCTAGGCAACTGTTGGCTTGATTCGTAACCTTGCATTATGCCCAGCTAACCATGCACCTTTGCGTGAACAAGGTGCCATTCCAAGGCTGGTTCAGCTTTTGGTTCGTGCACACCAGGACACCCAACGTCGCACATCTATGGGGGGAACACAGCAGCAGTTTGTGGTATGTTGGGAAGTTAACTGCTTAAACATTTTCTGTTTTAAGAACTACAATACCAGAACATGAAAGTGTTACACTGGTTAGATAGCAGCTGTTACCTAAACAAAGATCCAAATACAGACTGAGATAACTGTAGTAATCTTTGTTTCTACAAAAAGTTAAACAATTTATTTCACATGTTATATATCCATATTTGCATGTTTTTGGTGTTTGGGTTTTGTTTTTTTTGTTTTTTTTCCCCCCATGGTTGTGGCTTTGGATCTAGAAACTTCAACTCCCTTACTATGCATGTACCAATCTGGTACAGTTGTCCTTCTTCTGCACATGATTTTACTGTCTTGCGGTGGTTGAGAACAATGTTTTAAGCAACCATGTGGCAGAACCTCAATACACATTGACCGGACTTGTCTTCACATAAGCAAGAGTGTTGACGAGTCTGACCATTTACCTTGCATCACAACACCATAGGCATATTGCAGTGTTATCCCTGCACTATATAACACAATACTATGTTTTGTTTTGTTTTTTAGGAGGGCGTACGTATGGAAGAAATTGTTGAAGGGTGCACAGGGGCCCTACATATTCTTGCTCGTGATGTGCACAATAGAATTGTTATCCGGGGGCTAAATACCATTCCACTTTTTGTACAGGTAAGTGTAAACCGGTGGCTATTTGTATCAAGTCTTAGTACTGCAGCTTCCGCTTAAGATAACAAATAACTGCACTCGCCCTATGCTGATGTGACATGATTCATTGTGACAAAGAACTTTCAAATTTTATATTTTTTTTAATTTTTTTTTTTTTTTTGTAGCTGTTATATTCTCCCATTGAAAACATCCAAAGGGTAGCAGCTGGTGTGCTCTGTGAACTGGCTCAAGACAAAGAAGCTGCTGAAGCAATTGAGGCTGAAGGTGCTACCGCTCCCCTGACAGAACTGCTTCACTCGAGGAATGAAGGAGTTGGTGAGTACAGTATATGGTCATAACCTTTACAGCTTCTTTCTAGTTTAAAACTTGTGAATGGAAGGCATATCAGAACTAAGTGATCCTAAGTTGTCGCATAGTAAATCAATGTAGTATAATTTGTAAAGCATGATCAAAGCCTGAAGTTTAATATGCAGCTGCAAAAATGGAGTTAATTCTACTGACACAAGCCAATTCTCCCCCCTTCCTACCAACAGCAACATATGCAGCAGCTGTACTATTCCGTATGTCTGAAGACAAGCCTCAGGACTACAAGAAGCGTTTGTCAGTTGAGCTTACAAGCTCTCTGTTCAGAACTGAGCCAATGCCTTGGAATGAGGTAAACTTTTCTGCAGGTTATTTTTACTTGAAAGGGTTGCAAATGTCTAGAGCCAAATGCCCCATGTCAAACTTGCATTCAAGTAGACTGAAGGAAAATAATGTGTTAGCATCCAAACATAAACGTTTCGGTCAAGCATGACCTTCATCAGTATAACAGATGCAAAGTAGGGTGCACATCTGGGTGGGTGAAGGAAGTGGTGGCCACTGCTTCTTTCATCCACCCAGATGTGCACCCTACTTTGCATCCGTTTTACTGATTAAGGTCATGCTTGACTGAAACGTTTGTTTGGATGCTAACTTGCATGATTTTCCTTCATTGAAATTGAGTGCCAGAAATTTTCTCTACATTATCATGGCGGCAAGATGAATTTTCTGAGCACCTGAAACATATCAAACCAAGTGACAGATCATTATATCCAAGACTTGGATTTAGTTAAAAGAACAAATGACTACAACCTGACTAGCAGTGAAGGGTTGTAGTAAACTTTTGTTTTTAATAATCCTCTATACTCTTGTTTTTCAAGTGTAATGCCAATTATTTTATTTTTTTTTCTGTCCCTTATTCAGGCTGGTGACCTAGGTGTTGATATCTGTGCCCAAGGAGAACCACTCGCATACAGACAGGATGGTGAGTTAGAATTTTTTTGAATTTTGCATCTTTTTCACTTGACCTATTGAAAAGCACAGCTGTCACACTAGAGCCTTATGAAAAGAATGCCTGTCTACATACATGTACACAGAATATCTGCATCTTAGGGATTTTTCTCAGTTTCCACCCCACCTTCCCTCCCCCCTACACACTTCCAACTAAAAGTGCAATCCTTCTGGACTCTGCTTTCACCTTGGTCTTTAACAAAGCAGGATGTGGCTGTTCAGGTACTCGGTGGTGACTCTCCAGCCAGGAAGTGTAAGAAAAGACTGTACTTGGGCTTTGAGTGGCAGTGAGAACTAGTTTTTGTTAAGCTATACTGATCACTTTTTTTTTTTTTTTTTTTTTTTTTTTGCCTCGAAAGCAGTTCTAAAGTAACATCCAAAAATTAACAACCTTTATTAAACTCTGGCAAGATCTCTCTGCGTAATGTAACTGCTCCATTGATGTGGGAAACTAAGTTAGAATTTATTTTATTTTTTTCCCCTGCTTCTAGCCGCCACCATTCTCAAGCAATCAATGCTATTTGTTTTTTTTTTGGGATTTCTGTACTATCAGGAGGGCCAATGTCAGGCAGGCACAGACAAGGGGTGTGTGATTCTGAGCTCAGTCTCACCCCATTTCCTGCTCCCTCCCTCCAGACGGTCTAAATGGCATATTTGGTACCTAAACTAACAGCACTTACTGCTTACGAATGGTAGAGGCGAGGGAGAGCTCTGCTGGAATCTGTATAACCCTCCCCTACTACTAGATAAGAACTGATTGAAATGTAGATGGAGTTTGAGGTTGTGAAAGGTCCTCTGTAATATCCTATATAACTGACATCTAAGCAGTGCTGAATGTTTAAAGGCCCTAAATGGTGCTTCAGGACTGTGGTCTGAGCTCAGGGAATCTCATCTGTTATACAGTGATAAATATTGGATGTGTGTGTATAGTCGCATATATGGCATTTCAGAATATACATATTTTTGCAGATCCAAGCTACCGATCTTTCCATGCTGGTGGATATGGGCAAGATGCAATGGGAATGGACCCAATGATGGACCACGAGATGGGAGGACATCATCCTGGCGCAGAATACCCAGTTGATGGCTTGCCAGATTTAGGCCATGCTCAGGATCTTATGGATGGCCTGCCTCCAGGTGACAGCAATCAGTTGGCCTGGTTCGACACTGACCTGTAAATATATCTATTTTCGGTAAGTAAGCCACAAATCTGGATTAAACTAATTTGCTTAAGGTTACAATTGGTGTCTTATCACTAACTTTTATTTTTTTCCCTCTTGCAGTTATTGTCAGAATGAATTTGCATTGTGATTGGCCTGTAGAGTTGCTGAGAGGGCTCGAGGGGTGGACTGGTTATCTCAGAAAGTGCCTGACACACTAACCAAGCTGAGTTTCCTATGGGAACAATGGAAGCTAACTTTATGTTCTGGTCCTTTTTTTTTGGTCGGAGGAACAATACCAATGGATTTTGGAAGTGACTCGTACATCAAGAATGCACAAGAATTGTTCGCAAGCTGGAACTTCTCAAACACTAGCCTTGCTTGTTTAAATAACTTTTTTTTATTTTTATTTTTTTTTATCTCTGTAATGGTACTGACCTAGCTTGCTTTTCTTAGTATTTAGATTTCTTTTCCTTTCTGCAGTAACATTTTAAGTCTCTGTAGTGTTCAGTTAGTGCATATTGCTAAAGCGGTTTCTAATTTTTAAGGATCAAGTAAGTGTAGAACACTAATTCATAATCACTCTAATTGTATCCTGAATAAAGTGGAACATTGTGTAGCCTTTTTTTGTATAAAAACATAGACAAATAGAAATGGTCCAAATAGTTTACTTTTAATATGCTTAAAATAAGCCGGTGGATCGATTTTTGATCAAAGCTTTTATCTGGGATATGTCTGGGTAGGGGCCAGTAAGAACTTATTTGGAACCTGTAATGGACAGTTTACCAGTTGCCTTTTATCCCAAAGTTATGTACTCTGAGGCCACAGATGCTTAATGAAAACAGATCATGAAATGGCTCAGAAGAATTAAAGTGGACTTTTAATGCATTCTACTGTGTCAAGTTATTTTAAAGCAAGTCCATGTGGAATGGGTTTCTGTGGTCTTAAGGAACGAACCTATATGTTTGTAAATGGAATGAACAAAGTAAAGTTATTTTTAAATTCAGATGTGTCTAGTCTGAGCACAAATATCATTTCTCTGGAGGATTCGTTGTGATCAAGGTTTTGACCTATGCTCGTATGGTATATATGTAAGAGGCAGGAAAAACAATGTAACTGTATACGAATATGCTGAAGCAGATAAATGGCTTGACTGGCCAATCGTCTAAAGTGTATAATGGGTGGCGGGAGTTTACTGCCCCCTGATCAGATTTGTTAAAGGGCTGGTGTGTATTTGGAATGTACTGGCCCTTTTTATTACTATGGCACTTCCCATCAATACTAAAATTAATAATGTAGAATGACATTGGAGAATAAGAAATTTTGGCGTTGATTCATAACCTTGTGGTTCAGCAGTCATTGGGTTGCTTTGGTGAATGGGGTGCAGTTCCACTTGCAGAAGAGAAGCAGCTTGTTTCCTTGCAATATATCGGATCTTGTTTTTTTCTTCTCGAGAGAATGTGCCATTCTTGGAGTCCTTGAGGTTACAATAATGGTCATACAATTATAGGAGGTGGGTCTTCAGTTCTAGTAAATACTCCCACCCTTCCCCTTTAGGACTGGTTACTATTTTGGCAATGAAAGATCAGGGCAGAGGTTTAAATTTATAGATCATTTTATTACAGAAGACTGACCTTTTGGTAAAAGTGGCTCAAACGAAACACCTATTGGGCAGCTAATGTTAAATTATTAGTTTTATATATATATTCTTCCCCCTACCCACCGCCATGTTGGCTATATTTTAAAGTCTATAAGCTGCTACTGAGGGATTCTTGGGGAGATGCCATAGGTCAAATCAAAAAGAGCTGCTCCAGACCATTGTGCAAGTTTCCTAGACCTGCTGTGTGACCTGAGCAGATGAGCTGTGACCTTGCCTGTTGTGACTGGATGCTGTGCCTTATTGACACTCTGCTCATAGCCCTCATGTACAAGTGGGATGGCTGCTGCAAATCTAAAATAATGTGTTGGTAGACTTGGTTTGGTGGCAAATCAGAAGCACTTCTAGAATTTTTTTTTTTTTTTTTGGTGTATAACATGGAATCTAAAAATGTTTCACACAACTTGATTCAAATTCAAATATTTAGGGGCACACTTTAATTTGACTGCCAAGATGTCTGCATAACAAATAATCTTTTTGTATGTGTTTTTACTGTTCATTGCTCGCGTCAGTATTTAAAGAAAATAAATTTATATTTTTGCAAAAGCCAAATCAAAAAAACTTTTCTTTTTTTTTTTTTTTTTTTGATACCGCAACTAAATCCACCTGCAAAATGTGAGGACATACTCTTAGTCTAATGGCACTATACAATCACAACAAGCAGGACTAGGAGACATTGACACTTTGGAGTACTTATACATATCCTATAAACTCTTTGTTATGCAAACACTTGGTGAAATTGGACCACCCACTTAACTTCACAGGTAGCAGCACATTTTCTAAGGAACTCTTGCTTCTAGCCCACCTACCACCGTGGAACTGTCACTGTTTCGCTTGTCACAAATGTATCTGCTGTAGAAGTGAATGCTAGAACAGCTGGAGTAACTCTTATGACTAGTTTGGTAATGCTTTTAGGGCTTGGCAACTCTAAATCTTAAATGAGGTAGACGGCGTTTAATAACTTCTTCTGAATACCGCCCTAGGTATCACTTTGTAACCACTTAATGGAAAATGGTGACTTATTTTTTGCAGTTCATTGTACTTCATAATGGCAAAATGGAAAGGGGTTTTCTGGGCTTTATCAATTGATGGTGTATTAAAAATGTTGGAAGCTGCAGCAGAGCTTTCTACTTCACACGGCTTGTTTGACACCATCACATTCAAGTGAATGGGTCTGAGCTGTGAGATGAAGCAGTTGCTATATAATGTACAGTGCGAAGCTGTGGTGCTCACCTGCATGTTGTGATCTCCTGCTGATCAGCTGTTTGTAGAGTCCTGGGTTACTTTGTCATCCTAATGATAAGTCATCAATTGATAAGATTAGAAAACCTTTTAATCTGTGGATTGTACTGGGAAACGGAGCTAAAAATGACATTCACTAGATTATGAATTGGTACAATCACGGCAATACCAAATTTGTGTAATGTTATGCTTTAGTCTAAAAAAAAAAAAAAAGTTTTCCATCTGAAATAATGGCATTGGCTCATGAGGAATGTTTTACATCTATGGATTTATTTTTTTTTTTTTTTTTTTTTGTCAAGACCTGGTACTCCAAGCTATTATATGGCTTTATTTGTTCCTGGCAAACTGTACAATCTAGGTGTTTTGGTTTGCTTATTTTTGTCACTTATCATAGGGTAATCTCGAGACAAATTCAAGAGGTTCCCCTTGTTTAGTGCAGTTGGAGTCTTACAATTTACCTTGTGATGTGATTTCCATCTTTCGTTCTGGCTTTCTATTAACTATGCTGTACCACACCTTTAAAAATGCTCAAGTATTCCTGACTTCCTTAAGGCTGCCTTCACAATCATTCAGTGTTGTGGTATTAACCCCTTCCCGACCCATGTGGTACTATTACCACATGGATGTCTAGTGCTTCACGACCGATGTGGTAATAGTACCACATGGATGTAAACAATCCCCGCAGTGCGGGCGTTCTTGGAGCAGGTGTTAGTTGTATCTGACACCTAACAGCCTGCTCCATCCCCCTCCATCAGACATGAGTGCTGATTTTGGGTTTTAACCCGTTGATTGCCGTGATCAAACATGATCACGGCAAACAACGGGTTGCCCGATCCTGTAGGGATCCCCGGCACCCCCCGCTTTGAGATCGGGGGGGGGGTGCTGGTATCCCTACCATGTAGCCAGGGGTCTGATTAGTCACCCCTGGCAGTCCTGAGTCCCACTTACCTTTCTTATCCTGTGCGGGATCTCCTGAAGATAAGCTGTCCCGTCCGCACGAGCCGAGAGCTTCACTTCCTGGTTACAGAGTGAGACGTGCAGGCTCTTATTGCAGCCTGTGACTCACTCTGTAACAGAGGAGTAGGTGATGCAATCTTCACACATGCAAGTGTCACATAGGGACACATGAAAAAGTTAAAAAAAAAAGTGTTTTGAAACAATTAATAAAGTTATCAAGCCCCAAAAACCCTTTTTTTCTATAGAAAATGAATTATATAAAAAAAAAACTAAAAATTAATAAAAACAATACATATTTGGTATTGCCGTGTCGTAACAATCTGTACAATAAAACTGAAACAATATTTAATGTACACGGTGAATGACGGAAAAAAAAACCGGAAAAAACCCACCGGAAGTAGTGATTTTTCGCCATCTCACCTTACAGAATGTGCTATAAAAAGTGATCAAAAAGTCAAATGCACCTCACAACAGTACCAATAAAAAGCACACATTGTCCCGCAAAAAATAAGCCCCCAACCAACACTGTCAACCAAAAAATAAAAATGTTACGCCTCTCAGAAGATGGCGATGCAAAAAACATTGATTTATGTCCCCAAATGTGTTTTTGTTCTGCAGAATTAGTGTTGCATAAAAAAATAATATAAATGAGGTATCGCCGTAACCGTACCGACCCACAGAATAAAGATATGTTACTTATACTGTACGCTGCATGGAGAAAAATTTACAAGGTAAAACGCAATACCGGAATTGATTTTTTTTATTTAAATCCAGCAAAAAAAGAGTTAATAAAATGTATTCAGTAAGTTGTAGGCACCCAACAATGGTGTCATTACAAAATACATCTCATCCCGCAAACAACAAGCCCTTATATGGCCGCATCACCAGAAAAATAAAGAAAATATAGCATCTAGTAATGCAAGAACAAAAGCCCGCAAAAATCGCCAAATTATTAGAACTCAACTGGCGGCGTCAGGAAGGGAATATATAAGCTGTGCGAGCGAATATCAGGGGACACCCCATATTTACAGCTTATGAGCGAAAAGACACCAGAAGTGACCCCCAAAGTGACCCCCAGAGTGACTCGACCAATTATAGGAGCTACTGGGACATAGTAGGAAATTCGGTGTTTGCAATGTTCTCCGCACAGCTTATATATTCACTCTTCGCCATCCGCTGTGCAGTCACGTCCGGGATACTAATACTCACTACACCCCCTGATAAATTCTTTGAGGGGTGCAGTTTTCAAACTGGGGTCACACCTTTGGGGAATACACTTTTCTGGTACCTTACAGGCTCTACAAACATGACATGGCATCCAGATACTAAACATCTGACTCTGCGCTCCAAAAGCCACAGAGCGCTCCTTCCCTTCTGCGCCCTGCTGTGTGCCCAAACTGCATTTTATGCCACATGTATGACACATGTATGATACTGGTGTACCCCGGATAATGCACATAATGTCATATGTGGGTATAAATTGATATTAGGGCACAGCCAGACACAGAAGGGAAGAAGGGTTATTGGGTTTTTGTAGCACAGACTTAGACGGTTTGGGTTTGTTTTTTGGATGCCATGACACTTTTGCAGAGACCCTAAAATTGCCCTTACAGAATGGGGTCACTTCTTGGGGAATTCCAGTTCACTGGCACCTCCAGGGCTCTGCAAAAACATCATGGCACCTAGAAAGTCCCTCTAAATCTGTACCCCAAAAGCTAAAAAGCGCAGTGCTCCTTCCCTTCTGAGCCCTGCTGTGTGCCCAAGCAGCAGTTTACACCCACATATATAATTTTTTGCCCCTCGGGATCGCCCACTTAATAGTTTTAGGAGTGCAGGTCTCTGACAACACGAAGTGGGTGCAACGTATTGGGCACCGAAATGACATATTTCTTTAAAAATTAAAATTTTCATTTTGTACATTAATTTTTGGGAAGCATTTTTAGGCTCAAAATGATAATACCCCTTGATTCATTCCTTGACAGGTGTAGTTTCTAAAATGGGGTCACTTTTGAGGGGTTTCCATTGTATTGGTACTTTAGGGGCTCTGCAAATGCGACATGGCACCAGAAAACTGCCCTCAAAAGCCAAATAGCCCTCTTTCCATTCTGAGCCCCGCCATGTTCCCATACAGCAGATTATGGCCACATATGGGGTATTGCCGTGTTCAGGAGACATTGTGTGACAAACTGTGGGGGCTCTTAATTCTCTAACTACTTGTAAAAATTAAAAATATGGCGCTAAATGGACGATTTATTGGAAAAAACAAATTTTTCATTTTCACATCTCAATGGTAAAAAAAATCTGTGAAACACCTGTAGGGTCCAAGTGCTCACTAAACCCCTTGATAAATTCCTTGAGGGGTTTTCAAAATGGGGTCATTTGGGGGGTTCCACTGTTCTAGCACTTCAGGGGCTCTCCAAATGCAACATGGTGCCTGAAACAGATTTCAGCTAAATTTGCCCTCCAAAATCCCAATAGCGATCCTTCAGCTCTGGACCTCACAGCGTTCCCATACATCACTTTACATCCACATAAGGGGCATTTCTGTAGTTGGGAGAAAATGCTTGACAATTTGTGGGGTGCATCCTCTCTTTTATCCCCTTGTGGAAATGCAAAATTTGGGGTTAAAGCAACAAAGGATTATGTAGATAATCTTGTTTCCCTTAGTCCTAACAGCGGCACAATGTGGGGTATTTCGTGCCCCTGTGTGCTGGTAGGACAGGCGGAATTTTAATTAGCCATGTATTAATTTCACATGGCTTGTTCCCTTTAAGAGGGCACAGATACCTCCCCCCTGTGCGTAAATAACAAGTAATAATACATACATTCCAAAATAAACAACAATAGGGGGGGAATCCTTGTGCCGCTGTTAGGACTAAGGGAAACAAGATTATCTACATAATCCTTTGTTCCCTGTCGTCCCTACCAGCGGCACAATGTGGGGAAATAGCAAGTAATCCCCATAAGGGTGGGAGATTAAACCCAAGCAGAATGTAATACAGTACGCCCGAAGGCAGTAGCTTCTGAGCCATACCGATCAAGTCGGTAGTGCTTCACAAAGGTTAATTCTGAAGACCAGGATGCTGCTGCACAAATCTGGTCCAAGGTGAGAGCCTTGACCTCTGCCCAAGAGGTCGATACTGCCCGCGTCGAATGGGCCCTTAGGACGGTCGGCGGAGGTAAGTTCTGACTCACAAACGCCAACTTGATTGCTTCCTTCACCCAGCGAGAGATGGTGGCCTTAGAAGCCTTGCGGCCTTTATGGCCCCCTACATAATTTATTAACAAGTTCTCAGATCTCCTGAAAGCGCGTGTGCGCTGAAGGTAAATCTGCAGGTTCCGGACTAAATCTAGGGTATGCCACTTCTCCTCCTCAGGGGAAGTGGGCACGGGAAAAAAGGTTGGCAAGCAAATGAGCTGACTCATATTCGCCCTAGAAGAAACTTTCGGCCTGAATCCTGGCAGAAATCTCAACTGAACACGGTCTTCAAAGAAGGCAATGTAAGGAGCTTCCGATGAGAGTGCTTGAAGCTCCCCTACTCTTTTTGCCGAGGTGATAGCGAGGAGAAAAGATACCTTATAGGTCAGCCACTTTAGATCCACCTCCTCCAGAGGTTCAAATGGAGCAACACAAAGTGCCGTTAGGACCTTGCTGAGGTCCCATTGGTGGACAGGAGCAGAAACTGCTGGTCTCAGCCTAGTTGCCCCTTTGATAAAGGTGCTCACTAAAGGATCCTGAGACAACCGCCTCCCCAGATAGGCGGACAAAGCGGCTACATGTACCTTCAGGGTAGAAGCTGCAAGCCCTCTGTCTAGGCCGTCCTGAAGGAAATCCAGGATCGCCCTCACAGGGGGATCGGAGGAGTCCACTTCGTGTTCCGTGCACCAGGCCTGGAAAATATTACCGATCCTACGGTAATTCTTATTGGTCGAGGTGGCTCTGGCGCTGGCTAAAGTCCTTAGGACGCCTTGAGACAGTCCTCTATTCCTTAATAGGGACTGGTCAACCTCCAGGCTGTCAGATTGAATCTCCTCAGATCGTGGTGTCTCAGCTCTCCTTGTGTCACCAGATCTGGGAGGGGGGGAAGCCTCCAATACCTGCCTTGACTCATCCACATGAGCTGGGCAAACCAAGTCCTTTTCGGCCAGAACGGGATTATGGCAATTCCCGAGACTTGGTCCTGTCTGATTTTCATCAATACCTTGGGTATGATGGAAACTGGAGGGAAAATGTATATCAGCCTGAACCTCCATGGGATGGACAGGGCATCCACTGCCAAGGCATTGTCCTCCTGGTACAGAGAGCAGAAGGTTTCCACCTTGGCGTTGAGTCGGGTTGCCATGAGGTCGACATCCGGAAGGCCCCATATTTGGACAATCTGATGGAATATGTCTTGATTGAGAGACCATTCTCCTGATACAGGGATACCCCGACTCAACTGATCCGCTACTATGTTCAGGGAGCCCTTGATGTGAACAGCGGATAGGTGGGTCAGATTCTTCTCTGCCCACGTGAAGATCAAGTTCGCCTCTCTCAGTAGGGCTGGAACCCTGGTGCCGCCCTGTTTGTTCAAGTATATTACCGTCGTCATATTGTCTGACCGGACCTTGACTGCCTTCCCTTTGAGAAAGGGGGCGAAGTACTTCAGCGCCAGATACACTGCTTTTAGCTCCTTCAGGTTGGAGGTTCCTACCTCTGGATTCCTCCACAGACCCTGGACAGTCCTGCCGTCCAGGTGGGCTCCCCATCCCGAATGGGACGCATCTGTTGTCAACAGGGTCCAACGAGGTTGAACCGAGGACCTTCCGTCTTTCAGGTGTCTCCACCATCTGAGGGAAAGACGGGTACCGGGAGAAAGGCAGATCTTCCTGTGCAGTCCCCGTGGAGATCCGTTCCAGGCTCTCAACACTTCCATCTGAAGGGGACGCAAGTGCCATAAAGCCCAAGGGACCGCCTTGGCTGAAGAAGACATCAGGCCTAGGACCCGCATGGCGGTGCGAATGGTGATCCATCGGGACCTGAGGAGGCCCCGAACCGAAGCTTCTATTTTTGCTCGCCTTGGACGAGATAGGAAAATCTGCATGCTCTGGGAATCCAGAACAAACCCTAGGAATTCCTTCCGGGTGGATGGCACTATTTCTGACTTCTCCCAATTGATCAGCCAACCTAACTCCTGGAGGAAGGCGATGGCTATCTGGAGGTGGTGATGGAGAATTGAAGTAGACTGAGCTTTTATAAGCCAGTCGTCGAGGTAGGGAACCACGAAGAGGCCTTGAAGTCTGAGAGCGGCGGCAACTGGTGCGACCATCTTGGTGAATACATACGGAGCTGACGATATGCCGAATGGCAGAGCAGTGAACTGTAGGTGCTCTCCGTGACCAGCCATAAGAACGGCTATACGTAGATATTTCCTGTGTGGCGGGAAGATGGGGATATGTAAGTAGGCATCCTTCAGGTCCAGGGTGACCATGACCTCGTTGCGCAATAGGAAACTGGTTACTGAGTCTATGGACTCCATCCTGAAAGGTTTTTTCTTTATGAAGAGGTTGAGGAACCGAAGATCTATAATCATCCGCCACCCTCCTGTGGACTTTGGAACCAAGAACACGGGTGAATAAACTCCTTGACCCACTTCGGGAGGAGGGACCCTTTCCAGGGCCCCCTTTAAGAGATATTCTGCGACGGAAGCCTCCAGGCAGTCTTGTTGTAGGGCTGGTAAGACCCGCGTAGTGATGAAACGATCCACCGGAGGATGGGAGAACTCTATTGCGTATCCTCGCTGAACAACTTGAAAGACCCATGGGTCCAGAATGTGAAGATGCCATGCCACAAGGAAATTCGAAAGGCGCCCTCCTACGGGAGAGCTGGTCACAGAGAGCGGCGTCCCCTCAAAACCCCTTCTTCTTAGGGTCCTCCTTGGGGATCCCGCGACCCGCCCCTTTCGGACGGTATCTGGGGCGTCTCTGGCTTCCTTGTTGAGGCCTGTATTGAGACGTGGAGCCTCGACCCCTAGAAGGGGGAGGCCTTCCTCCTCTGGTTGCTTGTGGTAGTGATCTCCCTCTACCATCAGCCAATCCCTCCATCAGATCGTCCAGCCCTTGGCCGAAAACCTTCCCAGGTTGAAAGGGGAGGGAACACAAAGAAAACTTGGAGGCGACATCAGCCCGCCAAGGTTTGAGCCACAAGGGCCTCCTGGCGGCGGTATTGAGGGCCATGGCCTTGGAAGCCAGCTTCACCTGCTGTCTTGCCGATTCTCTCAGGAAATCCGTAGCGAGACGGATCTCCCCCATGGATGCCAGGATGTCGTCCCTGTTAACCCCGGAGTCGATATCCCGTTCCAGGCGGTCCAGCCGGGCTTGAAGCTTATCAGCTACTTCCGTTGAGGCGATGCCCACCGTCACCTGGGCTGAAGCAGACGAATACGCCTTCTTGAGCGTTGAATCCACTCTTCTATCGAGCAAATCCTGAAGATTTGACCCGTCATCGATGGGCACGACAGTGCGACGGGAAAGCTTAGAGATGGCTAAATCCACCTTGGGTGGCGGACCCCAGCGATCCAGCTGGGAGGGATCAATCGGATACACTGCTTTGAAAGCTCTGGTGGTGACGTAAGCCTTCTCCGGCTGCTTCCATTCTTGTTCCATTAGGCTGGCCATGGAGGCGTCCACTTGGAAAACCCTCCGCTTCCCAGAGGTGGACGCAGAGGCTTCCCCCTCGCCAACCTGGTCCCACGACCGGATGGCCTTCAGCAGTTTATTAGTCTTTTCCCGATGGAAAATTGGTCTGCTGGTACAGGAGGACTGATCGTCCGATGATATGGACACCTCCTCCACCTGGAGGCGCTCCAGGGAGGGCAGTGAAGCAGAACGCCTTTCCACGCGCTGCTTCTTGGTGAGCTGAGCCAGTGAAGTACGGATATCCTTTAAAGAATCATCCTGCAAAAAACACAAGGATACTTAGAAGCCGGAGGGGACCCTTCCCCTCTTTGCGGCAACCGTACTCACCATGTACTCCTTGACCCATGCAACCATATCACTGGTAACGGGTTCCTCCCGCAGAGGTCCCCTGCATTGCTGGCAGCGTGACCAGTCATAGCCTAAAGGCAAAACAATGACATTCAGGATACTCCCACCATTGGGAGAATTAGCAGACGAAAAAACCGCACCTACCATCAGGTAGTGGAACGTCACAATCAATGCAAGCCAGGTGTCTCCTTTTAGAAGACTTCTTCCGTCTTACTTGATCCCCGGGAGGGGTAGAAGAGGAAGACATGACAAAAAGAAGCTAGCTTTCAGCGATACCTAAGCATGGAATATGAAACATCAGAGGAGTACATTCAAGGAACCATATGAGGAGACTCACCCAGCTTCTGCAGACCACTTACCAACCTTCAGCAGAGTTTGCAGTAGAATAAATGCAGTTTGAAGCGGTAACCACAAGCCACAGCGCAGAAACCAGCTAGGGATTAGACTAGCAGGCAATGAGGGATGCAACCTGCCCCCTTTTTTACAGCCCCATATCCGGAAGGGGCGTGGCCTTAGTCAAAAGCTCCGTTCCTTTGCCCTTCATAACACTCCTAGCCCTTCAAGTCACGCTCCCCCCTTGAGCCAACTACATTGGCACGTACCTCAATCTCCTGAGGACCTCCAGTGTCCAACGCTGCTGTTCGCGTGGTCCCGGAGCGGCGAATGCCGAAAAACCGGAAGTTGCCGGTGTTACACTTCTAAACGACCGGCCGGAACCCTCCTACGCAGAGGAAAGGTTCCGCGAAACCGGAAGTTCCCCTCATGGAGCCGCGCGAACACGCCGGCTGGCTGCGCGCGGCTCCCGAAGCCCAGCAAGACTGGATGCCGGGGAACAGGAGGTAGGATTGCGTGAGGGAGGTGGGCAAAATAGGTAACTTTAATCTTACCTATTCTCTTTGCAGGACCGACAGAAGTCCAAAGGGGCAGAGTGCATGATTGAAGACACCTGAACAGGTCTGAGCAGGTAAGTACCTGAAACTTCTTCTTACTCTTTCTCTTTAGGAGGACACAGAGTCCTCCCCACCTGTCCGATCCTTTACACAGGACAGAAAAAAACGCACAGGGGGGAGGTATCTGTGCCCTCTTAAAGGGAACAAGCCATGTGAAATTAATACATGGCTAATTAAAATTCCGCCTGTCCTACCAGCACACAGGGGCACGAAATACCCCACATTGTGCCGCTGGTAGGGACGACAGGGAACATTTTATAGCAAAAAATGTCACTTTTCCTTTTGTTGAGCCAATTCTGTTACACTCCTGTAGGGTCAAAGGGCTCACTATAGCCCTTAGTAAATTCTTTGAGGGGTATAGTTTCCAAAATGGGGTCACATTTGGGGGTTTCCACTGTTTTGGCACCTTGGGGGCTCTGCAAACGGGACATGGTGCCTGAAAAGTATTGTAGCAAAATCTGGCCTACGAAATCCAATTAGCGCTCCATCCGCTCTGAGAGCGACCGTGTGCCCGTACATTAGGGTACCAGCACATATTGGGTATTGTCGTGTTCGGGAGAAATTTTGTAACAAAATGTGGGGTGCAATTTTTCCTTTAACCCCTTGTGAAGATGAAAATTTTGGGGCTACAGTGACATTTTATTATAAAAAAAGTAATTTTTCATTTTCACATCTCAATGGTAAAAAAATCTGTGAAACACCTGTAGGGTCCAAGGGCTCACTATACCCCTTGATAAATTCCTTGAGGGGTCTAGTTTCCAAAATGGGGTGACATTTTGGGGGTTTCCACTGTTTTGGCACCTTGGGGGCTTTGCAAACGGGACATGGCGCCTGAAAAGTATTGTAGCAAAATCTGGCCTACAAAATCCAATTAGTGCTCCATCCGTTCTGAGAGCGATCGTGTGCCCGTACATTAGGGTACCAGCACATATGGGGTATTGTCGTGTTCGGGAGAAATTGTGTAACACAATTTGGGGTGCAGTTTCTCCTTTAACCCTTAGTAAATGTGTAAATTCTAGGGCTAAATGAATATATTAGTGACAGAAATTGAAAAATGTAAATTTGACCTCCATTTTGTTGTAATTGTTGTGAAATGCTGAAAGGGTTAAGAAACTTTCTAACTGCTGTTTTGGATTCTTTCAAGAGTGCAGTTTTTAGAATGGAGTGACTTTCGGGGGGGTTTATTAGAGAGGCCTTTCAAGTACCCTTCAGAACTGAACTGGTCCCTTGAAAAATGTGTTTTGGAAATTTTCTTGAAAATTTGGAAAATTACTGCTTGACTTGTAAGCCTTATAATATCTGAAAAAAATTAAAGGGTGATTAAAATTTGATTGCTACATAAATCAGAGATATGGTTAATTATATTTATGAAAAAATTTGGGTAGTATGGATTTCTATTTGAAAGGCTTGCAATTTCAAAGTTTGAAAACTGCATTTTTTTCAAAATTTTCACCAATTTTCCTATTTTTTCATAAGTAAAGACAAAACATATCGACTAAAATTTACTACTGACATGAAGTACAATGTGTTACGAAAAAACAATCTCAGAATCGCTTGTGTAAGTTAAAGCGTCTCAAAGTTATTGCCATTTAAAGTGACACATGTCAGTTTTGAAAAAAGAGGCCTGGTCCTCAAGTCACTTTTGAGCTGTGTCTCTATGGGGTTAAAGAGGTGTTAGACCACCATGGATCTGATGTTCATAACCAATTCTATTTGGGAATAGGGCCCAAAGTATTTTGATCTTTGACCATAGGGAAGTACACAATGGTTTCCGATTAAAGTGCTGCTATGGGTTTGGTAAATGTTCTGAACAGCAGATTACATATTCAAATACAATATTGTGTATAAAAAAAATTCAGGATGGGTTGTGTGACCAAGGAGAGTATGATGTGAATGGGAAAAAACCCCCAAACACTTCAGAAGTAAGAAGACAATAACCTCTGCAAGGAACACAGTCCATAAACCATTTCTGCAGATTTGACTTATTTGCATGTATTGCCTTAGTTAAAGGATTGCAACCCCCAGCCTCTCTATTTACCAACCATGGCAACAGCGACTTTGCTGCCCTCCATCTATCTGAATGCTAGATTTCTCCTCACACAATCTCTTAGCATAACCAAGCGGCATTACTATGGTTGTGGTCAGATCACAGGTAAGCACAATGACTGTTGGCTCCTGGGTTTGTCTTTTACTTGGGAGAAATGTGCTATTTGGTTGCCAAAGCAGTTTGTAAACTGTCTTGAAGGGAGTGTCATCTGGGTGAACCAGCACTAGAGGTCAACTTTACGTGGCTGTAAAGCACTTTCTCTATGGAAATTTGTTCCCTTGTTGCAAAGATACTAAATTATTTTGTACTTTGTTCTGCATAAACATATTACTATAATTTTTGTCTTTCCAGAAGCTGGCTTCACTTGTGGTACCAGTAAGATTGATAATATTGCTGACACATTAAAGTCACATAACTAGGCCATAGCAGTTGACGGCAATCTCACATATGCTAGGTGTTTATTTGTAGCCGTGGCTTCAGATCCAGAGTAGTAGGAAGCATGGAGTTTTTCTATAGTATTCTTGTATCTGACAATGTGTTTTCCAAGTATTAAATATTTACTTGTATCCATATTTAGGAAAAGCTGGATTATGACTAATAGTTTATACTTGAAAGGCTGAATAGTTCTAAGAAATGATCATTAACCACATGTAAATGTAATGCATTCCACTCCAGCAAGTATGAGTGTCAGTGCGCTGTGTTCATAGAACATGTCCTATTGCTGCCATCACGTGATGGAAAGAACATAAGATTCTAGAGTGTTCTTACACTCCCACATTCAGCATCTGTGAAATGTAAGGTTGTGCTCAGTGTATTCATGATTATATTAGCTAGGCCTCCTGCTGTGCATTACCTGTTAATAAAAGGTACCGTCACTTATGTTCCTCACCATATCACCTGCTAGAAGGATAAAGAGGTGACAGGAGAGGTAAGCATGTCTGTTGATAACCTATTAACAACTGATGTGCTGCAAACCTAACCTGTGAAACTCCATACACTCCCTTGTAACACTGCTGATAGCCATGAGAATAAGTGAAGGAGGATTCGGGCAGACAGCATTTCCTGTAGGAATATACAGTAGTGTAAAGCATGACCAAAATATTTATGACTGTCCGTGCTATATTTTCCTACACCTAGGAAAGTTTTGTGTTTTTTTTTTTTTCTTCTTCTTTTCTTAAAATCATTGTGGTTGTTAGAAAAAAAAAACAATTCTTTTTAATGTATAACTAATGAATTAGATGCATAGTCTAGTTTGAATATTTAATAGAAATTCAATCACTTTTTTCATGAATTATTATCTGCGTCAACAAGGCATTAGCGTAGATTTTGGCATTATTAAAACCACTTTTGTGATGATGAATTTGACGCAGGCACTGACCACACCCCAGCCCCACCCACTTGTGTGTGACTGAAAAAGAAAAAAAAAAAAAAAACACACAAAACACACCACGTGTGGTGTAACCAATTTATGAATATTTTACACCAAGAAAGTGTTTTAAAGGGGCTCTATCATTGGGGAAACTCATTTTTAACTAAGCATATTATTTGCATAGCCTTTAGACAGGCTATTCCAGACATACCTTTAATTTATTAATCCTCTCAGGCACTCAGGAAGTTCACTGATGTGTGTACACAGGGGGAGGTGAGGCTGATGAGGAGTTGTCATCATCTTCAGTAGTAGCAGCCTCCCTGCTCTCGCCTCCCCCAGTGTGCACACAGTGCTCAGTGAACTTTTGGTGCTCCAAGATGGCTAATTTAGCATATCAATAAAAGAGGGATAATTCAAAATCGGTTGCAAAGGATTAACAAATTAAAGATATGCCTGGAATAGACTTTCTAAAGGCTATGCAAATATATGCTTAAAAATTAATTTTCCCAATGATAGAATTCCTGTAACTATGATGATGAATTCATTGCACCATGTGAGTAATATATCATTAATATTTATGAGTTTAGCGCCTAATTATTCTTCGTGTGACCACTGCATGTTCATACTGGCTTTTTGTCACTGAGAATGAGGTCTTAATTTAGGTAATGAAGATTCAGAAAATTAAGAACATACAACCCCCAATGGGATGCTGTGGAAATTGTAAAGGAAATAAAAATGGAAATTTCATAATCATATTTTCTTTCCACAAAATAACATCAAACTCATTATAAAGACATTGAAAGTTTTAAATGTAAACATTTTTCCATTTCATTAAAAAACTAAAACCAACACTGACATTGATGACTGCAAAAACCCATAAGAGTTGGGACAAGGTTAACAAAAGGCTGTAAAAGTAAGGCTGCGTTCAGTTTTTTGGTCAGGAAACTGACTCAAATTCCAATACAGTCCTATGGTGAGGCGTTTTTAGGAGAACGAATTTGAGTCAATTTCCTGACCAAAAAACTGTGTGAACGCTAGCAGAAAAAGGAACCCATTGAAGTCAATGGGAGGCTTTTTTTTTTTTCCCCCTAGCGCTGAAATTCCCCAACAAATTCCTCAACATTTTCCACTGTGTGAATGGACCTAAGTGGTACTAATGTGTAACTGGAGAGTCAAATTTCATGCAAGTCACATGACTTTATAAAAATCAAGACCAAGAGGAAGAGTTTCTTAGAAGCATCTGTCAAGTAAGAAAATTGTGGAACAATTGCAGAAAAAAAGTTCCTCAACATAAAACGGAAGAGTTTTGATCAGTGGTTCCCAACCATTTTTTTTTTTTGTACCATACATGTAGCCCAGTGCCTGGTGGGGCAAATGGGTGCTCAAAAAAAAAAAAAAAAATTATTACATTTATACCTTTCCCTATACCTTATCAAGTCTGCAGTAGTAATACTGTGATTTGCAAAAATGTGTAACTCGCAGCCTGTTATCAGTGCATAGTTACAGTATGCATCAGTGCCTAGAACATGGACAGCGTACACATTTTCAAAGACGCTGTCAAATATTGAGCAGTATATAGAGGTTTTAGAACAACGTATGCTCCCATCCAGACATCTTTTAGGGAAGACCTTGCAAGTTTCAGCAAGACAGAGATAAATGACGTACAGCATTCATCACTAGAGATGAGCGAGTACTGTTCGGATCAGCCGATCCGAACAGCACGCTCGCATAGAAATGAATGGACGTACAGTACGAACAGTACTCGCTCATCTCTATTCATCACAACTGCATGGCCTTGCAGAAGTAGAGTCTAGGTGCTGAACTGGTCTCCAGACCTTTCTCCAATAGAAAACATTTGGCGCATTATGAAATTAAAAATCTGACAAAGATGCCCAAGCAGTCAGAATCCTACGTCAGATAAGAATGGGACAACATTGGGGCAACCCAGGACTTTTGAGCAGTCAGAATTATCAGACAAGAATAGGACAACACTCCTCTCTGAAAACTCCAGCAATTGATCTCCTCACTTCCCAGATGTAAGAAGAATCGGGGATGTTACACAATGGTAGACTTGGCCCTGTCCTAACTTTTTTTTGTGTGTGTTGCTGCTGTCAATTTCTAAATGAAATAATTTATTTAAAAAATGGAAAAATGTCTAACTTTTAGCTTCAAATTGGTGTTCAATATACAGTATTATTAAAATTTTTGGTTATATGACATTTCCAAATCATTGCATTCTTGTCTGTGTCACATTTTACGCAATTGTTTTTTAAAAAAATTCGGATTATAGAAATAAACATCTTATGAATATGTGTGCTATATATAAGACAGTCATCAATATTCAAAGTTTGAACAAGGATGGGAAAAATGTTACATTAGGCAGAATATGAAACTGAATATGGAATTTATTAAGGTATTGAAAAAGTATAAAAACATAAAAAAGGCAATTCATACAAAGATTTATTTAAACATTGTTACATGCACATGTGTGTATCTTACTGCAAATAGCAGCTTTGGAGGAAGTCAGAGGACCTCATACCAATGTACATGCACAAGATACGTATTTACAGTTCATCAATATTAAGTCAATAGATTTCTAATGAGAAAATAACAATTGACGTCTTTAACAATGTGGATGAATTCTTGCACAATATCTAGTCGGCTTCCATTACCAGTCCATGTGAGAATGTAAAAATAACATTTTCCTGGTGTCTATCAACATCCTATTGTGCTGAGGATCTCTGATGCCAGGGAAGTAACAGCAATATCCTTATTCAAGCTGAAAAATAAAAATCACAATATTTTAGACCAAGAATCATGCCAGAAAGAAAATTATTCCAGACATATGAAAGCAATCCATCCAGCAGTGAAAGGGTTACACGTCACAATCTATATGCACCATACACTGCAGCAGACTAAATTGTCAACACTACCTGCATAGTAAACGGAATACTGTCTTTTTCATAGATTAACATTCTCTCTAACCCTCTGTAGTTAGTGAGTACGGCAGTAAAGGACCTGGGCACTGTTCTCTCAAAATCAGGCAATACAGCTCCCCATCAAATAATACAGCACCCTAATAAGTTGTTATAACATGGACATATACACAGTCATTCAGTGACCTGTGTTTGATTTTGACGCACAAGGACCCTTGACTTAGGTGACGTGTTTGCATGTTTTAGCCAAAATATCTACCAATACCTTGTGGTTAATAACTCATTTTCTGCAGGATGCAGTCAGGCTCTGTTATGTTGGGTGAAGGACAAAGAGGTGTTGGTGTCTGTGTGGTATACATATATATATATATGTGCTGGACAGGCCTTACCTATGTATATTTGGAATACTAGACATCTACTCCCCCATATGCATTGTAGGTGTGTATGAATGGATGTTTCATCAGCATTACTCATCTATGCAGTCTCTGCCATTGAACACAGGCCTGTCTGCATCCTGCAGTGAACCATTGCTTCATTCTCAGGTAAATATGGCTTTTCTTTCAGAGACATGATATACAGGACCGTATAATATGCAGGTCTTGCACAGTGAACCTAAAATAAGGATCCCTGGTGGTCTAGAGCAGCAAAAAGTTAATATAATTATTTCCTTGTATTCTAGGTCAGTGATATGATTAATGTCAGTATACCCGATGTTCTAGGGCAATGAAAGGGTTAATTCCAGTTTCCCAGTGTGGGATAAGCTGGTATAGGGGATAATATAAGGATCCCTGGTGATTCACAGAAGATTAAGCATTAATATGATGAGAGGGGCCAATGAGCCTTCTTGGCGTAGGGGCCCAGTCAAAACTGTGACCTTTGTAGCAGCGGCAGTCATTGAACAAAATAATGGGCTTTCCCATCTCCCTCGCTCACCAGTTTTCCTGCTCTCTTCTCACTTCCTATATTCTTCAGCAAGCTCATGTGATCTACAGAAATTGCCTTTATTATGAAAGATTATTCTGATTACTAGAAATCTAATATTGATGCAGATTGAATATGCACAGTAAATATGACATTACAGGGAAAAAAAAAACCTTATTGCCAGGACTTAGAATGGAGAGTGGAATTGTATTAGGGGGTGTTCACACTACCGTCAGTGTCCGACAGGTAGTGTCCGCTCCTAGTGTCCATTCAAAATCTGGCACGGACATTAGGAGCGGACACTAGCTGTGTCCGTGATACCTGTCATTTATTTAAATGGTGATCGGGTGCGTTCTTTTGCACTCCGTGCCCTTCCTTCACTGTCTGCATGTAAAGATGTCCGACTTTTCAAGTGGACAGAAAAATCCTACATGTCGTGGTTTCTCCACCACCACTTCTGAGGCAAAAGACTTCATACATATCTCTAGACTCTCACTGATGCAGTGTGGGTGCCACAATGCCTATACCCTGCTGTCCCAGGACTGCCTCTGACCTTCCCTGGGATTTATCTTCTCTGTGGGCCACATAACTAAAGCTGACACTCAATGACAAGAACTGTAAGCGCCTCTGCTATCTCCTCCTGCACACTTATAAGCAGCACTTTGCCCCACAGAGCTCCACTACAGTTAGCTCTCCTGTTGTATATCTGCTACTGGTGCTCCTCTGGCTCTTGAATTGGAAACTCCTCATTGGAAGGCCAATGGCCTGATACACGGCCACCATAACTACCCTCACTGGACATAGAAGAAGCTGCCACCAGCTCTCAAAAATGAGCCGCTCACAGACAGCAACAGTCTCAGATTGCCTCAGGGGATTTGCCAGGGATCAACCACAACCAAGTCCACCAGCATCTGATTCAGCAAAAGCTAACCTGACCGAGGTCCCGAACCCAGTCTGCAGCGGGTTACTGCCCATTTATTGGAAGGCATGCAAACCAGTACCTCTTCCTTAACAGATAAAATTAAATAGGTTAAGATTGTTGTTGGACTACTACTACAAGACCTCCAGACTTGCAGAGCCAGACTTAGTTCTTTGTTCAGAAGCAGCCAAACTGGTTGAGTTGGAAAAAGCAGTAGGCTTATAGACCCAGCAACAGAGAATTTAGAGAACAGACTACAATGCAATAATTAGCATATTCTGGGCCTGTTGAAGCATGTGAAGGGCATCCATCAGACAGTTTATTGGGCTAAGACATAAGAATCACTTTTCTGGAGGCACACTTTTCTTCAATATTTGCCATTCAACAGGCCCACAAGGTCCCAGCCAAACCCACAAGGTGCCCTTCTGAGACCCCTACTGGCCCACCTCATCATTAGCAAAGATTTGGAGACAGCATTAAGGGCGGCACAACATTTTAGAGAGATATCAAATATAACAATTCTACTGTGGCAATCTTTCTGGACTACTCTGCAGCTCTACTAAAAACTCGAGCAACTTTTATCAGTGCAAAATGGAGATTATGGGAATATTCGATCCACTACTACATAGCGTACCCGGCCCGCCTTAGTCTGATCCATGAGGAAAAGACCACATTCTTCATCGAAAGAGGAAGAAGATTGGCTGAAGTTACTACCCCAGTCTCCCAGGCGGTAGCGCATGGACATTGGAGGTGAGTAGCCCCTGTGGACCCCATACTTACGTGTTTGTCTCTTTCTCTAGAATTAAAGATAGATGTATGCATTCTAAATGTTGTAGATCTGGATGCTTGTAGTAGGGTCCCGACCCGTCATAGAAATAGACTTCTACATGTCAGCACTCGAAAAGATTGCGTCAAAGCCACAGGCTTAAGCCATCAATGCTACATAACTTAGGATAAATTGGAATACCCTATGTATATTTCTTTTTGTAGCTGTCCTATCCTACTAATATTATAAATGAGAAAGTTTGTGTGTTTGTATGTTTGTTACTCAATCACACAAAAACGGCTGAATGGATTTGAATGATATTCGGCACATAGATAGATTGTAACCTCGGTTAAAATATAGGCTATTTTTTACCCTGGTAAATGACATGGCTTCATGACTGTTATGAATTTATATTCACATACTATATTACATTGCTCTTATCTCAGCTTCTGAGAAAGCCAGGGCTGTTATCTCACTGTGTAAACAGACAATAACGGACAATAAGGCGCACTGGACTATAAGGCGCATTACCCATGAGCGCCTTATAGTCCTGTCTAGGTTCATATATAAGGCGCACTGGACTATAAGGCGCAGCGCTGTCTGGTGCACCTTATATGTGATTGAAAGCGCGGGCTGGCCGGCATGCGCAGTCGGCTCTAACAGGCTCTCGCAGCCAGAGCCAACTGCGCATGCGTCATCCATGACGCCCAAAGAAGACGACACAGAAGGGGAGGACGCAGCTCAGGAAGAAGGCGGCGCTGGATATGGCAAAAGGTAGGAGACGAATAGCCTTTTTTAAGGCTATTCCGACGTGGTCAAGAGAAAAAAACTTCTTTTAATGGTAGAATCCCTTTAAGCGATCGCCGCCGGCAAAGTCTGCGTGCCGCCTCCATACATTGCAATGGGAGCGTGCTATTCAAATAGTATTCGCGCATCTCTAACTGCAAGATGTCTGACAGACATTATTTCTATAAATATGTATATACTTTCTTATGCATGTACTACAGGAAGATATATTCTATGTAATCTATCACACTTATGCTTCAGTAATATGACTCTGATCTGCTTCTTTTCTCTAGATTATGTTCATCGTAATTGACATTTTGTTATTTATTTATATAGAGTCTGATGAAAGCCATATGGGCCAAAACACTTACTACTGTAAATGTATATGGATTACTAATTTACTTTATAGATTACTGATCCACATAACTACCATATAAATTGGTGATGATTCAGTCACTTATGCATCTGTATTTACTTCTATACATTGTGAAATACTGAAGTGTAAAATCCTGCATTTCTCTAGAACTATGGACACTATATTATATTGATACGTTACCTGAACCAACTGTTTGTTTCGGGGGGCTGTACAGTATCTGACCGGGGCAGGGGTGGGTGTACCTTTTTTGTCTCATTTAAACCAGAAGCCAGGTAATAATCCTGTACTTATCTCCACCTCTTCCTCATAAACCCATAAACACACCACTTCAGATGCACTTCTTACCGCTGTTTTCTAAAGTTACCTACAAACTGACTCACTATGTCACTATGTTGTACACCCCACAAGGGTGCATTTCTACTGTTTGGTGTCTATACAGTTTTGAAATAGTTGTTGCTCTGCTGCAGACATCACAACTTTAATCGGGGACTTGGTGGCCATTGTGAGACCATGCCCCTATTAAGACAGTATGGCATCCTTTAAATTGCTACCTTGGTATGCGAGAGGCGTGAGTAGTCTGAGGAAACCTTTTCCCATAAACTGGAGCATGCCTCTGATAGCTCTATTTTCAGGTTCCTCCATATGCAGGATGTTTAAATCATGGTCTGAGTAGATATCGAAATATCAAATTCATCATCACAAGAGATCAAAGCCACAACAGTGTTGTCCATTTTATCCTGAAGGTCATTTGTACTAGATGTTGTTCTCTTGTCAAGTCTCAGGTGAGCATTGCAGCAGCACTCGGCTCTTCTTGTAGGAACATCTTACACTGATACTAGCAAGTCACCAGAGTCTGGATGTTGTGCAATGCCCTCATTGCTTAACTCCTCTAGGGGCCCTTTTACACTTGAGGCCATATTGGATAGTAATTTTTTTCCTCATCAATAGAAAAGTTTTTTGTTTTAGGAACATCCTAACAGATGTGTCTGGAGACTGCAGAAAATTAAGCAATTCTAGAAGGCCATGGAGAGGGGCAGACAATGCAAACATCTAGGGCCTTGGGGAAGCTATGAGCCCAATGTTGGAGTTGAATGAGGGCTCAAAGAGGTAGGACTGGGACTGTTGGCAGCAGTTGGAGTGATGCAGAGCGACACAGAGAAGGGAACCAGAGCTACAGAAACACTAAATCTAAGTCACGGCTTCTGGGCCTAGTAGTTGGTCCTATGGTCCAATAAACCCCAGGTTTAGAGAGGCAAGGAAGCACTGGCAAAGGCTTCTAGAGCATGACAACCATAGCAAGTCCACAGATAAAAATAATCTGGAACAGTGAATGGTGAGGCCATGCCTTCCTCTAGTCAGCTGTATATTCCTCATAGACCATGGTCAGTTCTATATTATAGTACTGTACAATGGGGCAATTGCCCTGCAGGCTCCACCAGTGGCTGTAGCATTGCCTGGGTACCGTATGGTTTTATTATGACTGTATAACTGAAGATTATTAATTGTGTCAATTTAGATACTTTCTTCAAAAAAGAAAATATGGCAGGAGGGACCTTCACGAGTGTTTTGCACAAAGCCTATCAAGACTTGACCTGGCCCTTGTGAAAATGAAGGCTCTCAAGCTGCTGCTCTAGTGCACTCAAAGTGAAAAGGATCCTTGTCGTGTTATTTCATCTACCATTTCAAAGCCTTGTGCTAATGTTGAATATGTCAGGAAAGACTCCTGTCTGTCACTCACGATATTTCTATGCACAAGAAACCATTCTATATCTCCATTCAGTCTTCAAAATGTTTTTTTATTATTATTTTTATTATTGTGCAGCACGCTTATAACTCCGTGATCCACAGGAGAACTAGTGCACTGAATGGGGCATTATTGGAGCCTTATTTTTGACATTTATGCACTATGTGTGATCCTTGTACACAAAGGATGATGAAAGCTATGGATGTTTTGATCTGCTCACCAGCATAATGTTGGTACAGCTGTTTCATTTACTTTTAGGAAGCTAGGCAGAACGCTAAATTCCTGTGTGTAGTGAGGGTCAGGATGTGTGCTGGCATTCTCCAGCTTCCTGCCAAGGCAATGGTCACACCCTGCAGCAAACCTGCTAATGTTCCCAAATATGAAAAAAGGTTTCATGCATAGGCTATGAATGCCATAAATAATAAATCCAGTCGATGGCACATGGAGAGCACATAATATATGTTTTTAATATACTTTGCTTATTTTCAAAAATGGCCGGGGCCTAGTATATTAAAACCCAGTCTAATAGCAATCATTTATTTATCGTTTTCATATTCTCAGCATTGCAGCCTAGATTTCTGCTGACCATATGGTTTCTGCGACACAAAGAGGTAGTTTTTTTTTTTCACTGGCATTTGGAATATTTACTGATTCCCCATGCTCACAAGTCTTCACAAATCAATAGGGCTGCACAAGCCAAAGAAGCTGAAGCTCAGTGCTCTTTACGCCTTTCTTGCCATTTGCTGCTGATGCTTCCATTATGTAAATGTGCTCTCAGCAAGTATATGGCGCTCCCCAGAATCAGAAGACAAGGCACACTTGAATTATCTCAGGACATGTTCACTTTTTTACAGTTTATATATACACACATATCATCTACATAACCAGTTCAGTAATTTTGCATGTCCTGTATTTTATATTTTTATCGATTTGGTTATTTTTAATATGGTACTGACCCTGTATTCTGCTGCATTGCGCTCTGGGAAGTGTCCTCTACAGTAATCTAATGTAGATAGTATCAAAATTTGGGACTACATTCTGATATATCAATGGCAGATTTAGATGTGCCACTGTGGGCAGTCGCACCAAAGTTTTATGTAGCCCTGTACAATTAGCTAGGGGAGGGGGCTCCAGTCCTGCTTATGTCAGTGCTAGTTCTGGACTCTGATGTATACAGGAACCCTTCAAGGACTTCTCAAACCTGCACTATTGGCTCAGAGAGGAGACAGAACATGCATAGGTGTTTATTTTTATTTTTGTATGAGTGCTCTTGCCCCATATATAGCGGCTTAAGAGACTACTACTACTACTACTACTACTACTACTACTACTACTACTACTCTTATCCTACACATATGAGCACAGCACAGTACTACTACTCTTATCCTACACATGAGCACAGCACAGTACTGCTACTCTTATCCTACACATATGAGCACAGCACAGTACTGCTACTCTTATCCTACACATATGAGCACAGCACAGTACCGCTACTCTTATCCTACACATATGAGCACAGCACAGTACTACTACTCTTATCCTACACATATGAGCACAGCACAGTACCGCTACTCTTATCCTACACATATAAGCACAGCACAGTACCGCTACTCTTATCCTACACATATGAGCACAGCACAGTACTACTACTCTTATCCTACACATATGAGCACAGCACAGTACTGCTACTCTTATCCTACACATATGAGCACAGCACAGTACTACTACTCTTATCCTACACATATGAGCACAGCACAGTACCACTACTCTTATCCTACACATATAAGCACAGCACAGTACCTCTACTCTTATCCTACACATATGAGCACAGCACAGTACTACTACTCTTATCCTACACATATGAGCACAGCACAGTACCACTACTCTTATCCTACACATATAAGCACAGCACAGTACCTCTACTCTTATCCTACACATATGAGCACAGCACAGTACTACTACTCTTATCCTACACATATGAGCACAGCACAGTACTACTACTCTTATCCTACACATATGAGCACAGCACAATACTACCACAATTATTGTACACATATGAGCACAGGACAGTACCACTACTCTTATCCTACACATATGAGCACAGCACAGTACTACTACTCTTATTCTACACATATGAGCACAGCACAGTACTACTACTCTTATCCTACACATATGAGCACAGCACAATACTACCACAATTATTGTACACATATGAGCACAGCACAGTACTACTACTCGTATCCTACACATATGAGTACAGCACAGTACTACTACTCTTATCCTACACATATGAGTACAGCACTGTACTACTACTCTTATCCTACACATATGAGCACAGCACAATACTACCACAATTATTGTACACATATGAGCACAGGACAGTACCACTACTCTTGTCCTACACATATGAGCACAGCACAGTACCACTACTCTTATCCTACACATATGAGCACGGCACAGTACCACTACTCTTATCCTACACATATGAGCACGGCACAGTACCACTACTCTTATCCTACACATATGAGCACAGCACAGTACTACTACTCTTATCCTACACATATGAGCACAGCACAGTACTACTACTCTTATCCTACACATATGAGCACAGCACAGTACCACTACTCTTATCCTACACATATAAGCACAGCACAGTACCTCTACTCTTATCCTACACATATGAGCACAGCACAATACTACTACTCTTATCCTACACATATGAGCACAGCACAGTACCACTACTCTTATCCTACACATATGAGCACAGCACAGTACTACTACTCTTATCCTACACATATGAGCACAGCACAATACTACCACAATTATTGTACACATATGAGCACAGGACAGTACCACTACTCTTATCCTACACATATGAGCACAGCACAGTACTACTACTCTTATCCTACACATATGAGCACAGCACAGTACCACTACTCTTATCCTACACATATGAGCACGGCACAGTACCACTACTCTTATCCTACACATATGAGCACGGCACAGTACCACTACTCTTATCCTACACATATGAGCACAGCACAGTACTACTACTCTTATCCTACACATATGAGCACAGCACAGTACTACTACTCTTATCCTACACATATGAGCACAGCACAGTACCACTACTCTTATCCTACACATATAAGCACAGCACAGTACCTCTACTCTTATCCTACACATATGAGCACAGCACAGTACTACTACTCTTATCCTACACATATGAGCACAGCACAGTACCACTACTCTTATCCTACACATATGAGCACAGCACAGTACTACTACTCTTATCCTACACATATGAGCACAGCACAATACTACCACAATTATTGTACACATATGAGCACAGGACAGTACCACTACTCTTATCCTACACATATGAGCACAGCACAGTACTACTACTCTTATCCTACACATATGAGCACAGCACAGTACTACTACTCTTATCCTACACATATGAGCACAGCACAGTACCACTACTCTTATCCTACATATATGAGCACAGCACAGTACTACTACTCTTATCCTACACATATGAGCACAGCACAGTACTACTACTCTTATCCTACACATATGAGCACAGCACAATACTACCACAATTATTGTACACATATGAGCACAGCACAGTACTACTACTCGTATCCTACACATATGAGTACAGCACAGTACTACTACTCTTATCCTACACATATGAGTACAGCACTGTACTACTACTCTTATCCTACACATATGAGCACAGCACAATACTACCACAATTATTGTACACATATGAGCACAGGACAGTACCACTACTCTTGTCCTACACATATGAGCACAGCACAGTACCACTACTCTTATCCTACACATATGAGCACAGCACAGTACCACTACTCTTATCCTACACATATGAGCACAGCACAGTACTACTACTCTTATCCTACACATATGAGCACAGCACAGTACTACTACTCTTATCCTACACATATGAGCACAGCACAGTACTACTACTCTTATCCACAATACTACCACAATTATTGTACACATATGAGCACAGCACAGTACTACTACTCTTATCCTACACATATGAGCACAGCACAGTACTACTACTCTTATCCTACACATATGAGCACAGCACAATACTACCACAATTATTGTACACATATGAGCACAGCACAGTACTACTACTTGTATCCTACACATATGAGTACAGCACAGTACTACTACTCTTATCCTACACATATGAGTACAGCACAGTACTACTACTCTTATCCTACACATATGAGCACAGCACAATACTACCACAATTATTGTACACATATGAGCACAGGACAGTACCACTACTCTTGTCCTACACATATGAGCACAGCACAGTACCACTACTCTTATCCTACACATATGAGCACAGCACAGTACTACTACTCTTATCCTACACACCTAATGCATCAAGATGTCATTTCAGCCAACCAATGTAAATGCAATACATAAAAATAAACTGTATTTTCTTAAGTAATCTACCCAGTATATTATATTGACACATAACCGGACTGAAATACTTTATGATGAGTATCTATATAAAGTACAATGATAGTACTGTGCCATGCCAAGCTGAACTCTGGGCCCACCAGGGGATTCACCTGTGGACCAGCCTGCTGGTACTTGATCTCTAAGGCATTCATGTGGGCTCAAATCTAAGGTGTTCTTAAACTGTGGTTTATAAGGCTTGTAATGCTGTAGCTACACCCCTGGTTCTTGCTATAATGTGAATTAGAGCAGTAGTTGCATAGGGCACAACACAACTGATTATAAAGGCAACAAAAGGTAAGAAATTCCATAAATCAACTCTTGTCAAGGCATATGTGTTAATTGAAAACTATTCCAGGTGACTACCCCATGAAGCTTACTGAGAGAATGCCAAGAATGTGCAAAGCTGTCATCAAAGCAAAAGGGGGCTACGTTAAATAATCTAAAATGTGAAACACATATGGATTTTGTTTACTATATAATTCTATATGTGTTCACAGTTTTTAGGTCTTCATTATCAATCTACAAAGTATAACATAAAAAAAAATAACAACATGAAGAACCATGTGATGGAAAGGTGTGTCCAAACCTTTACTGTATACTAGTACTGTATGTAATTGGGTCAGGTCATGATACTTCCTGTATTTGGTGACATTGCAACACCAACTACACCTCACATGATACACAGGAGAACAAAGTGTAGGTATGCTTTAAGTCTATGAACTAAAAAATTACAGGGGCTTTTCTATGCGAAACACATGCATGTGTTATATTAGCTCAAAGTTTACACTAATAGCTGTGACACATTCATGTTATACTCGCAGGACATGTGATGGAGAACCATGATGTGGCATGCAACATTGTCATAGGCTATTATGAGCACAGTCCTAATGCTAAAATGTAAAATTGCATTTTGAGAAGAGATTCTAAAAATGTATTTTTAATAAATCAATAACCATAAAATAGTATTGGCTTCCTAAGATCCTGCCAGGTTTCCTGGGTTTCTTCTCCTGACCCATGACTGCCCTCTGTTGACCATGTAAAGTCCACCACAGCTTGGAGAAAAATCTGCAGAGCTCACAATGAAATGTCCCCACGTCAGGTAGCAATGTCATTGGTCGCCCAGTAACTGACATTGAGTTTTGGAGTAAGGGACATATTAGAGCCTATCTGCAGCAAACAGCAATGGATTCCTGTCTCAATGAAAGAAGAAACTGCATGAATCAGAAATGTGAAATCTTGCACTTTTGCTAACAGCGGGAACAATTAGCACGTCTTCAGTTTTCTCTAAACATAATTGGAACATGCTGATTTTAGCAACCTGGAAACATGCTATTCTCTTCCTATTTTTACCGGCACTTCTCCCTCTATTCTCCACTTTGTCTCAATTCTTTCAGCTGCTTCTATTTTTACCAGTATATATTGCCCCAAATCCTTGTCCTTCCTGTGGTTTATTTTTGTTGCAGCCTATACATTTTCTATTCAGTCAGTGCCTTGCCTGTTTCCTCTCACTGAGTAAGCAGCTGGTTTTCCCTCAGGTTTTGTCTTTCTCATGTGGTCTCGCAGCTCACTCCCCATTCTGTCTTCAATCCATTCATGTCCTTAAAATATTGCACAGGCAGGGGCGTAACTACTGTGGTAGCTGTGGAAGCGGCTGCCACAGGGCCCGTGACATTAGGGGGCCCAGTGACAGCCGCTACCGCTGCGTTTTTTTTTTAAATAGGCCGTTACCGCTGGAGTTACTCCAGCCAGTAATGGTCCCTATTTACTTATCCATCCTGGCTGGGCTGGGATCAGTAAGTGACACCGCGGGCCCCACAAAGACTATCATTATACAGTACTCGGGGAGTATAATGATCGGAGGCCCGGGAGAGGTAATAAACATAAAAAACACTGTTACTTACCTCTCCACGATCCGGGCAGGCTTCGGCCTAGTTGTCTGACGTCTCTGACATCACATGAACCCGGCCTGCATCCCGGGTCATGTGACGTCTGACGTAATTGAAGAAGGCCGACAGAGGATGCTGACAGCATAGGAGTCAGGGGACAGGTAAGAAACAGTAATTTTTTATGTTTTTATTCCCCCTGGATCTCTGATTATTATATTCTGGGGTCTGAAAAGACCCTAGAGTATAATAATTATTTATGGGTGTCCACAGTGGGGCATAATACTGTGCGCAGGGGCCACTATGGGGTACACAACTATGTGCAGGGGCCACTGAGGGACATAATACTGTGTGCAGGGGTCACTGAGGGACATAATACTGTGTGCAGGGGCCACTGAGGGACATAATACTGTGTGCAGGGGCCACTAAGGGACATAATACTGTGTGCAGGGGCCACTGAGGGACATAATAATGTGAGCAGGGGCCACTGAGGGACATAATACTGTGTTCAGGGGCCACTGAGGGACATAATACTGTGTGCAGGGGCCACTAAGGGACATAATACTGTGTGCAGGGGCCACTGAGGGACATAATAATGTGAGCAGGGGCCACTGAGGGACATAATACTGTGTTCAGGGGCCACTGAGGGACATAATACTGTGTGCAGGGGCCACTGAGGGACATAATACTGTGTGCAGGGGCCACTAAGGGACATAATACTGTGTGCAGGGGCCACTATAGGGCATAATAGAGAGCGCAGGAATGCGGAGGAGGGGGTCGGTCGAGGTCTTCGGCGTTGGTCAGGGGGAGGGGGGCCATGTCAAAAGTTCGCCAAGGGGCCCCGCTATTCCTAGTTACGCCACTGTGCACAGAGATGAGGTATAGAAAGAAATGGAAAGAACGGTTCTAGTCATGGGCTGCTTATTTATGTGATGGGTCAAAACCTGCACAAGGGCCCCTGATCCTTACCATAAAGCCATTTATAAACGTAAGCATATGTAAATGTAGATCCAATAATGATATATGTAGAAAGCAGCATTAATTCACCCTCATGGTTCAGTAATATAGCTCTCTATATTAGCATCTGTATCAGGAACATGACAAACACCCCCATCCCCACTTTCCACTTCACTCGCTATAGTCATCACTGGTATACAATGCTGACATCTTTCTTAAACCTGCCTCAAGATACAATAGCACCCCAATGTGCGAGCTACAGCCAGAGTCAGAGAGAATCCTGATTCTATATCCTACAGTCAAAAGTCACCACAGGAACAGTGAAAGGGGTTTTCTATTCTCCAATATTTAAGGCACCAGATTTGGGAACTATCTTAAAAACAGGTGTCCATAGATTGGTGGCTGTCATTTGTATGGGAGTTCCAAGAATAGTACTACCCCGTTCTTAAAGAAGTGAAGGTCCCAGAGATGGGGCCATATTTATTGACATGTATGGCATATCCAGGGAATACCCCATTAAATAGAAGAGCTACCTTTAATAGTCCATGTTAAATAAATTGGTGACATATATCCTCTTAATGCTGCCCTAAGAAGTAATAGTATGTCACTCTAAGGGTGTGTTGACATCTAGTTTTTACCCCACATCTGTCACCATAGATTTCATTGTAAGAAGAACATATACTATGAATACCTTTTATTGCTGGGTACAATGTGATAGAAAAGTGCAGCGCACCACACATTTCCATCCTTTTATAATTTACCGATGGGTTTGGTTAACATGGGACAAACACCAATGTGAATGAAGGTAATTTCTGTGAATGGCTGCACAATTATATTGCAGTGATGACTGGCAGCACTTAAAGGGATTTTCTAGGAGATAATTGCTTAGAAATGGCTCATAGTGAATTAAAAAAAAAAGTGAATGAAGACTACTGGCCTCTCCCTGTACCCCCCACCGCTCCAGTTCTGATGCTGCCTGATCCCTGCTGATCGTCACAACAGGGTGCCTACACACACACAGGAAATTCCCCAAGATGTCTGCTCAGGCAAACACTGAGGTGGGGCAACAATTGGCATCTCAATGCATTTCCTGTGTCGAGCAACACTAGAGAGTAAAGACTCTTTTGGACTTGGTATCATCAGATATTGGAAATTGGTGAAAGCTATATCTTCAGTTTTGCTTGTTTCTTTAACGTACTAGGAGTCATTTCTAAGCTGGAGACATGTTGTTGAGATTTTGTTGCTTTTTTGGTGCAGACTTTGCTTCAGTATTTGAGCCAACGCCATGAGTGGATTCAGAGCACATCCTTCCTTTATATTCCCCATTTATTTTGAATCCACCCATCGCTTTGGCTCTGAAATAGAAAAAAACCCATAAACTTTCTAAGAAAAAAAAAGCAACAGAAACTCATCATGTGTCTTTAGCATCGAGCAAATTTTATCCCATGGAAGGTTTGTAAGATGAATAATGGAGGGACTCTTGTAAATCCATGTCAACTCTTATCACCACCTATCCAAAATCAGGAGATTAAGATGGAGACTCACTGCTTTGCTTGCTCCATTTGAAAGGAATGGGCGACTCCACTAACATTCATTAAATAGTAAGAGGGTGCCGTCCACTGGACTAGTGCTTACATGCGTGCTATAGGCGCTGTGTTATCTACAATTATGTCCATTGACCAGCAATATAATTTTTTAGTAATCTGGTTTACAGGGTTTGAAAAAACCTGTCCCCCGACCTTCCTGAACCCATAAAATCACTCTATAAAATACTTTGTAAACACCAGCTCTCTATCACCCAACAAAATCCCAAATCCCAATAAGTGTAATGTGTGGGATAGGAGTATTGGGGTAACTAAAGACACCTGAATTTTACATGAGTCACTTCTAAAACCATCATTAGTCATCTCCAATTAAGCCCCACAAAGGGTTAAGTAATGGCGAGCTCCTGTGTCTCCGTGCACATTTCTGCTTGACAAGTAAGTTCAGTAATTGGCTGAGAGATGGTTTCAGGTTGAGCTTTGGCACCTTGGTCAGTTCCCCTTACACAGAATTCTGCTCGGCCGTTGAACAGTAAGAGAATTAACCTGACATGCTGCCATTTTTGTTTCTGAGATTTTCATATAGACAAGGTGAAGGCAAGCAGTGTGAGGTTAAAGCAATGTATGGCAGGACATGTTTCATATTGTAAAATGATTTGATTATTGAGACGAGCTTATACTCTATAACTTAATTTAAAAATGCAAATAACTCTTGATAGAATAATTCAGTGTAATATCGGCCCTTTTCTCATTAAATGCACCGACTACTTAAGACATGGAAAAGCAATTATAAGTAAGTCAAGGAAATGAAAAAAAAAAAAAAAAAAAAAAACCTTGAGAAAAGAATAGCAAATGTGAGTAGACTGAACTCGTAATGAGATTCAGGGATGCATCTTGTTCTACAAAAACTTATTTTTTTCTGACAATGCTCAGCAGAACTTGGTGATTAACCCAGCCACTGCTGGAGGGCTGCTTACAGCCACGCGTCTTGCCAGCCTATATCTGGAAAATGGATGTCCGTTTTCTAATACATTATGAACGATGTATATTTTAGAATTCTGGGGGGAGATGTAAAATGATCTGACTCCTCTTGACCTCTACATGATTAAAATACAGGCTACAATTTTAATTAAAAAAAGATAATCTATAGAAATAGATAGGTAGAGCTCCCTCTATGTTATATACTGTGTGGGTGATCAAGTGTATACATGTGTTGAAGGTAGGGGCAACACTGATGATGTGTCTATGTAAGTATTAACCTGGTTATACATTACATGATTTACTACCATCTACTGCGGTCAAGGTATACCGGGATCAGCCATGTTGTATGTGAACATGCCTTGTACTTAGTACCCATGGGAGATGAGCACTGCCTTAAACATGTATGCCCTGCAAAATATTAATGGTAGGAAAGTGATGGACAGAGATGGTGCTCTCTCCATCTGTGCCTGTTTCCATTTACTATAATGTAAAAAGCATGATGGACACTCTCAGAAAAGCCTCCTTCTTGTTTTTTACTCATATGATGATGAATGCAGATGGAGACCAGTAGGAGGTGGCTCCATATGCATCTGTTGTTTAATGTCCCATTGTCTAACTTTGTCTGAAGCAGGCCTCTTGCTCTATGGGATGCAGACAGAAAAGCCCTGGCAGTGCCCCTAAAGCACTTTATAGATATTTTGCAAAATAATAATAGCATAAAATGCTGATTTTAATGAAAATGGAGCAACAATGCACAATAACAATGCCATCTTTGAGAAGTGTAGAAAGAACCCTATAAGATACTTTCATTAGTCTGATACTGATTTATCTGTTGACAGACTCCCTTTAAGGGGGATTCTGGTGCTTGGTAGATAACTGAAACCCACTGATCATGAGAATGGGTGTCTCACAAATGCACTGCTCCCCTATCCCAGGGGTTCCCAACCGCCGGTCCGCGGACCAGTACCGGGGCATGTTTGTAGTTACTTCTAGCTGCGCAGCAGCCGTGCAAGCAGACTCCAGTGAAGGCTCTGTGAGCTGCTGTATGAGAGGCTATAGCCTCGCCTCCTCCAGTGTCCAGCTCAGCAATGGGTGCGGGGCCGTGTGAAGCCTTGCTGCCTCCTGCCGTCTGCATCCTGCAAAGTCTCCCCCAGGAGGAGCAGAAGAGCTCCGTAGTGCAAAGTGAAAAAGAAAAACCACCAGGTACCTACTGGAGGGAGGGGGGGGACTACTTCTATTAATGTCAGGAATTTGGGGTTATTAAACTAGTTTTAGTAACTCCATGTGCTTCACATTAATAGCAATTAACCCCATCATGTCCCTCATATTAACCCCTGAGTGCTTCACATAATGGTTACTAATATGTGAGACATATGGAGGTACTAATAAAGGACCTCAATGATGAAGATAATTATTACCTTCATATGCCTCACATATCAGTAACCCTTATGTAAAGCACACAGGGGTTAATGTGAGGGACATGATGGGGTTAACTGCTATTACTATGAGGCACATGGAGTTACTAAGCTGTAATGTACATAACCATACTTTATTCACAACTGAGGATAAAAGTATGGACCCAGTGGCATGAGGGCTGGTTCACACCTGCACCCGGTCTCCGCTTTCAGGTTTCCGTCTTCTGCCCGAGAAACTGGACAGGAGACGGAAACCAGCAGACACTTTTTAAACCCATTCATTTGAATGAGTTTGCAAAGTGTCCACCGGGGAGCGTCTTCTGGTCTGCGCAGCGATCACCCCCATGCTTAACCCTGCCCCCAATCACACCCCTTCCCCGCCCCCATCCACACCCCTTCCCGCCCCCACCGGGGCCATAGAAAAATTGTCTTGCTGAAACTGGTCCCTGGTGGAAAAAAGGTTGGGAACCACTGCCCTATCCTATGAATAAGATAACTTGTAAATACCAGAATACTCCTTTAATGGACAGAATTATCTCACACATTCTGTATATTACTGTCTTCAGTGCATGGATTCTTTCCCTTTCTGTATATTGATATCTAGCCTTATTTATATCCCTATGGTTTAATAGAACCTGAAAACTGACATCTGTTGCCAGGATCTGCATTAACCAAAATCTGGTCATCTTCAGGATTACTATAGAATATATCTAAGCAGCTTCTTTTCTCCCTCTCACTGTACATATCTGTGTATATAGAGCACATAAAGTAAATACATATACAATATATATGTTTGATTGCCCCTATATAGTTAAACATTTGGCTACAGTCACTATGGTGAATGGTGATAAAATACAAACAGAACTCATGGATAGTCGTCCTGAGGAATTCTATTACTACAGAGATAAATGAGGTGCTAGAAGTCTGCTACACATTCTATGGATGATAAATTGTCTAAGGAGATACAACCTGCTACAGTTTCACTAAGGTCTTTTGTCTTACAGTGAAGAATAACTAGAAGCTAGTATCAGGTCAGATGGAAACCCTAGAAGATTATAATAAGGTCAGACATGGCGGCAGCCTTAGGCCTGTCCAAATTGCAGTAATCTGCTACAGACTTCTACAAGATAAATCAGCAAGGTTAAAGGAAATGTCCCTGTAAACACAAGAACTTTAAGTAGATGTTGTATCCAGTCAAGCACCACAATAACACTGACCATACGCAACCAAAATCTAGGGCTAGGTCTAGAATTCAGGAAGAAAGATAGCCAAGGAGATGGCAATGGTATGCACAGAGGTGAACCTACCTATTTCGCCGCCCGAGGCGGACGACAGAAAGCCGCCCGCGGAGCGAAGGGGGCGTGGCGGAGCGGCGTTAGCAGGCAGAGAGCAGGCAAGGAGAGGACCTGCTCTCTGCCTGAACGTGAGAGGAGACCGCTGGAGCAGCGCTGCTCCAGCGGCCTCCCCAATCCACCGCTCGGTGACGGTGACGCTAAGCCAGTCCAGGACAGCTTGTCCTGAACTGGCTTAGGTAAGCAAAAATGCCGTCCTCCCCGGGGGCCCTGGCATAGCGCCGCCTGAAGTGGTCGCTTCAGGTCGCCTCATGGGAGGTGCGGCGCTGGGTATGCAAAGAAAATATGGAGCCTCCATTATAGTGTGGGTTTTGCCAACCAGGAGAGAAGTTCTCCATAGGTTGTTGAGAGGATAGGAGCAGCAGGTCTGGGCCCCCTCTCCATAGAACAGCTGCAGCAGGTCTGGGCCCCCTCTCCATAGAACAGCAGCAGGTCTGGGCCCCCTTTCCATAGAACAGGAGCAGGTCTGGGCCCCCTCTCCATAGAACAGCAGCAGGTCTGGGCCCCCTCTCCATATAACAGCAGCAGGTCTGGGCCCCCTTTCCATAGAACAGGAGCAGGTCTAGGCCCCCTCTCCATAGAACAGCAGCAGGTCTGGGCCCCCCTCCATAGAACAGGAGCAGGTCTGGGCCCCCCCTCCATAGAACAGGAGCAGGTCTGGGCCCCCTCTCCATAGAACAGCTGCATGGGTCGCCTCTAGGCTGTGTTACCTAAGTGCAATATCCTTCTGATGATGGGAGCCATTAAGACTTGGTTCTCGTTGGCAATATAAAGGGGTATGAAGATGGGTATGTGACTCACAAGTTCTCTTATTAGTAAAATATCACAATTGTGTAAACTGGTAATAAAAGCAACAAAAGATATTTGGCATATAAAGGAGACATTTTATAAAAAAAAAACACAAATCATATGCTGAGCAGTTTGTTCTCCTACCCCAAGAAGACTGAGGGAAGGGAAATATGAACACTGCGCAATTATTGTGCTCCAAGGAAACCTATCACCCAAAATTCAGCCTCTGAAGTTCTTAGCAGGGTTATGTAGGTGAGGGGTTAAGTTGACTTACCCTTGATGAGGTTCAGCAATGTGTTAGTTTGGTGAAATCAATGTTTGGTGAAATCAATTGTTCCTCACAGCCCAATGATCACACTCACAGCCTTCTAGCGGTATATAATACCGTCAATGTCAGAGGATATGAAAGGGTTCTCTTTAAATGCTTTCCATTAATAAATACTGGGTGAGGTTTTTTATTGGATCACTGGATCACTCTTGTTTGGAAACGAACTGAGTGTATTTACATCTTTATTTCAACCATTCACACTTTGTTACACTATGTAATGTAAACTATCTGTGAAGAGAGTATCTTAGCACACAGACAGCAGTCATCCATGATTCCAAACAAAATAAACTTCTGGTTTAGGTGCAACAATTTACCAGGCCTGGTCCCACATGTTTCTAAGTGGACTTGCAATTTGCAATATTTCTTCGAACATCAAAGAGATTAAAGACACCAGAATCACTCATGTAGATGGGATATTGATTATACAGAGCTCTAAAGGGCAGAAAGTCAATTTCAAATTGAACCTTACCTACTACAGGCCAACAGGACAGTGTAGAAAGCACTCACGTAATAAGGAGGATGGCCAGCATCCTGGCTGCTATAGTACATACTGAACTCTCTGCAATGGGTCAACCCTGAATTCCCTGACACAGAAAAGAGAATCAATTGAATTTACCATTGTAGATATTAAACTAAAATATGTTTTTTTTCAGTCAGAAAAGCAAATTATTCTATTTGTAACGCTGACATTACTTTGCTATATTATGTACACGGGAACGTTGTTACCCACCATACAACCCAAGCAACTGCATGGGGCCCTGGAGATCAACTGGAAATTTAATTTGTTTATTTTTAGAAATGCTTTATTTGTATCAAAAATAGGCAAAAGAAAAAAATAACATAAGAAACCATGGAAAATGGATTCCACACAAAGAGTAGCCAGTATACACACAGTATGAAAAACAGGAACAGACGAGAGACTGCAACGGTGACAGTTCATGAAGAAGTATACGTACAGAGAGAAAGGATGAGCAGTATAGGAGGGAAAGAGAGAAGGAAGAGAAAAAATAAAGAAAGGAAAGAAGGAAATATCAGAAGCTCCAGAGAACCCACCGCAGCACGAAGTAGCAGTTGTGAGTAATAAATCCACTCACAAGGTCCCTGTAATCTAGTGATCCTGGGAATACGATCCATGTGCGTCCCTAAGGCACACAGTGAGATCCTCCATTCTCTGGATATTCTCCACCCAGTGAAGGAGTGGAGGTGAAGCAGAGGACTTCCTTGTCAATTGAATTTTTATTGGCAATTAACAATAACTAATTGTGTTACATCAATAGGTAATGACCGTTGATAATTAATACTCACCTTTCCAAGCTTCTCATCTTCAGCCCACTTGGCTCCTGCACATAATGTACAGCAATTCCTGAAGCCACTCCACACTGGCAGCGAGTGTGGGGACCAATAAGGGGCCAATATACTGTGTGTGGCCCCCAAACAGGAGTTATAATGTCTGTGGTGGTACTAAGGAGGCAATATACCGCTCAGTCAATAACTTTTCCAAGAGGTAACTGGAGTCATGTGTGTCTATAATATCAGGAATCAGCATTATGCATGGAGGATGAGTAGATACCTACCGTATATACTCGAGTATAAGCCGACCCGAGTATAAGCCGACCCCCCTAATTTTACCACAAAAAACTGGGAAAACTTATTGACTCAAGTATAAGCCGAGGGGGGAAATGCAGCAGCTACTGGAAAATTTCAAAAATTAAAACGGTTTTTTGGTGCAGTAGTTGCTGGGTGCTAGTAAAGGGGAGGGGGTGTTTTGGTTGTCTGTCTGCCCCTTCCCTGAGCTTGAGGATTGTTTTTTCTTCCCCCACTTGGAATTCAGCCTTGAATATAGGGTATCTGCAGTGCTGCTATTAACCCCTTCCCAATGGAACAGGAGCTCTACAGATCCCCTATATTCAGTAGACCGGGCACTTTCAGACACAGGGATACCTAATGTGTATGTGTTTCACAGTCATTTTCTACTTTTATATGTATTCTAGGGAAAGGAGTGATTTAGAACTTTTATTTTATATTATATTTTTTAAAGCTTCTTTTTTTCCCACTATGTAATGGGAGATTCTATACATTACTATAGTGGCTGGTCATAGACCCCCCCCCCTAAAAAAAAGCATTTTTTTTTTTTTCTTGCTTGACTTGAGTATAAGCCGAGGGGGGCTTTTTCAGCACAAAAACTGTGCTGAAAAACTCTGCTTATACTCGAGTATATACAGTATATACAAACTTTGTATAACTGGTCATGCGGTCACCATAATAAATCACAACCTGTGACATTGGAAGTTAGATAGGGCTTCAGCTGCCATCAAACAGGGATATGTCAGTCACTCTGCACAATGACTGCAGGACTAGATGAAGCTGCCCCTGCCTGCTGTGAATTGTTAAGGTAATTTTGCATATGCCAATGTAAGGGCTTATAACTTAACTTTTACACAACAGAAACCTTAGTGAGGGACACTATAGGAGATATCATTACTTAATGCACATTCTGGGACCAGTTTAGGATAGAAAATATGGATTTTTTTTTTTGTGTGTAGTATGGCAGCTAAGCCTTGTTTACTACAGTAGGCCGAACTACAATGCCAGATAAATCCCATGTGCAGGTGTGGCGCCATTTCAGTAAAAACGCCATGTTATTCTAATTCTCCACAGCCTTTTATAACTCTGGCCTCTTTAGTTAGACTCTGACCCAGGGTAACATCTGCATGGAGCTTAACACTCTCTCCTGTATTTCCCCAGGTTTTTCCAGATACCTCACATATTCCATAAAACCTACTTAATAATGAATCCCCTGGTGTGTACACGCTACAATGCAGAGATTAGACCCCAGCAGAGGTAGAGAATACATTCTTTGTACAAGATTTCATAATATGTTGCCATATTAATATCAGAAACTAGATAAATTAACCCTTTCTCTCAATAACTTTACATATATGAGCGATAACAACTGGCCTGACGTTTCTTTAATGGACGCTGATCTCTCCCACATCTCCATAAACGTGCATGCTCGAGTCAGCTGAATATGTATAATTATTTTTATAGGAAAAGGAGTATAAATGCACCAGGGAAGTTCTCATTAGATCTCCAGTCAATGCTGCCAAGGTTTAGATGATTTTATTCTACAGTCTTTAGCCATCTTAAAGCGGTATCCCCATCTCAAGGATCATATTCACACTTGTAGCTTAAGCTAACAGAAGTGGAGTGTAGAGCAGAGCAGCTCAAATCCTGAGATGGAAAAACTTCTTTAAGTGTATTTAGGGATTATGGTCTAGGAATAGAAGTCAAAGGCCTAGCTCTAACATCAATCTCTATTGCGTGCAGTAGCAACTTGAGTTTCCTGTAGTTTACCAGTTTCTGCTTGCACAATCACTTTCTAACTTTTTTTTCTAGGTACAGTAAAGTATCTTTTCTTATGAAGAAATAGAGATGGAGCAGGTATGCTGTACAAAAGGCTGGTTTGAGGGGAGTCTGTCAGGTACAAAATGCCTCCCAAACCAAATATAGTGCCATATAGGGGTCTATAATAGGCTCAGAAACATTCCTATGTTCTCACAAACTGAAGAAGCAATGCAGAGAAAATCACCTTTTTATAGACTAAAGGAGAGACATTGAGCTCTAGAGATGAGCGAACCTCACTAAAGGAGAGACATTGGGCTCTAGAGATGGGCAAACCTCACTAAAGGAGAGACACTGGGCTCTAGAGATGTGCGAACCTCACTAAAGGAGGCTACCCTACAGCGATTGTGGAAAAGGCATATAAAAGAGCTAGTACTGTAGAAAGGGATAGCTTATTTCAGAATAATAGAGTTAAAGAATAGAGATGAGCGAACACTAAAATGTTCGAGGTTCGAAATTCGATTCGAACAGCCGCTCAATGTTCGTGTGTTCGAACGGGTTTCGAACCCCATTATAGTCTATGGGGAACAGATACTCGTTAAGGGGGAAACCCAAATCCGTGTCTGGAGGGTCACCAAGTCCACTATGACACCCCAGGAAATGATGCCAACACCTCTGGAATGACACTGGGACAGCAGGGGAAGCATGTCTGGGGGCATCTAACACACCAAAGACCCTCTATTACCCCAACATCACAGCCTAACAACTACACACTTTACACACTCAATACCACCTCTCTGACAGTAGGAAAACACCTTGAAACATGTGTATTTGGCACTTGCAGTGAGGAGAGCTTGTCACCAGCAGTGAATTTGGCCCTTGTAGTAAGTTGAGGTTGGCACCAACATTTGTTTTGAAAATCAGGGTGGATTGAGCCTCTAACCAGCAGAGTTTGGGCAAATTCATGGTGGAGGGAGCCTCTAAAAACCCCAGTTTGGACCAATTCATGGTGGAGGGAGCCTCTAACCAGCCCAGTTTGGGCAAATTCATGGTGGAGGGAGCCTCTAAAAAACCCAGTTTGGACCAATTCATGGTGGAGGGAGCCTCTAACCAGCCCAGTTTGGGCAAATTCATGGTGGAGGGAGCCTCTAACCAGCCCAGTTTGGACCAATTAATGGTGGAGGGAGCCTCTAACCAGCCCAGTTTGGACCAATTAATGGTGGAGGGAGCCTCTAACCACCCCAGTTTGGACCAATTCATGGTGGAGGGAGCCTCTAAACAGCCCAGTTTGGGCAAATTCATGGTGGAGGGAGCCTCTAAAAAACCCAGTTTGGACCAATTCATGGTGGAGGGAGCCTCTAACCAGCCCAGTTTGGACCAATTAATGGTGGAGGGAGCCTCTAAACAGCCAAGTTTGGACCAATTCATGGTGGAGGGAGCCTCTAAAAACCCCAGTTTGGACCAATTCATGGTGGAGGGAGCCTCTAACCAGCCCAGTTTGGGCAAATTCATGGTGGAGGGAGCCTCTAAACAGCCCAGTTTGGGCAAATTCATGGTGGAGGGAGCCTCTAACCAGCCCAGTTTGGACCAATTAATGGTGGAGGGAGCCTCTAACCAGCCCAGTTTGGACCAATTAATGGTGGAGGGAGCCTCTAACCAGCCCAGTTTGGACCAATTAATGGTGGAGGGAGCCTCTAACCACCCCAGTTTGGACCAATTCATGGTGGAGGGAGCCTCTAACCAGCCCAGTTTGGACCAATTCATGGTGGAGGGAGCCTCTAAAAAACCCAGTTTGGACCAATTCATGGTGGAGGGAGCCTCTAAACAGCCCAGTTTGGGCAAATTCATGGTGGAGGGAGCCTCTAAAAAACCCAGTTTGGACCAATTCATGGTGGAGGGAGCCTCTAACCAGCCCAGTTTGGACCAATTAATGGTGGAGGGAGCCTCTAAACAGCCAAGTTTGGACCAATTCATGGTGGAGGGAGCCTCTAAAAACCCCAGTTTGGACCAATTCATGGTGGAGGGAGCCTCTAACCAGCCCAGTTTGGACCAATTAATGGTGGAGGGAGCCTCTAACCAGCCCAGTTTGGACCAATTAATGGTGGAGGGAGCCTCTAACCACCCCAGTTTGGACCAATTCATGGTGGAGGGAGCCTCTAAACAGCCAAGTTTGGACCAATTCATGGTGAAGGGAGCCTCTAAAAACCCGTTTGGACCAATTCATGCTGGAGGGAGCCTCTAACCAGCCCAGTTTGGGCAAATTCATGGTGGAGGGAGCCTCTAAACAGCCCAGTTTGGGCAAATTCATGGTGGAGGGAGCCTCTAACCAGCCCAGTTTGGACCAATTAATGGTGGAGGGAGCCTCTAACCAGCCCAGTTTGGACCAATTAATGGTGGAGGGAGCCTCTAACCACCCCAGTTTGGACCAATTCATGGTGGAGGGAGCCTCTAAACAGCCAAGTTTGGACCAATTCATGGTGGAGGGAGCCTCTAAAAACCCCAGTTTGGACCAATTCATGGTGGAGGGAGCCTCTAACCAGCCCAGTTTGGACCAATTAATGGTGGAGGGAGCCTCTAAACAGCCAAGTTTTGGGAAATTCATGGTGGAGGGAGCCTCTAACCAGCCCAGTTTGGACCAATTCATGGTGGAGGGAGCCTCTAAACAGCCCAGTTTGGGCAAATTCATGGTGGAGGGAGCCTCTAAAAAACCCAGTTTGGACCAATTCATGGTGGAGGGAGCCTCTAACCAGCCCAGTTTGGACCAATTAATGGTGGAGGGAGCCTCTAACCAGCCCAGTTTGGACCAATTAATGGTGGAGGGAGCCTCTAACCACCCCAGTTTGGACCAATTCATGGTGGAGGGAGCCTCTAAACAGCCAAGTTTGGACCAATTCATGGTGGAGGGAGCCTCTAAAAACCCCAGTTTGGACCAATTCATGGTGGAGGGAGCCTCTAACCAGCCCAGTTTGGGCAAATTCATGGTGGAGGGAGCCTCTAAACAGCCCAGTTTGGGCAAATTCATGGTGGAGGGAGCCTCTAAAAAACCCAGTTTGGACCAATTCATGGTGGAGGGAGCCTCTAAACAGCCAAGTTTGGACCAATTCATGGTGAAGGGAGCCTCTAAAAACCCGTTTGGACCAATTCATGGTGGAGGGAGCCTCTAACCAGCCCAGTTTGGGCAAATTCATGGTGGAGGGAGCCTCTAAACAGCCCAGTTTGGGCAAATTCATGGTGGAGGGAGCCTCTAACCAGCCCAGTTTGGACCAATTAATGGTGGAGGGAGCCTCTAACCAGCCCAGTTTGGACCAATTAATGGTGGAGGGAGCCTCTAACCACCCCAGTTTGGACCAATTCATGGTGGAGGGAGCCTCTAAACAGCCAAGTTTGGACCAATTCATGGTGGAGGGAGCCTCTAAAAACCCCAGTTTGGACCAATTCATGGTGGAGGGAGCCTCTAACCAGCCCAGTTTGGACCAATTAATGGTGGAGGGAGCCTCTAAACAGCCAAGTTTTGGGAAATTCATGGTGGAGGGAGCCTCTAACCAGCCCAGTTTGGACCAATTCATGGTGGAGGGAGCCTCTAAACAGCCCAGTTTGGGCAAATTCATGGTGGAGGGAGCCTCTAAAAAACCCAGTTTGGACCAATTCATGGTGGAGGGAGCCTCTAACCACCCCAGTTTGGACCAATTCATGGTGGAGGGAGCCTCTAACCAGCCCAGTTTGGACCAATTCATGGTGGAGGGAGCCTCTAAAAAACCCAGTTTGGACCAATTCATGGTGGAGGGAGCCTCTAAACAGCCCAGTTTGGGCAAATTCATGGTGGAGGGAGCCTCTAACCAGCCCAGTTTGGACCAATTAATGGTGGAGGGAGCCTCTAACCAGCCCAGTTTGGACCAATTAATGGTGGAGGGAGCCTCTAACCACCCCAGTTTGGACCAATTCATGGTGGAGGGAGCCTCTAACCAGCCCAGTTTGGACCAATTCATGGTGGAGGGAGCCTCTAAAAAACCCAGTTTGGACCAATTCATGGTGGAGGGAGCCTCTAAACAGCCCAGTTTGGGCAAATTCATGGTGGAGGGAGCCTCTAACCAGCCCAGTTTGGACCAATTAATGGTGGAGGGAGCCTCTAACCAGCCCAGTTTGGACCAATTCATGGTGGAGGGAGCCTCTAAACAGCCCAGTTTTGGCAAATTCATGGTGGAAGGAGCCTCTAACCAGCAGAGTTGTGGGAAAGCAGGGTGGAGGGAGCCTCTAACCAGCAGAGTTGGTGGAAATCAGGGTGGAGGGAGCCTCTAACCAGCAGAGTTGAGGGAAATCATGTTGGAGGGAGCCTAGTATTAGCAGAATTGTGCAACGCTTATGGTGGATGAGTATGAGGATGCGGAGGAATTGGAGAGGTTGAGTACAGACATGGAGTTTCATGTTGGGGTGCTTTACACAGGTGGGCACAAAAATGAAGGCTCTATCCAGTGGTGGTTCATTTTTATCAAAGTGAGCCGGTCGGCACTCTCAGCTGACAGACGGGTGCGCTTGTCAGTGATGATGCCACCGGCTGCACTGAACACCCTCTCAGATAGGACGCTGGCGGCAGGACAGGACAGCACCTCCAAGGCATATAGGGCAAGTTCAAGCCACAGGTCCAACTTCGACACCCAATACGTGTAGGGCGCAGAGGGGTCGGAGAGGACAGGGCTGTGGTCGGAAAGGTATTCCCGCAACATGCGCCTATACTTCTCACGCCTGGTGACACTAGGACCCTCCGTGGCGGCACTTTGGCGAGGGGGTGCCATCAAGGTGTCCCAGACCTTAGACAGTGTGCCCCTCGTTTGTGTGGACCGGTGAGAACTTGGTTGCCTACTGGAGGAACTGCCCTCCCTGCCGCCAACGTCACATGCTGGAAACATCTCCATCATATTCTGCACCAATTGCCTGTGGCAAGCATTGATGCGATTGGCCCTCCCCTCTACCGGAATAAAAGACGAGATGTTGTTTTTATACCGGGGGTCAAGGATAGCAAAGATCCAGTACTGGTTGTCCTCCATGATTTTGACAATACGCTTGTCGGTTGTAAAGCACCCCAACATGAACTCAGCCATGTCTGCCACAGTGTTAGTTGGCATGACTCCTCTGGCCCCACCGGAAAGTTCAATCTCCATTTCCTCCTCATCCTCCATGTCTACCCATCCGCGCTGCAACAATGGGACGATTCGAAGTTGCCCGGAAGCCTCCTGTATCACCATCACATCATCGGACAACTCTTCTTCCTCCTCCTCCTCCTCCTCCTCCTCCTCCATTAAACGCAGTGAAGCGGACAGATGTGTGGACCTACTCTCCAGCTGTGACGGATCGGATGCTATCCCTAACTCCTCTGTGTGATCTGAGTTATCCCTGATGTCAATCAGGGATTCTCTCAGAACACACAAGAGCGGGATTGTAAGGCTCACCATCGCATCCTCAGAGCTCACCCTCCTTGTGGACTCCTCAAAGACCCGTAGGATGTCACAAAGGTCTCTCATCCATGGCCACTCATGGATGTGAAACTGAGGCAGCTGACTTTGTGGCACCCTAGGGTTTTGTAGCTGGTATTCCATCAAAGGTCTCTGCTGCTCAACCACTCTATTCAACATCTGAAACGTTGAGTTCCAGCGTGTGGGGACGTCGCACAAAAGCCGGTGTTGTGGCACATGCAGGCGTTGCTGGAGAGATTTTAAGCTAGCAGCGGCTACTGTCGACTTGCGAAAGTGGGCGCACATGCGCCGCACTTTCACCAGTAGCTCTGGAACATTGGGGTAGCTCTTTAGGAAACGTTGCACCACTAGGTTGAAGACGTGGGCCAGGCATGGAACATGTTGGAGTCCGGCAAGCTCCAGAGCTGCTACCAGGTTCCGGCCGTTATCACAAACGACCATGCCTGGGCCCAGGTGCAGCGGCTCAAACCATATTGCCGTCTCATCGAGGAGGGCATCCCTCACCTCGGAGGCAGTGTGCTGTCTGTCCCCCAAGCTGATCAGCTTCAGCACAGCCTGCTGACGTCTACCAACGCCAGTGCTGCAACGTTTCCAACTCGTAGCTGGGGTCAATCTAACAGCGGAGGAGGAGGCGGTGGCGGAGGAGGAGGCGGTGGCGGAGGAGGAGGCGGTAGAGGAGGAGGAGGAGGGGGGTGTTCTTCTCGTGTCCCTGCCAGGAATGTTAGGCGGGGAGACGAGGTACACCGGGCCAGTTTGGGAAGCAGTCCCAGCCTCAACTACATTCACCCAGTGTGCCGTCAGTGAAATGTAGCGTCCCTGTCCGCATGCACTTGTCCACGCGTCGGTGGTCAAGTGGACCTTTGTGCAAAGCGCGGAACTAAGGGCCCGCCTGATGTTGAGTGACACGTGCTGGTGCAAGGCGGGGACGGCACACCGGGAGAAGTAGTGACGGCTAGGGACGGCATAGCGAGGTGCCGCAGTTGCCATCAGGTCCAGGAAGGCGGGAGTTTCAACAAGCCGGAACGCCAACATCTCCTGGGCCAGCAGTTTAGCGATGTTGGCGTTCAAGGCTTGCGCGTGTGGGTGGTTAGCAGTGTATTTCTGCCGCCGCTCCAATGTCTGAGAGATGGTGGGTTGTTGTAAAGAAACGCCTGATGGTGCCTTTGATGGTGCAGGAGAAGGAGATAAGACAGGACCAGGGGAGGATGAGGTAGAAGTCAACAAAGTGGCGGAGGCAGATGAAGTGGTGTCCTGGCTCGTCCTCTGGAGTGCATCGCCAGCACAGTCAGCAGTGGCAGTGGCAGAGGCAGTGGCAGAGGCAGTGGCAGTGGCGTGAACGGCAGGCGGCCTTTGTCCTGCCGTTGCTGCCTGCCACTGATTCCAGTGCTTGGATTCCAAATGACGGCGCATTGAAGTGGTGGACAGGTTGCTCTTCTCAGAGCCCCTAATCAATTTCGAGAGGCAAATTGTGCAGACAACACTATATCTGTCCTCGGCGCATTCCTTGAAAAAACTCCACACCTTCGAGAAACGTGCCCTCGAGGTGGGAGTTTTTCGGGGCTGGGTACGAACTGGAACATCTTGGGAGATTCCGGGTGTGGCCTGGCTTCGCCTAAGCTGCTGACCTCTGCCTCTGCCTCTAGCTACCCTTTTTGGTGCTGCACCTGCCTCAACATCCACACTACTTTCCCCGCTTGACATCCCCCCTGTCCAGGTCGGGTCAGTGTCCTCATCATCCACCACTTCCTCTTCCAACTCCTGTCTCATCTCCTCCTCCCGCACAATGCGCCGGTCAACTGGATGCCCTGACGGCAACTGCGTCACATCATCGTCGATGAGGGTGGGTTGCTGGTCATCCACCACCAAATCGAACGGAGATGGAGGAGACTCTAGTGTTTGAGCATCTGGACACAGATGCTCCTCTGTTAGGTTCGTGGAATCGTGACGTGGAGAGGCAGGTTGAGGGACAATGAAAGGAGCGGAGAACAGCTCTGGGGAGCAGGGACAGTTTGGGTTATTGTTCTGTAAAGCTTCGGAATTTTGGGAGGAAGGAAGACAAGACTGTTGGGTAATAGGAGGAGAGGAGGCAGAGTCTGACTGGCTGCTGGACAATGTGCTGTAAGCGTTCTCTGACAGCCATTGCAAGACCTGTTCCTGGTTCTCGGGCCTACTAAGGTTTGTACCCTGCAGTTTAGTTAATGTGGCAAGCAACCCTGGCACTGTGGAGTGGCGCAATGCTTGCTGCCCCACAGGAGTAGGCACGGGACGCCCTGTGGCTTCACTGCTACCTTGCTCCCCAGAACCATTCCCCCGACCTCGCCCACGGCCTCGTCCACGTCCCTTTCCGGGAGCCTTGCGCATTTTGAATTCCTAGTTAGAAATTGGCACTGTATACCAGTAGTAAAAATTGTGGGTGCACGTAACCCCAATATATTCTTTGAATTCCCAGTCAGACACTGGCACTATATGGCAGTAGCAAGAAATGAGGGTATTTGTATTCCCAATATACTCTTTGAATTCCCAGTCAGACAATGGCACTGTATACCAGTAGTAAAAATTGTGGGTGCACGTAACCCCAATATATTCTTTGAATTACCAGTCAGAAACTGGCACTATATGGCAGTAGCAAGAAATGAGGGTATTTATAACCCCAATATATTCTTTGAATTCCCAGTCAGACAATGGCACTGTATACCAGTAGTAAAAATTGTGGGTGCACGTAACCCCAATATATTCTTTGAATTCCCAGTCAGAAACTGGCACTATATGGCAGTAGCAAGAAATGAGGGTATTTGTATTCCCAATATACTCTTTGAATTCCCAGTCAGACAATGGCACTGTATACCAGTAGTAAAAATTGTGGGTGCACGTAACCCCAATATATTCTTTGAATTACCAGTCAGAAACTGGCACTATATGGCAGTAGCAAGAAATGAGGGTATTTATAACCCCAATATATTCTTTGAATTCCCAGTCAGACAATGGCACTGTATACCAGTAGTAAAAATTGTGGGTGCACGTAACCCCAATATATTCCTTGAATTACCAGTCAGAAACTGGCACTATATGGCAGTAGCAAGAAATGAGGGTATTTGTATTCCCAATATACTCTTTGAATTCCCAGTCAGACAATGGCACTGTATACCAGTAGTAAAAATTGTGGGTGCACGTAACCCCAATATATTCTTTGAATTACCAGTCAGAAACTGGCACTATATGGCAGTAGCAAGAAATGAGGGTATTTATAACCCCAATATATTCTTTGAATTCCCAGTCAGACAATGGCACTGTATACCAGTAGTAAAAATTGTGGGTGCACGTAACCCCAATATATTCTTTGAATTCCCAGTCAGAAACTGGCACTATATGGCAGTAGCAAGAAATGAGGGTATTTGTATTCCCAATATACTCTTTGAATTCCCAGTCAGACAATGGCACTGTATACCAGTAGTAAAAATTGTGGGTGCACGTAACCCCAATATATTCTTTGAATTACCAGTCAGAAACTGGCACTATATGGCAGTAGCAAGAAATGAGGGTATTTATAACCCCAATATATTCTTTGAATTCCCAGTCAGACAATGGCACTGTATACCAGTAGTAAAAATTGTGGGTGCACGTAACCCCAATATATTCTTTGAATTCCCAGTCAGAAACTGGCACTATATGGCAGTAGCAAGAAATGAGGGTATTTGTATTCCCAATATACTCTTTGAATTCCCAGTCAAACAATGGCACTGTATACCAGTAGTAAAAATTGTGGGTGCACGTAACCCCAATATATTCTTTGAATTACCAGTCAGAAACTGGCACTATATGGCAGTAGCAAGAAATGAGGGTATTTATAACCCCAATATATTCTTTGAATTCCCAGTCAGACAATGGCACTGTATACCAGTAGTAAAAATTGTGGGTGCACGTAACCCCAATATATTCTTTGAATTACCAGTCAGAAACTGGCACTATATGGCAGTAGCAAGAAATGAGGGTATTTGTATTCCCAATATACTCTTTGAATTCCCAGTCAGACAATGGCACTGTATACCAGTAGTAAAAATTGTGGGTGCACGTAACCCCAATATATTCTTTGAATTACCAGTCAGAAACTGGCACTATATGGCAGTAGCAAGAAATGAGGGTATTTATAACCCCAATATATTCTTTGAATTCCCAGTCAGACAATGGCACTGTATACCAGTAGTAAAAATTGTGGGTGCACGTAACCCCAATATATTCTTTGAATTCCCAGTCAGAAACTGGCACTATATGGCAGTAGCAAGAAATGAGGGTATTTGTATTCCCAATATACTCTTTGAATTCCCAGTCAAACAATGGCACTGTATACCAGTAGTAAAAATTGTGGGTGCACGTAACCCCAATATATTCTTTGAATTACCAGTCAGAAACTGGCACTATATGGCAGTAGCAAGAAATGAGGGTATTTATAACCCCAATATATTCTTTGAATTCCCAGTCAGACAATGGCACTGTATACCAGTAGTAAAAATTGTGGGTGCACGTAACCCCAATATATTCTTTGAATTACCAGTCAGAAACTGGCACTATATGGCAGTAGCAAGAAATGAGGGTATTTGTATTCCCAATATACTCTTTGAATTCCCAGTCAGACAATGGCACTGTATACCAGTAGTAAAAATTGTGGGTGCACGTAACCCCAATATATTCTTTGAATTACCAGTCAGAAACTGGCACTATATGGCAGTAGCAAGAAATGAGGGTATTTATAACCCCAATATATTCTTTGAATTCCCAGTCAGACAATGGCACTGTATACCAGTAGTAAAAATTGTGGGTGCACGTAACCCCAATATATTCTTTGAATTACCAGTCAGAAACTGGCACTATATGGCAGTAGCAAGAAATGAGGGTATTTATAACCCCAATATATTCTTTGAATTCCCAGTCAGACAATGGCACTGTATACCAGTAGTAAAAATTGTGGGTGCACGTAACCCCAATATATTCTTTGAATTCCCAGTCAGAAACTGGCACTATATGGCAGTAGCAAGAAATGAGGGTATTTGTATTCCCAATATACTCTTTGAATTCCCAGTCAAACAATGGCACTGTATACCAGTAGTAAAAATTGTGGGTGCACGTAACCCCAATATATTCTTTGAATTACCAGTCAGAAACTGGCACTATATGGCAGTAGCAAGAAATGAGGGTATTTATAACCCCAATATATTCTTTGAATTCCCAGTCAGACAATGGCACTGTATACCAGTAGTAAAAATTGTGGGTGCACGTAACCCCAATATATTCTTTGAATTACCAGTCAGAAACTGGCACTATATGGCAGTAGCAAGAAATGAGGGTATTTATAACCCCAATATATTCTTTGAATTCCCAGTCAGACAATGGCACTGTATACCAGTAGTAAAAATTGTGGGTGCACGTAACCCCAATATATTCTTTGAATTCCCAGTCAGACACTGGCACTATATGGCAGTAGCAAGAAATGAGGGTATTTGTATTCCCAATATATTCTTTGAATTCCCAGTCAGACAATGGCACTGTATACCAGTAGTAAAAATTGTGGGTGCACGTAACCCCAATATATTCTTTGAATTACCAGTCAGAAACTGGCACTATATGGCAGTAGCAAGAAATGAGGGTATTTGTATTCCCAATATATTCTTTGAATTCCCAGTCAGACAATGGCACTGTATACCAGTAGTAAAAATTGTGGGTGTATATAGCCCCAATTCTATTGCTAGGGGACTTGCAGGGTATTTCTGGGGTGAAGGTGGGGGGGCACACCGTTGGAACGGGTATCGGGGTATATATCGGGTATACGGGAATACACTGACAGTGTATTCCATTCAGGATCCTGGGAAAGCTGGGTTGCGGCGATTGAGCCCGTCAGTGCCACGTTACACTGACAAGCTTCTCCCTGGAATTTAGCTCTTACAAGAGCTGTTGGTTGTCTTCTCCTTCCTATCCTAGCCTGTCCCTGCCTACCCAGAATCTAAGCCCTAGCTAGCTGGACGGAAACCTCCGTCCTCGGTGAATTGCAAGCTCAGAATGACGCGAACCTGGGCGGCGCTGTTCTTTTAAATTAGAGGTCACATGTTTTCGGCAGCCAATGGGTTTTGCCTACTTTTTTCAACGTCACCGGTGTCGTAGTTCCTGTCCCACCTACCCTGCGCTGTTATTGGAGCAAAAAAGGCGCCAGGGAAGGTGGGAGGGGAATCGAGTAATGGCGCACTTTACCACGCGGTGTTCGATTCGATTCGAACATGCCGAACAGCCTAATATCCGATCGAACATGAGTTCGATAGAACACTGTTCGCTCATCTCTATTAAAGAACAAAATAGGTTTGTGTTCTCTTTTAGGTATAGCCCATTGGCAAGTCGTATTAGGAGCGCTCTGTACAATAATTGGCATTTATTAGAAAATGATCCTCTTTTGGCAAAAAAGGCAAATAATCGGCCCTTAATTACATTTAAGAAATGTGGTACTATAAAGGATCAGATAGTACGGAGTAATTATGTGACTCAGAAGAGCACATGGTTGGATGTAGTCAAACCAGAGGGTAATCACCAGTGTGGACACTGTTCATTTTGCAAGTTTAATAGTCGAGCTAAATATCTTAACCTAGGAGGGATTGAGTTTAAGATTAAACAGTTCTTTACATGTCAGACCACATATGTTGTGTATTGTATCCAATGTCCCTGTAAAAGATTCTATATAGGGAAGACAATTCGACCCCTTTACCATAGAATAAGAGAGCATTTTAGATCTGTAGACAGTGGTAAGGGATCACCCAGATTTATTAAACATGTCAGAGAATCACATAATGGGAACCCAAACTGTTTGTTGTTTTGCGGTCTGAAACATGTAGCTCCATTACCAAGAGGAGGAGACAGAGGTAAAAAACTTCTACAAGAAGAAGGTAGAATTATACTACGTACAGGAGCTATGGGGCCGCTTGGATTGAATGATCGTATGGACATGAGCGTATTTCTGTAAATGTAGCCAGTTTTGTATTTGTCTATTGCCATTTATTAGTAAGATCTTAAGCGGTAATTCTTTTGAATTACGATTCAGTGGCAAAGGAGGTAGTGCATGTACGTACACACTATATTCCTCATGCTAAGAATTTTGTTATTGTAGCTTACTTCGTGATTGGCTCACACTAGTATGGGTGGGGACTTTTTCTCGTTCGCCGTAATAAGTCTATATAATAATATCTATATTTGGACAATAGGTAAAATGGCTCCTTTGGTGATTGGTTTGTGATTAGCTAGGGTTTTATAATGGTCAAAGTAGCTCTTTTGAGCTCTGTTGGCCATCGGTTTAAACAGGTTAGGGGTGGAGTTTCATAGTTGGATACAGTTCTCATTCTGGTCCGCGATTTATATGGATGTTGGTTTGATGCCTATACCTATAATGGGAATAAGTAGCTCCCTTTTTGATTAGCTGTCAAGTCAGTATGTTTTCAATGGACTATGCTGGCGGGTTTTTTGAATGAACATAGTAGTGTGTTCATTTGTGTGTCTGTGTTAGAAGTGCGGTTCTCCTTTAAGTCCGCCTATTATTAGGAGCAGAGCAAAAGGTTCTTTTAGCCTGTTAGAGGTTATGAAAAGCTTAATAAAGTTTAAAAAGTTTCAAAGTTTGAAATAAAGTTAGAAATCAGTAAGAAATGTTAATGTATAATGATGTAATGTATTGTTAAGTTGTTTTAACATGTTTTAAATGCTTTTTGTGGTATTTAAATTGTATTTATTTTTGTGGTGATATGGGTGTGCCCCACGGCTGGTATATATGTCGGCTGGTGACACCTGAATTTTGGGAAGCCTGATGAAGTGCATTTAGCACGAAACGGTCATCGCTTCATTTCTTCTACATCCCATCTACCCTACCCCCGTCTGTAAATGCTGTTCAAGTACCTATTTTTATGGAAGATTATTAAAGTTTGGTGTATTTTACTACTGGCTGGTGAGTGCCCTGATTTTTATTTATTTATTTATTTTTTTTCTATTTTTTTTTCACTAAAGGAGAGACACTGGGCTCTTGAGATGGGCGAACCTCACTAAAGGAGAGACATTATGCTCTAGAGATGGGCGAACCTCACTAAAGGAGAGACATTGTGCTCTAGAGATGGGCGAACCTCACTAAAGGAGAGACATTGTGCTCTAGAGATGGGCGAACCTCACTAAAGGAGAGACATTGTGCTCTAGAGATGGGCGAACCTCACTAAAGGAGAGACATTGTGCTCTAGAGATGGGCGAACCTCACTAAAGGAGAGACATTGGGCTCTAGAGATGGGCGAAACTCTCAAGATTCGTTTTAAAGTTCTACGCCTCAGGTCCCTAATTAATTGCATGTCAAACAAGTTCACCTTAAATTGGCTTAAAACTTACTAGCTCTCTAAGGCAAACAAAGCCGAAACTATGTCAAAGTGGAAAGTGACATTATTATACTCTGGGGTCTTTACAGACCCCAGAGCATAATAGGTGGATTCCTAGGGGAGATTAAAAAACCCCCAAAACAAACAAAATAACAAAAAACCCTTCCCTTACCTCAGTGGGCCTTCTCGCAGTGTTGGGCATTCTCCTGGTGTTCGGCTCTCTTCTCTGATGCCATCGGCCCAGGGAGTCACACCTGAGGCCTGTGATTGGGCCACCAGTGGTCACATGGGCCCGCTGAACATCATGACATCATGATGCTTAGCGTGCCTAGGTCACCACTGAAGCCCAATCATCACCAGGAGAGAGATAGATTTTGCAAATAGTCACAAAAGAGGTAACGGAATGTGAGTAGGAATTATTTTTTTTTTTACTTTTTTCATCTCCCCTGGGCCTCCACCTATTATACTCTGGGGTCTGAAGAGATTCCAGAGAGTAATGTGGTCACCAGTTTAGTTAATCCGAGACGAATCTACATTTTTCGGTTAACAAAAAAAACCTAAGCATTTGGAATATTTGGGTTGCACTTGTCCGACTGTGTCCATGCAAAAAAAAAAAAAAAAAAACGGTTTCCAGGCGGAGAGGTTACATATGGACACCAGCGGTTAGCTTTACTAACCCATTCAAATGAATGGGTTTGAAAGCTGACCACGGGCACGCCGTCCCCTGTCCAGTTTCCCTGGAAGTTAGGACAGAAACCCCTGGTCGGTAAGCCATTGTGGTCCTCTATCCCACTGTGTGAGTTGGTCACTAAGTTAGTCTACTGTACTTTTCTTTGTATTTGTGTATTTTATATGTAAACCATGGGATTATACATCAGCTCCAGATACAAGACAAATCAGCAATAATAATATAGTATATACTACATTGTTAAAGTATCGCACTTAGATCTTTCTTGACCTTATGGGGGGCACAATGTATATAATGAAATAAAGATCTCAAACATTGCAGTGGAATTCCAGAAGCCAGGCCTAACTTGTACAATCAAAGGCTTTATTGGATTTCTAAGCAACAATGTATGAACATCATGGATTAATAACAAAGTCCTCTGACATGTTTCGGACTAAACAACTGAGTCGCTTTATATATATATATATATATATATATATATACTATCAAATGAAGCAAAGGCAAAATACATAGCAGAGAGCTTTAAACAAAAGTCACCACTACCCCAATCCACAGCTTTAAGTCCAGCCTAGAAAGTAAATGGGAAAAAAATAAAATACTACCGCAATGGGAACAGAATTTTTAAAAAATGGCCTATCTATTCTAGAAAGTAGAAAAAAAAAGCGTAAAACTGACACATTTTCCTTTTTGTTTTGCACATGAATGTAAAAAAAAAAGTTAAAGTAATAAGTATTGTATAACTCTATGCAGTATCCATATGTTATAAGTGTAGACTGGATGAATTTTGCCTTATATTCAGCAGAAAAAGACCCCTCCTGGAATCTGCTAATATTAGATTGTTGATGTAATTTGGAAACAATGGACAAATATTTGATTTCTTTTTCTCTACAAGTGGAGGAAGATAGTGTGAGTACATCTTGCCTTTCTTGGCTTCTGTACCATCTCTGTGGGGAATCATTATGCTTGAGCAAAGTCATGTTTGCATAATGGCTATTCGTGTCTCAGCTTTTATTCACCTTAATATGGCACAGTTCTCTTTTTGCCAGTGTTTCATGCAATATGAATATGAAAATTAATTTAATGTAGTTGTTCCTAATGTCAAATTTATTAATAATCTCAAGAGACTGAACCCCCCAATTTTTTCTTGTCTTAGTAAACCACTCTCAAGGTCGCAAAAAATAAAAATTTATTTTTTTCTATAAATAACATTTATTAACTGTTCACAGGAAATGTATGATCAATGGGATCATATCACAAGAGTCTGTGTGAATAAAGCTGTAATGTGCATGCGTGACCTCCACTCTATTCACTTCTATGGGACTGTTTGTGGAAAAACTCTTTAATCCCATTTCTTGCTGTGGTATATCTTCTAACTAGCCTCTGCCCGCGACTTCGTCTGCATGTTGTTGGCGTCGATGATCTGCCTATATTCAGCAAATTGCTGCCGTCAATGGTTCGCCTGCTCTGGTGTTTCGGCAGCTGTCAAGCTGTCCTGCTGCTGAACTTATTCCTCACTCCATGCCTGTGATTGTTCCGGCATCTCAGCAGCTTACTGGGATGCCATATAATGAGAGTGTTGTTGGTGATAATGATCTACCTGCTCTGGCGTTTCAGAAGCTGTCAAGCTGACCTGCCACTGAATTCGTTCCTCGGGATGTGCCTGTGATTGTTCTGCCATATAATGAGTGTGATTTTGGCGTTGATGATCCCCTTCAGCTCTGCTTGAGGAGAGCTCTGTTGACTTCTGGCTCCCTTCATAGTTCTCATTGTTTTAGAATGTTGCAATACATTAGATTTTCATTTTACCAGAATGTTTAAAATTGGCAAATTTTCAAATTGGATTAAAGGTGTTTTCCCATCCAGTGTGTCAGCACTGCCTGCAGCAGATCAGATAATATGTAGAGATGAGCGAACAGTGTTCTATCGAACTCTTGTTCGATCGGATATTAGGCTGTTCGGCATGTTCGAATCGAATCGAACACCGCGTGGTAAAGTGCACCATTACTCGATTCCCCTCCCACCTTCCCTGGCGCCTTTTTTGCTCCAATAACAGCGCAGGGTAGGTGGGACAGGAACTACGACACGGGTGACGTTGAAAAAAGTAGGAAAAACCCATTGGCTGCCGAAAACATGTGACCTCTAATTTAAAAGAACAGCGACGCCCAGCTTCGCGTCATTCTGAGCTTGCAATTCACCGGGGACGGAGGTTTCCGTCCAGTTAGCTAGGGCTTAGATTCTGGGTAGGCAGGGACAGGCTAGGATAGGAAGGAGAAGACAACCAACAGCTCTTATAAGAGCTAAATTCCAGGGAGAAGCTTGTCAGTGTAACGTGGCACTGACAGGCTCAATCGCCGCAACCCAGCTTTCCCCGGATCCTGATTGTAATACACTGACAGTGTATTCCCGTATACCCCATATATACACCCCAAATCCCCGTTCCAACGGTGTGCCCCCCCACCTTCACCCCAGAAATAACCTGCAAGTCCCCTAGCAATAGAATTGGGGCTATATATACCCACTATTTTTGCTACTGCCATATAGTGCCATTGTCTGACTGGGAATTCAAAGAATATATTGGGGTTATAAATACCCTCATTTCTTGCTACTGGTATATAGTGCCATTGTCTGACTGGGAATTCAAAGAATATATTGGGGTTACAAATACCCTCATTTCTTGCTACTGCCATATAGTGCCAGTTTCTGACTGGTAATTCAAAGAATATATTGGGGTTACGTGCACCCACAATTTTTGCTACTGGTATATAGTGCCATTGTCTGACTGGGAATTCAAAGAATATATTGGGGTTACAAATACCCTCATTTCTTGCTACTGGTATATAGTGCCATTGTCTGACTGGGAATTCAAAGAATATATTGGGGTTACAAATACCCTCATTTCTTGCTACTGGTATATAGTGCCATTGTCTGACTGGGAATTCAAAGAATATATTGGGGTTACAAATACCCTCATTTCTTGCTACTCGTATATAGTGCCATTGTCTGACTGGGAATTCAAAGAATATATTGGGGTTACAAATACCCTCATTTCTTGCTACTGGTATATAGTGCCATTGTCTGACTGGGAATTCAAAGAATATATTGGGGTTACAAATACCCTCATTTCTTGCTACTGGTATATAGTGCCATTGTCTGACTGGGAATTCAAAGAATATATTGGGGTTACAAATACCCTCATTTCTTGCTACTGGTATATAGTGCCAGTTTCTGACTGGTAATTCAAAGAATATATTGGGGTTATAAATACCCTCATTTCTTGCTACTGGTATATAGTGCCATTGTCTGACTGGGAATTCAAAGAATATATTGGGGTTACAAATACCCTCATTTCTTGCTACTGGTATATAGTGCCAGTTTCTGACTGGTAATTCAAAGAATATATTGGGGTTATAAATACCCTCATTTCTTGCTACTGGTATATAGTGCCAGTTTCTGACTGGTAATTCAAAGAATATATTGGGGTTATAAATACCCTCATTTCTTGCTACTGGTATATAGTGCCATTGTCTGACTGGGAATTCAAAGAATATATTGGGGTTACAAATACCCTCATTTCTTGCTACTGCCATATAGTGCCAGTTTCTGACTGGTAATTCAAAGAATATATTGGGGTTACGTGCACCCACAATTTTTGCTACTGGTATATAGTGCCATTGTCTGACTGGGAATTCAAAGAATATATTGGGGTTACAAATACCCTCATTTCTTGCTACTGGTATATAGTGCCATTGTCTGACTGGGAATTCAAAGAATATATTGGGGTTACAAATACCCTCATTTCTTGCTACTGGTATATAGTGCCATTGTCTGACTGGGAATTCAAAGAATATATTGGGGTTACAAATACCCTCATTTCTTGCTACTCGTATATAGTGCCATTGTCTGACTGGGAATTCAAAGAATATATTGGGGTTACAAATACCCTCATTTCTTGCTACTGGTATATAGTGCCATTGTCTGACTGGGAATTCAAAGAATATATTGGGGTTACAAATACCCTCATTTCTTGCTACTGGTATATAGTGCCATTGTCTGACTGGGAATTCAAAGAATATATTGGGGTTACAAATACCCTCATTTCTTGCTACTGGTATATAGTGCCAGTTTCTGACTGGTAATTCAAAGAATATATTGGGGTTATAAATACCCTCATTTCTTGCTACTGGTATATAGTGCCATTGTCTGACTGGGAATTCAAAGAATATATTGGGGTTACAAATACCCTCATTTCTTGCTACTGGTATATAGTGCCAGTTTCTGACTGGTAATTCAAAGAATATATTGGGGTTATAAATACCCTCATTTCTTGCTACTGGTATATAGTGCCATTGTCTGACTGGGAATTCAAAGAATATATTGGGGTTACAAATACCCTCATTTCTTGCTACTGGTATATAGTACCATTGTCTGACTGGGAATTCAAAGAATATATTGGGGTTACAAATACCCTCATTTCTTGCTACTGGTATATAGTGCCATTGTCTGACTGGGAATTCAAAGAATATATTGGGGTTACAAATACCCTCATTTCTTGCTACTGGTATATAGTGCCATTGTCTGACTGGGAATTCAAAGAATATATTGGGGTTACAAATACCCTCATTTCTTGCTACTGGTATATAGTGCCAGTTTCTGACTGGTAATTCAAAGAATATATTGGGGTTATAAATACCCTCATTTCTTGCTACTGGTATATAGTGCCATTGTCTGACTGGGAATTCAAAGAATATATTGGGGTTACAAATACCCTCATTTCTTGCTACTGGTATATAGTGCCAGTTTCTGACTGGTAATTCAAAGAATATATTGGGGTTATAAATACCCTCATTTCTTGCTACTGGTATATAGTGCCATTGTCTGACTGGGAATTCAAAGAATATATTGGGGTTACAAATACCCTCATTTCTTGCTACTGGTATATAGTGCCATTGTCTGACTGGGAATTCAAAGAATATATTGGGGTTACAAATACCCTCATTTCTTGCTACTGGTATATAGTGCCATTGTCTGACTGGGAATTCAAAGAATATATTGGAGTTACAAATACCCTCATTTCTTGCTACTGGTACATAGTGCCATTGTCTGACTGGGAATTCAAAGAATATATTGGGGTTACAAATACCCTCATTTCTTGCTACTGGTATATAGTGCCAGTTTCTGACTGGTAATTCAAAGAATATATTGGGGTTATAAATACCCTGATTTCTTGCTACTGGTATATAGTGCCATTGTCTGACTGGGAATTCAAAGAATATATTGGGGTTACAAATACCCTCATTTCTTGCTACTGGTATATAGTTTCATTGTCTGACTGGGAATTCAAAGAATATATTGGGGTTACAAATACCCTCATTTCTTGCTACTGGTATATAGTGCCAGTTTCTAACTGGGAATTCAAAATGCGCAAGGCTCCCGGAAAGGGACGTGGACGAGGCCGTGGGCGAGGTCGGGGGAATGGTTCTGGGGAGCAAGGTAGCAGTGAAGCCACAGGGCGTCCCGTGCCTACTCCTGTGGGGCAGCAAGCATTGCGCCGCTCCACAGTGCCAGGGTTGCTTGCCACATTAACTAAATTGCAGGGTACAAACCTTAGTAGGCCCGAGAACCAGGAACAGGTCTTGCAATGGCTGTCGGATAACTCTTACAGCACATTGTCCAGCAGCCAGTCAGGCTCTGCCTCCTCTCCTCCTATTACCCAACAGTCTTGTCCTCCTTCCTCCCAAAATTCCCAAGCTTCACAGAACAATAACCCCAACTGTCCCTGCTCCCCAGAGCTGTTCTCCGCTCCTTTCATTGTCCCTCAACCTGCCCTTCCATTTCGCGATTCCACGGACCTAACAGAGGAGCATCTGTGTCCAGATGCTCAAACACTAGAGTCTCCTCCATATCCGTTCGATTTGGTGGTGGATGACCAGCAACCCACCCTCATCGATGACGATGTGACGCAGTTGCCATCAGGGCATCCAGTTGACATGCGCATTGTGCGGGAGGAGGAGATGAGACAGGAGTTGGAAGAGGAAGTGGTGGATGATGAGGACACTGACCCGACCTGGACAGGGGGGATGTCAAGCGGGGAAAGTAGTGTGGATGTTGAGGCAGGTGCAGCACCAAAAAGGGTAGCTAGAGGCAGAGGCAGAGGTCAGCAGCTTAGGCGAAGTCAGGCCACACCCGGAATCTCCCAATATGTTCCAGTTCGTACCCAGCCCCGAAAAACTCCCACCTCGAGGGCACGTTTCTCGAAGGTGTGGAGTTTTTTCAAGGAATGCGCCGAGGACAGATATAGTGTTGTCTGCACAATTTGCCTCTCGAAATTGATTAGGGGCTCTGAGAAGAGCAACCTGTCCACAACTTCAATGCGCCGTCATTTGGAATCCAAGCACTGGAATCAGTGGCAGGCAACAACGGCAGGACAAAGGCCGCCTGCCGTTCACGCCACTGCCTCTGCCACTGCCACTGCTGACTGTGCTGGCGATGCACTCCAGAGGACGAGCCAGGACACCACTTCATCTGCCTCCGCCACTTTGTTGACTTCTTCCTCATCCTCCCCTGTTCCTGTCTTATCTCCTTCTCCTGCACCATCAAAGGCACCATCAGGCGCTTCTTTACAACAACCCACCATCTCTCAGACATTGGAGCGGCGGCAGAAATACACTGCTAACCACCCACACGCGCAAGCCTTGAACGCCAACATCGCTAAACTGCTGGCCCAGGAGATGTTGGCGTTCCGGCTTGTTGAAACTCCCGCCTTCCTGGACCTGATGGCAACTGCGGCACCTCGCTATGCCGTCCCTAGCCGTCACTACTTCTCCCGGTGTGCCGTCCCTGCCTTGCACCAGCACGTGTCACTCAACATCAGGCGGGCCCTTAGTTCCGCGCTTTGCACAAAGGTCCACTTGACCACCGACGCGTGGACAAGTGCATGCGGACAGGGACGCTACATTTCACTGACGGCACACTGGGTGAATGTAGTCGAGGCTGGGACTGCTTCCCAAACTGGCCCGGTGTACCTCGTCTCCCCGCCTAACATTTCTGGCAGGGATACGAGAAGAACACCCCCCTCCTCCTCCTCCACCGCCTCCTCCTCCGCCACCGCCTCCTCCTCCGCCTCCTCCTCCGCTGTTAGATTGACCCCAGCTACGAGTTGGAAACGTTGCAGCACTGGCGTTGGTAGACGTCAGCAGGCTGTGCTGAAGCTGATCAGCTTGGGGGACAGACAGCACACTGCCTCCGAGGTGAGGGATGCCCTCCTCGATGAGACGGCAATATGGTTTGAGCCGCTGCACCTGGGCCCAGGCATGGTCGTTTGTGATAACGGCCGGAACCTGGTAGCAGCTCTGGAGCTTGCCGGACTCCAACATGTTCCATGCCTGGCCCACGTCTTCAACCTAGTGGTGCAACGTTTCCTAAAGAGCTACCCCAATGTTCCAGAGCTACTGGTGAAAGTGCGGCGCATGTGCGCCCACTTTCGCAAGTCGACAGTAGCCGCTGCTAGCTTAAAATCTCTCCAGCAACGCCTGCATGTGCCACAACACCGGCTTTTGTGCGACGTCCCCACACGCTGGAACTCAACGTTTCAGATGTTGAATAGAGTGGTTGAGCAGCAGAGACCTTTGATGGAATACCAGCTACAAAACCCTAGGGTGCCACAAAGTCAGCTGCCTCAGTTTCACATCCATGAGTGGCCATGGATGAGAGACCTTTGTGACATCCTACGGGTGTTTGAGGAGTCCACAAGGAGGGTGAGCTCTGAGGATGCGATGGTGAGCCTTACAATCCCGCTCTTGTGTGTTCTGAGAGAATCCCTGATTGACATCAGGGATAACTCAGATCACACAGAGGAGTCAGGGATAGCATCCGATCCGTCACAGCTGGAGAGTAGGTCCACACATTTGTCCGCTTCATCGCGTTTAATGGAGGAAGAGGAGGAGGAGGAGGAGGAGGGGGAGGAGGAAGAAGAGTTGTCCGATGATGTGATGGTGATACAGGAGGCTTCCGGGCAACTTCGAATCGTCCCATTGTTGCAGCGCGGATGGGTAGACATGGAGGATGAGGAGGAAATGGAGATTGAACTTTCCGGTGGGGCCAGAGGAGTCATGCCAACTAACACTGTGGCAGACATGGCTGAGTTCATGTTGGGGTGCTTTACAACCGACAAGCGTATTGTCAAAATCATGGAGGACAACCAGTACTGGATCTTTTCTATCCTTGACCCCCGGTATAAAAACAACATCTCGTCTTTTATTCCGGTAGAGGGGAGGGCCAATCGCATCAATGCTTGCCACAGGCAATTGGTGCAGAATATGATGGAGATGTTTCCAGCATGTGACGTTGGCGGCAGAGAGGGCAGTTCCTCCAGTAGGCGACCAAGTTCTCACCGGTCCACACAAACGAGGGGCACACTGTCTAAGGTCTGGGACACCTTGATGGCACCCCCTCGCCAAAGTGCCGCCACAGAGGGTCCTAGTGTCACCAGGCGTGAGAAGTATAGGCGCATGTTGCGGGAATACCTTTCCGACCACAGCCCTGTCCTCTCCGACCCCTCTGCGCCCTACATGTATTGGGTGTCGAAGTTGGACCTGTTGCTTGAACTTGCCCTATATGCCTTGGAGGTGCTGTCCTGTCCTGCCGCTAGCGTCCTATCTGAGAGGGTGTTCAGTGCAGCCGGTGGCATCATCACTGACAAGCGCACCCGTTTGTCAGCTGAGAGTGCCGACCGGCTCACTTTGATAAAAATGAACCACCACTGGATAGAGCCTTCATTTTTGTGCCCACCTGTGTAAAGCACCCCAACATGAAACTCCATGTCTGTACTCAACCTCTCCAATTCCTCCGCATCCTCATACTCATCCACCATAAGCGTTGCAGAATTCTGCTAATACTAGGCTCCCTCCACCCTGATTTCCCCCAACTCTGCTGGTTAGAGGCTCCCTCCACCCTGATTTCCACCAACTCTGCTGGTTAGAGGCTCCCTCCACCCTGATTTCCCACAACTCTGCTGGTTAGAGGCTCCCTCCACCCTGCTTTCCCACAACTCTGCTGGTTAGAGGCTCCCTCCACTCTGATTTCCACCAACTCTGCTGGTTAGAGGCTCCCTCCACCCTGATTTCCCCCAACTCTGCTGGTTAGAGGCTCCCTCCACCATGAATTGGTCCAAACTGGGCTGGTTAGAGGCTCCCTCCACCATGAATTTGCCCAAACTGGGCTGGTTAGAGGCTCCCTCCACCATGAATTGGTCCAAACTGGGGTTTTTAGAGGCTCCCTCCACCATGAATTGGCCCAAACTGGGCTGTTTAGAGGCTCCCTCCATCATGAATTGGTCCAAACTGGGTTTTTTAGAGGCTCCCTCCACCATGAATTTGCCCAAACTGGGTTTTTTAGAGGCTCCCTCCACCATGAATTGGTCCAAACTGGGCTGGTTAGAGGCTCCCTCCACCATGAATTGGTCCAAACTGGGGGTTTTAGAGGCTCCCTCCACCATGAATTTCCCAAAACTTGGCTGTTTAGAGGCTCCCTCCACCATGAATTTGCCCAAACTGGGTTTTTTAGAGGCTCCCTCCACCATGAATTGGTCCAAACTGGGCTGGTTAGAGGCTCCCTCCACCATGAATTTGCCCAAACTGGGCTGTTTAGAGGCTCCCTCCACCATGAATTGGTCCAAACTGGGGTTTTTAGAGGCTCCCTCCACCATGAATTGGTCCAAACTGGGTTTTTTAGAGGCTCCCTCCACCATGAATTGGTCCAAACTGGGCTGTTTAGAGGCTCCCTCCACCATGAATTGGTCCAAACTGGGGTTTTTAGAGGCTCCCTCCACCATGAATTTGCCCAAACTGGGCTGGTTAGAGGCTCCCTCCACCATGAATTGGTCCAAACTGGGCTGGTTAGAGGCTCCCTCCACCATGAATTGGTCCAAACTGGTTTTTTTAGAGGCTCCCTCCACCATGAATTGGTCCAAACTGGGGTTTTTAGAGGCTCCCTCCACCATGAGTTGGTCCAAACTGGGCTGGTTAGAGGCTCCCTCCACCATGAATTTGCCCAAACTGGGCTGGTTAGAGGCTCCCTCCACCATGAATTGGTCCAAACTGGGCTGGTTAGAGGCTCACTCCACCATGAATTGGTCCAAACTGTTAGGAGTATTTAGGTTCTTTAATTTCTATTTTTCTTACCTGGGGAGTTTTTGGCTGCGCAGTGTCTGGGGTGGCATCCTGGCGCTGCGGGATTGTCCTGTCGTGAGTATTGGTGCACACCTTCTGACTTGCATGCGCGCACTGCTGGTAGGCAGCTTTATCTCCTGGTTGATTAGTCTGTCCTCCCATTTGCACCTGGGAGGAGTGGTCTCTACTCTGTATTTAAACCCATGCCTCCCATGGTTCTGTGCTGAGTGTCGCTTTTACAGAGCTAGGCCTTAGCAGGAGGAGTAGGTGGTTATCTGGGATAGAGGAAGTTCCGTGGTTGATTTTTGGGAGGTTTGGGTGAACGAGTTAGTTTGTGTGTTTTCCCTTCTGTGTTCACCAATCCTCCCTCTGTGTATAATTGACTGTGTGAGTGAATTGCCTTATCCTTTGATTTCTACTCATTTTCCCTGTGTTTGCTTCCTAGTGTAAGGTTCCTTCCCATATTGGTTTGGGGGAATCCTTTCCCACATTTTTCCTGTGTGCTGCTTGTGTTGTTAGTCAGCGCACACCCTTGTCAGTCCCTGTCAGTAGCAGCTTCACTTGTTCGTTAGGGGTGACCCCCTTTAGTCTCCAGTCCCTAGAGGTCTTATAGGGCATTCCTTCTCCCACTTACCTCTAGGCCTACGGAATCAGTGAGAGAGGAGCTGTCGGGGTCAGGCTTAGCCTGAGTACAGCCGACCCACACCCGTGAGGCAGGGACCGGGATAGCTAGTGGGAGTAGTGCAGGGCGAGATTCCCTACTGCTATCCCTTAGCCCCGTTGCAGCTACCTGGACTGACATAACAGTACACTCAGCCGGTAAAAAAAAAAAAAAAAAAAAAAAAAAAAAAGGTTCGTTTGCATTATGACGGACCTGAAACAGTTGTACCAGGCGGTGCAGCAGATTTCCACTGAGATGGAGGGGATCAAGCTACGAATGGATGCCATCCAAGCTTCTGGCGTATCTCAAGTACAGCAGTTGGCTCAACACACAGCCTCTCAGGTGGAGGGCATACAGAGGCAGGTGAGTAGCGCCCCTGTGGGTCGGCCTCTGGAGCCAAAAGTCAGCTTACCTGAACCCTTCCGAGGTAAGAGGTCAGATTTTTTCCGATTTCAAAAGGACTGTCTTTTGTATTTCCGGCTACGGCCGTTTTCCTCCGGTTCTGAGGTACAGAGAGTTGGGATTATTATTACTTTATTGAGAGATGATCCCCTCATCTGGGCACATTCGTTACCAGCCGACTCAGCTTGCTTACTAACTGTAGAGGCGTTTTTCTCCACAATGGGGTTACTGTATGACGACCCAGACAGGGTACGCACGGCTGAGTATAACCTACGACGTGTGGTGCAAGGGGATCACGCTATAGAGAAATATTGCACAGAGTTTCGTAGGTGGGCAGCAGAAGTACATTGGAATGACCCCGCTCTACTTAGTCAGTTTGAGACAGGGCTCTCGGACCAGGTTAAAGACCATCTAGTTTCTCACCCTGTTCCGGGAGATCTAGATGAGGCCATGCAGCTGGCAATTAGAGTTGGACGGCGCCTCCGGGAGCGTGGAGACAAGAGTCCTGGGGGGCTTAGCCCTCCTCAATTCTCTGTTTTTAGAGAGGACCCGGGGGACCAACCCATGCAGATTGGGGCCACTGTGCGAAGTGCAAGACCCAAGAGTGAAGGGTCCCGCACAGTACGCTGTTTTGTGTGTGGAGGGATGGGACATGTAGCAAGGGTATGCCCCTCCAGAGAATGGTTCGCCAAGGAGAGTAATAACCCCAGGTCTATTGAGGGTAAAGGGAGAAAACCCACTAAGGAGGGAGGTGTGCATATTTCCTGTACTCAGACTGCCGGGTTGACCCTTGAAGGATGGGTAAATGGGCAGAAGTGCCGGATTTTGGTTGATTGTGGTTCGGCAGTCAACCTTATTGACTCAGAGTTTTGTGAGCAATTAAGGGTGAGTCCTTTGGTCTTGGAGCCTCAGATACCGGTGTGGGCTATTGATAAGACCCCTCTACAGCAAGCTGTCATCTCCAAACAGGTGGAGGGTTTGGAGTTTATTGTGGGTGGCCACAGGGAAGAGATTGACTTGTTCTTGTTGTCTAAGTTACCAGCACAAGTAGTTTTGGGGTGGCCCTGGCTGAAGCAGCATAACCCTATTATCAACTGGGAGACCGAGTCAGTAGTTTCTTGGGGGCAGGGGTGTAATGGTCGATGTCTGCCCATATCCGTTATGTCTTTGTCTATAGACAATTTGCCTCAAGAAATATGTGAGTTCAGGGAGGTCTTTGAGGAAAGGGCAGCCAAGACATTACCACCACATCGCACCTATGATTGCTCGATTAAATTTATACCTAATGCAGTGTTACCCAAGACAAGGTTGTACAATCTCACTATTCCGGAGAGGGAGACGCTCAAAGAGTATATTGAGGGGAGTCTAGAGGTGGGGCATATTCGCCCATCTAAGTCCCCAGTAGCAGTGGGGTTTTTCTTTGTAAAGAAGAAAGATGGAGGGTTGCGCCCTTGTTTGGATTTTAGGGAGATTAACAAAATCACGGTGCGGAATCCCTATCCCATTCCGTTGATCTCGGATCTATTCAGCCAGATTACGGGAGCCCGCTGGTTTAGTAAAATAGATTTACGTGGGGCGTATAACTTGCTGAGAATCAAGAAGGGGGATGAGTGGAAAACAGCGTTTAACACACCCCTAGGTCACTTTGAGAATCTTGTGATGCCTTTCGGTCTAACCAATGCGCCTGCGTTTTTTCAGAATTTTATTAATGATGTACTAAGTGCCGTCATAGGGAGGGGGGTTGTGGTCTATCTGGACGATATACTCATTTACACCCCGGATTTGGAGACTCATTGGGAGAGAGTGAGAGAGGTTTTAGATCTCCTGAGGGTTAACCAATTAAGTGCTAAGCTGGAGAAATGTGTGTTCGCGGTCAATAAATTATGTTTCCTTGGCTATATCCTATCGGACAAGGGGTTCGAGATGGACCCTGAGAAGGTCAGGGCAGTCTTGGAGTGGCCGCGACCCGAGAACCTAAAGGCGGTCCAACGGTTCTTGGGGTTCTCCAACTATTATCGCCAGTTTATCAAGGGATTTTCTGAGGTTGTGAAACCTATCTCGGACTTGACTAAGAAGGGGGCTGACTGTGCTAAGTGGTCGCCAGAGGCACTAGCTGCGTTTGAAGAACTGAAGAAGCGATTCTCGTCCGCTCCCATTTTGAGACAGCCGGATGAGAGGTTGGCCTTCCGAGTGGAGGTGGATGCCTCCTCGGTGGGGGTGGGAGCAGTACTTTCTCAGGAGTTCGAGGAGGGTTCGCATCCCTGTGCCTTCTTTTCTAAGAAATTCTCTGCCTCTGAATGGAATTATGACATCGGAGATAGGGAACTACTAGCAATAAAACTAGCGTTCGAACATTGGCGTCATTTCCTGGAGGGGGCCAGAAGGCCAGTCCAGGTATTTACTGACCACAAGAATTTGATTTATCTTGGGTCGGCGAAGAGATTAAATGCACGGCAGGCCAGATGGGCTCTATTTTTTGCGCGGTTCCATTTTAACGTGACTTATGTGCCGGGTTCAAAGAATGTTAAGGCTGATGCTTTATCCCGGTATATGTCGACTGAGGAGGAACGAGAGACGCCTGCCACTATCCTTGGGGATGGAGTGGTGGTAGCAGTATTGGGCGCGAAATTGGAGAAGGCCTTGATCGAAGCACGCTGCACCTTCCAAGATACCTAGAAACAAGCTTTTTGTCCCAACTACTCTCCGACAAAGTCTCCTGAGGGAGTGTCACGAGTCGGTTCTTGCTGGTCACCCGGGGGTTTCAGAGACCATGAGATTGGTGTCTAGGAATTTTTGGTGGCCAGGGTGGAGTAAGGAGGTCTTGCAGTTTGTTCAAAATTGTTCGGTCTGTGCAAGAGCCAAGGCGTCGCATACCCGTCCCCACGGTCTTCTACATCCATTGGAACCTCCTAAGGCACCTTGGACTCATCTGTCTATGGATTTCATCACGGGCCTTCCGGTGTCTAAGGGTTTCACGGTCATTTGGGTAGTCGTTGACCGCTTCACGAAAATGTGCCATTTGATCCCGTTTTCCAGGCTGCCATGTGCCAAGACACTATCAGAAGCGTTTATTAAAGAAATTGTAAGGTTGCATGGTCTTCCTGAGGAGATCGTTTCGGACAGGGGACCGCAATTTGTGGCTAAATTCTGGCGGGCTTTTTGCAGCAGGTTGGGAGTTACACTGTCGTTTTCCTCCGGGTTTCACCCAGAGTCTAACGGACAAACAGAGAGGAAGAATCAGGATGTGGAACAGTTTTTGAGGTGTTTTGTTCGAGAGAACCAGAATAATTGGGCTGCCTTTCTCCCCCTGGCAGAATTTTCCCTAAACAACCATGATTCCAATGCCACAGGTACCACACCTTTTTTTTGCTCCGGTGGTAGACATCCTGTTTTCGGAGTATTTTCTTCCATTTCTTCCCCAGTTCCGGAGGAGGAGCTATTTTCTAAAAAGCTGCAAGGTGTATGGTCCCGTATCCGAGAGAATCTGGTGCGGGCGTCGCACCAGGCTAAGGTCCAGGCGGATCGGAAGAGAGGAGAGTTGCAGTTCTTCCCTGGTGAGATGGTTTGGTTGTCCACCAAGAATATCAGGTTGAAGGTTCCTAGCAAGAAGCTGGGTCCCAGATTTGTGGGTCCTTTTAAGATCATCAAGATGGTAAATGAAGTGGCGGCGCAGCTGCAACTACCTAAAAGGTGGAAGATAAACCGGGTCTTCCATGTCTCCTTGTTAAAGAAGGCCAAGAAGGGAACGTCTCCAGTTAAGGTTCCACCAGTTTCTGAGTCCGGGGAGTATGAGATATCCCGAGTTCTGGATAGCAAATATGTTCGGGGGAAGCTATGGTATCTGGTGGCATGGAAGGGATACGGTCCTGAGGATAATTCTTGGGTCCTGGAGTCGGATGTGTCAGCTCCCAGACTCGTGGAGAAATTCCACAAGGAGTTACCGAAGAAGGATGCTCCTAGAGAATCCGGAGTCTTCTCCTTGAGGGGAGGATCCTGTTAGGAGTATTTAGGTTCTTTAATTTCTATTTTTCTTACCTGGGGAGTTTTTGGCTGCGCAGTGTCTGGGGTGGCATCCTGGCGCTGCGGGATTGTCCTGTCGTGAGTATTGGTGCACACCTTCTGACTTGCATGTGCGCACTGCTGGTAGGCAGCTTTATCTCCTGGTTGATTAGTCTGTCCTCCCATTTGCACCTGGGAGGAGTGGTCTCTACTCTGTATTTAAACCCATGCCTCCCATGGTTCTGTGCTGAGTGTCGCTTTTACAGAGCTAGGCCTTAGCAGGAGGAGTAGGTGGTGTTCTGGGATAGAGGAAGTTCCGTGGTTGATTTTTGGGAGGTTTGGGTGAACGAGTTAGTTTGTGTGTTTTCCCTTCTGTGTTCACCAATCCTCCCTCTGTGTATAATTGACTGTGTGAGTGAATTGCCTTATCCTTTGATTTCTACTCAGTTTCCCTGTGTTTGTTTCCTAGTGTAAGGTTCCTTCCCATATTGGTTTGGGGGAATCCTTTCCCACATTTTTCCTGTGTGCTGCTTGTGTTGTTAGTCAGCGCACACCCTTGTCAGTCCCTGTCAGTAGCAGCTTCACTTGTTCGTTAGGGGTGACCCCCTTTAGTCTCCAGTCCCTAGAGGTCTTATAGGGCATTCCTTCTCCCACTTCCCTCTAGGCCTACGGAATCAGTGAGAGAGGAGCTGTCGGGGTCAGGCTTAGCCTGAGTACAGCCGACCCACACCCGTGAGGCAGGGACTGGGATAGCTAGTGGGAGTAGTGCAGGGCGAGATTCCCTACTGCTATCCCTTAGCCCCGTTGCAGCTACCTGGACTGACACAACACAAACTGGGTTTTTTAGAGGCTCCCTCCACCATGAATTGGTCCAAACTGGGCTGGTTAGAGGCTCCCTCCACCATGAACTTCCCATAGCTTGGCTGTTTAGAGGCTCCCTCCACCATGAATTGGTCCAAACTGGGGTTTTTAGAGGCTCCCTCCACCATGAATTTCCCAAAACTTGGCTGTTTAGAGGCTCCCTCCACCATGAATTTGCCCAAACTGGGCTGGTTAGAGGCTCCCTCCACCATGAATTGGTCCAAACTGGGCTGGTTAGAGGCTCCCTCCACCATGAATTTGCCCAAACTGGGCTGTTTAGAGGCTCCCTCCATCATGAATTGGTCCAAACTGGGTTTTTTAGAGGCTCCCTCCACCATGAATTTGCCCAAACTGGGTTTTTTAGAGGCTCCCTCCACCATGAATTGGTCCAAACTGGGCTGTTTAGAGGCTCCCTCCACCATGAATTGGTCCAAACTGGGGTTTTTAGAGGCTCCCTCCACCATGAATTGGTCCAAACTGGGTTTTTTAGAGGCTCCCTCCACCATGAATTGGTCCAAACTGGGCTGTTTAGAGGCTCCCTCCACCATGAATTGGTCCAAACTGGGGTTTTTAGAGGCTCCCTCCACCATGAATTTGCCCAAACTGGGCTGGTTAGAGGCTCCCTCCACCATGAATTGGTCCAAACTGGGCTGGTTAGAGGCTCCCTCCACCATGAATTGGTCCAAACAGGGTTTTTTAGAGGCTCCCTCCACCATGAATTGGTCCAAACTGGGGTTTTTAGAGGCTCCCTCCACCATGAATTGGTCCAAACTGGGCTGGTTAGAGGCTCCCTCCACCATGAATTTGCCCAAACTGGGCTGGTTAGAGGCTCCCTCCACCATGAATTGGTCCAAACTGGGCTGGTTAGAGGCTCCCTCCACCATGAATTTGCCCAAACTGGGCTGTTTAGAGGCTCCCTCCACCATGAATTGGTCCAAACTGGGCTGTTTAGAGGCTCCCTCCACCATGAATTGGTCCAAACTGGGGTTTTTAGAGGCTCCCTCCACCATGAATTGGTCCAAACTGGGCTGTTTAGAGGCTCCCTCCACCATGAATTTGCCCAAACTCTGCTGGTTAGAGGCTCAATCCACCCTGATTTTCAAAACAAATGTTGGTGCCAACCTCAACTTACTACAAGGCCCAAATTCACTGCTGGTGACAAGCTCTCCTCACTGCAAGTGCCAAATACACATGTTTCAAGGTGTTTTCCTACTGTCAGAGAGGTGGTATTGAGTGTGTAAAGTGTGTAGTTGTTCGGCTGTGATGTTGGGGTAATAGAGGGTCTTTGGTGTGTTAGATGCCCCCAGACATGCTTCCCCTGCTGTCCCAGTGTCATTCCAGAGGTGTTGGCATCATTTCCTGGGGTGTCATAGTGGACTTGGTGACCCTCCAGACACGGATTTGGGTTTCCCCCTTAACGAGTATCTGTTCCCCATAGACTATAATGGGGTTCGAAACCCGTTCGAACACACGAACATTGAGCGGCTGTTCGAATCGAATTTCGAACCTCGAACATTTTAGTGTTCGCTCATCTCTAATAATATGCAAATGCATGTACACAATGGACTGAAGGTTATCTGTATGTTTACATAAAGAGATAGCAGACCTGGCTTAATCAGCAATCTCCAATTAACTATTGTAAGCCAATGGTCGGCCAGGTAATGGAGGGAGTGTTTATCTCACCCAGACTACTAAAGTGGGTGAGATGAGAAAACTCCAGAAAGAATGTTTCTCAGCAGATAATTCTGTCTGGTCTGCTGAGTGTTATTTCAAAGTTCCGGTTACTGGGCTGGATTTTTAGGATGGCAGGTAGGTTGGTAGTGGGACCTGTTATTCCACCCCCCTCCAGTCCACACTTTGGGGATGTTCTGGCAGCAACTCAGTTGTTGAGAGTCTCCTCGTCAAGGAGGCTTAAGAAGACAGCTCCAGCAGCAGACTTTGGCAGAGCTGGGCTGGAGAGCCAAAGAAAGAGGTCCTATTTTTGGAGCTGTGTCCTGAATGATTCTACTGGCTTTTTGATTTCTGTTATCCTAGGTGAGGTAACCTATTCTTATGTTTAGTTAGAGCCTAGCCGGGCAGGTATTTATTTTTGTATTGTTTCCTTTTGTTGCTGCACTACTTTTTTGAGTGAAAATAAACTCTACCTTTGTTTTGGACTAAAAGAAACTGGACTTGTGTGTCTATGCCACCGCAACTTAGTAAATAAATTCCCAATGTTCCTGTATAACGTGCCTTATATATAATATATTAACTCATAGGACAGGAAGATACCTGTCCCAATAGGACGTGTATTTCTAATTAAAAACAATTTTATTAGTTACCATTTAAAAACTGTTGACCTAACCTAAATATAAAGTGAAACAAAAACAAAAATCCCTAAACCACGTGCAGTAATATCACGGCTGCCAATTCAATTCCTGAGGGTGCCGATAACACTCTAATGCAGTCAAACTAGGTATCATCAAAATGATGGTCCGGGACCCGAAGGGTTAATTAATGCCCACGTTATGGATACTAGCAGCTGTTTGTAACCATTCCTATACTGTTCGTCCTAATCCATTATAATTTCCCCGGCCAAACCCACCACAGATACCACTTAAATTTCCCCTCACATGGATTCTACCAGTACACTAACTAACGCGTTTCAATGTTCCCTCAACACGGAAACATATCATCAGAGGCAGAATAAACGATCGGATCTAGCCAGCTCTTGTTTACTATGCTCCGTGAATCAGGAGCTCAGTCTATCAGCCTAGCAGTGTTCAATGTTCTAGGTAATCTTATCAAGGAGTAACAAACACGCAAACTTTCACATTTATTATATTAGTAGGATAATATTAGTAGGATGTTTTATTTTTAGAGTGCTGTCCCGCCGTCCCAGGGAGTCAGTCCAGGTTGTCCAGTTATGTTATGAGTCTAACTCAGAAGACAATAGTGAAGCAGGGAGTTGACCACTCCCTGCTTCACCATTCAGCCCCTTGTCTCCGATCCTGGTGTCCTTGGTGCAGATGGTGTGATGTAGTGACGTCACTTACATTGCACCTATTGCTCCTGAAGATGCCGGCAGCAAAAACTGAAGGGAAAAGTGAAAGATGAGTTTTAGCTTTGTTTTTGTTGTTTCTGGTTTCTTGTTTTTTTTTTATATATACTATGGGGGTAAATGGAGGGAGACCGGAAACTGTGAGGTCACCCAGGTGAGGGACATTATACTGTGGGGGCACACAAAAGGTGGACATTATACCCTGGGGCAGCCTGGATGGGGATATTATACTGTGAGCACATCAGGAGAGTAACATTATACTGTGAGGGAAATTGGAGACGAACGTTGGGCCACTAAGGGGCATTATATTGTATGAGGCATCATCTTATGTGATGGCCACTACTACTATATGAGGGACACTGAGAGGGCATTACAATTTATGCGAGTAAGGTTTTTCTAAGTGGTAGTGATGGGGAGCTATTTATGCATTGGGCCCACCAATGTATTACAATGGACCACAGTTGAAAGGAATTCATGCTGGGGACTATGAAAGAGAGAGGAACCATGCTGAGGACCACAATTTAAAGGGATACCATGCTAGGGAACCAAGATTTAGAAAGATGTGTAAGTGTAATACCTTGAAGCATAAAATACATGTTGTTTTTGCTCTTTCACCATTATTTGGGAGCTGTACATGCTTTCTGATGCCATTTGACACTTTAACCTGCATTCTGTATACTTTTTCTATGTGATGACCACTCCTACAAAAGACCATTTTGTTGTGCACATTTGAGTGATTGGTTCAAAGAGATATCAGTGCATACTCCCTCCTGAGCACTCAGTTTCCATTCTCCAGATACACAGTGCCCCATTAGTAGTTTCACCTCCCTCTTTCTCTATGACATAGAAGCCACATGTACCACACACAGACAATTACTTCTGTACTGTGCTGGTTCGAGGCACACAAAATGGCATTGTGTGCTGCTTGTAGTCCTGAGCCACCGGTTGTGCACCCCTGATCTAACATTGTTGCAAAGGAATGAAATAGTTAAAAACAGTGATACATACTATTTAGGCAGCAGACTAATGGTAGAAGAAAACATTGCTGGTGTGTGCGTGTCATTATACAATAATTTGTGTAATTTACTTTGCAGGTGGAGGAGGGGACAACACTGAGTTTTGCCTCTAATTAAAATAATACTATATTATTATATCCGAATATTTGAAGGGTTATAAACACAAAGGTATAACTACACAGAGCGAATACATGTTCTTAGCACAGCACTTTGGTAATATATGTTTTGACTGTCGAACTTGCTGACAAATAGAAATAAATAAAGCTGACACTGTTGTTGTAAATGATACCTTAAGTTACCTTATCTGTATCACACTGGATACATTATTTGCAATACAGATACATGTATCTGCGGGCTAGCAGTGAACAAAAGGCCACTATGTGAGGCAAAGCAAAGCAAAAATAAATAAGTTGTGTAATTCTGCAGCCTCCCACACCATAGTAAGGATCAAAGCAAAGCGGCAAGGTGGGGGAAGGGGTGAACTGAGATATACAGGCAAAGGGTGGATAGAGGAGGGGGGAGGCAACCTGAGAAGCTTGTAGTGTGGATTGGAGGGTGATACACAAATCAAGAGAGAAGACAAAGGATTATTTGAACTTGTAATAAGAGTTGTGAGGACTTATGGCTGTTATACCATATGCCAGGCACAGGCCACACAGAATGGATTATACTAGGATCTGAACATAGGACTGCATATTTATCTATGCACACTGCAGGGTTAGGCCGGCCTCAAACAGGGTGCTTGTGTTCCAGTTTTGCAGCTGCTGTATTTGCAGAACTGGGCAGTTGTGAAATGTTATGTGAATGGAAATTCTATAAATTCCTGTTTGCCATTTTCTCTTAATGAAAATACGAGTTATCCACTGTGCTTTTTTTACTGGTACAGTTCTGAGCCGTGTCACTATCAAAATGCCAGCATACCCGGCAGATATGACCAGAATGGAAAGATCCCATACATTTATGATAACTAGCCTGAGGATAAGTCATAAATTGAAAAGCCCCAAAAAACCCATTTAATACTAAGGCCCCACGTTGAAGATACACAGTGTTTTTGTGTTGCAGATTTTACAGTGTTTTTGAGCCAAAGTCAGGAATGGATTGAGCAGAGGAGAAAAGTATAAGAGATTCCTTTATATTTCCCAATCCTTTTCTAGACACTCCTGACTTAGCCTTAGAATAAAGCCTCACGTTCCAGAAACGCAGTGTAATTCCTGCTACGGAAAAAAACATGCTGTGTTTTATAGTACCTGCAAAGTGAATGAGATTCTGGCTAATCCCATCGGCACATTGTAGAAAAAAAAAAATGCTGTGGAAAAGCTTTGAAAATTGCAACATGTCCATTATAGCTGCAGAAATGCTCACGTTTCCCTATAGGTTTAATAGGGGAAGAAAGTCCACAGAGAAAGAGAAAAACTCAGCAAAAACACTGCAGAAAAAAAAGCGGTGCGTTTTAGCTTTTTTTTTCCCCGCAATGTTTTGCTGTGTGGTGCCTTAACCTAACACCCAGTTGGCGTAGGCTGAAAGCTGCCAGAGACCCAGTGATAGTAGCAGGTATGGCAGCAAAACAACCTGGGAGATTTTGTCATGGCACTTTATAGGGGAAAGCACTGCTGAATTTTCCTGATGGACATTCACCAGCGTGTTCGCAGTGTGTGACCCTCGCCTTAGCTCTTGAAATATTATTTTTAAACAAGGTTGTAAAACAATTTAGGTCATAAAACCCATCTATAATACAAAAAATCTAGAGACAGTTGAACAAATGTGCGAGGACAAGTTATGGTCTTGTATTTACCGGGGTTATTTCGATGCTATCCAGCAAGTCTCTCCTAGATATCAATCACAGATGAACCGTAATAATGTCCTTTCAATCGTGAAAAAAATTTCTAAACAAAATTCCTAAATATTATCTGTGAAGTCTAAAACTGCAACAATGAAACCAATTACAAATCTACTTAGGATGTAAAATAAAGCAGTTTCTTTAGGGCGTGTAAATTCCTGTTTGCCTCGGGGAACTCACCTGGAATCCTGAGTGAGTCTCTCAAGTGTGTGGATAAGAAGATCTCCATCATTCTTCATACTGTCTAAATGCTTCTCATTTGATGTTATCTAGGATGGAAGGAAACCAATGTCAATAAACAAGACTTTGTGGGAATTGTCACAGTATGCGCAGTATCAGGTATGACTATTTGATAGGGGTGAAGCCGGGTTATACTGTAGTTGTCCACAGTGAAAGATTTATATTTATAGGAAGAGATTTAGGGAGCAAAGTGTGCCAGAATTCTCTGAATAAGTCGGAATTTGCACAATAAACTGCTTTGTGCCACATTTATCAAGTATTTTAGACACATACACCTTGTATACTTGCACCTTATACAGAATAGGGCTGTATCTTCATAGGAAAGGGACATGTCTTAGTGACCCAAGTTATAACACCATGCACTAAAGTTTAGGTGTATGTTACTGGTGTAAACTGAGCTGACTAGCAGGTGGTGTAACATTAGAATAGACAGATGTATCATCCCGCATCAGTCACTGATAAACCTGCCACATTGTGGGACTGTCTAGTGTAACTCTGCACTCTCTAACTTTTAGAAAATCATTCTGTCCCAATGTCTTTTTTATGCAATAGGTTTCTTGACATATATTTGTAATAATTATTTTGCCAAAAAATCTACTAAGTGTCAGCATAACCTCTGATCTCCTAGTATTTCTCAGGAACTGTACTGCCTTTTTTGTGTGACCCATGGCAGGAAGGTCATTCAAAACGCACAAGCTGGGGAGTAACATAAAACTCCTGGGCTCCAATGCAAAATATCCAACTATAATAAGCCAATTATTAATGCTGTTGTCTTATTATGTGGCAGAGGGGCTTTTGGTGTCCCATAGACACAGGACCCAGCAGTTACTATTACCTCTGGTATGGGGCAGAGGTCATTAATAAGTGTTTTTTTGTGTGTTTTTTATACACTGTTTGTTTTTTCCTACTTTCCACTATGTTTGTTTATTTTTTAAAAATGACGCATTAAAAGCTAAATTTTAAAGAACCTCAAGAAGGGTGCGGACCAAACTTCATTCATTTCCTTTATTGATCTTACTTCGCCTCCCGGGTCCGGAAGGAATTGTGGTCGGGCACCCCATAGGAATCTACATATTAACGGTGAGCATTAAGTTCCATTTTTCTATATTAGCAGTCATTAATAAGTGACTATAGTAAAGCCAGCCCTCATAGTACACATAATTAATAACCGACTATAGTAAAGCCAATTACTATTAATTACAGTAACTGATTAATTAATTACCTGTGAGATTGGGAGAGGAGGGGCAGAGCGACCCAGGGGTTGGAACGCCGATTCCGATGATGATCAGGGGGATATGACATGGTCAGAACTCCCAGGTCTATTATCAGCATCCCGGACTAGGTAAGTCAGTTACTCCCTGGACAACCCTTTTAATTGTGTGATGTATGTCCAACCTTTTGGACCTGTATCTATGTCACCCCTGCCTCATGACAATAGAGACATGGCTCACTCCATTCACTTTCAGGTAAGATCTGGGAATAGCCAAACAGGGGAACACTTTTGTTGTCTTCAAATGTCAGAACTGAGGGTTTGTTCACCTACTGCCATACATGCTAAATTTATCTTAAGGGATACATTACTAAAAGCAAAAAAGTGTGCAAAAAACACAAGAAATGGAAATAAGCTCACTACTAGCTCATAAATAATGATGAACGTAGCCTAATATATATTATGTCAGTCTGGCCCTGACACCGGAGGTTGTGCCCAGCCTTTATACAGTAATTACACATAAACACAAACTTACAGGACACGTTCCCCTTGTATTATCTATAGGACATCACGTAGTGCTACTGAAATATAGTAACAAACATTCATACTGATAAGATTATCACTAAGCATATTTTGCTGACTAGATTGACATGACTTGAATAAGACCTGTTTGGTGGCCACTGACAGAGAAGTGGGACATGTGGTCATTGGGGCTAAGATGTGAAAGCTGTTACTTTCTTTTGCAGCATAGCAGCAGCACAACCCCCCAGTGTCCTAGAAAGGTGCTATGGATTACACTGCAGGTGGAGAGGTCGGCAGATTTCCAATATATATAGGTTATAAATACAGAACTAGCCAAGTGATGCTTATTTTATATCTTCAACGCATTTTTGGGGGAAAGCCCTTTAAATGTCTATGATCAAAACAAAAATCATCCCCATAGAGAAACATCAGTAAACTGCAAGTATTCAGCACTAATAGAAATCCATTTATGATATATCTGTGACCATAAGAATGGCCCTTCTAGAGTTTCTAACAATAAGGCTGGGTTCACATCTGTGTTCCATAATAGTCAATGGAGTCTGCTGGTCTCTATGTATAAGCACTGTTCTAGTGATATTGCTTTCCATCATACTCAAAAATGGAGAACCAAGTGCTAGTGTGATCTTAGCGTCAGGCATACGGCAGTATTACAGATAGGCAAATTGCTTATGCTACAAATATACAGTCCTTTATAAAGGGCATACTGACCCCTGCTTCTGCAAATGTGAAAACAAGCTTCTTCCTTACCTGCTATCAATAGAAACTACTTCACTGTTATCTTAAGTCACTGTCACCTAGTTTTATCAAGATGTTTTACAGCTGAAAAATAGTGTCACTCATCATAAAAGTATTTCTGGTAACTTGGGGGGAATGACAGTGTTAAAGGATATATGCACTTTAGCAAACTGAGATATCTAACATCTAAAAGTGAAACTTTACAAACAGTCTGAATTATAAAAATGCAACATTTTTGTGTATGCAGCTTCTATACAGACCTATGCTACTCTATTAGGGTATGTTCACACTACCGTTATTATTGCCCGTTGCTCTCATCTGTTTTAGGATGAGAGCAATGGACATTTACAGCCAAGGATGGATTAAGGGTACCATGGGCCCCGGGCTGTTCAGAAAACATTGCACCGTCCTCCCCCACACTGATGCCCAAGATCCTTGTGAAAGAATAATGTCCCACAGTGTCCCCTCCACCCTGTAAAATATCCCATAGCAGCCCCTTCTTATTGGAAAATGTCCCATAGTGGCCCCTTCACATTGGAAAATGTCCCATAGTGGCCCCTCCACACAGTATAATATCCCAATACAAGCTTCTTCGTGGGTATATGTTTGCAGTATTGGTTGTTTGTTATACATTGTGTATTATTTACTGTATTTTTGTATTTACTGTAATTTTTTTGTGACTAAACACTAAATTGCACCAATTTTCGCCAAAATCTTTAGTAACTTAACACTATAATTATTAATAGCAATGTAAGAACTTTTGCTGTTGCCAATTTACTGTTGAATTTTTCAGAACTAAGCACTGAATTGCAGAATTATTATTCATGGCAGTTTAATAACAGTTCTAATGCAAAATACCAATTTCATGCTGAATTTTTGTACCTAAACACCGAAATGTAGTATAATTATTAACAGTGTGCTATTAATTGTTGCTTTGGCACAATACGCCAATCTGGGGTGAGACTAAATTGCACAGAGTAAATATGAGAATTGTCTGATGTAGTAATAGCACTTAAAGAGGACCTTTCACCATATCTGGGCACATGCAGTGTTATATACTGCCGGAAAGCTGACAGTGCGCTGAATTCAGTGCACTGTCGGCTTTCCCGATCTGTGCCCGGTGTGAAGAGCTTACGGTCCGGTACCGTAGCTCTTCTATGGTCAGAAGAGCGTTTCTGACCATTAGCCAGAGACGTCCTTCTGCCTCGCGGCGCCTATCGCGCTGTACTGTGGAGCGGGGAGGAACGCCCCCTCCCCTCCTGATAATACTCGTCTATGGACGAGCACTACGAGCAGAGGGAGGGGGCGTTCCTCCCCGCTCCACAGCACAGCGTGATAGGCGCCGCGAGGCAGAAGGACGTCTCTGGCAAATGGTCAGAAACTTCCTTCTGACCATAGAAGAGCTACGGTACCGGCACCGTAAGCTCTTCACACCGGGCACAGATCGGGAAAGCCGACAGTGCGCTGAATTCAGCGCACTGTCAGCTTTCCGGCAGTATATAACACTGCCTGTGCCCGGATATGGTGAAAGGTCCTCTTTAAAGGGTAACTCACATTTCATGAATTTAAAAAAAATATTTTTTTGCTATTGTGTCGGGTGGAAAGGGGGTGTGGTGAACATTTTTGTAACTTTATTAACCTATCAAACAGGCTGTAAAGTTCCCATTAGCAACGCTCTAACTAAGCATTGCCAGGGAGACTCTGCCCATACACATGTACTCAATATAGCATGTAAAGCTGAAACATTTACCAAAGGATACATGATGTATATTAACTAGTGATATCTCTAATTCTTTTATAGCTGGTACTTACATTTTTCTAAGTGGTATATAACTGAAGATACAGCATTTGAAGTGACCATCCCTTCCTTTTAGTAATTGCTTCAGCTCTGCAAATTTACGATAGAACTGTGTTCGGACTTTCCCCAGTAACAGCTCAGTTAGAGGATTGCTAAGGAGAATGTTACAGCCTATTTTATAATAAAAAGGAATTTGGATACAGTAATAAAGTATATTATAAAATGGTCACCAAAGACCCCCGACACAATAGTAGAAACAAATCATGAATGTTTAAGATTTGGATAAATTTAGCTAAAATCCAGTTCAATACAAATTAATTTGCTCATTTCCATGAAGTCTCCATGATTATGTGTGCAGTCAGCTGCTATAGTCATGTGCCATTCCTTTCCATCCATCTATCTCCTATTGTGTGCGGTGCAAAGAAAGTACTGCATGAGTTGACTACACCCAAACACGTTTGCAGTTTTTAACTATGCTGACACATATGTATATATAGAAGTTCTATATACATACATATAAATATTTAAAGGACTTGGTCACTTTAAGACCAGTACCGATGTTTTCAGGGGAAAAAGACTCTCAGAAGCATTTTCTATGTTTAATAATGTGTGTAATGTCTATTTGGCCTCAGTACCCTGCATTATACAAGAGCCAGTCCAATTGTACACCTTGTGAAAGCAGTATGAAGATTTCAGCTCTTAAAAGAGAGACAAAGTAAAGAATCAAGAAATACAGGATTTCACACAAAGGAGCCCAAATGTGCGTGTATGTGTATTATCAAATTTATTAAATGCCAGAAAAGTTGTTTGAATGTTTAGTTACACTTTCAATATCATTCCTTTGTAATACTGCACTTCAATTTCCTTGATACTTTTACTGTCATAGTTCTACTTCTGTATACTTAATAGATGTATGCTTCATATACTCACTAATAATGAAAAAGAGTATGCCGCTCTCTGATCATAACCTTCTATCTCTCACCATCAGTGCTCTCTCCCCTTCACAAGATACCCCTACCCATCACACATATAGGAACTTGCGCGCTATCGACACCCAGCACCTCTCAGATACTCTACAGTCCTCTCTGTCCCCCATCTCCTCAAACTCCTGTCCCAATCTGGCCACCAGTCACCCTTAAAAATGCATTGGATGAGGTGGCTCCCCCCTCCACTCGTAAAGTCCCACATAGAAGGCAGCAACCCTGGCACACGCCACAGACACAATTTCTTCAGTGCTGCTCTAGGTGTGCCGAACGTCTCTGGAGAAAATCACGTTCACCTGCAGATTTCCTCCACTTCAAATTTATGCTTAAAACATATAGTTCTGCCCTTTATCTCGCCAAACAAGACTATTTCACCGCCCTCATCTCTTTTCTCTCCAGCAATCCTAAAAGGATTTTTGAAACTTTTCACTCCTTACTCACACCCAAGGTGCAGACGCCATTCACAGACCTTAGTGCTGATGACCTGGCCACTTATTTCGATGATAAAAGTGATAAGATCCGTCAGGAAATAACTGCCCAAGCCCCAGGTGGCATTGATCCCATCACCTACCATAGTAATGATCCCCTCACCAACCGCACTTCAGACTGTCCATTCTCACCTTTTGAACCTGTTACAGAAGAGGAAGTCTCTCAGCTACTTTCTTCATCTCGCCCTATAACCTGCAGTAGTGACCCCTTCCCCTCACACCTTCTCCAATCTCTGTCGCCTGCTGTCACGAGTTACCTTACTAAAATATTTAACCTCTCTTTCTCTTCTGGAATCTTCCCATTCTCCTTCAAGCATGCTGTTATAACTCCGCTATTGAAAAAACCCTCCCTGGACCCGTCCTGTGCTGCTATCGACCCGTCTCTAACCTCCCCTTCATCTCTAAACTCTTGCAATGCCTGGTCTATTCGCGTTTAATCTGCTATCTCTCTGCTTGACCCCTTACAATCTGGTTTCCGCGCTCTGCACTCTACTGAAATGGCTCTCACAAAAGTCTCCAATGATCTCCTAATGGCTAAATCCAATAGTGACTTCTCTCTTCTTATTCTTCTGGACCTCTCTGCAGCTTTCAACACTGTTGACCATCATCTCCTCCTCACTATGCTCCGCTCAGTTGGCCTCAATGACACTGCGCTCTCCTGGTTCTCCTCTTATCTCTCAGACCGCACTTTCAGTGTATCATTTGCGGGCTCTGTTTCTTCCCCTCTTTCCCTTGCTGTTGGGGTTCCTCAGGGCTCGGTCCTAGGCCCCCTGCTCTTTTCTCTCTACACAGTCCCCATTGGACAAACCATTGCCAGATTTGGATTCAGGTACCATCTTTATGCTGATGACACCCAATTATACACATCTTCCCATGACATCACCTCTGCACTCATACAGAACACCAGTGACTGTCTTTCTGCTGTCTCTAATATCATGTCCTCGCTCTATCTGAAACTAAATCTCTTTAAGACTGAACTACTACTGTTTGCACCATCTGTCCCTGATATATCCGTTGCAGTCTCAGGCCTTACTATAACTCCTAGGCAGCATGCCCGCTGCCTCTGGGTCATGTTTGACGCAGACCTTTCCTTCACCCCTCATATTGAATCACTCACACGTTCATGTCACCTCCACTTCAAAAACATCTCCAGAATACGCCCTTTACTTACCAGAGATACATTAAAGACACTTACTGTCTCTCTGATTCATTCTCGCCTTGACTACTGTAACTCCTTACTTATCGGTCTTCCCCTCACTAAACTCTCCCCTCTACAATCTATTCTGAATGCAGCGGCCAGACTCATCTATCAGGCTAGACGCTACAGCGATGCCTCTGGTCTGTGCCAGTCACTACATTGGCTGCCTATTCATTATAGAATAAAATATAAAGTTATCACCCTCATCCACAAGGCTCTCCATAATGCCCTCCCTACATTTCCTCCCTCATCTCTATCTACCGCCCAACCCATGTTCTCTGTTCACTCAATGACCTAACACTTACATCCTCTATTATCAGAACCTCCCACGCTCGTATACAAGACTTCTCCCGAGTTGTAACACTTCTCTGGAATGCTCTACCCCGGACAGTTTCTACAGTTTCAAACGCATCTTTTCACACAGGCCTATCACAATTTCTAACGTAAACCCTTCCGTACTATAATTAAAATGTAACCCTTCTCTGTCCCCCCTCCCACATTTCCCCACATGATATGATGCCATTTCAGGCTAACTTTATAGGTCCAAGCTCCATCTGCATGTTAAAGGACACAACGGGTGACGGCTCAAAGTTTTATGTTTGTGTAATGACAGTCACCTCTATTACAAAATTATCTAACCCCCTGCATAAGCAATGCCGCCCCTGCTACCTCTTGTGTCACCCCCTCTACCTAATAGATTGTAAGCTCTTGCGAGCAGGGCCCTCAGTCCCATTGTGTGAAATGACTTTCTTTGTAATGTATCTTTCTGTCTGTATTTGAACCCTACAAATTGTACAGCGCTGCGGAATATGTTGGTGCTATATAAATAAAATTTATTATTATTATTATTATTATTATACTGGGCTAGAGGTCCTTAGTGGTGGACAGCAGATGACACTAATATTATTAACCCCTCAATTCCACTGACTTTCATGTATCAGGACAATATAGCAAGCACAAACTAAAAAGAAAACTGCAAACAAAACAATATAAACAAATTAACAACAAGCAAGCCATCCATTTATTCTAGAGTGCCGTAAAGATGTCAAGTGAGCCATTCTGGCATTCTGCAATGCAATAATAAATCTAGGCTGATACTTTTCGCACACAGTGTGCATAATATCTTGGCAATATCTTCCAGCGGTATGGGAAATCCATGGGCCATCTAGTTAAAGGTTGCACAGGAGAGATATGTGGAACACATTGAGGGAATGTGGTTTCTCTTTGCTCTGAGGGACTTGCTGGCCTTTGTTTAGATGGAAATGATGCACTGATGGCTGATTAATGCGGTGTCTGATAGAGGATCATACCGTGAATCATCAGGTTTATTCAGAGGTAAATGCCAAATGGCACATTTCATCTTCCTTAATGTCTATTACTGCCACCCGACCTTTAACAAAAGATAGGAGAAGCTTTTTTTTCAGGTTCCAGTAAGAGTAGACAATTTCACAATATTGATTTTTTTCTGCAATAATCAGTGTATAGTCTGCATTTATTGTATATTGTAGATTCTTTGTTGGCAGCCCATACACAATATGTTGTAATCGACACTTAGTATAACGTGAAGACAATACGCAGTACAACTGGTGCATAGTGATGGATACATTTAATCGTATAAGATGTATGGAAGCCTAAAACGGCAATACAACAATAAACACCAGGGGATTTTATAGTGTGCAAATAGATAATTCCATCAGGGGAAACACATTATGAAACACATCATCGTCCTCTGGAGAAAAATATTCAGAACGGTTCGGTGTTATATTGCAAAGGGATACATGTGAAACAGAACAAGCATTAGAAAAAGCACAATATAATTTACAAATCGTAGTATCACAGCCTATAGAAAGGCTATCCAACCGTCAAACTATTTATGTCTTGAGCTAGGTTCACACCTGTGTTGGGGTTTCCGAATCCGCTTAAAAAGCCGATCCCACAGACTATAATGGGATTGCTGTATTTCCGCCCGGTCTCAGGACTTTTCTCTCCACATTCTTCAAGAGAATGGGGGACAGAATCCCCGAATGTTCATACAACGCAGCCTGAAGGGAAAATACTGAACCTATATGAAATTTTAAAGTTCATGTTTATAGAAGATGTGAAATCTTCATATAGTAAGGGAATGTCCACCTCTGAATTATGATTTATGTATAGCAATAATGTATATAAAAAGAATAATGTTGTAAAGACATATCTATATTGATCCAGAGTAAAACTATATAATATTCCTAGACTGTATTCATACAATATGTAGTGTGAGAGAGTGAAGAGTGTGGTCTGGGAAGACAGGTATGTCCCAGCCAGGCAGCTAAAGGGTGTTTGGTAAGGATTCACACCAGGGAGGTCAGCTGACTAATCAAGGCCTGATATAGTCTGAGTGTGAAGACTAGCAGTGTGGCACTACACAGACAGAGCTGACCTGTCCAGACCGGATCTCCAAAGCAGGTACTGTGCCACCCATTGTTATTGCCAAGGTGGGAGACTGGTAGCCAGTCTCCTGTATAGTCAGGGAAAAGTTTCCCTATGTTTAAGTTAGTTTTCTCAGCCGAGAAGGATTTTGTTTTGTTTATCCTGTGGCTTTGCAAAAGCAGTGTATGTGTTAGGGCTCGTTCCCATCAGCGTTGTCCACTCCGTAGTTCAGGTTTCTGTTTCCTGCATAAAACAGAGCAGGAGACGGAAACCTGCAGGAGTCTTTCTCACCCATTCATTTGAATGGGTGAGAAAGATGTCCGGCCGTGAGCGGCGGTGAGCGTTTTATGCTCTCCGCCGCGAAACCGGGTTTTATAATCCGGACACAGAGTCGGACATGCAGTACTCTGTGTCCGGATTAAAAAATTTGGTTTCGCGGCGGAGAGCATAAAACGCTCACCGCCGCTCACAGCCGGACCCAGTCTCAGCTTTCCGACTTCTGGCATGCAGAAGACGGAAAGCTCAGAACGGACAGATGAATGCAGGTGTGAACCTAGCATTACATGTGAATAAAGCCTGAACCTGTGTGCAATCCAGTGTCTGTGTCCCTGTTTCCTGTACTGCTACAAGCATCTACCTAAGCGGCTCCCCACAGTAGTTTTATTGATACCATTTTGAGAGTTTATGATATTTTAATCACCTTTTATTACATTTTCCTGGGAGATAAAGGAGCAGCTTCCATTTCTCATGCAAACCACAGGGCTAAATCTATGAGACACCATTAGTAGTAATGTCCTCTTATGTGTTCATGGCTACAGCACCTAGGTTATATTAGCTACTATTGCCCCACAGCGCACAAAATCACATAGGTACATATGCAGACCCTTAAAACAAGGACAACTAATACAGATACATGAAAGCTGGCAGCAATATCGCACTAAATCCTGAGGTATCTCAGGATGACCAAACCAAAGTGATGTCCATTGATGCCCTCAGTATGCGCTGACAAGTTGCTGCAACCAACGCATATTACATTATACTACCATATGATATTGGACAGAGGAGATAATGTGCAGATGTAGTAAACAGTAACTGCTAAAAATAATCACTTCTAATGACATAATAAGTTGCATTTCTTGAGATTATTGGATGCAAGATGACAAGCTCGACTGTGCGCGGGCCAGGCACACTTCAGACACTTGTCAATTTCCTGTATTTCATGGATGGATTGAATCATGTAGAAGTGCAGCTGTCTCTGAGGCCCCATGTCCCTGTCATGTCCCTTAAACAACAGCTGCTTATATGTCTGCTAGAAGTCTCCAAGCTTCTACGTAATAAGACTATAAGAGTGCACGATGGGTAAAAGCAGAGCTTGTACTATACATATATAAGCCATACTAATGAAAATGTCTTCATCATTCTGGGGTCAATCACTTATAAATGCTTGTTTCATGGAGGATACAAGTATTTACTAAAACTGATGTGTCAGGAGAAATGACAGGTCCTTAAGAACCTCCTGGTCTGCAAGTAGTCAAGAAGCTCTAGAAGATCCCTCCATCACCTGTTTCCAAAAAAATGAGAGAATAAGGTAGAAACTGATTGTAGGTGGTCCTGCCCGATCATCCAAGACTACTGGAAGAAAATTCAAGATGTGATACGGGCGGTCAGCTATCCCTATTTTCAGCTTACCCCAGAAACGGTGTTTCTCTTTCTGCCTTCGGGGGACTATAAGCCGGGAAAGGACAGACTTGTTACGCATCTTATTTCAGCGGCGAAACTACTGATCCCCTTATATTGGATGAACTCTGCAGCTCCCCCATTCTCACAGTGGGTCAACAAAGTCAACCAAATTGCTCGCTTTGATGAGTTGATGTGCTGTTCAGCGCGGTCTCATGATCGCTATGTGAAAACGTGGACTCCCTGGATCTTGCATAAGCATTGAATTTTCTTCTCTGGTCTTTTATGTGGACAATATTGTTATACTCTTATCTGATTTTTTTCTGACTCCTTTCCTCTCAATTGTCTTTTCTTTCCTCCACTCTCCCTCGCTTTCATTTTATTCTTCACATTCTTTTTACATTTTATTTTCGCATCTTATTCCCTCCGCTCTCTGCCTCTCCTTCTTTTCTTTTTCATTCCTCTTTCTATTTCTCAACACGATCTCACAACATCTTAGTATTGCTCCCCTTGTCAACTCTCAATTTCTATTCCTTTTTACTTTTCCCATACCTTCACGGGCCAATTATGGTGATAGTGCTAGTCACTTTGCATTGTCTCTTTCTTAGCTATCGCCATAGCTGTCGTTAAGTATGACTTTCATGGATGTGACATGATGCGGACTGGGGACATTGTCCCCTCTTTATTGATTGCTTATTTTTGTGCATGTGGAATTAACATGTGGTATTGGCTGTTTGACTGTTACCAATAACTTTCTGTTCTGTTCTTTTAAAAATGTTATTGAAAAACCTAATAAACTTCAGAATTTAAAAAAAGAAACTGATTGTAGTTAATCAGCGGACATCACAGCCACCAAGATCCTCCAGCAAAAGAAGACAGCAGAGCAGCAGGACTGGACTGCACCGGGAGGAATCGGAGTCTTTAACAACAAGTATGGCGCATTCATGCCACAGGAGCTTTGTCTGTGGCATGACTTCTGGGTTTAGCTGCCAGAGTCGGAAAATACTACTACCTCAGTGGTTTATCCCCCTCAGATGCCATGGTCAATAGCAATCACAACATCTGGAAGGTTTGAGGGCAAGATCGCCCCTGCACCATCCCTTGCTATGAGATCAGAACAAGCTCCTAAATGCCTTTCTCTATTGCACATAGGGAACATGTGTGATGTACTGCTGTACAATGTATTCTAGTACATTGCACAGGGGATCAGCAGATCCAAGGTTTAAGTCCAAAAAAGTACAAAAGAAAAATAAAGTTTAAAAAATTAAATAAACAAAGCTTCAAAAACCTACTTTTACCTACTGCTGCCTTGAACGATTTGCGGCACATCTGGTGGGCTTGCCCACCAGTACATGCCCTCTGACAAAAATCAAGGATACAATTACCACTGCGCTTACTAGAGATTTAGGCAAAACTGGACAACCCTTTTAACTTTGAAATCAGCAGGGGGCATTGAGAAAAAAAAAAAATTATACTCACCTGTTCCCAACGCTCCGGTGTCCTCCCGCGCCTCTCGGTTCTTCTGCTCCAGTGGCTTCTCCCAAGTCTCTTTCGTGGGCCCGCTGAACCTGCTAGAGCAGAAGAATCAGGAGAACACCGGAGCATCAGGGACAGGTGATTACGAGGGTTTTTTTTATTTTTTCAATGTCCCTGGCTGATTTAAAAGGATTGTCCATTTTTTTTACCACACATGTAGTATTGGTTTACCCCATGTTTGTTGTTTAATGTTCAGTAACATTGTTATGTATATGTGTTTTTTATTTTGTTTCAATATAATTTAAAATTTTATTTATGGTGATTTCTGTCTTTATGGTAATTTACCTGAAAAGTTTGCATCCCACCCATGAATTTTTTTTTTTTTTACACGGTCTTGTTATGCAATATGATATGTTATTTAGTTATCTGAAAGAAGTCATTAGTGGCCCTAGGGCCAAATATCCAACTCCACACCACACCCGACGCGCGTTTCGCCCGTTAGGGCTTTGTCATCCCTTGGTGTGGAGTTGGATATTTGGCCAATGGGCCTATACGGTCTGTATGCATTTGTTCTCATAACCCTTCACTTTTACATCATATATGGGTCTTTATGTTTATTATATCTTGACGGGTGACTTGCAACTGTGATATGTGGCTGCTGCAATCCTAGCACTATACTCTGCCTTTCCCTTGTTGTGGTTGTGGTACACCCGTTTGTACATTTATTGATATATATTGACCCATTACTACACTAGTTATACTTATTTATTTTGCACTGTGCATACTTATCTGTATTTCCATCTCCACTCCGTTCATTGGGTATTTCAGCTTCCCCTTTATTTTTTTCCCTTTATGTTGTATTTTTATATGTATTTTTTATATAATAAAATATTCTTTGTATTTTTGTCTAAAACTTTAGTATCTGGTGGTTTTTTATGGTTCTCTGTTCAATCACACCAGAGATTATACCTATAGGTGGTATAGTTTTGTACATTTATTGTTATCACAATAGCAATGTCAGATGTTAGGCCTAGTTCACATCTGCATCGGTAATCCGTTTGGGGGAGTCCGAATGGGGATCCCCCCCAAATGGACTACTGAACTTATTGACAAGTGGTGTGCAGTGAATGCATATGAACCCCATAGACTATAATGGAGTCCGTGTCCTTTCCACACACGGAACATGCGGACAGAAAAGTAGTTCACGATCTACTTTCCTGTCCGCATGACTTGTGCAGAGACCGTGCAGAAAGCAGACGGACCCCATTATAGTCTTTGGGGTCCGTGTGCTTTCACTGCACACCACTTGCCAATGTGTTCAGTAGTCCGTTAGGGGGGGTCTCCATGCGGACTCCCCTGAACAGATTACCGACGCAGATGTGAACAAGGCCTTACACTATGGACACATATTTGACATTGCTATGTAAAGGATTTCTCGGGTAAATTTACCTTAAAACAAAGCAGAAAAAAAACTTTTTTTGTTTCTGATCATTTTTTTGCTAAAAAGAACTATAAAATTAATTGAGGTAAACTAAAAAAAAAACAAAAAAAACATAGCAAATATGCAGCATTCCAGATTTTTTTTATAGGTAAGGTGGCAAAAAAAAACATTCAAGAGAGGGTTAACGAAGCTCCCTATCATATTGGATAAAGTGTTTTCCTTTCCTCAATCTATCATTGCAGCTGTAGTTCAATAATACGATGAATAATTCATGGTTACAATAACTTCAGGTAGATTTCTACGTCCCGGCACATAGTGACAATAACAATAACAACAAAGCACAACCCGAATATGTCGGGGTAATTATGTTTGTGGCATCGGCATTGTCATCAAATTGAATGTCCCAGCGTTATCATTGCAACTACTCTAATCAAGACAATAATTGTGGAGAAAGCCTATATCCTAAGTGTCGATCTACAGACTGCATCTCAATGACACCACTTACACGGCTCTTTCATTCTAAACCATTGGTTGCCAAGAAACCTCCTTTAACAACAAACAAAACAGTCTCATCTGAACAGATCTGTAGATATTTCAGGGATAAACCATTCCTAGTGGAATGTAATAAAGTGCAACAATATCTTTGTACATATCTATACACAATAAGAATATGTATACAATTAAAGATATATATATATATATATATATATATATATATATATATATAGATAGCTATGCAGATGTTTACATTTTAAAAGATGTAAAGATTTTCATCATACCATACATTGATTTAATATTATGCTGGAGTTTAGACCTTTGGGTCAACATGTATTCAGATACTGCTCCTTTCAAGTAATATTGCAAAGTAAGATTAACTCTATATGCAGTCCTACATAAAAATCACAAACTAAAGCCAGACATATACTTTAGATAGCTGTCTGCATAATGCTCTTCTGACTCGCCCATGCGCAGGCACGCTTGGCTTGGCCAGTGGAGCGCATGTCCTAAAAAGAAAGCTGATGAAATCAGCAGGTTCAGCCTATATATAGGTCCGGATATATGTGGATAGTGACACAATCTTCGTTATTTTGGTTCTGTGGCCACCACATTGGATTTGAAATGAAACAACTGAGATACAACTAAAGTATGTACTTTTAGGTTAAATGCAAAAGTTTGAACAAAAATGTTGAAAATGTTTTCTGTACAAAGTCTTCTCATTTCAGGGACTCCAAAGTAATCGGACACATTACCATTATCATAAATAAAATGTTCATTTTTATTACTTGGTAGAGAATCTTTTGCAGGCAATGACTGTCTGAAGTCTGAACCCATGGACATCGCCAAATGCTGGGTTTTCTCCTTCGTGATGCTTTATCAGGCTTTTATTGCAGCGTTTTTCAGTTGTTGCTTTTTTGTGGGTCTTTCTGCCTTAAGTTGTATCTTAAGCAAGTGAAAGACTGAGTTGAGATCAATTTTTAAACCAGAATACACCAAACTGTTGATTTCCTAATATTTCTGTGAACTCTCTGATGGATTTCTTTTCTTTCAGCCCAGTGATGGTCTGTTTCCCTTCCATTTAGAGCTCCTTTGACCGCATGTTGTGGGTTCACAGCAACAGCTTTCGAAAGCAAATGCCACACCTAGAATCAAGTCCATACCTGTTACCTGCTTGATGATGGATTGACAAGGGAATAGCCCATGTAGCCCATAGCTTTTGAGAAAATTGTCCAATTACCTTTGACTCCTTGAAAAAGAGGCAGCTACATATTACAGAGCTATAATTCCTAAACCCTTCCCCCAATTAGGATGTGAATACCCTCAAATTAAAGCTGAGAGTCTGCACTTTAAGCCCATATCGATCATATAACTGTATCCAGAATATGTTTCAGTAAACTGCTAAAATGCCAAAACTTGTGTCACTGTCCAAATATTTCTGCACATAACTGTACATTTCCGGACCTCATTATGATGTGTATGTCCAGCCAAAGCCATGTGATATCTCAGAACTGCTGCCTTTGACAAAATCCATTTACCCTCATGTAATATCCACTGATTTATTTACTTGGAATTACTCTTGTCATATTGTTTTTATTGTAACATTATCATTCTTGTATTGTAAAGAGTTTGATTTCTATAACAATGTATATGTTTTTCTTAAAAATAATGGAAGCCACTTAGTCCTCTAGCACTATGAACAGTCAAAACAAAAATGCAACACATTGGTCACATCAGTACATTCAGCTTGGTTTAATGCCAATTTACCCTTGTGGTTAATTTAGTAAATGTGTATTGGTTATCTGTTTAAGAGAAAAGAAAACTTGTAAAATTAAGTAGCTGTGCTTCTAATCTCCAGCAACGCGTTTTATGGGAATATATAGTGGTTGCCTTTGTTAAAACATACAATTATATCTCAGCTTAATTGCTAGTTTGTTGCTTTTTAATAGGAATTACTTGTCTTTATGAAGCTAATAAAGAACTAGGCATCTTCCTTTTATGCAGTCCTAATAGAAAAGATGAGACATAAAGAATAGTATAATTGATATGTAAATGCAGTTAATTTCCAAAATACAAAATATCTGCCCAGGTAATAAAGATGCACTAAATGTCCTCATTGTGTAGGAGAGAAATTAAAGTTGTCTGAATGGAAGTGGAAGCTAAAAAGAGGAGAAACTATAAAATATAAAGAGGTGAGAATCTGCATATAGCAAGTGGGGACATACAGGATGTGATTAAAATGCAATAAATGGTTCATTATAGTTAAATTAAAAAAAAATACATTTGGTTAATGAATTGAACAGTTTCTGAACACAGAAACTCTATTTTCTAAGCTTACCAATGTAACTTGACAATTTGAACTTTGTTCTAATCAAATGATGGGACGCCATCTATGACTGAGCCCTGTTCCGACCCACCCCGGCCAAACACAGACCGTCAGCAATGGCCAAGTACACTGAGCAACGGGGCTTCTGTGAAGAGTCACAAAAGTGAATGTGACTTATAGAAACAGAGTAGAACAGTAAGCTTTGCTGTTTCCATAATTCCGACCATAAATATCATGGTTTCCAATAGTGGTACAGCACTTTCAAATGGGTTTTATAGTATCATAAAATTATGCCTGCATGTTATTCAAATATAAATGAATTGAGGTTATTATAAGGAAAAATATATTTTTGTACTGTATTACCCAGTGGTTATGAAATATAAAGATTGAGAGTCTTCATCAGGCATGAAGAGACCTAGTAGTCTCGAAAGCTTGCAATCTGTCATCATTTTTTGTTAGCCATTAAAAAGGTATCAACTACTGAAGACTCTCAATCTTGACGTTATTAATATACTTCATTTAGGAAATCTGCAACAATGTAATAATTTACCCCCCACCTCCTGCTGTCCAGGAACCTCCACTTGTGTGTTCAGCCCGGTTCAGGCAGGGAGTTTTCTTTCTAATGATACAGACACTTAAACAGGTCACTGACGCACAGAAGGAATGAAAGCTCCCTGCCTGCACATAGAGAAGGAGCTTGAAATCAGGACACCTATGATAATTTCCTAATTGAAGGAGTCGTCCAAGACTCAATATTGACGCTGGAATCTCCCCAATCCAATTCTGATGACCTATACCAAGTCCGTCAATATCCAGTCTTGGACAACTCCTTTATAGTACACTAGCAGTTACCCGTGACTTTGTCTACGGGTCGGCGGTGAACTGCTTATATTTCTTGTTCCCTCATCTCTGCCCTCAGTTTGTTGTCCCCTCCTACCTGCGACTTCTTCCGCAGCCCCCCCTGACCCTGGCGTGAACCACCTGCAGCGCGGCCCGTGGCCCCCCACGTCCCTTTCCTTGTGGCTGCGGCGGGCCCCTCCTACAGGATGGTGGGTCTGGAGGCAACGGCCTTGCTGCTGCGCCTCGGCCCCCCCTCTTTCCCGCTACCTGCGTCCCCGGCCCTGCCCTTACCCACCACCCGCTCCCCCGGTGAAGGTGAGTGTGAAAGTGCTGAAGTATATGTGAATGTGATTGTGTGGGGTTAGGGGCTAGGTTGTAGAGAGAAATGTGAAGTTTAGGGGCTTGCTATGGGCCAAAGTGTGTGATTTTGTAGAGATGGTGATGTGAGTTGGATGTTTGTGTGGGTCGTGGGAAAAACGTATGTGCGTTATTGTGATGAAAAGTAGCCTATTGCACAATCCAGTGTATTAGCTATGTTTGTGGAAAATTTGAGCCAAATCGGTGGAGCGGTTTTTTGGTGATTGAGGAACAAACATCTGAACATCCAAACATCCAAACACACAAACTCACAAACCCACAAACTCACAAACTTTCACATTTATAATATTAATAGGATTAATAAGTTAACATAATTTATACTTAAAAACTTCAAAATGACATTGTAAAAGGAGTTCTATATTATACAAAGGATTTTCTATAGATAATATACTGTATGATGCACATATGTATCGAGATCTAATATTAGAAAGATTAAAATCAGACGGATGTTAAACATATTTTATATAAATAAACTTAGTCACAAAAATAAGGCACCAAGAAGTTGTTGATTTCAATGGGAGCTAGTCTCGTATATGCAGCGTTATTTTGCGGCTGTGATTTTGCCTCAAAATCTCACACAGCGTATACATGCCAGGTCACGCGGCATGTTACTCCGTGTGAATGCACCCCAAGCCAGGATTGAAGGACTTACCATATTTGAAACCAACCACCATCTGATCCCAAACAGAACCTGTATTTGTTGCTAAAGACTGTATGGTTCCAGTCTGTAGCTGTCTAATTGTTTTGTTGAAGGCACCAAGGATGGTGATGGCTGTCTGTCAATGATACCAGATTTTTTTCTAGTAAGCATGTGGAAGTTGTCCCAGCAGAGACAGGGATGTGTAATAAAGGTACCACCTATGTCTTAATGTTGGACAAGGAAACTATGGGAGATGCTTCAGTTTATTCTGTGTGCCTGCCCTAATCTAACTACTTGCTAAGCCAGAACAGCCAATTTCTCAAACAACCATCTCTCTGTCTAATGAAATACTCACTCCAAAAGTATGTCAACTGGGCAAAAGGTCCTCCATTGCTTGTAGCGCCATGTCTAATAGTTAACTATCCATGGAAGAACAAAGAGGTACACTACTCAAAAGTAGTGTCTGAGAGCCTTTCTATAGGGAGGCAAGTGAAACACTATTATGCCCTCCTGTGGCCAGACCAGTGTCTACTTATACCACACCTTATGTACATATCTACCTGTGCATCTGCATGCTGAGTTTTACAGCAATCCATCAATTCTATCTGTATTCATTGGTTTTGGTCAATGATTGTAGGTACACACATCTGTAATAAATATATACATGATAGAAAACAGAAAAGAGTGGCACCAGCCTGTGAACTATTGCCAGTGATCATCAAGTTATAAAATAAGAACAAAGGCAGTCCAATGAAGCAATAGTGGAATTTTATTCAAGATCCTTTATTGAAGTGTTGCCTTTTCTCCTTGTTTTATAAATAGATATATGGATGAAATGTGTCTTTATTACCAATAATTTCCTCCTAAGGAATGAATGAAATATTCAATAGAACAATTAGAATAACATGATCTATCTGCTCTGTGCCATTACTTGCTGTTTTGATTTATATAGAAAAATAGGACTTCAATTTAATTTAGGATTACTAAAACCTGGCCTGATGATGCTGAGCAAATGTATCAGCTAATCCTGGGCTTGCGTGTGTGCGATAGGACAAAAACAATCTTTAGCTGGTTCCTGAGAACAGGCCCAGACAAAGCCAGCAGACTGTGAAAACCAGCTCAAAGCCACAATAGTCTGTGTCCCAGGTGTTTCTTGGCACATTTCCTTATGCACAGTGACTTTATCATCAAGGATTAGAAACGCTTTGTGATGCTAAGATCTCATAAACACATGTATGAACAAGCAGATATCTATGGCAACAAATGCACTTCAAAGTTTGCCATCAGACTGTTTGTCATGTTATGTTACCACCTTCCATTACTGCATTGTTGACTCCCATAAGTCAATGTTTCAGTGGGCTTTACTTCAAGGTTTTGTGAGGCAGTAACCAGAACAATACATTTTGTATAGCTAAGAAAACTCTATTCTAATAAAAAAAAAGAGATCAGAACATTGCATTCTGAAAACATTAAGATGCTGGACACTTCTAAAAAAAAGTCACATTTACCAAAAATAATAAAAGGCTATAATAACCTATAATAACAAGGAGGTAATGGAAGAGATATATCACTGAGAACATTCAGTGCAATGCTGTTAACATACTCCATCACCATGTGCATAGATTTTCAGAATATTACTAGACACAGAACCAACAGATCCCACAATAAACACCACTTGGTAGAGTCATGAAAATAAATTTGAGAATTTGGATGACACCCGAAACACCACCTACAGCCAGCAAGATGTCTCAAACTTGGTGGAGGTCGGGGATCCTCCGCAAACAGGGCCTCCAACCTTCTCATGAGGAGAAAATCCTAGAGACACTCCATCAAAGAGGGGGTTACAGAACTACACCAGTGGTGCAGGATAACCGTCCTGGCGACCACAAAAATAAGATTTATACTACCACCAGGTCACAACAGTGTATAACAGGCATGTATGGGTCCAGCCTATACCTGAGAGGTGATAATAGCGCTCATCCTCAATCTTCCTGGACCAAATGTGCATGCCACTAAGACCAGTAGGTACAATGCTGTAGGAACAATGTATCCTCTCCTATCCTGAGGCTACTGGCCTAAAGCCACACCAATAGGACTGTGAAAGGATTCAAGGCCCAATGCACATGGGAATAATCCTCTTCAGGGCTGCAATTGTCATATATAACTGACTAAACTGCCAAACTGGGTAACCCTACGCATCTCCTCCATTAGATTCACAAGGGGCTCTCAAAGTAGTAGACAAATAGGAGCCAACACTGCTGTTTTTAACACATTAGCTATATGTGGTGGCACACCGGCCCTTGTTTTGCCCTTCTAGTTTATTGTTTTTTCTATTTTTTTAATACTTTTTTTTTAATAAAAGTGAAGTTTTAGATTTTGTATCGTCTCCAATCAGCTTTTTAAGTGAATATCACCAAACGAAGACTTGTCAATTCTCCTAAAATGTCTATTTTATTGCTTATCTATTTTATTTAACCTCCCTCTTAGCCCCTAATAAAAATTTAGTTCAAATCGATATTTCATCTTTATTTGAAAGGGGCTTCTCATATTCTGGTGTTCTCTCCCAAAGCAATATTCATGTCTTAAATACACATGACCACAGTGTATATGACTTATTGAATATTACTTAGGATTTCCAGATGTTTAGAACTAAATTCTGTACAGCATCTAAGACCCAGCATGTCACCCATGTTGCTTCCGATCTTATTTGTTTCAGTTAAGAATTTAAAGGGAGCCTGTCACCAAGGTGAAGCATGTTATGCAAGTAATACCGTTAGATAGGTCAGGCTCAACTGAATGCAACACTTTTCCCCCATAAAAATTTGTGCGTCTGTATGACAGTGAAACATAGAAGACTGATGGCAGAAAAAGCCCACATGGTCCATCTAATCTGCAGTTATATTATTTCCTTTTTATTTTAGGATAGAGTTTATCCCATGTATTCTTAACCCCTTACTGACATCCACTGTACTATTAAGGTGGATGCCGGGTCTTTAAATATGGTGCCGGATCTTAAAGGGGTATTCCCATGTCGCAAACTCACCAGTCTTCACTGCTGTAAAATCTTCTTTCTTCCTGGTTTCTTGCATCATTTGGAGGGCGGGGTTTCACATGCAATCTGCCGTTTAGCTCTGCCCCAAAATTAGTGTGTAGCTCCGCTCACCGCATAGCGTGATCCTATGGGGCAGCTGAAGGGCCTGTGATGTCATCAAAGGTCCTTAAACACTATATGCACAATATTGGACTATGAAGTACAGGCAGCAGCAACTCCATTCTGTGTTACATACAGAGACTGCCTGTCTCTGCCATAATGAACACAATTGAATTAGCTAGCCTGATAACTGGGAGAACAGAAGACGAGTTCAGAAATGAAAGCAGCTCCTCTCCCCTATCTGAGAGCAGGGAGCTAGGTCACGTGGTGCAGACAAAAGAATAGCTAGAAACACAGGCTCGCTCCCGTGCACTTAGCCCCTCCTCCCTCCCCCCTGAGAGCAGGCAGATACATCACTTGCCTTTTGAGCATATAAGTCAAGGGCTGTGTCAACAATGAATTGAATAAAGTAAGACAGTGGACAAACAAAGCAGTTTTGCTGAAGCAGTGCATTTAGGAAAAGTCTTACATCCACATTAAAGGGATTCTACCACTAAAACACATTTTTTTCTAGTTACCACGTCGGAATAGCCTTTAAAGAGGCTATTCGTCTCTTACCTGTGGAAGTGCTCTCCGCCGCGCCGTTCGTTCAAAATACCGGTTTGTACCGGTATGCTAATTAGTTCTCTCGCAGCGATGGGGGCGTCCCCATCGCAGGAGCAGCGATGGGGGCGTCCCCATTGCAGCTTGAAAACAGACTGCAGCGCCGCCTCTCTGGTCTTCGGTGTCCTCCCCTTGCTTCTTCAGCGTCTGTCGGACGCCTGCGCAGTATGCTCTGTTCGGCGAACATTGCCGAACGTACTGCGCATGCGCGAAATTACGGTGCCCGCACTATGGCTGGGACCGCAATTTCGCGCATGCGCAGTACGTTCGGCAATCTTCGCCGAACAGAGCGTACTGCGCAGGCGTCCGACAGTACGCTGAAGAAGCAAGGGGAGGACACCGAAGACCAGAGAGGCGGCGCTGCGGTCGGTTTTCGAGCTGCAATGGGGACGCCCCCATCACTGCTCCTGCGATGGGGACGCCCCCATCGCTGCGAGAGAACTAATTAGCATACCGGTACAAACCGGTATTTTGAACGAATGGCGCGGCGGAGAGCACTTCCACAGGTAAGAGACGAATAGCCTTTTTAACCCCTTCCCGACATGCGCCGTAATAGTACGGCGCGTGTCGGGTCTGTAACTATGGCGACCGCCCGGGAGCCGGGCGGCCGTCATAGCCGCCGGGTGTCTACTGCTTTAAGCAGTAGACAACCGGCTCTGATGCCTCCGATCGGTCCCCGGACCGATCGGAGGCATTAACCCCTCCGGCGCTGCTGTCAAAGGCGCCGGAGGCGCCATTTTCCCGGCGGCGCATGGGCGCCGCCATTTTGGCAGGGATCGCCGGCTCCTGGAGCATGCTCCAGGGCCGACCCCCCGTTGCCATGACAGCCGGGAGCCTTGTTAAAGGCTCCCAGCCGGTCTGCAAATTCTCTCTTTTGCAGGCTGGTCTATGCAGCCTACAAAAGAGATGATGATTTTTTGCAATGCATTGCAATGCATTAGCATTGTAATGCATTGCATTAGTGATCAGACCGCCCTGGGGTTCAACACCCCTAGGGGGTCTAATAAATGCAAAAAAAAAAATAAAAAAAAATAAAAAATATATAAAAAAATATAAAAAGTATTAAAAGTTCAAATCACCCCCCTTTCCCTAGAACAAATATAAAAGTAGTTAAAAACTGTGAAACACATACATGTTAGGTATCCCCGCGTCCGAAATCGCCCGCTCTACAAAGCTATACAAATATTTTTCCTGTTCGGTAAACGCCGTAGCAGGAAAAATAGTCAAAAGTGCCAAACCGCCGTTTTTTCACTGTTTTAATTCTGATAAAAATTTGAATAAAAAGTGATCAAAGCAATAACATTTCCCGAAAATGGTAGAACTAAAAAGTACACCCGGCCCCGCAAAAAAAGACGCCCTATGCATCCCCGTACACGCACGTATAAAAAAGTTACGGCCGTCGGAATATGGCGACTTTTAGAAAAAAAATTTTTTAACACCGTTTTGGAATTTTTTTTAGGGGTCAAAATGTAAATAAAACCATATAAATTTGGTATCCCTGGAGCCGTACCGAAACACAGAATACAGGGGACATGTCATTTTGGCTGCACAGTGAACGCCGTAAAACCAAAGCCCGTAAGAAAGTCGCAGAAATGCATTTTTTCTTCAAATCCACCCCATTCTGAATTTTTTTCCTGCTTCCCAGTACATTATATAGAATAATTAATGGTGGCATCATGAAGAGAAAATTGTCCTGCAAAAATTAAGACCTCATATGGCTCTGGGAGCGGAGAAATAAAAAAATTATGGGGTTTAGAAGGAGGGGAGTCAAAAACGAAAAACGAAAATCAAAAAATGCCATCGGCGGGAAGGGGTTAAAGGCTATTCCGACGTGGTAACTAGAAAAAAATGTGTTTTAGTGGTAGAATCCCTTTAACAAGCAGTATAGATAGGATCCTTGTGATGGGACAACCCCTTTAAGTAGAGTTTCAGAGAGTTTTAAACAGTGGAGGTAGAGCCTGCGATCAAAGTCGACTGAGATTCCAGGGATCTGGGCTCTGTTTCTGTGGAACTCCTCCGTTGTACCCCCATATTGTGCCTTACTTTATTGTCACAGTTGCCATCCTGTCTCTATGACAGCCGGTGAACCTTATAACTGTCATCGCTATATGTCTATTGAGGTCTGCTGTGGCCATCCTCAATAAAGATAGAGTGATTTCCCCATAGACTGTAATACAGTTATATTGCAGTCTATGAGTTCTAATGTTCACAGGTTTAAGCCCCCTAAGGGGCTTAGTAAACAGTGGAAAAATGTTTTAAAGTTTTTTTTAAATATATTTAAAAAACAGCCTTTTCCTACAATTCCCAAAATGCCTGATCTAAAAAGATATTCAAATATTTAGCTCATGCGATAAACACCATAGCAGTAGAAAATAATCAAGAGTTGAATCAGCATTTTTTAACCATTTCGCCTCCCACATAAAAAGTGATCAAAATGTCCAACTTTCGACAAAACGGTAAAAATAAGGACTATGTCTTGTGCGCATAAAAAGATACACAGCAGAATATGGTAGCTATTTTTTTTCCCATTTTTCAATTTTCGTAAAAGTACAAAAACTTGACATTAAATAAATTTGGTATAGCTGTGTTCACGCCAACCCAGAGAATATCAAAAACTTGTAATTTTGGGGCTGCACAGTGAACACTGTAATGAAACCCATAACTAACTGTAGTTTTTCTCTAATTCCACCCCATTCTGAATTTTTTTTATGGTTTCCCAGTAGACTGTGTGAAACATTATTTGGTATTGTTAAGAAGTACAATTACGGTATATACTCGAGTATAAGCCGACCCGAATATAAGCCGACCCCCCTAATTTTACCACAAAAAAACTGGGAAAACTTATTGACTCGAGTATAAGCCTAGGGGGGGAAATGCAGCAGCTACTGGAAAATTTCAAAAATTTAAATGGTCGGAGTTTTTGGGTGCAGTAGATGTTGGATGCTGGGAAAGTGGAGGGGGGTTTTTGGTTGTATGTCTGCCCCTTCCCTGAGCTTGAGGACTGTTTTTTTTTTTTCCCCATTTGGAATTCAGTCTGGCTGAATATAGGGGATCTGCAGTGCTCCTATTAACCCCTTCCCGACGGAACAGGAGCACTGCAGATCCCCTATATTCAGTAGACTGAGCATTTTCAGACACAGGGATACCTAATGTGTATGTGTTTCACAGTCATTTTCTACTTTTGCATGTATTCTAGGGAAAGGAGTGATTTAGAACATATATTTTTTTTAATTTTTTTTTTTTTTTTAGCACTATTTTATGGGAGATTCTGTACATTAATATCGTGGCTGGTCATAGACCCCCCCTCCTTAAAAAAAAAATAAAAAAAAAAAATATATATTTTTTTTTGCTGACTCGAGTATAAGCCGAGGGGGGCTTTTTCAGCACAAAAACTGGGCTGAAAAATTCGACTTATACTCGAGTATATACGGTAGTTCCACACACAATGTAAGTGCTCTATGAGCAAAAAAATAAAAAGTAAAAAATTAAAAAAGGAAAATGAATGTGGCGGGAAAGAGAAAAATTCACTTATTGTAATTAATCAGCTACATTTGCTAGAAGTTTGTTCCAAAGTTAAACAACTGTTAATTCTTTCAGTAAATTAATATTTCCTAATATGGCTTGTGACCTTCCCCAAATACTTTGAGACCGTGATCCTTGCTCTTGAGCTTTTTGGGATTTTTTTTATTATATAGGTATTAATTGTTGAAGTTTTCCTCACTTTTAGAAATTTTAGCTAATAAGCCATATTAAGCCATATTTACACCCTGTATTTGATGACTTATGTGATGACTTATCTGCCTTAGGCTGAGGCCCCACGTTGCAGAAATACAGCTTTTTTTGTTGCAGATTTTGCTGCATTTTTTTGAGCCAAACCCAGGAATAGCTACAGAAGGAATGGGAAATATCTAGAAAGCTGTTATACTTCTCTCCTTTGCTCAATGCTCTCCTGACTTTGGCTCAAAAAACTGCAGCAAAATCTGCAACAAAAAAAGCTGTTTCTGCAATGTGTGGCTTTAGCCTTAATGTCAGCCCTCTCCAAAATTAACTGCTCCAACTGCACCCATGCACCTCCTCTGTCTAGCAATATCTTTCGTCTATAAGGTGGCTGATTTATAATAAATTACTATAGTCATAGCTTTAGGGTATGCTCACAATTTGCCGCCTATTTTGGAGTAGATTCATCTGGGCCTAGCACAGTGAGCCTGGGGAGCAGATAATGAAGAGGAATCCAAGGTGGTGACTTTAATTACACAAATAAATAAAGCTGTATGGAGTTGGTCATCAGCTGGTGCCCTTTTATGTGCAGATCCAAAGTGTCTTAGCATACAAAGTTACCCTCAGATAAAGGCATCATGTCCTGTGAGATAATGAAGGGGGAGGGGGGCATGAACAGAGGAACGTTTAGTTTTAGGGAGTGTAACTGCAGAAGTGTTAGATTAGGAAATGTGATAGGTCTATGTTTGTGTCTTTAGAATGTGCCTGAAGTTGTAGAAGTTGGAAGTTAATGTGACTGTCCGGGATAGAGCATTCCAAAGAAGTGGTGCAATATCAGGAGAACTCTTGGAGATGGGAGTGGGAGGTGCTGACAATAGAGGATGTCAGCCTTATGTGATTGGATGATCGCAGAGCACGGGTTCGGTGGTAGACAGACATTAGGAAGTACTGTAAATGTAGGGAGGTGCAGCGCCATGGAGAGCTTTGTAGATGAGGATGATAAATTTATATTGCATTGTATTGAACAGGCAGCCAGTGCAGTGACTGGCATAAACCAAAGACATTGTTATAGCGTTTAGACTGATAGATGACCCTTACTGTTGCATTCAGAATATATGGTAGAGGGGAGAGTTTGGTAAGGGGAACACCAACCAGGAGGGAGTTACAGCAGTCAAGTCTTAAGTGAATCAGGGTGACAATATGGGTTATAGAGGTTTTCATGGTAAGGAAAGGGCAGATTATAGAGATGTTTTTGTGGTGAGGGTGGCATGAGCATTTGAGTAATTGGATATAAGTCTCCACACACCTATATGGTGGTCTCTCCCCAAGGAGTGACGATACCCCACTTACCCTGGATATAAGATGGCAGTGAAAACCAAATCTGCTGATGGTTGCCCATTAGAGGCTGTGTAGTGTGAGAACAGAAGAGATTTTAGGACTAAACTCTGATTAACCCCAATAGCAAGAAGTGACAGAGCCAGCAAATGACACTGAAAATTTGGTCTGAAAGATAGGAGGAGAACCAAGAGAGAGCGATGTCCATGAGGCCGACAGAGCGGAGCATAGTGAGGAGGAGTTGGTGGTCTATGGTGTCAAATGCCGCTGAGAGATCCGGAAGTATAAGAAGAGAATATTTACCTTTAGTTTTAGCCGTCAGGAGGTCATTGGAGACTTTTGTTAGGACTGCTTCTATAGAGTACAGACTGCACAAGAGAGATTGTAAGGGATCGAGGAGAGGGAAAGCAGAACGATAATGAATTAAGTGACACTAGACCAAGCGTTCCAAGATTTATAACAGCATGCTTGTAAGAGTAGGGGTAGATTCCAGAGCCCCCACAACTGTTATTTCATTAACAATGCAAGTATATACTAAAGCAGAAGTCAAGTCCTTTTTAAAGGCTGGCTACATAATGGTCAGCTAAAACTGACACAATTGTGGACATACAAACATCTAGTGATGAAAGCCTCTACAACTGCCTGCTAATACAATAACAAACCAGTCCCAAGAGACTGAAGGTCTGAAACAGACAAGTACAAAGATACCATTTGTGTACGAGTCAATGGTCATAGCTCATTACATTTATTTTGATAGCAGCAAATATAATAAAATAATTACAAATTATAGTCTTCTCCAACCTCTCCATGATCCTGAGCAGAAGCTTCGATGGTGTCCTATATTTTTGGTCTACTAGCTGACAGCATATAACTGCTACAACTATATTCAGATTAGGTCTTTCTCCCTGCCCCAACACGGTTCCTATGCTTTGATTGCCATTGAAGGACCCCGTCGGATAAGCCAAGATGCCATAATAAAATCAAACTTGCAGGTTCCTTTTAAGAAATACTATGCAAACCAGTTATATTCAAATGAAATATGTTGTCAATTTAGTTATTCATTAAAACCTGGCAGAGAAATCAATATCAGTTTTTTCTCTAACCTGTCTTAGTTTCTGCACTGATTATGGGGGCCGCCATCTTGCCAGACATTCTGCTCTGCAGTGTTAACAGCATTTAATGATGTGCTTTACAGCATAGTCATGGTCATAGACAGCAACAGTCTGGAGTTGACTCATAGAGGTCTATGGAATAGTTTTCTAGACATGCTCAGTGCACAGAGAGGAAGTACAGTCATGGTCAAAAGTTTTGAGAATAACACAAATCTTATATTTTCACATGATCTGCTGCCCTCTGGTTTTTATGTGTGTTTGCCAGATGTTTTTATCACATACAGAAATATAATTGCAATCATATTATGAGTAACAAAAGCTTATATAGACAGTTAGAATGAGTTAATGCAGCAAGTCAATATTTGCAGTGTTGACCCTTCTTCTTCAGGACCTCTGCAATTCTCCCTGGCATGCTCTCAATCAACTTCTGGACCAAATCCTGACTGATAGCAGTCCATTCTTGCACAATCAATGCTTGCATTTGTAGGTTTTTGTTTGTCCACCGGTCTCTTGATGATTGACCACAAGTTCTCAATGGGATTAAGATCTGGGGAGTTTCCAGGCCATGGACCCAAAATCTTTATGTTTTGTTCCCTGAGCCATTTAGTTATCACCTTTGCTTTATGGCAAGGTGCTCCATCATGCTGGAAAAGGCATTGTTGATCGCCAAACTGCTCTTGGACGGTTGGGAGAAGTTGATCTTGGAGGACATTCTGGTACCATTCTTTATTCATGGCTGTGTTTTTAGGCAAGACTGTGAGAGAGCCGATTCCCTTGGCTGAGAAGCAACCCCACACATGAATGGTTTCAGGATGCTTTACAGTTGGCATGAGACAAGACTGGTGGTAGCGCTCACCTCGTCTTCTCTGAATAAGCTGTTTTCCAGATGTCTCAAACAATCGAAAAGGGGATTTATCAGAGAAAATGACTTTACCCCAGTCCTCAGCAGTCCACTCCCTGTACCTTTTGCAGAATATCAGTCTGTCCCTGATGTTTTTTCTGGAGAGAAGTGGCTTCTTTGCTGCCCTCCTTGAGACCAGGCCTTGCTCCAAGAGTCTCTGCCTCACAGTGCGTGCAGATGCACTCACACCTGCCTGCTGCCATTCCTGAGCAAGCTCTGCACTGCTGGTAGCCCGATCCCGCAGCTGAAACACTTTTAAGAGACGGTCCTGGCGCTTGCTGGTCAAGTTTCTTGGGCACCCTGGAGCCTTTTTGCCAACAATGGAACCTCTGTCCTTGAAGTTCTTGATGATGTGATAGATTGTTGACTGAGGTGCAATCTTTCTAGCTGCGATACTCTTCCCTGTTAGGCCATTTTTGTGCAGTGCAGTGATAACTGCATGTGTTTCTTTAGAGATGACCATGGTTAACAGAAGAGAAACAATGATGCCAAGCACCAGCCTCCTTTTAAAGTGTCCAGTGGTGTCATTCTTACTTAATCATGACAGATTGATCTCCAGCCCTGTCCTCATCAACACCCACACCTGTGTTAATGGAGCAATCACTGAAACGATGTTAGCTGGTCCTTTTAAGGCAGGGCTGCAATGATGTTGAAATGTGTTTTGGGGATAAAGTTCATTTTCTAGGCAAATATTTACTTTGCAAGTAATTGCTGTTAAGCTGATCACTCTTTATAACATTCTGGAGTATATGCAAATTGCCATTAGGAAAACTGAAGCAGTAGACTTTGTAAAAATTAATATTTGTATCATTCTCAAAATGTTTGGCCATGACTGTAGATAAGATGTGACATCATCTACTGTCAATAGTGGTTATAGTGATGTGTCACTATGAGTGTTATCTGTAGATATGTGAACTACTGTAATCCTGTCTTGTTTTTTTATGTAAATTAAGTCACTGCTGCAAAGAAACCCCTACAGAAATCTAAAGTGCTAGGTTGCTATTAGGCTTTAGTGAATAAAGTGAAAATTGCAGATTATACTTTTTCTTAAATATAGATTCTGCCATAGAAAATGAAAACTAAAATAATCAAAAATTCTTTAAAAAAAAATCTCAAAAACTTACTTGAAAAATAGGCCACTTTTGGTGACCATTCCCTTTAAGTCAACTATGAAGCTCTTTTTTTAATTTAATTGAAAGATCAGAATTATTACAGGAAGCTAAGATATGTTTTCAGTTTTGTTACATGGTTTACGTCATCTCTGATAGCTCTTCCGCAGATTTCTTCTTTCACTTGAGCCTTAATAATTAATGAGTGTACATTGCCATGGGAATATTAACACACCATTTTCATAAAAGGCATGGGAGGCTATCTGGATATAGGTACCTCGATAAAGACTGTAAACACTGGTTTGAAGTGAAGTACTGTAGTACTCATTCAGCCAGAACTTTCCCATACTGTCAAAACAATGCTAGTACGTTAAAAAGAATTTAAAGAGCATGTTCAGCTGTGAAAAACACTGGTCTAGCCACAAAAAGAGTGATTAACCTTGTAAATACATTGTATCACACTTACTGTACAACCTACCGAATATTCTTGAACCGCTACAGACAACAAGATTGCCATCACACTCTTCAAGCAGGTCATACATATATGATAAAACCTATCTTTGAGCAGAATTGACTATATACACTACACCATGTAGCATTACTCTGTTTTCAAAGCATGGGACCTGTGGATGAGTTCTTACATTATAATTATCTACAGAATTGTACTTAAAGAGGACCTGTCATGGTTTGGGGCACAGGCAGATCTATATACTGCTGGAAAGCCGACAGTGCGCTGAATTCAGCGCACTGTTGGCTTTTCCGATCTGTGCCCCGGGTAAAGAGCTATCGGTGCCGGTACCGTAGCGCTTTACAGTCAGAAGGGCGTTCCTGACAGTCAGTCAGGAACGTCCTACTCCACAGCAGTGCCTATCGCGCTGTACAGTGTGAGTATAGCGCACTGTCAGCTTTCCAGCAGTATATAGAGCTGCCTGTGCCCCAAACCATGAAAGGTCCTCTTTAACCACTCTGACTCCTCCCTGGATGCCCCAATGGATGGCATCTAAACGGTGTCTAAAACAATTAAAGGGGTTTTATTATGTCCCTCTCTCACCAGTTTGCCTGCTCTCTCTTTTTCTCACTTCCTGTATTCTTCAAAAAGCTGGTGGATGGAATTTAATTGTTTGATGGACTATTAAGTCCTTCACTAGATACAGACATCGCCTTTACCATGAGAGATTATTTATTATGATTATAATAAAATAATAAAATATAATATAAATGCAGATTAAATAATTAGTAAAAAAATGTATATGACATTTCACATGTATGTATAGAACACTTACGATGCTCCGAGACAACATTCTTGCAGTAAACTCAGTGCTATCTTTGTGTTTACTTAGAGAGATAACAACACTGTCCAAGCCTTTATCAGCAAACTGCAATTAGCTGATATGATTGGCCTGACCATGGAGCTATACATAACAGAATGAAAACTAGCACAATATGGAGAATTCAGCCCCAGAGAGTAGTAAGTCCAAACAACTGATGTGTAAACAATAGGAATAATTTTACATGCAGGCAAACAAAGCAGCATTTCTATAGCAATGATTTTAGGAAAATTCTTGAATTTACATGAGCTAGGAGTATAGATAGGATCCTTAAGATGGGAATACCTCTTTAAGAAAAATGGTACAAAACATTAGATGTTTCTACTGCAAATCGCACCAGAATTCAGGCATTTTGCTTAGTAAATCTCTTTTAGATGGATGCTCAAAGGGGCAATCAGGCAATCAACAGAACATCAAGGGGTGCCACGACAAGGATAAAGGAGTAATATCTAGATATCCAGGAGCATAATGTATTTTATTTTATTTTTTAAAACAAAACGAACTGCAGTCTTGACAAGTAGCTGTATTTTTTTCTGCAGTATAAATAAAAGGAGAGTTTTCTACATCTCTGTTGTGTTCCAGGTTTTGTACAAATAAACACTAAAATCGTATTATGGAATAAATACTGCATAACCCGTAGCTGTACCAGCAGTACTGACCCCTGAGCCTCTTTGCAAATAGCTGGCTATGGTTGCAGTGCTCAAAGGGTTAAATAAGTTGTATTTCAGATACACAAGTATCAGAGGAATACCATCCATACTGTATATACAATCATAGTAAATTTCATTACATGACTTCAGCTCCAGAAATAAATATCACCTCGACTACTCAGCAGGAGCACACAGCTAGCTACCTCTGGATCATTTCTACTATGGCTTTTATAAAGAGAAAATTCTGCTGGCCCCCAGGCCAAACGTGTCAATCTACCCCTTGTGAGAACAATATATTGTGCTCCTATGCTCTGCAAGACTATCGCTGAACCAGAGCTATATTAAAAAGTAACTTTTAATAAATACTCAATAAAACCTTATACTGTGTATAAGATACAAAAAGAATAATAGGTCTGTAAAAACAACTAGTATAAAATAATAGAACAATGATACACTAAGAACATTCTCAGAAGTAATGGAACAGAAAATATGATAATAAAAGTAAGGATAACACTGTCCAGTATGCTGACTCTGTAGTCTCTAACATGTAACAGACAGAACCCACCGCAAAAGGGCAACACTGTTCAGGAACCTATTCCTAACTCAGATTCAATAGTCTTTGAATTAATTCCCCATGTTTCATTAGCAGATATAGGTTGTCTAAAAATATTGATCAATAAAAGTGATCAAAGTCAGTATATACAAGAAGCTGGCAAAATAGTTTACATTCAAAACCACACGCATCCTATAAGATGAAAATACTTAAAGGGGTTGTCCCATCTCAAGGATCCTATCTATACTGCTAGCTTATGTGGATTTAAGACTTTTCCTAAATACATTGCTTCAGTAAAACTGCTTTGTTTGGCCGCTATCTGAGATTATTCACTTCATTGTTTACACTGTGTTTCCATAACCAGGGACCTGGGGATGATCTTATCTCTCCGCCCAGGACAAGTGAGGTAGCTCCCTGCTCTCAGGAGGGGAGGGGGAGCTGAGTGCTCGGGAATCAGGAGCAAGCTGGTATTTCTGAACTGTTTATCTTCCATTTATTAGTCTGCTAATTGAATTTTGCTTGTTATTTACAACCATCTCTCATTACTGACTGCAAACATGTACTGCTATGAAAAGAGCTAGCAGAGCAAGTGAAACCCCGCCCACCAATTGACTGAGAAAACAGGAAGGGAACAGAGGAAGGGAACCCCTTTAAGCAGTAAAAACCCACACATGCAGATCTTGCTGCGGATCCAAAGACAGATTTGTTGTGGAAGATTCAGCTCACTATGGAACGATTTTTGACACCTTGCTACCATCTGAGACCCATTCACATGAACGTGAAAAATAGACATGTAATGGACAGTTTTGTAAAAGTCTGTTATACATCTGTTTTAAGAACAATGGGAATCTATGGGAACATACACATGTTGGTTTTATGGACCATTAAGAAAAGCATGTTCAACTTTTGTCTGTTTCCACAGACGGCCCAAATCCAGTCAATGGGTTAAATTTTATTGTCCATCAAAACTGATTTGCATCCTTTTGAGGGTCATTTAGGCTAGGTTCACATGAAGAATTCTGCCATTGATTTGGAAGCGGATTCCGCCCCCGAATCTGTGGCAGGTTTTGTCCCGAATCTGCCTCCTTTTAATGGGAGGACAAGATTGCAGTAGGCATGGAAAAAAAATCATTGTCCTGCTCGTCCTGCTTGCTGTGGATTCCTTGGCTCAGAGTACCTGCCGATTATGCCTATTCATCTAGCCCTGATCAGCAGAGGAAAGCGGCCTGTGGCCGAATGTGGAGGAGGAAAAGGAAGAGAAATTTCTCTTCATTTACTGCTGTGTGAACCTACCCTAAAAGTTAATAAGTGGGTTGGGTCAAAAATTAAAAAAAAATAGACTAATGAAGTTCATCCATTTTATTCACAAAAACAGATAACAAAGTAATGCAAAATGGCCATTAAAAAGGGAAAGACTGACAGAAAACTGATGAAAAATGTGTGGCACATTGATTGAAAATGGATATTAAAAATTGACAGTTTGATACCTTTTTAATGGCTATTTTTTCACTCTGAGCATGAAGCCTTAGAGTCAACCAGCTTGGGGGAATCTAAAAGTTTGTCTTATATCCTTGACTTTGCCGTCTGTATTTCATTTTTCTTGACGACTCCCCAGGTCTAATCCTGGACTACCATCTATGTCACATCACTGAAGGTTTCTACAACCACAACCTAGGGATCTAATCCTTTAATTCCAAACCTATTTGTGGGGGTTCATGGTGAACAAAGGGAAGATCATTTGTGCTGACCATACACATTAGATTTTCATCTGCCAAAATAGATCATTTTGGCCAACATTTAGGAAAATTAATCTCTCAAATGACAGCAGACTTTAGTCTGCCAAAAGAAAAGCAGCGATCCTGGTGAACTTCGTCAGGCTGTTAGCTAAAAATACAATGTTTGGCCCGTTCGGCTGCTTCGGCTGAACATCAGGCAGCTTGTGCCAAGTCACTGCTTATGGGTTTTTGGTTTTACAAAAACCTGCACTGTCTTGGGTAATTTAGTTGTTAAAGGGGCTCTATCAGCAAAATCATGCTGATAGAGCCCCACATATGCGTGAATAGCCTTTAAAAAGGCTATTCAGGCACCGTAAAATTTATATTAAACTACCCCCCCGTTTTAAAATAATAACCTAAAAAAGAATGTGCTCTACTTACCGAACGTGCACGCTGGGCGGGCATTCAGGGTGTGTATTCATCTTCATCCCCGCCTCTTCTTCCTCCGATGTCCTCCGGTCCCGTCCTCCGGTGCTCGTGAACGGACTTTGAAAAAAAAAAAATGACCTGGGCAATTGTAGGATTTTTCTACAAATGACCACATGACGGCCATCCAAAACTTTATGTGTATGGTCTATTTATCTATGAAAAAAGAAAATGAGCAGCATTCTAAATAATTGATGCTATCCACATGGGTGCCAGAAACAGTGACTTAATCCAATGCTCAATTACACAGCAACAAAATAGCTAACAGCACTCCATATGTAACAAATTGTTGGGAATATTTATTGAACTCGTATGATGTGATGTTTCAGTTCACTCTCTGGAACCTTTTTCAGGCTTGGGAGACTAAAACATCACATCATATGAGCTGAATTGCTGAATTTCTATCTATCTATCTATCTATCTATCTATCTATCTATCTATCTATCTATCTATCATCTATCGCTGTAATATCTATCTATCTATCTATCTATCTATCTATCTATCTATCTATCTATCTAATATCTCTCTATCTCTGTAATATCTATCTATCTATCTATCTATCTATCTATCTATCTATCTATCTAGTCTTTCTTTCTTTCCTTCTCGTTGTTTCACACAACTCATAAAATGCTGCCTGGCCAAAGATATATAGCATCTAGCAAATAAGATATTTCACTCTACAAGACACAATGTACCTGAAAAATGAAGTGTTTCTACAGCAACAGAGCTGGATGACATTTCAAAGCAGCCATAACTCTAGCTCTCAGACTATCATGTTATCACCAAAACTGACCTCAATACTAATAGCATTTTATAATTTACTGAAAATTATGAGTTTCTTTGTACAGAGGTCATACAACACAACAACCTTGCTTACTCTGTCTAAATAAATCTGGCAATGCAAGACGCTGCAGCTTTCTTCTGTCTTGGGCAATTGCTCTACAGACTCCTTTGTACTTGGAAAATATCAAGTGTGATCAGTCATGTTGTGCTGTATATTTGTCATAATCCTCTGCATGTTAACCCTTTTAATTCATCCTGCTCGTTCTTCAGGCAGATTCTGTCTATCTGAGACTCCCATTGAAATAAATGGAAGGGAGATTTTGGAGCTTTTTTGAAGCTGATTTTGGAGCAGATTTTCTAAATCAGCATCAAAATCTGCTTCAAATTACTTAGGGTCCATTCAGATGGAGTTTTTTGGTGCTGATTTTGACACTGAAAAGTCAATGGGAGGCTTTTTTCCATGAGGATTCTGATGCAGATTCCGTGTCAAAATCCTGACCAAAAAACTCCCGTGTGAACTTACCCGATAGCAGAAATTTTCTGCCTGACAAAATAGCAACAACAGTGAATGAAGCCGATGAGTCTTTATTACAATCCGTTTGCTATAAACAGGAATGAATATAGTTTTACATGGAGAAAGAGAAATCATAGAATTAAGACAAAGGGGCAGAACACTCAGGCTAGTCATTTCAGAAGAAATATTACAGACATTCTGCAAAATGTCATTGTAGATATAAAAAAAAATGTTGGTGCATTTTGAAGTTTGTGGGAATGGGCTTGCAATATAACAAAAGCCTACTTGGCTAAAAAGGTCAGCAATATCCCACAGTATACAGCAGGGGTTGCCAACCTTTGTTGTATGAGGTGCAAAAAAAAAAAAAAAAAAATCCAGAACCAAGGATGAAGTACTGATGCAATTATTGTATTAATGCAACCACTTTATTAGTTAATTAAAGGGGTATTCCCACGTCACATTCTCACCAGTCTTCGTTGCTGTAAAATCTTCTGTCTTCCTGCTTTGTTGCATCATTGTTGGGCGGGGTTACATATGCAAAGCCAGCGGTGAGATGCCGCTGGCCCTGCGTGCACGCTCATAGATAGTGAGACCAGTCTAGCCTTCACATTGCGAATACAGACCCGGCATCCACTGTAATAGAGAGGCGGATGCCGGGGAGTGTTAGACGCCGGCACAGGTGCCTGCGACATCGCTATACTCCTGCCCTGCATGAAGCCAGCAGCGGCAGAAGCGATGCTGTTATTCCGCTCCTGATAGTTAGTGATAGACTGCTGCCTGGACCAGCACTGCTCTGTGTTTAAAGAAGCTGAGAGAGCCCTGTGCTAGGTATATAAGCCTAAGGCCTGGTTCACATCTGCGTTGGGTAAACCGTTTGTGGAGTCCGCATGGGGACCTCTGAATGGACTACTGAACGCATTGACAAGTGATGAGCAGTGAAAGCACACGGACCTCATAGACTATCATGGGGTCCGTGTGCTTTCTGTGCAGTCTCCGTACAAGTCATGCAGACAGAAAAGTAGATCATGAAGTACTTTTCTGTCCTCATATTCTGTGCGCACACTGTGTGGAACGCACATGGACCCCATTATAGTCCATGCAGATGTGAACCAGGCCTAAAGTGGCGACACCAGAACTGGTGCTGGAGCCTTCATATACAGGATGGGAGAACACCTAGATCTGATAGGTGCATCTGACTGACACTTTCATCAAACTCTGGCATCATCATGATACTTGCATGTACAGCTCTTGACTACGGAAACTAATGATTAGTGGCAGCGGTCAAATGAACAGTGCACATGATGCAGAATCGGTGAGAATGACCAGAGCAGTGGGGAATTTAACTGCTTGATATAGGTTATTTCTAATTTACAAATTTATTTATTTAAAGAGGTTGTCCAACCAGGATAAACTATAAAAAAAAAATCAGCTTACGCTGGGTTCACGCCAGCATCCGGTCTCCGTTATAAGTTTTCCATCTTCTGCATGCAGAAAACGGAAACCTGTCAGATCGAGTCCAACCGTGAGTGCCAGTAAGCGTTTTGTGCTCTCCACAGCGAAACCGTTTTTTTTTAAACCGGACACAAAGTCCTGCATGTCCGACTCTGTGTCTGGTTAAAAAAAAAACGGTTTTGCCGCGGAGCACACAAAACGTCACCGGCGCTCATGGCTGGACACTTTTCAAAGCCATTCAATTGAATGGGTTTGAAAAATGCCTGCAGGTTTCTGTCTCCTGCCCAGTTTCGGGCAGGAAACGTAAACATGCAGAACAGAGGCCGGGATGCAGATGTGAACGAGCCCTTAAAATGTTGTAATATAACAAAGTAATAGTCACCACACCTATCCCCCATCGCTCCGGTTCCTGTCTTTATTACTCCCTGATATTTAAAGCGATTTTTGAAATATATTGCTGTACTTGTCATACGTGATAACAAGGTTATAAACACAACATTTTAAGCTGATTTTTTTTCTAGTTTATCCTGCTTGGACAACCCCTTTAATATAAATAAATTCAATAAATCCAGATTCAATAGATAAATCACCAGTTATACTGAATTTCTTCATACAAAACTATGAATCTGCTCAGCACCTCCCACGTTATAACTCTCTCCCTGCAGATTACACTGCATTTTTTTCATGTGACAGGTTCCCTTTAAATTTGGTTTCCTCCAGCAGCCGTAATATAAATGACATTTTTATAAGATTCTGCTGACAACCTTCTCCAAATTATCTGTGGTTTGTATCCGGTGTAAGTTAATTACACATCACTTCTGTAGGTATGTGGGGCTCTGCATCCCAATGCTGTCTACAGGGGAATACAGTCCTATGGTGAGGCTTTTTTAGGAGGAGGAATTTGAGCCAGTTTCCTGACCAAAAAACTTTGTGTGAACGCAGCCTAAGAATACTCCCTCTGAGTTTATAGCAGACATCCTTCCTTGACAGATGTCTACAAGGAAGAAGTAAATCCAAGTAAATCCATCAACAATAAAGATCCATTTTACTGAGAATTGGACTGGCCTCCAAGATACAAAGACTTGGTGTTAATTATTCGGGATTTTCATGAGCTATAGCAGCATTAGGTTAGAAATTAAGTTAACCAACATTATTAGGCAAAAGCTCACACAGAAGAAAAAATGAAGTATTTATTGGACATCAATATATTATTTTCCCTTCTGGAGGAAATGGAGCATTTGCGCCTGATTTAAGTGAGAAAATGACCTCCATTTTATAAATGTCAACTTCCACACACCAGAAAACCATTGCATCTAAAATAATGAGACAGTCAGTGAACTGAAACTGTAAGGAATAGCTACTAAGATATAAAGCCCTATGGTTCTGTACCAATAAATTACTCATATTAAGGTTGGCACTGGGAAGTCATTTAGAGGCTGCCAACAATTATACCTACAGTAGAGGGGCTTTCTCTGGGAATGGATGAGGGTCATTTAAATATTCAAATGAGCATGTAATAATAATATATTATATTAACAAACACATGAAGAAATCAATTCTGGGCTGTATAGTAAAGCTGTACTAAACGTCTCTGTGCTTCTTATCTGCACACAATGAAGGCTGTTATTTGTAATAATTGTATGTTATATACACCGAGGCATCAAGCGGCTGTATTTTTCCATGACACCTCTCAGGTCAGTACTTGTGCTAGCCTTCCTACAAATGTCACTTGTCATTTCTTCCATGTGGCTAACATGTAATATTGGCACTTAGAAGTGATCTGTCTCAGATCTAAATAAAAACAGAGATTCTTACAAATCCTAAGCCAACATAGCTAAGTAAAAAAAACAAACAAAAAAAAAAAAAAAAACATTTTGTGTTGGAACCAGGATATAGTCACCAAGCTGCTGGTTACTGATCTTACTATAGATTGTGCATCTGCTTAGTAGCTTGAAGTGAAGTGTACTGAATAGACTGGGCAGTTTTAGACACATGAACAACTTATACTAAGAAGCAGAAGGGGATGTGACTTAATTTGCAACACCATACACCAAAAAACGCAGCGAAAGAAGACAGTCTAATAATACAATAGAATTATAATCCAGCATTAAACACTGATGTTAAACATTGATAAATCTGTCTAGTCTAACGTCTAGAGAATATTAGTAAATCTGCCCCACTCTATAAAACATGAATACCTTCAATAACACAGCTCCATAACATTAATCTATCCAAAAAAGAATTAGAGGGCGTTCACACTACCGTTGGTGTCCGCTCAGCAGTGTCCGTGACTATTGTCCACACAAGATTTTAGCAATGGATAGCTCACATAGAAGAAAGAAGAAAAAAGCAAAAGCTGGTCCATTTGCAATTTCCATTCATTTCAATGGGATTTTATCTTGTGTCCTTTAGTGTCCATTTGTGTCCTACATGCAGGACTTTTCTGTTAGTTTGAAAAAATGGACATTAAGTGTCCATTTTTTGTTTTTTTTTTAACATTGAGATCTATGGGCAACAGACATATATGGACAGTAACTGATAGCATCATTTACTGTCCATTTGTATCTGTTATGATAGGTGTCCGTTTTTTTTTTTTTAAAACGGACACCTTCTGAGCAGAAGCCAACGGTAGTGTGAACCCTACCTAAAATATAAATATCTAAAATATGTTGTATCACTGCAGCCATGTAAACCAGAGCTGGACTGGATGGCACCACCAGAACACCCATGGTTTTATCAGGCAAATCCTGGTTCTTATTATTTCACGCCATCTCCCCTCCTTGACGAATTTTTTCCTTAAACTAAGAAAACCCTTTTAAGTATGTTAACAAGTATTAAAAGCAGATCTCATACTTAAATAATATAATATAAAAGTAACAACAGGTAATTTTTCATACGATGGCCAAAGTAAAGGAAATAAAATAAGTGACACAAAAAAAAACTTTACAAATATGCTAATGGTGGAAGTGCTTAGTCTTAAAAATTCAGTGAATTCTATTAAGGGTTAGTTCACATTAGCTTTTGTATTCCGTCCATGGAGAGTCCGCGTGGAGACCCCCCGAACGTAATACAAACGCAATTGCAAGCGCTGTTCTGTCAAAGCGCACAGACCCCGTAGACTATAATGGGGTCCGTGTTCTTGCCGCACACCGCCCGCACGAATAATGCGGACATGGATTCGGATTCATGCGGGCAGTGCGCAGCAAGCAAACGGACCCCATTATAGTCTATGGGGTCTATGCGCTTTGATAGCACAGCGCTTGCAATTGCGTTTGTATTCCGTTCTGGGGTGTCTCCATGCGGACTCTCCACGGACGGAATACAAAATCAGATGTGAACGAGGGGTAAGCCACATATACAACAAAAGTCAAAATATTGGTTTTAGGATTTCTTTAAGAAAATAGTGCAGGAGTTTTTCATACCTAAAACAATGCAAGACACTAGAGGACATCTACTTTAAAAACAAATTGATTCCACCATCGGCATATTCATTGCTCACATTTGTTAAAGAATTCAATAACTTTCTAGCAAGAAATGGTATTTTGTGTTTGACTATAATTATAAAAACATATAATAAGGTTGGTTGACAAATAGAATGAATATAATTAATCTAATACATGTAAGTATTAATCTTCTGCTGCCTTGCAGGGTTATTGGTTTACCTTCTTGTGGATTAATGCCTTTAGTCAATAAAAAACTGCTGAATGGGAAGAACTTGTCTTATCTCAATGCACTACAAAGAATACCAAACTCTCAAACAAAGAAGTTCTCGTACCATGGAAGACTTAGACAATTGCAAAGAGCTTGTAAAAATGACTAGCTTTTATTTTTACATTCCATTTATATTTAGGATTCTTCAATTATGAGATGACTTTTATGTGGGCATAATTTATAGGCTTTTAGTAAACAGGTTTTCCATCCAAAATTAAAAAAAAAATAAAAAAAAATCATCATTTGTTAGTAAAACAGAACTTGAAGCAACAGCAATTAACTTCTCAGAAATTGATGACAAATCACCAACCATTAACATAGAGACCGATTGACCCTCAGTTACAAGAGGGTCCTTTAAAAGTAACAACCAAAATAGGAAAAAAAGACAATATCACTGTAAATAAAAACATATTACCAAAATGTTAGCTATTGAGTAACTTCCAACTTAAAGAGGACCTTTCACCACTTTGCAACCTGTGCAGCTTTCTGCCCCATGTTATAGATGCAGCTGCATAGACTGTAGTGCACTTTGAATTACCTCCCTAGCCCCCCTCGTTTTGGAGCTGTGAGCCCCGTAAATTTTGGCGCCCTGTATGGTAATTAAGGCTTTAGTGTCAGAAGGGCGTTTCTGACGATAAAGAGAAAAGCTATGTCAGTCTGACACTGTCCAATTAGCAGTGGACAGTGTCGGAGCTGCTTCTCCTGCCTAATCTCATGAGTTCTCGTGAGATCAGGCAAACGTCTCTTCACAGGGCTGCACAGAAGACCCGGAGAAGCGATCCAGGCTGAGCACTGAAGTGGATGAAGGAGAACTTCGGTGACATCTTCACAGGTAAGTGAAGAAACCCCTAAGCAATGAGCATAACTGCCCTGTACACTCTGTGGTCCTAGGTCTAGCCCCTATACAACGAGCATTAACCCCTATAGCCCCCTGGCAATGAGCATTATACCCTATAGCCCCCTAGGCAATGAGCATTATCCCCTATAGCCCCCTGGCAATGAGCATTAACCCCTATAGCCCCCTAGGCAATGAGCATTATCCCCTATAGCCCCCTAGGCAATGAGCATTAACCCCTATAGCCCCCTGGCAATGAGCATTAACCCCTATAGCCCCCTAGGCAATGAGCATTAACCCCTATAGCCCCCTAGGCAATGAGCATTATCCCCTATAGCCCCTAGGCAATGAGCATTAACCCCTATAGCCCCCTAGGCAATGAGCATTAACCCCTATAGCCCCCTGGCAATGAGCATTAACCCCTATAGCCCCTAGGCAACGAGCATTATCCCCTATAGCCCCTAGGCAATGAGCATTAACCCCTATAGCCCCTAGGGGCAACGCCAAAGCCTACCTGAGTATTGTTGCTGACCATGTCCATCCCTTTATGACCACAATGTACCCAACATCTGATGGCTACTTTCAGCAGGATAATGCCCCATGTCATAAAGCTGGAATCATCTCAGACTGGTTTCTTGAACATGACAATGAGTTCACTGTACTCCAATGGCCTCCACAGTCACCAGATCTCAATCCAATAGAGCATCTTTGGGATGTGGTGGAACGGGAGATTCGCATCATGGATGTGGAGCCGACAAATCTGCGGCAACTGTGTGATGCCATCATGTCAATATGGACCAAAATCTCTGAGGAATGCTTCCAGCACCTTGTTGAATCTATGCCACGAAGAATTGAGGCAGTTCTGAAGGCAAAAGGGGGTCCAACCCGTTACTAGCATGGTGTACTAATAAAGTGGCCGGTGAGTGTATATTGAAAAGGGAATATCCTACACAATGCTGTCAATCAAAGCGATAAAATATCTGTGAGGAAGGGGCCCAGAACTTCAGCAGAGCAACCAATCACAAGATGGGCTCCCATGGGGGGCAACACGGTGGCTCAGTGGTTATCACTACAGTCTTATCACTGGAGTCCTGGGTTCGAATCCCACCAGGAACAACATCTGGAAGGAGTTTGTATGTTCTCCCTGTGTTTGTATGGATTTCCTCCCATTCTCCGAAGACATACTGATATGAAAAAACCAATATACATTGTGATCCCTATATGGGGCTCACAATCTACATTAAAAAAAAAAAAAAAAAGATGGGCTCCCATGATGGACAATTAAATCCAATAATGAGGACAAATGGATGCAGTGTGAATGGGATTTAAGAAGCCGATAACAGTATCCAACCAGATGTTTTCACAAGTTGTAATTATGGAATTATAAGACCCCTGTCCTAGTTTGCCCATGACAATAACATAGTAATAGCTTTCAGAGTGCAGTAATCACTGGCGAAGTTACAAAATTCATCCAAGGAAGAAGCCACAATATATATAATTATGACAAAATGGTAGCAAGAAATAAACTGTAAGCAAAAAGAATGAGCTTGTTAGAAAACACCACAGCCTGCTAGACAGGAGTATTACTAGACGTCACCGTAAGATGAAGCCATACTCCTCAACAATTCCATCTACTTCATACTGGAAAGCGTTTGTAGCATTCAGGAGCACAAAAAAAAGAAAAAGCTACAAAAATAAAAAGTACATAAAATAATAATTTTACATCTATTTACTAGAAAATAAATACTGACACAATAAATAGCAAAAAAATAAAGAAGCTACAAATAATATTTGATAAAGATGCTCAAATTTTAATAGATGTGTAGAATAATCTAAAGAGACATTCCCACCACAACTACCATAACTCATTAGAAACTACTATAAAAATTATTAATGTCAGGAATTATTAGCCAAAGTGCACAGGTCACAAAGAAAGCACCACAAACGCCCACTTGTCTATTACTTTTTGAGGGCTGTTGGTATAAGATAGGGTATGTCCTTCTCCAGCCTATCAATATGCACAGTTCCTTCTATTCATTTTCTGCAAAACTTTCTTAACTCTTTATTAAAAAGCCACTAAAAATATTTCCTTTATGGAACACCAAAATGTGGCGGTGGCAGCTTTAGTTTGTTGAGATGAATAGTAAAATGTTACTGTTTAGCTGGAAAATTCAGGTTAAAACCAACTCATTACACATCACTTTGCTCATCTTTAGTCTTATAGCATTAGAACTACTCATAAACTGTTCCAAAAGCACTGTGGCCCCCAGTTTACTAATAGATAGACAGGGTGAACTTTAACGGTATTCCCATCCCCCATTACTTTAGAAATGCTGCTATGTCACATAGAATACAAAACATTGTCAATGTACCCAGCCTGGTATTTTTGCTTATCTAGAATCTTAAGTCAGATAATGTGACTCACTACTCTCAGGAGGGAAGGGGGGCTGAGTTCTCAGATTGGCTTGCTCTTAAACCTGTTACCTCCTGCCCTTCTGGGCAATCAGGTCAGCTAATTGCAGTTTGCTGATAAAAGCTCACACAGTGTTAGTTATCTCTTATGCAAAGATAACATTGAGTTTAATACAAGTCTATTATGTGTCCTGGCAGCCTCTATGATTATTTTTCTCTCCAAATCTGTGTAATATAATATACATTTACTGTGCATTATCTGTTCTGCATTTATATTAAATTCCTAGTAATCATAATAAATAATCTCTTGTGGTTAAGCCCACCCATCAGCTTGTTGAAGAATACAGGAAGTGAGACAGCAGGCAAAGCTAATGAGATAGGGAGATGGGACCTGAGCAAGCTGAAAATGTCATGGTGTCCTGGATGGCATATAGGAGATGAAAGAGGGCACAATAAGTATACAGATTATATATCCTCATGTATAAATAGTGTTTTCCTTTTTTTTAAAAAAAAAAAGGCAGCGATACTGGTTACACATTGCACCAACATGAAAACATCTAGGCCTCTGTCTACATGACGTAAAGCCATATATATAACCATTTTTCAATGATTTGATTCAGTTTTCAGTTATAGCTTTTATTGTTCTATAACTGTTATAAGAATTCATCTCAAACCACACATAACATTTATGCAGTCAAGGCTACCGACTAATGCACACAGCTTTCAGCAGAGTCTATTGTTTTGTCATGACGTAGATTCTGCCTTATGCTCCACTTGTTTGTTTTTTTTTTGTCTCCTATTAAATGCCAAATGGACTTTTCCCGCAGCTATCGTTTTAGTTGCAGACTTAAAATGGCAATTTACAGAATGCTTGCTGACTCTACTTTTGCATTTCTTTTTGTAAACATGTTTTTGGTTCTCTTTGACAGGATATGCTTGTATAATACTATGTAATGTCAAGAAATCTAAAACACTGAAAAAGGTTAGTTTGTATTTCTTAAAATTAAATTTGTGTTTGCAAAAATATGAGTAATAAGGTCTTAAGAGATAAAGGTATAGGCATCCCTCCAACCCTCCTTGGCACTACTGTCATAGATCATCATACATCTTAAAACCTGAGTAATATGAAACACGCTGGTTGCTATGTACGTCTTGTCTGACAACCCAAATTAAATTATGTGGTCCTTTGTCACTAAAATAGAAACCATGCTGTCACAAATGACTCCGGTGTTTCTCTCAAAATCAGAATAGCATTATGTTCCCAAAGAAAGCAAAATTCAATTTAACTGAAGTTAAAGGGATTGATTCATAAAGACACTGTTATGGTTAGATGCAAGGACACAATAAAAGCAACAGCAAGAAATAGGTTGATAACTGCAAGCAGTAGAGACAGCTATCTACAACTAGAACACCTCTACAAGCCAAGAGAGACCCCCATATGCCTTCACCAAAGCTCGCCGTAAGGAGATATAGACTTTGCTGGATCTGGGGATCTAAATTGTCACAAAACAGATAAACATACTAATAATTAATGCACTGCTGCAGAAACCAACACAAAGTGCAAAAAACTTGCAAAGAGGCATGGATATAGAGACGGGAGACAAAAGCAATATCTGGGAAAGTAGCCAAGAGTCACAAATCCAGACAGGAATGTCACAACAGAATCAAGAGGCAAAAGGGGAATTCAAGGAGCAAACCAGTAGTCAGAGATCTAGCAGGTATACACAGACAGTCAAAGCCAAACTAGTGAGCATTAAAAATCAGATGGCACCTGAATTAAAAAGGAGTGGTTTTGTTACGGCCTCTTCAGCTACTGGCAGTATAAAACTGAAAAGCTTTCCTATGATGTCATGTCAACCTTAAAGAAGCAGCAGCTAAAGATATACTCCTGACAGGCAACTCTTATCCATATACCATATTCGGGAATATATGTCACAAGAGTAGGGTCTCCTCTCAGAAACACTGTACATAAGCCACAACAGAGAGCTGCAAACGGTCCTATCATCTTATCAGCAGCCTACTTCAGTCTATTAGATTCAAGGTGTAAAGCTAAACTGAATGAATGTCATGGCTAATGATTACGAGTGGTTATTATTGGTTTACCTATGCAGAGCTGTGGAGTCAGAAAAAAATACCAGTTCCAAGTTCAAAATTAAATGACTGATTAATTAATTATTAATTATCTTGTAGAATTATTCATATTGTATAATAATTTAATTAGAGGCAGATTTTGGGGGTTTTAACGGTCTATTAGTGATATTAATTTGTTTTCAGTGATTTCTGAGTTTCTCAGGGAGCACCTGGTATAATCTGCATTTGTTTACATAGTGTAGCTTCCTATGTAGCTTCCACACTAGCTCCCTCTCACCTCATTCCCCTCCTTCCTCTCTCTCTCCCTCCCTCCCACCCCTCTTTGCCAGCAGAATGAGAAGTCACGCGCCAGATGAACGACCTCCGCCGAGGGAAGGGAAACGTTAAGAGCTTTCGTCTTCGATAAATTAACCTTAAAATTACTAAGGCGTCCAAAGCGAGAAAACTCCCAGAGAATGGCTGGGAACGACACTCGCGGTTGAGAAATATACAGAAGGAGATCATCTGCATACAATGCTGTCTTAACCACACGGGAGCCAAGTTGCAGGCCGTGAATCTCCGGGCAGCGCCGTATCGCCACGACCAAATGCTCCATAACCAAGGCATAAAGCAATGGTGATAGGGGGCAACCCTGACGAGTGCTGTTCCGGACCAAGAAGGAGTCCGACAGGACCCCGTTCGTCCTGTCCCGAGCCGAGGTATCCCCGTAGAGGGCGAAAACCTTACCCAAAAAACCAGGGCCTACCCCCACCAAACACAAAGAAAACCCCAGTGGACTCGATCGAAAGCCTTTTCGGCGTGAACCGAAAGCAAACACTAGGGAGAGTTGGAGGAACGAGTCACCGAGATCACTAAGTTAGTTTTGCACACATTATCGCTGGCCTCGCAATAGGATAAGACCGACTTGATCATTATGGATCAAGGCCAGCATTAGGGGGGACAACAGATTCGCGAGCACCCCGGGTCATGTGATGTCCCGGGAAGATGGCCTACACCACCGAGGACTGCAGCGGAGCCGGAGAAAAGTGAGTAACAGTGTTTTTTATGTTGGAACTCGATTCGGTCTCCAATTATTATTCTCTGGGGTCTGAAAAGACCCCAGAGTATAATAATTGTTCATGGGTGTCCACAGTCGGGCATAATAGTGTGTAAGGGCCACTATGGGGCATAATACTGTGTGCAGGGGCCACTATGGGGCATAATACTGTGTGTAGGGGCCACCATGGGACATAATACTGTGTACAGGGGCCACTATGGGGCATAATAATAATAATAATAATAATAATAATAATAATAAATTTTATTTATATAGCGCCAATATATTCTGCAGCGCTGTACAATTTGTAGGGTTGAAATACAGACAGATACATAACAAAGAACGTCATTTCACACAATGGGACTGAGGGCCCTGCTCGCAAGAGCTTACAATCTATGAGATAATAGTGTGTGCAAGGGCCACTATGGGGCATAATAGAGAGCGTAGGAATGTGTGTGTGGGGGTGGTGGTCGGGGTCTTCGGCGGGTGTCAGTTGGGGGGACAGGGGCCAAGTCAAAAGTTCGCCACGGGGCCCCGCCGTTCCTAGTTACGTCACTGGTCATGTGCATGTGGCCTAAAGATGATACTGCAGCTAAATAATGACTTTTTATCATTGCCTAAGTACTTTATTGTTATCAATACACCTCATGACTTCCCTATATGTTTCCTGTGTGATCATGGGGCTATTTCAGGGAGTAAATTCTCCTCTATTTCTCATGTGCAGTGCACAGCAACCAGCCTCCACCCACCAGCTGAAGGAGAACTATAAACTACAGATAGAACCTGCGCAAGGAAAAACTGATAAACAATGCAGAATAAAAGACATATAATGGCCAGAGAAAGTGTTATTCCTCTTATCTTGAATAGCCATGAGAATCTGAATGTGTATTATATAAATCCGCAGACCATTTACTTGCCATAGATATGCTTACAGCTTTAATTAGACGTAGATAGGCACATAAAGCCAACACATCCACTAAGGAGCTTGTTGATCCTGCCATTAATTAAAACCCATAATTCCTGGGAGAGCTGCACGGGTAGCTGGTCAAGTCATCCTCTGGAGCACACTGCTCAACTAAGTCACTTAGCGCTCTTCAGTACAGTGACAAGTGAAAGCCGTCTCTATATTTAAATTCTCATTAGCACAATTCACCTTCACAGAGAATATCAATTAAATGTACAGCAGTCAACAAATTACCTTAGTCAGATCCTATTCTATCAGAATACTAAAGAATTAGCATACAATCCATTTAACATATATCTTATTCACAAGGAGACTTAGTGCATAATTGAATTTCTAGCCCTATGTTACATCCCATAAGGAGCCTTAATCTGTTTAGCATCATATAAACCTTATTTTGCTTTGGAATCTGAACAGAATGGAAGGAAATGGGCTAAAATCCTCCTTTCCTCTTCCTATACAGTAGAACATTGTAATTGTCACCCTGCCCTGTTCGTTTACTTAAAGATCCTGCCATGTAGCCAGCACATGAATTATTCATTGTGTGCCAGTCCTCTCCAGTGACTTTCAGAAGGAAGATGGTTGGCTACTGGAGAATTTCAGACATGCAACACTTTTGATAAGTACAAACAGACAAGCAATCTTTATCTGCAATGCAAAGGTTGATGGAATAATAAATGAAAATTAAATCTAAACTGAATAAAAACCAAGCAACGCGTTATCTTCTTGCTAAAACTCTACATGTGCATTCAAAAATATACAGGCAAACATTTTCTGATACAATAAACTATTTGTATTACCATCAAGTATCTCGCTTTCTACAGAAAAATGGCAATTAGGTAAAAAATGTTTAGTTAGCAATTAAAGTATTTCTACTGCAGAGACATTGTGTGCTTTTTGGCCTAGTTTTTGAGAGATAATGAAATACACAGTCATATTGCTATAACATAATGCATGATTGATAGATACCAGATAGATGCCAGAAAAGTCTGTGGAGGACCTAATAGAATATTATATTCTGTGACAGGCACTAATGGAGCATTAAACAATGTGGCAACACTAACAGGGCATTATGGGGGCTAGCATTCTAATGGATGGTGAGCATTACACGATATGGTGGGGTAGTAATGGAGTATTAAACAATGTGGTGGGCACTAACATGGCTACTTTCTATCAAAACAGTAGCCATACCTGTTCACAGGTTGCATGTTGCATTGGAGCTCAGGTCCATTCACTTCAATAGATCTCAGTTGCACAGGACCACGGCTTGGTCCACTATATAGCTCGATCTTTGCTATTGGCACCTGGAGGCAGCGAGATTATCTATGCTGTGGATAGGTCATCAGTATGAAATACTAATTTAAGCTGAGGCCTCACGTTGCAGAAATGCAGCTTTTTTTTGTAGATTGTGCTGCAGTTTTTTGAGCCAAAGCCAAGAATGGCTATAGAAGGAATGGGAAATATATAGGAGGCTCTTATACTTTCACGTTCTGCTCAATCTAATCCTGGCTTTAGCTCAAAAAACTACAGCAAAATCTGCAACAAAAAAAGTTGCGTTTCCGCAACGTGGGGCCTCAGCCTTAAGAATACAGTGATTGTCATAGGTCAAAAGAGGTGGCTACAAACAAAGCATATCTGTCACCCAACAACATACACCTCTCATTGAGCTTATCCTGAGGGTCAGAGGGTGCATGTACAAGGTCAATTTCTATGCAGAAAAAAATCATGTTTATGAGAAATAGAATTTATCATTGATTTTAATGCTAATGGGTTAAAATGGCAGACTTTCTACACTAATCCTGATCATGTATATGACCCTAAAAACAACAAAAATCTACTGTCTCCATCCACTAATTTGATATCTGGCCATAGAAGACATCTGTACAAACATGATATAAATTTCAATAAATTCCAAAGGTAAACTTTTGTAAGAAAATGAGTAAATTCAGACCTTAGACTTCTTGACTGCAGTGCAAGGCTCTTTCAATCTTCACTTTTCTGCTACTTTGGGTATGTAAGGATACGATGGCAATTACCCCCAAAAAAACCTGGGCAATACTTTGTCCTGCTTCCACAGAATATGGTTTTAATGTCTCTTCAGACAAATTATTTGAAGACTATGACAGATGACAAAACTCCTTTGACAACATTTTGCAATATTGCATGCCTCAGGCAAACCTGATCAACAAGCTGTCTCAGACGGATGTTGAAGAGTGCATGGAGGCTGACAAGGACACATCTATTTCTACTGAGAACGTAGTAAATCCTGAAATATCACTAGCAGCAGTATTAGAGGAAGAAAAATAATAAGAAGATCAGAAATAAACTATATATGAAGCCAATCGTCACAGTTCATCACCAGGTTTGCGGAGAGGTTGGGAACCAAACGCTTCTATTTTAGTGTAGCCATACACAACATTCTAAATTCATTCTACCAGAAAAAGGCCTCATACACATAACTGTATTGTCGATCTGTGTCCTGACCATGGTACCCAAGGAATTCTGTGAGCTCATCTGTGTCACTGGTTTTGCAAAGAAGCTTTATTTTTAAGGCTATGTAAAATAGTGTTAAGGATATGTAGAGATGTATAATATTGGTGTACTGTATCTTTCGCTTTATGTTACATTGGGACTTGCACAGTATTGTACCTATATGTATTTTAATCTTACAGCGTGACATAGTGACGGCTTTCCCTCACAGTGGAGGGTCTGTGTTTTTTTTTTTTTTAATAGCCTCCAGTTTTTACTGAGGTGTCAAAGGGGAAAGTCAAAACTGGCCACCTTCCGTAAAAGGTGGATGGGACCATAGAAGATATAAAAATATGTGTATTTGATGCCAAAAAGTCTATAAGCCATTGACTTTAATGGGAGCAGAACTGCAGTGACAGCACCCCGATACTATACAAGGCAACTGCTACCGGCACGGTGCAGTATATAGCACAGACATCAGAACTGGTCTCGTATAGTTGATACTTGCGGAGGCCATCTGTTGGTTCCCCCATCTATCAGATATTTAGGACCTTTCCTAAGTATAGAACTGAGTATGGTACTGTAATTCCCAAACAAAATTATCAACAGAAAGTGGGAACCATAACAAAAATTTGCACATTTGATAGCACCATCATCATACCCAGGGCTAATTCTGGCGGAAAATTAAATAGCGTCCCTGTGTCCCCACGCCACCCCCTAAGAACAGGAAACTCCAGTTCAAGGGAAAGCCCTTGGCATGTGTAACATTAAAAAAAACATACTCAACTATCCCCAGCGCTCAAGTGTCTGCCACAAAAGCCTGTGGCCTCTTCACAACGTATAATGCCCTATAGTCACCACTACACAGTATATTGATCCCCAGTAACCCCTTCACACAGTAAAATGTCTCATAATGGCCCCTCCACATGATATAATGTCCCACTTTAGCCCCTCCACATTGTATAATGTCCCATAGTAGCCCCTGCACATGGTATAATGTCCCATAGTAGCCCCTGCACATGGTATAATGTCCCATAGCGGCCCCTGCACATGGTATAATGTCCCATAGCGGCCCCTCCACATGGTATAATGTCCCATAGTGGCCCGTCCACATGGTATAATGTCCCACTTTAGCTACTCCACGTTGTATAATGCCCCATAGTAGCCCCTCCACACAGTATAATTATCCGCAGTGTCCTTGACATAGTATAATGTTCCATAGTGCCTCCTCCATACAGTATAATGTCCCATAGTGGCCCCATAACATTAATGGCACATCCATACAGATATACAGATGACAACTCACTTATTTACATTTGGTATGGATAATTGTAACCCACTAATAGACGTCAAAAAATGTGTATACGCTCCCGCAACAATGAGATCTCAAACCCAAGAGACAAAAACTATAAGAACACATAACTGACTCTGTTATCCTGCGCACTGAGACACAGATTGAACCTGAAAAGAAATATATATTGGTCATAACCGGCTCAGTGCAGATTATTTCCTATTACCTGGCCTAGAATCGCACTACAGTATATCTTGTTCTACAGTGAATTATATTTTATTGTGTTATTACAGCATTAGTGCGGTGGGGGCTTTAAGAAATTGCAAAGAAATGCAAGTGCCATACCTTAGGCAGCCTGAATCTTTTAGTACATAGCTTTTACCTAGCATACAGGGTAGTGATTTACATTTCTCCATCAACAGCTCAATAGCGTTATTTTTCTTCACATTTAGTAGGCTTACAAATCCTATTACGTTTCTTCCCTTATTCTGCAAATTGTCCTGATGCCTGATGATATTGAAAACGAGAAAGCTAAAAAGAAAACAATTCTGCTATACAGCAAAGGCAGATAATGTCCCTATTGTTACAATACCTATTCAAGAAGAATTTTTTGTTATGAAATAGATATAAATAAGCGTATGTTCACATGTGGCAGATGTTGGCAAAATTGTGTGAATCTCTGCAGAAAAACATGCATTTGCTAGAGAAAAGAATCCCATTCAGAAGAGTGAACCTGCTTATGGTCACAGAGATGTCTGCAAAAATCTGTATGTGCATATACTCTACATGATAACTCAGCAAGAAATGACATTAACCTTTAATTCTGCTTAATCTCTGTGTACATAAAACATTATAAAAATATTTAATAGGCTATTGGCGAAATTTACTGAACAATCTGGACCACAGTTGTGTACATAGTAGCAAATTTTGGCACATACATTTGCACAATAATTCTCAATGTTTTGACAACCTCTAAGCTCTTTAAAAAAAAGTTGAGAAAAGTGGGCAAGATGGAGTGGGGCCGCTCCTGACTGGCATAAAATGGTGGTGCAGATCTATGCAAAAAGGTAGGTATATCCAGCAACCAAGGAGAGTCCAATACTAAAATAAAACTTTGCTTTTATTGATACATAATACAGTCCATAAAAAACATTATGAGATACTGTGTGTGGATAAAAAAGTATTGTCTACAAAAACATACCCAGATGGAAAAACAAATTTATATACGCATGGCTAACCGCTAACCAGATCTATGCCTGCTCATATCTGAGGTGGACTTCATGGGCCCTAACTGTCATGGAAACCTATAGCGCTACTCCACACAGCCATAAATCACTGCTCTCGGTGATGTTTTTCTGTAAGGTGGGGCCTTAGCCCTGGTTCAAATTTGCTTTTGGATTACCGTTTGGTGAGTTCGTTTGGGGACTGCCTGAACAGAAACCCATACGCATTAAAAAGCGGTTACCAAAGGAAACCACATGGACCCCATAGACTAGAATGGGGTCTGTGTAGTTTCCAGACAAAAAGTGCTGCTTGTAGGACTTCTCTCTCTGCATGATTTGTGTGGAAACCAAGCAGAAACCACACACACCCCATTATAGTCTATGGCGTCCGCAGGTTTCCCAGGTAACCGCTTTTTAATGTGTATAGGTTTCTGTTTGGAGGGTCCCCAAGAGGACTCCCCAAATGGAAACCCAAACACAGATGTGAATAGGTTTTTAGCCTTAGACTGCAGTGTAAAGTATCTGTTTTTTGTTGCAGATTTTGCTGCAGTTTTTTGAGTCAAAGCCATGAATGGCTACAAAAGGGATGGCAAATATATAGGAAGCTATTATGGTTCACACTACTGCTCAAACCACACTTGGCTTTGGCTCAAAAAGCTGCAGCCAAATCTGCAACAGAAAAAACTGCATTTCCGCAATGTGGGGCCTTAACCTAAAACAGAAACCCTCTGTAGACTTTCAGCCTTAGGGGGCATTCACACGATGTAATGTGGTGCTGATTCTGACACGATAACTCGTTTAAGAATCAACGCTGAAAAACAGAATCCCATTGACTTCAGTGGGTTCCGGTTTGCATGGGTAACACATTAAAATGAATGGGTTAAAAAGCCTCCCATTGATTTCAATGTGTTACACGCGTTACACAGAACCCATTGAAGTCAATGGGATTCTGTTTTGCAGCGCTGATTCTGACACAAGTTATCATGTCAGAATCAACGCCACATGAATGAATGAATGCCCCCTTAGGCTAGACTCACATATGCATTAGAGTCTCTATACAGCAGATTCATTCTACAATCGGCAGAGGACTGAAACTGGCATTAACCTGATGGACACCCGGCAGACCTCAGATTTTGAGGTGGAATCCATTTCAAAATCAGTGGCTGATTCCACCATGTGGGCCTTATAGGCAAACATGCTTTTATTCAATTGCAGCAAACTAAGGCTCTGTTCACATCTGCAACGGAGTCTCCAATCAGAGTCTCCATTGCGATTTTTCCAATAACCCCCCCCCCCCCCAAAAAAAAAAAGACATCCAATGTACCCCATTGGTATACATTCATGTATCTAATTTCCCCGATTCACTGTTATCTTTGATAAGGTAAGAAACTGGTAATAACTTTTCTGTGTACAAAGATATGACATAAAGCTAGAAAACCCCATTAAGGCAGGTATGACAATGCTATGTAGAAATGTTACATTATTGCTACATCTTGCTTTTTGTTTTATATGATGTATGAGTAGAAAGACAAGTAAGATTTGTTTCTCTGTTCACGTCCATGTCCAGATTACAGGTGACAACAGGTTGCACCATATTACTGTACAGTGATGATTCTCACATATACCATCATCTAGTAATAGATACTATTTCAGGGTTAATGTCTATTTCCAGTGTAAATGTAGCACAGGGATATAAGATGACTCCCACTCAGATCCAGCCACTCCTCTGGGCTCACTCCACATTGAAAGATTTTTTTTAGCTGTGTTTCCTGTGATGAAACACCACACAGTATCTTGATGGATTGTCCCGGTTGCCCATGAAAAGGCCCTCATTTTTGTTTCAAAGCACTGCTGCCAAAACATACTTTCCCTTGTTCACAGGGCTGAGGGGGAGGCCATTTCCTGGGTCAGTCTTTGGTAAGATTGGATCAAAGAATCTTGACACAGTTATAAGCTATGTAACAATGTTTCTTTAGATGTTATGAGGTCATGGATCATGGCTTTGTCGCCCTGACATAACTTTTTGCCCCAAATCTGTAAAAATCCCAAGCTTAAGAATCCACTTGCTTTTTCAATAAAAGCCACAATACATGGGTTGTTTCATTGAGAGGGTCACCATTTAGTCTAGATGTCCCCCACACCATTGGAGGGCACTCTACATTTACAATGAGGCTGTGCTAGCTGAGTGATTATATTCAATGCGCTTAACCCCTTGGTGTTCGGCCGCTTACACACATCCCTATGGTGGGGAGGTATTTGATCGAATACTACTCGCTCATCTCTAAACCTGACCCATTTCAGAGGGACAGGTTCTAAAGTATTATGGTGCGGCCGTAGCATGGACAAAAATTGTGCCAATGGTGGTTTTACTACAAATTAGCACTTCTGGTTTTCTGCAAAAACAAGTACAGCCTTGAGAGAATGAAGCATGTGCAAGATTTCAGTGTAGAATAGAAGGATGTCAGTCAAGAAAATGCTGGAGGAACAGGGCAGGGTTTATAGAGGATAGCTGAAGTGCTAGCAATGGTCAGAATCCTCCACTGGCCATTTGCAAACTCATTTGTGATCAGATTAAATTTCATTTTCTATGTATTTACACCTCCTTCTGATTCCATAAGGGAAATGCTTCCTTTAATCAGTTCATTCCTGCCACAACCAGAAGCCATATGTAACATCTCTGCCTGTTCGGGCCTCTGCGCCACCCTCTGCTCGCATGCTGCGGCGCTGGAGGCGTGTGCAGTTTGACAATCTGCTTAAGGTTTTTAGTTGCACTGTGTGAACACGGCTCTAGTCCTTAATTGGATTTGCACCACACCCGTCTTCTGCCAAGGTTGCCTCTGTTCATTAAGTGGTTAATCTGTCTTGCCTGTGATTGACAGCTTTTCTTCCTGTCAGGTTCTGGGTGGGTTCTTCCTTCCCTATTTAGTCTTGGCTCACAGTCACACTGGTGCCGGTTATTGCCTCTAGCTTTCTGGCATCTCTTGCGTTTATTTACTTGTATGCTGATCCTTGACCTCTGGCTTTCCTACTGACTATTCTCTTGACTCCGATTTGGCACTGCATCGCTCTCTTGTTACCTGGCTACCTGACCTCCCTTTGTTGTTGTACGTCTTGTCTGCGTTTTGTGTTTCAAGTATTCAGGGAGGGATTGTCCTCGTGGTTGTCGCCTATCACCTAGGATAGGGCCAGGCAATAGGAAGGGAAAACGGGGGGCTTCAGTTTAGGGCTCACTGTCCCTTGTGCCCCTCCCTCCAGGGTTCACCAGCAGCTTCTGGGGAATTATCATCTGCTATTCCCTAACACCATAACTGGTTTTTTATTTTTCTGCTTATATTTAGCAGGACAGATTGTACTTCATAGTGATGCCATTTTATATTCAATCCAATGTACTGTAATGCTGAAAAAAAAAAACCTGAATAGGGAAATTAAATGAATATGCACCTTTTCTTTTACAGTGTTTACTGTGCAGCCAAAATGACACATTACTTTTTTGTTGATAAAGGGGTTGGCCACTTTCAGACCAATATTGAGAGGCAAAAGTTATGGTTTGTATAATAATAAGATATACAATTTCCCAATATACTTTCTGTATCAATTCCTCACGGTTTTCTAGATCTCTGCTTGCTGTCATTCATTCTGTTACTTCTAGAGGATAAAATTCTGACCATGGTCATGTGATTTACGGTCCATGGTCATGTGATGAGCACACAGGTGCACAGCTATTACCAGGCAGATGTCTGATTACTGTGACTGTAACGAGCGGCACCTGTGTCCTCATCACATGACCATGGACCGTAAATCACATGACCATGGTCAGAGTTTCATCCACTAGAGGTAACAGAATGAATGACAGCAAGCAGAGATCTAGTAAACTGTGAGGAACTGATAAAGAAAGTATATTCGGAACTTGGAAAACTTAGCGATTGTCTCTCCATATTGGTCTGAAAGTGGACAAACCCTTTAAAATTACAGTGATACTAAATGTATATAGTTTTTCTTATGTTTTTAATCCTACTAATATTATAAATGTGAAAGTATGTGTGTTTGGATGTTTGTGGGTTTGTGTGTTTGGATGTTTGTTCCCCAATCACGCAAAAACCGCTCAACCGATTTGCTTCAAATTTTCCACAAACATAGTTCCTAGGCAGGATTGAACGATAGGCTACTTTTCGTCCCAATCCCAGACATACCTTTTGGACAGGACACCCACAAACCCACAACTCAAACCACCAGCTCTGCAATCCCACACACTTTACAACATAGCAAGTCACAAACTCCCTATTGCCGTCTCAGGGGGGCACGGAGTAGGTAACACGGGAGAAGGGGGCACGTTCCTGGGGGGCAAAGGGGCACAGGGTAGGAGGAAGTGACCACATGGGGAAGCGGGTAGGGAGAAAGGGGGGTGGCAGGCGCCAGGAGGGAGAGGAGGTAAACAGTTCAAGCAGGCCGCAGGGTGGGCCCTGAGGGTCCATGGAACCACAGGTGTAGGAAGGACTCGCTGCAGACACAAGGCAAAGGAACAAGCCTGCGCAGTGCTCCAGGTGGGTCCCGCAGGGGGTCAGGGTTCTACGGACGAAGTCGCAGGTAAAAGCTAGTAACTTAATAAAAATCCAAAACTTAAAAAAATAAAATACACATACCTGTATCTTTTTTTTAGATTTCCACATATGGGCTGTAATAGGCATGTTTTTTGGGGGGTTTTGCGAGCTCAGTTGTACTCTTTATTTTGGGGATTGTCTGATGTTTTGATCATTTTTTGTTCTTTTTTGGGAGAGCAGGTATCATATTTAAAGGACCAACATCCGCTGTTGGCAAGGGGATAAATTCGGTGACTGTGTGAAGGACACTACGATGGCACTATTTGTGAAGGGGGCACACTGCTAGCAGTATTGTCTGTTCAGGGTTCTCTGCTGCCATCATACATGTAGTATACTCTGTGGCACTGTATATGGGGATACTTTTTTGGAAGTTTTACTTATTGCGTGTACTCTGCTAGCACTATTTGTGGCCAGTGTAGGACACCTTGTAGCATTGTTATCTGGGGGCATTCTATTAAAACTGTTTATGTGGGACACTCTACTGGTGTGGGTTATTAAATAGGAACTCTGATGGCATTGTTAATGAGTTAAAAGGAGACATTTTGGCTGCTGTTATAGGGCTGTGGCCTATAGGAATGTGAACATAAAATAATTGCATCTTGCAAAGAGACAAATCTTCCGGAAAACCACTCCTAAATGCAGACAAGAATGCTATTAGACCTGTCCCTTTCTTGTCTGAACTAATTTATCTACACTTATTCTACAGAAAGGACATTCTCAAGCTGTGCGGTAACAATATTACAGCTCATAATTCACCAATGTATATTTCTCATCACAAACAAAAGTTACAATTTTAATCAGAAAAGTGAAATGCGTTGTGTAAGTGATAATGAATGTGATATCGGTCTGATTAATCAGCGGCCGTAAATTACCATATGATGTCATCCAGCTGATATAATACTGCTTCGACTTTATAGCAGACAATAAATTGTCTATTTAGAGCATCTGTTCTTCAATGACTGAGGCCATGGAATATTTATGGACTTTCAATATCCCAAGGAGTTCTGAAGACACCAGTAGAAGTGTTAATTAAGTGCTAAACGGTATCCTAAAGAGTCTCAAAAAAGAAGTCCTGCTATCAACAATGGCCTATGATAGAAAACTTTCATATCTAATGAATGTAACAGATTCAGGCTACACCATGCCATTGCTATCTGTCTGACGGATACCTTTCTTAAACAAAGCATAAAGATGCAATAGAAGGTATCCACTGGCGGAAATAAGATGTATAAATCTTATTTGTTTGTATTTGTTTTACCTATTCAAAAAGTAACCCATTAAGCTTTAGTTGTTACTTACACAATAGACAAAGCTGGTGTTTATGCTATTGTATATAGTATATATAGTATATACGTCCATCTTCCCTTTATTAGATTACATTACAATAATTCAGCTGCTGTGCTCCTTCACTCCCAAACACAGCATATACCGTCCCAGCTCTCCAAGACATTCCCCTACCTATTATTTCTGTCATATATGGTACCTACTAAAGCTATTATGGAAAGGGAATACTCATCAATGTTTCTTCTGTCCACATCCATATGTATATGCTCTGCCAAGCACTTCATATAAAGTAATTCTCAAAACAATGCTTCTAGGAGAGTCACTATTGTCTGAAGAAATCTGCCCTAAAGTCCAATTATTTTACAAAGAAGTCCAACAGAGCTCTATATTGTTATTCATTATATCATGAATGACTAAGAGGCATATGGAAGCCCCACTATGCAGCCATAATAAAGCAATATGCATGAGGCCTTATAGGATTTTTCTTACTCTATTCTTGTTTGTTACTGTAAAGCACTTTTAATCTAACTTTGTATTACATTGAAAATCACTAAAAAATGTAATGGCTCTATATAAAACAAATGAAAAATATATATTTTGTAAGTTTATTAAAACATTAAATAGTTAGAATTTCCAATACCGCAAACCTCATTCCAGTCACTCTGTCCCTATGTATTTACAGTATACAGTATGGTTGGATAGGGAAAATTTCAAGCAGAATTAAGGTCAGGGGATATTAACACTCCTTAGGGAGTGAGCACCTTTGCAGGCGTATAGAGACTTATAAGCCATTTTCTTTCCACTGGGGGATTATGGGAAATATATGAAAATCTGGTTTCCAGGATGTAATTAGGAAAGCAGTGCCTCTTTTTGCTGTCTCTTAGAACAGCCCCGTAACATCATGCATGGCTTTTTTCAATAAGCCTAATAACATGATCAACATGATCCAGGGATTAATGCCAAAATAGTATTTCTATTCCACAGCTCAGAATCTGTTACTTTTGGAATAGAAATATTAGTTTGGCAATAATCCCCGCATCATGTTATTAGGCTTATTGAAAAAAAGTCATGGATGATGTTAAGGGGGCTGTCCTAACAGGCAGTGTACAGAGGCACTATTTAACTAATTACATCCTGGAAAACAGATTTGCAAGAAGAATTAAGTAAGGGGGCATTCACACGGAGTAACGCTGGGCGTGTATCACAGCCGTACACGCCGGCGTTACGGCAGACTGCCGAACACTTCCCATTCACTTCAATGGGAGCGCTCGTAACAGCGGCGTTTACGAGCGCTCCCATTGAAGTGAATGGGAAGTGTTCAGCAGTCTGCCGTAACGCCGGCGTGTACGGCTGTGATACACGCCCGGCGTTACTCCGTGTGAATGCCCCCTAAGAGTCTTTAACAGAGAAGTATATTAAAAGAAGGAAAAATCATCTGAAAGTTGACAACATTTCGCCATGTTACGGGCAGTTCCATACAAAGAATTTAAAGAGGACCGTTCATGTCCTTGGAAATCTGCGGATTTATATACCACCAGAAAGCTGACACTGCTCTGAAGTCAGCGCACTGTCAGCTTTACCAGTATGCGCCCGGCGTGCCAGAGATATTAATACCGTTCGTTTCGAACCATTATCCCTTCACTGTCAGAAGGGCAAACATCATCGCTGACCCTTCCATAGCCTCGTACTGTCAGGGGAAGGTGTTACCTCAAATCCTAGTGATTTCAGTGCACTGTCAGGGTTCTAGTAGTATATAATACAACCGTCTCAAAGGAAATGAAAAGTCCTCTATAATATCTGAGTATATTTAGTAGAATACTAGTTTGTGACATATAAAACAAATTCCATACACGGTACTTTCTAATACCATAAAGATGAAATTGCTATCAATTGGTTGATTTGGAATTAAAAGGGAACATGAAGAAGCAAAGCTGCATTAACGCATATCCCCTTGACAACGTAAAGTCTGGTTATAACTATTATCTCATGTCATTGAAAATTTACAAAAGATGAAATGGATGTTTGAGCTAGGACCCCCACTGACTGATGGAAACCATTGATTTCAACTGAGCGGCCCTCTACATACATTAGAAACATGGGTAGAGAGACATGAAAGTCGAAGGCACAGAGTTTGGCCCCCTTGTTGGTGCACTTGGTGGGAATCTGGGACATATTAGATGATTCTTCACTCCATGTACGTTATGTACTGTATATATATATAGGATATATATAGGATACTTTTTCCCCAATCAGAATGCCAATTGTTTGGTTTCCAATGAATTTGTGGCTTGATTTTCTCACACAATGACTGGCAGCATAGGGAAAGATTGTTTTTAAAGAAGGGAATATGAACTAGCACAACTTCATTTCTTCACAAGACAGTACGCTTCTAGGCTCTATTAAACTGAATCATAACACAATATATTGTTCTCCTATATAATTCAGACATCAATGTGTCTCCTGGTTTTTCCACAAAAAAAAAAAAATAAGCGGCTCAGCTGTCAATCAATCATCTCTACTACCGCCACGACTACAAAGACCAATTCTTCTCTTGCAGGTAACAAAAGGTCACTTCTAAATGATTACATGTTATTGATCACATATTAACCCCTTCCCGCCGATGGCATTTTTTGATTTTCGTTTTTCGTTTTTGACTCCCCTCCTTCTAAACCCCATAACTTTTTTATTTCTCCGCTCCCAGAGTCATATGAGGTCTTAATTTTTGCGGGACAATTTTTTCATTATGATGCCACCATTAATTATTCTATATAATGTACTGGGAAGCAGGAAAAAAATTCAGAATGGGGTGGATTTGAAGAAAAAATGCATTTCTGCGACTTTCTTACGGGCTTTGGTTTTACGGCGTTCACTGTGCAGCCAAAATGACATGTCCCCTGTATTCTGTGTTTCGGTACGGTTCCAGGGATACCAAATTTATATGGTTTTATTTACATTTTGATCCCTAAAAAAAATTCCAAAACGGTGTTAAAATTTTTTTTTTCTAAAAGTCGCCATATTCCGATGGCCGTAACTTTTTTATACATAGGTGTACGGGGATGCATAGGGCGTCTTTTTTTGCGGGGCCGGGTGTACTTTTTAGTTCTACCATTTTCGGGAAATGTTATTGCTTTGATCACTTTTTATTCAAATTTTTATCAGAATTAAAACAGTGAAAAAACGGCGGTTTGGCACTTTTGACTATTTTTCCTGCTACGGCGTTTACCGAACAGGAAAAATATTTGTATAGATTTGTAGAGCGGGCGATTTCGGACGCGGGGATACCTAACATGTATATGTTTCACAGTTTTTAACTACTTTTATATTTGTTCTAGGGAAAGGGGGGTGATTTGAACTTTTAATACTTTTTATATTTTTTTATATTTTTTTTTACTTTTTTTTTTATTTATTTTTTTTTTGCATTTATTAGACCCCCTAGGGGTGTTGAACCCCAGGGGGTCTGATCACTAATGCAATGCATTACAATGCTAATGCATTGCAATGCATTGCAAAAAATCATCATCTCTTTTGCAGGCTGTATACACCAGCCTGCAAAAGAGAGAATTTGCAGACTGGCTGGGAGCCCTTAACAAGGCTCCCGGCTGTCATGGCAACGGGGGGTCGGCCCTGGAGCATGCTCCAGGAGCCGGCGATCCCTGCCAAAATGGCGGCGCCCATGCGCCGCCGGGAAGATGGCGCCTCCGGCGCCTTTGACAGCAGCGCCGGAGGGGTTAATGCCTCCGATCGGTTCTGGGGACCGATCGGAGGCATTAGAGCCGGTTGTCTACTGCTTAAAGCAGTAGACACCCGGCGGCTATGACAGCCGCCCGGCTCCCGGGCGGTCGCCATAGTTACAGACCCGACACGCGCCGTACTATTACGGCGCATGTCGGGAAGGAGTTAAAAGAAACCCGTCAAGTTTTTGTTTCTTTTTTTTTTTTTTTGTGGCATCATCACGTGCAGGACAAAATAATTCCCTTTCTGTTGGTGTCCTCTGTAATCTTTTGGTTGCAGCAAAGTGAAGTTATAAATGTTTGAAATCATAAAAAGTAAATTAACCCAAGCAGTCACGGGGGACAGGGAGCCCCTGTAAATACTTAGGTTGATGCCCATGTACAAAGTGCTCTTTTACTACCTGCTCCCAAGCATTATATTGTGGAGGTCTCTGGGGAGTATATTATACTATTATACTTACTGTGGAGCATTATACTTTAGGGGGCTCAGGGGAGTGTTTTATACTATGTCAGGCTACTGTGGAGCGTCATACTGTAGGAGATTTAGGAGAACTTCATATATTATGTGCGGCCACTGTGGAACATTACAAAATGGGGGGGCTCTGGGGAGTATATTATGCTGTGTGGGGCCTCTGTGGAGCATTGTACTGTAGGGGCTCAGGCGAGCTTTTTACACCATGTCAGGCCACTGTGGAGCATTATACTATATGGAGCTAAGGTGGGGATTTATGCTATGTGGGGCTACTGTGCAGCATTATATTGTAGGAGGCTCAGGGGAGCTTTTTATACTATGTGGGGACACTGGCGAGATTTATACAGTGTGTGTGTGTGTGGGGGGGGAGTTCTGTGAGTATAATATAATATGTGGAGCATTATACTGTGTGGGAGAACTGTGAATCATTATACCATAGTGGCTCAGGGGAGCTTTTTATAGCATATGGGACAACTGTGGAGCATTATACTCTGTGGGAGTACTATGAAGCATTATATTGTAGGAGGCTCAGGGGAGCTTTTTATAGCATGTGGGACAACGGTGGAGCATTATACTGTAGGAGGCTGAAGGTTAGCATTTTATACTTTGTCAGGCCACTGTGGAGCATTATATAACATGTAGAGAATTATATTGTTGGGCTGGGGAGTTTTATACTGTGTATAAAGCTGAGAAATATTATATATACTGTGAGGGGGCCACAAAACAGGACACTGTAAAATACATTGGGGAGACCACACATTTTGCCAGTATGGAGTCCCAAAATTTGTGATGACAGCCCTGTGTGCTATGCCTGTGTTACCGCTCCCACACTATAATCTTTGCAAAGTGCTCCTATTGGACAACGCACAGTACTACAGGAGATGACAATAAAGGGGAAATACTCAGTAAAGCACAGCACTGGTTGCCAGATAGTCAGCCCATATACAAGATTTCAGTGAAGAAGCCATGATGTGGGCTTTTACCAGGAAGCTGTTGAGTTGGTCCCTATTTCAAGTTCCTCTGATGGGCCTAGGAACTTCAACATGGAGAAAATATGTGTAGAAAGTGAATATGTCTTAACTGTAAGGTAGTGTATGATGGACCAACCTCCTCAGGGATAAGGCCAAAAAAGGACAGCGCTCGCCCAAATATAACAGCAATGCGTTTCTGGCTTATAGCCCTTTTTCAAGTGTATAAAATTCTCTAACTATAAGGTGATCTCACAGTACTGAATCAGCACAACTTAGACCTGATGCTTTCCGCAATTTCAGAATTTAGTCTCACAATTTTTTTATAACTAGCATTAAATCTATGCCAGTAACTGACTGGTGCATAGGAGTGTGTCCGATTTATTAAGAGAATGGAAACACTTCAGAATTCAGATACACCATGTGCCTGTTGGGGACTTTATTATGCCAGTCTTAATAAATTTTCCCCATTGTGTAGCTTCAAATCACCATTTACATCCCCATCCAATCATTTTAGGCTACGGCCCCACACTGCAGAAACACAGCTTTTTTTGTTGCAGATTTTGCTGCGGTTTTTTGAGCCAAAGCCAGGAGTGTATTGAGCAGAAAGTAGAAGTCTAAGTACTTCCTATATATTTCCTATTCCTTTTGTAGACATTCTTAGCTTTGGCTTTAAAAAATGCAGCAAAATCTGGAACAAAAAAGAACTGCATTTCCAAAATGCGTAGCCTCGGCCTTATAGACAGATTTTTTTTTTCACTTTCCTGACAAGGGGATTGGGTACAGCATAAAAGTAATGGGAGTTATTAGCCAAAGGGATGATAAATAGTTGGGAAAATGTTCACAAGATTTGCACCAACATTTCTGTCATAAATCGAATTCAACTAATAGGTGATATAAACTTGAACTAGACAAGTCTAAAAATGCACCAGATTTCTCCTCCAGCATCAGCCACTGTAATAAATCTGGTACATTGTAAGACTGACTGGTGCAAGTTTGCACTTAGGAATAATCAATACGCTCTTTTATGTAATACATATAAGTGATGCTCCTATAACACCTACTACATGTATGCATATCTGTCCAACCAATTAATAAATATCCTAAATAATGCCATAATGGACCATATCATCACAATCCTAGCAATGATATGGCCACTGTATGACGTTCAACTTCACTCCAGTATTCTTGAATGGCTTAGACATTAGAAAACAATGCTGGCAGTAGATAAAATTCTAAGGCTCGAGAAAACCTGGTGCGTTCTGTGCTAATTTGGCAGAAAATTAAATGCAGCAGAAAGAATGGAATGCAAACAATCTCTACACATTATTTACCTGCCGCTCTGCAACCTATTTGGTTATGATTTGTACAAAGGCAAATAATAGAAAATGTAGCTGCTGTAGAAAACTACTTTTATGTCTCGCTGCATATCATGACAGGTTCTGACAGACTACGGCATCACATTGGGAAATGATAGGCCTCACTCCACATTTCCCTGAAAGCATCTTTATTTTCCTGTGACACTAAAAACCTCAAGTGCATTATGGAGAGAGTGGGAAGATTATATTAGTGTATTCTATTGGCAGGGCAGTAACAGGCTATCTGCAACTGGAAATAAACAAGTGAGAAGGCTGGGAAATAAAACCTACAGCTATAGCATTGTTTACTTTTATTCCAACGTATCTCTGTTTATAGCGGAGAAGTCACCAGGTCCCTGGCTACATTTATTTGCTTTACTATAGAGTACATTATACACTAGGTAGAAAGCAAAACAGTTCTCCAAGGGAGCGATTCAACCGATATTCTGCTCTTCCCTGGCAGACAGCTGCTTCACGATACAGAGATATGCATGGATAGTGTCAGGAGGTCCTCCATCTTGGGAGGAAGTAGACCATTAATTACATGTATAATTGGGAGCTGGAGAGAAAGTGCTATCTCCTGGGTCACTGCATTGAACCCTCTTTTATTGGGCTTAAAATAATGCACGGGACACTGTATAGTAAAACATGCAAATATTAAGTCCACATTTCGGTAGTGCATTGTAAATATATTTCATATAAAAAGTTGAGCATCTTGTACCATTCGTTAATTTTTAGCACTTATCACACTCTAATGATGCATTTACAGTAATCCTAACAGACTGTCCACTAAGACGTACCTAGAGACATCATTTGAAGCTCCTGAGCCCAGATGCAAATATTTAAAGGGACCCCCACTTTACCATGTGCTATCTATAATATAGGTGTCTTCTTGTGTTATAGTGAGGTCTTTGGGCTGTCTAGGGCTCCAGGACACACATAGCAATTGCTACCTCTGCAGTCCGTATAGCTCACAGCAAAAAATGCTACGTTCTATAGTAGCTAATATAGTTAATCCCATCCACACACTGCAGAAAAAAATCTGCAGTGGAAAATCGCAGGAGGTCAATTATACCTACCTGGTGTTTTCTGTATAGTGTGATAACGTGGCAGGTGGAGTACTGGGATCATGCTATATCTCCCCCAGGTTTCTGACACACAGTAGTTCAGTGTGGGCCTTGAGTAGGTCTCAGCCCCGGGAGTGGGTTCTTGGCTCATTACTGGGCCAAGAAAAGGTTGCAGATCCTGCACTTCAAGGCAGATCCAGGGAGAGAGGAGGCGTCTGGGTCTGTCCTGTAACCCTGAGTTTGGTGAGACTGTATTGTGCCTGTTAGTTTGTTCATATGGCTGTTAGTATGCCACATGTATAGTTAGGTTATCATTGCTGTTTAGTCAGTCGCTCACATGAGCAGTATTTTGTTTTGTTTTTGCTTGAAGTTAAGGCTGCATTTTATTTTGCTCATCGTGTGCCTGAAGTCAAGGTTTATTTGTGTTCCTGTTTTTTCTAAATAAACCGGTTTCCTGCATATTTTGTGTCCCTATGTCTGACTGGTTGGGTCTGCACCGCAGCTTCTGCCGAGCTACCTTCCTGACAATAGGCATAATAGAAACAGACAGACTGCGATGCATTTGTGCTGCAGTTTTTTTCATAGTGTTTTTTTTTGCTTAGGCTCATTAGGTGGGGCCTTAGCTTAGTAATTTTAAGTTACCATGAACATATTTAGCTCAAAAAACTCTGGAAATAATATTGTTGGAATAGCACCAGTACCAGTAGCTACATCCTCCAATCATAGTCTGTGACAGCTACTCCACAGAACTAGTCTTGCAGTTCTATTCCATTTAATGTGCTTTGGTCAATAGATATTGTGAAGTCTCAAACTAACAGAACTGCAATTACTTTAGGTGTAAATTGATGGAAAGACACTAAAATCATCCATGTGTAAGACATTCATCTGTGCAGAAATACCCACATGCTCTGATCCTACACCCTGTGCCAACCCATTACCTGTGTACAATATAAACAAAACCTTCAATGCACACTGTCACAAAGCAAGAAAATGCATAAAAGAAAACCGTCATAAATAATGATGAATTAGACAGAGCCCCACAGCATACCTTCGCCATGTCCCCATTTTTAAAAAGTGCGAGGCATTTGCTACAAAAATTGTCGCTAATGCCTTTAAAACAATGGCAAACGGGGGCGAGGCCTGGCTATGGAGGATTGAAGACACACATCGCATGAGCTCCTTCCCCAGCCTCTAGAACTGCCAGCTTACCTGACCGACCGACACGTCTGCTGCTCCCCTGACATGGGCAAACATCGCAGGACAGCTCAACGCTCCTCTTCAACCCCCCCGGAGGCCTTTCACGATTCCTCCATTGAGCGGTTCCTTCAGGGACCGCATGCTGATGTGGCTGGCATAGACGCGGGATCCAAGATGGCGCCCGCCACCGCTTTTACACCACGCGGCCTGACATCCGGCACGTGCACGATCCTCCGGGGGCCTCTGGCTACCTCCCTGTAACTCCTGGGGCCTCTAGTGAGCTCAGCATTGCTCCCAGCCCACAGGCATCCTGGGCTCAGGGAGGCCTGCATCACTGCTTTCCCTCCTCCCCCCCCTCAGCTGGGGGCTCGGACACCACGTGGCCTTCCCTGCTGCCATCTCCTGCGGCTCCTCCAGCTTCACCTGGACCTGTGACCCAGATGGACCCTTCCCTGCAGTATCGGAGGTAGTCCCTCTCACTCCCCTCAGGGTGCCCAGTCTTCCTGGACAACTTCCGCCTCTCCTTTTATTCCTGGGACTCAGAGGGGACCCCTCTGACTGCTCCTCCTGGCAGTGCTCCTAACATGCTGACTGCTTCTGGGGACACAGGGCTAGCTATCACCTCAGGGGGCTCTCTGCTCCTGCTGCTTTTCCACCCTCGTCCTCTGCCCCTGGCTCCCAGGTCCCCCAGGTAGTTCCTCCTAGCACTGGACTTCGCACGGTTGGCTCTGCTACTTCGGAGTCCCTTCCCTGTGGTGGAATTATATGCTCTACCTCCGCGGCCTCATCCGCTTCTACCATGGACCCCCCTCCCACTGCAGTGGGAAGCGTTGGAATGTGTTTTACGTGGTGTCCTCATCCAGCACGGCACGCGTCTGAAAAAAGAGCGTGCTGCCTGGGTTTTTGCACGCTTGGAACTTATTCATTCCTTGGAATTAACTCACAAATGCACCAGGTCCCAGGAGGCTCTGACTGAGCTCCTAAATGCGCGAGAGGAGCTTCGCTCCTTTCTCGACAAAATGTACTTGCGGACCAGGGATCGTGTTCAGAAACACTATTATGAATTCGATGATAAATGCGGTCGTTCCCTGGCGCATTGTCTCCACCCACGGGATGCCCGCTCCTATATCCCCCGCCTGCGCGATGGCTGGGCCGTATGGTCCATAATCCCACTGATATTGCTGCGGAATTCTGCTCCCTCTATAATAGTTTGTACAACCTGCGTGGACAGTAAGCTGATTTAAGTATTTAAGGAAATATGTGTCCGATACCCCCCTCCCTGTCCTTACGGCTTCAGCGCGATCTGCCTTGGAGGCGCCCTTCTCCACCGAAGAGGTCTCACAAGTTATTCAATCATCCCCCTCGGGTAAATCACTGGGCCCGGATGGTTTTACCACTTCCTTCTATAAGATTTTCTCCCCTCTCCTTTCTCCCGTGATGATGCAGGTATTTAATGGGGTGGGTGATTTGGCACCGTTTGCTTCACAATCCCTCTTGGCCCTTATCACCATGCTGCCTAAACCCAGTAAGGACCCTGCTCGCTCGGTCAGCTATCGCCCCATATCCCTCATTAATATTGACGTTAAGTTGTTCGCCAAACTTCTCACGAACCGTTTCTCCCCCCTGATGCCAGCCCTGGTCCATACCAACCAGGTCGGGTTTGTCCGAGGGCGTGAAGCGTGCGATAATGTTTGTAAGACTATCCTGGCGATCTCCTTGACTCGTTCCACTGGCACACCAATGTGTCTTCTATCGGTGGACGCTGAAAAGGCGTTCGACCGGGTCCACTGGGGCTTCCTTCGAGAAACCCTGCATCAGATTGGGGTAGGTTTTACCTTTTTAAACTGGGTGTTTTCCCTCTATGGCAACGCGACGACCAATGGGTTGCTGTCTGACCCCTTTCCGTTGCGGAACGGGACCCGACAGAGGTGTCCCCTTTCGCCCCTCCTTTATACCCTGGTTATGGAGCATTTGGCGGTGGCAATTCAGTGCTGCTCGGACATTCATGGCCTCCAGATGGGTTCCCGCCTGGTCAAAGCGGCCTTGTACGCGGATGACCTCCTAGTATATGTTTCTCGGCTGCGGGTGTCGTTCCCTGCCATCCTGCATGAATTTTTGTGCTTCGGCCTCCTCAGCAATTTCAAAGTAAACCTCTCCAAAAGTGAGGCTTTTCATGTCACCCTCCCTGCTGTGGAAGCTGCGCAGCCCCCAGCGACTTTCCATTCCATTGGCAAGCCTCTTCCTTCAAATACCTCGGTATTCAGATCCCCCCCCCCAACCCCACCCACCTATTTCGGCTCAACTATCTCCCCTTGAGAAGGTCACCTCCGATTTGCGAGCGTACGAGGCCCGCGCTCTCTCGTGGTTTGGCCACATTCACGCCCTCAAAATGGACGTGCGACCGCAGATTCTATACTTGTTCCAAGCTCTCCCCATCCCTCTCACGCACGGCTTCCTCGCCCCAAATTCAGTCCCTGTTCGGGAAATTCGTCTGGAGTGGGGTATGGAGTAGACTTAGTTTCCGCACTCTCACCCATCGTGGCCATCGTGGAGGGGCGGGTTTCCCAGACATCCGCTTGTATTACCGATCGGCGGTGTTGCTTCGCCTCTTTGACTGGTGCTATAGGAGCTGCGATATACAATGGGTAGCTATTGAGTCGATCTCATCGCGCCCTCCCTCCTCACACTTCCATGGATCCCTTTGCACTATCGCCCACAATCCTCGGGTCATTTGGTACTGTCTCAGCATTTTCTTAGGACTTGGGACCTGGTGTGTTCCAGCGGGAGGCTGGCCCATGTGCCTGGGCCTCTGTCGCCGCTTTTTGATAACCCTATGTTACCCCCAGGCTGCTCCGTGGAACGCTTTCTTTGCTGGCATAGAGGCGACGATATCCGTCTCCGTCAGGTCGCCGGGGACCCACCCCTTCCTCCGTTTGCTCACCTGTGCCTATCCAATCCGGACCTTCAATTGACTTGGTTGGAATATGGCCAACTGTCCTCTTTTTTGAGGAAGTTTTCACTACTACTCCTTTCTTCTCCTTTGTCCATCCTGGAGTCCCTTCTCTCTCGCGCGGATCCTACTCCGCGTGCGCTCTCATTTTTGTATGACGCTCTCCTCGACGGCGCCACTCCTGGGCTTCCTCCTTATGTTGGGTCCTGGAACTCTGATCTCACCACTAGTCTGCTGCCTGCTGACTGGAGTAAATCCTTCCTTCTAACTCATAAAATGGCCTTGCCCTGCAGTGCGAAGGAGAGGAATTTCAAGATTCTCACCCGTTGGTATAGGTATCCGGACCTTTTTCATAGGATCTTCCCGGCCGTCTCTGATAGGAGTTGGTGCTGTAGCACCAAGAGGGGCACTATGCTCCATATATGGTGGGAGTGCAATGTCCTCTGACCCTTCTGGGATGCGGTTTTCTCTCTGTATTCTAAGGTATGTGATCATCCTGTTGCTTCGTCGCTCCAGGTGGCCCTCCTCTCGGTCCTTCCTGGCAAGATTTCTGAGGTCAAACAGGACCTCCTGCGGCATTTTCTTACGGCCGCCGGGGCTGTCATTCCTAGGCATTGGTGTAGTACTGCCCCACCTTCTATGCTTGAATTTCTGCAGGAGCTTCTCCTTATTAGGAGAATAGAGGCCCTGATTGCTGAGGACTCCCTGGTCCCCTCCAGGTTTGACAGTGTCTGGTGGCCTTGGGTTGTGTTCCAAGACTCCTCCGCATTTTCCTCCTCTTTCTCATGATCTTATCCATCCGGTCCTCCTTTTTCCCTCCTCTTTTTTCCCCGTGTTTCCTGTCTTCGATTCTTTGTCTGTCTTGTCCCTGCGTCTCCCCATGGTTGTCCTTTTCCCTGTGTCCCTCCCGTCCATTAATGTTTTTGGTTGCCTCTGAGTTTTCATTTTACATTTGTTTTGCCTGATACAGACACCTTTGTAATGCGATGTACCTGGCCGATCTAGGGTCCCTGATTGGCTTTTGCCACTGCGAGGCCTGCGAGCCTTAGCTCTTTTGTTGTTTCTTATTCTTGTTTACCCCTCTTCCCGTATTTGAAAAATCCCTTACTAAAATTTGATTAAAAATAAAACAGTGGCAAACATACGATGGAGTAGTGGCTTAGTGAGACGCCCCATTGTGAGTTAACTCCAGCAGAATTTTCATTCCTAAAAAATTTGTTAGAATTTCAGTTGTTTATTTTATACAATGGCACAGGAGATTTCTGCAGGGTACAATCACTTATGCTAGATTCACACTAGTGTTCATCTCTCTGTTGGGGAGACCATATGCTAAAAAAGCAGTCACCCGGGGATAGACTATAATAGGGTCTGCCAGGTGTCCACTAGTGTTATACTGAAACCCGAGGAGCGAAAAGTCCTCCATGCAAGACTTTTCTCTCTGCTGATTTTAGACAGAATTTGTGGTGAAGTCTCCTACAGAGAATCCAATGCAGATGTGCACCTGACCTTAGGGTGCTATTACACATTTGCCTTTTTACTTGCATTAAGACATGCAATTAAAGAAATCCTAGGTGTTTTGCTTTCCTGATCATGAGTATAGAAAAAAGAGCACAAAAATTAAGATGACTGAAAAACATCATGAGTGATAGCACATGCAGACTAATATAATCCCAAAATGCTTGTGTTTTTCACAGTTTTTCTGTAGCATTTTGCATTTTGTCTCTTTCCTGTATAAGTCTATGGGGAAAATGCAGCATTTTCACAGGCATAGTTAACACACTGCCTTTTTGAAAGCACTGCATTTTCTTCAAACTTGGTGTCTCGCCTTTGTATTTTTTTTTATTTTATTTTTTAACAATCCTTATCTAGCAACAGTAATGCTTAGAAAATCACTTCAAGTAAAGCTGTATCATTAAATAATAGGAATGTTCACCTACCCCACAGCTATTCCTCCCAACCCCATATTCCCCTCCACACACATGGGGTTGAGTATGCATGTCCTCAGAATTGCAAGAAGGGAGTATGCCAGGGACCTATGGCAGCAGATTATCTCTCATAAGAATACAACGTTTTGTGTGCTGAAATTTAACAGCCTAATCCTCCTTTCTTGTCATCTGTCACTGACTTGAAGACAAGGCACCATCATGCACATTAAATGGTCGGCCTATGTGTTGGCGTTGTCGGTCCTCGTTGGGCACGGTTTATCACATCTTCTGGGACTGCCCTCTCATTTGCCCCTTCTGGAAGAGGTCCGATCTCTTACAGAGGACTTCTTTGTGCAGGGGGTCCCGCTAGATCCCATGACCTACCAGCTTACCTTACCTCCCAGGCACTTGGGCAAGAAGACTTCTCGCCTGTTTTAATACCTTTGTACTGTGGCGAAGACTCTTATTGCCCATCACTGGAGGGATGTGCTCCCCCCACGAGGACTGAACTGATTGCTCGCATAAAGGATGCATGCAATCTAGAGTTCTTGACTGCTACTTTGAATCATACTATGGAGGCCTTTCATTCTATTTGGTCATCCTGGGATATCTACTGTATTATGTAGGGTCTATGATCTTGCTTTCGTTGCTTATTTTCAATTTTCTTGTCTCTCCTTCCCCCTCTTTCCCTTCCCTCTCTCCCTCTTGTCTGTTCTGATTTTGTTGCTCTGTATTGTATGATGTTGTTGTGAACGTTTTACTATCTGTACCTAATTTGTTATGAAAATTTAATAAAAATTAGTTAAAAAAAAAAAAAAAAACGGTCGGCCTATGTTGCCAAAATATGCAAGTTTTAACAATACAATTGTGTATGGTATTACCTATCTCATCTATTAGGACTGTGTGCCTGCACAAATAACTTTGAGATGGAAACTTCTGATCTGGGCTGCAGTGACTGTACCATCCTATAATCAACTTCACTTTGTCCTCGATGACTAAAGGTAGCGGAATGCCTTTGTTTAGTGACATGGCACCGCCCATAGACGAGCACAAGTAGAACGAAGTTGTCTATCCCAAAATACCACATACTTCAAAGCTGGAGCTGCTCACCTGGCTGTTGCATTTGAGCTCAGTAAATGTCACATTTTACTCATCGTTCTGCAGGTACAGGCTTCCATTTCCATTTTGTCACATAATTCTTTTGATGAGGATATCAATTTCACCTTGCTGTCTGGAAGATAGAGAGATGCCATCCTCTCCAGGAAATTGGATATTTCATGAAGGATTTATGTGAGCTAGAACACTGCAGGGCTTGTAGGTTACCATTATTATCTTGCGGAACACTTGACCTCAAGAGGTTGTTGCACAAGCTCCTCTTTTTTTGTCTTTAGGCAGAACAGCGGAGGCTGGGGACAGACAGGCCCTCCAAACACGTTCTTCTGTTTAGTCCATGCAGGGATTTAAAAATAAATCATATCCATACTTTGTGTTGTGAGACACAAAGGAGCACTGCATGTCCAGAAATAAATTCAGACCATGACCACTCACTCTTGTTTTGATGCCAGACGTCTCTGCAATGAAGTGCAGGATCATCAGGTGCAAAAGCATCAGTGCCAGCCATTTAATGAGGGCTAACATTTTCCTTTTTGTGAAAAAGCTTTCAGATGCCACTTAAGCTGCCCCCTTAGTAAATTGCAGGATATCAGAACATACAGCACATTTACTGAAACCAGTAACAACATGTACATCTAATCTCCTTTATTCTACAGTTCTACATATACTTTTCACAGCCCTGCAAGCTCAGAAATGTATCAAAACTATACATGGTACTGCAGTTTCCATAATGAAATAATATGTACCTTACAATTAAAGGAAAATTCCAATGTTACATTACACAGTTAAAAGTACAAATAACATAATTTATTGTTTGTTTTTGTACCAATGCTGAAATTCGTACCCATTTACATCTAAAGCTAAATTCTGAATTCTGATGTCCTTTTACCAAAGTGCATTGTGGCAGCCCAGAGGACAGTTACAAAGAGACAGGCTGTCAGGCTGACAGCATAATGTACAGGAGCCTGAGGAATTTTAAAGGCAGCTACCATAAATAGGAAAGCTAAAAAAAAAAAAAAAAAACATACAAAAGACATAAAGAAAAATCACTGAATACCACAATATAAATACTGCAAGACCATGGTCAAATGAACTACAGTAATAATAATATTCCCAGTCAAATATAATGGCAAAGTCTGGCATTAGAAAAATAGGGTTTTCTGTTCTAGAATCTTTACCACGCTTTATGATGAGCTTGTCCGTTGTCTGCATCTGGTACAGCAGTCAATGGGCTAAGACTCAATACCAAACACATCCAGCGTGGCACCAAAGTTGTTAGGGAACCACTCATTTACTCCTTCTGTTGGGGCTCACAGATTCACATTTTGGTCTTATATAATCATTTCATTTGTGATGAATAAAGAAATGATTTGTTGGTGCATCCACATACATTACCAAATGTAACTACATATGAGGCAAAAAGCTTCAGAAAGTGCAATTTGCACATTATACACATTATTACCATTATATTATTCATGGAGACACCTATTTATGAATTGTAATCGAAATATCATATTTTTTATGATATTTTTTATATTTATTTTTGTTATTTTTATTTTTGTTATATAAATATTATATAAATTATATTGATCAAAATTTCATAATGTTTGATCTCATATGTGTATTATTTAGTGAAATATTAAAACACTTGATGGCTAAATATGGTGGCCACTCAGGCAGAGATCCAGCAGCAATGTCCACGATCAGTGCCCGCACTGATATCAGGCATTAACCATCTCAATGCCTAGAACAAAGCCATTTTGGTGTGGATCATCATCTCCTGGGGCAGAGATGCAATACCATGACGGCCAGGAGTCTACTGAAGGCTCCCAGGCTTGTCTGCTATAGACTTCTATTACAGGCTGTGCTAAAAAGACTTTATAACTGAGTCATTCATGATGTTAAGGATGCTGCCCTCTATAGGGTGGCGTACAGAGTGCACTGTTCTCCTAATTACATCCTGGAGAATAGATTTGCATATTTTTTACCCAGAATCCCTAGCGGAGCAGGAATGACTTGTAAGTCTCCGTACTGCCTATGTAGGCAAACACTCTCCCTGATGTGTACGATTGTCCCCTGAGGCTGTGCTAGGAAATGTACTTTATTAGTGATCAGACCCCCTGTGATTTAGTACCCCTATGGGCTCTAAAAATATCAGTTAAATATAAAATATATATTGGTGGGAAGGTAGTTTGGTACAAGCAGTGGTGCGGACCCAACCATTCAGAGACAGGCACACAAATCTTGCAGCAAAAACAGGTTTAGATAAAAAAAAAACAGCAAAACAAATAAACCTTTACATCAGGCACAGGATACACAAAATAAAATACAGCCTTAACTTCAGGTAAAAAGGCAAAGCAAAACCTGTTCGTCTGAGCGCTAACTAAACAGAAAATACTAACTGTACATGTGGCTTACTAACAGCCACACAAATCAACCAAAACAACACTATACCATAAAATGAGGCTCTCAGTATCAGGACAGACTAAGCCACTTCATCTCCTCCCAGGAGCTGCAGGTCAGGTGTGGATCCTGGACTTGTTAATGGCCCATAAAAGGTGGCAGAGTCTACAAACTGCTTTTTTTTTTTTTTTTTTTGCTGTTTTATGTCTCATAAAAATTGAGAATAAAAAGCTAGCAAAACACCAGACCCGAAAATAGTATATATAAAAAAGGACAGTGCAGCTCAGTATATGGAAATTTAAAAAAGTGACAGGAGTCAAAATATGGCGACTCCACGTAAATTTATTGAGCATATTTACAAGTAAATAGAACATTAGACATTGTAAAATTAAAGATTTTTAGTAAATGAGCACCATTATTAGTAAATGTATTACATGCAGTAAGATTAGTCACTTAGCAACGTGCTGTCTGTAGCCGAGATGCCTCTGTAAACCTCTCACCTGCAGTAACATGACCATACTAATTTTGTTCATCTTTTGCCTGTGTGATATCTAGAATACTCTGTTATCTCCCCCCCCACAGATGTACGAGACAACACATTTCACATGCCTCTTATCTCCACTACTCTCTAGCTCTCCTCTTTGTTTCAGGGCGGATTGTGTTTCACATACTAGTCAGCAGAAAGTAGGGGAACAGCAGAGCTATCTCTTAGTAGTGGGGCTACTTATGCAGTGAATCATTCCATCACAATCATATACTTTGTAATAGAAGGACATGCATAAGAGCAAAGACAAATGGCAAGGGTAATCTTTTACATGGTAATCCCACCCACAGAAAGTCATGAAAATATCCAAACAAAGATGCAGCACAGAGCTGGACAAGGAAGTGAAAACTACTATGATCTATGGTGACATCACCCGAAGACACATTACTAAAAAAAACAAAAAAACCCCAAAACAAACAAACAAAGAAAAAACAACCCTCAGAGTGTGATCCTCTCCATGATGTCCTATCAGGGCAATCAGATAGGTTGACCAATTGTACCTACCCCTTTATTTTAATACAAGGCTATTATATAGGTAGACTGCCGTTTATCACTGGGTAGGGAGCATCTCGGATGAGCTTGGAAACATCTGAATTCACACAAGTAGAATGGAACAATATTCTAGTCTAGTCATTTGGTAGCACAGCACACACAAGCTGTATGTATGCAAACATTACCTTAGGGAAGTAGAATAAATAGATAATTGGAAGAATAAAATCAGGACATAACCTTTATCTGCAATGATATAACCAGTTTAAATATATTACTCACTGAGTCTCATAAAAAAGGAATTTTCTCTTGCATATGCTCATTCTGTCTTCTGGAAGGAACACAGTACTTACAGCGTTATGAGGTTGCTTGGTGGAACATTAAGATCCTATATTCTAGCCATACATTGCTGCACTTCTGTGATCATCAGTGTGCCATTAGATTGCTTGATGACATGATTGTATAGGGTAATGTTCCTCTATGTCAGCCGGTCTTCGATATTACTTATGATTTGACGGAAAATGCTCTTCTTTATAGTCAGTGAATATGGATTTTAAGAACTGATGAAGACTGAGGTTTCAAGCATGGGACAGGTAATATAAAATATCAATGGAATGATGGGGGTTATCTGCTTTAAGCAACCCGAAGTGTAGAGAGTTATATCGCTAGCTGTGTCTGAGAGTGAATCTGCCATGTTAACATAAAAACACACAGCACGGGCTGTAGAACCGAACATTAACACCCTGATTACATTTGTTATAAACTTATGATGTAGTTTACTGGACACATTACAATGTAATAGCTTCTTTTAAAACCATTATAAAAATGTAATATACAGATGTCTTGCTAGCAGAGTTTCTGTTCTTCCTAAAACTCCAAGGTGGATGAAAATGTTTCTTATTACATTTTCCTGTCTTCTGTGAGATTTAACCTAGCTATGCAGTACACAATAATACCTATTTGCAAAGCATTTTAAGATCCCTACTTCTACTAGCTCCCTTATCATGAGGATATTCCAAGAAAGACAATAAAATAACTCATTGCTATAAAAGGACTAAGAGCTTGTACGGATATAAAAGCAACCAATGTGAACAGAACAAACAATATGAGGCTGAGGGAACAGCAAAGTACATGCTTTGTGAGTAGATAAAAGGTCATCTATATCATGTCATATTACTAATCGCAAACCACAGGACAAAGATATTAGAAATGGTTCACAATATAATGTTTACCCCATAGTGATTCTTTGTTTTTTATTAAGTTACACACTGTCTACCAATAAGTATTTGGAACCCTGTGGAAGAATAGAAAAACAACATTTATACATATCCAATAGTAGGTAGACCCCAGCAGATGCTTCCTTACGGATGGTATTGAGCGACACAATACTCCCGGATGCCTGGTGAAACTCCTGGTGTATGTGAGCCATCGGTTGGATGCGGTTTCTCTGGCCAGCACTCGTCAGTCTCTATCTCCCAGTTTCGGGGGTCTGCCGATTCAGGGGACATTCTGAGAATTACCGTTCACCTTCCACTTTGTAATCACATAGGCCACTGCTGATTTTGGGTAATTCAGTTCACTTGCTAGGTCCCTTAAGGATTGACCATTTCTGTGGTACCCCACAATTACCCCTTTCTTGAAATCAGACAACTCTGCACTTCATGGCATCTTGCATGCGACTAATGCCAATACTGTTTCCTAATTAACGGCGGAAGGCATGATGTAAATCACGACCGCAGATTCCTTCATTTGCATGGGTGTTCAAATACTTATTGGTAGACAGTGTATAGTGAAATAGGAAATGACCTAGACGGGAAACCAGACATCAACACCTAGTAGAATAAGCTATACTTTAATATTAAGGAGAGAACTAATGAAGACAATAATGTCCTCAACATTTAAAGGGGATGTGCTATTGAAGACCCTTAATGCTTATCCACAGGATAGGGAGAAGTGTCATATCCTGGGGTCTTACCACTGGGTTCCCCAACAATCAGGAGAACATGGAACAGAACATCCCTATTAATGAAATGCCGATGCATGTGCATGACTGTGTTTCATTCACTTTTTGGGGGTTGCCAGGACTGCAATCTCTAAAAACTCCCCAGAAGTAAATGAAGCAGCCTTTACACAAGTGCACTGGTTCTTCACTTAAAGAAAGGATTAAGGACTGTTTGTTCTCCGTTCTCCATATCGATGGAGATCCCAGCAGTCAGACCCCTAGCAATCATTTATCTTCTATTTGGCATCACAACAATAGGACAGATCTACAAAGCTACGTGCACCAAAGTTCTATCTTAATTTGAGGCCAACACTTGCGCACATGCCGAGCACCACATTTATTAGGCGTTTTATACACTATTTCAGCCTTGTATAACAAGGAAGTTGGGCTTATATGTAAAGGATAAGCCTTCCAGGGAAAGGGGTGGGATTTTAGGTGTGACTATGTGCACCCAATTACACCAAAATCTGGTCACAAATTAAGCCAAGTAATAGTTGCCAATAGATTTAGACCAGACAGTCTCAACCAGGAACAGACTTATGATCCGGCATCAGACATTGTGATAAATCTGCCATACTCACCAATTCAGAGGATCTCTTCCGAACATCTGAGGACTCTCATGTTATCAAAGATAATTTTTATAACAATTTACCATTAAGGCATGCATATCAGGCACATCTCAGGCAGTCGCCTATAGAAGTGCAGAATGATGCAGTTAGTCAGCATATTGCACCATCTAGCGAATCCCATCCACACATTGTGGAAAAATTTGCGCAGCCCACGCTGCAATTTCCAAAACGGTTGCGGTTTTGGAAATCACAGCACATCAATTATATCTACGGAAACAATAGCGGTTTCCCTACAGGTATAATGGAAGCAGAAAGTCCACAGAGGAATTATTATCTGTGAAAATAATTGTATGAAGATTACCTATACAATATACATCCGTAACATACTGAGCATATTAACAGCAAACCCTAAGGAGGAAATGAATGGGAGTCTACTTTCCATGTTACTCCATGCAGAGTAATAAATAATAGGCAATGTAATAGGCATTGTAGTAAGTATAATAGCCATTCCTCTGACTCACCAGCCGCTTGATCACTCTAAGCAGTAGTTTTTGTTGCTTGGGCTCTTTCTTGGACAGCAGAACTTGAGCAAAGCTTTCCATGTTATCTGGGGTCATACTATCTTGGTTGTCTCCGCCATAGAGCTGGACCATCAGTGACAGGCATTGTGAGGAGTTTTCAAAGATTTCAGGATCTTCTGATGGCAGCTAAAATGAAAACAAAACAGAAGTTCACATGTAAGTTTCTGCTATTCATAGACCAGATCTTTCAAAAAAATGTGTAAGAATTTTTTTTATTATTGTATTTTTGGTGATTTTTTTTTTATGGAATGATGGCTATTTTTCAGAAGACTTTAATTTGGAAAGTTAGGCTAGATTCACACCAGTGCCTGATCTCTGCTCAGACATTTTGTCCCCCATTCCACTTTAAAAATGGGGAGAGAAAAGTCCTGCAAGCAGGACTTCTCTCTGCGCATTTTTCGGGAGAAAACCCAGAGAACCCCATTATAGTCTATTGGGTCCACAGGTAACTACTTTCTTAAGCAAATTAGGTTTCACAAACCTGAACGCAAGTGTGTCAATGCTGATTGTAAAAAAAAAGTTAAAAGGGCACCTTTCACCACCTTCACCAACTCCAGTTCCATGTATCCTTTAGAATTCTCTGGATTTTTTCTCTAGTCCCCACCATTTCTAAGTAGTGAGTTAGTTTTGGTGCCAGATATTAGGTTTCCTTCAGTCAAGTGGGTGGTTTGAGGCAGGAATAGACAAGAGGGAGTGATAGAGAGAACTCTGACACTTCCCAATCAAGACAGTGGCAGATCTCAGAATCGCATCCTCTTGTCTGCTCAGGTCAAGACCACCCACTTGACAGTATAGAGTCTAATTAGTATATCAGGGTCCAAAACTAAAGGCACTGATTGCTTGGGAATGGTGGGTGCTATAGGAAAAGTTCCAACTAAGCTAGTATCTGTGGAGTGATTTCAATAATGGATATAAAAGTTTGACTTTGGTGGAGGTGGTGAAAGGTGCTCTTGAAAAACTGCTAATTCAAAACTATACAATTGTTTCTGCTGCCATTTTAAACATTTGCTCGGAAAGAAGCTGACGACTGACAGGACTCCTAGGAGAGATGGTGGGACTACTACTCACCTCTCCTACACACTGACGGACAACCTTCTGTGTATACACACAATGATACATTGGAAGCTGAAGCTGACCACTGACAGGACTCCTAGGAGAGATGGTGGGACTACTACTCACCTCTCCTACATACTGATGGACAACCTTCTGCGTATACACACAATGATACAGTGGAAGCTGTCTATAATCCTGTGAGGGTGGAGTAAGCAGGGCACTCACTGTCTATCCGGGGATTCCTTTTACGATTTATGGCGCTTTTTACTCAGAATTCCTGATCCAAATCATATAACCCTATATATTACAAAGTTCATATACTGCTTACAGATAGGGACACACAAGTCACTAGATGGGTTTGCCTTAAAAATAAGGCTGAATATTAGGTACATACTAATAGGTAATAAACTAATGTAATAAACTACTAACCAATTCCTTCCCTTTAAATGGTTACATTTGCAAGATCTGCTAAATGATTATGATTAAATAGCTTTTCCTATGACATATTTTCAAATGCAATATTGAAATGCCATAAAAGTCTGTAATAGTTTAAATGCTACAACCACTAGGTAAATGGATTAATGGATTGCCACCATCCCTGCTAGAGAAGAGGAAATTCATCTATAACCACAAGATAAAGACAAGCTTAGGGTGAATTCACACTGAGTAAACGCTAGCTTATTCTGAACGTAAAACACGTTCAGAATAAGCGGCGTCTAAAGCAGCTCCATTCATTTCTATGGGAGCGGGGATACGAGCGCTCCCCATAGAAATGAATGGGCTGCTTCTTTCACTCCGTGCAGTCCCATTGAAGTGAATGGGGAGTGCCGGCGTGTACGCTCCGGCATGAGCAGAGCTTGCCGTATACGACGGCACTCCCCATTCACTTCAATGGGACTGCACGGAGTGAAAGAAGCAGCCCATTCATTTCTATGGGGAGCGCTCGTATCCCCGCTCCCATAGAAATGAATGGAGCTGCTTTAGACGCCGCTTATTCTGAACGTGTTTTACGTTCAGAATAAGCTAGCGTTTACTCAGTGTGAATGCACCCTTATTCCATATTTCCCAATGGAAAAAATAATGGAGTATGAATGTGAACATGTGGTTACATCTTTGCTTCAGAACATGTGGGTCCAGTTAGGCCCATAAATTCTGTATAGGGAAATGTGCTTTAAGTCCTGCTTGCACAGAAGAGAGTCAAATGAGGTTTAATACTGATAAATGCAAGATTACATGGCAAAGAAATCCACCTGAAGATAACTGGCTGTGACTGTAAATCTCGAAGACCATTTTAGAATTTTGGTTGACTCTAAACTCAACTGCAGAAACCAGTTCCAGACAGACACTGCCAAGTAAATAAGATCATTGGGTATACTAGAAGACCACGGATGCACATGACATCATGTTACAAATTACTAGTCAGGCCTAGGTAGGTAGGCTTCATATACCATACTTGGTTGGGTGAACTGAGCGGTTTTAGTTTTTATTATCAAAACTAGGGTAAAAAAAAAAATGAGTACGGGGTTACCTAAATAAATATGTCAATGGTCAGTAAAAGATTGTTGCCACAATCTCTTCATATCCAGGATTTTATCTGTAACAAAGGGACGTCCTGTAAACAAAGGTGCACCTCGAAGCTGCTGGGCCCCAATGCTACATCCATAATGGAAGAAGGTAGTGTACTTATTAATCTGCCAAGTTGCATGTATTCAATAGGATTTGTACTGTTACTAAGGACTTTTAACGGGGGTCGCCCAGAAATTATAAAAATTTATATTTATACATGAGATAAAAAGCATTGGAGAGGATGTAAAGGTACAGGTGATATGTCATAATACTATTTGATTAATAAATGTATGAAAGGAGCAGTGTTCTAGAGCTTTGTGTGGCACATGGGGGCTGCATACATAAAATGAGGCAATATATTGTACTGGCTGATATCTGCAGAATCATACTACATACACCTAAGAGAGTAAAGGAAGTCATTCTGCGGCGGCAGACTAGTGTATGACTGATGGCTGCACTTTCTGGAGCTGTCAATTTGTCATCTCTCACAAGCTATAATTCCACGTTGAAGAAACAAGAGAAAAAAAAACAAAAAAACAGGAAAATACAATCTATTTCCAGAATGACTGCATCAAGCAGCTACTCTTAGCAACATGAAATAGCTTTTCTTTTCCATGGACGTGAAAGCTAGGCTTTCACCCCACAAATCATAGCACATAAGTAAATTGCATTGATTTACTTCCTCCACAAAGAACCTCTCTCTCCGAGGTATTCACTTAGGTAGAAACAACCTTGAAATACCAATCAGAAGATGCTAATAAAAAGTAGATTTATGAGGTGTTTAGGGGTAATACACAAATTATAGAGCGCTGCAGCACACGATACTCAGGACATACAAAGCTAGGTAACATAGGAGACTGTCTGCAACCTGAAATGGAGACATAAAAAAAAAAAAAAAAAAAAGTGAAAATATTTAGTTCTAAAATGAGTATCCCATTCCCTATTGTTTATGTAAGGCCTCATGTTCATTATGTATGGAGTCAGATGTATATACTGCAATTTGGGTGCATCAACAAATGTATTACGGTACATGCAGGGTCGCTTTAACCATAGGGCCAACTGTGCACTTGCATTGGGCCCTATGGTAGTGGGGCCGCCTTTGAACAGCGGCACAGTCCAGGGGGTTGGGGTTATATGAATTTATTGGGGCAACTTTGAGGGGTACATGAGTCTGTGGCTGAAAACCTGGAGGAGAACATTATAATAGGCATATTGTATGGGGCCACAAGGGAGTCGTTATACTGTGTGAGAGCCACTAAGTGGCATTATACTATGTGGGGGCCATTGAGGGAGCATTATCATTTGTGCAGGTCAGGTCTTTCTTCAAATCTTTGAACAGGGCCCACCAATGTGTTAAAAAAGTCCCATCCCCCCAAAAAAAATAGCCTACCCATCTTTCATTCCATGATGGGCTCCCCTAATTAAAATTGTAGGCCACGACCCTCCATTTGCAGATCAAAACCCTTATTCAGCCCACACACAGTATAACACCCCCTTTACTTGCCTCCACAGTATATTATCATCTTTACTGACCCCCAAACAGTATATTGCCCCCTTTACTCGTCCCTACGCAGTATATTGCCCTCTTTATTAGTCCCCACATTTATTTCAGAGTGACGCTAGGTTTACACTAATGTTCGGGCACTCCATCCCAGACTCCACTTAAAATCGACAGAGAAAAGTCCTGCAGGCAGGACTCTTCACTCTGCCAATTTCAGTATAAAATCAGCAGAAAACCCTGCAAACTCCATTATAGTCTATGGGGTCTGAAAGTTTTTGATTGTAACCGCCTTTTAAGCGGATAGGGTTTGTCTTTCGGTCTCCCAAGGCGATGGAAACCTGAACGCTAATGTGAACTTAGCATTAGATTTGATCCAAATTTTCAATGTTTCGGTCTCAGCCCGAACCCAAAACTTTGGAGGTTTGTCGCCCAAGAAGCACTCTCTTCAGACCCTATAGTGTAACAAAGGGAGGCTCGGGGAAGTGAAAAAAAATTAACAATTATACTCCCCTTGCCTCATCTTCTGGGCATCTTTGTGGAGTCCTGAGGAATCCAACATCCTCTCCAGGCTGCCATCTTATGTCACCGATGAGGCCTACCACAGTGCCCCAGAGGCACCTGACGTCAATATAGGCCTGAAAAAGTTGCTGGGGGGACCACTGGATGCTCCCCTAAAAATTATAAACCAGGAATCTAAATGGATACCGTGGACACCTTCTGAACTTTTTATCTGAAATAGTGTTCATAAACTTCCTGCAGAATCACTATGCCAAGGCTGAACATGTGTTGTCATGAGATCATGAGTACACCTGCCGCAGGCTTAGGTCCTATAACTATAGCACTGATCATTTTTTTTACACTTTCAGGTGATGCATGCAGAGAGAAGCAGAGCTCATTTAAATTGTGCCATGTATTTATAATGACACCAGAGATGCTTGACAGACTCCACTGACTTATAATAGGGTCTGTCGGGCATCTCCTCCTTGACACTGCAGTATTTTCCAGTAGCTGCATTTTCTATTAACGCCATGTCTATGCTGTGACTAATAAACAATCTCAGTTTTTGTAATTTGTCATTTTTATGTATGTTCTTTTTGTCAATACAATAAATTTTTGCTTTTCCTTTTGTACACTGCTCAAAAAAGTAAAGGGAACACATAAGCAACACAATGTAACTCCAAGCAATACTGATTGACAATCAATTTCATATGCTGTTGTGTAAATGGAATAGACAACAGATGGAAATTATTGGCAATTACCGAGACACACTCAATAAAGGAGGGTTCTGCAGGTGGGGACCACAGATCACATCTCAGTACCAATGCTTTCTGGCTGATGTTTTGGTCACTTTTGAATGTTGGTTGTGCTTTCACACTCGTGGTAGCATGTGATGGACTCTACAACCCACACAAGTGGCTCAGGTAGTGCAGCTCACCCAGGGTGGCACATCAATGCGAGCTGTGGCAAGAAGGTTTGCTGTGTCTGTCAGCGTAGTGTCCAGATGCTGGAGGCGCTACCAGGAGACAGGCCAGTACCCCAGGAGACGTGGTGGAGGCCATAGGAGGGCAACAACCCAGCAGCAGGACCGCTACCTCTGCCTTTGTGCAAGGAGAAACAGGAGGAGCACTACCAGAACCCTACAAAATGACCTCCAACAGGCCACAAATGTGAATGTGTCTGCACAAACAGTTAGAAACCGACTCCATGAGGATGGTATGAGGGCCTGACATCCACAGATGGGGATTGTGCTCACAGCTCAACACCATACAGGATGCTAGGCATTTGCCACAGAACACCAGGATTGGCAACTTCGCCACTGGCACCCTGTGCTCTTCACAGATGAAAGCAGGTTCACACTGAGCACGTGACAGACGTCGTGGAGAATGATCTTCAGTCTGCAACATCCTTGCCAGCATGACCGCTTTGGCATTGGGTCAGTAATGGTGTGGGGTGGCATTTCTTTGGAGGGCTGCACAGTCCTCCATGTGCTCACCAGAGGTAGGCTGACTGCCATTAGGTACCGAGATGAGATCTTCAGACCCCTTGTGAGACCATATGCTGGTGTGGTTGGCCCTGGTTCCTCCTAATACAGGACAATGCCAGACCTCATGTGGCTGGAGTGTGTCAGCAGTTCCTGCAAGAAGAAGGAATTGAAGCTATGGACTGGCCCGCCCGTTCCACAGACCTGAATCTGATTGAGCACATCTGGGACATCATGTCTCGCTCCATCCACCAACGTCACGTTGCACCACAGACTGTCCAGGAGTTGGCAGATGCTTTAGTCCAAGTCTGGGAGGAGATCCCTCAGGAGACCATCCGCAACCTCATCAGGATCATGTCCAGGCGTTGTAGGGAGGTCATACAGGTACGTGGAGGCCACACACACTACTGAGCCTCATTTTGACATGTCTTAAGGACGTTACATCAAAGTTGGATCAGCCTGTAGTGTGTTTTTCCACTTTAACTTTGGGGGTGACTCCAAATCCAGTGTTCCCTTCATTTTTTTGAGCAGTGTATGTACTTTTTTGCACTGTTGTAGGTTTATTTGGCCCCTTACACTGCACGGCAGCTTTACAATTATTTTCTAGGCCCTGACATTTTGTAAAAAAAGAGAACACAGAAGCTGCAAAACTTTCTACACAATCCAACATGAAATTCAGCAAAGCATTGTTCAAAATCCGTACTAGAAATAATGTAGTCAATACCATTTGTGAAAAATGAAACGCTCATATTGAGGGAAAAGAAAGAAGAAGTGTTAATTTAGTATGTGAGCATTCATAATGCATGGCTTCTTATAATTACTCCCATAGAAAGTTCTATATCCAGATGCAGGAGTTTCCACAAATGGCTAACAGTAGACTAGTGAAGAACTTGTGAACACATCATTCATGTTTCGGGGCCGTTTTTCATCTCTCCTCTCTATCAGGATAGATTGATTGAGGTTAATAGTAGGTGTTGCATTACATCATTTTCCATTTCTACTCAGTGCTAACATTTCCACAGATTAATGAATAGAAAATGAATATATTTAGGGTATAATGAGCTCATCTGCATTTCATTAATACTAACTGCAGATACAATAAAGGCCACCATTTTTCACGAGTTAATACAATGAAAGAAATTACCACAATTTCTCCATTGCATAATGTATTGTGACTGGAGTCAGACAATTTTTATTAACCAGTGACTCTGCATTCGTTCTTGCCTTTTTTTTTATCTTGGCTTGATGAGACATTGTAGACCTTGCATATAGTGGATAGTAATAAGGAGAAGATCTGATCAGGCAGGAATCTCATTTTATTACTCAGATACAGAATGTATCCAGGAATGTTTGAACAGGCACTAAATTATATGAACCAAATTTCAGCCAAGTCCCCAAAATTCAATGGTTGTGGCCTTAGCAAGGTCTAAACCTGTTTAGCTATATATACACAATAGCATATACAGGTGACCACCAGTACAGTCAGCTATGACGTGTACTGCACACTGTGTTATCATTTAGAATAATGTATAACAGTATGCCATAGCTCCCTCTAGTGGTGGCTACAGCTAGCTAAAATGTTATACTTCAAAGAAGATCCTCAGGTGTCTGTTTTCTGTTTTAGTAATTACTTATTGTAAGGATTGGAGTCAGGGTCAGGCAGGCAAAGTGACACAGCTGGGAAAGCAACACTGTGCAGCTAAGGACAAAAGGGGTCGTAGGCCCTGCAGCTATAACTATGCTGTAATATCTGAGATGAGGCAGACCAATGCATTTCCTAATTGAAGTGCGCCTACCGCGACTCCTACACTTCTATCCTGGCGGCTAGGATAAGGGAAGAGGAGACCCTGAAAGTGCTAGGGACTGGAGTCACGGGGTCACCTCTAAACAGAAAGCACAGTGTAAATGCAATGCAAAACAAAAGACTAAACAGTATGGAACCAGGGAAGACCGCAAGTCCCAGCAAGACACAGAAGAGAAGGCGAGGTCAGACGAGCAAGAGGTCGAGCCAAGATATATTATAAGGGACCAAATCAAAAGACAAGGGATAGTCAAAAATACAAGCCGAGTATACAAACCAAGAAACAGACCGAATACAAACAGACAGGGAATCAGACTGAGCAGGGGAACCAGGAAACACAAAGTGAATGGCTGGCAAGGATCCATGCCTGGGTGGAGTTTAAATAGCAGCAGAGAAACACACCTGATGGCTAATGGCATGGAGACTGAAGGTAAGGAAAAGATTAACCCTTAATGACCTAAGCACACCCAATAGAACTCCTAACACGTCTCCCAGGGACTCATCTACCCTGCAGATGAGTGGAAGTAGAGAGATGTATAGGACAATAGGCCTCCTCTCTCCTATGGGGCAATTCTTGCGTCACCACATTTATCTCTCCCGTTTACGCCCCCCCCTTCCCCTGGATTATTATTTCCTCTGACCCCGATTAATTTTCTACTGCTTGCCTGGGAAGAAGAACAAGAGTATCCTGGTCAAACAACAATTTGACGACTATTTTATGCAACTTCCATGGTTTCTCTAAGTAGCATTCCAGGAAAAGTTGTACAAACTTCCCACGAGGTGGCATCGAACAACGAAATATCTATATCAATTGTACTTCATTCCAACAATCACTGCTAGAGAGGTGACCATGACATGGGCTCTTATGAACATATTTGGGAGAATTTAGTAAACCATGTTGGGAGAAGCTATTAAAGCTTATCCAACACATAACTGTAGAACCTCTTGCCTCTCTTCCTCTAGCTACCCTACTAGTTTGTGAGCTCTCCCCATTTTTTTAACCATCCAAAAAGTTAACTGGCTACACATATCTTGACAGCAGTCAAGATAATGAAACCTCTACATTGGAGATCCATCTTCCCTCCTACCATCCAAGAGTGGGTAAAAAGCGTCAACAGTATTTGCAGAATGGTGAACCTGAGAGGCTAGGTGGAGGGGTCACATACAGAATTTTGCTGGACATAGTCCCTATGGCAACAATTTAGAGTTTAGTCTTATGTTAGCCTGCCATCCAACCCCCTCTCCTTCTCAAGTCTAATTTACAGTGTTATCTTCGGAGCCATTTGTAGCCATAGTGGTTAAATTTGGCCTGAGAACTGGGGCATCAATGATCCTTGGCCCTGAAAGAGTTAAAGAGAAATGCCACTCATGCCAGGTTAACCACAGCACTACAGACCCACCTTTAGGTTTTAATTGGTTGTGCAAGAAATCTTAAGACACAGCATAGAATCTGTAACCTGTCAATTGCACATGCCCCCAGTGACATTAAAGGTAGAAATTTACTAAGCTTTGTCCCAGCCATGACCATAGGGTTCAGATCAAAAAAATTGTAGGAATGATTTAATCTCAAGGATCTCGATCACATAGTAGCAGTAAATACTATACATAAAGCAATTAAGGAGAGGGAGTAAATAGTGTGGAAATAAAAGATTCCACTTGAACAGGTGTTTCTATTTAGAAGGCTGTTGGCTCATATAACATATCAAACCCAGAAGACATAAGGTATATTCTAGAGATTAGGTGAACAAAACAATCCCTTCAGAACTAACTGAGTCAGTGTTCATGTAATACAATCCAGTGCTAGAGCTGTATGTGATCTTTGAAGCAGAAGTGACATTTTTATCCCGCTGTAGTTTTTAGGGCATTCTAATTTTAGCACAACAATGAAACTGTCTGAGATTATCCCCAGGGCACACTTGCTTCAGCACATTAATGAGGCTATAGAAAAGCACATTTAATAGAAAATGACATCTATGTTGGGGAGGTCTGCGACATTGTTGTGCAATTCCATAGGACAGAATGAGGTCTGCAACCATTGTCACAGAGTCGGAAGTTGTGATATACACACTTATTATTATTTATGTGTTTGGTATAGAAATCATGGAGCGAAATGTCGTATGCACAGCAAGAATGTGGGAATGTTCTAAAAGGTTCAAGAAGGCAGATTGCTTGTCAAGGCACAAGGGCAACAAGAATTGCATGGCAAGTAACTCGGGGCACCTTACAATGAATGTCATCAATGTCAGAGGATGCAAGCCTATTTAATGTACATGGAATACATTTGAATGAACAGAAAGCTATTGCGATGACATTTAAAGGGGTATTCAAGTTTCTATTTGTCTATAGGACATATTTTTAATGTATATTTTGCTCACATATATTTATTATATTATTTTTTATAATATTCTACCAATTGTAAAAACACACTCATGTGGTTCATGAACATGTCGTCCTGAGGGATATCCTCCAAGACCTGGATCAGGGTATAAGTGAGTTCCTGGATGGTCGGTGTTGCTTGGCTGTGTCATGTGTACTGAATCATACAGTCTCTGAGATTCTCAGTTAGATTTAGGCTTGAGCCATAAACTGCCTACGCACCCAGGCCACATGAGTCTAGGCTTTGTATTGCAGCTGGATAAAACCTGGGCCCAACGAAAGGTCGCAGTGGCAATAATGGGTCTAAGGATTCTATCATAGAAGAGAAGTCAGTGTATGCTGGCTATCATTTGGAGATTTCTTTGACCCCCACCCCTCCACCAAAGATATGCCTCCCCAAATTATCCATGACCCACCACTGGTCATGCTAGAGGATGTTGCAGGTAGGATAATGTTCACCATAGCATCACCAGACTTTCACATTTATCATATGAGCTCAGTGGGAACCTGCTCTCATCTGTGAAGAGAATGGGGCACCAATGGTAGACCTGCCAATTCTGGTATTCTATGGTGAATGCTAACTCACAGTGCTGTGCTATGAGCATAGGTGGCACTAAAGGAGTTCTGGTCATAAACAAGTAAACCAATAGTCTTCTGGTGGTTATTGTGTAGGGCTCTGGCAGTGTTCCTCCTGGATTTTGGCTAACATCACTTTCTTCTTTCTGTTTTATTTGCATTTAAATTTGCTGAATAAAGGGTATAATATAAAATTTGATGATTAAAAAAAATAAAAGACTGAGGAGCAGATAGGACCTTCATTCTGAATGTCAGAATCTGGATTTGTCCTAATGGTAGAAGGCTCATTCACACTGGACATAAAGGCGGCCATATCACCACTCAGAGGAACATAATAGATTTAGGACATATGCGTCTTGACTCCAGCTGGAGTTCTACTGGAATCAATATTTGCCACTGGTCCTTTGCACACGACTAAATGCTACCGGGCTCCTCTGTCACTCATCCATACATCTTATCATTTGGATGTCCTTTGTTTGGTAACATTTCCCAGAACTATGTGTGAAAAGCAGTAATGAACAATTGCTAGGTGCAATAAAGTATCAATTTCAAAGCTGCTGTAGGTAAGTGGATATCTGAAACGTGTAGATCAAAGTCTTGCACTTTACAATGTAATGCAATTTATTTGATTCAGGACTCTATTCTGTGTATAGTATTATGTAACCTACACTTTCATGAAATCCTGCTTACAGAATACCAACATAACATATTTTGTGCAAGCTAATCATATATCTGTCAGCAATTACTGCTGCTAATTATTTAACGACACAGGGAAGTTCAGGAGGTTATTTTCCATATTTTTTATCTCTGCCATCCAAAATTCACGACTTTTTCATTTTGCTATTGGCCTATCCATAAGAACGCTACATTTTGGTGTGCACATACGGTAGTGTTTTGATTAGCTTTTATTAATATTTTTGTGGGATCTGCATGAAAAACTGTGCAAAAAAACTGAAAATACTGTAAATATATTTAGCGTTTTATCTGTATGGTGGTCACTCTACAATGAAATGGCATTGCAACTTTTTTCCTGGTAGGTTACTAGGATTCCTGCAAAATCATACTTATATTGGTTTCATTATGATTTACCACTTTTACTAAATAAAACAATATTTTGTGAATATAAATGATTTGCTTGGGACATTGTATTTTTATTTTTTGATGACTGAGCCATGTAAGGCCTCTTTTTTTGTGGCTCGAGTAGTAGTTTTCACTACAATAGCAATTGTTCAAGGTTTTGCAGTTCAGTAATGCTGAAACAACACTTCTGCAAGTACTGCGACCAGTTCAAATGGCCGGTAGATGGGCCCCAGCCAATCTGATATTGATGAACTATCCCAAGTCCTGGAAAACCCCTTTCATGAAAAAAAGAAGATTTACAGATGAATATTGTCATCATTTTCACCAAACTATTGTCATACATGACAAAAACAAAAAATGTAATTTTAGTAAAACATTCAAAAACTACTGAGGTAATTAGCATACAAAAGGTTGGTGTGGAATAGCCTTTCTAAAAGCAATGCAAGTATGTGCTTAGCTAATAAATGACTTTTATCAATGATAGAGCACCTTTAAATGTGGAGAGAGGCCGTGGTCTGAAACTAGTCAACTATCACTATTTATAAAATGTTCCAGCAGAAATAGGTACAGGTTGCAGCATCAGGTAATTTACCATGAAGATGAAGTATACACAGTCTTCATTACCAGTAGTACAATGTTCTATATGTTACAGACCTGTGATTTAAAGGGAACTCTTACCCAGAGTACTGGAGCTCTGATTTACAGGGGTTTTCCAGGACTTTAATACTGATGACCTAGCCTAAGGATATATACTAATAACAGCTAGTAGGAAATCATTACATGACTGCTTTCGATACATGACATGGTATTTTTTGGAACAATGACATGGACAACCTACTCCATTGATGTAATACATTAGGAAGAGGGCGCGAAGTTACTGTTCATGGACAACTTCATTTTGTCTACGTATATCAATATCTTCAATTAACTTCTATTTTTTTTTTTGCAGATTATATTGTACTCTTGTTGTCTTTTATACTTATTTGTGTGTTTTAAACAAAGTAATAAAGAGGGGGTGAGACATTCAGAGCAAGGTACCCTCCTTTGAATCAATATCTACTGTCAGGGTACATAAAAGAGATGCCCCCTACCATAAATGGTGAGATTTTATCACCATTGATCGTTGTTTCATATATGTCTTATATTATCTCTTCTGTAGGATCTGTATACCATGCCACTGACCTATATTCAGGTTTCTTTTCCCTTGCGTTTTCTCATGTACATTGTCTATTTATTGCATTGTATTGTATTAATATGGGAGCTGGATATCCTGGCGGACCCTCATAAACTTTAACGCGAACTGCTTTCACCCATGACATTTTACTGTCTTCTACTGTGTTCTTCTTTTGTTGTATTTAAATGGAAAATTGGATTTGGAGTCAATAAAAAAATGATCTGATTTAAAAAATAAATGGTAAAAACCACTTGTGGTACGTTATACAGAATCTCGGATTACAATGGCATCTCATAGACTTACGTACCTGATGTGCAGGAAGAGACTGCCACGGGAGAAAGCTTCTATAAACTAATTAATGACCACACAGTCTCTAAACCCAAAATCAATTGAAAGACAAATGAGGCGTATTGAAATATTAAATAACCCTATACTAATATGATTAAACCAAATGTTTCTTCTAACAAAAAGAATAGAAAAGTAGGCCTTGTCCAGTTAAATGTTAAAGCCCCCACAGTCATTAAACTTTGTCCAGACTTTAAGCTGAAAATATAAGCTTCAACATGGAAAGCTTTTATGTGACTTTAGTGCTAATAATACAAGTCAGATGAAAGGAGATCAGTGGTAATAGCTTTCATTAACTAATAACACAAAAGTTCAGAGCTGTCAAGTTTCATGGTCTAATGAGTGAGACTTCAAGCCAATGTTGGAGCTATAATTTCTTCAACCAAGTACGTGGAAATACACCGCTGTTTTAATTATTGATAAATGGCTTGGGGAAAACTATCAACAACTGGATAAGTACCAGGTGGGGTGCGCCCAACACTTCTGCTTCTTTCTGAAGATTTCCACTAATAACCTGCCAAACTTCACTGATCACATTTTGCAATTGGAAGAAACTCTTTATTATGTCATTCTAGCTTATACAGGACCTTTCATGTCCTTCAAGACAGAGGGTGTTATATGCCATTAGAAAGCTGGTGCGAATAACGCCAGCGATGCCATGTTCATCGGTTACCTGGCCTGCTTGCATCTTAGTCCCTTTCAAGTGAATGAGGCTGAACTGCAATTCCAAACACTGCTGCTATACAGGATATAAGCGGTCAAAGTACTCATCATAAGCCTGCAGTCTCTTTAAACAGCTGTTCTGTTGGGGTGCCTGGGGTTGGACACCCACAGGTCTGATTTTAAAATCTTACCCTAAGGAAAGGTCATCAGTATCATAATCCTGGAACCCCCCTTTAAATGAAGATTATCAAATCTCAGCCTATGCTTACACAACGTTGAGTAACTATACAGAGAAAAGAAACATTTTATATTCCATTTTATTAATCTCTCTCTCGATTGTTGACATTTATTGGACTTCTACAGCCAAACATTTGTATGATTCTGGCAGAGCAGACCAACTATGTAAAGTGTATGGAGGTGTCTCTACTTTCTTCTGACTACAGATGTCAGGGGAGTAAAGGATTGGGCCTGCTAAAAATCCACGGGCTTTCTCTATTTCCCTATTCAGAAAATATGCAAATACTAGCTGGTACCCGCGACTTCGTCTGCGGTGATTGTAGAAGTGGGTAAATACAGGCGCGGGTAAGGTTTTCGTACTGTGTATAAGGGATGGGATATGAAATGTAACTTTGTAATTCTGAGAATACGTGAGACTTTTGTGTTGAATGTAATTTGTATTTCAGCCGCTATACAGTGTTCTGAGAAACTGTACATAGTGTCTTTGGGACAGAGGTATTTCAAGTGAATATACGACATTGTATGATTTGTTATTTTCCGCCAGTACATGTAAGTTTTGGGCACAGGATACTCTTGAGCAAGCAACATAAAGTTGTCCATGTGAGAAGCCTGGTGTGGCCAAATGTATTCATGCTACTGTCAGCGTTTGTCCTTGGGATTTATTAATGGTCATTGTAAAAGCCAATTTAAGGGGAAATTGTAGTCGTTTGAATTGAAATTGGAAATGATTTGGTATAATTGGAATGCGTGGGGTTAACACACTGTCACCTTTAGCTGCTCCTGTAAGAATAGTGGCTTCAATTATATTTGTTCCTAGTTGTGTGACACGTAGCCTCGTACCATTACACAATCGGGGTGCATCCAGATTACGCATGAGTAGAACAGGGACGCCAATCGTGAGTTCTAGTTTATGTGAAGGGACGCCGGGTAATTCTAAGGTGGGCAGTAAGGCAGATTGGTGACATTATTATCGACCGTTACGTGTTCGTGGTGTGTTGAAACGGTACATCGGTGACTTTGGCTCATAAAACCACAGCAAAATTTGCAACCAAAACGCTGTGTTAACGCAACGTGGTGCTTCAGCCTTAGGCCTCCTGCACACAAATGGCACGGATATGGTCTTCACTGACCTATAGATTAAAAATAAATTGACAGGGCTGCAAATATGGACAGGTGTAGGAAAGGTATAGGACAAATATAGGACCTGCTCTATATTTTACAGCTCAATTTGTCCCAGACACACAGCCGCAAAAACAGGATCTATGTATATGGGCCCATTGAAATGTACAGGACCAATTGTAGATAAAAGTCTGGCCCTGTGCATGACAGTTCAGTAACTCCATGTGCCTCTTATTAGCAATTAACCCCATCATGTCCCTGACATTAACCCTTGTGTAAGAGTTACTGATATGTGAGAGACTTGGAGGTAATAATTAAGTATCTTCATTATTGAGGTCTTTTTTTAGTACTTCCATATGTCTCACATATTAGTAACCTTTATATGAGGCACACAGGGGTTAATATGAGGGACATGATGGGGTTTATTCCTATTAATGTGAGGCACATGGAGTTACTAAGACTAAACTAATAACCCCAAATGCCTGACATTAATGAGAATAGGAACTAAAGGAAGGTAGCTGTGTGTTTCTTACTTTCACTTTGCTAGCAGCTTCCTCTCCTCCTCGGGGAACGTTTGCAGGATGCAGACGGCAGGAGCTATCACTATAGCAGGCAGAGACCTGAGCGATTAAGCTCCACCCCCTGAGTTTCCTGCACCCCTCTCAAAGGGGAGTGTCCTTATGCCTCAGCTCTAGCAGAGCACTGAAGGGACGCTCGGACTTTATTTAATTCTTGCAGGTCCTGTGCTGCTGGCGTGCCAGTGAAATATGACAGGAGTGCCACTCTTGGCACGTGTACCAGGGGTTGCTGACCTCTGCTGTGGAAGGGAAATATGAATTTTGTGGCTTGCTATAGTCCAAAGTGTGTGAGATTGCAGAGATAGTGATGTGAGTTTGGGTTTTGTGGGGTCCTGGGAAAAACGTATGTGTGCTATTGTGACGAAAAGTAGCCTATTGAGCAATCCAGTGTAGTAACTATGTTTGTGGAAAATTTCAGCCAAATCGGTGGAGCGGGTTTTGCGTGATTGAGGAACAAACATCCAAACACACAAACCCATAAACATCCAAACTCACAAACTTTCACCTTTATAATATTAAAAGGATGCTAAACAGAGCATACATATGAATGAAGGTGGGTCACAGGAGGTAATGTTATCAATGTCAATGCAACCTATCCAATATGTAGAGAAAACATTCACACACAAATTTAATCTATCTTGCCTTCAGTTTTATTTTTGATAGTTACCATATATCATCTACGGTGCTTTCCTTGCTGTGCTGGAATAAAAGCACCAATACACAAGAGCCCAAATAAAGGATGGGTCTTTTGGGGGAAGAAAAACAGACAAACACGCATAGCTTCTATTCATCTTTGCCAATACTTGCATTAATGTTGATACTTAATTCCAGCATTAAGTGCAATTTATCCCCTGCAGTCTCTTAATGTCCTACTTTTGTTTTCCCCTTTGCCTAGTCAGGGGACTTTTGAGAAACTCTGATATGGTTACAAGTAAGCTGATGAATAACATTATTCATTGACAAAACAGATAGAGACAGATATTATAACAGTCTCTACTCGATTAGTTACATACCCATCAACCATGACAATTGCCTAAAATCATCCATGCTTTTCATGATACTTTTTGATGAAATTTTCAAGCCAAGCTCAGAATTGGATTAAAAAGGAATGGTAAATCCTATTAATATTATAAAGGTGAAAGTTTGTGAGTTTGTGGGTTTGTGTGTTTGGATGTTTGTGGGTTTGTGTGTTTGGATGTTTGTGGGTTTGTGTGTTTGGATGTTTGTTCCTCAATCACAGCCAAACGGCTGAATGGATTTTGGGGAAATTACACACACACACACACTCACACACACATACACACACACACACACACACACACATATTTGGCAGGAAAAGGTAGGAGGCTACTTAAAATGTGGGTTACTCACCCCAAATCGCGACCGTGACCCTCCAAAGACACTTCTGGGCTTGGCTGTAGAACCTGGCATTCTGCCAGCGCTGGCCTGTTCACGCACCTCCTATTGGTGCATGGCAGGCTGTGGGCGGGCTATAGAGCCAGGGCTGCGGCACCATAGGTTGGGGGCTGAATGTGGGATTGAGCAGGGACACAGTGAAGAAGATGGCGGCAACCCACATCGTCCCGGAACCGCGGGTATACTAGGCCACCTGCACACATCGCGGACGGAGGAGGCTGCTGCACCCGACACTCCACATACAGGTTAGTGCAGCAGGGGAGGGTGTCCCGGGGAGGGGGTGTCTCCAGGGATCAACCACGTTCCCCAGCTTCATATCCCCCTCCTACATCGGCCCCAGTGTAGTAGCACTCACCTTGGCCACGCTCCCCCGCCACTCTCTCAGTCACAGTCACACACAGGCAGCAGCCCGCGAACTTTATGAACTGCGCGAGCGGAGAAAGCAGCGGCGAGGGAGCATGGCCAAGGTAAGTGCTAATACACTGGGGCCAATGTAGGAGGGGGACATGTAGCTGGGGGCAGAGATGGAGGGGACATGAAGGTGGGGGCAGAGATGGAGGGGACATGAAGATGGGGGCAGAGATGGAGGGGTCATGAAGCTGGCGCAGAGATGGGGGGACATGAAGCTGGGGGCAGAGATGAGGGGACATGAAGATGGGGGCAGAGATGGAGGGGTCATGAAGCTGGCGCAGAGATGGGGGGACATGAAGCTGGGGGCAGAGATGAGGGGACATGAAGCTGGGGGCAGAGATGGGGGGACATGAAGCTTGGGGCAGAGATGGGGGGACAAGAAACTGGGGGCAGAGATGGGGGGACATGAAGCTGAGGGCAGAGATGGGGGGGCAGAAACTGGAGGCAGAGATGGAGGGACAAGAAACTGCGGGCAGAGATGGGGGGGCAGAAACTGGAGGAAGAGATGGAGGGACAAGAAACTAGGGCCAGCGATGGGGGACAAGAAAGTGGGGGCAGAGATGGGGGGACAAGAAACTGGGGGCAGCAATGGGGGGAGCAAGAAACTGGGAGCAGCGGTGGCGAGACAAAAAACTGGGGGCAGAGAGGGGGGACAAGAATCTGAGGCCAGAGATGGGGGGACAAGAAACTGGGGACAGAGATGGGGCACAAGAACCGGGGGGGGCAGAGATGGGGGGGACAAGAAACTGGCGGCAGAGATGGGGGGACAAGAAACTGGGGGCAGAGATGGGGTACAAGGAAATGGCGGTAGAGATGGGGAGACAACACATATAAGCAGTTCAATGCCACCGCCAACCCGCAGACGAAGTCGCGGGTAACTTCTAGTACTGTATATATTTATACTACTGCAACCACTTTTGGCTTTGGATTAGCTAATGTCACTGCTGCCATAAAGCAAGTTGAGCAAGTTGCCTCAGAAGGCAGCTTGCAATAGCTCAAAAGATGGCACTGTAATAAAGAGTACCAGCATCTGTATCTTTACATATAAGCCTTGGCCCCATGTTGCGAAAATGCTGCATTTTACATTACCTGCAAAGCGGATGGGATTTCGGCTAATCCCATCCACACATTGCAGGAAAAATCTTCACCGGAAATGTTACAATTACATTTTACATTTTTACAATTACATTTTACATGTTACAATTACATTTTTAATATATTATGCAAATTAGAGCCCATTCACATCATGTTTTGATCATCAGTTTAACTGATCAGTTTCTGTTCATTCTTTTGTGGGACAAAAAAGTGTAGTCTGTCCTAGAGTAACTTATCCATTTTTATTTAACATTGACTTTATGTAAATGGTTTGTCATCAATTTCCATCCCTTTTCATCCGTTTTTGGCATCTGTTTTTTTGTCTCAGTAAAACTGATCAGTTAAACTGATTATCAAAACATGATGTGAATGGCCCCATAGGCAGTTGCTGCAATGGGGACAAAACGTCAACTCCCTGGGGCACTGGTCTTGCCAACCAGATCACTACAATTTCCTGCCTATAGCACACTGTGCACTGCTATGACATCACCCATCCTACCTGAGCAGCAAGGACAGTGCTCCATGGAGTTGAAGGCCCGCCCACAGTGCACAAACTGCCTCATTTGCATAAGACTTCAAAGTTGTTTTCTCCAAATTTACAAAAGTAACATACATAACAGATGCATGTGGTTTATGAGTGTAATGTGCTCTGTAACACAGTGGTGGTAGTTGAATATGCTTGGGGGGAAGGCGGAGGTAGTACAGCCTCATCAAAAAATATTTAAACAATGTGAATAGGTTGAGCAGCTGACCTGAAAACAACAATGAAGTGACAGGACTAGACAGCACTGGGAGGCACCAGGGAAAGGAAAGCATGATTTTTTATTTTTTTTTACCTCCCATGGCCTATTTAAAGTATATTTTGGCCTGGACAATCCTTTTAAACTTCAACTTTACCTATTAGTAAGAACCAAATACTAAATGCCATACATCATTTGATTCCCGATCTGCCCGTGATCAATTTGGTGTTTTTCTTTTTTAAATACAACCATCCATCCAAAGGATATAGGCTCTGGGCAGAAACTTTTTGTATTTCTCCAAGAAACTGAAAAGGTTCCTGCCCACATGGAGAATCAGAGCTAGGTCCCACATAACCTTCCTGGGGCCATATCTTTTGAACAGGTGGACACATTTTAAGCATAGAAACACCAACTCATTCAGCAGAATAGTGAGAATGAAATGGTGTATGGGATTTAGGATTTTGTACTTGTACTTGACAGACTCTCTTTAAATATGGATCTAGGGGGTAAATTATTCCTTTAAAGGATTTGATGCTAACATCTTGCTGTCAGACACCACAGGAAACCTTCCAACGATGATTTGACAGTTCAGAACAGCTTGGGTGGCACAAGGGAGCGTACACAACATTAGGTGGTCTTCATGTTATGATTAGAGATGAGCGAACACTAAAATGTTCGAGGTTCGAAATTCGATTCGAACAGCCGCTCACTGTTCGAGTGTTCGAATGGGTTTCGAACCCCATTATAGTCTATGGGGAACATAAACTCGTTAAGGGGGAAACCCAAATTCGTGTCTGGAGGGTCACCAAGTCCACTATGACACCCCAGGAAATGATACCAACACCCTGGAATGACACTGGGACAGCAGGGGAAGCATGTCTGGGGGCATAAAAGTCACTTTATTTCATGGAAATCCCTGTCAGTTTGCGATTTTCGCAAGCTAACTTTTCCCCATAGAAATGCATTGGCCAGTGCTGATTGGCCAGAGTACGGAACTCGACCAATCAGCGCTGGCTCTGCTGGAGGAGGCGGAGTCTAAGATAGCTCCACACCAGTCTCCATTCAGGTCCGACCTTAGACTCCGCCTCCTCCGGCAGAGCCAGCGCTGATTGGCCGAAGGCTGGCCAATGCATTCCTATGCGAATGCAGACTTAGCAGTGCTGAGTCAGTTTTGCTCAACTACACATCTGATGCACACTCGGCACTGCTACATCAGATGTAGCAATCTGATGTAGCAGAGCCGAGGGTGCACTAGAACCCCTGTGCAAACTCAGTTCACGCTAATAGAATGCATTGGCCAGCGCTGATTGGCCAATGCATTCTATTAGCCCGATGAAGTAGAGCTGAATGTGTGTGCTAAGCACACTCATTCAGCACTGCTTCATCACGCCAATACAATGCATTAGCCAGTGCTGATTGGCCAGAGTACGGAATTCGGCCAATCAGCGCTGGCTCTGCTGGAGGAGGCGGAGTCTAAGATCGCTCCACACCAGTCTCCATTCAGGTCCGACCTTAGACTCCGCCTCCTCCGGCAGAGCCAGCGCTGATTGGCCGAAGGCTGGCCAATGCATTCCTATGCGAATGCAGACTTAGCAGTGCTGAGTCAGTTTTGCTCAACTACACATCTGATGCACACTCGGCACTGCTACATCAGATGTAGCAATCTGATGTAGCAGAGCCGAGGGTGCACTAGAACCCCTGTGCAAACTCAGTTCACGCTAATAGAATGCATTGGCCAGCGCTGATTGGCCAATGCATTCTATTAGCCCGATGAAGTAGAGCTGAATGTGTGTGCTAAGCACACACATTCAGCACTGCTTCATCACGCCAATACAATGCATTAGCCAGTGCTGATTGGCCAGAGTACGGAATTCGGCCAATCAGCGCTGGCTCTGCTGGAGGAGGCGGAGTCTAAGGTCGGACCTGAATGGAGACTGGTGTGGAGCGATCTTAGACTTGAACCCTTGTGCACCCTCAGCTCTGCTACATCAGAGCCGAGGGTGCGCTTGAACCCTTGTGCACACTCTGCTTCATCAAGCTAATAGAATGCATTGGCCAGCGCTGATTGGCCAATGTATTCTATTAGCCTGATGAAGTAGAGCTGAATGTGTGTGCTAAGCACACACATTCAGCTCTACTTCATCGGGCTAATAGAATGCATTGGCCAGCGCTGATTGGCCAGAGTACGGAACTCGACCAATCAGCGCTGGCTCTGCTGGAGGAGGCAGAGTCTAAGATCGCTCCACACCAGTCTCCATTCAGGTCCGACCTTAGACTCCGCCTCCTCCAGCAGAGCCAGCGCTGATTGGCCGAATTCCGTACTCTGGCCAATCAGCACTGGCTAATGCATTGTATTGGCGTGATGAAGCAGTGCTGAATGTGTGTGCTTAGCACACACATTCAGCTCTACTTCATCGGGCTAATAGAATGCATTGGCCAATCAGCGCTGGCCAATGCATTCTATTAGCGTGAACTGAGTTTGCACAGGGGTTCTAGTGCACCCTCGGCTCTGCTACATCAGATTGCTACATCTGATGTAGCAGTGCCGAGTGTGCATCAGATGTGTAGTTGAGCAAAACTGACTCAGCACTGCTAAGTCTGCATTCGCATAGGAATGCATTGGCCAGCCTTCGGCCAATCAGCGCTGGCTCTGCCGGAGGAGGCGGAGTCTAAGGTCGGACCTGAATGGAGACTGGTGTGGAGCGATCTTAGACTCCGCCTCCTCCAGCAGAGCCAGCGCTGATTGGTCGAGTTCCGTACTCTGGCCAATCAGCGCTGGCCAATGCATTCTATTAGCCCGATGAAGTAGAGCTGAATGTGTGTGCTTAGCACACACATTCAGCTCTACTTCATCAGGCTAATAGAATACATTGGCCAATCAGCGCTGGCCAATGTATTCTATTAGCTTGATGAAGCAGAGTGTGCACAAGGGTTCAAGCGCACCCTCGGCTCTGATGTAGCAGAGCTGAGGGTGCACAAGGGTTCAAGTGCACCCTCGGCTCTCCTACATCAGAGCCGAGGGTGCGCTTGAACCCTTGTGCAGCCTCGGCTCTGCTACATCAGAGCCGAGGGTGCGCTTGAACCCTTGTGCACACTCTGCTTCATCAAGCTAATAGAATGCATTGGCCAGCACTGATTGGCCAGAGTACGGAATTCGGCCAATCAGCGCTGGCCAATGCATCCCTATGGGAAAAAGTTTATCTCACAAAAATCACAATTACACACCCGATAGAGCCCCAAAAAGTTATTTTTAATAACATTCCCCCCTAAATAAAGGTTATCCCTAGCTATCCCTGCCTGTACAGCTATCCCTGTCTCATAGTCACAAAGTTCACATTCTCATATGACCCGGATTTGAAATCCACTATTCGTCTAAAATGGAGGTCACCTGATTTCGGCAGCCAATGACTTTTTCCAATTTTTTTCAATGCCCCCGGTGTCGTAGTTCCTGTCCCACCTCCCCTGCGCTGTTATTGGTGCAAAAAAGGCGCCAGGGAAGGTGGGAGGGGAATCGAATTTTGGCGCACTTTACCACGTGGTGTTCGATTCGATTCGAACATGGCGAACACCCTGATATCCGATCGAACATGTGTTCGATAGAACACTGTTCGCTCATCTCTAGTTATGATTCAACAAAGTATATCACCAAATGGTTCAGTTAAATTTCCCTTTAAAGCAGGGCTTTAATTCCACTAGTATTTTGTAATGCAAGGCTTTGTGTATCACTTCAAATCGTGTCCAATTCATTTGTTATCTCACTGGACCTTTGATTAATTTAAACTAGAGATGGAAGAGCTAAAGGCTAACAAATCCTGTGAGTTCTAATCTATTTGTCACAGCGCTGTCTGCACTAGTCCTGAGCCGAGTGATGATTTGTCTGATAAACAAGACTACTGGCTGACTTCTGACCATAAATTGTATATATCCAGCAATGTCAAGTTTTCCTGTACTCTGTATCCTGGCTACAAAAAGTAAATCCAGGTCATACAAGTTACAATGTCTCAGAAGAAAGTCACTGAGAAACTGACATTATAGTTATACGGTATATTATATTAAGTGTAATATACTATATTAAATCAGTAGCAACATGATCTCACCTAACTAGAAGAATGTTCATATCTAAAAGTAGTGTTAAGTGCAATTTTATAGTTATAAGAATGGACTTCTGTTCCATGTGCAATCCACTCAAAAGACAAAAGGGCACTTCCTCTGTCAATAGGTAAAAAGGTTTCATCTCCAAGGGAAACAAAGCTTCTTTATAAAAAGAACAGTAAATATATACAATAGTCTACATCAGGAGACGGTCACAATAAAAGCAGTGAATAGAAAAAAAATAGATACCTCATTATAATAAAATAACATTCACTCTTATGTAAACATATAGTATTCTTGTTTGAATGTTCATATAACTCACGCCGAGTGGCAAAACTACCAGTTAGTCCCTCTGCTGCTTTGTTGTTATTATTATCCAACACCATCAGGGGTGCTGGGAAGAGCAGGGATCAATCCAGTATGTGACCATATAGTGATGATTTTGTACTGCAATGTCTTCTGGCTGGTCTTATTTGGGTGGGAAAGACCAAAAACCATGGGTTTTCCCATCCTGGTCCTGCTATGCTAGTGCTGTAGATCAAGTCAGAGGAGTAACTTGAAGCTCGTGGGCCCCAATGCAAAATCTGTAATGGGGCCCTCATTTACCACGTGCTGTTTATAATACAGATGTTATTTGATATTGTAGAGAGGCCTGTGGGCCCCCTTAGGATCCAGGGCCTGGCAGTTATTGCAACCTCTGCACCTCCTTTAGCTACAATCATTCATTGGATCCCACCTATTACAATTATGGTGGAAGGGGGTTAAGAGGTAAAACAGAACAGCCATTAAGGGGTTAAGGGACAATTGTGTAGACAATTGTTTAAAAATGGCATAATTGAGTGAATGTCCATACGATGTTGGAACGAGAACCAATTATTGTTTTCTTCCTCAATTACCATATCTATGTATCAGGTTGACATAAAAAGCATTTGTTGGTGGAAATTCCCTATCTATAAGCACACATCTACAAAATGGACAAGTAAGTGAAAAGTAAGCAAATTTTACCAGACAAATGATCTGTTAAGTGACGGAAATGTGGCAGAACATACTAGATTATATAAAGATTTGTCTAGTACTGGCTCACCGTCAGTTTTCAGTCCATTAAATAAGAATCAGTGGGTTTGGTCAAAAAAATAAAAATCAATAAAATTCAAGTTTTTTTCACTGATCATTAAAACTCATACAAAACAAATGACACATTAAAAATGGAATAACAGAATGAAATAGATACAAAATGGCCACTATAAACAGACACTAAAAGCCATTTTAACATCCGTTATATCTGTCAAAAACCGTCACTGTCGTGTAAATAAGGACACGTCTAAAGAGGACTTAAGCTATTGTGCAGAATATGTAATACAATATATAACTGTGGAAGAAATATACATTAGCGATGTTCATCTTACAAAACAGAAATCACCTTTGTCCTACGTGATTTACAGTAGACTAAGCTGAAAGCAAGTACATTTATGTCATCCCATTGGGATGAAAAACACTGAAATTCAGCTAAATCGCCACAATCACAACAAAGCAAGGTGATTAAGAGTGACATTTCTAAAAGGTCACCTCCACTGTATTCTAACCATCCACTTTCAAAATCTCTTAAATAAAAATAAGAAAATGAATATTTTAATGAGAGGTGACTTGACATGCGAGAAAAATGAGTAATACACATAATTAAGAAAGGAGATTTCTGTATAATCACTTTGTTTTGGGGAACATTTGGACAAGCTGTAAGCAAAACAGACATTCGAATAAAAATAGGCGACATACAAATATGATCTATGTGCCTTTAGCATTTAAATGTGGCCCTTGTAGTTGTAGAACCAAGTAATATTAAATCCTCCAAAAATCTAAAAATGTGCATGAGACCTTAAAGGGGTTTTGTCATTATGGACACTTATTTCATATCCACAGGACAGGTATAAGCATTTGATAGTTGGGGCCCCGATTGCTGGGTCTTCTAGTAATCAGTAAGATGGGGGATTTCTGGGTCCCCTAGTGATCTGTAAGACGGGTGATGGGTGATTGCTGGGTCCCCTACTGATCAGTAAGACGGGTGATGGGGGATTGCTGGGTCCCCTAGCGATCGGTAAGACAGGTGACGGGGGATTGCTGGGTCCCCTAGTGATCAGTAAGACGTGGGATTGCTGGGTCCCCTAGTGATCAGTAAGACATGTGACGGGGGGATTGCTGGGTCTCCTAGTGATCGGTAAGACAGGTGACGGGGGATTGCTGGGTACCCTAGTGATCAGTAAAATGAGGAATGAAAGTTCTTTTAAAGCCTCCTAGTGAATGGAGTGCCAGTATGCTTGTGTGACCGGCATTCCATTCACTTCCACGAGATTACAATCCCAACAGACCCATAACAGTGAACGGAGAACTGGTCACGCATTTGCACTGGCACTTCATTTACAAGGAGGCTTTAGGGAGACTTTCAGTCCTATATCCTCCATTGAGGTCTAGGGGAGAATTTTCTAGATGTGCCATGTGAGGCAAAAACGATTTTAAGGGAGCCTTCACACAATGTAACGCTGCGCTCATTCTGATCATTAAAAGACGTTCAGAATGAGCGCGTAAAAAGCAGCTCCCATTGACTTGAATGGGAGCCAGCAAACGTGCGCTCCCCATTGAAATCAATAGGAGGCTATTTTCCCCATGCTTTCAATGTATTACGCGCGTATCACATTGAAAGCATAGGGAAAAAAGCCTCCCATTGATTTCAATGGGGAGCGCACGTATGCCGGCTCCCATTCAAGTCAATGGGAGCTGCTTTTTATGCGCTCATTCTGAACATCTTTTTACAATCAGAATTAGCACAGCGTTACATCGTGTGAGGGCTCCCTTAGGGAGGGTGAGTTGGTAACCTATGACCATCAACTACTGTGAATGACGGTTCCTATGTTATCTGTGTATGAATGATGCCTGCTTGTGCTGATGAGTGAGATGCTTGCTGCAAAGAAATATCCTACAAAATAGGAAGTATCAACCTGTTATTAGGCTTATTGGCAGGGTAGGAAATTGCAAAGATACAGTGGTCCTTCAAATTTCAATATTAGGCTAGGTATTACACCCAGACACTGAACACTGAAGGTAGGCCTGTGGGGATCAGGAGTAACATTACAGACATTATCTAGCGTAATAATCCAATAGGTAGTGGCTGATTTAAAAAACAAACAAACAAACAAACAAAAAAAAAACAAAACAAAGGCCAAAATTATATAGTCTGGGACAAATATTTGCTTGGACTGACCTTTACAAAATAGGAGCAGTCCTGACATATTTGGGACTGTTGGCCAATATGGAATAGTATATGATGGGCATTAATAAATAGTCTGTATTTCTAAGCAATACATTTCCACATATATTTGTTAAGTACTTGTAAAGTAAGATAATTCACACCTAGTTGTCATACTACAGAAGTGTAATACATCATAACACAAATACGGTTATATACTGTCAAAAGAGAACGCCATAAATAGGCACCCAGGAGCACAGCCACAGATTTCGGCAAAACCTGCGACTAAATCAACTTACCAGCTGAACAAGTAAACTGATCAAATCTGTCAGAGGCTTATTCACAATCAGAAGCTCCTCGGCCGTCTGAGTATCCGCACCTTGCCCAGTCTTCTGAGCCTACAAATGGAAGTATATTTCTGGAATTACTGTTACATTTTCAGTGTCTTGAGAAAATTCACACTGAATATTTAGGATTTGAAATGTGTAAAACAAAATGTGTCAAAAGTAATTTTCACCTGTATGGCAGAGATAGTAAAAAAAAAATAGGACAGTGAATATGTAAAGTATACCACATTTTCTTTTAGAGACAGTGCAAACAGTTGCTGTTATGACTGTTTATACTATTTTTAAGAAATTGGTTATATCTTATGTGAGAAAGTGACAGGGAAAATTCTGGAAGGGCGCTATATTTCCCCCAGATTCCTCATGTATATGTGGTGAGTGAGGGTAACACAGGGCTGTAGCAAAACCTCACCTGTGGGATCAACCACTTCTTGTCCTACTGTAGGAAGGAGCTTATGTACAGGTGGGGGCTGGGGCTCATCAAGGCCCTATAAAACCTGACCAGACCTCAGTCCTGGGGGAGAGAGGAGGTGCCGGGACCTGTCACAATAACCTGACTTCTGGTGAGAGACCTGTGTGAACACAGCCTCTATTTTGTTTGGTTTTGCTTTCCGTGTGGCTGGATCAAGCCACATGTACAGTTAGTGTTCCTGTGTTTAGTTAGTAGCTCAAGTGAGCAGGTTTTGTTTTATGTTTTTGCCCAAAGTTAAGGCTAGTTTATTTTTCTGCTATTTATATTGGATTTTGGTGTGTCTGTTTCTGACAGTCTGGGTCCGATGCTGCTACCGCTGAGCCTACTCCCCCACACTTAATAATAACAATGATGGACAAAAGACATCCTCCAAGTCTATAAGATCTTATCCATCAAAGTAGAGCTCTAATATTCTGTTCTAACTTTTTTAGGGTATATTTAAATTACACTACACTTCACTTTTTTGGCATCTTATTACATTTCAGTTCATTTTGCTGCAATTTTGTAAAAGAAAGCAACTGACTGTAGTGGAAATAAATCCTAATACTTCTTTATAATCCTGTGAATGAATATAGAATGATACTTTCTAGCTGCCACTAGAGGGAGAATGTGAGCTTAGTGTATGCTATAATATTTTGACAATATATGAGAGTATGTATTGAGCTCCTAAACTCCCTCTTGTGGTAGCCTGAGGTAGCCTAAATACAGTATTTTAGGCCATTACACTCTGATTCCTACATAACACTTACAGTGGGTAAATAAGTATTAAGCGCGTCACCAGTATTCTAAGTAAATATATCTCTAAAAGTGCTACTGACATAAAATTCTCACCAGATGTCGGTAACAACCCATCAAATCCATGCAGGCAAAGAAATCAAACCATAGATGTTCATACATTAATTTATGTGTAATAATGAGAAATGACACAGGAAAAAGTATTGAACACACTTACTGAAATGTAACTAATGCTTGGTACAAAAACCATTGTTGGTGATCACAGTTTCAAGACGCTTCCTGTATGGAGAAACTAGTCACATGCATTACCCAGGTGTGATTTTGGCCCAGTCTTGCACACAAACTCTCTTCACACCCTGAAGGTTCAGTGGACGACTTCTATGAACTCTGAGCTTTACTTCCATAGACTTTCTATTGGATTCAGGTCAGGTGATCGGCTCGGCCGTTCTAACAGATTTATTTTCTTTCTATGAAACCAATTGAGTGTTTCCTTGGCTGTAAGTTTGGGATCATTGTCTTGCTGAAATGTCCACCCTTGGTTCATCTTCATCATCCTGGTAGTTGGCAGGAGGTGTTTATCAAGAATGTCTCAGAACATTTGTCCATTCATCCTTCCTTCAATTCTATGACATTTGCCAGTGCTGTATGCTGAAAAACACCCCCTCACCATAATGTTACCACTTCCAAATGTCACTGTGACCTGGTGTTTTGGAGTGATATGCTGTGCCTTTGGAATTACAAATATGGTGTCTATTATGTTATTCAAAGAGTTCAATTTTGGTCTCATCTGACCAGACTATATCCTCCTAGTATTTTACAGTCTTGCCTAAATGTTGTTGAGCAAACTATATACACTCTTGAACATGCTTTTAGTTCAGCAATGGAGTCTTGCGTGGTGAGCGCGCATACAGGCCATGGAGGTTGAGGCCATTACTGATTGTTTTCTTTGATACAATTGTACCTGTGGATTCCAGGTCTTTCTGTAGTTCTCCACAGGTGGTCCTTGGCTCTTGGACAACTCTTCTGATAATTCTTTTCTTCTGTAACCAATGTTATCAGTATGTTCTGTACAATAAGGGGATTCCGCGTTAACCAATTCCGTCGATTTCTGCTCCAGATTAGGCCCAAATGAATAGGCCTAGTCCGGAGGGTGCTGTTGCGAGGCCGACACCGCGGCTGAATCAGCCATGGAATCCGCCTGAAGAAAGGGCAGCTCGCTTCATTTTTCCTCTAGTGGGAACAAACCTCTAGCGGAAAAAAGAATGCTAGTGGTCTACATAGACCTCTATTGTGAGGGGACGGATCTTGAGGTGAATTTCACGCCAAAATCCAATCCCTCTTGCCCCATGTGAACTAGCCCTAGGATTGTAAAGGTCTTAAGACAGCTCACTGGCTTTACCCATCATGAGATGTTTCTTGTGTGGCACTTTAGTAAATAGAAACCTTTATAATAGGCCATCAGTTGAACCAGCCAATATGATTTCTCACATTTCTAGTATTAGCGGCAGGATTGCTTTCTAATTCCTGATAGATTTCAGATGGTGTTAGGATTTTCCATGACTTTTTGTACCTTTTTGCACCTTTCTTCACGTGTTCAATACTTTTTTCCCAGTGTCATTTCTCATGATCACATATAACTTAATTTCTGGACATCTATGGTTTGATTTCTTTCCATGCGTGGTAGGATGGTGAGAATTTCATGTCAATAGCACCTTTAGAAATATATTTAGAGTAATTTAGATTTCTACGATGTAATGTATTTGTTTAGAACAGGGGTTGGCAACTCCTAGAACGCTTACCAAGAGTCTTTCCGGTCGGAAGTGCACGATTTCATTACCACTGATGTGAGCATCCCAAAAGTTAAGCTATGGGACCAGTTAAAGAATATATTTCTACAAAGCTTCACAGACTTCTATGGTTCTGTGCTAGGAAGACAATTTTGCTCAACTGTAAACCCCCCGAGTCTCATCACTTTCCCAATGGACCTTGTTGAATGTGTTAGTACTAAGACAATAATAAATACAAAACTCTTGCAGACATCTTATAATGGAATTTCTGTTCCTGATTTTAAGTAGAGAATTTTAAATACATGTCAAATAGAAAATTGCATGGTTTTCTATTCCATAAATTGGTAAATAAAAAAAACATAAAAAAATTATTCTTTTAAATCTTATTAATGAAATAAAAAATAAACCATTTAAAAATTTCCTCAAAAGAGAGTTTTGACATCTAAAAGAAACCTCACTTTGACTTTGTCCACATTGGTCACTTTAGTCCAAATGCATAAGATTTTTGAGACAAAAACTGAAACAGAAAGGTCTTTCTTTGACTTCAGTGAAACATTGATTGCCATTGTTAAGGCTGGATGTAATAATCATTCCTTTACAGAAAAAAATCACATTTTTGAAGTACATTCAATGAATTATTGTCACTTTTTATTTTTCATCATTCCTCTATCTCACTAAATTTGCAGACTGTCTGGTAAAGTATACTTTGTATGGAGAATACTCTAATGGAATACTAATGTAAGCGAATACAAAGTATCTTTATGTAGAGCATGTACTGTTTCTCATACCTGAATGACCACTCGCACTACACCAGATGTGTATTTCAGAATACAATGCAGGACGTCAAGCAGTGAAAGTAGCTGAGCATTAGCAGCTTTCAGCCGACTTTTGTCATCATCCAGATACAAAGCTGCTGTTTCCACTATCAAGTTGGAAACGTGATGGACCAGTCCTGCATATATAAAATATACAACCACATGTTAATGAAAAGGTGAAATGCAAAGAAATAACAGATAGATAAAGCTAATTCAATATTCATATTCATTAGCAAGTATGGCTATTTAGAGAAACCATTCTAGGTAGCTTTACACCTTTTATGGGGGGGGGGGTTTCAAAAGAAAGCTTAGGATAAAAAAACAGTATAAAAAACTACAGTGACTTAAAGAACAGTATGTGTGAAATTACCTTTAGGCTAAGGCCCCACGTTGTGGAAATTAGGCTTTTTTATTGCAGATTTTGCTGCTTTTTTTTTTTTGAGCCAAAGCCAGAAGTGTATTGAACAGGAGGTGGAATTATAAGCAGGGGTGTAACTTGAAGGTGCAGAAGCCCTGGAGCCTTAGGGGGCCATAAGCACTGGCATCATAAGCAGCTTTCATCTGGCCCATAAGCCAAGGAGACTCACAGATTCCCCTAACCACACTAAGGTGGATTAAACTCCTTAGCACCCATAACCATCACTATTAAAAATTTGCCATAGGGATGAGGTAGGGGACCCCAGACAAAAGACTGCACCAGGGCCCACAAGATTTTAGTTACGACACTGATTATAAGTTCCTCCTATATCTTTTCCATTCCTTTTAGTAGCCATTCTTGGCTTTGGCCTAAAAAATGTTGCAAAATCTCCAACAAAATAAGCTGCATGTAGTTCTACTGAGGATCTATAAAAATATAAATATTTGAAGGGCACCAAGTCTTTGCTGCTGTCAATCCCTGGCCTTAGTGGTCACCTGCCATATAACACTAAGGACAGCGATTGGATGCATAACAACATGGCATATATGGGTGGTGAGGGAGCAAATTGGAAAGATTTACATTGGATACATTTGCTAGTGCTGGACAATTTCTTCTACAATTCCCTAACTCCAGCCCAGAGGCATTATCCACTGGAGTCTGAGGTGGTCTGAAACACACTTATTTGCTCTTTCCCTCCATCATGCAATATTTGCTGTTGCTATGAGATCACTAGTACTTTTAGAAACTTCTACAGATAAAATGAATTACAAATCATGAGGATGAAACACTCACGCTCCGCATAAAAGATAACTAATTGAGTAAAACACACAAAAAAGAAAACAATGTTTAAAGGAAAGTCAACATCATAATTTGTAGAAAATACATTTTAGACTATCTCCCTGACAACCAAATTGCTTTTATTTTCTGCAAATATGAAACAATTTTTTTTATATACACTTGAATAGGAAAAAAAATCACTTTATTATATATTCACTCAAAAGATATTTAACTAACCAGGATAACCTTATTTAGTTATTCCTTTCTATCTGAGGCTAGGTTTACATCTGCGTACGGGTTTCCATTTGGGCAGTCCATTTGCGGATCCCCCGAACGGATACCTAATTTACGTAAAAAGCAGTTACCCACTGAAAACCATGGACCCCATAGACTATAGCACTTGCAGTGCTTTTCTCTCAGCATTTTTCAAGCGGAGAGGGGAACGGAGTCTTCTTACGGATAGCCAATGCTGGTGTGAATGCAGCCTGAAATCTATTCTTCTACCAGGGTAAGGGCCTCTCACTCTGACCAGATGAATGTAGAGGTATTAAAGCAAAGATCCTTAACTTCCTGTAGATAGCCTGTTCCATAGGGGGAGGCAGAAACTTTTGTCATGGACTACTGATAAACCTACAGTTCCTGTCACACAGTTATAATGAAACAGCTCTGCCTTCCTAACTATATACTTCTAGTCTCAGATAATTCAGGATCGTACAGAGAAACGGATAATTCCACTGGCCCCAGCAGGTAGATATGGCACTTAATCTAAAGATTATATATATTTCATTAATATAGTTGTTTGTTTCAGAGCACACTTATCACAGTTGGTACCTGTATAGTCAGTTTACTTTTGTCATATTTTAAGTTTTGTTCTTATGGTTCTCCATTATGTGTTATGCTTTAGTTTAAAATGACTATATATCCAATTGGGATCGCTAGAAAACAAGGAAATCCAGTTTTCCTTAAAAAATATATACATAAATAAAATATATATATTGTCAGGGTCTGGGTTTGCTAGGTGGGGTGGCATAGACACACAATTCCAGTTTCTTTTAGTCCAAAACAGAGGTAGAGTTTATTTTCACTCAAAAAGGTAGTGCAGCAACAAAATGAAACAATACAAAAATAAATACCTGCCCGGCTAGGCTCTAACTAAACATGGAATAGGTTACCTCACCTAGAGTAGCAGAAATCCAAAAAAAGCCAGTAGAATCATTCAGGACACAGCTCCAAAAAATATGACCTCTCTGCTCTCCAGTCAAACTCTGCCCAAGTGTTGCTGCTGGAGCTGGCTTCTTAAGCCTCCTTGATGAGGAGACTCTCTGCAGCTGAGTCGCTGCTGGAACATCCCCAAAGTGTGGACTGGAGGGGGGTGGAATGACAGGTCCCACTACCAATCCTACCTGTCATTCCTAAAAATCCAGCCCAGTACTGAGCATTTACCAAAATGCTCAGCAGACGAAAGTTGTCTGCTGAGAACAAACATTCCTGGAGTTTTTTCATCTCACCCACCTGAGTAGTCTGGGTGAGACGTACACCCCCTCCATTACCTGACCAGCCATCGGCTTACAATATATATATATATATATATATATATATATATATATATATATATATATATAATGTATCAACAAAACAAAATATGGTTTAGAAGGGTTGTCCGATGCACACAGTATTTGAAGGAACTCGGCAGAGAGGTTGTTCCAAACATCTTAGACAAATAGATGTAGACTTGCTGAAATCCTTCTGTCTCTTCATGTAATCCCAGACAGACTTGATGATGTTGAAATTGGGGCTCTGTGGGGACTATATCCTCACTTCCAGGACTCCTGTAATTGGTATGGGCCAGTATGTTGCTGGGAGGCAGGGACTCCTAGCATTATGGATAACTAGGATGATAGGAGTCTTGCTCCCAGCATGAAGTTCAAGCCACTAAATCTGGCTAACACATGGTCTGAGTTTCCCAGGTTAAACACGGTCGTATGCTGCTAACCTTAGATTTCTCTTTTTGCTCAGCTAAACCTATCCGCATACAGAAAAACATGGCAGGTATGTTCAGAAAAGCATTGCATATCAAGGACTTGGTCATCCAAACCATTGGACACCAAACTATGGAACACACAAAAGTTACTGAACAGCAGAGACTCAGAAACATCACATGACTCATTGAGGGACGCTCAGCACTATAATACAGGATACATACACCAGTTATTGAGATCAACAGGCTTCTATTAATAGGGGCTGGAAAGAAACTATGTAATATCAGGATCTCAAATGAACTAAACCACTGGACCCCTGAACACCAAATATGTCATCAGTTATCACACATATCTTAAATATGAAATCCCCAGAGAAAATGACAGCAAAAATGCAATGTATCAGCACTTGAATAGTAACTGCATGCTCAATATTTCTGATATAGAGGAAAAATTTTGAACACAAAGAAAAAAAAATCTATACATTGAAACTGCAGAGATGCAGCGAGAGGGAAGGACGACAAAACATAAGCTACTAAAATCTACATAGCTCATGTTGTGAATAATAACCAACTTATTGTTAATAATTAATGGCAGCATATATTAACTATAACTTCCAGACATTTACATAAGACCTGGTTTGGTTGCATTGAGAAGGAGTGACTATAGGAGTCTATTACTATGCAAACAGGCAAAAAAATTATTTTATTTTGCAGAATGAGGTGCAATATGCGATACAGCAAGAACAGATTTATAAATAAGTTTTTTTACATGCATGGTTGGATTAATTATATAGTTAATTTTCCTATATAAGATTTGCTTGTGTTTGTGAAGCGTAAAGGGATCCTATCTTTTAAACACAATTTTATCTCCCTAACATGTTGGAATAGCCATAAGAAAGGCTATTCGTCTCCTACCTTTCCTTTTTTTCTCTGCGCCACCGTTTGCCTGCAATCCCGATTTTTCTCGGTATGCAAATGAGCTCTCTTGCAGCACTGGGGGCGGGCCCTAGCGCTGAAACAGCACTGGGGGCGTCCCCAATGCTGCCAGAGAGCTCTCCAGTGCCTCCTCCATCATCTTCTGCGACGAGGTCTTCACTACGTCTTCTTCCGGTCGCGTCTTCCTACTTCTAGGCCTCAGGCATAGGGTAAGCCGACTGCGCATGCCCGCCGGCCACGAGAAAATAGCCGCTTACAATACTGTGGAAGTGGGCATGCGCAGTCAGATTTCCCTAGGCCTAGAAGTAAGAAGACGCCACCGGAAGAAGATTCAGTGAAGACCTAATTGCAGAAGATTATGGAGGCGGCGCTGGAGAGCTCTCTGGCAGCATTGGGGACGCCCCCAGTGCCGTTTCAGTGCTAGGGCCCGCCCCCAGTGCTGCAAGAGAGCTCATTTGCATACCGAGAAAAAAATGGATTGCAGGCGAATGGCGGCGTGGAGAAGAAAAGGAAAGGTAGGAGACGAATAGCCTTTCTTAAGGCTATTCCGTCATGTTAGGGAGATAAAATTGTGTTTAAAAGATAGGATCCCTTTAAGGACCATATAAAACCAACATCCTTGCACAATAATTTGCACCTTAAATCCTATTAATATTATAAATGTGAAAGTTTGTGAGTTTGTGGGTTTGTGTGTTTGGATGTTTGCATGTTCGGATGTTTGTTCCTCAATCACGGAAAAACCGCTCCACCGATTTGGCTGAAATTTTCCACAAACATAGTCATTACACTCGATTAAACAATAGGCTACTTTTCGTCACAATAGCGCACATACGTTTGTGCCAGGACCCCCACAAAACCCAAACTCACACCACCATCTCTGCAATCTCACACACTTTGGACCATAGCAAGCCACAAAATTCATATTGCCCTCTTCAGCCTCACCCCTAACCCCACACAATCTCATATACATATACTTTACCACTTTGCCCCTCACCTTAATGATACTCCAGGAGGCGCTCTTTAACGCTCCGGAGCAGCCATGTTTGCCGACCCCCACCACTCTGACAATCCGCGACACCGCCCACCCATGTCAATTCCCCTAGGCGGTCTAATAAATGCAAAAAAAAAGTTTAAAAAAAGTTAAAAAAATATAAAAAAATAAATAAAAAGGATTAAAAATTCAAATCACCCCCCTTTCCCTAGAACACATATAAAAGTAGTTAAAAACTGTGAAACACATACAAGTTAGGTATCCCTGTGTCCTAAATCGCCCGCTCTACAAAGCTATACAAATATTTTTCCTGTTCGGTAAACGTGGTAGCGGGAAAAATGGTCAAAAGTGCCAAACCGCCATTTTTTCACTGTTTTGATTCTGCTAAAAATTTGAATAAAAAGTGATCAAAGCAATAACATTTCCCGAAAATGGTAGAACTACAAAGTACACCCGTTCCCGCAAAAAAAGACGCCCTATACATCCCCGTACACGCATGTATAAAAAAGTTACGCCTGTCGGAATATGGCGACTTTTCAAAAAATTATTTTTTAACACAGTTTTGGATTTTTTTAAGGGGTCAAAATGTAAATAAAACCATATAAATTTGGTACCCCCGGAATCGTAACGAAACACAATACAGGGGACATGTCATTTTGGTTGCACAGTGAACGCCGTAAAACCAAAGCCCGTAAGAAAGGCGCAGAAATGCATTTTTTCTTCAAATCCACCCCATTCTGAATTTTTTCCCTGCTTCCCAGTACATTATATAGAATAATTAATGGCGGCATCATGAAGAAAAATTTGTCCCAGGAAAAATTAAGACCTCATATGGCTCTGGGAGCGGAGAAATAAAAAAGTTATGGGGTTTAGAAGGAGGGGAGTCAAAAACGAAAATCAAAAAATGCCATCGGCGGGAAAGGGTTAACTTCAAATACTTCTGTCCCAAAGTCACTATGTAAAGTTTCTCACAACACCGTATAGCAGCTCACATACAAATTACATTCAACACAAAAGTCTCACGTATTCTCTGAATTATAGCAAAAACAAGATACAAAGTTACATTTCATATTCCAAACCATATACACACTACAAAAACCTTAGCCACGCCTGTATATACCCACTTCTACAATCACCACAGACGAAGTCGCGGGTACCAGCTAGTCACAGCTATATATAGGACAGGTGGCAGCACATAAGCGTGGCCCCCTCCACTGTAGTCTATGGGAGTTATGGAGGCAACCAAGCTAGTAGCTCCCTTATATGCAAAAAAAAGGAGAAAAAAAATCCAAATGAAAGGACTGTGCACTGGGGCGAGTGTCTGAAGGTCCCATACATGTGAGATGGTCAACTAATCCTGTGAAAGGGTGCAGCCAGATTTAGATTTCAAAAGAAAGAGCCACATGCATGTATGGTCAAACTATTTGCTTTGCTGGATAAGATCACACAATTGCTGTCAGTGAAGGTGGGTTATAGAGGCCTCCAAGGTAATAAAAGGCACAGGGATTGTACCATATTTGCCTTCCATATAATTCAGACCTACTAAAGTTAATTTAGATTTTGCTATTCATCCAACACAATGTGACTCATTTGGTGTCAGAAGTGGGAAATAGTGTGATTGTGATGACTGTTAGACTGAATAAATATGGCAAAATGAGAAGAGAGTGAGATGATCGGATATTGACCCTTACTTGTGGGTGTCCAGTGTCAGAAATGGTGTCTTATAGTGAGGGGTGCAGGTACAGCAGTTGCCCCTACCCCCAGGCAATTGCAGTCAGTTCGATTATCTCATGATTTTCACACAATATAAGAAGGTGAGTTCTTGGTGCTGTAGAGTGAGGACTCCATTGCTAGTTGTGTGGTGAAATCTAGACAATTGTACGTACATGTAAAGTGTTTGTAATTATTGTAATAGGCATCAGCACTTTGGAGGTAAAAATTGCTGCAACTGTTTATAACTAACATTTTGGGTATAAAACGTTTAAAAGCTGAACCCTATATGGGACAGTGACCAAAAATGTCTGCAAAGTGCTGCGGAATATGTTGTCACTATACAAGTAAGCAAAATAACTAAATACTAAATACAGGTGGATGAAAGATATGTCCAGACAGTAAAAACTACAGAAGAAATGAGAGGTTATTTAGATTAAGATACAAAACACATATATAAGGTATATACTATATATACAGGGTTAGGATTGTTCTGGGAATCATAAAGAATGTACGGAATATGTGCAGTTTCCTTTGGTTAAGACTTTGTGTATTGGATGGATTTCTTTCCTTGTTTTATTGCCTCAATTGAATTGTCACACATAAAGATTCCTAGAGGTTATGTCTATATACAATGAGTGTGGATAATGATAATTTGGGAGATATGATCAAACTAAATATTGGTTAACGGTTTATATTGAAAATGCATACATACCAATATGGGGTTTGTTGTATGAGAAACCTTTCTTGGATACATGCCAATGCATAGTCTCATTCCAACCATACTATTGGTATGAGATTATCGGGTAGTACATTTTAAGAATACACCATTAGCAGGAAATCTTCCTGGTTGTGCGGTGCAAAGTTACTAAATATGATGCGGGACTGGCAATGTTAACATGTGATATTTGTTATTTTGTGGCACTAGTTTATTGGGTGGCACTAAGTTTTACAATGCACCACAAACACAGTCTACTGTTTTAAACATTTTTGATAGTTTGTCATAGACTGAGTCATTCTGAACTGAATTATATTCGAATAAGCTTACCGTATATACTCGAGTATAAGCCGAATTTTTCAGCCCAGTGTTTGAGCTGAAAAAGCCCCCCTCGGGGAGGGGGGGGGGGTTTCTATGACCAGCCACAATATCAATGTAGAGAATCTCCCATAAAACAGTGCAGCAAAAAAAAAAAAAAAAAGTTCTAAATCACTCTCATGTTCCCTAGAATACATACAATAGTAGAAAATTACTGCAAAACACATACACATTAGGTAACCTGTGTCTGAAAGTGCCTGGTCTACTGAATATAGGGGATCTGCAGTGCTCCTGTTTCATCGGGAAGGGAGCACTGCAGATACCCTATATTCAGCCAGACTGAATTCCAAGTGGGGGAAGAAAAAACAGTCCTCAAGCTCAGGGAAGGGGCAGACAGACAACCAAAACACCCCCTCCCCTTCCCCAGCACCTACTGCACCCAAAAACTCCGACCATTTTAATTTTTGAAATTTTCCAGTAGCTGCTGCATTTCCCCCCCTCGGCTTATACTCGAGTCAATAAGTTTTCCCAGTTTTTTGTGTTAAAATTAGGGGCCTCGGCTTATATTCGGACCAGCTTATACTCGAGTATATACGGTATCTTGGAGTGAGTTATTAATTCAGTTCTAAAGGCATCAAGTTTATTCCTATTGTTATCTTTACTAACTGTAGGCGACAAGTACAGTGGTGCCCACATACGGCTCCAAGATCTAAGTGTGCCTAAGGGCCCGTTCACACGGGCACAGAGGGGGCGGCTTATGGCGCGGAATCCACGTCATAATCCGCCCCCTCACAATGGTGGTCATGCCACTAGCAGAAAAAAGAAGCGAGCTGCCCTTTCTTCAGGCAGATTCTGCAGTTCGTTGAGCCGCAGCATACGCCTTGTGGTAGCAACCTCCGGAGTCGGCCCAGTCATTTGAGCATACTCTGGAGGGAAAAGTCGCGACTGTCGGTGGCAAAATCCGCCCTTCCGCTCCCCGTGTAGGGCCTTAGGGGAGTTCACATTTGCACTCGTGTCCACCTGCTTGGTCTACAGCCTATTCCCCAAAGAAACTGCATAGGGGACGGCTTCTTGGCGGTCAGTTTTATGACCCATTCTAAATTTTAAAAGCAAACCTCCAGTGTCCATATATAGGCTCTCTACTGGGAAACCGTTTTTTGGGCCGGGCACAAATTCTGCTGCATTGAGGGGGTGCTTTACCACCCTAAGTGTTGCATGTTAGGCTACTGTATGATGTGGTGCAAGAAAAAGTGTCTAACATGTATAGAAAGATATCCTAAATTTATCAAGATACTCATACCATTTTCAGAAATGAAGCACAATTTGTACTCTTTACGTTGACTCATGAATTCACACACCCTTGTACATTACCAATAAATCTCTTTGTGTTCATAGAGTCTTAAAAATAAAAAAAATCCTATCCTGGAATTTGGCAACAATAAATTTCTTTTTCTCCAGTACTCAAGCCGTACTTACCAATTACATGCAAATCAGTTCTATTATGTTAAGGAAATATCAATGTGTATGTGCATTAAAACGTTTCTAATTGAATCTTTTCACAATAACATGCAATTACAATTGTATTTTGCGCACTGAAATGGAACCGTCATGAGGTGTTGGTTAAAATTTGTTTTATACAATATAATTAAGGTATTTTTATTAAAAGTATTATTTTGGATTTTTCTAAGCTGAAACTTTACACGTGCTGATTATAATTGACCGAAACAAAGCGCACTTTGTATAAACTGCTTTATCGCAGCATTTTCATAAAAGACGACTTATGTGAAACAGAAATGATTTATTAAGAGCTAGAAATGTCTAACGCTGTAATTGTGAAAAAATAATATTTTAGGGCAGAGCATGCATTGTGTCATGTTTCATACCCCCATGCTTTTATTGGTACATTATTGTTATTTATTAATTATATTTCACAAGCAGAGAAAGGAATCTAAACCAAGAAATATATGCTTGCCAAAAAAAAGGAATATGTTATATTCATCTTCAGTGCAATCCTCAGACAACATATTATAGAGCTGGAGGATATGAGCATATTGATATATAAGTTAGTAAGGGTTACTTATTAGTATTACATGTCATGAATGCATTACATCTATTTTCAGCAGTTACGTGACCAGTGATTTTCCTGTATTAAGGTACATACAATAACTGTCCATCACCGAGTAGGACCACCCATATGACTTCTAAGTCCAAGGACGACCAAGGATTTGAATATATATGACAAGTTATTCTAAAAAGCCATATCACTCCTTCTGCTCTACAACATACTATATGCAGAATACAAAAGCAAAATACCTACATAGTCCTACATAGACTGTTCCCCTTACGCTCTCTGCTACAGACAGCTGTGAAAAGGTAGAACAAGCACAATATGGCAGCCAATAGTTTCCATTAACTTACCCAAACAGAAGTTCCTTTCCTAGTTTTTAATTACCGCACTTTTAGCCTTCGTTCACATCTGTGTTTGGTAATCCGTTCGGAGAGTCCACATGGAGACCCCCCTGAATGGAATACCAAACGCATTGGCAAGCGGTGTGCACTGAAAGCGCATGGACCCCATAGACTATAATGGGGTCCGTGTGCTCTCCGCGCACTGCCCACACAAATCATGCGGACATGAAAGTAGATTACGAAGTACCTTTCTGTCCGCATGTTCTGTGCGGACACTGCGCGGAGAGCACACGGACCCCATTATAGTCCATGGGGTCCGTGTGCTTTCACTGCACACCGCTTGACAATGCATTTGGTATTCTGTTCGGGGATCCCCATGTGGACTCCTGAATACTGAATGCAGATGTGACCGAGGGGTTAGGCTAAAGTCTCACGCTGTGGAAACGCAACGTTTTTTGTTGCAGATTTCACTACGGTTTTTTGAGTCAAAGTCAGGAGTGTATTTAATAGAAGGAAAAAGAACTTCCTTTATATTTCCCATTCATTTTCAATGCACTTCTTACTTTGCAACAAAAAAATGCTGTATTTCCACAACTGCGACCTTAGCCTTAGGCTGGGGCATTTTACAGTCCCTGCGCAGTGGACATGCTGCGGTTTTGGAAATCACAGCATGTCAAATATACTTAAGGAAACACAGGCAGTCCTATAGGTATAATGGAATCAGAATGTAAATCTCTGCAGGCTTTCTGTGATAAACACTGTGGTTTTTCCAGCAGCGCTTTTTTGCTAGTGGGGTCTTGGACTTAAAGTAACTTTGTGATGTGATTGTGTTTGGATGCTGTTCAGGGGGTATATATGGTCCCTGTGGCTCCATACTACTCTGTATTATGTTACCCAAATGAACAAGGCACAATATTACTTTCAGTAATAAGTATACAAATTCATATGAGAAAAATATAGGAATACGCAGCTAGAATATGACCTATGTATTTTGCTGTTGTATAACCCGGATAGCATTTATAGTTGTAAATGTATAGTTGTATGGTCTAGCACAGGTATAGGCATCCTATGGAGCTTCAGTTGATGTGGAACTATAGAAGTGAATGGAGCGTGCTGGGAGTTGTAGTGCCACAGCAGCTTAATTGGTAAAGATTGCTGATCCCTGATCTTGCATATCAGCTCTACAGGTGAAAGAGACAGTACACAATACACTATATTATGTTACTTTACTTAACTTTAATAATATTGCACTGAATTAAGAGGAGTAAACAAAAAGCTAATGTAGAATGCTGAAACCTTCACAGCTGAGCCTTACCAATATGCATTGCAATGGACAAGTGTAATTCTTGTTTGTCCACCAGATGGCACTGTGCTATATTTGTGACTTTGTGAATGCAAAAAAAAAAAAAAAAAATGTTTTGTTTGTTTTCTAATGGATTTGGAAGCAATGGGGTTCACGCAGACTGTGCATATTTATTGAGCCTTGCACCACTTTAAGGGGTGCAGCTTCCAAGTTCTATGCAGATCACGTTACATACAAAATAAAACACACCACTTCCATAAAAAAAATAACAGTGACCTATGACGGATAAGACCTGTCAGAGCTCACGGGCTTGGCCATACTACATAAATACTACATAGAAGTAACATACTGATGTACAACACTATGGCGGACCAGTATTGGATATTGTAACAGTCTTAAGTGCACGCGAATGGCACTTATAAAACAATAAGAAAATAAAATGGCTGCACACGATAGAAAATGTATAATCTATTGTGAGTTGGTAGCACATGCAAAAATTATTAAAAAAAAAATCAGCCTATACAGTAACAGAGTGACATATGGATGTCATTGTACCCATTAGTAACATTCGCCTCCTGTATGTCTATTCAGTGAGCTAGTCTGTGGATAATGTAAAGCATAATGGAAGACAAGTTCTAATTGAATCAAGTGAATGAAAATGGAATATTAATTTTGTGTCAGGCCGGTGTGTCTGCTCTTGTACATGTTAGCATTGCACTCCTTTTCTTGCTCTATGACAGGTGTTGCCTCTGCTGCATTTTCTATCTGTAATGACTTTCAATGTCATTTCACCTCACTCGCTCTTAGCTGCCTCTTCAGAACTACTCTCCTGTATCTCTCTGCTGATTGGATTTTCATTCTCTGCCCTCCAAACATATTGTTACAAGAAATTGCTGTCCTGCTATGTTCTGCTTTTTTGTGTGAAAATAGTCCAATTCTAATGGTGTTTGTTTCCTATTAAGGCACAAGTGCACTTTCCACACTCTCGGCACCTCCATATCATTCATCTGAAATCCATCCTAAATGAAAGGAATAAATACAAAGTGTAAGCTATACTCTTGTCCGTCTACTCAATATAGGAATATTCGGACCTATTTTATGGAGGAATATGCTACATTCTTTTCATTTATGTTTGTTTTTAATTTATGATTATTTCTTTGCATCTTTTATTCGTATTTTATAACATTCATCAGTAAACCCTCCATAATACATTTAGTAACTTTGTACATACTTGGCTTTACTTATCTTGTATTGATTTTTCACTTCCACAATGTTTTTTCCACTTGTGACTAAAACTAAAAGAATTCTGCTGGTTTCCTGTTAGCAGGCAGTAAAAGTGTTGTGGTCGCTCGGTTATATACAACTGCACTGTTAGGTTACATCAAATAAACTATTAGAACTAATAGAAGAAACATTTTATATGGCTTTGGATACAAATATGTGTAGTACTGGGGGAAAGACATAAAATAATTAGAATGTAAAGTAATGAGAAGGGAAAAGTCAAAGTACTCAATTTGTTTTTACCAAAGAATAGAAGTGCGAAATGTTGTTAGAGGAAATGATATTAATGACAGATGACCCATAATGTACATCACAGATGCTCCTCTGACCCTAACCAAATGCCAGTTAAAGGAGTATATTCTCATCATGACAATCACGTCTTATGTTATAGAGGTGTAAAACATACAGTTGACCTTTACAAAAGAACACCTCTTTACCAAGACCAGATTTCCAGGGACAGTCCTATCTTATATGATGCATACTAACCACCTTCTATGAGAAGACCATCATCTTTGAAGACTACTTTTCAATGTAATGTTGGGTAACTGTCTCAGAAATGTTCACAGTCAGGTATCCGATAGAAGGTAAATACCAACAATGTACAATTTTTCTTACAGGGTGTCTGTCACCAGGGTAAGGCCTATTAAACTAGCAACATAGTTATATAAGTCATGTTCACTTGACCATAAGAATTTGTGTCTATGTTTCCAAAATATTAATTTAAAGGGGTTGTCCCATCTCAAGGATCCTATCTATACTGGTAGCTTATGTAAATTGAAGCCTTTTCCTAAATACATTGCTTTAGAAATTCTGCTTTGTTTGCCTGCTATGTGACCTTTTTCCTCCCATTGTTTACACATTGTTGCTATAACCATGGGCCTATAGGACAAGTGACACCACTTACTCCTGCTCTTGCCAGTAGGGCAATCTATTCAGATAATTGCAGTTAGCTGATAAATTCGAAGGTAGAAGTATAAGAGCTTCCTACATGCTTCCCATTCGTTTTGTAGCCATTCTTGGCTTTGGCTCAAAAAAATGCAATAAAATCTGCAACAAAAAAAGCTTCATTTCTGCAACATGGGGCCTCAGCCTAAAGGATTTTTGTGTTCATGTGGATGTTTGAAACATTCACAGAAAGTCCAGAGAATTTTTCCCTGGGATAGGCATAAATGTGAATATCATCAGAAAAAAAAACCCTACATCTAGCACATGACTGCAATAAATCAATACCTTTCTATGAGGCTATTAATATATTTTTATTTTTTGACAGACAATGTGAACGGCCTGCTACTTTTGTTCATTTTTAAAGAGCCCTTAACAGACTCAAGTCTATGAGTGATCCATGAAAGTGGTCCCAAAACACATCCAAATAGCCCACCAAAATGGCTGATTATTATTGCAGATTTACAACATGGTTGAGAGCACAATCCACTCTAAGTATCACGGTACTGAAGTCCAAATTAATAAAGTTGATGTATAAACTAGCTTAGACACACACACAGTTATTGGCACATGGCTATTGGATAAGAAACTGGAGAGAAGTCGTATCCCGTTAAGGCTGAAGGGGGGGGGGGGGGGAATGAGCTCTCTAAACAAAGAGGAGTGTAAAATGGCTGCAGGCATGGTCCCATATGGCCCTGGAATCCAAAATGGAGGTTACACAGGATAACATCCTCTACATGATCACCGGAATAGAAGGCTAAGGCCCCATGTAGTGAAACACAGCTAAATAAAACCACAGAGAAAATGCATTACATATTTTTTATGTAGAGATTTAATTTAGTTTTTACTGCATATTCCTGTGTTTTGTCTAAATGACCTACAAGCAGCACTTTTCTCTTCGCAATTTTCACCCTTCTTGGGCGGAAACTGGACAGCCCCATTATAGTCTATGGGGTCCATGGTAACCACTCTTTTAAGTGGATTAGGTTTCCGTTTGGGGGGGGGGGGGGGCAAGCAAACTTCCCAAACGGAAACCAGAACACTGGTGCGAACCTAGAGTTAGACATTTATTGCTTATCCTGTAGGCATTCTTGTTTGAAATTATTTTAAAGAAAGACTACTCCCCCCCCCCCGACAGAAACACACACACACACACACACACACACACACACACACACACACAAACAGCGACACCTTTGTCAGTAGGTTGTCTGTAGTACTGCAGCTCAGTCCCATTCAAAAGAAGAGAGGCAAACAAGTTCATATGTATGCCATATATAATAATGTAGAATTCTATACATGATGCAATATGCTATATACTAAATATGCAATAATAAAAACTGACACAGAGGATGTAGAAAATGAAGAAATAGCAAAATGAGCTGTCAAAAGACCTGATGCATAAGAAACAGCGAGTTATAAGTGGACAGTAAAATGTCCAGACATATAAAGTCTTACAGTATTTGATAAGCAAATAGGAAAAGTCAACATCGACATAGAGGTGATAGAAAGTCACATGTCAAATCTTTAAGTGGGAATTTGTATGACACATGGCGTGCTGTGGCTCTAGTTCCTTAGTTAGATAAGGCGTATCTGCTAGGATGAAAAGCTTAATATAGGATTAACACAAGCAAATAAATGTTGATCTTAGATGTCGTAAACAAGCATGCAAACACAGCAGCAAAACAGCTAGCAAGCACAAAAATAGACGCCACTTCCATATCGCCTGAGGGAACGGAATATATTACATAACAATAATTTGGCTAAAAAGCTGATAATGTTAAAGCAGCCCTAAATAACACATTTCTTCTGTATGATTAGAGCAAACAAGATTACTTATCCATTGTGGCAACTCAGCAAAAAATCTTATTTTAAGTCACTTGCTAAAAACAAAAAACATATTTATTTTAAACAACAATGACTAATACATGTTATATATGGAGGAGACATTTATACCCACAGTAGGCAAATGGTTCTGCCGACCACAACACTTTTGAACCATCTGGAAACCCTTCTATAGCTATTTTTGGCATTTTTTCGGTTTTAGATTTTTGGTTTTGTCTAAATGGTTAGATTTAGTACAGCCATCTTTTTATTCATATTCACTCATTGTGACTAGATCTGAACAAAATGGAACGAATGGAGTTGGTGGATGTTTATCTGCATATGCAGTCAGAGGAGGATCATAAAGTACAATGGAGCCGGACAGCCTAAATCCAGGGGTTGCATATATAGTTATCCCCATTTACAGAAGCTCTTCTAGAAAAGAGTAGTCCTGTACAGACACTAACTGATAGCACATATGATTTATTTTATGTTTTATGATATGGAGGAATTGGAGGAATATAGCGTCACAGTAAAGGCTTCAAGCTCCCCCATGGCTGTCCTATTATGGCACAAGACAAGATGGAGTTGTAATGCAGCTGTGTATGCATTAGCCCTAAGATGCCCACAAGTCACAAGAAATCAATGTTTGCCTAAGGAAAAAAGCTGGCAATCTTTGCAAAAAAAAAAAAATCTATATTGTCAGATATTAATTTAAAGGTTACGAGGATTCTTAATATAGTGAGGATTCCACCAAATCACTCCCAGTATGTCAGTTTACTAGAACCTTGTGATGGTATATAATGCAGTATACAGAATTTGCAAGTGTTTGCAGGGTTTGGCACGGCTAGGATACACACAGTTATTGCAGCACAACTGATTTTAACTTTTGAGTAACATCCAAAAGAAAGGATACAACTTCATGGACTGTATTTGTCACTCAATAGTTATCTCTGCTGTTACTCAATAGGTAACCCCTTAGTGATAGATGTGCACTATGGCAACATTCGGTAGCTGCTAATAGTGTTATACAGAAAACACCCACTGCTAACAGTTGTGAACAGTGACAGTAACAATCATGGCTGTTTAACGGATCAGTTCTCACCACCCCCTTCTTTACACATGATCACACAAACGGTGCTCAGGGAACATTGAGGAGGCTTCCACTGATCTGTGCAGGATCATTAGCATATCAATTAAAGTGGGTCAATTCAAAAATGCCAGCGCTGATCAATGAATGAAAGGCATGCCTGGAATAGTCCTTCTAAAGGCTATGCAAAGATGCTTAGTTAAAAATCGCTATAGCCAATAATAGACTCCCTTTAAGCTTACTGGCCTATGGTTTCCGGCTCACTTTTTGACCCCTTTTTAAATATAAGCACCATATTTATAATACGCCAATCCCCTGTGACACAAACCTGGTCTTAAATAAGGGTCTGTTTATAACAGCACTTAAAGAGGCCCTTAAAGAGAAATTAATGCTTCACTGATTTGGGCACAGTTGGAATTTTTTTTCTCTAGCCCTACCGTTCTCAAGCAATCAATGCTGTTAGTTTTGGTGCTTGATATGCTTAATTTAGTCTTTGTACTGTCAGGAGGGCAGGTCAGGCAGGAGCAGACAAAGGGTGATTGTGATCTCTGACACTGGCTGCCTCTTATTGGAGCTCTGAATCACATCCTCTGTTTGACACTGCCCTTCTGACATTACAGAGCTTAAATTGCAGTGCAGGCACCAAAACTATTTGTGCTTGTTCCTTGGGAATGGTGGAGGCTAGAGAGAAAATTCCAACTGTGCTAAAAAATTTAACTGCTAAAATGGAGAAAGTATGTGTCCCTGAAGGGTTCCAACAAAGCAGCAGCACTATATGGGCCTCTTTGTAACCCTGGCATTAGACTAGTTATCCCATAAAACCTAAATGGTCATATTATAAGGGCATAACCTTATCAAGATTAACACATATGTTGAGGAAAAAACAGTCAGTCCAAACTATATCTATGCTGAACATACAAAGCAGTGATTGTAATACCGGAGTGTACACAACAGTTAATCTCAGCTATCGCTGGTCAAAAAGCAACATTTTCTTTCTACGGTATATATTAGTCATGCTAGATAGAAAGGACTTTATTTCTTTTCTTGGCATGTTTTCAGAGAAAATTGTCCCTTTGTGCACCTGGACTGAAACAGACCACACACGCATATATATCATTGTATATGACTAATAACATTAGCAATACTAGATAAAACAAAGAAAGATCAAACAATCAGTTTATCACTTCAAACAAACAATATAAAAGCATTAAGCAATGCCCCGCATCATCAATCCCCAGTCCACAAAACATTTTGTAAGCAGAGACTTTCATCTCCTTATTTACCCTGTAATGCCCATTGAATCTTTTGTTGTGCAGCCAAAGAGAGACATGTGGGCGTGGCTTGTTTAATTAGCCACACATAAAAAGTCAATGTAGCCTTCAACAATCTGTACAGAAGTCAATTAACCATATCAATGCTGAGCAAAACGTGTCCATTGTACTGAAATGAGAATGGTTACAAAGGTAATCCCCTTTAAAACCGAGGTCTCTAGGTAATGTGCACTGGGTGAGCGTCGCCATTTTATATGCTCCATGTCAAGGAGATTTCTCATCTTGGGGAGGGGATATAGCAGTCAGCCAAATGAGTTCTAAGATTGTAAAGATATCTAAAGTATATAAGCTCAGAGCCATCCATTGAAACTCCTGAGCTCCAGTGCAATGTCTGTAATGGAATGGAGGGAAATTTGGGGCCTTCCATGGTTCATGGCCCAGTACCAACTACTATCGTGTACCTCAATATTACCTCCTACAGTTCTACTGCACAGAACTTTAATCCCCGTCATATAGACATATTCTATTATCCGTATTACAGTCAAAATAACCTGGTTCTGCTTAATGTGAATTAAGTGAATGTAAACTAATTGGTGCACTTTGACACCTATTTTATAACCATTCAGATTCAGACCCCAAGGGTGATGCCATACAGTGTACCAAACACAGCTAGAACTGCATTCAGCTCTGGAGACATAGGAGCTTTTACTTCTAGAGTGAAACATAATGAATTACAGTTCTATCTTATTATAGCCTGCACAGATTTGGTGGAATGGAGGTGACACAAGGGTACCTATAGCTGCATCTAGTCCTGTGGCCGCCAATGGGTTCACTTCTATGGAAGTGAAACCCGGAGAAGTTACAGCTGAACTTAGTTACTGGTTCCACTTATGCCAGAATAAGTAGAATTCATTATAACTGCAGGTGTTCTTGGTATTGTGTCCATAAAAAAGAAATGATCTTTTCCCACTAAATCCTATATGAATGTACTTCTCCCACTTTATAACATGTTGTCTACAGATTGAGCCACATCTTCATGGTGACAGGTTTGTTTCAATTGTCAAAATATATCTTTTAGTTATTTCATCATTGCGTACAAAGAGCCACAACTGTTTCACTATTCCATCAATGTACATGCAGGGCAAGTTGTACTGTTCAATGGCACCATTTTGGGGTACAGATATCTCACTGAGAAATTTGTAACTTTTTCTGTGAGGTGAGGAGGGAGGGGGAGAAAAAAAAATCAATTTTGGTCGCTTTTTATAAAGTTTGTCAGTGGCTGGCACATTTAAAAAAATGTCAATTCTGGAATAGTTCTTTCTTTCTTTCTTTCTTTCTTTCTTTCTTTCTTTCTTTCTTTCTTTCTTTCTTTCTTTCTTTCTTTCTCAGCATCTAAAGGGTTAAATACCTGGGACTGGAGGTTTTCTGATACCAGGTATTAGGAGCAGGTGCCTGCTTCACACACTGCAGGAGAGCTACACTTAGGGGGCGTTCACACTTGCGCCCCTGTCCGTCCACAATGTTTCCATCATAATTCCCTGAGAAACTGGATAGGGGACCTTTTTTTTGCACAGATTTTGTGTCCGTCCAAAAAAAAAACTGTTTCCAGGTGGAGAGGCTGCATACAGACACCAGCGGTTTGCTTTAAAAACCCAGTCAAATGAATTTGTTTTAAAACTGACCGCTGGCCAACCATCTCCTATCCAGATTTTCCAGGGATTAGGACAGAAACACAGTGGATGGACAGGGGCCCAAGTGTGAACGTCCCCTTATTCTGAAATAAGTGATGTAGAAAGCCACATAGGAAAAACTCTGAGCTGGTCACTAATATGGACATTCTGCAGCCATCTAATACAATACGAACTTAAGAAATAACAGGATGGAGAGATTTATAAATGCTTTAGATCATAAAATTACAAAAACAATTATGTAGTTAATGGAATGCTAATATGCAGGTATATATTTTTGTAACTGGAGTTTACTACCACCAAGATCACATCTAATCCACTTACTGTGCATTGTCCCGCCTTAGTGCAGAGAAAATCTACTTTTCATCTGTGTGCAAACGATCTCGTTGGTGCTGCCAGGCAGTGACTGAACTTGCCAGGGCATCTGTATTTGCCATCCATTGCTGCCCCCAAGACAAACCATTTAATGTAAGGTGGCATGAGGGAGCAGTATATATGTAAAGGGCATCAGGGACATAATATAAGGGTGGCATTAAGAGGTACTAACCACTGGGGAAATGTGGGCAGTACTAATTTTAGGTGGCATATGGGCATTATTAATTTAGTTGCTCTATTAATTTAAAGGGCACACAGAGGCTTTACTAATTTAAGGGGGCACACAGGAGGTATTTTAAATTAAGGGGCACACAGGAAGTTTAATTAATCCAAAGATGCATTATGGGGGTTATTATTAATTTTCAGGGTGTTATATTATATATTTTATAATTGGGGGTAGCAGAAGGATGGGGGCTTTGTGTAGGTGAGCACAATGGTGGTCAGGTGCCTGGAAAAGTGAGGAGCCAATAGTGTCTGTGTTGCAAACTTTACAGAGACAAGTTACAGACAGAAAAAGTGGTGTGGTGGTGCGGAAGAAAGAGAAGGGAAATGTGAAGAATAGACAGAGAAGTCACCTGTAAGAAACTAAATTATTCTTGTACTGTATTCACTCAGATGGTCTGCAGAGCCCTGTGTAGAGCCGATATCTATCACTACGTGGTCATTGTATGGTGGATACGTTTGCACTGAACCCTTAGCTACGTCTCTGTTTGTAGACTATCTTGCATTACTGCCCTTTACTTACCTGGAGATTGGGTTACAGTATATACTAATCCAGAATCTTAAATCATCTAAAGGTGTGTTCACACTACTGTTTGATGTCCGTTCTGATAGTGTCCTTAAAAAAACAAAAAAAACCCACAAAAACAGGCACCTATCATAACAGACATTTATGGACACAAACTCATGTTAAGGTGTCTTTTTTTTCAGATGATCCATTTAATGGATCAGTTAAAAGAAACAGACACATTAGCATTAGTTAGGGTCAGTTAATGTCTATTTTTATACTGCCCGTTTTTTTGCTTTTTTTGTTTGTTTCTGCTTTCTGAGCATGTGCAGGAAAAAAAAGGGAGAGTAATAATGGACAGTATAACGGACACCCACCCATTACTGTCCATTAACTATAGACTTTAACGTTAAAAAATAATGAACGCTTGACGTCCCGTCATCAACCCGATATTTTTCATGGACACAAAAGTCCTGCATGTAGGATACACTAGCCATCACTATGAAAACAATGGAGTTTTATAGATTAGTGATGATTCTTCTAGTGTCCGTTGCTAAAATCGTGTAATGGACAATAGCAACAGACAGTACTGACGGACACCAGTGGTAGTGTGAACGACCCCCTAACTGCAAATGAATACGGTGTAATATGGCTTCAACACATCTTAGACAATACAAGTTAAAATATGTGCAGGAATGGTTTGTTCCCACCTTGCTGTGTCCCTATGTAGCCCAAGCCTAAAAGCTACTGATATCACTATTATACTATTACATTATATACTAATCAAAAAATAATAATTCTTTAGACACTGACTACATATTGTCACGTTTTTTACCATATAGAATGTGATAAAGGCCTCCTGACTTGGCTATACGGGACACTATTCATTCTAATTACACCCGTGACTTGCTTACTAGTAATAAATCTCTGTTTAGTCATCTATCTTTCTAAATATGTCTCTCTATGAAACAACCATAAATGGCATCAATACTACTAAAAAAGCACAATTTCATCCGAAGTGTGGTTTTATTGTGACAAATGTTCCTCTTTATGAACATATAGCAAATGGTTACATTTGAGAAGTATTAAAAATGCAGTTTTACCTCCCTATCATCATGTATCATTTTCCGAGTCTACTGGGACATTAGGATTCTTACTGACATGGGAAAATACTATGTGCGTAGCTTGATAAGAACTGTCATTTCACATTTATATGAAGGCAGTTTTACCTCCCTAAAGTCTGAGTATTAATAAGTAGATATGGTGTCCAGGGATACTATATTATATAACAGGAATGCTAAAAACTGTATTAATAGTAAAAAAAATACTTCAAGTCAGAATCTGCACATAATTCAGTATTTTACACCAAACAGTCTACAATGTATGAAACAAACGCTAGCAGAAGAGATAGTTGTAAAAGATAATAGCGCCATAAAAGATTTCAATACTACAGTTGTATAGTCTTTATTCTAAAGAATAATGGAGACCTTCCGTCTTTTACTGTATACTACAGTAAGCAGTGAGATTATTCACATTACAAAATAAATATTACAAAGGAAATAGAATAGGGATTTAGAAAAAAATATATGTCATTTTTATTAAAATTAAGATCTGACGGAAAGACCCGTAATGATAGATATCAAAGGGGTTGCTCAGGATAAACTAAGAATTAACCCATAAAACTAAGACCCCTCCTCCGCCTAACTTCTAATTTACTTCAATTTAAAAAAATCTATAAATTACCCATATCCCTGGGGTGGTCTGATAAACCCAGTGATGTTCCGGTTCACCAATTCCGAAACGGAACGTCACTATTACTTCCCCCACCCCCATCAATACTTACCAGCCTTCCTGTGTCCAAGAAAGGCTCCTCTCCGCTTACTCTCTGTTAGAAGTGGGCAGAATAGCTTAGCTAGGGGGACGGAAGAGGAGCTTGTAGTGGGTGGGAAAACTTAGCTAGTGAGACTAGTGGAGGATGGGGGGGCTAGTAATGGGCAGGATAGCTTAGCTAGTGAGACTGGGGTGTGGGAGGGGCTACTTAAAGGCGGGATAGCTTAGCTAGTGAGACAGGGGGAGGGGCTAGTAGTGGGCAGGATAACTCAGCTAAGGAGATAGGGTGGGGGTTTAACATTGTCAGATAGGAGGGGGAGCTGAGTGAAGGTACACAGGAAGCTGAACATCAGGAAGATAACACCAGTAAACAAATGCAGAGGATGCCAACATCTCCCAGAGACACCCAGAAATCACTGCTAAAGGTATATGGGTGCAGTTATTAACCCATTACTAGCACTAACAGACCTTTCTAAAAAAAAAATAAATAAAAATAAAAAATAAAAGATTTTCTGCCTGGAGGAGCCTGATGCGAAAATGACTGAAATTGTGGACATTGCCCAAAGGTGGCCCGCCAACAAATCTCTCAAAATGTGCCCATAATGAAATGGCCTTGAAATATACTTCATTCTATACTGGCTCCCCTATTCTGGCCATGGGATCTCCAGTAGACGCTTCCCTATTAAGGTATATTCACATTCAATAATATTGCAAAAAATTTCTAGAAGTATTTCATTGATCTAAATGTCTCTTGCAGAAATTCACACATATGCTGTAGAAAAATAAATGTATGGAATAGATTTTTCTGTCACAAGAATTGCTGCAAAAAAGGTACAGTACATGACCATAACCTTTTGATGAGAGAAGAGTAACATGATGTCCATATGACCCCAGCAGTCACCTCCTGCACTTTATAGTGACTGATGTGAAATGTCTATGCTGGGATCTATGCAGGGGGTCATGGTGTACAAATGATGGGTCTCATCTATAAGGTGCTGTAGATGCATCTTTATTTTATTGCACATTTAGGAGGTTTTTCTCAGCCTTGACAGATTATAATCCTCTTTAATATTATAATAATAAATCTATATGTATATCCATCCATATTCAGTGCAGCCTTCAGTTTGATAAACCTATCACTAAATATGCATCTTGTTTACATTCACATTACCATTAAGCTGCACTTCCACACATCAACTCTCAGGCGCGGACAGGCATATTATACTCAGCAACATCAGTCACAATGCCAATGTACATTATCTCGAAATAATGGCCTATAGAGCCCACACATTATGCACTGCAGTGTACAAACATTGTCCATCAAAGACCACAAATATGCCCAAAGACAAGCAGGTAGGCACAACTAGATGTGTTACAAAACATTAAGCAAAAACATAAAAACTTTTCATAAAAAACTGCCTATACAGATATTGTAACGTTAATCCCAACTTCTGTAATTTATTAAAGGGGAGGATCAGAAGATTTTTGATACTGATGACCAATCCACAGCCCTTCTCGTATTCAAGTGACTGGGGTTGAGGCTGAAGTTCCAGGCACCACCGCTACAGCGTACAGAGTTCTGTATTCAAGTGGCGCCTGGAAACTCAAATTCTAGGTTCAATTTCACTTGAAACTGGGCAGGATAATAGGCAGCAAATATTCCTTAACCCCTTAAGAACACAGGCTAAAAGTACCTTAACCCCTTCCCGACATGTGCCGTAATAGTACGGCGCGTGTCGGGTCTGTAACTATGGCGACCGCCTGGGAGCCGGGCGGTCGTCATAGCCGCCGGGTGTCTACTGCTTTAAGCAGTAGACAACCGGCTGTAATGCCTCCGATCGGTCCCCGGACCGATCGGAGGCATTAACCCCTCCGGCGTTGCTGTCAAAGGCGCCGCCATTTTGGCAGGGATCGCCGGCTCCTGGAGCATGCTCCAGGGCCGACGTCACATTGCCATGACAGCCGGGAGCCTTGTTAAAGGCTCCCAGCCGGTCTGCAAATTCTCTCTTTTGAAGGCTGGTGTATACAGCCTGCAAAAGAGATGATGATTTTTTGCAATGCATTAGCATTGTAATGCATTGCATTAGTGATCAGACCCCCTTGGCATTCAACACCCCTAGGGGGTCTAATAAATGCAAAAAAAATAATAAAAAAAAAGTAAAAAAAAATATAAAAAAATATAAAAAGTATTAAAAGTTCAAATCACCCCCCTTTCCCTAGAACACATATAAAAGTAGTTAAAAACTGTGAAACATATACATGTTAGGTATCCCCGCGTCCGAAATCGCCCGCTCTACAAATCTATAAAAATATTTTTCCTGTTCGGTAAACGCCGTAGCAGGAAAAATAGTCAAAAGTGCCAAACCGCCGTTTTTTCACAGTTTTAATTCTGATAAAAATTTGAATAAAAAGTGATCAAAGCAATAACATTTCCCAAAAATGGTAGAACTAAAAAGTACACCCGGCCCCGCAAAAAAAGACGCCCTATGCATCCCCGTACACCTATGTATAAAAAAGTTATGGCCGTCAGAATATGGCGACTTTTAGAAAAAAAAATTTTTAACACCGTTTTAGAATTTTTTTTAGGGGTCAAAATGTAAATAAAACCATATAAATTTGGTATCCCTGGAACCGTACCGAAACACAGAATATAGGGGACATGTCATTTTGGCTGCACAGTGAACGCCGTAAAACCAAAGCCCGTAAGAAAGTCGCAGAAATGCATGTTTTCTTCAAATCCACCCCATTCTGAATTTTTTCCTGCTTCCCAGTACATTATATAGAATAATTAATGGTGGCATCATGAAGAAAAATTTGTCCCGCAAAAATTAAGACCTCATATGACTCTGGGAGCGGAGAAATAAAAAAGTTATGGGGTTTAGAAGGAGGGGAGTCAAAAACGAAAAACGAAAATCAAAAAATGCCATCGGCGGGAAGGGGTTAAGGACCAAGCCTCATATTTCAAAACTGACGTGTCACTTCATATGGCAATAACTTTGAGATACTTTAACTTACACAAGTGATTTTCAGATTGTTTTTTCGTGACACTTACAAATTAGATGGGTGAAAACCCTATCGCTATTCAAATATAAAATAACTATATATACTCGAGTATAAGTCGAATTTTTCAGCACAGTTTTTGTGCTGAAAAAGCCCCCCTCGGCTTATACTCGAGTCAGCAAAAAAATAAAATAAAAAAAAAATATAGGGTGGGTGAGGGGGATCTATGACCAGCCGAAATATTAATGTATAGAATCTCCCATAAAATAGTGGGGAAAAAAAGAAGCTTTTAAAAAAAATAAAAGTTCTAAATCTCTCCTTTCCCTAGAATACATATAAAAGTAGAAAATGACTGTGAAACAAAAACACATTAGGTCTCCCTGTGTCTGAGGGTGCCCGGTCTACTGAATATAGGGTATCTGTAGTGCTCCTGTTCTGTCGGGAAGGGGTTAATAGGAGCACTGCAGATACCCTATATTCAACCAGACTGAATTCCAAGTGGGGAAAAAAAAAAACCAGTCCTCAAGCTCAGGGAAGGGGCAGACAGCCAGCCAAAACACCCCCTCCCCAGCATCCAGCAACTACTGCACCCAAAAACTCCGACCATTTTAATTTTTGAAATTTTCCAGTAGCTGCTGCATTTCCCCCCCTAGGCTTATACTTGAGTCAATAAGTTTTCCCAGTTTTTTTGTGGTAAAATTAGGGGCCTCGGCTTATATTCAGGTCGGCTTATACTCGATTTTTTCCATTAATGTAGAGAAAAAAAAACCTTTATTTTATATCAATTAAAAACCACAGAGATGTGCAAACCTAATAAGCTAAAAATCATATATCATTGACCACTAACCCTTAAAGGGCCATCCACAAGCAGATTATATAACTGACCCCCACATTTCCTCAAAGATAATGAGGTAAAGCGGGAAGGTTACAATTCCTATATTATAGTCCACAGGTGTTGAAATATAAAATTTTTGTAAAATACACTAACAAATGGAGCTGCAATGGAGCTGCATATAAATACAAGCAACCACTCTGGCGGTTTACACATTAGCTAGAGGCAAAGCCATAAATTAGAAACTATCTAGGTAGGTAATCCTGGGAAGCGGGTAAAGCAATGACCAGCTATTCCAGCTAATATGGACTATCTATCTCAGTCTCAAGTCTCTAAGTCTTAATGCGTTTTCACCATATAACTATTGAGGGTTCATCAGACACCGATAAATAAACTAAACCAATGGATCAAGCATAGTAATGCAGTAAAAACTGCAGTTTCCAGTGTTCTACTGTCACTATTTTAGTTCCGGTGTTCACCACTAGAACACCGGAAACTGCAGATTTTAATTTGCTCACAGTATGATATTGCGCCACAGTGTCTTCACACAGAATAATATACTCCACAGTGTCTCCACACAGTATAATATGTTCCATAGTGGCACCTCACAGTATAATATACTCCAGAATGGCCCCCACAGTATAATATAATTCACAGTGGCCTCCACACAGTATAATATGCTCCCCACATTGCAGAAGAATAAGTCTCACAATATAATAGGCTCCAAACACTGTCCCCAAGTATAAAGCTCCACACTGGTCCCATACAATCACAAAAAGGAATCAAAAAGTCATACATACCCCAAAATAGTCACATTAAAAAGCACAGCTCACAACGCAAAAAGTAAGTCCTAAACCAACTATGTCAATCAAAAACAAAAAATTGCAAAAAAATAGAAAAAATCAGGGCACTCACCAGCCAGTAGTAAAATTCACCAAACTTTAATAATTTTCCATAAAAATAGGTACTTGAACAGCATTTACAGATGGGGGTAGGGTAGATGGAATATAGAAGAAATGAAGCTTGCTTCATTTCTTCTACATTCCATCTACCCTACCCCCGTCTGTAAATGCTGTTCAAGTACCTATTTTTATGGAAGATTATTAAAGTTTGGTGAATTTTACTACTGGCTGGTGAGTGCCCTGATTTTTTCTATTTTTTTGCACTATATTGGACTATTTGTTTAACAGTGAGCACCACCTGAATGCCAGATCATCTAGTTTGAGATCCAGTGATTTGGTGTATGTTCACACTCACAGAACGGTGCCGCTGCTTTTGAACTTTTTTGCACAAAAACAAAAAATGTTACGCCTCTCAGAAGATGGTGATGCAAAAACAATTTCTTTCCCCAAATGGGATATTGTTCTGCAAAATTAGAAATGCATAAAAAAGCAATATAACTTAGGTATCGCTGTAATCGTACTGACCCATAGAATAAAGGTAAAATGTCACTCATGCTGTACGCTGCATTGCAAAAAATTTAAAAGGTAAAAAAAACAATGCCAGAATTGATAGCTTTATGTTAATCCACTAAGAAAGAGTTAATACAATTTAGTCAATATAGGCACCCCAAAATGGTGTCATACCAAAATGCATCTCATCCCACAAAAATATGACATTACCAGAAAAAAACAAAAAAAAACGTTTACACAATGTGAAGACAAAAACCTCCCAAAATGACCAAATTATTAGGACAATGATTCTAGCGATATATAAAACCGCATGTGCAGGAGGACTTGAAAGGTCCTCTTTAAAAGTAAAAATTGCAATTTGAGTGCCCAATACATTGCGCCTCGCTTATGTCAGCAGAAATACACACTGCAAAAGCTGTTAAGTGGGTATCCCCAGCATAATAGGTTGCAGTTTGGTCACACAGCAGGGTGGAGATGTCAAAAGGCGCTACGTGCTTTTGGAGAGCAGATTTAGATTGTTGGTTTTTGGACGCCATGCCATGTTTACTGAGAGCCTAAGAGCCTAAAATTGTCCCTACAAAAAATAGGATCACATCTCTTACACGGCTCAGCAAAAACAACACGACACCCAAAAAGTCCCTCTAATTCTATACTCGAAAAGCTAAAATGTGAAGAGCTGCATCCCTTCTGAGCCCTGCTGTACAGTTTACACCCACAAATACAACTTTTTTTGTACCTGAGATAACTCACTTAAAAGTTTTAAGACTACGTGACTCTGATGACACAAAGTGGGCACAAGTACTGGGCATATTTCTTTTAAAAATTCACTTTGTACATTAATTGATGAGAAGCACTCTTGTGCTCAGAATAATAATATCCCTTGAGAAATTCCTTAAGAGGTGTAGTTCTAAAATGGGGTCACTTTTAGAGGGTTTCCATTGTACTGGTACTCTAGGGGCTCTGCAAATGCGACATGGCACCTGAAAACTTCTCCAGCTAAATCTGCTTTTCAAACACCCAGTGTCGCTTCTTCCATTCCACGCACTGCCATGTGCCCAAACATCAGTTTACATGCACATGTGGCTTATTTTCGTGCTTGGCAGAAACTATGTAACAACCCAAGAGATTAATTTTCTCCTATAACCCCTTAAATATGTTAGTTTTAAGGTTAAGTGAAGGTATTATTGAAAAAAAATTTAAATGTGTAAATTTCACCTCCATATTAATTCCTTTGAAATGCACAAAATGTTAAAATTTTTTCCCAATTCTGTTTTGAATTATTTGAGTGGTGCAATTTAGATAATGGGGTGATCTATGGTGGGTTTTTAATATAAAGGCTTTTAAGATCCCCTTCAGAACTGAAATGATCCCTAACAAATGGGTTTGGAAAATTGCTCTGAAAATCTGGAATGTCACAGTTATACTTGTAAGCCTTCTAACATCCAAAATAAATTAAAGGCTGATTAAAAGATGATGCTAATATAAAGCAAAGATATGGCAGATAATATTTATTTATTCATTCATTTATTTGTTTAGGTGGTATGACAATCTGCATGAAAAGCGACGCATTCCACATTTTGAAAATTGCTAATTTCCTAATTTTTTAAATAAATAAAAAAAACATATTAATCAATGTCAAGCACTACCATGAAGAACAATGTGTCTCAAATCAATCACTTGAGTAAGTTACAGTGTATCAAAGTTATTGAAACATAAAGTGACACAAATGAGGCCATGTCCTTAAAGAGGATCTTTCATATCTTCATTCATATGTGGTTTTATATACCGCTAGAATGCAAACAGTGCACTGAATTCAGCACACTGTTGGCTTTCCTGATATGTGCTCCACGGGCTGTCAGAAGGGTGTTCCTATCAGTCTAGTGTCATCGTTGGGCTGTGAAGGACGCCATACTCCCCCTACAGTACTCTAACATAGCCCTATACTATACAGAGGGCCTTCCTTACTCCCCAGTGATGATGCTGAGCTCTGAGGAACCCCCCCCCCCCCGTACAAGTCTATGGACGAGTACTGTCAGGGGGGGTAGGGGAGGCATTCCTCACAGCCCAGCAATGATGCTAGACTGTTAGGAAGGCCCTTCTGACATTGGGAAGAGATTGGTGCTGAAATTACTGGCACGGATATCTCCAGCTCCTGAGCAGCCACCATATCTAAATACCTGAAATCCACCATACTGTTACGACAGATGTTGGGAATGGGTTAAAAGCAGAGTCTGTAAATGGCTGAAATAATTTTTGGAGTGAAGCTGTGAATGATTTCCAAGGCTTCCCAGGGATCGATGAAGAAGTTAGGAAAATAATTGACACAGCAGGAGAAGTTAGTGGTGAAGGTTTTGCTGATCCGATGGATGAAATAGTGGTAGAACATATTGATGAACATCAGGAAGTGTTAATAAATGAAGAAATAAAAGAATTTGTTAAGTCCTCTACAGAGGAAGAGGAGGATGATACGATAACTGAAGAAGAACCAACAATGTGGACATGAGAGAAATCTGCAGAGGTGTTTGCAGAGACTTTGAAGGACAAAGTTATGGAGGATGATCCATGAATGGAAGGTAGAATTAAAGTCATTTGTAAGATCATCGCCGCACTACAGCCTTTACAGCATCATTTGCATTACAAAAAAAGAAACAACGGTTTCCCATCACAATGTTCTTCCAAAAGGAATTAGAAGAAAAACCTTCAACCATTGAGGATCCCCAGCTATCAACATCATCTGTTTGCGAAGAACCAGAATCACCTGAAGCAGATGTTCCTTCAGATACATCATCAGAAGATTAAAAGAAGCCCAGCAACTACTGTACTTCATTCACTTTACTTCATCAGATAGACATTTCATTATTACAACAGCTTTACATGTGTTCACTATATTGTGGTGCTATATAGGTTTTGTTTCTATGTATATTGATGTTTATGTAGCTTTGCTATTATCCACAGGTAGGCATGGAACAAATCCCCCGTGGATACAAGGGGTCTTACTGTAATTGGTGTAATATTGTGTAACACATTGCATAAAATGATAAAATGATCCTGCACGCTCCTCCTTTCTAGGATTCATTTACCTTAGTATAGGTAATAGAACTACCCAATAGCGCCAACAACCCCAAATTTTTCTTCTCACTGGTGATTTAAAACTTGAAGATCATTCATCAGTATGACAAGTCTTGTGTCTATACACAGCAACCAATTTAGAGATGCAGAACTTCAGGGGAAGGGAGAAATCAGCAGCCTGAATCCATGATCAGACAGTGGGTGTGTCTAAGACTACTTCAGATTTCCTGTAGGCGCTGAAGCTAAACTGAACTAATACATCACAGCTGGATGTGAGCTAAAGGCAGACAGATAGCAAGATCTAAGGAAAATATACTAGCAGGAGATTATCCATTCTGGGTACTTACATATCATTTTTGAGCTCATGTCTAAACAGTAACCTTAAAGAGGACCTTTCCTGTCCTCAGACACATGTGGTTTTATATACCACTAGAAAGCCAACAGTGTGTCTATGGATGAGTACTGTCAGGAGTGGGGGGAGTGTTCTTCACCGCTTAGCGTGACTGAGCATTGTTAGGTGGCAAGGAACACCACCTCATAGTATAGTGCTACACGAAGTACTGTCAGGAGGGGCATTCCCAGTTAGACTGTCAGGAATGCCCTTCTGACAGTGAAGAGCTATCGGTAATTGCACCGATAGCTCTTCACCCGGGACACATAACGGGAAAGCCGACAGTGCGCTGAATTTAGTGCACTGTCTGCTTTCTAGTGGTATATAAAACCGCAAGTGCTGAGGACATGAAAGGTCCACTTTAAGGAAGTCTGTGACCAGAACCCAACGTATCAACCCAGCCCCGCACACAAACAGCTTTACAGTCATCTGAACCAAACTGTGTTTTCCTCCTGTAGATCCTTGTAAATTGGTGTCTCTATTGTTGAGATATCACTGTTGTAAATGTCCAGCTCTTTGGAGAAACAAGGGTACGGCCACTTACCACTTTGGAGGAATGACAATGCCCTTGTTGCTCCAAAGAGTTAATTTGCATTTTGCCCAAAACAGTGTTATCTTGGCAATGAAGACATTGATTCACAAGAAAAAACACTGTTTGATTCAGGTGACCCTAAATCAAATCATATAGCTGGAATAGGAAAATAAGGTTTGGTAGGAAATGAAAAATCCATTAAACATTTTTTTTTTCTTACAGAAATGACATCTACTGTATTTCCAATAAATGCAATATTATGTGTAGTCTACTTACCTTGCTCATAGAGAAGTCTCATATTTGTGTCTTTTTGAGAAACCAAGTTGTATAATAAAGATATTGCATTTTGAATCAAATTTCCAAGCACGTTATCTTGATGTGTCTGCAATAAAAAAAAGTGCACACAATGAGCACATGACACAGTGGACGTCCATGTAGTTGTGTTACTTGTAATTACTGCTACAGTCTATTGGAGGTTTCCACACTCTGCATTGTAAGATGGGGACTTGACTGCACGGAGTGGAATCCCAGCAGCCACATATATCTGAAATCTGTCTTTTAATAAACAGGAACAGTTTTTCAGATACGTTCTACACTTGAGGAAGATAAATGACTCTTTTACCGCCTTCCACCAGTGGGTCTAATTATTTCTGAAGCATGTAAGGAGAGAGATTTATTTACAAACACCAACATGACAATATCCTTTATTCATGTCTGAGGACCACATAATAAATGGAACAAAAAAGGTAATAAAGCCAGTCCACATTCAAAAAAAAAACCAAGACAAAGCTATTAAGACATACACGCCATTGCCTTAATAAATGATAGATGGCAACGTGTGTGCAAAGTGCCGTCAGACAGTGTCATTAATTTGTCACTCACGACAAATGCGCAGTCCAATTAACAAAGACAGGCGCAATGTATATTCTAACTTGTAATTGTATTAGGTTAGGGGGTAGGCAGGGAATTCACAGAATGGCCGCACTTTACAGCAAAAGTGCAGCAGAATGAAATTTAAATAAAAGGGCTCTGTGCAGGGGTGTAATTTGAGGGGGTGCAGAGGGTGCAGTCGCACCAGGGCTCGGGCGCCTTAGGGGGCCCATTATCACTGGCATCAATATTGAGATTGCAGCTTCCATCTTGCCCATAAACCAAGGAGACCCACACTATGACGAATTCGCTGTCGGGATGAGGTAGAGGGCCCCGGATAAAAGATTGCATCAGGGACCACAAGACTTTAGTTACGTCACTGGCTCCGTGTAAGTAAATATAGTAAACTTTCCTCTGTCTAGTTAGTCTTTTGGACTACTGAGGTCCCAAATGTTTTTTAGGCTGGGTTCACACTACCGTTGAATTTCATTATGAAGGTGTTTATTAAAAAAAAAAAAAAATGGACACCTATCATAACAGACATTAAGGGACACTAACTGATTTTACTGTATCATATTTTTTTTTTAACTGATCCATTAGCATCAGTTAGTGTCCATTTTTTTATATTGTCCTTTTTTTTTTTTTTTTTATTTCTGCTTTGTGAGCATGCACAGAAAAAAACTAATAAAAAATAATGGACAGTAACTGATGGCTCTCTTTGTTATAAGTCCGTTGCCCATAGACTTCAATGTTAAAAAAGTAATGGAAACGGGACCACACAATGGCTCAGTGGTTAGCACTGCAGCCTTGCAGCACTGCAGTCCTGGTGTTCAAATCCCGTCAAGGGCAAAAAAAACATCTACAAGGAGTTTGTATGTTCTCCCCGTGTTTGCATGGATTTCCATCCCGTACTCCAAAGACATACTGATAGGGAAAAATGTACATTGTGAGCTCTATGTGGGGTTCACAATCCACTACTTTCCGTCTTTTTTTTTAACGGATACAAAAGTCCTGCATGTAGGATTTTTTTGTTTACTGGAAAAAAACAAACTTCTGACGGACTGGGTGTAAACGGACACAAACAGACACTAACGGCCAGAAGATAAAATCCCATTGAAATGAATTGAAATTTAAATGGATTTCTGGCGGTTCAGCTAGTGTCTGTTGCTAAAATCTTGTAATGGACAATAGCTACGAACACTGCTGAGCGTCACCAATGGTAGTGTGAATGCCCCCTTAGACTATTGGAAGTTTTCAATATCTAAACAGAATCTCATTCAAAGTAAGAAGAAAAAAAAAAATCACCATTGTTTACTAACATACTGCATGAAACAATGAAATCTTTTCTCCCATAACTATATATCAATCTGCTCAGCTACTCCTTCTATATACCACATACAGTATACTATGCCTGCAGACTGGACTGCATTTTTAATGTGACAGGTTCTCTTGTGCTCATTTTCTCATGTGTAAACTTTGGAAAAGGAACAACAGAGAAATTCCAAGTAATAAACGGATCTCTAAGACAGAGCAGACGCTACTAGTCTGTAAATTAAATGGCATCATTAAATTATATCATAAGAGTCCATGTTTAATAGGACATGTAAATTGTGTTGTTAAATTTCCAGACGTGCCCGGTAAACAGTTCTTGTTTTATGCACGGTAAGCCGATGGCTGGTAAGGTGCTGGAGGGACCAGATTGCTCAGATGGGTGAGGTGATGAAATTCTAGGGAGTTTGTGTCTCAGCAGACAACTATGTTTGCTGAGTATTATTTAAGTGCTGCACACTGGGCTGGATTTTTATGGAATGGAGTGTAGATTGGTAGATTTGTCATTCCCATCCCCTCCAGTGGGACGCGACCTTGTGGACGCTCCTGGAGAACCAGCTGACTGGGATTGTCCTAGTTAGTGGGGAATAATAAATCTGCTAGGAGAGCAGACTGATGCTTGGTTCACATCAGCGTTTGTATTCCGTCCGAGGGAGTCCGCATGAGGACCCCCCCGAACGGAATACCGAACGCAACTGCAAGTGCTGTGCAATGAAAGCACACGGACCACATAGACTATAATGGGGTCCATGTGTTTGCCGCGCACTGCCTGCACGAATCATTCAGACAGGAAAGTAGATTGTGAAGTACTTTCCTGCCTGTATGATCCCTGCGGAGATCTGTCAGCAAGCACACAGACCTCGTTATAGTCTATGGGATCCGTGTGCTTTCTCTGGCACACCATTTGCAGTTGCGTTCATATTCTGTTCAGGAGGGGGTCCTCATGCAGACATCCCCCGGATGGATTACAAACGCTGATGTGAACGAGGCCTATGGCAGAGCTTGGCTGCAAAGCCACAAAGAAGGTTGCTACTGCTGGAGACAATCTTGACTGTCTGAACTAGTTTCTATAATAGGTGAGGTAACCATTTTCTGTATTTGTTAGAGCCCACACGGGCAGGTTTGTTTTATTTTCTTTGCTGCCTATACCAACGTTTATTTTGAGTGAATAAAACTCAACACTTGAAATCAACTTGGAGTCTGTGTCAGTGCCAACCACGCAGCACCCCCACATCCTGACAGCATATTAATAGTGCCGCAATCCAATGCAATACTCTTATTTTCTATGGTGGCTATTGTATGCTCTGCATCCTAAGTCACAGAGCCTCAAAAGCTCATAATGAAAAGTTATACAACTAATAATATTTCTGTACCAATTGCTCCCATTTATCAAAATATATTGTTTCTGTCAATGAATGTGTCAGGAATTCCAGCATACTAGCTCCTGTTTTCAGTCGCCGACTTAAGGTTTCCATGACTACCAAACAAATTCTGCTTTGTTCTGCAAACCCTGCATTAAGACGCAGACTCGGAGCTCTGCCTATCATTCAGTTAGCTATAGCTGGGGTATTTAAGCCTTGCTGAAGTTCGGTCGTGTGCCTGTGACTGTCTTGTGCAGCTGGGCTCTTTACCCTGCTAGAAAAGACTTGTTAAATGCTGATTTTCTGGTTGTGATTTCTGGCTTGTTCTCATGGTTAATTCCCCTGGTCACCAATTTGGATTTGTTAGTAACTTCTTGGATTTGTTTTTGGCTTGGCCTCTGATTTTCCTTAGATGCTCATTTTGGCAATACTCCTGGTATACCCTTGGCTTTTTGTTACTCCCTTAGTCTTCCTAAAGTCAACTGATTTTGTCTGTTGTCTTATATTTGTCTTGGGTTTGGGACCTCGATCCCAAGTGGCGGGCTCTGGTGAAAACATTGTGGGTGCCTTAAATTCCACATTCCAATAAAGTGTTGAATAATAGGTAGCAGTTTACTTGAAGAATTCCTGTTCCTAGTGAACTTTAAGGAACACCTCTACCTGGAAGTTGCATATGTTGAAACGCCATAATAAAATGGGAATCTTTGTTTACTCGAATCCTGTTCTGTCCTCTCTGTATTCAATGGACGGGCAAATGTGAACCAAAAGGCACTAAGTCTCTTAGTTTAAGCATTAACATTAAAGATATCTGGCCATAATGAGCGTCAATCGACGAAAAAAACATTGATCAGCTCTTGTTTCTATAGACCAGGGGTAAGGAATCTTGGCTCTCCAGCTGTTACAAAACTACAACTCCCAGCATGTATACTTGCTCTGCTGTTCTTGGAACTCCCATGGACGTGAATGGAGCATGTTGGGAATTGTAGTTTCGCAGCAGCTGGAGAGCCAAGGTTCCCTACCCCTGCTATAGACCTTCATACACAGGCTAATGCAAAGTCAATGGGGGTGGAGTGATTGCTACTCAAATCATTTCCCCCTTATTTGGCTGCACTACTTATCGTCCGCAAATCCCTGTTTACATAGGGCAATGTGCTACCAATAAACTGCATTATGTGCCCGGTAGCACGAATAAACAGGACAATTACTCGGAACAAGTGTTCCTATAATGCTTGTTCTCGGTAACTTCCCTGATTATCGGGCTGTGTAAAAGGCCCTTATGCTATGCCATGACTTTGGACACATAAAATGAAGATCACAAGTGTTGTATAGCAAGTAAGGAGTGTAAAACATGTTCATGTTGTAACATGATCTAACATAATCTAAGGCTAAGGCCCCATGTAGTGGGCCGCGGCTAAAAAAAGCACTTTGGAAAAAACAGTGGCTTTTCACAGAAAGTATACTATAGGGTAACTGCTGTCATTTCATGCTGTTTAAAGGGGTTTTCCCATCTCAATGTTTCAGCAGTTTGCCTGCAGTCTCCTCTTCTTACTTCCTGTATTTCTCTCCCCCTCCTCCCTCTTGCTGAACTAGACACACTCAAAGTATTATCTGTCTGTTTACATAGAGAGATAACAGACTCTGCTTTATGAGCAAACTGCAATTAGCTGAACAATTGACCTGCCGGTAAGAACAGTAAGTGAGTGACCTCATGTCCTATAGGTCCGTGGTTATAGCAATGCTGTGTAAACAATTGGAGCAATAAGGTCACATGGCAGGTAAACAAAACAGAATTTCTAAAGCAATATATTTAGAAAAAGTATTCAATTTACATAAGCTACCAGTATGGATAGGATCCTTAAGATGGGACAACCCCTTTAATGCTAGGTCTGCATGGCTATTTAGCCAAAAATTGCAGGGTAGCATGTAATGAATGTAAATGCATCCATCTTATGAGTTATAAGGTGTAAACAGCCACAAAACAATCATTGCAAAAATTCTGTAAGGCATACAGTACAATGCCAGAGATCTTCTTGTCTCAGAAGCAGCAAATGATGAGTCTCTGGCAAGTCCCACTTACTTTTATAACATTCGATGCATGCAGTGCTACACTGTGATCTTTGGCCACTCAATCTGTGTCACAACCAATGTTGCCACGTAACCCTAGTATAATGAATATTGCAAACACTGAAATATAACTCACAGTCAAACAACACACAGCAGCGCGACACAGACAAATCACACACAATTGTTGGTCACCAAGTAGCCTTAGGCCTCATGAACCAGACAGTGAAAAATGGCCGTGTGATGGTCATTTTTTTTTTTTTTTAACTGCTTTCAATAGGGCCGTTTTCATGTCTGGTCTGTATTAATACACAGTGTGTATTAATGGGCCATTATAAAATAGGACATGTCCTATTTTTATCTGCTTTCAGGGATCTGTCAACAGACTTAAGTCTATGAGGGATCCTTGAAAACGGCTGTCCCATGTATCCAAATGGCTATAAAAAACAGACATCTATTTTCCCAGCCGTTTTCTACAGATTTAACTTTGGAGTAAGTGAGCAGTTGGCTAAATTGTCAAGCAAAAATTTTCCATTGTTTTTCACTAGAATGGTCTTCCAGCCATCTTCTTCAATTACTCCAGTTCCTCAAGCTTTAACATACGCATTTGTAAATTTTAGAAGACGCGCTTTCAGATTGACACAAGTGCACTATGCTCACCACAAGGGGTCCAACAGTGTGAGAACGTGTTATGACTGGTAAAATCGATTTGTCAAGATTAAGGAGGAAATATGTTCTTTCAATCCATCAGCAGAACAAGTTGATGTTATTTGTGGGAGAGATGCCGCAAATGTGGGCATTTAATGAACAGTACGTTTGACAGCTTTAATAAAACACAGCAATCGCCAACTGAGATAATTAGACTTGAAGCAGCAAAATTCTAGTGTTTGGCAACACAGATGAAACAACTTCATTAAAATGTGCAGCTTTCGCAAATGAAAGGCATGGAAGCACTGGACCCTGAAGAATCAGCCTTCTCAAAACTAATTGCTTCTGTGTTTAAGAAGGACAGCCATGAAACACCAAGGGCACTGCAAAGAAATACAAGGAAAGTAGCAAATCTGATTATACTTAGAAATATACAACTGTTTATAAGCTCAGCCCATCAACGCTCTGCACAAAAACTTACTGACAAGGTCCAATTTAAGGCCAACGTAGAAAACAGTGGCTTGAAAGTGTCTACGTTTTAACTATGGGCTCTCCATAAAAAAATTTCCCTCTTCAACAGGCACAGTCATGATCCACATGTGATGTATAAGATAAGAAGGACTGATAACATAATATCAACTTCTTCTGATCTTGTATGTGGTGCATTCAAGATGACCAAAGTTACTAAGACCAGCATTTCGAGAAGCAAACTTATAAGAAGGCATAGGTTTCGTAATGAATTTGTTGCAATTCTCTGAGTCCATCAAACAATATCATATATGAGCTATAATTTATACCATATTCTGGCAAAGATTAAAAGAAATGTTACGGGTCAAAGGAGATGCTGTCCTACCAAAATATGCCCTGGTCACTTTCTTTGACCCCTTTTAGATAACACTGAGGACGGTAATAGTATGATGCATTAATGCCCTAGGCCACTTGTTCAGGACTAGCCATTGGAAGAGTCGAAAAATTTAATGGCCCTCAGAGGAGATGCCATGACAGCCAGGAAGACCATCAACAGCCCTTCAGCTGACTATCCCTGAAACAACATATTGCAGAAGATCCCAGGTTTAATTTCCCTTGTAGGACAGGAAAAAGTTAAAATAAATAAATAAATAAATAAATAAATACATTTTAAAAAGATTGTATAAAAACTTTTTTTTTTTTTTTTAATTTATAATTTTAAAAATAAACAACATTAACAAAATAGAGCAAACAAACCTGTGAGGTTATCCCCCATGTGCGTACAAGTCCATAACATTCAAATATAATGTTATTTATCCTGTATGGTGAATGCCGTATAAAAATATATATGCAAATGTATTTTGGTCACCTTTTTAGCAATAAAAAGTGATGAAAAAGTCATGCATACCAAAAATGGTGTACCTATAAAACACTAAAACTTGCCCTGCAAATAACATCCCACACACAGCTTTGTGTCAGTATACGACTAAGAAAGACAAATCATTGGTTTTTGAAACATGACGTTTTGTGGTAAAACATACTAAAATCAATATAGATATTTTATCATTGCAATCAGAATGACCCACTGGATAAAGCTGCCATATCATTTTAAAATGCAAATTGAACACTGTAAAAACAAAATGCAAAAAATAGGTTGTAGGGTTTTTTCACATGGACTCCCCCCCCCCAAAAAAAAAAAAAAAGTTAATAAAATCAAATCAAAATGTCATATGCATCCCATCATAGTGCCTTAAACAGCTTATCAACAGAAAAATAAAAAAGTTAAGAATTTTGGAAGGCAGGGAAAATATGGAAAAAGTTGACAAGGTACTAATATCCAAATTAACATGCATCCGTGAAAGATTAAAAAAAAAAAAATAAATCACAATTTTTCGGGAAACAGTCAAGGCCCTATGTCTGCTTAATCTGCCACTGATCCGTGCTGACATTATCCCTCGTTCACATCTGCGTTGGTATTCCGTTCGGGGGAGTCTGAATGGGGACCCCCCCCCCCGAACGGAATACCAAACGCAATTGCAAGTGCTGTGCAGTAAAAGCACAGGGGTCCCCCTTGACTTGCCGCCAGATCTCCTCACAGAACATGTGGACAGGAAAGTAGTTCACAATCTACTTTCCTCTCCACATGATTCGTGCAGGCAGGGTGCGGCAACACACAGACCCCATTATTGGACTTGCAATTGCGTTTGGTATTCTGTTTGAGGGGGTCCCCATACGGACTCCCCCAGACGGAATACCAATGCAAATGTGAACCAACCCTTAGATGTATTTAGTCCTACAGGAGTCAAAATAGACCCACAGCTTGTCAACTATGGAACATATTTAGCAGGCTCTGACATCCACCTAGGTGTGCCTGGTGCTAATGCCAGTCTAGTTGGCAAAGAGAAGTTTAGGTTGTTGCACCCTGCAGCCGCACCCTGCTTCTGAGGATGGGTGCACGTTGCATAGATGTGGCCATCATCATATACTACGGCTATACCATAAATGTCAAAAAAAGGGAATAACCCTGGGCATATCAAAATCATTGCTATAATGGAGACTCTCTAGTAGAACAAGATGGTAAATAGTCTCTAATGTTTTCACACATTTTAGTGTCTGGCTGTATCGCCTCAGCCTCAGTGACCCATGGTAGTTTTTATGGCTTTAGTTGAGTCCATAAGTAACTGCAATGCAGAACCTGGAATCAGCGGCAGCCATACTAGAGCCAGTGTGATTTTATTACGTAGTTTTAATACACATCTTACTAAGTACCACATAAAAGTTTTGTAGATATTAAATATTTTTCACAGTGCAATGACCAGTTATGTCCAAAGAAATACCTGGCACAATATAAGGAGCGTTGTATAAAACTAAAACTAGTTATTGGTCTTCATTTAATATAAAAGTAACAGATAAGGCATTGGATAGAAGTCTCCACAAACTTATTTCTCCAGATCTGATGACCATTGAACCCATGTGTAATAAATTGCTCAAATATATACAATTGTCAGATTCCTCTAATAACATGGCAGAGGACACATGCTGCTCAACGTGTCTATGTGACCACTGGGCCTCAATCACAGGCCTCAGTCAACAAGATGGTGGAGAGAGAGTTCCAGATGCCACGAGGAGGCCCAAAACAGGTAAGAAGTGAGTAGGAATAATTTAATTATTTTATTTAATACACCTCTTTTGGGCCTTCACCTGGGTCTGAGGAGACTGTACAGTACAGTAATGTCACTTTCACTTTGACATAACTTTGGCTCTGCTTGCCTTAGGGTGGGTTCCTGCGCCTGGTCTCTGCTTTGTGGGTTTCCGTCTTCTGCCAACAGGAGACGGAAACCCGGCAATCAGTGCTCGCCGGTGAGCGCCCCTGAGCGTTTTCTGGTCTCTGCGGCGAAACAGTTTTTTTTTAACTGGACACAAAATCCTGAAAGTCTGACTTTTTGTCTAGTTAAAAAAAAAAAAAAAAAACGGTTTCGCCACGGAGACCATAAGACACTCATGGGTGATCACAGGTGTACACTTTGAAAACCCATTCAAATGAATGGGTTTGAAAAGTGACTGTCAGTTTCCATCTCCTGTCCAGTTTCTCGGGCAGAAGACGAAAACCTGAAAGTGGAGACCAGGCTAAAAACTGGATAGATAGCTTTCTAGTGGCCCTGACAGTGTTCTACACTATATTGTAAGCCACTTTAAGGTGTAGTTCATACCAAACGTGTTTGGCCCAAAACGAATCTTGAACCCAAGACACCCAAACCCAAAGCTTAAAGAGGACCTTTCACCATATCTGGGCACATGCAGTGTTATATACTGCCAGAAAGCTGACAGTGCGCTGAATTCAGCGCACTGTCGGCTTTCCCGATCTGTGCCCGGTGTAAAGCGCTATCGGTCCCGGTACCGTAGCGCTTTACAGTCAGAAGGGCGTTTCTGACCATTAGCCAGAGACGTCCTTCTGCCTCGCGGCGCCAATCACGCTGTGCTGTGGAGCGGGGAGGAACGCCCCCTCCCTCTCCTGATAATGCTAGTCTACGGACAAGCTGTGTGAGCAGAGGGAGGGGGGAGTTCCTCCCGGCTCCACAGCACAGCGCGATTGGCGCCGCGAGGCAGAAGGACGTCTCTGGCCAATGGTCAGAAACGCCCTTCTGACCATAGAAGAGCTATGGTACCGGCACCGTAAGCTCTTCACACCGGGCACAGATCGGGAAAGCCGACAGTGCGCTGAATTCAGCGCACTGTCAGCTTTCTGGCAGTATATAGAACTACCTGTGCCCGGATATGGTGAAAGGTCCTCTTTAATTAATCTTGAGGGGTTCGCCCATCGCTAGTGATGATGAAGGGGGCTGTGTAGCTAAAGGTATTACAGTCACAAGTTAACATCTGGAGATGGGACATTAATCTAAGAATTTTTTTGGCTACCATATTTAAAGAGGACCTTTCATCAGATCAGGCACATGCAGTTTTATATACTGCTGGAAAGCTGACAGTGCGCCGAATTCAGCGCACTATCGGCTTTCCCGATCTGTGCCCGGTGTAAAGCGCTATCGGTCCCGGTACCGTAGCGCTTTAGTGTCAGAAGGGCATTTCTGACAGTTAGCCAGGGACGCCCTTCTGCCCAGCAGCGCCTATCGCGCTGTACAGTGTGAGCAGGGAGGAACGCCCCCTCCCTCTGCTCACACAGCTCGTCCATAGACGAGTATTATCAGGAGAGGGAGGGGGAAGTTCCTTCCTAGTCTTAGAGCACAGCGCGATAGGCGCTGCTGGGCAGAAGGGCGTCCCTGGCTAAGTGTCAGAAATGCCCTTCTGACTGTAAAGCGCTATGGTACCGGGACCGATAGCGCTTTACACCGGGCACAGATCGGGAAAGCCGATAGTGCACTGAATTCAGCGCACTGTCAGCTTTCCAGCAGTATATAGAACTGCCTGTGCCTGATCTGATGAAAGGTCCTCTTTAAAGTGAAAAATTAATTAGGATTATTGGATAATCTTCATGAACATTTTTCAACCTCATTTTTTACCTATTGATGACGATCGGGCCAATTTGTGGTCCAGGACCAGACACATTTTAGGGTTTTTTTTGTATGTGCAGTTTAGAGGGCTGTAACATTTTTCTCATACGTCTCATTCAACTAATTTTTGCGTCTTTTTTTCTGTGACACATAGGGCTTTATTTTTATGTTGTTTTTATTTTTGAATGTGTTTAAATTTTTTTGTTATATCTAGGAAAATGTAAACAAAATAGGAGGGAAATTGTGTCTGGTTTTCACTTTTCTTTTTATTTCAGAGGGGGGCCGCATCATGGTGGCGCCCATAGCTGTGTATACAGTGCTTAGTGAGGGCTGTATACACAGCAATTGAGAAGACAGGGAAGGTAATAAACCTTCTCTCTGGGAGCTCCGGCTCAAGTTACAGTTGGCTCCCAGTTACAGCAGCTGCACGATCTCATGCAGCTGCTGTGCTCTGCTTGGACGTACCCGGTATGTCCTGTCAGAACAAGGCAGCCACCTTCTGGACGTATATAGTCTGCGGGCAGTCCAGAAGTGGTTAAAGGGTTTTCTGAATTGAAAATATTGATAATCTGTCCTATGGAGAGGTCATCACTATTAGATGGGTGGAGGAACTGACACCTTTAACCTCTACCAATCAGCTTTTTGAAGAAACAGCAGCATTTGGACACACAGTGGCCTTATTACTGATCAAGCACTGAGTCATATAATGTATAGGAACCATGCTTCGTATTGCAGTGCCATTGACTTGAATGGGACTGAACAACAAACAGGCCAGGTGATTGACAGATGTTAAAGCACATGGCACGTGAAGAGGAAGTGTGACATAGATATAGAGAATCTAAATACCTAAATATAGAGAACCTAAATTTTGGACATGTTGATATAGACCAATGGTCTCAAACCTGTGCCTCCAATTTTTGTGAAGTTATGTCTCTGAAGTTCAATTGTATAGAGGTTCAGACCTAATAAGAAGAGATCTGATCAATCACGTGATGAACATGATGTTTCACCTTAGTTAGCACTAATGATCTTTCCCAAATAACACTATACGTTTCATCGACTGTATTTTTAAAATGCTAAATGAAAAATGAAGGGGTTATCTTCCAATATGAAATATTGAAAAGCTTCACTGGCTTGGTCCATATGTGTCAGCAATAAAAAAAAATTAAAACTACAGAATTCATGAGCCGATACTAATATCAAAGCAATGAGGTTAATCTAAAGTTTGATTTATCTGGAGGCTTTGTAATGGCATATCAAAAGAAGAAAGGACATTGACAATGCCAAGCTCAGTTATTGTACAAGTGATATGCAAGAGAACAAAGCGAGACAAGTTATGTCACTAAAGGAGGTAGATATGGTTATGTTAAGTTCCAAAGACAGGAGCATAGGGGTCAAACAAATTAAGATTTAATACATTAACATGGTAGGGACCAGAAGACTTTAATTATTAAGTCCACAGAAAAGCAAGGCTGACATTTCATGAACAGATGAGGACCCTCTAGCCCACTGTACCATTTGGTCACTGTCAGTATGTGTTTTGTGTTTTCTATGTTAAACCCTCCAATGTACAGAACCAAGGAATTAATAGTGCTGTAAAAAGAAATAAAAATGTTTCCATAATTGGTCAAGAAACTACTCAAATCATGGAATGGTGACCCACAAATGTTCTTGGCAAAGATGATACTAAACTACAAGTACAATCTGCAGCAGATCACAGTGCAAGGCAAGTGGATGAAGTTTACAAATCACATTCAGAGACCTCCACTAAGAAGAATTGAGCATCCTATAGATTTGCAATTCAACAGCATGCCTATTCGGTTGTAGATTTTTTTGTGGATTTTTGGAGTAGCTTGCAATAGTAGCAGAAGTGAAATCTGTAGTGAATCTGCAGAATTATCCACAGTACAATCTGCATATTACACATGCATTCTTTGCCTTGAATTTGTGGCAAAATCCATGTTTCAAATCTATGTCACATCTGGGCTTAGCCTTATTTTTTTTATTTATATCTGTTACATGGATTTTGAGCTAAAGATCTGAATAAGTGATCAGGCTCTGAATCAAAGCTCAGATGTTATACTTTGTATTTGTTCCATTTGGTGGGATAGTGACTTTTTATCCATAGATGCAGGGAAACATATTAACACATGCACAGTGATTGTTTATCCATATGTGAATGGAAGTGTGTTAATACATGAAATATGAAAAAATATTGTCTCTGTCACACTGATTTTGTGTGAAACTGGATCATAACCCAACCATAACAAGAACACTAGTCAATATGTTAATGTTAAAGACGTTTTTGGGACTAAAAATATCAGTATCAGATCAGAGAGGCTTCCACAGCCAGTATCCCTATTTATTATCAGTTTCCAGCAGTTTATACACAGAGAATAGTGTAGGATACAGACAGCTCTGTTCTCTGTGCATTGGTCAGACTAGTTTACTGCACATCAGTTCCTATCCACTTGAGTGGAAGTGAAGCTGCTGTGACTTGGTTTGGAAATTGCACAGAGCCCAGAGCTGTCTGCTTCCTGCTCCATTCTCTGTGTACCAACGTCTTAGAACAGCTGATTAATAGGGGGATGCCGGATGTGGGAGCTCTGCTGATCTGATATTGATGAATGCTCCACATTCTATTGTGTGAACCTGCCCTTACAAGGTCAGTCCACAGGCTACTATGGGACAACTCACATGCAGAACCTATTGTGGATGTGTCCAGATCAAAGTGCAATACTCTCAGGATCTTTATACATATTCGTTGTTGTGTTTATTTTAGACTTAACACGGTGAGCAAAATTACCAAACAAGTTGCAAATTCAACTCTGCTTCATCTGTAAATACATAAAGTTTCAAAAGGTATATTAAAAATAAATCTATATCAGGGCATCTCTGTAATGGTTTTACATAAACCGTTCTAATGAATGGCACCTTATCCACCAGCAAAATGTCATCTGAGTGTATGTGCCATGTATTAAATTGCATCATCTAAATGTGCACAGATCTATATCAAAGCACATGTTTACAGAGGACACAAAATGAAATATGCGTTGCTATTCCATTCTAGTTTCATTATTGTAATGTGCAGACTCCATTATATCAATGCTACAGCTACAGGCAACTTTAAAACCTCAGTGATGTTTAAAGCCACGGCCTAAATTAGTTTATCACTTTATCAACTGTACCCATGAGGCCGACAATTTCTTCTGGATGATGTTACAGTACCATGCCTTCGGGCAGATAATGTGGTGAGAGAACCAGCCGTGCATCACTAGGATTCGCACGTCAGAAATGTAGAGGGATTGTGCAGCAAGGACAGAGGTCCCGGAGGAGAGAGGGCATCTCTTTTGTGTTTTTGCCCACAGACTACGAAGACAAGCAATCTGTTTAGTGCTGCTCTTATCTGTGCTGCTAACCCAAAAATGACAAGTCTGATTAAGGCAAACAATTTCTCAAAGACACAGCAGGCAAGTACTACACCACTAGGAACGAATACAAAATAAAAATGTGATGCCACCACATGGGTATATCATATATTACTTTGGTATTTACAAACAGATATTCACAAGGACACCTAAGACCAAGCACGGTATGTGTCTGTTCGCTGCACCGATCATACATCAAGTAAGACATGATCCATAACCAGCAACATATTTATATCTCTAGAGGCTGCAAGCATACTTTTCCTTGAGGCTTATCCAATATTAAAGAAAATACCTGTCTTTTTGGCTCAATCATACCTAGTTTACCAACATAAATGTAAGTTCCACCCCCAAACCACCCTGGACCAGATGGGACCTACTTTAGTTTGGGGCTTTGTGAGACACACCCTTTGGACATGGCAGAATTGGCCAGATTGGTTTCTAAAAATTTGTGACTGTCCTAGCAAGCTTTGAACAGTTGGCAACAATGGTCTGAGATGTGTGGGATGAGAAGACCAGGCTTGGAAAAAATACTCTGTTGGGGAATGAATACTCTTACCTTGTCAATGTGTGGACACCCAGTGGTTGGGATGTGAAATGTAGCCTGTAGCGGGTACTGTTAGCATGTCACAATACTGTATTGCATTTTTATAGAGAGAATTTGGATAGCCAAGGAGATCAGTCAAGGATAGAGACTGCTATATAGCTCATTTCTAACCCTAATACAGTGGTATATGTAAACTGTATGTGTGCATGAATCAACTACATTCAGATGAAGTCCATGCTTTTGCAGACACAGGATGGGAAAGAACTGATTGTGTACATAGTCTTTTTGGCATGCAAGTCTACACCACAGCTGATGGTAGGTTCATATTTGCATTCGGGTTTCCGTTCTTCAGGTACGATTGGGGACCCGAAAACCGGAAACCCAATCCACTAAAAAGCAGTTACCCGAAGAAACCTGTAGACCCCATAGACTATAATGGGTCCGCCTGGTTTCTGCCTGGTCTCGTTATAGTGGCACAAGGGACCTTTCAGCTCTAGCTACAGGGTGCAATAGCACGCACCCCTTGCAGTCCCTAGATCCAGGCGCCTGCATAGATTAAAATTGTGTCAAAAATGTATTTTAAAACTGAGGCTTTATTTAATGTAAATCTAAAACCATTAAAAAAAAAAAAAATCACAATAAGATATTGTTTTTGCAACAAAACTCAATTTTTGTTTGCTCTATGAGCGCTATTCTAGCCGAACCACTCAGCCAGTCAGAATTGCTATCTACACAGAAGGACATGCAGTGATTCACTTAAAATGACACCATGGGGGCTGGGTTTTTTCATTCTAGTGAAGTCATTTTTTGCTTTCACATTTTCATTTTTTTACTCCTCACCCTCCAAAAGTTCTAGCTTTTATATTTTTCTGTTCACAAAGCTGTATGAACGTTTTTCTTTTTTTTTCAGGAGAAATGTTGCTTTGTAATGTTACCATTTAATGTTTTGTACGATGTACAGGGAATCAAAAAAACAACAACCTAGAATAGGGTGGGATTAGAAAAACTGTATTGGCACCATTTTGTTATGGGTTTTGTCAGCCAAAATGACGTTACCTATAATCTAAGAAACAGTACAATCACGGTAAAACCACATATACATAGCTTTTGAGGTGTTTTTACTACTTCAAAATTCTAAATTTTGAAAAGTTAAAAAAATTCTTTGTAAGGGGGCGTTCACACTACCGTCGGTGTCCGACAGGTAGTGTCCGCTCCTAGTGTCCGCTCAAAATCTGTCACGGACATTAGGAGCGCACACTAGCTGTGTCCGTGACACCTGTCATTTATTTCAATGGGCATCGGGTGCGTTCTTTTGCACTCCGTGCCCGTCCTTCCCTGTCCGCAAGTGAAGATGTCCGACTTCTCAAGCGGACAGAAAAACTACGACGGTAGTGTGAACGCTCCCTAATATCTTTCTGGCACCCACACCTTTTTCAGATTTTCATGTACAGAGTTCTGTAAGGTACCTTTTTAAGTGGGGTAAGTTGTATTAAGTCCTAGGGGATGATCACCAGTAGAATATACTGCCATCTCAAGAGTGCCACCACTCTCCAGAGGCCTAGGTCATATTTGACAAGGCTTCTGAAGGGTTAATGCCCATAATTAGAGAAGACTCTAATTGAGGGCATTGCCAAGGGGGTCTCCTGTGTAAAACATGCCAAAATCTGCAGTTTTATTATGGTGTATACCTGTAGGACGAGTGCTAATCAATGGTAAACAAGTTGATGTGTATTATTTTATGCCAGTCAAGTAGGGTGCTGCCACGAGGTGTTTCAAACCCAGTCATAGCTGCATTCAGCGAGCTACTTCGATTAATTCCTTAAATAAATAAATTATTTAGCTATTAGATTAATTAATTTTTAGTCTATTCCTATGATCAGTTTTCTATTAAACGAGACCAATAATGAGAAATAGCCTAAAATTTAATCCTGACGTAATCCTGTAACTCTCACCACCTACCAACAGTTCTTCAGTGACTACCGAGTGGCATCATCTTATTATCCTACCGTCTCTGGACCAATGCCTGATGAAGGGACAAGTTCCCGAAACGTTAACATGAATTGTTAACAAATACTTTTGCAGAAAAAAACAAAAAAGGAGTGCCACCACATAATACTGAATTGGCATACCTGCTAGAACTGGTGGGAAACCTGGTTCTGAGGTTGAGTGATTTAGAGTCTAAGTTCTCAACTTCTTGCACCTGTACCACCTTGGGTACATATCATGGCTTATGATGTGAATTTAGCAAGCAGCACAATGTATGAACATAGTCTTGAAGTACTTTGATGTTATTTTTTGAGGAGAGGGGTGTCTTGGCTCAGAAACACTGAAGATCCTGACCTTCAGGGTGGCTAGATCATTTGTAGTATCAGAAATGGAAACATTCCAGGGTAAGAGTTCCTGCACTAGATTTGAGCCTTCAGCTAAGGATACAAAATAGTTGCTCCACCAGGTATTCATTTCAGCAATATTATACAATATCTATACTTTCAGCACTCCCTATTGTTTGGCTGTTATATGATTTGTCTACTTCAGTAGTCATTTTATGTGGGTTTATAAAAAAGGTACACTTGTATTATCAGGCATCTAATGGATAATAAATAGAGTTTTAAGGCAATTATTTAACATTTCGATCTGCAAAGTTTAGAACAAATAAATGGGACATGGAAGTTGGCAAAAAATTATTAGGCATTAGTATAATTTCAGCTAAACATGAACTGTAATGACAGACGATTAATGCTTCAATGCATCTTCCAGGGAAGTGAGCTAACAAAACTCATTGGCAGCTAGCTTAAATTAGGTATCGGTGAGGATAATGCAGCCATAATGACTGAAATAGCCAGAAAATTAAATATAATCATGTGCCATTAAGCACACTCTGGCTCCATTTTTACTACATTATTTCCTATAATTTGCCTTCTGTCCATTGAAGCAACCTACCGAAGCAATTTTACTCGCAATGATAAACAAGTCTAATTTTTCCACAATGAAATCCCGGGAGATTAATGGGTGGTCACAGGTCACTATCATCTGGCCAATCCCACGGTGACCCAGGTAATCATTTAAAAATGATGAAAACCCGGCTTCTGAGTTTGTCACCAAGATCTTTACGGCATAATTAGAATTTCATTCACTGGCAACCAGGTGTCTGATATGGAGATGCTGTTCACCCAGTAAGCATCCTGAGCACTAGGGGTCTTAATAAGAAGGGCAGCAGGTCTAATCTCTAGTCCATTCCCTAGAGAGCTTTGCATTAAATGGACTGCATTAGGCTTCCATTTTGTGCATCATTTTATTTGTGCTGTTGAAAGAAAGGGAATCTTATTCAGGCCTCCAGTGTTTTTCCAGGCTCTGTTGTTATCGATCAAAACTGCAAGCCTTTTTGCTTTTAGCATTATGCTGCTGCTATGCCATCCAGATGCGAGCAGCCAGGACAGCGTGTACTGAATTTAAAGGCTGAAAAAATAATAAATGAATAGAAAGAGGAACAAGAAACTGTCAAGAACTGTAAAGTAACAAGTGCTTTCCATGGTCCAATATGCTGTGCTTCCTACGGTCATCTTAAAGAGCCAGTGAATACACATACCTATGCATGGATAACTATGTGAGTAATTAGTCTGTGTGCACACTGCGCTTCTTCTCGTACATAGATACACACACTGATGACACCATTAGAAAACAAGGACCCCAGACGTGAGATAGTCCACACATTACACTCTTAACTTACCACTTAGAAATAATACTGCAGAGATCAGGCGAGAACAGTTAAAATGCAGAATATATTTATATATATATATAGAATGGCAGACTTTAAGATGAAGGAAACAGTATGTCTAGTAACATGTCTGTATAAAAGAAGTTTGTGTACAGCAGATTAACCTCTTAAAGGACTAGTCCATAAATTCGGCAATAAATATATCCATAGATATAGCTTTTCTCTAGATACAGAACATATGCCATCCTGCACCTCTTCTACCTCTAGAATATCACTTATTACCATAAATACACTTTGCCTATTTATCACCCGCCTTGCTGGGACCTCATAATTCACAACACCATCTGTCAGTATCAGGAGAAGGTCTAACAATCCACATCATGATGGAGGTTGAAGGATATGTCTTTCAGTGTCTTGCTGCTTTCTACCGTTGATTTTGCTAACGGATAAGATCTGATCACTTCCGTCAAGGTCAAACAACTATACTCAAAGTATCCCAATTTCGTTGTACTAGTGGTGTCACTAATGGCAAGTAGCATGGGCAGATTGTCTGGTGCCCGCTGTCCTCTGATGCTGGGGATCACAATATCAATTGTACTTGTGATTTTAGATAGGAATAAAATAAAAAAATACAGATTTCTTAGTCATGTGTGATTTTGTAGTTTGGTGCACTCGGTGGTATTATTGGTCACTGTATGGCAGTTTTCTTCAGTCATTACATGTCAGTAATATTTGTTTACAGTGTGGCAATGTACGCTATAGTATGGCAGCATTATTAGGTCACTTTATGACGGTATTATTTTTGTTTCCTATTATACATAGATTCTAATGAACACACTATCACCCAATCCACTGGTATTACCTAGCACTTTTCTTATCTATTTCATCCAGTAAAGGAGTGTAAGTCAACTTTTAGGGGAACATATTAGGTAAACTTGGGCATTAAGCCACTAGAAGGTTTAGTGTGCTAAATATCCGTATAATATCTTTGCTTTTATTCACTTAGCTATGGGTGATCCCTCAGGTGCAGGCGCAGTGAAGCCGAAGTATTCTGGTATAAAGTATTCTGCATGCGCTGGGAGCGATCATCATACTCCTCTCTTGGGAAGTATAAAGACCTCTTTCTTTAATCCTGGGCACAGGTAAACTGCATATATAGATATCTGGGACATTAATACACCTTCCATAACAACCTGTTGGTTGTTTATGTTTCCAAATTTATGTGGCAGGTTCTTTTTTGCATTACGTTACTTAAAATGAATTTACATTCTGCATAGTGTGAATCCCAAGACACAAAATTTAGCTCTCAATAAGGGACAAATCTAGCAAAGGTGACAGATGGTTGCGTAACATTATTAGCATAAAGAATGCCAGTAATAGCAGACAAACAGAGCACTTTGCACAACCATAAGACTACACTTATGCCAGCTGCCACTCCGCTTATAGGAAGTATATGGGAAATACAAGATAATTCCTAGCAGCACTTAGGATGTGTTTCACATGAAGGCAAAGAATTTCTCTGACGGCACTTATGGGAAGCCTTATAAGAAGTTTAAAGGTTTATTCCTACTGGATATACTCATCAACAAGGCCACCTCTCCATTCAGGTTTTAGACATGGTGATCCTGGCAGTCCAATGGAAGTAGATGGAGCGGAGCACGTGCACATCACACCATTTACATAAAGCACATGGTTCCTGATGCCTGAGCAGTTTGTCTATGAGATTAATACACCTTGACTTGACTGTGCATGCCTCAGGTCCCCATTCTACTAAACCTGTGTATAGGATATAAGTGTTATGGTAGAGTCAAACCAGAACCCACAATAAACTTACAAGGCAGATCAGAATTAGAAAATTAAATCATGGAGAATGAACGCTCAATCCAATAGTCAGTCCGCGAAGTAATAATAGAGCCAAAATCAGAAGACAAGTGGATATCCAATGACAAGTCAAAGGTTGATTCCCTAGAAGTAACTCAGGGCTAAAATCAGAATATAAGTGGATTTCCGGAAACAAGCTAAAAAGTTAGTATAAAGCTGTGCAGCACAAACAATGAAAACTAGACTAGGTACAACCAATTGTAGGACCCCAGCTGGGCAGGAAGAGGGTTTAAGTATGACTCCTTAGAAGCTGATTGGATCTGCGTCACATATACCATCAACATAGATTCAGAGAAAGCTTTAGGGCTCGTTCACACGGGCACAAAGGGGGCAGATTATGGTGCGGAATCCAGGTCATAATCCGCCCCTCACAATGGTAGTCTATGGAGACCACTAGCGTTCTTTTTTCCGCTAGCGGATTTTTGCAATACAAGTGAATGGGAGGTGGAAACCGCGTTGCGGTTTTAGCAAAAGCCGCGCCCAAAAACCATGACGCAGTTTTTTAAGATCCATTAACTGTGCGGAAAGGAAAAAAAACCTTGCATTTTTGAGGCGGTTTTTACCAAAAACTACTCCAAAAAACGCTTCAGTATCCAAAAACCGCTTCCTAATTCCTGAAGCGTTTTTTTTCCGGACCAAATTACGCCACCCCCTGTTCACATGTGAACTAAGCTTTATATGTTGGAATGACAGCCTTAAAGCAACAGTAGCAAGCAGTACTGCAGTGAGAATATATACTACAAATCCTAATAATAAATGTCTACACTCGGACATCCACTTTAACTACAATAAACTAGATCTTGCTCATCTATCCAATGTAGTCACTGGAGTTACAATGGCTTTAGGACACAGTAACATTTTTTATTGGGCTACTGTAACATGAGCCCTCATATAACATACAATACTGGTTGCCATCTAAAGTAGCTTTCTACAAATATGATCTGCATGCAGCAACTAAAACCACACACAAAAGTTGAAAAGCTACAGAAGACCTACATCAACTCCAGCAGTGGTTACTGCAGCAAAACCACCCAAATTCTGGTGTTTTTTTTGCTGGGGCAACTTTTATGGGAACACAATGCCACCACGTGCCTTGTGCTACAAAGGGGCTCACTAAGGCTCAGATACCCAGGGGCCTGCACAAAACTGGTACCGGCCCTAATTTAACTGGTGAAAGATCTGATTTACTGGAATGCATATAATGGCTGTCTGTCTAAAGGCATCTCTCTACAGTATAACTTAGTACTGAGCTGCCCTTTGGATACCAGATGAGGATGGATATATTTTATATTTCTAGTACACTGTGTCTACTGGACACTCTAGAAGTTACTCTCTTGTAGAACTTCTTGTCAGCTGCCAGAAACTTTTTCTGTTATACTGTATGTAAGGACTTGCTTTGCCTGTATTATTTATCATCTTGTTCTCAAAACTTGATTTTTTTTTCTTATTGGGTGACATTTTGGGATCCCAAACCAATTACCAGTCTCCCATAAAGTTATTCTCAGACTGCACTGGGATCAATTTAGAATGGTTGTCCTAGAACAAATTAATATCGTAACTTGAGGAATCAACAAAATATAAGCAAAAGGCTTACAAAAAAAAGAAGTAAAAGTAGAATAGAAAGGAAACATATTAAAGTATAGTTAAAACAAATCAGTAAGAAAACTTTAATTACAAAACAAAATATAACTTAAGCAGTTTTGCCTGCCCTATAATAATACTACTGAATGTATGTGTCAGCATGAATCTTAGTCTTAAAGGGGCTTTCCCCTAAAGACATTTATGGCATATCCCCAGGATAGATGAGAGGTTCCGTCTCTGGGACCCATACCTCTCTTAAATTAAATTAATTAAATGATAACGTTTCCCTCTTATAAATAAAAGTGACCACATTACGACAGCCACCTCCATATATGTATCCCCCTTATAATAGGCCTATTATAAATATGTATTCCCTTATAAATAATAGCCCCCCTTATATACAGTATAATTATTTCCTAGAATGCCACCCGCGTAGATCTTTTTTTTTAATGTAGATTGTGAGCTCACAATGTACATTTTCCCCTATCAGTATGTCTTTGGAATATGGGATGGAAATCCATGCAAACACGGGGAGAACATACAAACTCCATGCAGATGGTTTTCTGCCCTTGGCGGAATTTGAACACCAGGACTCCAGCGCTGCAAGGCTGCAATGCTAACCACTGAGCCACCGTGTGGCCCCTCCGCGTAGATCTTCTGTGGCAGTGCAGGGACTTTTCAGTTCCCCGCTCTGTCACATTATTACACTGTATCGGCATTCACAGCACGCCGATAACCCTGTGGAGCTTCCAGGATTCAAGCCATCAGTCTAAAGGCCTGATGCTCCGGATCCCTGGAGCCCCTTTGGGGATGGGGGTCCTGGGCAATGGCCCAGTTTGCCCCCCTAATGCCGGACCTGTCTTGGGTGGTCATGTCATTGCCCTAAGCACATTTTCTGATTTCCTGGTGACATTCAGTTTCAATATTTCCAGAGACGGGAGGCCACCAATTCTCCTCTCTTCCTCCCCCCCGTCCACTTCATACTCACCAACGCTGATTTCTCTTCTGCTGGCTGTCTATTCCTTTACAAGGGAGCCAGAGCTTGCATCTGCACAATAGAACGTGGCAGAAGCAAAAAGAAGCAGCCTTCTATTGAGCATGCATGGTTTCTGTTGGCATTCCACTGCGCAGGTGCCAGTTCTGAATCCCAAGTGAAGAGACAGAAGAGAATACAGCAGCACCCCAAACTCATCTTCAGGACGAGAAGACAAGTAAGTATGTTGCAGTGGGGAGGGGGTTGGGGGACTGAATTAGGTAGGTAGATAGGGCTTGTAGTCTGCGGGCTAGCTAGGGAAATGGGGGTTGAAGTTTGTGATGGAGGAAGTGAGAGGGGGGATCTGAATGTAGTGCAATGCATCATGGTAGCTATAGACTAAGACAGCAGGGAGCTACCCATGGAAGCAGCAGTGGTTATCCAATATCTGGCAAAGTAAACGGAAGCCAGGTCACTGTATGGTACAATTGTCAGTTCCCAATATCACTTGTGATTGTAAGATTAAGTTAAGTAAGAATCACCTAACACTGTAGTTCTGAGGAGAGAACCACACGTTCTATACATAAAACTTTCTCTTCAATATCTGGAATTGACAGCTCAAAAGTCAAATGTGCACAAATTGCCGTCATTTTAATGTTGCTTTTTAAACATACACTATATACCATTTACTATGAAATAATATCTTTCCACATGTAGTTCATGTTAGAAAAAAATATTCCTTCTACTTGTAAAGGATCTATGAATTAAATTAGTACAGTAAAAGAAAAAAATAATTATATATATATATATATATATATATATATATATATATATATATATATATATATATGTATGTATATATGATTTTGTTTCTACGTGGATCTAATAATGTAGCACATGTATGGTCCAGGCATCAGAATTCCAGCCCAGAGGTTATGAGCACTTCACAAAGGAAGCTGAATATTCAACCTCTGGCCAATAATAATTATATAGACACACCAGTGAGGTTACAATATTCTCCTGAAAAGGCAGCATTCCTACTAGGGGCTCTTTTCCATTTTTGCTGTGGATGATATTTTATCATTTCGGTTTCCAGCTCCAGCTAAGAATCAATACTGACGCCCAGGTACAAGGACCTGACTATTAACTGCAGAGACATTTTAAGCTGTTATTTATACCAACTGTGCACTATATGTATTTCTAACAATAAATTGCTGCATACCTCAGGTGCCAATTCCAACTAGGTATGAATGCTGTAGAAAACAGATGACATGAAAGTACTTGTAAGCCACTGGCATGTTCATACTGACAGGCAATTCTTGCCACTGATGTGGAAAGTTGTCAGAAATAGAATGCAGTATCCCCATAAGATCTCAAGATATTTTGAACAATAAAGAATAATAAAAGATCATTACAGACAATAATGTGTTAAATACATACATAGTACAACTACATACAGTTACAAATCCAAACTCAAGAATACTGTACATAAAACCTCCAACATCTCTACCTCACCCTGTCCTGGACAAGCCATTAAAGGTTTTCTAATGCAAAAAGAGTATGACACTAATTCTGAAGGGTGGGAGAAAGAAAGGAAGAGCTAAAGAAGACCCCAACAGAACTGGGTGGGTTATGATGACAATTTGCTATATTTTGTTTACAATCTTCATAAATATACATATTATAAAATATATATATATATATATATATATATATATATATATATATATATATATATATATATATAGTCCTATGAAAAAGTTTGGGCACCCCTATTAATCTTAATTAGAGATGAGCGAACAGTGTTCTATCGAACACATGTTCGATCGGATATCAGGGTGATTGGCCAGAGTACATTCAGCTCTACTTCATCGGGCTAATAGAATGCATTGGCCAATCAGCGCTGGCCAATGCATTCTATTAGCGTGAACTGAGTTTGCACAGGGGTTCTAGTGCACCCTCGGCTCTGCTACATCAGATTGCTACATCTGATGTAGCAGTGCCGAGTGTGCATCAGATGTGTAGTTGAGCAAAACTGACTCAGCACTGCTAAGTCTCTGCATTCGCATAGGAATGCATTGGCCAGCCTTCGGCCAATCAGCGCTGGCTCTGCCGGAGGAGGCGGAGTCTAAGGTCGGACCTGAATGGAGACTGGTGTGGAGCGATCTTAGACTCCGCCTCCTCCAGCAGAGCCAGCGCTGATTGGTCGAGTTCCGTACTCTGGCCAATCAGCACTGGCCAATGCATTTCTATGGGGAAAAGTTAGCTTGCGAAAATCGCAAACTGACAGGGATTTCCATGAAATAAAGTGACTTTTATGCCCCCAGACATGCTTCCCCTGCTGTCCCAGTGTCATTCCAGGGTGTTGGTATCATTTCCTGGGGTGTCATAGTGGACTTGGTGACCCTCCAGACACGAATTTGGGTTTCCCCCTTAACGAGTTTATGTTCCCCATAGACTATAATGGGGTTCGAAACCCATTCGAACACTCGAACAGTGAGCGGCTGTTCGAATCGAATTTCGAACCTCGAACATTTTAATGTTCGCTCATCTCTAATCTTAATCATTTTTTGTTCTAAATATTTTGGTGTTTGCAACAGCCATTTCAGTTTGATATATCTAATAACTGATGGACACAGTAATATTTCAGGATTGAAATGAGGTTTATTGTACTAACAGAAAATGTGCAATATGCATTAAACCAAAATTTGACCGGTGCAAAAGTATGGGCACCCTTATCATTTTATTGATTTGAATTCCCCTAACTACTTTTTACTGACTTACTGAAGCACAAAATTGGTTTTGTAACCTCAGTGAGCTTTGAACTTCATAGCCAGATGTATCCAATCATAAGAAAAGGTATTTAAGGTGGCCAATTGCAAGCTGATCTCCTATTTGAATCTCCTCTGAAGAGTGGCATCATGGGCTACTCAAAACAACTCTCAAATGATCTGAAAACAAAGATTGTTCAACATAGTTGTTCAGGGGAAGGATACAAAAAGTTGTCTCAGAGATTTAACCTGTCAGTTTCCACTGTGAGGAACATAATAAGGAAATGGAAGACCACAGGGACAGTTCTTGTTAAGCCCAGAAGTGGCAGGCCAAGAAAAATATCAGAAAGGCAGAGAAGAAGAATGGTGAGAACAGTCAAGGACAATCCACAGACCACCTCCAAAGAGCTGTAGCATCATCTTGCTGCAGATGGTGTCACTGTGCATCGGTCAACTATACAGCGCACTTTGCACAAATAAAAGCTGTATGGGAGAGTGATGAGAAAGAAGCCGTTTCTGCACGTACGCCACAAATAGAGTTGCCTGAGGTATGAAAAAGCACATTTGGACAAGGCAGCTTCATTTTGGAAACAAAAATTGAGTTGTTTGGTTATAAAAAAAGGCGTTATGCATGGCATCCAAAAAGAAACAGCATTCCAAGAAAAACACATGCTACCCACTGTAAAATTTGGTGGAGGTTCCATCATGCTTTGGGGCTGTGTGGCCAATGCCGGCATCGGGAATCTTGTTAAAGTTGAGAGTCGCATGGATTCCACTCAGTATCAGCAGATTCTTGAGAATAATGTTCAAGAATCAGTGATGAAGTTGAAGTTACGCCGGGGATGGATATTTCAGCAAGACAATGATCCAAAACACCGCTCCAAATCCTCAGGCATTCATGCAGAGGAACAATTACAATGTTCTGGAATGGCCATCCCAGTCCCCAGACCTGAATATCATTGAACATCTGTGGGATGATTTGAAGCGGGCTGTCCATGCTCGGCGACCATCTAACTTAACTGAACTTGAATTGTTTGTCCAAAATACCTTTATCCAGGATCCAGGAACTGATTAAAAGCTACAGGAAGCGACTAGAGGCTGTTATCTTTGCAAAAGGAGGATCTACTAAATATTAATGTCACTTTTCTGTTGAGGTGCCCATACTTTTGCACCGGTCAAATTTTGGTTTAATGCATATTGCACATTTTTTGTTAGTACAATAAACCTCATTTCAATCCTGAAATATTACTGTGTCCATCAGTTATTAGATATATCAAACTGAAATGGCTGTTATAAACACCAAAATATTTAGAACTAAAAATGATTAAGATTAATAGGGGTGCCCAAACTTTTTCATAGGACTGTGTATATATATATATATATATATATATATATATATATATATATATATGGTCAGACAATTTTGTAATAGAGGTGACTGTCATTACACAAACATAAAACTTTGAGCCGTCACCAGTCGTGTCCTTTAACATATGGATGGTGCTGGGACCTACAGAGTTAGCCTGAAATAGCATCAGACAGAACAGAGGAGGGTTAAATTTTGGGGATTCTAATGACGGTACGGAAGGGTTTACATTAAGAATTGTGATAGGCCTGTCTGAAAAGATGTGTCTTTAATTTGCGCTTGAAGCTGTAGAAATTGGGAGTTAATCTGATTGTCTGGGGTAGAGCATTCCAGAGAAGTGGTGCAGCTCTGGAGAAGTCTTGTATATGAGCATGGGAAGTTCTGATTATAGAGGATGTAAGTGTTAGGTCATTGAGTGAATGGAGAACACGGGTTGGGCGGTAGACAGATTAATCTTGTAATGTCTAGACACTTTCCCAGGAAAGTACTATAAGAATTGGACATATTGATACAATAAACAGAATTCATCTGATTCACGAGCAGAGCTGTGTGTACAATATGTTTTCTCTTCAGTTCTGAATACCATACATTAATTTGGAACTCTACAACATCAGGAAACCCCTTGTAGCCACTAACATAATTGCTTGAGGACAAGGGGACCACTTAAGACAATGCCCCCAGGATTTCCTCCCAAGCCAAATCAGTTTTGTGGCACAGTGGGTCCATACCCACTGTATTTCAAATTCCACCTAGGTGGAGATCACTATTTTGGAAGTCTCAATATATATAAATAATCTTTTCATACTGTATTTTATAGCAACTTGATAGCTGTCAAATTTTTGGTATGTTTAGACATGGCTGATTTGTTATATATTTTTGTAGTGTATAGATAGATAGATAGATAGATAGATAGATAGATAGATAGATAGATAGATAGATAGGAGATAGAAAGATAGATAGATAGATAGATAGATAGATAGATGACACCACAAGCCTGAACACATTTACTGTCCATTGATAAAGTCCTATAGAATCTTATTTACATCTTGCAGAATTTATTACTTTGTAATTATTTACATCCCTTAGTTAGTGACATCCTAAAAATTGAACAACATATCAGTATCCATTAAGGTAAATTTGAAACATTGCTAACTTGGTATAAAAAATTATTAAAGTCCATAAAAAAAATAATAATAATAAAAGATTAAGTAAAAAGATTGTGTATACCTAGTAAAAATGCCAAATGTGCTTGATAAAAACATGTTTTATAGTTGAATAGCTTTAATGATAAAGTTGACTCTGGAGAGAAGAGAACAATATAGTAATTTGTATTGCTTTATATATTAAGCAATTAAAGCAAGATTCAATTGACCGCTTGCAGCACAGACGGGCACTGCTCTGCGGAGGGAATTTTGTATGATTGCATAGAGATCAACCACTTCAGACCACAAAATGACTCTGGAGTGTGTATGAATACTGAGCAACAGCTGGTTAAACAAAAGGAAATGAAATACTGTAGTAAACAGGAGAGTGCGTTTGCATAAAGTAAGGTAGACATTTTAAGTTTATTGGAAGGTTTTCTTTTCAAATATCTCATTGATTTTAAATGCATTTAATGCTCTAGAGACCTTGTAGCTACATGCACTTCAAGAGAAGCAGTAAAAATATTGAGAATGAATATGCGACACAGGAACAGACAAAAACATGATTATGTGCTGTTCCAAATGGATGTTTTTCATCTACTTTCATAGGGCAGCAACACTGAACAAAAATATAATGGAGATGAGCTGCTCATATATTAAAAAGTCAATATATTTAATGTGAAGTAGCAGAGAAAAATAAAAAGACTACTGTAATAAAAGACAGGGGAATGAAGAAAACATAACATTCTAATGCCTGGTACACATCTGCGTTTGGTAATCCATTCGGGGAGTCCACATGGGGACCCCTGAACAGAATACTGAACGCATTGAGCAGTGAAAGCAAACAGATCCCATAGACTATAATGGGGTCTGTGTGCTTTCCACACACTGCCCGCATGAGTCATGTGGACATGAAAGTAGACCACAAAGTACTTTTCTGTCTGCATGTGCCGTGCAGAACTGCACGGAAAGCACACGGACCCCATTATAGTCTATGGGGTTCATGTGCTCTCATAGGCAGTCCGCTTGTCAATGTGTTCAGTATTCCGTTCGGAGGGGTCCCCATGCGGACTCCCTGAACAGATTACCATACACAGATGTGAACAAGGCATTAGCTTGGAGCTACTAGAACCTGGTGTTTGGTCACTACTTTCCCAAATAAGCCTTCTGTAAACTGCCACCCCATTTATTATGATTACGATGTAGTCTGCATCATACTCATGTAGACAGGGCAAAGAAGTGGAGGTGGTGGCCACGTTGATCACTACTCAACTTTCATTTTCTAAACTGAACCCCTCGAAATACAGTAATAGAAGAAAAGTTTGGCATTATTTTGAGAAGTTCGTGCAGAATTTAATGGGATGCATATACAGATCAGGAAAAAGAACATATTCTACGTTGCAACAAGTGCACTGGACTTTTTTGTATAAAAACTGCTTCAATATCACGTGTCTTTTGAAATTGAGCCTCTACACACACCTGGTTTCAGTGAACTTATAAGAAGCCCCTCAAGACAAAAGCAATCTCCTACAACCAAAAGACAGAATGCTCCAACAAGATCTATTGAATGTACAGAGTACAAAGGATTATGGCATCCATATCAGAATAAAGATACCTTAAGATTATCACAAGTGTTGTTCTGCTACCCAAGAATGTAAGGCTAGGTTCACATCTGCACTCGGCTCTTTGGCTTTAGGTCCACCGGGAGACCCACTGTTTTCATACTGGACTTTTGTCTCCACTGAGTTCTGGCGGTTTATGCAGTGGAGTCTCCAATGGAGACTCTGGCACAGATGTGAACTCAGCATAAGAAAGTACACATTTCTAAAAAATAGGGAAACATGCTGCGTCTTACATTTCTACATCAAGTCCGCGTGTGGCATGAATCAGTGTCAGGAAGTAATGTTACATTATTGATCATTTAGACTATTCTGTCCATTTATATTATGGTGGAAATATTATAAATTGTAATATATGATTGTATAGGACAGCAGTGTGTGTTTCTTTTTATTATATTCATATGTTTTTGTATGTATTTATATACGTTAGATATTTTTTAAACTTATTTTCATATATTTTTATTTTTTTCTTCCATGTTTTTGTCTATATTATGGTTTCAATCCATGTCATGTCTTACTCTGCATTGTGGGGTCATGTAAACACAAATGCCATGTGGCAGTTAGTATTTATTCATGGTACGGTTTTGTAATGATGTGTTATGTCATGAGTTCTACCCGAAACACACAGACATTTTTAGCTATTTGTAACTCACATTCAGTGTTTTTTTAATGTCGCAATAAAGAACTATTCACTGTCTTAAAATTTCACTATTGGAGTACAGGACTGGGCGTTGGTCCTGACACCCAAAGTGATCTCCATTTTGTTTTGGTAGGACCATAAATAGGTTTGAGGGCCACTGCAGAACTTTCATACAGTGGTGGTAGAATGGTAATGTTTCCCACAATTAGATTCTATGTATTAGGGCAAATATTATTAATTTCTTTGTCATGGACATTTCTCATGCATTAATGAACATCATTTTTTCTAGGTAAAGAAATATTAGTAGTAATACTGATGAATTTAAGAATGTACATTATGGTCATCATACCAAGACCACACTGAAGCTTTACTGACCTGGACTTACATCCCATAGACAACTGAGCGGCGGTCCTGCTACCGGTCAGTTCATTTACCGCTTGTTCTTACTGCACAGTGTCTTTAATATGTGGTCCGGTGGTGAGGACCAGGTGAATAAACCCTGATGAATCTCTCCCTTAGAGAAGAAACGCGTAGGGTCAATATATATATATATATATATATATATATATATATATATATATAGTTATTGATGTGATACTCACACACGATAATCTGAACAGTGACCTAGCCAGCGGTACCTCCCTTCTCTGTTGGTGTGGCGTTAAGCCACTAGCCTCAGAGGGGTGGGGGAGCAATCCACTGAGCCTCCGATACTTAGGTCTTGTTCTTTTAAATCTGTGGAGTCTTTGGTACACATCGTGTGCTGTAATAGGGAGGCAGATAGTGACATATTGTAGGGCGAATTACCTGCAGTTTAGCCTCCCTTCCTCACAATCGTCATTAATTTTTGTTAAGCTGGTATTTGTGTAGGACATGTTTTTATACTTTTTGTCATGTTTTTATGAGCAGCTAATAAAAGAGAAGTTTCATCATTTAATATTCCTATGGTGGATTAGTCAATCCTCCTTCTGTGAATTACATCCCATAGACAACTATCATAATTATAGTAATTCATGCCAAATCACATGTAGTATAGTCACATCCATAAGATCACACTTTTTTCTGTGTATATCTTTGGCAAACAGAATGTGAAAATCTGCTTTTTGCACTTTGTACTGAATAGAAAATTCCTCCATATGGATTAAATTTTCAACACCCCATCCATATGCCATATATTGTACCGTAATATGTTGTAACTGACTCCACTGCAGGAAATAGAAGGGCTTTATTTGCTACATGAGAAATTAACAAATTTTACTTTAATAAATACCTACAAAATATCTGTGCACAGAAACACAGAAAGCATAGACCATCCTTAAAGATACTGATATTGATCTGGAATCTAAGTGTGTGAACCTAGTCAAGTCATTACATATTGTGGTTTCCTGTTTACGCACAACCACGCTCAAGATCGCCAACTGTCTATATCTTTTCTCATGGTTTGTACTGATCTTAATCCAGAAGGCCTGTAATTAAATGTAACACTACAGAAGGGGAGGTTTGTTTTTTTGTGTTCAATTGCTCAGAAAACATTGGTCAGATGTCTCTGAAGGATAAGAGCCAGAGATGGAGAAACATAATTTTAATTCTAATCCATTAACTTGCCATGGAGAAAGAGAGATTAAATCAGCAATTGTTCTTTACCATGCTACACAAAAAGCCTATCAACATGAAAACAATAGAATAATAATCTTGCAATACCTACTTTTAATGAAGAGCTGGAACATGAATTTTAATCTAATGAAACATCAAAGTAGAACAGATATTTCTAAATGCACTGAAACAAAATTGTAGGAAGACGACCAGATTGCAGCCATTTGCCCATCACTCGCAATGCAAAATGTAATGGTACCAAACGCAGAAAGTAAATGTGTTTTTCACTGCTGCTTGGGGGGATCTTTGATGATTCAGTATGAGAAAACTAATTAACGCCTTTCAGAGGAAATTTAGTTACAACGCAGTTCTTTGCAATTTAGAAAGAACACACTCTCAACCTAGTTATTGGAATATAAAGACGGATGAGTAAAATGTGGCATTAACAATTAGCTTAAAACAATGACAATATCTGTTTGGAATATAGAGTACATTTTGCAAGTCACATGCTTAGGTTATACAGTTTTGATAAATCAAAAGTTGATGCCATTGAAATTCACTGTATAAGAGTTGGTAAGAGTGATAAATAATTCACAATAATTTATAAGCCTAGCTCAAGCCCTGCAAACTAAATTATGCAGCTTGTGACACGCTGGAAATGACTCTGATCATAGCAAACAAGAATTCATATAGAATTGACTTCTCATTTATTAAAGGTCGAAAATCAATTTCATCACATGATCCTAAAATGTCCTTTACATAACACATAGGTTATATGTAGCAGATCAAAACTCACCAGGCAAACAATAAAAAGACATACGTATTGACTTAGTGAATATTAAAACCACTGGTGTGTTATCACAGCCTCTATTCTTCCCTGGATCAGTCTATAGACATGAGATAACTTCCGAGGACGGCTCTGATGTTGGGAATTGGCTGGCCGACAGACAACATTTAGCACCTTTCCACAGATCACTGGGTATCTGAGCGGCCTACTACCGTGCATTGCTACTTGAGTCACTATTTATGGGGGCGACACAGATAACCAAGTGCTGTACTCTGTCAGCTCTATACAGTGAATGAGGCTGTAGTACCTAAGAATGACCACCACACCATTCAAGCACTCGGAATCCGTATTCTTGCTGGGGGTTAAAGTGGTTGGATCCTTTGTTGATACGTAATAAATGTTGCTCGTTGGCTACCGCTTCTAATCCCAACCCGCATTAACACGACTGAATCTCACCTTTGAAATTCTGTCCATGTGTTGGCTGGATTTACTGGCCTGAACAGTGTGCGGAGAGGGACCTCTAGCAATACAGTAATCCATGATGCTACGAGTTCCTGTCTCCCAACAACACTTCTGTATTAATGATAATAAGGAACAGTATACCACTGGGAGGCATAGATAACTGTAAGGCTAGTAGTCCCTCTCTTAACATACTGTTCAGGCCAGTGAATGAAACACAATGGTGTGAATATGAGGTACGGATGAACAGACAGAGTGGAAATACTGCCAAATTGCTGCTGCCAAAAAGTGTAGTATTTTACAACTCCTTAAAAGTGGATGAGGTTTTAGTGAATTTCTTTTTTTTTAAATTATTTATTTATATAAAAAATAGAAATACAATCAAAAAACCATGTAAAAGTGGCCTCCACCTAGGTAGGGGCCAGGAACAGACTGTGGGAAAAAAAAAGGACACATACAATCCGCATAACAAGGTATGATATCATGTAAGGGACAAACTCACGGTTAAGTATGCGCAAAGCCAGAGGGAGGAAAAATGGAAAGGCAGAAAATCATAGAGGGGAGAGAAGAAGCGAGAAGGATAAAGGAGAAAGGAAGAAAAGAATGGGAGAGAGTAGAGAGGAGGAAGGGAAAAGGAGAGAATAAAAAAGAAAAAAAGAAGGGAGGGGTGAATTGGGGAAAAAAGGAAGACAGGGCAAAGAGGTCCAGCAACCCCACCACAGGAAGAACTGCTCACGGGTTCCAATTCTACGCGCCAGGTCCCTGTAATCCTGAGAACCCTGGAAGAGGATCCAAGGCGTCCATGCCACAATGAAGGACTTGTGCGTGTCTCTGAGATACACAATGAGGTCCTTCATAGCCTGAATGTCTTCCACTTTACGGATCCAATATAGGAGAGACAGTGGAGTGGAGGACTTCCATAGCGCTGGGATACAGGCCCGAGCCTCATTGACCAAGTGCTTGAAAGAGGACTTATGATAAGCTGTCACGGTCAGCAGAATTTATTTAAAAAAACTAAAAGAAATGATATCCTGCGGAGCGCTCTGGACTCTGACTGCTAACACCTAAGTGTGAATACTGTCTGACAGTTAGTGTCACTGCCAGCTAAGTAAAGAACCAGATGTGCTCTGTTAAATTCACCGAGCCACCTGTGCAGGTCAGAGCAGCCGCTACAACAATTAAACTGTCTAGCCAGAACTCCTGGTCTAGACAGAGACCGAACTAAACCCAGTGTGCTTCCAGTTCCACTCAACCCCCAAGGCAGTGTGAATACTGACTGAACACAGCTAAGGCCTACTGAGATTTCTCACAACTACCAATGGCATTGCTATCTCAGGGAGTATTACAAGCTAGGCCAACTAAGTATTATTCAGGTTAGGACCCATGCACCCATATCAATTCGGGTTTGAAGTTTGATCTTAGAGCGCCGGGTGTCCAGATCAGCCCCCTTATATAGGCAAGGGGCGGTCACAAGTAAATAGCCCAGCAGCCCACGCCCGAGCGTCCATTGGTAGACACCTATCTTGGTCAAACAGTCGACCACGCCCAGCTGTTGCAAGGCAGATTAACCCTTGCAACCCTGGACTGTGCAGAAGAACAGGCAGCGACGCCCATATCATGTACAATCCTAACATAAGCCCGGGGGTGGAGTCAGAGAGGTGAAGCAGGTAGAAGGCAGGTGTTTTAGGGGGGAGGTTTTCGTGAATTTCATCAACATTGCCAGAAAAAATTGTAAGCAGAGGAAACAAATCTGTTGTGCAGATGTAAAATCTGTGGCATGGTAATGAAAAAAATTGGTTTGTTTTCTGCTGAAAATCTGGAGCATTTCAGTTTCTTGTGTCCTAACCGTAAAGGTGTTTGATTTCTAGTTGTAAAGACTTACGTGTTCAAGCTCCAAGCTGGTGATTTTTTATTTTTTTTTACTCTTTAACCCATGTAGTACAAATATTAATAACAAATGTGTAGTGAGCATTGCAGTCGCTCACCAGGGGCATGATTCACTGTATACAGTCACAGAATGGGTCCCTGCAGGGTCAAGTTATTGGTAGACTGATATGTGAAAGTTCATAGTTTCTACTTAAGTCTATGAGAGTGTAACATTTAGGTTCTTGTGCATTTACATAGCAAAGTAATTTCCGGCTGGTGTGTAAACCAACATGTCAGTCTGCCTACCAAATGACCAGTTTTGGGACCCATTCTGCATCTAAATGAAGAGAATGATTTGTATGGTTGGTAAGAGTCTGCATTGTCCACTACACTTTATTATCCGCTAAACATTAGAATTCAATTCATCAGGATGGGGCTTTAACATAATATCTCATGATGCTCTCTCAGTCGGTTGGTCTCTCTTTTACGTGATGACATGTCATGATGCCAAGTTTAAAGTAAAAATGACTAGCACTCACTGTCAGCTTTACATACACCAAGAGGACTCCCTGAATGCAATACCAAACACAGATGTGAACCAGGCCTAATAAAAACAGGGTAACATGATCTTACACCAAGCTTCTTTGAAGTAAGAATAGGAGTAGTAGTTGATAAGGAGTGAATAGATTGTTTGGGGTTCCCCCATAATAATAAAGTTGGAAATTACTGCGCATTTTTATTTATCGCAAAACCCCTCATTTCATAAATATGGCAAAACATGACATGAAAAGACATTACTTATGTTCTTCTTATGAGGATTTTGAAAAATGCTTAGCCATAAAAGAACAAGCAATGGTTGAAGTGATATCAACACGCTGTAACTGTAGTTGGGTAAATGAAATCATATCTTGAAGTGCCTGATTGAAGACCAAAATGAGATTACAAATCAATCACAGATCCAATCTATTAAACAACAAATTAAACTTTGAACATTGCTAAATATGCTCCAAGTTAGCTTGAAATGCTACATTTAATCTATATTTTTACATAAAATCCTTTGAGGGCTACCTCCAAATGTAAAGGGGACTGAAAGAATTTTTGATGAAAAATCCAAGATCTTTGCAAAAAAAAAAAAAAAAATCTCAAACAGCTGATAGGTATTTTAGAAAGATCAAAAAGGAAGAATAAAATAATTTCTGAAAGATATCTTTAAAGGGCTTAGATATCAAAGCAAAATTGTAGATATTGTATGAGCTTTGAAGTATCAGATTTCAAATATGCTTGATGATAAATGCAATTTAGAAGTGTTAAACAGAAAACACGCTATCTGTCAGAGTTTAATATGTACATTCATATTTAAACAAGTGTTTTAAGTGAAACAAATAGAAACATCGGGGGGAATTAAATCAATAAATTGTCACCGGCAGGGAAAAATATCTCTGGACTTGCCTCTCTATTGTATTTCACCAATATATTTCCTCCACAGTAGGTCCAAATCCAGGACGACAGTCGGAGTGGTAATAACCTTTCGCTTGACTTTAACTTTCTCTTTTGCAATGCCTTCATTTTCAACATCAATAAAGAAAAATGCTGCCATTGTTCAAAGCCCAAGTTCAGTGACGAAACACGTAACATATGGATCAGATATATCACCATATGTAACAGAATTCTCCTACGTGATGTCCACAAATTATGTCCTCCAGTCTATAGAAGTCAAACCGCAGCACCTTCTGTCTCAGAGACTCCTGGCCACATATATATATGGAAAAGTGTTCAGTGCAGATTTACCGCAACAAAACATGCATGCGTTAAGCATGGATTTTGGCACAGATATTACCCCTTTTAGGGTGGGTTCACATCTGCGCCCGGTCTCCAGTTTAGCTAATAAGGACAGTTTCTGTCTTCTGCCGCGCGAAACTGGACAGGAGACTGAAACACAGTGGTCAGCATTCAAACTCATTCACTTGAATGGGTTTGCAGAGGTGACTGCCCCTTTTGCGTCTTCTGTCTCTCCGCGGTAAAACCATTTTTTTTTAACCGGACACAAAGTCCTGAATCTCTAGCTTTGTGTCCGTCTAAAAAACCCAGTTTCCCCACGGACAGGATTGGCTAAACCGGAGACTGGGCGCAGATGTGAACCCGCCCTTATTGAATTAGGTACACTGAAAAAAAACATTTTTTTTTTTTTTTACAAGGATCACAATCTACATTTTTCCCTATCAGTATGTCTTTGGAGTATGGGAGGAAACCCCTGCAAACACGGGGAGAACGTACAAACTTCTTGCAGATGTTGTCCTTGGCAGGATTTGAACCCAGGACTCCAGCGCTGCAAGGCTGCAGTGCTAACCACTGAGCCACCGTGTTGCCCCAGGTAAACTGAAACACACTGATATTAAAGGGAATCTGTCAGAATAAAGTTGCCCCATCATGTGCAGGATAAAGTAATTCCCTTTACATTGGTGCCCTCTGTAACCTTTCTGCTGCAGCAAAGTGAAGTTATAATGTGTGAAAACATTACAAAAGGTCATATGCAAATTCACCGAAATATATACCGAAATTATAGTGAGTCACTGATCTGACTGGCTGGGTAACTACTATACTGAGCAGCAATATGGCGGTTCAGGAGGTCGCTGTGTGATAACTCACATCACTCAATGATGCAGTGAGTACCTTTCACACAATCGTGGTCAGTCAAAGAAATAGGGCCCACATACAGACACACTGTTTCACGGACAGAAAAGAGTTGTTTGAATAAGCCCTAAGGGTAAAGCACACAATGCAGCGCTGGCCGCACTTCAGGCTCGGATGCTAGTGTTGTCAGCTAACATAGTGAAGGATTTATTGATTACTGTCTGTGAATTGTTACCAGCAAAGTGGTCTTGCGGATAACCACGCTGCCAGTAATAAGTCACAGGCAGTGATCAATAAATCTTTCACTATCTCAACTGAAAAGACCAGCAGCTTGGCCTGGAGTGTGACTGGTGCCACAGTGTGTTTTCGCCCTAAAGGTGCCATAAATCACCCAACAAACGAACAAATGTTCAACAATATAAAAGCTGCTAGATTATTTCTCTCTATGCAGCATACTCTATGGGAGAAATAATCTATTCACCCTTTTACTGTAACAATGAATTCGCCATTTAAATACAACAAACCCCTAAAACAAGGGGGTCTATCAGAAAGAAAAACTCCTATAAATTTTCAATCCTGATTATCGCTCCTTCAGTTAGCCCATGTAAAATGGTCTTACCCTTGGTTCACATCTGCGTTTGGTAATCCGTTTGGGGAGTCCCCATGGGAATACATTTCCAAGTGGTGTGCAGTGAAAGCACACAGACCCCATAGACTATAATGGGGTCCTTGTACTTGTGCAAGATCTCTGCACGAGTCATGTGGACAGGAAAGTAGATTGTGAAGTACTTTCCTATCCGCATGTTCCGTGCAGAGATCTCGCGCCAAGTACACGGACCCCATTATAGTCTATGGGGATCCATGTGCTTTCACTGCACACCACTTGGAAATGCGTTCGGTAGTCCGCATAATCTACATGTGCATGAAATAGCTTTAAAAGGGTTGGCCACTTTCAGACCAATATTAATAGACATACGTGCACATTAATTATTGCACGGAGAACTGATACACAAAGAATAATAATAATAATAATAATAATAATAATAATAATAATAATAATAATAATAATAATATATTTTAATTTATATAGTGCCAATATAATTCCGAAGAACTTTACAATTTGTAGGGTTCAAGTACAGACAAAAAGATACATTACAAAGAAATAGTCACTTCACACATTGGGACTGAGGGCCCTGCTCACAAGAGCTTACAAACTATGAGGTAGAGGAGGTGACACAAGAGGCAGCAGGGGTGGCATAGGAGATAGCATTGCTTATACAATGGTCCCACCATTTTTTGTGATAGAGGTTATTTTTAGAGATAAGCAAGTAGTGTTCGATCGAGTAGGTGTTCGATCGAATACTACGGTATTCAAAATACTTGTACTCGATCGAACACTACTAGCTGTTCGAAGTTTAAGGTTCGATGCAGAACCAGTGTTGATTGGCAGAATGTTATACATTCTGCCAATCAACGCTGGTTCTTCTCTTACCTTTAGAAGTCTTCTCCGTGCAGCGTCCCTGCGGCGTCTTCCGGCTGGAATTCACTCTGCCTAGGCATCTGGCCTAGGCAGAGCCGACAGTTGGCTCTGCCTAGGCCCCGATGCCTAGGCAGAGTGAATTCCAGCCGGAAGAAGACGCAGGGACGCTGCGCCGGGAGAAGACTTCAAGGAGAATCCAGCCCGACCGTCAATCGTGGACTTGGTAAGTATAATTTTATCGAATTTTGCGTACCCCTGAAACGAGCATTTCCCCCCTAGACTATAATGGGGGTTCGAAATCCGTTCGAACAGTCGAACAGTATGCGGCTGTTCGAATCGGATTTCGAACTCGGACATTTTAGTGTTCGCTCATCTCTAGTTATTTTCATTACACATAAATAAAGTTTTATGAATAGTTACCAGTCAGTCAGTTTGTGTGCAGACGGTGACTGGACATATAAAGTTACAGCCTGATTCGGCATCATATCCTGTGGGGTAATGTGGGAGCTTGAACAGAGGGTTAGTTTTAGGGATTCTAACTGCAGAAGGGTTTACATTATGAATTGTGAAAGGCCTGTCTGAAAAGATGTGTCCTTAGTTTGAGCTTGATTCTATAGAAATTAGGAGTTAATCTGATTGCCCGAGGTAGAGGATTCTAGAGGAGTGGTACAACTCGGGAGAAGTCTTGTATACGGGAGAAGGAGGTTCTGATAATAGAGGATGTTAGTCTTAGGTCATTGAGTGAACAGAGAGCACGGGTTGGGCAGAAGACAGGGATGAGGGAGGAAATGTAGGGAGGTGCGCTGTAGGGTTTAGACTGATAGATGGCCACTGCATTCAGAATAGATTGAAGAAGGGAGAGTTTAATAAGAGTTTAAAATCCTCTTAATGACATGTTCAAGCACATTCCAGAAAAGTGGAAATAAGAAAAAATAAATAATATATCAGGGTATAATAGAAATGAAAGAAAAACTTGGGCAAAATATTGTGAATTTTATTAATAAAAAATAAAAATCATAAAAGTTTTAAGATTCTGAGTACAAGTTACGTTAAAAAAATGTTTTGTTGGCTTACAATACACCACATACTAAAGATGATGAGGCTTCAGACAGGCAGTACAGCCTGTCTGTTAATCAATACTCTGTGAAGATGCAATGGACAACACTACGAACATTCCTATCATGGGACTGAGTCTTCACAGAATATTAAATATGGCCTGAGAACAAAAACTACTAGCAGGAGAAAATGTAATGTGTATGCTTTTGTTTGTACTCCAAATCAGGACTTAATTTGATTATTGACCTTGCAAACCCCTCATAAGAGAGTCAGGAAATATTCTTCATTCCCAAGCTGAAATATTTTTAGAATTCATTAAACTACCATTGTTTATTGGCTCATGAGCTTTTCATACTTTAGGGTAAAAGAACCTCTGTCCAAAATATTGGAAGAAATTGATGTCTAATACATGTAATCCGATGAGTATTTTAGACACTTGGTTTACATAAATGCTTTATATGTTAATGGGAGAACTTTGGGCATAACAACTCTTCACGACCATCATCACCAAAAAGACAGGACAACCTAACACAAGGAATTTCTCCAGCTCAGTATGGATTAGATATGCAGTCAGCTTTTTAAATTCGGGATCAATAATTCATCATTTTTTTTGCTTAATCTACATGCACATTAGTTACTCAACTGAATACTTATCAACTCACAACTGTTTGTTCCAGGTCAACCAAATCACCTTCCTTTGGGGGTTTGATTCACCAGACAATGAACTATAAGACTGCTGAGAATATATTTCAAAGACTAGTCACGTATTGTTATGTAATTGTAGTGTTCCCAATACAAAGGGCATATATGTTCTGTTCATGCTATATGTACTTTTTTCTACTGTTTTACCAATATATTAAATTATTTGCAGTAAAACATAAAAAGGTTACTATGTAATATAAAGCTCTGCTTCTCTAACAATGAGGAGGCCTCACTATTATAGAGTACTAGCCTCTGCCCGCAACTTTGTCTGCGGGTTGTTGGCATCGATGATCTGCCTATATTTAGCAAATTGGTGCCGTCGATGGTTTGCCTACTCCGGCATTTTGGCAGCTGTCCTGCTGCTGAACTTGTTCCTCACATGGTGCCTGTGATTGTTCCGGCATCAAAGCAGCTCACTGGGACACCATATTAATGAGCATGTTCTTGGCGTTGATGATCTGCATGCTCTCGCTTTTCAGTAGTTCTCAAACTGGCATGGCGCTGAACTTGTTTCTTACACTGTGCCTGGGATTGTTCCGGCATCTCAGCACCTCACTGGAACATCATATAATGAGCATGTTGTTGGTGTTGATGATCTGCCTGCTCCGGCGTTTCGGTAGCTGTCAAGCTGGCCTGCCGCTGAACTCGTTCATGGCGCTGTGCCCTTGATTGTTCTCGCATCTCAGCAGCTCACTGGGAGGCCATAGAGCACCATGGAATTAATGGTGCTATATAAATAAATAATAATAATATAATGAGCATGTTGTTGGCATTGATGAACCGCATGCTCCGGCATTTCGGCAGCTCTCAAGCTGGGCTGCCGCTGAACTTGGTTCTTGCATTGTGCCTGTGATTGTTCTGGCATCTCAGCACCTCACTGGGAAGCCATATTGTTGACGTCGATGATCCCCCTCAGCTGCTCTTGAGAAGATCTCTGTGACTTCTGGTTCCTTCATAGATGTCGTTGTTTGCGACAAATTATATTCTCTTTTTCCAGTGTTTTTCCAGTGTTAAAAATTGGCAAACTGTCAATTTGGATTAAAGGTGTTTGCCCATGTTTGTCATCACTAGAGCAGATCAGATATATGCAAAGGTGTCTCCACACTGAGGGTTAGCGTGTGTTTACACAGAGAGATAACAGTCCTGGCTAAATTAAGGCTGCTGCTAAGAACAGTGTAATATAGTATGTGAACCTAAATTCATAACAGTCATGAAACCATGTCATTTAGCAGGATAAAAAGTAGCCTATATTTTAATCGAAGTTATAATCTATCTGTGTGCCAAATTTCATTCAAATCCGTTCAGCCATTTTTGCGTGATTGAGGAACAAACACACAAACTTTCACATTTAAAATATAAATATATAATATAAATATTAGTAGGATAGGATTAGTAGGATAGTAGGATAGGATAGGATAGGAAGGATAGGATATATAAATCTGGCATGGCGAAAATGTTGATAACTAGCTTAGCTGCTCAAACTACCGTATATGTTCAGAAGAACTGAAGTGTTAACACTATCCATTAAAGGGGTTATCCAATACCAAGAAAAAATAAAAATAAAGGAAGCAATACTCAACAATCTTGCTGCTCAAGTTTCTTTCTTGTTTCAACTTCTAAGTCCCTCTTGACAAATAAGAAATGACTTCTCAGCCCATCACTGGCCACAATAGGGAAACAATTTAGTTCATATTTGGCTGAGTATTTTCTGCGTTTTTAGAGAGACAAGGAAATTAAGTCCAACAGTAGGCATAAGAATGGGAACGGCAAGATATCGGTGAGGTGCATGGTGATAGAGTTGAAGTAAATTTATAAGAAGAAGCTATACTCACCTATTTTGGGTGTTCAGTTCTAATGTTGGGTCCGCCCTTTCTTTCCTGTGCCGACACTGGTCGGACCAGAATTAAAGCGGCTGAGACGACTGCCGAAACCAGTCACTGACCTCATTGATCACATGTTGGATACCAGAAATACTGGCAGTGGCCTCACCTGCACCCAACAACTGTCCTGGGCCAGTGACTGGTTGCATTGGTTACCGGAGCTTCTTCATTTCCAGTCTAACCAGTGTGGGCACAGGATGGTATTGGGGACTCAACCCTTTGACAAAAGTTTCACTTTTATTTTTTGTACCGTTTTCTTAGAAAACCCCGTAAATAATTGACTTTGCTTGTATGAGAAGCCATTAAGAGGTGTATTTCACAGTCTATAATGTACATCAGCTAGGAGCCAGCGTAGACTTCATATATAAATTATAAGTTCTCTGGCAGAAATTATAATAGATTTGTCAGGCTGTGGTAGCTGTGCCACTCACAGTCCACTTTAAGTGGCGTAAATGCTGTAATATTTTAAAAACGCACAATTTTAGGTGCAAAAGCAATGTGTATAGATAGAATTACTAACCTTCCCTTACGCCTAAAGCCAGCCATACAAATCAGATATCTTTTAATGGATAACACAAATACCAAGGGATCTTCCAATGTCAAAACAGTGTATGGGGTGAGTAATGTATGGGGCATCCTAGTGTATGAGTGTATTAATGTTGAATATCTAACTTAGATCCACCACCTTAAGCAATTGCCTACCTACTTGGTGAATGTAGGTTCTGCAATGACATACAAATATCAATTTTGTAAACCAAGCAAACAGTATTGCGCTGTTTGACATCTCTTTCTTGTAAATGTACTTTGATTTTCTATGAATGTCCATGAACTATTAACTTGCTACTCTGAAGTTTCTTTTGGAGATTAACTGTAAATCAAAAGAGCAGACAAAAGCCATAGACAAAAGTGACATTGATCTGCAGTCTTGGAGTCAGAGGTATGCAGAGGCGGCAAATTATATAACACACACTCAGATAAAAACACACTTCTATTACATCAAGGTGTGCATACATATCGCAATATGTAATTTTAAAGATGACCTTCCATTTACTCTTTAGAATGGCTAAGAGTAAGCTTTAAACTGTGTAAAATCTCAAGTTTCTTCCTCATGCATTTAGCACAAAAATAATCTTATAAATAAATGGTTGGTGTTGAAGATTTTACTCTTTTTAAAAAAATGCCTTGTAGGTGCAATAAAAGTTTGGAGGAAAACACAATAAATCATTGTCCCGTTCCAGAAAACACATACATTAAAAACTAATAGCACAAAATTCAATATTATATATGCATTGAAATACAGTTTACAAATGATGCCTTAAAGAGCAGAAAAGTTCAGAGATGCTAATCATTAACTTCAGATTTTAGTAGTAAAATCCATCATCTTTTATAGGACGTTTTATATATGCAATAACCTGGATTCAGCTACCTTGAAGGGCTTTCTTCAACAAACAAAGCTTTTACAGCACGCATAAATTGTATTTTTGTGCCTGTCTCTTTTTCAGATTTAAATTATTCGAGAAGAATATTACATTAGAGCTGCATTTCTGCTTTGTGCTACAGAATCCCACTAAGCCTAGTGTAACCAGTGCTGTACTGTTTCAGAAAGGTGAGGAAAGGCAGCTACCTCCCTATAAAAATTTTGATGCAGATTTTTTGACGAAAACAGGTGTTGGACAAAATAACTGGAACACCCCTATTGTTATGTAGTCAAGTTTAAAGAGGTTGTCTAGCCTAAACAATATTTTTTCATTAAAGGAATTCAATCATTAAAACTGAATTTTTTTCTCCCTAACACATAGGAATAGTCTTAAGAAGGTTATTCTTCTCCTACCTTTAGATGTCTTCTCCGCGCCGCCGTTCCGTAGATATCCTGGTTTTCATTGGTATGCAAATGATTTTTCTTGCAGCACTGGGGGCGGTTCACAGTGCTGTGAGAAAACTTTCCAGCAACAGCCTCTCCTTCCTCTGGAACGCCCTCTCTGCTACATGTTCTTCCAATGGCTTCTTCTGGCTTTAGATGGCACGATGGCAGAGCCGACTGTGCATGCCTGCGACCATTTACACGAGGGTACTCTGCATGCCATCTAAAGCCAGAAGAAGCCATCGGAAGAACATGTAGCAGAGAGAGTGTTCCAGAGGAAGAAGAGGCCATCGCTGGAGAGTTTTCTCGCAGCATTGGGGATGCCCCCAGTACTGTTTGAGTGCTGGGGACCGCCTCCAATGCTGTGAGAAAACTCATTTGCATACCGATGAAAACCAGGATATCTACGGAATGGCAGCGCAGAGAACGCATCTAAAGGTAGGAGAAGAATAGCCTTTCTTAAGGCTATTCCTAAGTGTTAGGGAGAAAAAAATCAGTTTTAATGATTGAATCCTTTTAAGCTGGGGAGGTGAAATAAACAAAAATAAAAGAAAACATAGTCACCTGTCCCCAATGCTCTGGTGTCCTTCCAGGGCGGTCCGGCCGGCTGCCATCTCACTGTTCTGACGTCTCAGTTCCCTTACTCTTTGGCGGTCATATGACTGCTGAGACCAATAAGTGGCCCGAGGAAGGGAACTGTGGACGTCACTACCTGTGACGTCCTCGGTTCCCTTCTTGAGGCCGGTGATTGGCTTCAGGAGTCACATGCGGAGGACCGGTCTGCGTGGGGAGTATGGTTTTATTTTATTTTTTTCACCTTCCCCAGCCTAAATAATACATAAAATTTTAGGCTGGACAACACACTTAACTGTTCCTGATACAGTCCTATGAAAAAGTTTGGGCACCCCTATTAATCTTAATCATTTTTTGTTCTAAATATTTTGGTGTTTGCAATAGCCATTTCAGTTTGATATATCTAATAACTGATGGACACAGTAATATTTCAGGATTGAAATGAGGTTTATTGTACTAACAGAAAATGTGCAATATGCATTAAACCAAAAATTGACTGGTGCAAAAGTATGGGCACCCTTACCATTTTATTGATTTGAATTCCCCTAACTACTTTTTACTGACTTACTGAAGCACAAAATTGGTTTTGTAACCTCAGTGAGCTTTGAACTTCATAGCCAGATGTATCCAATCATAAGAAAAGGTATTTAAGGTGGCCAATTGCAAGTTGATCTCCTATTTGAATCTCCTCTGAAGAGTGGCATCATGGGCTACTCAAAACAACTCTCAAATGATCTGAAAACAAAGATTGTTCAACATAGTTGTTCAGGGGAAGGATACAAAAAGTTGTCTCAGAGATTTAACCTGTCAGTTTCCACTGTGAGGAACATAGTAAGGAAATGGAAGACCACAGGGACAGTTCTTGTTAAGCCCAGAAGTGGCAGGCCAAGAAAAATATCAGAAAGGCAGAGAAGAAGAATGGTGAGAACAGTCAAGGACAATCCACAGACCATCTCCAAAGAGCTGCAGCATCATCTTGCTGCAGATGGTGTCACTGTGCATCGGTCAACTATACAGCGCACTTTGCACAAATAGAAGCTGTATGGGAGAGTGATGAGAAAGAAGCCGTTTCTGCACGTACGCCACAAATAGAGTTGCCTGAGGTATGAAAAAGCACATTTGGACAAGGCAGCTTCATTTTGGAAACAAAAATTGAGTTGTTTGGTTATAAAAAAAGGCGTTATGCATGGCGTCCAAAAAGAAACAGCATTCCAAGAAAAACACATGCTACCCACTGTAAAATTTGGTGGAGGTTCCATCATGCTTTGGGGCTGTGTGGCCAATGCCGGCACCGGAAATCTTGTTAAAGTTGAGGGTCGCATGGATTCCACTCAGTATCAGCAGATTCTTGAGAATAATGTTCAAGAATCAGTGACGAAGTTGAAGTTACGCCGGGGATGGATATTTCAGCAAGACAATGATCCAAAACACCGCTCCAAATCCTCAGGCATTCATGCAGAGGAACAATTACAATGTTCTGGAATGGCCATCCCAGTCCCCAGACCTGAATATCATTGAACATCTGTGGGATGATTTGAAGCGGGCTGTCCATGCTCGGCGACCATCTAACTTAACTGAACTTGAATTGTTTGTCCAAAATACCTTTATCCAGGATCCAGGAACTGATTAAAAGCTACAGGAAGCGACTAGAGGCTGTTATCTTTGCAAAAGGAGGATCTACTAAATATTAATGTCACTTTTCTGTTGAGGTGCCCATACTTTTGCACCGGTCAAATTTTGGTTTAATGCATATTGCACATTTTCTGTTAGTACAATAAACCTCATTTCAATCCTGAAATATTACTGTGTCCATCAGTTATTAGATATATCAAACTGAAATGGCTGTTATAAACACCAAAATATTTAGAACTAAAAATGATTAAGATTAATAGGGGTGCCCAAACTTTTTCATAGGACTGTATATGTACCATCACTAGTAACACCAATTTCTGGTAGACAGAAGTTTCTGCCGACAGAAGCAGCTGTGGCCGAAAGTCAAACCTTGACACTAGGGACAGTAAAACACTTTCCCAAACTGTAGCAAAAACACACAAAACTATGGCCCATTCAAATCACTGCAGAGTTGAATTCAAATTTAAGGGCACCAGTAAGGTAGAGGACCAATGTGAACTGAGCAAAGATGAGATCTATGGCTGTGCTACAATGGCCAAAACAAAATCAAAGTGGCTTTTGACCACAGCTGCTAGAATATCATGACCCTAAAGCAAATAAACATTTACAGAAGAGTACAAGTAATAAAGATTATCAATGCTGAAGCAGATGAGGACGGATACAAATGAAAAGGCTTCTGTTTACATCTATTAATAAGGAAAACTTTAATTCCCTTGTTGCAGTTTTCTGATGCATCAGACACATGAACACTGGGACACATTTACGAAACGGTTTCAAAGAAAAACAACCAATCACAGCACAACTTTCATTTTGCAAGTGTAGTATGAGGAATGGAATTTGCACTGTGATTGGCTGATATGGGCAAAAGAATCATGATTTTATTCTTATGCAAATCACAACACATCTTATTTTGTTGCAAATTGTTTTGTGTTTTTTGAGCCAAAGCCAGGAGTGGATTGAGCAAAAGGTTGACGTATAAGTTGTTCCTATATATTGCTATTCCTTTTGTAACCAGTCTTGGCTTTGGCTCAAAAAAACGCAACAAAATCTGCTGGTGCTTCAGTCTCTGTGTTAGATAAGCATCCCTAACTGCTGTCCAGTCCTCCCCATGTTTGAGTGAAATCTCTCACTTGGTCACACTTTGTCAGAGAGTGAAGCTCCAACAGGAAAGAAACGCCCAAAGGCCTTTCTTAGCTAACCTGCATAAGAATAAGGCTGCATGCACACAGAGTTACGCCGGGCTTGTAAAAATGCAGCGTTACGAGCGCTCCCATTTAAGTGAATGGGAAGTGTTTGGGAGCCGTCCACTGCGCTCGCGTGTACGGCTGTGAATGAGTATTTTTACAAGTTCGGCGTAACTCCGTGTGCATGCAGCCTAAAACTGATTTTCACGAAAATGGAGCTGCAATGCTGAATAAAAAAGAGATCTTTGGAAAGAATAGAAGCTATACAAGGGAATATCATTAGTTTGGTGTAAATTTTGCATCTGACAGCCTGTGCATAGCTGATCTATAAGAACCCATGAGTGCTCGGGCATACTGGATACAAATCTCACAGTGCAGAAAGTTCTTCATATACTTGTGTCATCCCTACTGAGCACAATGGATGATGGAACAATGCAATACACTGACAAATAGAGCAGAGTTCTTTATGGCTGAGAAGGTGGAAATGATTAATATGCATTACAGTAGATGACAGCCCAGAAAATAATGTAGAATTTCCAGTCACAGAATATGTGGAAATCTAAAGCTTAACAGCCATAATTTTTTAGGCAAGCGGCATCATTCTGGCTAACTATTCTTTATAGCTTACATTTAAAGCATTTATTTCACAAAAGTGCCGCTATTAATTCTAGAGCGACGCAGCTTCCTTACAATAAAGAGTATGCAAGCACTACCATATAAATCTGGAGTTTACAGGACGCTAGAGCAATGTTCCATTTCTAAAGTTTTCTTATTTTAAGTACAAGTTAAGCAAATGTCACTTTTCCAGTGTTTACATCTGAATCTCCGCTCTTACCCTGGGCAGGCCGTCGCCATAACTGCAGATCATAAATTAATTTTCTCCCATAACTGCACAAACTACACAGATGTTTTATTGTACAGGTTATTTTACATTCAGGTAGAGCAGGCGGCATTATCTCCATGCCATGCATGACTTCCTACAGTAATTACAGTATTAAAGCTGCTACAGGTATAATCCTGGTTTACGAAAAGCTCTTTCCTAAAACCACGGCGGAATCTCTAGTGTCACATCCCAAGGGCAGAGAACTGTTAAATTCCGCAGCAAAGTTACTTTGATGTGCAATGATTTACAGCTTTATGTAATAGGACCAGGAAAGTTTATTTTATCAGTACTTCTCAAAACACAGGAGTATTTTTGTGGTAAAAGGTTTCATAATTTATGATACTTTTACACCGGGAACAGTCTCTTATGGGTTTCATAAATCACAAATTAAGGGGTCACCTTTGATGATCCTACAAATTTAGCATATAAAATGGATTCGTAGCTTAAAGAAAATCTGTCACTAGGTTTATGCTACTCTGAGAGACGGAGACCCTGAATATAGCGCTATATATCACTTATCAATATGCAGTAGCTTTTATAAACTATCAGGTGCAGTATAAGCTGAGTGCTGTGTGACGCTTCAGTCCTCTCAATGATGTGCATATGTTCTTGTGTGCAATTTTGGGCCCCAGTGTACAAATAGGACATAATTTGACTGCAGAGTGCAGAGATGGGCGTCCAAAATAATCATAGGAATGGGTGGGTTGGAGTACCCTGACAGAATAATACATTTAGGGTTATTCAGTTTAGAAAAAATAACTACGAGAGATCTAGTAGCAATGTACAAATACATGAAGGGACAGCACAAAGACCTTTCTAATGATCTTTTTACTCCTAGACCAGTGACAATGACAAGGGGACATCCTCTATACCTAGAGGAGAGAAGAGTTTACCTACATAGATGGGGATTCCTTAGCGTATGTTCACACAGAGTTTTTTGCAGGCGGATTTTGACTCAGAATCCGCCTCAAAATCCCCCTGCAAATAGGCCTCCCATTCATTTCAATGGGAGTCCCTTGCTTTTTTTTCCTGCTTGCGATTTTTTTCAGCTAGTGGGAAAAAGAAGCGACATGCCCTATCTTCTCACAGATTGCGCGGCTCGAGACTCACTCCACATTAGGCCCATTCATTCAGGCCTAATCTGCAGCAGGTGCACTGCATCGGCATCCCGTTGCAGCTAGCCGTGCGGTGAATTCACATGGCAGAAAAGATGAACCGACCCTTACTGTAACAGAAGTAAGACAATGGAACTCTCTGCCACAGTAAGTGGTCATGGTGAACTCATTGTGCAGTTCAAAAAGGGCCCAGATGGCTTCTTGAAAGGAGAAATATCATGGGTTTTATTATGGGTTTTAGATTTTTCTTTAACCCCTTCCCGACATGCGCCGTAATAGTACGGCGCGTGTCGGTTCTGTAACTATGGCGACCGTCATAGCCGCCGGGTGTCTACTGCTGTAAGCAGTAGACAACCGGCTCTGATGCCTCCGATCGGTCCCCGGACCGATCGGAGGCATTAACCCCTCCGGCGCTGCTGTCAAAGGCGCCAGAGGCGCCATTTTCCCGGCGGCGCATGGGCGCCGCCATTTTGGCAGGGATCGCCGGCTCCTGGAGCATGCTCCAGGGCCGACCCCCCGTTGCCATGACAGCCGGGAGCCTTGTTAAAGGCTCCCAGCCGGTCTGCAAATTCTCTCTTTTGCAGGCTGGTGTATACAGCCTGCAAAAGAGATGATGATTTTTTGCAATGCATTGCAATGCATTAGCATTGTAATGCATTGCATTAGTGATCAGACCCCCTGGGGTTCAACACCCCTAGGGGGTCTAATAAATGCAAAAAAAATAAATAAAAAAAAAAGTTAAAAAAAATATAAAAAAATATAAAAAGTATTAAAAGTTCAAATCACCCCCCTTTCCCTAGAACAAATATAAAAGTAGTTAAAAACTGTGAAACATACATGTTAGGTATCCCCGCGTCCGAAATCGCCCGCTCTACAAATCTATAAAAATATTTTTCCTATTCGGTAAACGCCGTAGCAGGAAAAATAGTCAAAAGTGCCAAACCGCCGTTTTTTCACTGTTTTAATTCTGATAAAAATTTGAATAAAAAGTGATCAAAGCAATAACATTTCCCGAAAATGGTAGAACTAAAAAGTACACCCGGCCCCGCAAAAAAAGACGCCCTATACATCCCCGTACACGCACGTATAAAAAAGTTACGGCCGTCGGAATATAGCGACTTTTAGAAAAAAAAAATTTTAACACCGTTTTGGAATTTTTTTTAGGGGTCAAAATGTAAATAAAACCATATAAATTTGGTATCCCTGGAACCGTACTGAAACACAGAATATAGGGGACATGTCATTTTGGCTGCACAGTGAACGCCGTAAAACCAAAGCCCGTAAGAAAGTCGCAGAAATGCATTTTTTCTTCAAATCCACCCCATTCTGAATTTTTTCCTGCTTCCCAGTACATTATATATAATAATTAATGGTGGCATCAGGAAGAAAAAATTGTCCCGCAAAAATTAAGACCTCATATGACTCTGGGAGCGGAGAAATAAAAAAGTTATGGGGTTTAGAAGGAGGGGAGTCAAAAACGAAAAACGAAAATCAAAAAATGCCATCGGCGGGAAGGGGTTAAAGACAAGTTGATCCATAGTTTTATACTGACTGCTGGAGTTGGGATTTTTTTTACCCTGGAATGGGGCAATTGGCATCAGCTTCTTTGCCTTTTTCTGCATCAACACTTTAGGATTATAGATTGATCTTGATGGACCTATATCACAATCCAACCTCATATACTATATTAATATGTATGTAAATAATTCAGTATAAATGAGTGCAGGGCTCCCTGTCTAACCACCCATCACTAATTGACAGCTTTTCCCCATTCATAATAATAGAGAGAAATCTGTCAAATGTAGGGAGGGCAAGTGGGGCCACCTACTCATGAATACAAGGACTTACAGCTCACACAGAGCTCTGCTTGCATCTGATAAACTGCAATTTTATTTTAAACCCCCCCCCCCACACTGTTTATGGACAAGTAAGTGACCCCCTGCTATAGTCAGGGTGATGTCAACACTTTTGCTGCCCTCAAACTTGACAGCATAAAATTGGTGATAATACTCCTTTAATACAATGTAATGCAATATTCTACATACTTATTGCATCAACAGCTCCTGATTGCAGTCACTGAATAGAAACTTTCTTTATGGATTTCTAAATAATATAAATCTGCCCAAATTTTTCTATATTGAGAAAGGTATACAGTTCAGTACACAGGAGAACTCTATCAATGAAGAATTTTGTTGACACATGACCAATGCAGCCAAATCATTGCCTGTAATGGTGAGCCAATCATTGCCTGTGATGATGAGTCAATCATTGGCAGTAATGGTGACAAGTCAGCACCAGTGAGCTCAGATAGAATATAATCACGGGACCTGTGGCAAGGGAATTGGTTAGAAACCTTTAACTCCTTTTATTATATTAATACTATTATCAGCTATTTGCAAAAACACTTTTATAGGTTGGTGTTCTTGCACTAAATATGTATTACTGATCCACAGCATAGGTAAAATGTTTGATGACTTGCCCCTCACCATTGGCACACCATGTTACTCCTTATCTCTGTGTGCTGCTGCTTCTTCTAACAAACTGAATGTGAGTTAAGGAAATAAAAAAAGCCAAACCACTATAGTTACACACAATTGAGATCAAGAATATGTAATAGAAGGGGGGCTCCTGCCAGCCCCAACAAGAGTAAAGCACTTATTATACTAGGTTCAATCCATAAAATCAAAGTCATTCTTACCAAAATCACTTGGAAAAGAACAGGAACAAGGTTGCTCTCTTCAATGTCCCTTGCAGAAAAGAAATAACAGAAGGAAATTACTATATTACATTGTGTTAATATAATCTCACTTTCTCAGTTCAGGCAAGGCCAGGCAATTCAATTCACACTCCATAAGGGAAATTCTACTAAAACAATTAATCACAGAGCAGGACATGTAGATTTCACAACGTGGTCAATGCATTTTTATTACAGGAGCAGCAAAGTTTAATTTTCTATAAAGTTCATTATGGACTTTTTCTTCTTTGTATTTACCAGCATAGTACAAACATAGGCTAGATTCACTTCTGCATTCGGGTTTCCGTTCGGGGGGAGGGTCCGCTTGGGGACCACTGAACGGAAACCAAATTTGCATAAAAAAGCAGTTACCTTAGGAAACCCACGGACCCCATAGACCATAATGGGGTCTGTGTAGTTTCCGCACAAAAAATGTGAATAGAAAAGTGCTGCTTGCAGCGCTTTTATCTCCGCATTTTCCATGTGGAGAGGAGAACAGAATCCCCGAATACAGATGTGAACCAAGCCATAGTAACAAAATAAATATGTGTGCAGATGTAAGACCTGCTATTACTTTGCAGATTTGGACAACATTAGTGATGACTTGTCTTTGTGTGCAATTGTCTTAAATAAGAAGTCATATTTCAGCCTCTGTTTTTTGAGTGTAGGTTCAAAAACCAATGTCTGCCACCAGCAATAACTTCTAAACCGAGGGGCAACACGGTGGCTCAGTGGTTAGCACTGCAGCCTTGCAGCACTGGAGTCCTGGATGGAATCCTGCCAAGGACAACATCCGCAAGGAGTTTGTATGTTCTTCCCGTGTTTGTGTGGATTTCCGCCCAAACTCCAGAGACATACTGATAGGGAGGAAAAATGTACATTGTGTGGGGCTCACAATCTACAAAAAAAAAAAAAAAACAAAACAAAAAAAAAAAACCTTCTAAACCGCTTCTATGCGTTTTAGGGATAGTTAGTTGCATAATGTATATACTGTGCCTTTTTAGGGACAAAACTTAGCGTAAAATTGAACTTTTAATGTGTATGCAAATGAGGCGTTTGCCACACGTGTGTGACTGAGTCTATAGGAACACCACAAAAGCCATTTTTGTGGTACTAGACTCCCTCTAAAGCAGAGCTGCTAATGTCATTTTTATGTGAACTAACTTTTATGTATGAGTTTTTTGTTTATAGACACAAAGATATTGTAGGAGTTATCCAGCACTATCAAGGCTAGGTTCACACCTGCTCCAGATCTCTGCTCAGGGATTCTGTTCTTTTTTTCTGTTTTAAAAATGTAGAGAGAAAAGTCCTGCAAGAGGCGGACCCCATTATAGTCTATGAGGTCCGTAGGTTTCCGCAGATATCTGCTCTTTTAAGTGGATTAGGTTTCCATTTGTGAGGTCCTCAAGCAGTCCCTCGAACGGATACCTGAACGCAGGTGTGAACTTAACGTAGGTAAGACTTCGTAAAATGAGCTCCATAGGAATGAATGGGACAGTCAAGACCACTAATATTCTGATGGTCCGGATGCTACTATTCAGTATGATGTAGAGAACTTTAGTGCTTATAGATAACATTGCTTAGAAAGAAAAAATCCCCCTTATATTAACTGTTCAATCTTTCTTGTCCTTTTCTGAATAAAAGCTTACCTGATGAAAACTGGACTGTACTCAGTCAAAGCCACCAAAAACTTTAATGCATACACAGGAACTGGATCAGGTTCCAAAATAATTCGGTCATACCTACAACGAAGGACATATTCAGCATGTTTCTTCTATACTACTTCAATATATGAACAATAAAAACTAATGTCTGATTTGTTGTTTTCTAAAACAGATGACTTCAGTTTTACAAACCTTTTATAGCTCACACAAATTCAAGAATACCACATAGAAATACTTCATATATGTAGGAAACCAGTGTGAAGACATTCAGAATGCAGATAGTGGACACTGCACAATAAAACAGCGAGAAGATACTTGGCTTGTTCAATATGAATTACTTTTATACATTTATCTTAGGCTCAATTCACACTTCAGTCATGTTTTATGTCAATACTGGAGACCACAATGTATTACCTAATCCTTAATACAATGGATAGCAAACGTACCCTGTCCAATAAGTACTGCATGCTGGAGCCTATTGGAATGGTATATAATAGTAATAGAACCTATAGTCACCTGTTACATTGCCTGCTGCTCCAGTGCTGGCACTCCGGTGTTCCCCCCAGTTTTCATTTACTTGCAGTGATGAAGTCTTTCTCTACCCACATGATCATTATAGCCAGTCACGGCTTCTAGCAGTATACACAAGCGCCAAAAGCGATGAGTTCAGTGACTGACTGCAGCAGTATATGGGTAGACAGCGTTGGCATTCCAGAACCCTGGCGCTGTAGTGTTAACATACAAGTATAGGTTCTATTGATATTTTATATCATTACCTCCCTGTGGACCTATTTTATAGGCACTTGATAAATGGTTTTAGCACATTAGTACAAATATTTCTACTCTTTTGAGGGTTTGCTACAATGTTGTCCATGAATGTAAAATAGTAGAATAATTTAGGGTGGGTTCACAACTGCTCCCCAGCCTCCATTATGCAGGTTTCTGTTTCCTGCCCAAAACTGGGCAGGAGACGGAAACTGGCAGGCATTTTTCAAACCCATTCAAATGAATGAGTTTGGAAAGTGTCCGGCCGTGAGCGCCTGTGTTTTGTGCTCTCTGCGGCGAAACCATTTTTTTTTTTTTAACCGGACACAAAGTCGGACATGCAGGACTTTGTGACTGGTTAAAAAAAAAAAAAACGGTTTCGCCGTGGAAAGCAGAAAATGCTCACAGGCGGACACTGTCTGCCAGGTTTCCGTCTTCTGTCTGAAGAAGACGGAAACCTGAAAAAGGAGTTCAGGCGCAGGTGTGAACCCGCCCTTATATGGATTGTGTTTTAGGGAATATCAAAAAAGCAAAATACACACTTCACTGCATTTAATATAAGTTGTAGAGGAGCGTATGTGTACAATATTTAGAAAAAACATTTCCTTATGTTGAATTTGCGCTAGTAACTATGATTAGGATTGTAGTACTACTAAAAGTATCATTACTGCTTGAATGATATATGTATTTTCCCATAAGAACCATCAGATACCTGCACCAACAGTATTTGGTGACTGTAACAGAAAGTTGAAGGAAGAATAAGGTTGTTACATAACTTAGCGGGTTTATAAGTTCTAGGTTCACCACAGGTAATCAAAATGGCAGTAACATTTATAGCCACGGAGGAACCTTTGCCTTCATTATTAAATGATAATGTGATTAAATATCCATGACTGGTTACTCATTATAATGGCGTACTGAGAATTTTTCCAGAGCACTGGCATATACAAAACTTCTTCTGCAGAACTATCTGTTTAGCTTTCATACAGAAAGCATACAATAAAGTCGACTAAAAGGAATATAAAAATGTTATAATTCAATTTTTCATTTTCAAACTGATTTGCCATGGCTTTTTACATTGTGCCTCATCTCCTCTGTTAATTATCTTATTGTAATTTTGCTGCAATTTCAACAAGGTCAGAGACTGAAAAATGTGGTTGTTTGACATAAAAATAAACCATTGTACTTAAACACAAAGTTCTGTGCATACTGCAGATATTTATGAAAAGAACAAATATATGGGTTCTGTTATGCATGAGTAAACAAGCAGCGGGTTACAGTAATTCAAAGCAAAAGCAATTTCTATAGCCTTCAGAAGAAAGTACAATTTATTAAAATGGTGTTCCCATAATATGGAGATTAGTAAATATTTTACATGATGTTAAAAAATGCTGAAACTAGGAACAAAAAGGCTTTGGCCTCTCAAAGAGCCTTTTTATATCAGATTAAAAGGAAATGGTACATGTAGCAGAGGATAGCTGGAAGACGAATCGTCTCCTAGAAATTATAACAAATTATAAAAAATAATATTTTCATGATATTATGTTACTGAAAATAGGCTATTCCTAGAAATACAAAGTTTAGACTTGTCATCGTAGTACAAGATGGAAAAGATGGAAACTTCTTGGTCAGACTGACTGCGGGATTGTCACTGATCATGGTTATAAAAGTCCCTTGTATGAGCCAAATGAATTGAGTGGCCAGTCATGGAAGTGTGGTCACTCCATTATTTTTTTTTTTTTTTTTTTTTTTTAATGTAGTTTGTGAGCCCCATATAAGGATCACAATGTATATTTTTTTTCTATCAGTATGTCTTTGTAGAATGGGAGGAAATCCACACAAACATGGGGAGAACATACAAACTCCTTGCAGATGTTGTTCCTGGCGGGATTCGAACCCAGGACTCAAGCGCTGCAGTGCTAACCATTGAGCCACCATGTTGCCCCATCACTCCATTCATTTCTATGGGGCTGCAGCACATCTGCAGAAGCACAAGAAAATGAACAGAGCAGCTTCATTTAAGTAGGGGATCCAGGTTCTCCTGATCACTAGAGACCCAGTGGTTAAATCCCCACCAGTCAGTAAGTGATACTATATCCATTGCATAGTGGTAAACTGAAATAAGCAGGATACCACTTTTATGTGAATGAAACTATTGAATGAAAGCCTAAAATTACCAAATGGGGAGAAAGATGGAGGAAAAAGTTGCACTGTACAGTTACCAATACTAACGTACAGAATGTTAGTGGCACTGATCTTATAAGAGACAATGGTGTCCATATAGGATAGGGGGCCAACAGCAAAGAATAAATTGAGGCAACCCTTCTGTTGCTGAGTTACACCACCACTTTCCTCCCCATCGGGTGTAGTAGGCCTTATTGCTTGTTAGCATCTACCCCACCAAACTCATTTGCCCAGCTCCTAACTAGTTCTCAGTGGCCATGTAGAATACAACCCTAGGTAAATTATCAGCCTTCCTTAAAAAAAAAAAATAGAAGGCATGGATTTCCCCCATGCAATTGCATGTACTACCTATATGCTATGCCCATCTTAATAGAGGAACATTGGATACTTAACATGCTTAAAGACAAAAACACTGACATTTCCAACTCATTCAGTCCCAATAGGCATACATGTATGCTCCAAAGTTAATATGGCACTAGTAAAGCTGCATTAAGATCTTTTCGTTTGCAATATCTGACTTTCTGAAACAGCTTTCAACTCTCTTACAATAAGATATTTTCATAAATAGGCCATGAACATTGTAACCTAGTGCAAAGATATTTCAGGAGGGGAAGGCTAGGTCAGCTGCGACATATATCAAACGTTTAAAACTGAAAAGATAAGTGTGTTAAAAATAAGCCTGCAATAAGACCTTTAATACTTAGAATTTAGGAAGAGAGATACTTTAAAATAGCAGAGGTTGGCATGGATAAGATAACACAATAGAGTTTCACAGAAGATCTATAGGTCATCCATCCATATAGTCTAGTCCTTGTGCCCTCTTGGACAATCAAAAGTGCATATGGAATCACATTTTACCGTATATATTAGAGTATAAGCCAACTTTTTCAGCACAGTTTTTATGCTGAAAAACTCCCTCGGCTTATAATCGAGTCAGGGTTCAACTCGGGGTTGGTTTGGCAAGGACCTGCATAAATTAAACAAAGGGGGAGGTCCTTTAGTGCTACAGCAATGATATAGGGCACTCCAAACTTCTCTAGCAAGAGAGATGAAAGCCCGGGAGGACCCTGCTGCTGCCCTCCATCAAGGAGAGGAAGAATAAAGTGAAAGTAAAACACACAGGTACCTGCTGGTGTTACTATTCCTATTAATGTTAGGCATTTGGGGTTAATAATTTAGTTTCAGTGACTCCATGTGCCTCACATTAATAGCAGTTAACCCCATCATGTCCCTTATATTAACCACTGTGTGCTCATATAAGGGTTACTAATATGTGAGACACATGGGGTACTAATAAAGGACCTTAATTATGAAGATACCTAATTATTACCTCCATATGTCCCACATATCATTAACTCTTATGTGAGGCACATGGAGATACTAAGCTGTGATGCACATGACCATGATGTCTCAGTTAGGGAGCGTTCACACTACCGTCAGTGTCCGACAGGTTGTGTCGACAGGTAGAAAAAACCTACATGTCGGGTTTTTCTGTCCGCTTGAAAAGTTGGACATCTTTAGGAACGGACACTTAAGGACAGACATGGAGTGTAAAACAACACACCCGATCGCCATTTAAATGAATGAAAAATGTCACGGACACAGCAAGTGTCCGCTGCTAATGTCTGCACAAGATTTTGAACGGACATTAGCAGCGGATACTAACGGTAGTGTGAACGCTCCCTTAATGTAATTTTATTGATATCTATTTTATTTTTTGAAAATTTCCAGTAGCTGCTGCATTTCCCCCAAACCCCAGGCTTATACTCGGCTCAATAAGTTTTCCCAGTTTTTTTGTGGTAAAATTAGGGGCCTCAGGGGCCTCTTCCTACTTCCTGGCGCCCTTAGTGGCTGCCTCGATACAGGGCTCCAAGCTGGGAGCAACCTTCATCTTTCCTTTCTCACTCTTTTTCTCTGTATCTTCAAGAATCCTGTAACCAAGCAAACTAGCACTATGAATTAGCAACTATAAATCGAATGGAAGACCCTGTGGAGTATTTTGTTTCTATTGTAAAGCATGGACAATGACTCAAGACCTGGTTCAGCTGGTTTGCTGTGTGTACACATGTGCCTGTTTACCATCCCCCCAGGAGCTAAGAACAGCATGGACACCATGCGGCATGGAGGAGAAACCTACATGGAAACCTACATGGAAATGCGGACTTCTTCTTTCAAGGAGATGATTTTTGGCGTCTATTGCTGATGTGTGACGATGCCTACAGCTGACTGGTATTTCTTTCTATTACTGTGGACACGTGGGACTCTGTTACAGCCTAGGAGCCTACCATCACCCACCTACCCCAGGAGTTATGGAAGCTTGGCAAGAGAGCAGCACCCTGTCTACCTGGATGGCTTCAGACCTCTCTGGGCAGCAGAACACAGTGGTAAGAAGAAAGGAGGAGGAGGAGGGCTTGTGATGAAGGACATTTGGGGCATTTTTTGTGGTTAATGGACAATAGTGCTGATACAAGATACCAAACTATCAGCTGGACATTAGTGCTGACACAAGATACCAAACTATCAGCTGTGAGCAGGAGATCTCACTACATACCAAAGAACTACCGCATGTTACCATGATAGCTGCATGTGTCCCCCACCTCTGCAAAAATGTTTTCTGCTTGTTATATCTACATGCTGTGACCCCCCCCCCCCTCCTCGTGTCCTCCAACCACATTCGGCTGTATTATTAACATCAATCCGCACAGAGAACTAAATGATCCTGCAGTGTGTCTGTGTTTGTTTCTTTTTAGTTGCTCTGATTCCTAGGATTTCTCTATCTGCTATGAGCTTGTATGTGTTTCTCTCTTGTTATATACTACTGTACCATCCAGGAAACTGTATCACTGAAATTTTCCCATTGTGGGACTATTAAAGGATTATCTTATATTATATTTGGGTCGGCTTATACTTGAGGATATACGGTAGTTATTTTTGTGTATACAGCCCTACAGGAAACTGAAGAAGTGCACAGCCCAAACTGACCTTCAATATTTCTGATAGCTTAAGGGCTCACAAGAAATAAATATTATATTAAGATATCACATCCACCTTCCCCATTTACCGCGGATGGTCGGGGTTTAACACGGACAGATACACCAAGTAGATTCACTTTACTAGACCTTCTCATAGATGCCCTGAAATAAAAGGGTCTTCTAATAATATAAACCCTTTAAGGTAAGGAAACATGGCAATTATTCAACTCTGGGATGTGGATTGATAGGGCAAATGAGCTCCTGAATATTATATCACTTTTTAATTAAGCAGATTTTTCAGGTAGTTTCTAACTATATATTCTTCTCAACAAAGTATCATTTATCTCCCTTTCAGATTCCTAGAAGTGATTCAGGTCACTGAGAGTGAAGTCACCATAGGCAATAGATGATCTCTGCGAGCACTCGGAGAGGTTGTGACAGCTGTCAAGAGATGTACCTGCCCAGGCAAGCTGAATGAATTACTATTTAATGTGAAGCTGCAATGTGCGGTGGGCATATATTAATATTAGCATTGTTATTCTTAATAACCAACCTAACTGTGATGCAGAATATCAGTAACCATGAAATTAGATAATGATAGGCCTGCAACATCTGCAATATGGAAACAATATCATATTTCTGAGCTCCTTCTACATACCGTAGCTACAATTAACAAATGTTAATTAGACCGCCAACCCACTCTTCTCGTTGTCACAGTATTCACATAGCCAAACTATTTGTGTAAACTACCGTATAGTAATACCTTGTGGACTTGATTATTCAAATAACCTGAATATAGGCAATGCTGAATAAGAATATTAGACCATATATAAATAGTAGGAGATTATTATGGAATAGAACTAATGACTGCAGCTACATGACACCCAACAGCCAATTTAATGCAAGTGCTAATCTTCAGAGACTCTCACTGTCGCCATGACATTTCATAACGGAATTGATTTTAGTTGATAAATGTCAAAAACTTAGATTGGTTGATTATTTGACACCTAAAATTCTATCTACAATGAAGGCCTTGAAGAAGACCTGCCATCTACAGATCGCTGCACATTAAACTAAGCCTGTAGGGACACTTAATAAACATGTTATATTTACTAAGAGTTCTGCTGCGTAGACAGAAACTAGCAATGACCACTGGAAAAGCAAGGTGAATATAGTGTTTTGGAATCCTGGACATCCCCTTTAATAAGGATTGCATGTAAAAATAAAAAAAAATAAAAAACGAATAAAAAGTTATCTGAGGACATAATGTGTCCGGGGACTGCACTATATCATTATCGTCTCAACAGTTTTATACCTCTACAATGATAAATTAAACACTGCAAGGTGGCCTGGAATTGATTCACCCCTGTTGAGAAAATTCTGGTAGAACATCTGAATAGCACCAATTGTGCCTATAGCATCATAGAAAAGCTCAGGAGGACTCCAGCATTGAAGATGGGATTGCAATTGCTTGTGGATGTCCATATGGTGCTAATATGCTAAGACATACAGGCAGGGCTGGGATGAAGGCAGAGGAAGGCGACTGCCCAGAGAATCAGTTCTTATCAAGTTTATATACACAAACTTTGATCTGACGGGTTATCCAGGCTGCATGCACCCTACCACTTAGTACACAGCTCTGCACTCACCCCTGCACTGTAAGTCCTTCCAAGTGCTGGTCCACAGTCCAGAGTAGCCATTGCAGAATGCATTAGAAGGGAGTTTGTGTGGAAAGGAACATCAACAATTGACCAATCAGAGTTTTCCTTATTAGATTTATGCTCATTGGTAAGAAGGGCAAACTCTTCAAGACGCAAGCAGACCCTCTTATGTGGCACTGTCACTGCACGGAACACCAAGTTTGTCTACAGCCGTGTACTACTTACATACCGTATATCTGTGTCTTTTATAACACCTTTTATATTGCTCCCCAGTGGCCCTATACAGTGCAGTATTTGTGTCATATAAATGAAAAAAAAAAGTAATATGTACCAAGCCTCCTTCTCACATTTGTCTCTACTAATAAAGCGGCCTCAGGCATTATACTTTGTGGGGTCACTGTGGAGCAACATACTGTGTGGGGTCAGTGTGGAGCAATATACTGAGTGAGGCCACTGTGGATCATTATACTGTGACGGGCTCTTGAGAGCATTATATTGTGTGGGACCACTGTTGAGTTTTATAAGAAGTCTAAATATTGTGGAGCAATTTATATAGTGTGGGGTATTACAATGTGTGGGGAGCATTGGGAAACCTTATATTACCATATGAGGGCCACATGACAGGAAACTAAGATAAGGTGTGGGCCCACAAATTTTACTGGTATGTTTCTGATAGTAGGATAGAATAAAAGAAACAATAAAATGAAGATTATAGTGGAATAAGCGGCAGAATACGGATAGGGACATTTGTATGAGGAAGGTCCCCCACAAAATTCTTGTCTAAAAGTGAGTCCCGTCTTCAGAAAGTTTGGGAAACTTTGTCAACAAGCACAGGTTCATATACTTGCAATATCCTGCTCTCTATACCAGTATCGGCTTGGCCCACAATAATTTTCTTTTGTTCTGTGACTGACGTTAATCGTATCTTGAAAATGGGTCAAGTTGAATCACAATTAACTTGTTCTATACGAGGTAGATTTGTCCTGACAAAGCTATTACAATCCACATAAGTTTAGTATCGGTTCAGTTTGAAGAATTATGTGTGGGTAGCAAATGTGATTCTTTTTTTATGCATGTGAATAGATGGAAAATCATGTTTTCAGCAAAAATGACAAAGTCTGCTATTACTAGGCAGAAGATTTTCATAAACAGACTAGCTGGGGGCAGATCATCAAACCTCTGTGTATAGTTGGCAGAGTAACAGATGCCAATCATGTTCTTTTGTTGGGTTATGTAGGCATGCAGCGCTAACCACAATGAAATGTATTGCATACTAATGACATAGACTTATATAGTCCATAAGGAACATAAATGATATGCCAGATAAAGAATCATATTAACCCCATTAGCTCTGCTAGAAGACTTACTGTGGAAGCAATGACTTTCTGACCAAAGCCAGAAATGTGATGTTTGACTGCAGGCCTTCATTCCTCCCCTCAGCTACAGCCTCATGGTTTACAAGGAGTGATGTGGTTTCTGCAAGTAGCCGCAAGCTGAACAGCCTCCACTCCACTAGAAGACACAATGTGCCAAGAATGTGACCATGTAGCAATGTAATTGAAACAAAATGTTGAATTCGCACAGAGGCCTACTTGATGTGGCCTTACTTACCATTCTGGCTGCACACCAGGGAGACTAAAGGTGGGAGGATAGCGTCCACAACCTAAAACAGAGAAAGAAAGGGTCTGGACTGAATTACCGTCATGGCAAAAATAGAAGTAAGTTTCTCCACAAACTAAGGGGTTTTGCAGACAAGGTCTGTAATTAAAATGATCATCTGGATATGTGGTGATGCTGTGATTTACTAGATGAGACTGAAGTCCTTCTGTAACCTCAGTTTCCAAGTCCACTGTTTGGTAACAATACTTTTAAGCACTGTGATAAAAGAATTACATATGGGTGATCTTCAAGAGGGTGTCCATGGCTCCTGGCATTGGTTATCAATCTGAGACTGGTGAGAGTCGGACTCTCTGCACTCTCGTTTCTCAGCTCATTGCAGGGGCTGTGACATCCCGACTGTCAGTCATGCAGCCTTTATGCACCTCAGTTCTATTCAAGTAAATAGAATATAAATAGAAGTGCATATTGCACCAAGAAAGCTCAGCAGCAAGTGCAGATTTCATTCTCATTAACCATTCTTAGCTCCTCAGATCCCAGCACCACAGCAGGGGAGGTGCAGGGGTCCGAGAAGGTAAGAGCGATAAGTAAGAATGAAATATGCACTAAGATAGCACGGTAAGATAGGGGATGGCAGCAGACCTAAAGTGCCTTTACATGGGGAATAAGGGACCATTATACTGTATGTGAGATTTCTGCTAAATGGTGGGATAAGGGGTTATTATATGGGGCAAAAGCAGGCCATTGTACTGTACAGGAGCATAAAGGGGCATTGTACTGTATGGGGTATAGAGGGCCATTATGTGGGGTCACTGTACTGTATGAAGTCATAAGGGCTATTATATGGAGCATAATGGAGCATTATTCTGTAGGGGAGCAATATATGGTAGTATAATAGGATGATTGTCAATATGGGAACATCAGGAGGACATTATACTATGTAGGTATGAGGGAACATTATAAATGTATGGAGACATATGTTGGCCACCCATTGTGCTGCAGAGGGGCCCACTGAGGCTCTGTCACCCAAGGGTCCACACAAAACTGAAGCTGGCCCTGGATCTGATACTGATGACTTATCTTAAAGATAAGTCATGAATATTAAAGTTTTGAAAAATCTTTTTAACATAATTTAAATTTCTCAAACAATTCCCAACAAATAAAAAGTACAGTTTCTGATAACGGCAGTGATACTAACTGTTTATAAACCTTCTTATTTCAGGACTATTTAACCTTTCCTTCCACAGCCATTTTTCTTTTTGTTTGGAACCTCAATAGAAGGCTCCAGGCTCATTGACATCAAACGGCTACTGCAATCTCACTGCAGCCTTCCTGGTGAATCAATGTAAGGGTCCATTCACATGGAGGAAAATGGTGAGGAATTTGGTGTGGAATTTCCACGCTGAAAAGAAGTGCCTCCCATTGATGTCAATGGGTTCTGCTAGCTTCCACTAGCGGAATTTTCTGCTAGTGGAAAAAAAAGCTAGCAGAACCCATTGAAATCAATGGGAGGTTGTTTTTTTTTCAGCGTGGAAAATTCCACACCAAATTCCTCACCATTTTCCTCCGTGTGAATGGACCCTAAGTGGGCAAGGGGTGGAATGGTAACACAAAGGGAGGAATTTCAGGAGGCGGTTATGACAAAACCAGTGCTTTATAAGTGCTGTCATCAGCTGTAATAGCACAGCGGGTATCAACAAGGGGTTAATTACAGTAAGGGTGCATTCACACTGAGTAAACGCTAGCTTATTCTGAACGTAAAACACGTTCAGAATAAGCGGCGTCTAAAGCAGCTCCATTCATTTCTATGGGAGCGGGGATACGAGCGCTCCCCATAGAAATGAATGGGCTGCTTCTTTCACTCCGTGCAGTCCCATTGAAGTGAATGGGGAGTGCCGGCGTATACGGCAAGCTCTGCTCATGCCGGAGCGTACACGCCGGCACTCCCCATTCACTTCAATGGGACTGCACGGAGTGAAAGAAGCAGCCCATTCATTTCTATGGGGAGCGCTCGTATCCCCGCTCCCATAGAAATGAATGGAGCTGCTTTAGACGCCGCTTATTCTGAACGTGTTTTACGTTCAGAATAAGCTAGCGTTTACTCAGTGTGCATGCACCCTAAGGCTCTATACACATCTAAGTTTGAGGATGCAGGCCTAATATCAGTCAATGGGGCTCCAATGGGTGCCATTAATGTCAATTCCAACATACCCAAGTCTTTGTTCACTAAGGAGGTGTATATCAGTGGCTTTCTCCATAAAAAACAAAACAAAACATATGCATGCTTATGTTATTTTGGCCTACTATAAAGACAAGCACAGTCTGCTATGTTTTTCTATTCAGTTAAAAAAAAAAAATCCTATACATACCACACTAGAGGTCTTAGGCCTGGTTCACACCTGTGTTTGGGCTTCCATTCGGAGAGTCCGCTTGGAGACCCCCAAATGGAAACCTATACGTATTAAAAATCAGTTACCTAAGGAAAGCCAAGGACTCCATAGACTATAATGGAGTCCGTGTGGTTTCCACACAAAACATTTGGAAAAAAAAAAGTGCTGCTTGCATGACTTTTCTCTCCACATGTTTTGTGCGGAAACCTCATGAACCCCATTATAGTCTATGGGGTCCGCGGGTTTCCTTAGGTCAATGATTTTTAATGCATATAGGTTTCCATTTGGTGGGTCCCCAAGCGAACTCCCCAAACAGAAACCCACATGAAGAGGTGAACTGGGCCTAAGATGATTGGGATGTGACTGGGAGCCTGTGGATAGACTGAGGTCTAGAGAAAATTTTTTACATAACAAGGTATAAATAAAACCTAAGCTTGGTAGTGATTCAAGGGTGTGAACCTAGAGGGCGCTGGAGTGCAACCCAAAAGCAGGGTTGAAAATTACCTTGATCACACCCATACTTGGGACCCAACTCCAGAGACAGTGCTGCTGGTGACCTGCCAGAAGCAGGTGGTTTGTAGACCGGTGGGAGACAGACAGGTGCTCTCTCCCATGAGGACTGGATTCCAAGTTTAAGCTCAGTGTTAGCCAGATTGCAAAGATGAAAACTACTTGCTCTCAGAAGTTAGTTAGGGTACAAGAAGTGAGGTATATATGAATAAAGCAACTTTTTGATTTCTTTTGGATTGCCATTTCCTGATACACTATTTATTTGGCACCCAGCACCACCAACACCTCAATTTGGTCCAGAAAACCACTATCTTTGATGCTAATCTACCCCAAATTATTACTATATATATATATATATATATATATATATATATATATATATATATATATATATCACAGTAGACATAAAGACATAGTACAAAAAGTATGAAAAGCGTGCTTATGTGTAATTAGAGAGAACACAGCAGTGCATGTGTAAAAACTTAATATAAGACCTACAGTAAATAAGACTAAGCAAATACGTTAACCTAAGTTTTAATTAAGCTCTCCGCTAGGCAATACTGAAGGTGCTATATATCAAATGGCAATGCTTGACAATGAAAACAGAAGTCAGTTTAAAGGGCAGCCAAAGACTTTTCAGGTGCCAACTAAGGACCTGCAAATGCTCTTACAATCAATCTCATTCCTATTAATGCCACGTTCATTATTCAATATAATTAAAGGTTAGCCACTTAAGTAAAACATTAAAGGTATTAGATTTAGAATGAGAACTAGAAGAGCATCGTCCACTATGGTGTTAACATATTCGCCTGAAATTCGTACCAGTTTGTTTGCTTTTGTGTGGCCAGCTAATAAATTGTGGCTAAATATTTAGTGACAATTATGCCATACCAAGGACCGTAACATTTTTTGCCATCATTGTATGTATTGTCTTTTCCAGGATAAGTTGTTGTGTTTAATGGGGCCATTTTGGGATATATATATCTATAGGTAATACTGCACAGGTTCCAGCGCCTAGAGGCAGCCAGGACAGCTGATCTGTGCAGGGTTTGGGTATAAATAACATAATAAATTTACTCTCTGGGCCAAAACGATTGTGATACCAAATGAATACACAATAGTTCTTTCTTTATATGGGGTTAATGCAGAAAACATGGCCACTGTCTACTTCTCAGAAAGTGACATCACACCCTTTGGTCACAAGGCCATGCTGCAGCTCAGACTCATTTATTTTAATAGGACAATGTGGCAAAGGGACATGAGGGCACTTTCTGAGAAGAATTTCTTTCCAACTCTGCACAACCCGTTTTAGGCTGGGGCCTAACTGCGGCGTTTTACAGTGCAAGCAAAGGGGATGGGATTCATGCGAATCCCATCCTCACTTTGCAGAAAAGATCGCAGCGTGGACTTACTGGGACTTGTAAAGCAGTTGCGGCTTTGCAAATCGCAGCATGTCAATTACATCTACGGAAATGCCGGCGGCTTTCCCATAGATATAATGTTAAGAGAAAGTCCGCAGAGGAGAACTTTCTCTTTAAAAACGCTGCGGAAAGAACCGCAATGCGTTCATGCAGCGGTTCTTTCTGCAGCGCTTTAGCGCTGCGATTACGGCCCGTGGGGCCTTAGCCTTAAAGCATTTGCTACTTTTTATCTTCTATAAAATTTTGTTTTAGCATCGCCACCTACCAAGAGCCATAGCTTTTGTTTCTCAGACTTGTGTAAAGGTCGCAATTGATGGCAGCATATAAAGAGTTAATGCCACAGTCTCAGTCCCCACTCACTACCCACTGAGAGTACAGACACAGCAAGGAGAGAGGAGAAATATACTGCTAAGGCCAGTGGTTGGCTGAAGTATCAGTGCAGCTATGCAAACAGATCCCAGCTCTAAGGACCAGAGGGCAGCACTGGTAGCTTGCAAAGATTGATTTTTTTCTGTTTGTTTGTTTTTAACTTTTAGGGTAAAGCCCCACGTTGCAGAAACACAGCATTTTTTGTTGCAGATTTTGTTGCATTTTTTTTTAACATTAAGAATTTTATTGAAAATGTTTCCAGTTAGTTGCGAAACAAAAGAATAAATCAAACAAAAAATCAATAGTGGGTAAACAAAATGAGGGAAGATATGGGGTGGGGTGGGGGGGGAAACAAGGAACAGCATAAAGGAACAGGAAGGAAACGTGGGAAGAGGAGGGGAACAAAAGATCTGTCGCAGCAGAGCCGCATAATCAAGTCAAAGCAGTAAACACAGTTCAGATACCATGATAAACAAATCTAATGTCATGTAGAAAGGGAAGAGTAAGTAAAAGCGAAAAAAAAAGGGGGAAGGAGAGAAGACAGGGGGACTAAGCAGGAAAGGCAGACCAAAAATCAGCGTAGAGGTAGAAATGGTTCCAAAAGAGCCATGCGCGCTGGTGGACGCTGTTGTCACATTTCAGCTCTGCGAGCAGAGTTTCCATACTGTATATGCTTAGGATCTCTTGAAGCCAGGACAATATTGAGGGGGGAGTGGTGGATTTCCACAGCCTAGGAATAACGGTTCTCGCCGCTATCAGTAGGAAACCTAAACGTCTGAGTAAAGCAGCGGGATCATCTTCCAATGCAATTGTTGTGGGGGGGTTTTGAGCCAAAGCCAGGAGTGTATTGAGGAGAAAGGAGAAGTATTAAAACTTCCTGTATAGTTCCCATTACATTTATAGCCATGCTTGGTTTTGGCTCGAAAAACCGCAACAAAATCTGCAACAAAAAAAGCTGTGTTTCTACAATGTGGGGCCTCAGCCTTAAAGGGGTTGGACAATTTCAGACAAATATTGACAAACAAATGTACAATAAAAAGATATACAGTTTTCCAATATACTTTCTGTATCAATTCCTCACGGGTTTCTAGATCTCTGCTTGCTGTCATTCATTCTGTTACTTCTAGAGGATAAAACTCTGACCATGGTCATGTGATGTACAGTCCATGGTCATGTGATGAGCACACAGGTGCCGCTCGTTATAGTTACAGCACAATAATCAGACATCTGCCTGGTAATCAACTGTGCACCTGTGCACTCATCACATGACCATGGACCGTAAATCACATGACCATGGTCAGAGTTTTTTCACAGTATCTAACAGCCAGACTACAAAGAGCATCTCTCACTTTCAAAGTCGTGGTACTTAGTAACTAAATAATATATTTCTGGACCGCATAAAAAAATCATTATTTTTACACTTTTTAATTAGTTATAAATAGTTATTTATTTATGTGCAGGTGAACAATTTTTCAGTCACGACACATCATGTTATGCAGAAGAGAGATTAAAACATTCGTCAGGACAAAATTTTGTAACCATTCAGATTAAAACAAAAATAGTGATCAAAGATAAAAATGTAGTTCACAAACATTACCAGAAAAGCAACTGAAAAGAAGAAACATAAAATAAGAGAATATATAAAAAAATTTGATAATTATAACTGGTAAATCTTTCCATAACCTTGGTGGAATAATACTCCAATTATTAAAGTCCAGTTAGGCCTGGTTCACATCTGCGCTCGGTATTCCGTTTGGGGAGTCTGCTTGGGGATCCCCTGAATGGAGTATGGATCGCATTGACAAGCGGTGAGCTTATGAAAGCACACAGACCCCATAGACTATAATGGGGTCCGTGCGTTTTCTGCGCGCTGTCTGCACGAGTCATGTGGAGAGAAAAGTACTTTCATAAGCTCACCACTTGCCAATGTGTTCGGTATTCCATTTGGGGGGGTCCTCAAGTGGACTCCCTGAACGGAATACCGAAGGCAGATGTAAACCAGGCCTTAAAAAACTGGGCTATTCTACAAAATAGACCGAATGTATTTACAGTAAAAAAAAAACAAAAGTATAAGTAATCAAAGAGGTTTTCAGAGAACCAACATTGTGGAAACGCTTTTTTTTTTTGTTGCAGATTTTGCTGCAGATTTTTGAGCCAAAGCTAGGAGTGGATTGAACAGTAGGTAGAAGTATAAGAAAGTTCTATATAAGTCCCATTCCATTTGCAGCCATTGTTAGCTTTGGCTCCAAAACTGCAGCAAAATCTAAAACAAAAATATCTGCAAGTGGGGCCTCAGCCTAAGGCCTCATTCACATCTGCGTTGGTATTCCATCTGGGGGAGTCCGCATGAGGACCCCCCCCCCCCGAACTGAATACTGAATGCAACTGCAAGTGGTGTGCCAGTGAAAGCACACGGACCCCATAGACCCCAGGGATCATGCGGACAGGAAAGTAGTACACAATCTACTTTCCTGTCCGCATGATTCGTGCAGGCAGTGCGCAGCAAGCACATGGACCCCATTAAAGTCTATGGGGTCGGTGTGCTTTTACTGCACAGCGCTTGCAATTGTGTTTGGTATTCCATTCGGGGGATCCCCATGCGGACTACCCCGGATGGAATACCATCGCAAATGTGAACGAGGGGTTAAGGTGGCTATAAATAATATGGTTGGCCATAAATTTAGATGGATGATATAAATTATCACATTTGTTGTCACTTGCATCAGTTTTACTATTTAGAAATCCAGATGTGTGAACTGTAGGCACTAGATCAGGTTGTCACTGTGGAGACTTAAAATGGTATTCCCACAAACATAACCATTATTAGACTTGTGGACAATTTAAATATTCTTGAAAATATAAGCAATTAAAAAGTTTGCTGATTATGAAAGATTTTCTGTAACCATCTTAGTAGAGATTAGTCTGGTTTTTTTATTTCCTGCCAATGGAAACACCAAGAATGCAGGATGATTTTATGGTTTGGTATTTATCAGAAATCAAATTAATTAATTAATTTAATTATTTTTGTTGCAGATTTTGTTGCAGTTTTTTGAGCCAAAGCCAGGAGTGGATTGAGTAGAAGGGCGACGTATAAGAACTTCCTATATAGTTCACAATTAGAGATGAGCGAACAGTGTTCTATCGAACACATGTTCGATCGGATATCAGGGTGTTCGCCATGTTCGAATCGAATCGAACACCACGTGGTAAAGTGCGCCAAAATTCGATTCCCCTCCCACCTTCCCTGGCGCCTTTTTTGCACCAATAACAGCGCAGGGGAGGTGGGACAGGAACTACGACACCGGGGGCATTGAAAAAAATTGGAAAAAGTCATTGGCTGCCGAAATCAGGTGACCTCCATTTTAGACGAATAGTGGATTTCAAATCCGGGTCATATGAGAATGTGAACTTTGTGACTATGAGACAGGGATAGCTGTACAGGCAGGGATAGCTAGGGATAACCTTTATTTAGGGGGGAATGTTATTAAAAATAACTTTTTGGGGCTCTATCGGGTGTGTAATTGTGATTTTTGTGAGATAAACTTTTTCCCATAGGGATGCATTGGCCAGCGCTGATTGGCCGAATTCCGTACTCTGGCCAATCAGTGCTGGCCAATGCATTCTATTAGCTTGATGAAGCAGAGTGTGCACAAGGGTTCAAGCGCACCCTCGGCTCTGATGTAGCAGAGCCGAGGCTGCACAAGGGTTCAAGCGCACCCTCGGCTCTGATGTAGGAGAGCCGAGGGTGCACTTGAACCCTTGTGCACCCTCAGCTCTGCTACATCAGAGCCGAGGGTGCGCTTGAACCCTTGTGCACACTCTGCTTCATCAAGCTAATAGAATGCATTGGCCAGCGCTGATTGGCCAATGTATTCTATTAGCCTGATGAAGTAGAGCTGAATGTGTGTGCTAAGCACACACATTCAGCTCTACTTCATCGGGCTAATAGAATGCATTGGCCAGCGCTGATTGGCCAGAGTACGGAACTCGACCAATCAGCGCTGGCTCTGCTGGAGGAGGCGGAGTCTAAGATCGCTCCACACCAGTCTCCATTCAGGTCCGACCTTAGACTCCGCCTCCTCCGGCAGAGCCAGCGCTGATTGGCCGAAGGCTGGCCAATGCATTCCTATGCGAATGCAGACTTAGCAGTGCTGAGTCAGTTTTGCTCAACTACACATCTGATGCACACTCGGCACTGCTACATCAGATGTAGCAATCTGATGTAGCAGAGCCGAGGGTGCACTAGAACCCCTGTGCAAACTCAGTTCACGCTAATAGAATGCATTGGCCAGCGCTGATTGGCCAATGCATTCTATTAGCCCGATGAAGTAGAGCTGAATGTGTGTGCTAAGCACACACATTCAGCACTGCTTCATCACGCCAATACAATGCATTAGCCAGTGCTGATTGGCCAGAGTACGGAATTCGGCCAATCAGCGCTGGCTCTGCTGGAGGAGGCGGAGTCTAATGTCGGACCTGAATGGAGACTGGTGTGGAGCGATCTTAGACTTCGCCTCCTCCAGCAGAGCCAGCGCTGATTGGTCGAGTTCCGTACTCTGGCCAATCAGCGCTGGCCAATGCATTCTATTAGCCCGATGAAGTAGAGCTGAATGTGTGTGCTTAGCACACACATTCAGCTCTACTTCATCAGGCTAATAGAATACATTGGCCAATCAGCGCTGGCCAATGCATTCTATTAGCTTGATGAAGCAGAGTGTGCACAAGGGTTCAAGCGCACCCTCGGCTCTGATGTAGCAGAGCTGAGGGTGCACAAGGGTTCAAGTGCACCCTCGGCTCTCCTACATCAGAGCCGAGGGTGCGCTTGAACCCTTGTGCAGCCTCAGCTCTGCTACATCAGAGCCGAGGGTGCGCTTGAACCCTTGTGCACACTCTGCTTCATCAAGCTAATAGAATGCATTGGCCAGCGCTGATTGGCCAGAGTACGGAATTCGGCCAATCAGCGCTGGCTCTGCTGGAGGAGGCGGAGTCTAAGATCGCTCCACACCAGTCTCCATTCAGGTCCGACCTTAGACTCCGCCTCCTCCAGCAGAGCCAGCGCTGATTGGCCGAATTCCGTACTCTGGCCAATCAGCACTGGCTAATGCATTGTATTGGCGTGATGAAGCAGTGCTGAATGTGTGTGCTTAGCACACACATTCAGCTCTACTTCATCGGGCTAATAGAATGCATTGGCCAATCAGCGCTGGCCAATGCATTCTATTAGCGTGAACTGAGTTTGCACAGGGGTTCTAGTGCACCCTCGGCTCTGCTACATCAGATTGCTACATCTGATGTAGCAGTGCCGAGTGTGCATCAGATGTGTAGTTGAGCAAAACTGACTCAGCACTGCTAAGTCTGCATTCGCATAGGAATGCATTGGCCAGCCTTCGGCCAATCAGCGCTGGCTCTGCCGGAGGAGGCGGAGTCTAAGGTCGGACCTGAATGGAGACTGGTGTGGAGCGATCTTAGACTCCGCCTCCTCCAGCAGAGCCAGCGCTGATTGGACGAATTCCGTACTCTGGCCAATCAGCACTGGCTAATGCATTGTATTGGCGTGATGAAGCAGTGCTGAATGTGTGTGCTTAGCACACACATTCAGCTCTACTTCATCGGGCTAATAGAATGCATTGGCCAATCAGCGCTGGCCAATGCATTCTATTAGCGTGAACTGAGTTTGCACAGGGGTTCTAGTGCACCCTCGGCTCTGCTACATCAGATTGCTACATCTGATGTAGCAGTGCCGAGTGTGCATCAGATGTGTAGTTGAGCAAAACTGACTCAGCACTGCTAAGTCTGCATTCGCATAGGAATGCATTGGCCAGCCTTCGGCCAATCAGCGCTGGCTCTGCCGGAGGAGGCGGAGTCTAAGGTCGGACCTGAATGGAGACTGGTGTGGAGCGATCTTAGACTCCGCCTCCTCCAGCAGAGCCAGCGCTGATTGGCCGAATTCCGTACTCTGGCCAATCAGCACTGGCTAATGCATTGTATTGGCGTGATGAAGCAGTGCTGAATGTGTGTGCTTAGCACACACATTCAGCTCTACTTCATCGGGCTAATAGAATGCATTGGCCAGCGCTGATTGGCCAGAGTACGGAATTCGGCCAATCAGCGCTGGCTCTGCTGGAGGAGGCGGAGTCTAAGATCGCTCCACACCAGTCTCCATTCAGGTCCGACCTTAGACTCCGCCTCCTCCAGCAGAGCCAGCGCTGATTGGTCGAGTTCCGTACTCTGGCCAATCAGCACTGGCCAATGCATTTCTATGGGGAAAAGTTAGCTTGCGAAAATCGCAAACTGACAGGGATTTCCATGAAATAAAGTGACTTTTATGCCCCCAGACATGCTTCCCCTGCTGTCCCAGTGTCATTCCAGGGTGTTGGTATCATTTCCTGGGGTGTCATAGTGGACTTGGTGACCCTCCAGACACGAATTTGGGTTTCCCCCTTAACGAGTTTATGTTCCCCATAGACTATAATGGGGTTTGAAACCCATTCGAACACTCGAACAGTGAGCGGCTGTTCGAATCGAATTTCGAACCTCGAACATTTTAGTGTTCGCTCATCTCTATTCACAATCCTTTTATAGCCATTCTTGGCTACGGCTAAAAAAAAAGCAACAAAATCTGAAGAAAAAAAAAAGTTACATCTCTGCAAAGTGGGGCTTTAGCCTTAATTTTTTGCAATAACAGCAGCAAATTTCTATCATAATCGTAAAATAAATAGCAAAAACGCAGTGTTTTTGCCGCAGTGTTTTACAGTACCTGCGAAGCGGATGTGATTCTGGCTAATCCCATCCACACATTGCAGAAAAAATCGCAGCACGTCATTTATACCTGTGGAAACACTGGCATTTTGCGTATGGGTATAATAGGGGCAGAAAGTGTGCAGAGGAAAACTGCAAAATCGCAACGAAAAACAATATGGAAAAAAATGATGTGTTCCTACGTATTTTTTTGCAGCATTTTTTTTTTTTGTTGTGTTTCGCTAAATGGGACCTTAGCCTCAAAAGGGATTTAAAAGGGCACTCACAATTTTAAAAATGTCATATTAATGGCATATAAGAACTTATACCCACAATAAAAGGTAATATATTTTATAGTTGTAATTATATTAGGGGTTACCTGATGTACAAATGGACGCCTTCTGAACAAATGTGAATATATTGTTGATATATTGGTTGGCATATTAAAACAATGTAGTAGTAAAACTGATCACATAGCCTTCCCGCTGCTTTCTCAAATCATAATGGCCCATAACATCAGCTGAAGCATTACTCACTTGGCATATAAATATTCATATTAACACTTAAATAAAACATGACTTTTACTTGCAAAACGTCCTCTGGATCGTATCCTACTATCAATATTGTTTTTACAGCTTAGCATAACAGCAACAATGACAAATAATAATAACAATAATACGCTTTTCTAAAAGGATTTCTTCTACTTTCCTTCTAATTATTACCCTAGCAATGTTTACAGTCTCCATACAATATTCCCCTTCCGCTAACCGCTCCAGATTTCATGAGTCATCTGTAATATCTAGCAGCAAACTCAAGTGTTTCATTGCTGACTAGGGCATAAAACAACAGTAATGTTGATTACACAGTATTAAATTCTGCTTAGCCATGAAAATCATTGTAAGGTTATCACATCCACACCTGTTACAGTGAGAGCTGGGATAAGATATTTTGGTACCCCCATCCCCCATAGAATGATTTCATGATTGTCCCTCAAGTAAATTGTCAGAAGCTCACCCGACTGTCTCCGCATAGTCTCCTCTGCTGTGATATCCTAGTATGTTACTGTAGGCAAAGATGTGACCCATAAACCATGTCAGCATGATGTTGGCGAGGAATTTAAATGTGTTTCCAGCCCCAAATTAGGAACAGTCATCAGTATGTGATCTGTAGGAATCCAAAACCTGGACACTGATCAGCTGTTCTAGGAGCCTCCAGTTGCAATTAGATGGGCACCGCTAATAATCAAGTAAAAGGGCTGTACTGTAGTACCTCAGAATCAAGGCTATGCAGTGGATGGGGTTGCTGTGCCACTTCTATGACTTGACTATAAAAGGTGTTGCCCTTATCTCTCTATATTATAAAAATGAATTCTTGTCTGTCTGTCTGTTCTCTAAGCGCGACCAAACGACTGGACTGATCTTCACCAAGTTTGGCACACAGAGACTTCAGGTGTCCGTGAAGGTTTAAGACGAGGCCCCAACTCACTCGGATGTACCGTTCCAGAGATTCAGCTTTCCTAACACCCTAACACCCCCATTAGCTAATACAAACCTGCAAGTCTTTCACTCATATTCCAACTGCAATACACACGGTCACTCCACATGTACAATCCAACACTGTTATCCAAACTGAGATACACGCATCAGAGGATTAGATACACCAGAACACCCAGTATCACAAGCCAGAGGATTAGATATGCGCGTCTGCACTCAGTTCCACACGCCAGAGGAATAAAAATGCATGTCTGCACACATTTCCACAAACCGAAGAATTAGATACGCGCATCTGCACACAGTTCCACATGCCAGATGATTAGATCCGCGTGTCTGCACACAGTTCTACATGCCAGAAGATTAGATATGAGCGTCTGCTCAAAATACCACACGCTAAAGGATTAGATGCACAGGTCAGCACACAGTATCACTCGTCAGAGGATTATATATGCACGTCTGCACACAGTTCCACAACCGAAAGGATTAGATACGCACGTCTGCACAAAGTTTCACATGGCTAAAGATTAGATATGCGCGTTTGCACACAGTTTCACATGCCAGAGGATTAGATATGTGCATCGGCACAAACTACCACATGCTGAAAGATTAGATACATGCATCTGCACACAGTTCCACATGCCATAAGATTAGATATGCGCATCTGCACAAAGTACCACACGCTGGAGGATTAGATACACAGGTCAGCACACAGTATCACATGCCAGAGGATTAGATACACGCATCTGCACACAGTTCCACATGCCAAAGGATTGGATATGCATGTCTGCACAAGGTACCACACACAAGAGGATTAGATACGCGCATCTTCACATAGTACCACACGCCAGAGGATCAGATACATACGTCTGCACACAGTACCACAAGCCGGAGGATTAGATTTGCACGTCTGCACAAAGTACCACACGCTGGAGGATTAGATACACTGGTCAGCACACAATATCACACGCCAGAGGATTAGATACGTGCGTCTTCACATAGTATCACACGCCGTAGGATCAGATACGTACGTCTGCACACAGTACCACAAGCCGAAGGATTAGATATGCACATCTTAACACAATACCACACTCCAAAGGATTAGATACGCGCCTCTGCACACAGTTCCACATGCCGCAGGATTAGATACGCGCCACTGCACACAATACCACACGCCGGAGGACTGGATACACGCAAATGCACACAGTTCGACACGCCGCAGGATTAGATACGCGCATCTACACACAGTTCCATATGCCACAGTATTAGATATGCGCATCTGCACAAAGTACCACATGCTGGAGGATTAGATACACAGGTCAGCACACAGTATGAAACGCCACAGGATTAGATACGTGCGTCTGCATACAGTTCCACATGCCAAAACATTAGATACACACATCTGCACACAGTTCCACATGCCAGAGAATTAGATACACACGTCTCTACACAGTTCCACATACCAAAGGATTAGATACGCGCATCTGCACATATTTATACACCCTGCACCATATCACTTCTCTTGTACTTTGCTAGTTGTTACTGATACTTGGTATGAGGTCTGTGCTTTGGTCTGGTCTGTTTTGATTTGGGGTCTAGGCTAGGGTTATGTTCACACACTGTGTCCAACAATTGTTTATGAAGGTTAAAAGATGATTTATTTACAAAACAGGAGGTAAACCATGTTAATACCCACATAGTCCAGGATACACAATAAGGGCAGATACTGGGATGCCTAGGACCCAACTGTAAAATTATTTTTGGGAGCCGACTATACAGTTAAATGGAAATATTACTTGCCTTCAGAATCCTAAAAGTGCACTGCATTCATTTGTCTGTATTGTCCAGCTACCTAGCCCTTACATTCGACTATTTATAACTTGTCGCATTCCCAGTAGCATGCTTACTTGCTCTTGCCTTAGACTAGGAACCCCTTAGCTCTAATAGAGAGATGACTGGTGATAGGGCCTGTAGTGACAGCAAGGAGACAGGGTACAGGAGGGAGGATAGTGATTGACCTGTCTCTGTGCCTACATGTCATCTCAGTCACCCAATGCATCTATATAATGTAAACTGGTAAATTTGTTGAAGGTAGTTTGAGGATTCTTTGTTGTTTAGTCTAACATTCAAAATATTTCATTATATAATCCCTAATTTCATATAGTTTAGCATGGTCTTTCATATCTGGATGCAACATAGTGACTTGAAGGAAATTCTGCTCCTGTGCCCAGACCAAGCTAATTTAAACTTCTATTTTTAGGCATGGATTTTATACTTATTCTCTAAGCATGTTCATTTTCCCACTGACTCCTGGAATGTCTCAGTTTTTCCTCTTTATATTTTTTGAGTTTCGTATGTGATGCATAGTGTAAACTGGGTGTAATTCCCGGTATCTACTCTTATTTTGTGCATGGATGGTACATAGTACCAATTCTATAGAACTGTGTGCAGGGTTTACTCAGGCCCACAGGGGAGTAGGTAAATCCCCTAGGTGCCTCTGACTTAAGGGGGCTAATGAGGCCATAGACGTCAATCCCTGCAAGAGTTGCACATTTCCACCGACTATTTTCAACCTAGTCATCCTACTATAATATTATAAATGTGAAAGTTTGGATGTTTTGATGTTTGTGTGTTTGTTTCTCAATCCCGCAAAAAACGCTAAACAGATTTGAATGAAATTTGGCACATAGATAGATTGTAACCTCGATTGACACATAGGCTACTTTTTATCCTGGTAAATGACATGGTTTCACGACTGTTATGAATTTACATTCACATACTATATTACACTGCTGTTGCTGCAGCTTATCTCAGAGAACTAAAAGACCTGGCTTTATCAGAAACTATGTAAACACTCGGCTAATCCTCAGTGGATTCTGTTCATGCATTTGCATATTATCTGATCTACTCCAGGCAACATGCTGACACACTGACATGGGAAAACAGCTTTAATCCAAATTGGCAGTTTGCTACTTTTAAACATGCCGGGGAATAGAAAATCTAATTTGTTGCAAAATTCTAAAACAACAACAGCTATGAAGGTAGCCAGAAGTCAACAGAGTTCTCCTCAAGCGGAGCTGACAGGGATCATCGGTGCCAAAAATACGCTCATTATATGGCTTACCAGCGAGCTGCTGAGATGCCGGAACAAACACGTGCACAGCGCAAGGAACAAGTTCCGTGGCAGTCCAGCTTGACAGCTGCCGAAACGCCTAAGCAGGCGTATCATCAACGCCAACAACACGCTCATTAAAAGGCGTCCCAGCGAGCTGCTGAGATGCCGGAACAATCACAGGCACTGCGTGAGGAACAAATTCAGCAGCAGGACAGCTTAAGAGCTGCCGAAACAACGGAGCAGGCAAACCATCGATGGCACCAATTTTCTGAATATAGGTGGATCATCGACTCCAAAAACACGCACATGAAGTCGCGGGCAGAGACACACTCACAAACGACATACAAAATACACAAGTGCAAAACTGGGCAATTCTTATCGGTCCACTACACAAACAAAATATGAAATATACCCGTGCAAAGCCGGGTCCTCCTCCTAGTACTCAATATTTGGATTTCATTGCCACATTGAAGAAGATGCATATGTTCTTCTTTCACCAAATAAGATGCAGAAATTTGATCCCAGTGACTTATTTGCAATGTTGGAGAGAATGTGATAAAACTGCAGACATTCTTATGTAAATGTGAAAAGGATTTGGGACTTTTGGGAAGAGATATTTAAGTTGATTTCAAATGTGACTTTGTGGGACATGATTCTCTCCCCTGGAACTACTCTCTTAAATTTTAAAATCTACTTTGCTCCAAAAGAAGCAAGGTCAGTGGTGGGAAGAATGCAACTTGGGGATCTAAAATGGCCCACTGGAAAACAGCTTAGATTTCATTAGTGAGAACTGAGGTATATACGTGAAGCCTGTTTGAGGGCACCATCTTCTGCAGATACACTGTTCTGCACTTCGGACTGGACAGCGGTAGATGACATTGGAGACACTAGGGTCAGGAGATTTTTATTTTTTTTTAAATGTTTCACTTTCACTTTTTCTATATATCATAGAAAAAAGGCTTTGAAACACCACTAGAGATTATCTTATTTTGGCAGCTCAGCTAAGCTTATTAAAAAAAAAAAAAAGAAGAAAAAAAAGGTTTTGCTTTTAGAAGATAATAAAAAGGAGAAAAACAATTTTTATTTTTATTTTTTTTAAAGTTTTATTGTATTAAAGGCGTTGTCCAGGAATTACACTACTTGGACTGGAGGCCGGGAAAGGTGAAACTTAAAAAATAAAAAGTCATGCTGTCCCCGGAGCTGCAACATTTCTAGTGTAGGAGTGTCCTTCCTAGTAATATATGTGGGATGTAATGTTCTGTGTTTCCAGGATGCTGCTGCCTTCACTAACTGTCATGTACACTCACCGGCCACTTTATTAGGTACACCATGCTAGTAACGGGTTGGACCCCCTTTTGCCTTCAGAACTGCCTCAATTCTTCATGGCATAGATTCAACAAGGTGCTGGAAGCATTCCTCAGAGATTTTGGTCCATATTGACATGATGGCATCACACAGTTGCCGCAGATTTGTCGGCTGCACATCCATGATGCGAATCTCCCGTTCCACCACATCCCAAAGATGCTCTATTGGATTGAGATCTGGTGACTGTGTAGGCCATTGGAGTACAGTGAACTCATTGTCATGTTCAAGAAACCAGTCTGAGATGATTCCAGCTTTATGACATGGCGCATTATCCTGCTGAAAGTAGCCATCAGATGTTGGGTAGATTGTGGTCATAAAGGGATGGACATGGTCAGCAACAATACTCAGGTAGGCTTTGGCGTTGCAACGATGCTCAATTGGTACCAAGGGGCCCAAAGAGTGCCAAGAAAATATTCCCCACACCATGACACCACCACCACCAGCCTGAAAAGTTGATACAAGGCAGGATGGATCCATGCTTTCATGTTGTTGACGCCAAATTCTGACCCTACCATCCGAATGTCGCAGCAGAAATCGAGACTCATCAGACCAGGCAACGTTTTTCCAATCTTCAATTGTCCAATTTCGATGAGCTTGTGCAAATTGTAGCCTCAGTTTCCTGTTCTTAGCTGAAAGGAGTGGCACCCGGTGTGGTCTTCTGCTGCTGTAGCCCATCTGCCTCAAAGTTCGACGTACTGTGCGTTCAGAGATGCTCTTCTGGCTACCTTGGTTGTAACGGGTGGCTATTTGAGTCACTGTTGCCTTTCTATCAGCTCGAACCAGTCTGGCCATTCTCCTCTGACCTCTGGCATCAACAACGCATTTCCGCCCACAGAACTGCCGCTCACTGGATGTTTTTTCTTTTTCGGACCATTCTCTGTAAACCCTAGAGATGGTTGTGCGTGAAAATCCCAGTAGATCAGCAGTTTCTGAAATACTCAGACCAGCCCTTCTGGCAGCAACAACCATGCCACGTTCAAAGGCACTCAAATCACCTTTCTTCCCCATACTGATGCTCGGTTTGAACTGCAGGAGATTGTCTTGACCATGTCTACATGCCTAAATGCACTAAGTTGCCGCCATGTGATTGGCTGATTAGAAATTAAGTGTTAACGAGCAGTTGGACAGGTGTACCTAATAAAGTGGCCAGTGAGTGTATATGCACAGCTTTACTAGCGCTGCTAGTGTTCTACATTCTGGCTTGATATTATTTTAGTCTTAGATGCTTCTCTTCCTCTCCAGACTCTGATCTGTGTACAATGCCCTACTCTCTCAAATCTACCACTGAGAAAGGGAAGAGTCAAGCAGAAAGAGTCAACACAGCCAGTAGCAGTGTGCTATTGTATTTATGTGAAAAAGAAGGGCAGCCAGCTATGTGAAGGAGTTGCACAGTGGCATAGTTTTGCATTAAATAACCAAATGAGCAATAAAGACATTTCAGTGAAATGAGGTCCATAGTCTTAACGTTAGTAACTATACTGTATGTGATGAGTCTACTTCATTACTCATGGACTTTTGTCTAGGCTATCTGTGTCCCCCACCCTGACTTTTCTATGGCTTCACCAATGTCTGCTACAACATACTCCCATGTTATGGACTAAAAGAAGAGTCTGACTATAAGGTGCACTCCATAAATATAAAACTGCATAGTGGCCATTCCACAGTACTGCAGTTCCCATTCTGCTACTGAATTACGTTGTCCCACTGTTTCTTACCCTAAAAGAATTACAGTAAATAAATTGACAGCTGAGGGTCACCAGTTCAGAGTATGTTTCTATATACTCAAACACTGTCCAGTCCTGCAAGTGTTAGGACTAGAGATGAGCGAGTATATTCGATCGAATACCTCCCCTCCATAGATATTGGTGTTAAAAAAAAAAGGCGCCAGGGGAGGTTGGAGGGGAAACTAATATTTCCCGCCTTTCCGTGTGGTATTCGACCAAGTACACCAATAAATATGCAAATGGAGGTATTCAATCAAATACTATTTGCTCATCTCTAGTCAGGACAAGTCCCTTTGACAAGGCAAATAGTAACACCTAGTTGATTATTCCTATATTTTACCATGGAATAACAGGGGTACGAAACTATGCAAAAAGAGAGAATTTTAATGAAGGTGCAAGATATTTAGAGTATCAGGCTCTCCAAGTTTAGCTATTGAGCCCTGTGACTTCAGTGTGGGACTCTGCAAGCTTGTCCAAAAACAGATATAAAGTAAGAAATGGCTTAATAGAATTTCATAATGCAGTCAATGTGTCCGCTCCTTTATAAAGTTATTGTAGTATTATAAATGGTACCTTACAGTACATGTACCAGGGTTATAAGTGCCAGCATTTTAGTTTGAGAAATCAATTTGTATTATGAATTCTTGTAGGAAAACCATACTTTGACTTTTAATTTCTCATAAGAATGCAAGCAGCTAAGTCAAATTCTCACAGGAAATACTAATAATCGCTCACCTCTCAATATATCCTGGCCTCTGGGGTCTGGCACAAATTAGGGCTTTAGGCCAGGAAGAAGACTTTCCTATTAACATTTCAGTATCAGTATTGATCAGCCACATTAAGAATTACCTCCAAACCTGCTCATAGGGCATAGTTATATATTCCATACTAGTCATCTCTATTCATAAATGCACAATTCCTTTTTAAAATTAAAAGTAAAATGTAATCCAGAAGACTGAATTCTTAAAGAGAAACTGTCATACCAAGGAAATTTGGTTTAAAGATAATCTATGATTCAACCTTTGCATCCTGACATAGAAGACTGAGTGTCTTAGGCTCCAGAGGTTTGGCCAGTAATCCTTTTCTCCCCCTAAACATTTGCAAAACGTTGTGAGATTAGATATTGTAAAGATTGCATTAGTTTCTTGATCATACTGCGCTGAAAATTCATTTTGCTCTGTGTGAATGGACCCTCAAGGTCGAAAACGCAGAGACAATAAAGGCTGAGTTTTAGGCTGTGGCCCCATGTCGCGGAAACACAGTTTTTTTTATTGCAGATTTTGTTGCGTTTTTTGAGCCAAAGCCAGGAATGGATTGAGCAGAAGGTAAAAGTATAAGAACTTCCTATATATTGCCAATTCCTTTTGTAGCCATTCTTGGCTTTGGCTCAAAAAAGCACAACAAAATCTGCAACACAAAAATCTGCATTTACGTAACGTGCGGCCATAGTCTTACAGAACCTGCAAAGCTGCAGAAAAAAAATCTGCACCGGAAAAAGCTACATTTTTGAAAATTGTGGCATGTCAATTATACCTCTGGAATTGCTGGTGGTTTCCGCACAGGTATAATAGGGCAGAAAGTCCACAGAGGAAAACTGCGGACTTTCTGAGAAAAACGCTGTGGAAAAAAAACCACCATTTTCTTCCAAAGTGTTTCTGCTGCGTTTCACTACATGGAGTCTTAGCCTAAAAGTCCTCCTAAATGTGGATGATGTGAACAGTGACTGCTATACACTACTTGAATAATGCTCTAGCTCCAACACTACTGTCCCCGCTGGCTTACATTTCTTGTTGCCTTAGTCAATTGCTTAGTCAATTGCTGGTGATCCTCAATAGCCAATGTTTGGAAAAACGGATCAAAAAGTGGAGACCAGAGAAGATGAGGCGAGTACATCTTTTATGATTTTAGACCACTATGATCCTGCTGGACAACCTCTGTAATATGTTATATGCTACCACAAGATATAAAGTCTCCAGAAGAAATCAAGCAGACAATGACCATTACAGAGGGAAGTAGTAAGAGGAATTATTCTCTTCTTAAAGGGGTATTCCCACGTCGCATACTCACCAGTCTTCGTTGCTGTGAAATCTTTTGTCTTCCGGCTTTGTTGCGTCATTGGTGTGCGGGGTCACATATGCAAAGCCAAGCGGCGAGATGCCGCTGGCCCTGCGTGCGCGCTCATAGACCAGTCTAGCCTTCACAATGCAAATACAGACCCGACATCCTCCTCTCTCTATTGCAGCGGGTGCCGGGTCTGTATTCGCATTGTGAAGGCTAGACTGGTCTCACCATCTATGAGCGTGCACGCAGGGCCAGCGGCATCTCGCCGCTTGGCTTTGCATATGTGAATACAGACCCGGCATCCGCTGTAATAGAGAGGTGGATGCCGGGGAGTGTAGACGCCGGCACAGATGCCAGCACAGATGCCAGCAACATCGCTATGCTTCTGCCCTGCATGAAGCCAGCAGCGGCAGAAGCGATGCTGTTATTCCGCCCCCCCTTCCCCCGGAATAGCAGCATCGCTCCTGCCGCTGCTGGCTTCATGCAGGGCAGGAGCATAGCGATGTTGCAGGCATCTGTGCTGGCGTCTAACCGTCCCCAGCATCCGCCTCTCTATTACAGCGGATGTCGGGGAGTGTATTGGCAGCCCCTTCCCCCCCAAAGGGTAAACTACCCCCCCCCCCCCTTTCAGGCTCGCTCCCGTGCAATTAGCCCCTCCTCCCTCCCCCCTGAGAGCAGGCTGATACATCACTTGACTTATGACCAGATAAGTCAAGGGATGTGTTACAAAAAATGAATAAAGTAAGATAGTGGACAAACAAAGCAGTTTTGCTGAAGCAATGTATTTAGGAAAAGTCTTACATCCACATTAACAAGCAGTATAGATAGGATCCTTGTGATGGGACAACCCCTTTAACCTTACATTTTTAATGATGCCAGTTTGGGGAACATAACACTTTTTGATTGCTTTTCATAGTGCTTTTTCAGTGGCAATTCTGGTACCTTTTTTTTAGGAGTAACGGGTAAAAAGAACATTACAGTTGTATTGCTCGGGTCTTTATGGATGGGGCGAGACTCAATATATGTGTTACATTTTTATTCTATTTTATTATTTATTACATATTTTGGATTTGGTGTATTAGTGTGATTTTTAACAGTTTTATTTTTTTTGGGGGAGGGGTTAACTAACTTTTTTAATACAATTTTTTTTGTTCCCTTGTGATCCTCTGATTGCTTTTATAATGCAATGCACTATCTATGTAATGCAATGTATTATACTACCTGTCATTTTCTGACAGGCATTCTATTAGATCATGCCTTTGGCATGGTGTAATAGGATTATACACAGCTCCAGTTTGATGCACTGTACGGCACAGGCTCTGTCACCAACTGCTGAAGAGCCGAGAGTTCCTGCCTCACAGCTATGTAGGAGGAGATCACAGCTCTGGCTCCCTAACTATATACTTATAGTCTTTTAGGTTATTTAGGAGTATATAGAGAGAAGGATAAGTCCACTGTCCCCAGCTGGTAGATCTAGTACAGTCATCATCTGCCCATGTGATGCTATGCTGATGCATCATGGGACTGATGGCAGAGCAAAGAAAGGATGCCATAATAATGTCTAATCAGATGCTGAGAACAAGCTGAATCGCAGGTATATGAGGGCAGTATATAGGAAAGAAGCATCGAGACTGACATCCAATCAGGTTAGGAGTGCAGGAATATTAAATCGTGTTTTTGCTGGAGTGCTTCTTTAACATCCTTTAAGAATATACACATATAGCTATTATGTACTATCCACAAATACTAAGCCAAAAACATTTGTAGTTGCTTCTCCTCAACAGCAAATGATATGTAATACAATCTTCAAAGTTCTAACACGTGTCTGGACCATCTATGAATTATATGGCATGCAAAAAAGAGAAATGAAATTATTACAGATAAGATATGTAAGCTGGTAATGCTCCACTGCCTAAATAGTTTTAGGCATGACCCTAAAAGCTAGTGATTGTTTGGAAGGCTATTGGGAATTGCTCCAACTCATAGGAAAATATTGTTTCAAGTTCTGCCAAGACTTACTGGGGAGTGGTGAAGTGTCAACAAGACGGGATGCTGTGTCACAGCTTCAAACGCCGATAGAGCTGTCCTGATCAGTTCATCTGATGCAGCCTGACCTGGTCACAAAAAAATGCCATTGTTGTGTTGTAGGACTCTTGGAGACTCAATTAACCTTTGTTCTAGTGATTCTTTCATGTTGTGGATTGCCCTGAGATGCACTTACCCACTGCTCCTTCCAAATTAGTCTCACCAGTGTCCACAGATTTAATTTGGTTCTGAAAAAAAACAACAACATTATTGTGAAACAATTGATTTTTATGCCTTTAGCACTTTTATTAACAAAATAAATATAAACATTACAAAATATGGTCTTGACCCTCCGACATATGTTAAAGAGGAAGAAAATCTTCCCACAAATGTGCCGCAGCTATGCAACACATCTCCTTTTCCCTAAATACAAAATAGTTGCCAGAACTGTAACCCAGACCAAGGCTTCTTAAATGTGAGCTGTTGATCCGTCTGTGTCATACATTGGCAGAAAGAAATCCAGCAGTACAATACTACTGATCAGTCCTGGTGCCTTATTCCCCTCCTCTAGTTGTAGGTGGTGGAGGAGTATGCTCACACAGAGATTTTGCAGGCTAAAAAAAATTGCAATAGTTATTGAGGGGTTTTACACTTTTTTTGCACTTTTTTTTTTTTTACTCCATAACACTGTATGCGCCTGGAAAATCTGCTTAAAAAAAAGGCTAGAGGGTTTTTTTATGCAGTGTTAGCAAAATACTTGATACTAGGTATACCACAAAATCCATGAACTTAAAGGCCCCTTCACACAGTGTAAGCGCTCAGCTCATTCCGAGCCGTACACGCGCTTCTAAACACTTCCCATTCACTTCAATGGGAGCGCGCGTAAAGCCGGGAAGTGTTTAGAAACGCTCGCGTGTACTGCTCGGAATGAGCCCAGCGCTTACGCCGTGTGAAGGGGCCCTAAGAGCATATTGTATTAACATGCCCTCTATAGTTAAACATAAATGTTACATACATCATCTGTCTTCATAACAATTTAGGTTCTTCTCAATTAATTTACCCTTATACAAGTATATTCTTACTATCATGTTACAGAGCACATTAAGGCTAAGGCCCCCATGGGAAGATACACAGCGCTAAAGCGCTGAGCGAAAAACCACAGCAGGAACGCATCGCGGTTCTTCCGCAGTGCTTTAAACAGAAAGTTCACAGAGTTTTCCACTGCAGACTTTCCATTACCATTATATCTACGGGGTAAGCAGCTGGCATTTCCGTAGATATAATTGACATGCTGCGATTTTCCAAAACCGCGCCATTTTTGGAAATCGCAGCGTGTTAGCACTGCAGTTTTAAACACAAAGTGGGCATGGGATTCACATCAATCACATCCACTTTGCATGTACTGTATAATGCTGAGTTTTTTCCCGCTGCATTTCTGCCGCGGTCAAATTGCGGCGTTTTCCCGTGGGGCCCCAGCCTAAAGCGGTAAACAACAAACCTTTTGTAGATTCGGAGAAAAATAACTTTGAAGTCTTATACAAATTGGAGTATGGAGGACGACTCTTCATCTCCTTAAGCAATGCTCTTGCCGTTTAGATGCCTACCATCTCCTACCTACAAGACAACATATATATGCAATATATATATATTGAACGTTGCAGGAACATACATTTAGCTATGAATAAGAACACATTTAGTGTTCGAAACGCGTCAGCTGTTTCTCCATCATCTGCATGTAACTAATATGTTCGTATCGCACTGACTACCATGATTTTATGGACTTTGTCTTCAATCAATAAAAGTTAAGTTTTACTCAAGGAGCCATGGCTTTGCTGGAATTTTACTTTTCAATGCTTGGATACTGTTGTTATACATGTCATTTTTGGAGATTTGGAGAAAAAGAACTTTGAAGTCTTATGCAAATGAGGCAGATGGTGCACTGGATGTTGGCCTTCAGATCCCTGGAGCAACAAAGACCCCTATGATCTTCCAGAACCAACCTGTGCAGTAGGAGTTGATCCTTCCACTGCTATGACATTGCCCATCCTACTAGAGCAGCAAGAACGGTGCTCCCAGGGCTGAATACTATTCTATTAGATAATTCATGGATATGAAATGAAAGAAATTTTTTGAGAGAAGTCCTCAGTAGTTGATACCTTTTTTAATGGCTAACTCAAAAAGTTTTTTGATGACATATCAAGCTTTCGAGACTCTATAGAGGTCTCTTCATCAGGATGGTATAACACAATTTCTGAAGGTAGGCATATATATACACAGAGAAATGTGTGTATGTATATATATGCCTACCTTCAGAAATTGTGTTATACCATCCTGATGAAGAGACCTCTATAGAGTCTCGAAAGCTTGATATGTCATCAAAAAACTTTTTGAGTTAGCCATTAAAAAAGGTATCAACTACTGAGGACTTCTCTCAAAAAATTTCTTTCATTTCATATCCACTGGCTAACACGGTACAAGGATATATATTAATTCATGGATAGTAATGGTGTGAAGAATTTCCCTGAAAACCAAGCAATAACTTTGGAAAACTTTAGTTATATATTGTATATAAATCAGGTTTACTGTACCACTCCAATGTAGCTAGACAATATAAACACTAAAAAATAAATTACTGACATAGCAAAAACGGCAGGACTACAGAGTATGTTTTACCTCCTCCGTCTTCGACAACCAAAGATATCCTTAGGATTACACTTTTTGCTATTTCCAATAAAAAGAAGCTGTGTTTTTAACAAATTACCTTTTTGTGATATGTCTCTCTTGGTTATCTTTAGAAATAAGGAAATCTGTCAGCTTTACCAACAGGGACCTGTGAAACCTGTCATCTTTCCCTCTAATTTACACAAGTCTCTCTATAATTAATGTATATTCTCCAGCACATTCAGGAGCCTGACAACAGATATTCTGTGATTTCAAATAAAGCCATTATTTGTGACACGAGACTCCAGAACATAGGGAGACACAACATTCATCCCTAAGAGTCTATTGCATTCATTTGTTTGTTTCATTTGCATCTAAGGAAGTTTCTTCTGCAGAGTTTTTAGGCAGTTGAGATAAGAGTGTCGCTGGCAGATGGGCTTACACAATTCGATCAAAATATGCACTAAGAACCTCATTTATATGTATTTATATATACAGTAAGCATACTATTAATGATCTTGGTGCTCACAGAGTTTTTTTGTGGCTCCATTTCTATATCAGCTATGGTAACATGCACTTGCTCATATACTTCATATTGTTTGCCAGTGATGACTATTTTTGTTTGTTTATTGCATGGTACATGTGGCTGATTCCATTTTGGCCATGCATGTCACCTGTCTGATTCTAATTAGAACGTAATATGGGTGAATTACACTTCCCTTGAATTTATTTGGAGGCCCAGAGATAAGAAAGTATTTGCAGGGGAGGTGTTATCCACCAAGAAATTGCACGGGCCCCATATTGGCGAGCCCCATATTGGCAACATACTGACTATCTGTCACACTAAAGTGGTAGTATAGTGTATTGTGGTAATAAGTTGGCAGTATAGTATGTACTAGGGGGGTACTAAGGGAACAGTATACTATGTGTGGGGAGCACTAAGACAGTAGAATTAGAGGGGTCCCAAGAAATAAATTATCTGGGGCTCTAAAAACAACAAATCCGCACTAAATATAATGTAATTTATTGTAAGAATAATATGGCTGAACCACACTTCCCCAGAATGGAGGTGAAGGCACAGAGAGAAGGGAGTCTTTTTAGTGTTAAGTCCCATCTAAAGAGGTCGCTTGTTTCTGGAAGATGGGCTTACGCAATTTGATCAGAACGTGTACTAAGAACCTCATTTTCATGTATATACTAGGCACAGCACTAACACTCTTGATGCTAGGAGAGTGCTGTTGCAATGTCTTAAGTGTGTCCTATAACTGCCTTTAGAAAGAACAGTAAACACCGAATATAGTAACAGAAAGCAGAATTAAGTAGAACACAGAGGCATGCTGTTCTTCACATCAAGAGCTGCAACTATAGAAAATACCATATATTGTATCAGGTAGACAGGGAAGGAGAACTTTTAACAATCTCACAAGAACAACTGTGTCCAATGAGGTTCCCCAGAGTAGGGCTGAGAAAGGGATTTCTGATTATATTATCTTCCACTCCAATCTCTAATAGCTTCCCATTGGGATTTAGAGACAAGCTATATTTCACTTAAAACAGATTCTGTTAATGGTCTCTGGCAAGTAATTACTATTTAAAACATGTTTGGTGTCCCATGGTTCATATTGTTCTTCTGACTTGAATCATTCTACTCCTGAGAGATTGGTTTGAGATAACCCACAGGATATGATTTATATAATACAACCAGGAACTAGGAGAAAAGCACTACTGGTGCCTGTGCTTTCAGATCGGAGACTAATAGATTTATCTAGCTTGAGGACTGCAAATTCTGGTTTTCTTATACAGGCAAGGAAAGTATTGTCAAATATTAAATTGCTTCAAGCAGCGGATCTCTCTGCCTCTGCAGCTCGATAGAGAACTTACCTTGATCAGTCTGCAGCTACTTACAAATTCCAGCTTAAAAACAAGGACAAATGCGAAGGTTTGCGATGGTGCAATATGTGAAAACTGAGCTTATTATCTTTCATTCTTATAGAACAAAATACTGTAATACAGTATTAGAATATTCCTAAATAACAAAATATTGTAATATGATAGTAGAACAATCTTAAATAACAAATTACCAGAACATTTGTATAAAACAAAATGCCATTTACACTGTTCTAGTTCTATAGAATTCAATTAATTCTTTAAAGGGGTTTACTAGGAATATAAACTGGTGCGGTATCATAAGGATAGGTCATGAATATATGAACGGTAGAGCTGCAACTTCACCAACAGGATGACGGGGCTGCCATCAATGCGAAATTGCAACAGTTTGACCTACAAAACCTCCTGGGATCAGCTAAAAAAATGCTGGTTGCATTCAGACTGCATGTTCTAAAAACACCTCTTAAGGCTGGGACCCCACGGACCGGAATCACCACAATTAGGCCACGGCGTTTTACAGTAAGTAACGAAACTCCATGCCTACTTTGCGGTACAAACTGCCTTGCAGACACACCGTGATTTGCAAAACTGGCGCAGTTTTGGAAATCACAGCATTTGAATTATATCTATGGAAATGCCGGTGGATTCCTCATAGAGATGAGCGAACACTGTTCGGATCAGCCGATCCGAACAGCACGCTCCCATAGAAATGAATGGAAGCACCTGTGACGTCGGCTAGCCGCCGGCAAAGTCAGCATCACAGGTGCTTCCATTCATTTCTATAGGAGCGTGCTATTCGGATCAGCTGATCCAAACAGTGTTCGCTCATCTCTAATTCCTCATAGATATAATTGTAACAGAAAGTCAGCGGTAGAAAACTCGGCGAACCTTCTGTCTAAGGTACTGCGGCAGGAACTGTGATGCCGCGTTGCCGCCAAGGTTTATCCCACAGCGCTTTATTGCTGCAGGATGTCCCATGGGGCCTTAGCTTAAAAGAGATATGCTTATAGGGGAGGAAAAAATGGCCACGTAATACCCTGGCAGAACCAGAAATACACTTTGCTCAAAACTGGACACAAGATAGAGCAACCTTAGGTAAGAAAAAGGGCAGATTACATAATGTTAAAGAACCTGTAAGATATAACTCTAAGGCCCCGTGTGGTGTCCGCAGCAAAAAGCGCTATGGGAAAATTGACGGCGGCAACGGTTTTTCCCGCAGTGTTTTGGACAGAAAGTTTGCAGAGGTTTCCTCTGTGGACTTTCTGCTTCCTTTCAACCGTGACCAGGTTGTATAATCTACATCAAACCAAGCGAAGATCACTCCGCACAGAGAACTAATGATTATGACGATGACTATGAAGTCTTCCTTCTATCTCTTCCATTCCTTAGCTGCTATGGACTCCTAGTATATCTTCTCTTTTCAGCATATGTGTGCCTACGTCTGTAATATATTACTGTGTATTATCCTGTATCTGTATTACTATGATGCTGTAACATGCTGAAATTTCCCCACTGTGGGACTATTAAAGGATTATCTTATCTTATCTTAAACCTATAGGGAAATCACCGCTGTTTGTGTTGACATGCTACAAAACCACGGCGGTTTTGGATATTGCCACGTGCCCCCGTGCATTTTTTACTGCAAAGTGGGGATGAGATTTGCTAAAATCCCATCTACTTTAAGGCGACTATAAAACCGCGGTGTTTACGTCATATGGGTCCCAGCCTAAAGATGAGTTCCTTATACTTGGAGGCCCTGGCTGAGATAATTTGATTGAAATGTTGTAAGTAGAATGGTAGAAACAAGAATTCAGTTGGCAGGGTAGAGAGAAGGGAATTATGTTTGAAGCTCCACATTTTGATCCACATTGAAAAAGAAAGCTGTGGAAAAGACCATGGCTGAAATGCGTCACGTTTTTCACAGAAAGTCCATAGACTTCTCCTGTGGACTTTCTGGCTGTACTACACCTATACCAGTATTTACAAGTGTTTTTGAAATCACAGTATTTCCACTGCACATTTTTTTTCTGCAATGTGTGGATTAGAGTAGCTAAAATCCCATCCACTTTCCAGATAATGTAAAATGGAACATTTTTTGCTGAAGCATTTCCACGGTGGCCAAAACACTGTGTTTTCCCAACGTGGCGTCCCAGCCTTAGAGAGTCCCTTTTCCCCATTTTGTTGGGTGGGAAGATGGTGAAGAGAAAAAAAAAAAAAAGGAGATGTAAAATTAAGAAAAATTTAAAAATATAACATTTTAGCTACTTTAGTTATCTATTTATTGTTGCAAGAAAGTTCTTGTAACTATCAAAATCAATAAAAACCCGATATGAAAACTAAAAGTCATTTTGCTTGGTTGAAATGGTTAACCTGTCAATTATCTCTTGCACAAGGTTGCTCAGGAGCTTCAGCTGGTACTAGACTACTTGCCCAGGAATCAGTGTAATGTTCCTGGATTCCTAGCACTATTATGCTCCTCTGGTAATGGTTTTTGCTCAGCTTTATCTAGGATTGATTTGCGGTATGATCAAAAAATGGGGTAGAGTTAGGTGGGGCTTAGAACTTATCAGGGTTAAGGAATGATGTGCCAGATTTTCCTTAAGACAGTTGTTGTGCAGGCAAAAGGCTGAAAATACCATTCACATCTACACTAGCATTGTTGGCTGTGATTCCAGAGCAGAGTCAAAGCACTTGCAGTTGTGTATACCTCAATTTGAGACGTCAGGCCCCGCCTCCAGTGCACTCAGATTGATCTGAATACCCATATTTTCTCTGCATTGTGTAACTGGTTGGGGCCACGAATGTATGCTTTAGCTGGTATTAAAGGTCCTTGCATAGAACAATTATTGGTATAGGAGGCATTCTGGACATGACTGACTTAAAGGGTATCCACCTTTTTCCCTTGCTAGCACGAGCTGTACTTAATAGTGCCATTTTGAGTACTGCAGCAGCTGTTCCACAGACTTCAATGGGACAATTACTACCGTACTCACTGTGCGGGTTTGTGAGTCTGGCGAGTGAGCACTACATCTCATGCCAGCACAGGTAAACAACTATTCTGTGGTAGTCTTCATAGTCAGACCCTAAACAGACTAGAATTGATTTCCTGGGTAATTTAAGCTGCATAGTGAATGGTACAAAATTTATAGCATAAAGAAACAATGGCTAAATCGCTTTTTTTTTTTTTCGTTTTCTTCCCAGAAAGAATTAATAAATATTAATCAATGAGATCTAGCCCAACATTGCACCATTGCATATTACCACTTGACCCATAGAAAACCTGCCCTCATAGGATTACATTGACAGAAAAACAAAAAAAGCAATTAGGCTTAGTTTGTGATAATGAAATAAAAAAAAAAAAAAAATAGTTTGGTCGTCAAAGCCTAAAACAGGCTGGCCACTAAAGTGTTAAGAGGTGAGTACTATATTACCTGCAGCTTTTTTCTTTTTTTTTTGGACAACCAATTCAAATGTACAGATAAGCATTCTAGATCAACACTGTAGGAGATTGTAGGGTTACAGATTGGACTTGATGGACTGATGTCTTCAATGAGTGAGTACTGTTCGGATCAGCCGATCAGAACAGCACGCACGCATTGAAATGAATGGACGTAGCCGGCACGCGGGGGGTTAAGCGGCCGGCGTCAAAGCGGAAGTACCAGGTGCTTCCATTCATTTCAATGCGTGCGTGCTGTTCGGATCGGCTGATCCGAACAGTACCCGCTCATCTCTAGTCTTCATCCAACCTCATCTACTATGTAACTATGGTATCCCTTTGTTTCTGCTTGCCTAGATGCACAGCACAAAGATGAGCACTCTTGTCTCCCGTTTCAGTAATCAGTGGAGGTCTCAGCACAACTTTGTAATGATTATAGGTATCCTTTGAGGTTCCAATTTTTGAGGCATTCCAGTCACAAGCTACCCCCATTCACAGGATAGGGGGTAACTTGTTGACCAATGTGGGTCAGGTGATTGGGACCCCCAACAAAAACAAGAACGGGGGTGTTTGAATGGAGTGGGTGAGACTTCCAAAGATAGCCGAGCACTATACTAAGGTTCTCCTGTAGAAAGGGGGTAACTTGTGTTAGGAATACCCCTTTTTTTTAATTCAAGGAGAACTACAAGTTAACAACTATAAGTCTACCAATGTGCTAGTAGTAGCTATTAGAGATGAGCGAACAGTAAAATGTTCGAGGTTCTATATTTGTTTCGAGTAGCCCCTCAATATTCGACTACTCGAATTGAATATCGAACCCTATTATAGTCTATGAGGGGAAATGCTCGTTTCAGGGGTAGGCAATAGAGATGAGCGAACACTAAAATGTTCGAGGTTCGAAATTCGATTCGAACAGCCGCTCAATGTTCGTGTGTTCGAACGGGTTTCGAACCCCATTATAGTCTATGGGGAACAGATACTCGTTAAGGGGGAAACCCAAATCCGTGTCTGGAGGGTCACCAAGTCCACTATGACACCCCAGGAAATGATGCCAACACCTCTGGAATGACACTGGGACAGCAGGGGAAGCATGCCTGGGGGCATCTAACACACCAAAGACCCTCTATTACCCCAACATCACTGCCTAACAACTACACACTTTCCACATTCAAAAAAACCTCTATCAAAGTGGGAAAATACCTGGAAACCTTCTTTACTCCCCAAATGGATGGACACAAACCCCAATTTAAGCTCAACAAACAGTAACAACCACCCCTTTAAATCACGTTCCCCATGACAACCACAAATGGAATAGGCAATGGGAATTCCAAAAGCCCTCACCCTTAACTGTCATTTTGAGTGTGTGTGTGTGTGTGTGTGTGTGTGTGTGTGTGTGTGATGTGGTAAGACCTTCCAAAATTCACTTTTCTAGCCCTTAACATGAGCCCTTCCAAACAAAGTTACATGACCTTAAGCTGAGCTACCAGCAGAGATTGAGGCCCTTGGCATGAGTAGAGCCTTGCACCAGCAGTGTTTTTGGCACTTAGGGTGAGTTGAGCCTTGTACCAGCGTGTGTCCCTTAACATCAGGCGGGCCCTAAGTTCTGCGCTTTGCACAAAAGTTCCACATTAACTAGGCTGAATGGTACAAAGATTAGTAGGCCCGAGAACCAGGAACAGGTCTTGCAATGGCTGTCGGATAACGCTTAAAGCACATTGTCCACCAGCCAGTCAGCCTCTACCTCCTCTTACCCAACAGTCTTGTCCTCCTTCCACCCAAAATTCCCAATCTTCTCAGAACAATAACCCCAACTGTCCCTGCTCCCCAGAGCTGTTCTCCCTTCCTTTGACTGTACCGCAACCTGCCCCTCCATTTCGCGATTCCACGGACCTAACAGACGAGTATCTGTGTCCAGATGCTCAAACACTAGAGTCTCCTCCATTCCATCTCCGGTCGATTTGGTGGCGGATGACCAGCAACCCACCCTCATCGACGACGATGAGACGCAGTTGCTGTCAGGGCAGCCAGTTGACATGCGCATTGTGCAGGAGGAGGAGGCGAGACAGGAGTTGGAAGAGGAGGTGGTGGACGACGAGGACACCGACCCCACCTGGACAAGGCAGATGTCAAGCTGGGAAAGTAGTGTGGATGTTGAGGCAGGTGCAGCACCAAAAAGGGTAGCTAGAGGCAGAGACATGTCCAGAGGCAGAGGTCAGCTGCTTTGCCGAAGCCAGGCCAGACCCGGAATGTCCGAAGATGTTCCCTTTTGTACCCAGCCCAGAAAAACTCCCCCATCGAGGGCACGTTTCTTGAAGGTGTAGAGTTTTTTCAAGGAATGCGCCGAGGACAGATATAGTGTCGTCTACACAATTTGCCTCTCGAAATCGAGTAGGGGCCCTGAGAAGAGCAACCTGTCCACCACTTCAATGCACCGTCATTTGGAATCCAAGCAATGGAATCAGTGGCAGGCAGCAACGGCAGGACAAACGTCGCCCGCCGTTCATGCCACTGCCTCTGCTCACAGTGCTGGCGATGCACTCCAGAGGACGAGCCAGGACATCACTTCATCTGCCTCCGCCACTTTGTTGACTTCTCCCTCATCCTCCCCTGTTTCTGTCTTATCTCCTTCTCCTGCACCATCAAAGGCACCATCAGGCGCTTCTTTACAACAACCCACCATCTCTCAGACATTGGAGCGCCGGCAGAAATACACCGCTAACCACCCACCCACGCAAGCCTAGAACGCCAACATCGCTAAACTGCTGGCCCAGGAGAGGTTGGCGTTCCGGCTTGTTGAAACTCCCGCCTTCCCGGACCTGATGGCAACTGTGGCACCTCACTATGCCGTCCCTAGCCGTCTCAACTTCTCCCGGTGTGGCGTCCCCGCCTTGCACCAGCACGTGTCACTCAACATCAGGTGGGCCCTTAGTTCCGCGCTTTGCTGCAAGGTCCACTTGACCACCGACACTTGGACAAGCGCCTGTGGTCAGGGATGCTGCAGTGCTTATCTTTAATGACAGGCAGGGTGAATGTGGTGGAGTCTGTTCCCCGGGTGCAAACTGGGGTGGCCTATCTCCTCTCCCAGGCCAAAATTCATGGCAGGAGTAGACTGAAACCCTACGACGCTGCAACCTCCACCACAGCTACTAGCGGCAAACGCTAAAACACTGGTGTGGGGAGACGTCAGCAGGCGGTGCTGAAGCTCATCAGCTTGGGGGACAGACAGCACAGTGCCTCCGAGGTCAGGGATGCCATCCTGGCTGAGATGGCATTTTTTTTTCCCTGCTACACCTGGGGCCTGGCATTTTTACGCCTGTGATAATGGCTGGAACCTGGTAGCGGCTCTGGAGCTTGCCAGCCTCCAACACGTTCCATGTTTGGCCCACGTCTAACCTAGTGGTGCAAAGTTTTTTAAAAACATACCCAAATGTACCGAAGCTACTGTTGAAAATGCGGCGCTTGTGCGCCCACTTTTGCAAGTGCACAGGAGTCGCTGCTAGCCTAAAAACACTCTAGCAAGGCCTACATCTGTCCAAACACAGGCTGTTGTCCGTCATTCACACACGCTGAAACCCTACAATACCATATCTTGAGCAGGGTGTGTGAGCTGCACAGACCTTTGATGGAGTTCCATCTACAAAACCCAAGGGTTCCTCAAAGTCAGCAACCAAAGTTTCTGCACCATGAGTTTCCAGGGGTGGCAGAGTTATGGCTAGGGGAAGAGGCATGGATAGGGATGATGTCTAGGGGCAAAAGCAGTGTGGATGTGGAGGCAAGCTAAGCAGGAAAAACTGGGGGTACAAGCTAAGGCATGGACTGGGGTGATGTCTAGGGGCAAAAGCAGTGTGGATGTGGAGGCAAGCTAAGCAGGAAAAACTGGGGATACAAGCTAAGGCATGGACTGGGGTGATGTCTAGGGGCAAAAGCAGTGTGGATGTGGAGGCAAGCTAAGCAGGAAAAACTGGGGGTACAAGCTAAGGCATGGACTGGGGTGATGTCTAGGGGCAAAAGCAGTGTGGATGTGGAGGCAAGCTAAGCAGGAAAAACTGGGGGTACAAGCTAAGGCATGGACTGGGGTGATGTCTAGGGGCAAAAGCAGTGTGGATGTGGAGGCAAGCTAAGCAGGAAAAACTGGGGGTACAAGCTAAGGCATGGACTGGGGTGATGTCTAGGGGCAAAAGCAGTGTGGATGTGGAGGCAAGCAAAGCAGGGAAAATGGTGGCTAGAGGCAAAGGGATGTCCATAGGCAGCAAGGGCAAAGATGCAAAACTCTCCCGTTTCAAGAATTTTCCTGACTTGTTTCCCCACAAAACATTCCTGGGAGGAGGGCTGAAACACCACCCTCCTCCTCCTCCGCTGTTAGATTTACCCCAGCTACGAGCTGAAAACGCTGCAACACTGGTGTGGGGAGACGTCAGCAGGCTGGGCTGAAGCTCATCAGCTTGGGAGACGGACAGCACACTGCCTCTGAGGTCAGGGATGCCATCCTGGATGAGATGGCAATTTGTTTATCCCCGCTGCCCCTGGGGCCAGGTTTTTTAGCTTGTTGGAGGGCTCTGGAGCTTGCCAGCCTCCAACACGTTCCATGCCTGGCCCACATGTTCAATGTAGTGGTGCAATGATTTTTAAAAACATACCCCAAATTAGCTGAGCTAAGGGTGAAAGTGCGGCACTTGGACACCCACTTTCCCAAGTCTACAGTACCTGGAGCTAGCCGCAATACACTCCAGCAAGGCCTACATCTGCCTGAAGCACCTACTGTTGTGCGAGGTCACCACACGCTCTAACCCTAGATACTGTATGTTCAGCAGGGTGTGTGAGCAGCAGAGACCTTTGATGGAGTACCAGCTACAAAACCCAAGGGTTCCTCAGAGTCAGCTCCCTCACTTTCTGCACCATGAGTTTCCATGGGTGGCAGACTTATGGCTAGAGGCACAGGCATGGATAGGGGTGATGTGTAGGGGCAAAAGCAGTGTGGATGTGGAGGCAAGCTAAGCAGCAAAAACTGGGGGTACAAGCAGCCGGTGACATCATCACTGACAAGCACAGCTGTCTGTCAGCTGACAGGCTGACTTTCACCAAAATGAACAGACAATGGATAGACTCATCATATACATGTCAGTTACATGACAAATTTAGTGCAATTTGCAAGTCCAAGATGGTTTGGAGATCTGCGGAGAGGAATCTCACCACCTCTTGCGGGTGCCATCATTTGGAAGGCAAGCCCTGGGCTCAGTGGGTGAGAGCAAGCGCAGGATAATCGTCGTTTGGCCTGGCGGCCACTGCCTCTTCCACTGTTGACAGGGCTGGCGCTGCAGTCCAGACCAGGAGCCAGGACACCTCCACATCTGCCTCTGACACTTTGGGGAGTTCACCCTTATCCTCACCTTTTCCTGCCATTTCTCCTTTTGCCCGCGCCATCATGCGCCTCTTCCCAGCAACTCCCCATCTCCCAAGCCTTTCATTTCATGCTAAAGTACAGCGCAACCCACCCACATGCCCAAGGCTTCAACGGCCTCATCTCAAGAAATCTGGCCCAGGAGATGTTGGAATCCCGGCTGGGGGACACTCTGCCCTTTTTGGGCAGAGTGTCTACTGCGCCACCGCACTGTGCCGTCCACACCAGCACTTTCCCCCAAACATGAGGCGGTCCCTAAATTCAGCGCTTAGCCCTAAAGTTCCATGTGACCAGTTACGAATGGACAAGTGCATGCGGACAGGGACGCTACCTTTCAATTTGGGCACAGTGGTTGAATGTAGTTGAGGCGTGGACCGGGTCGCAAAATGTGGTGGCCTGACTTGTCTCCCCACACAACATTCCTGGGAGGAGGGCTGAAACACCACCCTCCTCCGCTGTTAAATTGACCCCAGCTACGAGCTGGAAACGCTGCAACACTGGTGTGGGGAGACGTCAGCGGGCCGTGCTGAAGCTCATCAGCTTGGGGGCCAGACAGCACACTGCCTACAAAGTGAGTCATGCCATCCTCGATGAGACGGCAATGTGGTTTTTGCCACTGCACCTAGGCCCAGGCATGTTGTCATGTGTGATAATGGCCGTAACCTGGGATTGGCTCTGTAGCTTGGCAGCCTGCAACATATTCCATGCCTGGGCCACGTTTTTAACTCATTGCTGCTAATCTTTTGAAAAAGGTACCCCAATGTTCCTGAGCTACTGGTGAAAGTGTGGCGCTTGTGCGGATAGTTTTTAAAGTGTATAGTTGCCGCTGCTAGCCTCTATGCACTCCTACAACGCCTGTACCTGCTGGAACAACGGCTGTTGTGCGACGTCTCCACACTGCTGGCACTAAACATATCATGTGTTGAGCAGAGTGTGTGAGCAGCACAGACCTTTGATGTAGTTCCAACTCCAAAACCCTCGGGTTCGTCAAAGTCAACTTCCTCAGTTGCTCAACCATGAGTGGCCATGGGTGGCAGACTTATGTGAAATCCCATCCCATCCATTGCACTGGACACGAAACATTAGCATGCGCTCAGCACAACTTCGGATATGGCAGATGCGTTAAGCAGGGTGCAGGGTACAACACAGACCAGGCCCGAGCACCAGGAACAGGTGTTAGAAATACTGCAGCATCTGCCATTTCCTTCCAATTTTGGGGTTTTGGACCCGCCACCGACTTGTCTGGACCTAAGTGGGGATCATGAGACACAGTTGCCATCAAGGCAAGCTGTGGTCATGTGCGGTTTGCAGTAAGGGGGCAGTGCGCAATTGGAAGAGGAGTTGGTGGATGACGAGGCCACCGACCCCACATGGACAGGGGTGATGTCTAGGGGCTAAAGCAGTGTAGATGTAGAGGGAAGCTAAATCAACAAAAAACCTGGGTAGAAGCAAAGGCATAAACTGGGGTGATGTTTAGGGGTGAAAGCAGAGTAGATGTGGAGGGAAGCTAAGCAGCAAAAACAGTGGGTAGAAGCAAAGGCATGCAAAACTCTACCCTGTTGGAAGACTTATTCCTAGGTCTGGAACACGTTAATGGCCCCCCTGGACAAATTACTGCCACTCAGGGGCCTAGTGTCACCAGGAGGGACAAGTATAGGCGCATGTTGTGGGAATACCTGGCCGACACCAGCTCTGTCCTCTCCGATCCCTCTGTGCTCTACAGCCTAAACTTATTTTCTCATCTTTTTTTCTGAACTGCACATCTCTTGCCTGCTTCCTTTGGGATCTTAGAAATGGTGGTCCACTTCCACAGATGGTAACTTCAATAGACAGTGTAACGGGAGTAGCTGAGGGATCGCTGTCTTAACCACTTTTTGGCACAAAATTAACTTCCAAAGCCAAATATGGTGCAAGTATATGATGCAAGGACACCTACACACCTATCTCTGACACATTGGGGAGTTCACCCTCATGCGCCCTTTTGGCCTGCACCATCATGCGCCTCTTCCCAGCCACTCCACATTTCCCAAGCTTTTCATTGCAGGCAGAAGTACAATACAACCCACCCCCATGCCCAAGCCTGTAACAGCCTCATCGATAAACTGCTGGCCCTGGAGATGTTGGTGTTTGTTTATGCTTCTGGAGACCCAGGCCTTCCGTCAGCAGATGGCAGCTGGGGCACCTCCCTATGCTGGGCCTAGCCGTTACTACTTCTCTTGGTGTGCTGTCTCTGCCTTGCGCCTGCATGTGTCCCATAACATCAGTCGGGCCCAGAGCTCTGCGCTTTGCTGCAAGGTCCACTTGACCACCGACACATGGACAAGCGCCTGTGGTCAGGGATGCTGCAGTGCTTATCTTTAATGACAGGCAGGGTGAATGTGGTGGAGTCTGTTCCCCGGGTGCAAACTGGGGTGGCCTATCTCCTCTCCCAGGCCAAAATTCATGGCAGGAGTAGACTGAAACCCTACGAAGCTGCAACCTCCACCCCAGCTACTAGCGGAAAACACTGTAACACTGGCATGGGGAGATGTCAGTAGGCCGTGCTGAAACTGATCAGCTTGGGGGACAGACAGCACAGTGCCTCCGAGGTCAGGGATGCCATCCTGGCTGAGATGGCATTTTTTTTTCCCTGCTACACCTGGGGCCTGGCATTTTTGCGCCTGTGATAATGGCTGGAACCTGGTAGCAGATCTGGAGCTTGCCAGACTCAAACACGGTCCACGCATGGCCCACGTTTTCCAACTTGTTGGTGCCATGTTTCTTTGAAACCTACACCATTGTGCCTGATATACAGGTCAAAGTGGGGCCATTTTCGTAAGTGAGAACTAGCCTCTGCTAGGCAGAAAACATTCAGAGCACACTCCTCTCATCTTCGCACCGTTGGCTGGCGGAGGAAGACGAGGGGGTTGGAGTGGCATCTGATGTCCCTATCCCACACGAGGCTAGAGGGTGCACTTCAGTGCATCCCATTGCTTCACCACAAATGGTGTGAAGGGGAGTGGAAAATGGAGGAAATGGAGAGTGACCCTTACAGTTGGGGCCAGCAAAGGCATGCCAAGTAACACACTGGCACACATGGCTGACTTCATCTTGGGTTGCTTTTCAACACATATTTCACATCATGAAGAACAAATAATACTGGATTTTTTCAAGCCTCGAACCCCGGTCTAGGTCTAATGTCTGTTCCTTTCTTATATTAGGGGAGAGGGAAAAAAAATTACTTCAGTGATACGTTTAGCGTACATAGACTGACTATTAATGTGTATCCCACTTAGTGTTGTTAGGGTTACACACCGTCACAACCTGGCTAAAGCTTCTATAGCTGTTAATAAAGTCAACATAACTTTACGGTATCCAAAAAGACAGCTGGTACCGACAGAGAGCAAGACAAATGTCACCCAAAGCTGTGAGCTCTGAACACCCACAGTGACTTTGGCGTCATCATCATTATAAGGGAGCGGGTGGTAATAAATAACTTGGCAGTGCCTAAAACCCAAAAAGCTTATACAACTATATTTACATTAAGATACACAAATGAAACTTTTCAGTAGCATGTCATGAGACAAGCTGATAAGCTCTTCCTTTGTGCAGTGCTATTTGAAAGTTAAACGCTGCCTTTATTTTAATTCTGGAGAAGGTGCAGACATTAGATTTAGAACATGTTGTCTTCATTGTCCAAATCCTCTATATAGGTAACGTGTTTTTCGGGCCGAGCTGTCTGGGAACGAGCTGGTGCAGCACTGACAACCTGGGTGAATATGGCAAGAGCCTGAGATGTAGGGTGAATGAATCCCCAAATTATTTGTGGAATTCCCAGTGAGACAATGGCACTGTATACCAGTATTAAAAATTGTGGGTGCACATAACCCCCATATATTCTTTGAATTCCCAGTCAGACAATGGCACTGTATACCAGTATTAAAAATTGTGGGTGCACATAACCCCCATATATTCTTTGAATTCCCAGTGAGACAAAGGAACTGTATAGCAGTATTAAAAATTGTGGGTGCACATAACCCCAATATATTCTTTGAATTCCCAGTCAGACAATGGCACTGTATACCAGTAGTAAAAATTGTGGGTGCACATAACCCCCATATATTCTTTGAATTCCCAGTCAGACAATGGCACTGTATACCAGTATTAAAAATTGTGGGTGCACATAACCCCCATATATTCTTTCAATTCCCAGTGAGACAAAGGAACTGTATAGCAGTATTAAAAATTGTGGGTGCACGTAACCCCCATATATTCTTTGAATTCCCAGTCAGACAATGGCACTGTATACCAGTATTAAAAATTGTGGGTGCACATAACCCCCATATATTCTTTGAATTCCCAGTGAGACAAAGGAACTGTATAGCAGTATTAAAAATTGTGGGTGCACATAACCCCAATATATTCTTTGAATTCCCAGTCAGACAATGGCACTGTATACCAGTAGTAAAAATTGTGGGTGCACATAACCCCCATATATTCTTTGAATTCCCAGTCAGACAATGGCACTGTATACCAGTATTAAAAATTGTGGGTGCACATAACCCCCATATATTCTTTGAATTCCCAGTGAGACAAAGGAACTGTATAGCAGTATTAAAAATTGTGGGTGCACGTAACCCCCATATATTCTTTGAATTCCCAGTCAGACAATGGCACTGTATACCAGTATTAAAAATTGTGGGTGCACATAACCCCCATATATTCTTTGAATTCCCAGTGAGACAATGGAACTGTATAGCAGTAGCAAAAATTGTGGGTGCACGTAACCCCAATATATTCTTTGAATTCCCAGTCAGACAATGGCACTGTATACCAGTATTAAAAATTGTGGGTGCACATAACCCCCATATATTCTTTGAATTCCCAGTGAGACAAAGGAACTGTATAGCAGTATTAAAAATTGTGGGTGCACGTAACCCCCATATATTCTTTGAATTCCCAGTCAGACAATGGCACTGTATACCAGTAGTAAAAATTGTGGGTGCACATAACCCCAATATATTCTTTGAATTCCCAGTCAGACAATGGCACTGTATACCAGTAGTAAAAATTGTGGGTGCACATAACCCCCATATATTCTTTGAATTCCCAGTGAGACAAAGGAACTGTATAGCAGTATTAAAAATTGTGGGTGCACGTAACCCCCATATATTCTTTGAATTCCCAGTCAGACAATGGCACTGTATACCAGTAGTAAAAATTGTGGGTGCACATAACCCCAATATATTCTTTGAATTCCCAGTCAGACAATGGCACTGTATACCAGTAGTAAAAATTGTGGGTGCACATAACCCCCATATATTCTTTGAATTCCCAGTGAGACAAAGGAACTGTATAGCAGTATTAAAAATTGTGGGTGCACGTAACCCCCATATATTCTTTGAATTCCCAGTCAGACAATGGCACTGTATACCAGTAGTAAAAATTGTGGGTGCACATAACCCCAATATATTCTTTGAATTCCCAGTCAGACAATGGCACTGTATACCAGTATTAAAAATTGTGGGTGCACGTAACCCCCATATATTCTTTGAATTCCCAGTCAGACAATGGCACTGTATACCAGTATTAAAAATTGTGGGTGCACATAACCCCCATATATTCTTTGAATTCCCAGTGAGACAATGGAACTGTATAGCAGTAGCAAAAATTGTGGGTGCACGTAACCCCCATATATTCTTTGAATTCCCAGTCAGACAATGGCACTATATACCAGTATTAAAAATTGTGGGTGCACATAACCCCAATATATTCTTTGAATTCCCAGTCAGACAATGGCACTGTATACCAGTATTAAAAATTGTGGGTGCACATAACCCCAATATATTCTTTGAATTCCCAGTCAGACAATGGCACTGTATACCAGTATTAAAAATTGTGGGTGCACATAACCCCCATATATTCTTTGAATTCCCAGTGAGACAAAGGAACTGTATAGCAGTATTAAAAATTGTGGGTGCACGTAACCCCCATATATTCTTTGAATTCCCAGTCAGACAATGGCACTGTATACCAGTAGTAAAAATTGTGGGTGCACATAACCCCAATATATTCTTTGAATTCCCAGTCAGACAATGGCACTGTATACCAGTAGTAAAAATTGTGGGTGCACATAACCCCCATATATTCTTTGAATTCCCAGTGAGACAAAGGAACTGTATAGCAGTATTAAAAATTGTGGGTGCACGTAACCCCCATATATTCTTTGAATTCCCAGTCAGACAATGGCACTGTATACCAGTAGTAAAAATTGTGGGTGCACATAACCCCCATATATTCTTTCAATTCCCAGTCAGACAATGGCACTGTATACCAGTAGTAAAAATTGTGGGTGCACATAACCCCCATATATTCTTTGAATTCCCAGTGAGACAAAGGAACTGTATAGCAGTATTAAAAATTGTGGGTGCACGTAACCCCCATATATTCTTTGAATTCCCAGTCAGACAATGGCACTGTATACCAGTAGTAAAAATTGTGGGTGCACATAACCCCAATATATTCTTTGAATTCCCAGTCAGACAATGGCACTGTATACCAGTATTAAAAATTGTGGGTGCACGTAACCCCCATATATTCTTTGAATTCCCAGTCAGACAATGGCACTGTATACCAGTATTAAAAATTGTGGGTGCACATAACCCCCATATATTCTTTGAATTCCCAGTGAGACAATGGAACTGTATAGCAGTAGCAAAAATTGTGGGTGCACGTAACCCCCATATATTCTTTGAATTCCCAGTCAGACAATGGCACTGTATACCAGTAGTAAAAATTGTGGGTGCACATAACCCCAATATATTCTTTGAATTCCCAGTGAGACAAAGGAACTGTATAGCAGTATTAAAAATTGTGGGTGCACGTAACCCCCATATATTCTTTGAATTCCCAGTCAGACAATGGCACTGTATACCAGTATTAAAAATTGTGGGTGCACATAACCCCCATATATTCTTTGAATTCCCAGTCAGACAATGGCACTATATACCAGTAGTAAAAATTGTGGGTGCACATAACCCCAATATATTCTTTGAATTCCCAGTCAGACAATGGCACTGTATACCAGTATTAAAAATTGTGGGTGCACATAACCCCCATATATTCTTTGAATTCCCAGTGAGACAAAGGAACTGTATAGCAGTATTAAAAATTGTGGGTGCACGTAACCCCCATATATTCTTTGAATTCCCAGTCAGACAATGGCACTGTATACCAGTAGTAAAAATTGTGGGTGCACATAACCCCCATATATTCTTTGAATTCCCAGTCAGACAATGGCACTGTATACCAGTATTAAAAATTGTGGGTGCACATAACCCCCATATATTCTTTGAATTCCCAGTGAGACAAAGGAACTGTATAGCAGTATTAAAAATTGTGGGTGCACGTAACCCCCATATATTCTTTGAATTCCCAGTCAGACAATGGCACTGTATACCAGTAGTAAAAATTGTGGGTGCACATAACCCCCATATATTCTTTGAATTCCCAGTCAGACAATGGCACTATATACCAGTAGTAAAAATTGTGGGTGCACATAACCCCAATATATTCTTTGAATTCCCAGTCAGACAATGGCACTGTATACCAGTAGTAAAAATTGTGGGTGCACATAACCCCCATATATTCTTTGAATTCCCAGTCAGACAATGGCACTATATACCAGTAGTAAAAATTGTGGGTGCACATAACCCCAATATATTCTTTGAATTCCCAGTCAGACAATGGCACTGTATACCAGTATTAAAAATTGTGGGTGCACATAACCCCCATATATTCTTTGAATTCCCAGTCAGACAATGGCACTATATACCAGTAGTAAAAATTGTGGGTGCACATAACCCCAATATATTCTTTGAATTCCCAGTCAGACAATGGCACTGTATACCAGTAGTAAAAATTGTGGGTGCACATAACCCCCATATATTCTTTGAATTCCCAGTCAGACAATGGCACTATATACCAGTAGTAAAAATTGTGGGTGCACATAACCCCAATATATTCTTTGAATTCCCAGTCAGACAATGGCACTGTATACCAGTATTAAAAATTGTGGGTGCACATAACCCCCATATATTCTTTGAATTCCCAGTCAGACAATGGCACTGTATACCAGTATTAAAAATTGTGGGTGCACATAACCCCCATATATTCTTTGAATTCCCAGTCAGACAATGGCACTGTATACCAGTATTAAAAATTGTGGGTGCACATAACCCCCATATATTCTTTGAATTCCCAGTGAGACAAAGGAACTGTATAGCAGTATTAAAAATTGTGGGTGCACGTAACCCCCATATATTCTTTGAATTCCCAGTCAGACAATGGCACTGTATACCAGTATTAAAAATTGTGGGTGCACATAACCCCCATATATTCTTTGAATTCCCAGTGAGACAAAGGAACTGTATAGCAGTATTAAAAATTGTGGGTGCACGTAACCCCCATATATTCTTTGAATTCCCAGTCAGACAATGGCACTGTATACCAGTATTAAAAATTGTGGGTGCACATAACCCCCATATATTCTTTGAATTCCCAGTGAGACAATGGAACTGTATAGCAGTAGCAAAAATTGTGGGTGCACGTAACCCCCATATATTCTTTGAATTCCCAGTCAGACAATGGCACTATATACCAGTATTAAAAATTGTGGGTGCACATAACCCCCATATATTCTTTGAATTCCCAGTGAGACAATGGAACTGTATAGCAGTATTAAAAATTGTGGGTGCACGTAACCCCCATATATTCTTTGAATTCCCAGTCAGACAATGGCACTGTATACCAGTATTAAAAAATTGTGGGTGCACATAACCCCCATATATTCTTTGAATTCCCAGTGAGACAATGGAACTGTATAGCAGTATTAAAAATTGTGGGTGCACGTAACCCCCATATATTCTTTGAATTCCCAGTCAGACAATGGCACTGTATACCAGTAGTAAAAATTGTGGGTGCACGTAACCCCCATATATTCTTTGAATTCCCAGTCAGACAATGGCACTATATACCAGTATTAAAAATTGTGGGTGCACATAACCCCCATATATTCTTTGAATTCCCAGTCAGACAATGGCACTGTATACCAGTAGTAAAAATTGTGGGTGCACGTAACCCCCATATATTCTTTGAATTCCCAGTGAGACAATGGCACTATATACCAGTAGTAAAAATTGTGGGTGCACATAACCCCCATATATTCTTTGAATTCCCAGTGAGACAATGGCACTGTATACCAGTAGTAAAAATTGTGGGTGCACGTAACCCCCATATATTCTTTGAATTCCCAGTCAGACAATGGCACTATATACCAGTATTAAAAATTGTGGGTGCACATAACCCCCATATATTCTTTGAATTCCCAGTCAGACAATGGCACTGTATACCAGTAGTAAAAATTGTGGGTGCACATAACCCCCATATATTCTTTGAATTCCCAGTCAGACAATGGCACTGTATACCAGTATTAAAAATTGTGGGTGCACATAACCCCCATATATTCTTTGAATTCCCAGTGAGACAAAGGAACTGTATAGCAGTATTAAAAATTGTGGGTGCACGTAACCCCCATATATTCTTTGAATTCCCAGTCAGACAATGGCACTGTATAGCAGTATTAAAAATTGTGGGTGCACGTAACCCCCATATATTCTTTGAATTCCCAGTCAGACAATGGCACTGTATACCAGTATTAAAAATTGTGGGTGCACATAACCCCCATATATTCTTTGAATTCCCAGTGAGACAATGGCACTGTATAGCAGTAGCAAAAATTGTGGGTGCACGTCACCCCAATATATTCTTTGAATTCCCAGTCAGACAATGGCACTATATACCAGTAGCAAAAATTGTGGGTGTATATAGCCCCAATTCTATTGCTAGGGGACTTGCAGGGTATTTCTGAGGTGAAGGTGGGGGGGCACACCGTTGGAACGGGGATTTGGGGTGTATATATGGGGTATACGGGAATACACTGTCAGTGTGTTCCATTCAGGATCCTGGGAAAGCTGGGTTGCGGCGATTGAGCCCGTCAGTGCCACGTTACACTGACAAGCTTCTCCCTGGAATTGAAGTTATATGTAAGCCCAATATATTCTTTGAATTCCCAGTGAGACAATGGCACTATATGGCAGTAGCAAAAATAGTGGGTGTATATAGCCCCAATCCTATTGCTAGGGGACTTGCAGGGTATTTCTGGGGTGAAGGTGGGGGGGCACACCGTTGGAACGGGTATCGGGGGTATATATCGGGTATACGGGAATAAACTGACAGTGTATTCCATTCAGGATCCTGGGAAAGCTGGGTTGCGGCGATTGAGCCCGTCAGTGCCACGTTACACTGACAAGCTTCTCCCTGGAATTTAGCTCTTATAAGAGCTGTTGGTTGTCTTCTCCTTCCTATCCTAGCCTGTCCCTGCCTACCCAGAATCTAACCCCTAGCTAACTGGACGGAAACCTCCGTCCTCGGTGAATTGCAAGCTCAGAATGACGCGAAGCTGGGCGGCGCTGTTCTTTTAAATTAGAGGTCACATGTTTTCGGCAGCCAATGGGTTTTGCCTACTTTTTTCAACGTCACCGGTGTCGTAGTTCCTGTCCCACCTACCCTGTGCTGTTATTGGAGCAAAAAAGGCGCCAGGGAAGGTGGGAGGGGAATCGAGTAATGGCGCACTTTACCACGCGGTGTTCGATTCGATTCGAACATGCCGAACAGCCTAATATCTGATCGAACATGAGTTCGATAGAACACTGTTCGCTCATCTCTAGTAGGCAACGTTCGATCAAATTATACTTACCAAGTCCACGAGTGAGGGTCGGGCTGGATCCTCCGAGAAGTCTTCTCCTTGCAGCGTCCCCGCGGCATCTTCTGGCTCTGAATTCACTCTGCCAGGCATCGGGCCTGGGCAGAGCCAACTGCGCATGACTGCACTACAAGCAGACATGCGCAGTTGGCTCTGCCCAGGCCCGATGCCTGGCAGAGTGAATGAAGAGCCGGAAGACGCCGCGGGGAAGCTGCACGGAGAAGACTTCTAAAGGTAGGAGAAGAACCAGCGTTGAATGGCCGACTGTATAGCATTCGGCCAATCAATGCTGGTTCTGCATCGAACTTTTACATTCGAATAGCGAGTGGTACTCGATCAAGTACGAGAATTTTGAATACCGTAGTATTCGATCAAATACCTACTCGATCCAGTACTACTCGCTCATCTCTAGTAGCTATACAAAATGTCACTCTGATATAATCATCTGATACAGCTATACAGTACGTCAACATTACATTAACAAAGATCACATCTTGTTGTCAATTTTTTTTATTTTTTTTGGTAAGTACATTCCAAGTGCCTTCATCTTTTTGTCTCTAACATTCCATAAATAGCTGTTTCTTACTTTTATTCTACTGGGTTGGCACATTTTATTATCTTTTATGAACATACTGTACTGTGAAAGAAGCTGTTAATAGATAATCTGCGGTGGAATTCTAAACTCACTACTTTTGGGAAAACTGCAAGCACAATATACATTCAACAAAAATCTTCATAAAAATCATACAAGCTCAGCATCTAATATAAATGAAAATAGCAGGAATTATATTTCCATTTGGTAATGTATTCTCTGAAGCTATATGGAATACTGCTGAATAGATTTGAAATTCATATCGCAATAGGATGTTGTTTTTCTAGCATGGGCAATGAATCCTAAAGCCGTAAAACAGAGACAAAAACATTAACACCTTATAATATATTAACATTCTAATTAGATCAAATACAGATATTTTAGGATTTTACATTTTTTATTATCACCTCATTATATGCTTTATGAAACAAATATTTCCAGACTTTCACATTTTGCTGCCAATTCGACACTTGAGGCTACTAAATTGTAAATGAAACTAATCAGTTTTCTTGGAATCAATACCCCGTGGAAAGTGCATGCATAGAAATTAAATCAACACGAGTCACTTTATTTTCTTGTACGCTGCATATAACAGGCCTTACTGAACCATTTCCATCTTCTAATTATCAACTGCAGGCATACACTATATAGCAATATCTCCTGATGTAATCTCTATGGTATTCCCGCATTAATATCAGTACGATAAGAAATGAAGGGTAGATGGGAACACAAACAAACACAATGGCCCAGATCTACTAATAGTGTAGTCTGGAAATACACCAGATAATACCAGTGGCTGATGATGGATGATAAATCTGATATATCTTTACACTGTCTAGTCTAAGTTTATACTACTTATTAGTTTTACTTTTAGACAGAATTTTCCAACAATTTTGGCACATTTTTTGTTGCATTTACACCAACCACATACCTAACAAGTTGCAAAATTTTAGCCAAAATTAAATGTTTCAAAGATGTATCATGTTCACACCAGTGTCTAGTTCTCACCACAATAATACATATATGTATAGGCATATGCAATAGTTTGGCCTGCTCTTTTTAAACTATAAGTCAAAGAATATAACCTCTGCAGGGAACACACTTGGACTTTATTCACATCTGTGCTGAGACTTCTGTGTATATACCGGAAGTCACAATGCACTGATGTGGTCCAATATACAGCACAGAACAACAGAGGATGCCACTGACTTATAAAGAGGTCCAAAAAGTTCTAGAAGCATCTGTTGCTCTGACGTATTCTGCCAAATATTATGATCTTTGCAACACAGATATGAACAGAGCTTTAACCACTTCCGGACCACACATAGACTATAAATGTCTGGGAAGTGGTTGCCTTGTTCTGACAGGACGTACCGGTACGTCCAATCAGACGTGTGGGAGGCGGCTGTAACTTCAGCCAGAGCTCCCACAGAGATGGCAGGGAAGATTTAATCCCTTCCCTGCCTTCTCGATCGCTGTGTATACAGCGCTCAATGAGGAGGAGCGATTTCACGCCATTTGGAACTTATGGGACACATTCTGGGCAACCCAGCCTATATGACACAGTACTTCACTGCTCTCTTCTGGTCTTCCCTTATCCCTGTTTTCCCCTTGTTTCCTGACTTGTCTTGTCTTTGTCTACTAATGTCTTTTTTGTCCTTTTGGTTGTACAATATATCTATGTCTGTTTGATAACCTATGCCGTTTTGCTTACCGTGTTTACATTGTAATTTTGACGGTCAGTTCTTTTTGGTCCTCTTTTTTGGGGGGAAAGATATTGATTATTGAATCTGTTCTTTTTATTGTTAAAAAACTTCTTAAATAAACAATTTAAGAAAAAGATATACAATTTTCCAATATACTTTCTGTATCAATTCCTCACTGTTTTCTAGATCTCTGCTTGCTGTCATTCATTCTGTTACTTCTAGAGGATAAAACTCTGACCATGGTCATGTGATTTACGGTCCATGGTCATGTGATGAGCACACAGGTGCACAGCTGATTATTGTGCTGTGACTGTAACGAGCGACACCTGTGCGCTCATCACATGACCATGGACCGTAAATCACATGACCATGGTCAGACATTATCCACTAGAAGTAACAGAATGAATGACAACAAGCAGAGATCTAGAAAACTGTGAGGAATTGATACAGAAAGTATATTGGAAAATTGTATATCTTTTTATTTTACAAACCATAACATTTGTCTCTCAATATTGGTGTGAAAATGGCCAATCCCTTTAAAGACTGCACGATTTTGAGGGTAAATAGGTGATTTACCCCATAAGAAAGCTGATGCACATTCTGGTTGGAGGTGGTGTGCCTAACCACAAATGGGTTGGCATACATTTCTCAAAACCCACATTGATACCCTTCCTACTTGGGAAGCTATTAATCTTTAGTAGCTTATACTATTTTATATGCTTTTAGATTATGATTAGAATGTTTCTATATTTAGTAATTCTATACTTGAGTAATGAATGTTGTTTAGGCGGGGAGAGAGAACTTCTCTGCGTATTCACTGTTCTGGATCAATATCTGTACTGTATAGAAAATGATTCCCTGGTGCCCAAATTACTACATTTGCAGAGAACAACGGGGTGGGGAAGAAATACTCATTCCTTTGCTTCCCCCATTGACCCTCCAATTCTCATTCACCTGACCAACCCCTGTTGTACTCTATGTAAAATAGTCGGTGACATCACAACTAGAGTGGCAGTAGGGGAGACTAAGCACAGAGACTTCTGGTGCCCTGCTATCTACTAATTGGGGAGTATACTTGTGTAGATTTTTTTTCCTAACCCTACTGTACCCAATGTGCAAAAATATCAAAACAACAGAAATGGTACAAAAAAGTTTACACATTTGCAGAATTAACAATCTAAGGATTCCCAGCAGACTGTTTTCAGCATAACTTATAATTTATCTAGCCATGCCCATAATTTAGCATAATACAAAGATCTGCCTGATGCCAAAAAGAGCTGTTTAGTTGCTATAATAATACAGAGCTGCTTCCTGTAGACTAACAACTATAAGAAGCGATACGGTGTTAATATTCAAATGAAACAGCATGCTTGGGAATGGTCCATTACATTGCAGTTTTAAAAAGTAGCTGCCTAAACGGGGAGTAGAGTAGGGGTGACATCAGGGTGGCACGATCCTCTAGGTCCCCAGCTGTGTGCTGCCCATTTACCCACCATACTTACTTAACTGGGACCTAGCACCTAAAAACCATGTGTGCGGCCATGCAGTTCAGTGGTAATATTCACTCCTTCCTAGTTTGAATCTATCACTACTGTGTGTCATGCCATAGTGCTACGAAATGCTGATTTCCATTCACAAGGGTTTTCTCTTAGCATTTGAGCCTTTTCTCCTTAATCACATTTTTAGTGTTTCCACTTTAAATTTGAAGTTTTTGCAATGTAACCTATTTTGATAGGACTATATCTGTTCCTAACCTTATAACAATGGCAAACACCAGTGATTCAGATTCATATCAATTTACTTCATGCATACTGAGCCTGTTAAACTATGAAGTTGGCCACTGAAATAAGGATAGCTGTGAGCTAAATAATCGCTTGGGTGACTGCTATCTCATCCAATCCCCATAAAGACTCTCCTTGGACTACGAAGGCCTTCAGCCTCCTGAGCAGGTAGCAGGCTCTACCTGCTCAGGAGGCTGAGGGCCACAGAGTCCGAGGGGTACTTCTTTGGGCCTTTTTCAACTCTGTAGTAGCATCAGCCATCTTCTTTAGAGTGGGCTGCTGGGGGAGTAGCATACCAGCCAGGAACAGAAATAGACTTGGCAGGTTGGTTAGAAGGGCCAGCTCTGTCCTGAGGAGCCCCCTCGGCCCAATACAGGTGGTGGGGGACAAAAATATACTGTTCGTGGTGAGCTCCATGTTGGAGAACAACTCCCATCCCATGTAGGAGACTCTGATAGCATTGGACAGTACTGTAAGTGATCGACTGCTTCCTCCCATATATAATCAAGACCAGCGTACAGCATTCCATGTAAGAGACCTAAATGATCCTGAAGTCTTTCTTGTTATGACTCCTACTTTTTATCTTTCTATTCTAAGCTTTTTGTATGTGGTTTTTCTTGTAATATTATATTACAAGTAAGATTTTGATGTCCGCTTCAAAAATCGGACACCTTTGTAAACAGACACTTAAGGACACCCACGGACACTACATGGTGTCCCATTTAAAATCATACAAATTGCAAACGGACACAGCTAGTATCCGATGCTAAAATCTTCCGCGGATATTAGCATCGGACACTAGCTGTCGGACACTGACACTAGTGTGAAACCTGCTTAAGAGGTATAGGGGAGAAAGTCACAGACGCCTCTGGCAGTGGCTGATGTTCCAAAGAACAAAGTGATCAGGTAGCTGAAATCTGACTGCCAATTCCTCATCTACCCCCTATTCTGCTATTGTATGAGAATCAGGAGGCCCCATAACCTATTAGATGTCCCCTATACACTTTAGATGGTTAGAAGTTCAAAATCCAAAATCATGTGTAGTGTAGCCAACAATCATGTAATGTGTATGGCCAGATTTATTTCCTACTCCCTGACTGAAAGTCCAGTCTGGACTTATGATCAATATATGACACTAACATGTTTTTTATGTGCGGTTCATGTTAAATAAAAACATAATGTAGATGAAGTAGGCTCTGCAAAGTACTACTGCCTAGATCAGCGAATTATAGCAGGGGTGCCGTGGCACCCAAGGATGCGACAGGAACCCACCAGGGCAACATTTTCTGTATCTTTAGGGTGTTTTTTTTTGTCTTTTGGTAAGAATTACTTGGTAGGGATTTTCTTTCCTTTACAGAGGTGCCCTGAGACCGAAAAGGTTGGAAAACACAGGCTTAGATTTCCATCATATGTTGTAGGCCATTGGATGACTAGAGTACGGATGCAAACCTCTCTTTACCTCATTACATGTTACTTATATTGCCACTAAATAACGGATACAGTATATTGCAATGCAAAAGTATGAAGAAATCAACTAATCACAATCCCATTCTGTTTCTAAGTAATAGCAGTTTTCTCTAAATGACAGCATAAGCATCATGTTCGATGTGTTATTCTAAGTGTGACACACCAGTTATTTTTAGCAGCTCATCATTACATAAAATGTATTGTCTATAAATTGTCAATTTGTACTTTTTCCTGCTATGGTACAGTATGTATTAACACAAATCACTTATAGAAAATGTCCACCTTCACATCATTTTCATTATATTAACACTTGAGAAATAATAGGTACATGGCATAGGTGACAACATATCCACATATGATAATGTACAATCTTGCTGCATATTCTTATTAGCAAAGCCAAACAATATTTGCTGCAAATAATGGCCTTTTCACATGGCAGTTTTCACTGTCCATGTGCTGTCACTGACAAGGACTCTCTAATATAAGTAGGTACTGTATATTCATATATCAGGTTTTTTACTGATCAATTTGCCTGTGCCTAGAAATTCTTAGTTTGTTCTAGTGTGAACCATTTCAAACATGAGACTTGCCCAAAGTTAAAACCCTCACCATTATTAAGAAACACCCCCTTGACTACAATTCCTAGAAGGCCCAGTAGAAGGATGACATCCGATAACTGGAAAGGACAAAATAATATTCTTCGCACTTGCAGTCATATGTTCTCATCTCCACTACCTGTTCGCAAATGAATTTGGTGATTCTGCAGCTATGGGGTGAAAGTCATGTGGATACTGTGTCAATCTAAGGCCTCACATAGTGAGCCACAGCTACGGGAAGAGCTACGGCGAAATGCATTGCGTTTTTCCCATAGCACTTTAAACAGTAAGCCTGCAGAATTTTCCTCTGCAGACTTTCTGTTTCCATTATTCCTATACAAAAATCACCAGCATTTCCATGGGCATATTTGATGTGCTGTAATTTGCAAATACGCAATCGCTTTTCGTATTACAGCATTTTGCTGCAGATTATTTTCCGTTTAAAGTTAATGTAAAACACTGTGGATTTTGCCACGAGGTTTATGCTAAGGTTGGGAAGGGGGGGGGGCTAGCCTCATGGTGGATTTTTACCACTAACTTCCATGAAGTAGTGAAAATCCACAGTCATATGGCTGTTGTTGGTTTTGCAGCAGATAAGCAGAAAATTACACAAAAAAAAAAACAGCAGCATGCCGATTCCATAGGAAATTTATGATTACAGTGTTAGTGTGGATAAAACCTGGCCTCCCATAGGGAATGTACCGTATATACTCAAGTATAAGCCGACCCGAATATAAGCCGAGAACCCTAATTTTACAACAAAAAACTGGGAAAACTTATTGACTCGAGTATAAGCCGAGGGGGAGGGGGGGGAATGCACCAGCTACTGGAAAATTTCAAAAATTATAATGGTCAGAGTTTTTGGGTGCAGTAGTTGCTGTGTGCTGGGAAAGGGGAGGGGGTGTTTTGGTTGTCTGTCTGCCCCTTCCCTGAGCTTGAGGACTGGGGTTTTTCCCCCCACTTGGAATTCAGTCTGGCTGAATATAGGGTATCTGCAGTGCTCCTATTAACCCCTTCCCGACGGAACAGGAGCACTGAAGATACCCTATATTCAGTAGACCGGGCACTCTCAAACACAGGGATACCGTATGTGTTTCACAGTCATTTTCTACTTTTATATGTGTTCTAGGGAAAGGAGTGATTTAGAACATTTATTTTTATTTTTTTTATCATTTTTTTTAAAGCTTCCTTTTTTTCCCCACTATTTTATGGGAGATTCCATACATTACTATTGCGGCTGATCATAACCCCCTCTCCCCCCCCCCCCCCAAAAAAAAAAAACAAAAAAAAAAAAAAAAAAAAAAAAACCTGATTTGAGTATAAGCCGAGGGGAGCTTTTTCAGCACAAAAACTGTGCTGAGAAACGTGGCTTATACGCGAGTATATACGGTAATTCAGACTGGAATAAGGTATACAGTATGCAAATTGTTTCCTCATTAATGAGCCCGGAGAGAATATAGAGTATCCACAATTCTATAGGAGCATATTAAGAAGCGCACTTACTAATAATGTGCCATAGCTGTAGATAAATTCATCAGTGATCACTTGGGGACGGAATACCTGTGAAAAATAATATTGATAAAATAGATATTAATAAATGGCATAAAGTATATGAAATCAACAAAACAGATGCCTATCCACTCTGGTCTTAGCTATGCTCATTTTGCTAATACTACTGATAATTAACAAGCACACAGAATAAAATCCAGTGCATATTTTTTTTTACCCTTTATTTTATAGACAATTACAAAATAAAAAATGATCTCATTATACACCTCACCAAATACAATGAAATTACCCCCCACCCTGTGGCAAAAATAAAAAAGCCACTGCCCAGTTGTCTATTTATGTACATTTCTAGGAGGGTTAGCAAGGGTACAACACAACCAAAAAATATACTCCAGATTTTTGTATTTTATAATTATTATTATTATTATTATTATCGGTATTAGTATTATTATTATTTTAAATACAAGTATGTATTATAATAGGCAGGACAGCCGTGCTGTTACTGTAATGACGATTAGTGTGTGCTACCAATATTACTGATAATATTCACAGGTATTGGGGTCTGGCCACCTGTTACAAATGAAGAATGAATAGCGGATGTGTATGAAACGCATATCATCACTATATTCAACCTTGTTTTGCTGATGTACGTATTTGTTCTGAATTAGAAAAAAAAATTGAAGGATCTTTTTTAAAAAGGGTTGGATTGTAGTCTTTGTCTTTATTTTTTTTCATAGACAATCACAGAACAAATAACCCCCTTATTCTACATCCCACTATATACAATGAAATATACTCCCCCCAGGTGGCAAAAACACTTTAAATTTATTCATACGCTTCTAGGCTGAATAACAGGGGAGCAGCACAACACAAAATAATTTAAAAAATACTTTCTCCTTGAGGCTGTAGTCACACATGCAGTTTTTGATACACTTTAAGGGTGCATTCACACTACTGATACGCTGCCTGATTCTGAACGTTAAAACACGTTCAGAATCAGCGCGTATAAAGCAGTTCCCATTCATTTCAATGGGAGTTGGCATACGAGCGCTCCCCATTGAAATGAATGGGCTGCTTTTTTCACTACGAGCGCTCCCATTGAAGTGAATGGGAAGTGCTCGCGTGTACGGCTCAGAATGAGCAGAGCTAGCCGTACATGCGAGCACTTCCCATTCACTTCAATGGGAGCGCTCGTAGTGAAAAAAGCAGCCCATTCATTTCAATGGGGAGCGCTCGTATGCCGACTCCCATTGAAATGAATGGGAACTGCTTTATACGCGCTGATTCTGAACGTGTTTTAACGTTCAGAATCAGGCAGCGTATCAGTAGTGTGAATGCACCCTTAGGCTGAGGCCACATTGCCTAAAACTTTTGTAATTTGTTGCAAATTATGCTGCAAAAGCCAAAAGTGGTTTCAAAAGGAATGGGAAACATAAGGGAAGTATTTAGACTTCTTGCTTCTACTAAATATACTACTAGTTTTTTGCTAAAAAAAAACAACAAAAAACAAAACTAAAAAACAAGTAGCTTTCCTACAAATTGTGGTCTCAACCTAAAATACAATTTTTTTTTTAAACCAAGTCTTAACCTTTATCTATCAGGAAGACAAAGTATATGCACCCCCCCCACACACACACTATTTGTCATCTCTTTTGAAATCACACCACTTCGGAAACTGGACCAAAATCTGCAGTGAAAGTAGACGATACCAGTCTGTGGGATTTCAGCCTAAACATTGTTTTAAATAGGTATGGCTTGAAAGAAGAGTACCAATACAAGTAAAAGCAAGGGGTCATGGAAAAATCTGATCTGGAACATCGAAAGGTGTCTTCTCAAGTGGTCGCTCATCTTGACAAGGTTTAATTGCTATATACACCATTAGGATCGTATCCATTTGCAAGCTTCAGAAGTATGGCAGTCACAATATCTTCATATTCATTTTATTTTAAATAGTTCTATCATTTCCTAACATCTCTTATATTATTAATGTTTGAAGGGAGCTTATTTAGTGGTTTCCATAACTAACATTAATTTCCCTGGAGAGTGGCATCAAGTGTGTCCTCTGCTCCATGGATACCTGACGAAGCCCCAACTGGTCCTGAAAACAGGTTGGTTATGAACAGCTAACCCACCCAGTCAAGGCTTTGTTTCAATATGTCCTGTTGACATGTAATGAAATATTTACTGGAAAAAAGCTTTCAGGTTTGTGCATTTATTTATCCATGTAAGAGTGATTTCAAAAGCATCATAAATAATACGGAACCTGGGATGTTACAAGATGAAGTATTATCGCCATATTAGGAAGGCACATTTTCAGCTGTTTAGCCTGAACAGTTGATGGATGTTTACGTCCAGACACGTTCGATAAGGAATTGAGGATATCACCTGAAAGAAAAATTGAGAAGATGTGAAGATTAGGTAACACACTGAGCTTAAATGAACAAACTGTCTGTCTGCACATATCCTTACTGAACCAATAAGGCAGGCGATCTACAAGCCTACAAGTATCTGAGAAATACGCAAGAACAGCTCTGTAAGCTGAAAAGTCTCTCCATTCTTTACTACAGGGTAAAGGAATATTATAATATTTTATAACGGTTTAACAAAGGCTTTATTGTCTGATGGTATGTTAATGTATTAATGTGGTAAAACACATTCATGCAGATCCTCCAAAGTCACCATTTTCTTGAGAGCACATAACGCACCATTGAAACATGTAGGTACTTTGGTGTCTTGACTGCAGTATCTAAGGAATACTCAAGAAAGTTGCTAATAAAGTCCATTATGTGGGAGAGTCAGAGGAGAGGGGGTTCAAATAAGCAATCAAGATCACAAGGGGTCAAACTTTCGCAAAACCAGGTGATTCAAAAACTGTTGATATCTGGTAACAGCTGGGGGTGCACAATTTGCAGACCAGAGGACAACACAGCCAGCTCCATAACAAACCATTGCTGTGATAAGTGGAAATCAGACATTTATGGTATATACTGTCATTAAGTCTCAGTCAGGAGTACGCCCTAAACTTTAGTGTGACCCACGGGGTAGTAAAATTTCACTATGATACTTGAATTTAAAAAAAAAGAAAAAGCTTTATACTACTGAGCCATAGCTACCAAAGCACATAATAAAACACTATGGTCATCACAACAACAGCAATAAATCAAAAGCAACACAATATATGATAGGAACCATCGACGGATCAAAATAGATGTAGCCAAACTGTATACCCATTTCTGGTGATTTACAATGAAATGTGATTCCCTGGCCATTAGGATTTAACTTGTGTACAACAGATCGGCCTACAGACTTTTTTTCTTCTCCATTTGCCATTGGTTGAAAAATGGACCTACTACGCCAGACTATCATGGAAAAATGGAGGAAAAAAAGATATATGGAGTGTCGACAATCTAAACATAATCTGTTATGGTGACCAGTTTACAGATCCACCCCGACACCTGGGTTTTTGGAAACATGATATATCCAGACAATCTAACCCCTCGGCCTTAAAAAACATATACCCTCCAAAATAACAAAACAATTATACATTTAATGTAACAACATCAAATTGCCCATGGTAATAAAATGACTCCAAATAATACAGTGCAATCTTTTGAGATACTATCATATTACCCAGAATCCCTGGCAGCTCGTGTACTATGTGATGGATGAGGAGGTCCAGACATACTGACAGGTATTCGTTGACGCTTTGCTGCTCTTTTCCTGGTGTGGTTTTTCTGCTGTCTCTTTCAATGTACATCACAAGTCTGAAAACAAGTCAATGCAAAAGATTAGCCCTTGTGACAATATAGAATAATATATCATTTTTCCAATGTCACCAAAGTCAAGCTGAAGAAACTTGAAGGGGAATGACATATTGAGCTAGAGCAGAATGATTTATCATTGCATTAAATGATCTGCGGTACAACACAGTAATAGTGTAGAATTAAGTATCCCAGCCTTTCATGTTTATTACCAATATACATTCATTACCATTGCTTGGTGTATGATGTAAAACATAGCTATATCAAATAGAAAACACTACATTGCAGTACAAAGGCGGCTCCGCAACAGGACGTATGAAATCTCACAGGTCTAAATCCATTTGCTTGATAAACAACCCCATTAGATATTGGTTGAGCAATGTGTTCTGAAATGTTGCTAGCCCTCATTAACTTCAAAGCCATTTTAGCTAAACATGATATATTTCTACAAGATAGGCACTTGGGTTTTCCTTTCTTTTACTTTGAATCAAAAGTTATAATAGGAAAAGAGGATATTTCATTAAAGTCAAGCTAATTAAATGCTTCAGTCAGAACAATCCCATTTTACCAAGCAAAAAAGAGGTTTAAATCAAGATATTCTTTACGACAAAAGGTCGTTATGAAATGCCAAGAAAGGAGCGGAATAGTGAAAATTATATAGTACAATACTTTAATATGACATCCAAGATTCTGACATTGCATATTTTATTTCACGTCCACACTATCATCCTACAAGCTGCAGTCTTGCCATACCATACAGTTTAGATTGCTGTCAGCTACATATTTGGCCAGCACCTATGTCTGTCAACCCCCTCATACATATGCATGATTCACCGCACCATTGATTCTGGTGCAGACCGCACCTTTCCCAAGCAATCAATGCAGTTAGTTATGGTGCCTGATATGCTAAATATGTGGGTGTGAAGGTGGGTGGCCTGATTGGACAGTGTCAGACTGAAGCCTGCTTATTTTCTCCTGTCTGAGACCACCCACTTGACACTTGAGAGCCTAATTAGTGTATCAGGCAACAAAATTAACTGCACTGATTGATCCAAAAATGTGGTGACTAGAGCAGGGATACCCAACACAAGCCCCTGCTGAAAGAAAGATGGACATTCTCTAGTTCCTGCACATCCAGGATCTGGGCAAGTGTGGATGAAAGTGTAACACATTCATCTCCTTGTGGATGTGAAGGGGGATAGCACTGACACTGTGTATTTCAGTGCGATGACAGATGGAACATGTTATACACTCCTCCCTTACTAGCCATGTTAGAACACATTCAGATGGTTAGCTGGTCCCATCAATGTCTGTGGGCTTAGACCACATTCATTTAGTGCACAAAGCCAGTTTTAGTACGAACTGTTCCCTTTTTCTATAGAGCAGAGGCCACATATAAAATCCTTTTATCTACATTCATGAGAGGCTGACAATAGAAAAGAGTTCCTGTGAATAATTCAATTGATACTTCATAACATGAAACACAATTATCTACTTAAAATCAAATTGCTATACCTGCAGAGTCAAGACCCACCGACTGGGACATCCATTCACACCATGTCAATGCATTTTTTCACTAAGCCTCAGAACATAGATGACAGTTTTCAGAAACAGAGTATTTATCGCCAGGTTTGTTAGAAAGGAAAGCTAAGTGGTTACGGTATAAGTGTGAAATAGCTGCCTGGGCTGCATCATGTCCGGTAACTCAAAATTTCTTTCTGCCACAATATTTCATTGTTACTAAAGAATTCAAACTTTTAGACATTTCAGGTTATACAAAAGTTCTTATAATCCATAGCTTACATTAATGTTATGTGGTTTACCTTCTCCATTGGTCTATATTGTTAATAAATCAAGTCTTCCATTATAACTTATTAGCAACTGTGTAGTGTTCATTTGCAAAGAGCCTGCTGATACCAGTGGCTGTGAATGTCTATGTATATATACTGAACAGTGTGCTGACTTTTCATATTACTTGCTGACCATGTGCTCTATGAAAATAAAAATCATCTCTGTCTTGACAATATCATATCATAACCAAATCAACTGTTAACAACGGACGCAACACAATAGATCACAAGGAACGTCTGGGAATTTTAGTGTAGAATGGTGTATGCAATTATATATGTAACATAATATTCAAATGTAGCATTGCAAATGTATACATAGAGCTAAACATATAGAAAGTGTCTATAATAATGGCCTTGCCTAAAGGAAGGGGGAGTCAAAAACAAAAATCCAAAAATGTCACAGCAGAAAGGGGTTAAAGCTTTACTGTAGCAAAGTAAATTACAATAAACCTATTTTAGTAATACACTTTATGAACTACCATAGATTTATTTGGTACTGCAGTAACAACTTAGGGCGGGTTCACATCTGCGCCCGGTCTCCGCTTTGCAGGATTCTGTCTTCTACCCGAGAAATTGGACAGGAGACGGAAAACCGGCAGTCAGTTTTCAAACCCATTCATTTGAATCGGTTTGCAAAGTGTCCGCCTGATGCTAGGCTTCTGTCTCCTGTCCAGTTTCTTGGGCAGAAGACGGAAACCCACAAAGCAGAGACTGGGTGCAAGTGTGAGCCAGAATACAGTGAACACAATCGTTATAGTTGTTGGTAAATAAGAATACAACAATTGCCATTTGAATTACCAGGCTGACTCTATACACAATGTATGGCTCTGGTGTTGCAATTTGCAATACTGCACTTGGTATCAAACACTAAATTCTAGACCAAACTACCATAAAAAATAAGCAAAACTAAAGAAAGTAATTTAAACATTTTCAATCAAGTAACATTTAAATGATAAGATATACTATTTCACAAAATGGATAAAGCTTTTAGTATATTACGATTGATATAGTAAACTTATTATGGGTTTGCATATTTTTGCAACACTATAAAAAAAAATCTTGTTATTTGGCTTTATGGTGCCGTCTTACAAAAAGGAAGATAACAAACAAAAAGATTTAACAAACCTGAATGTTGGTTTGATAGACTGGACACAATTCGCTATATATCTGACTTTACATTTTAACAACCGGCATTACTAAAGCCCAAAACAAAATGAACTTTTCAATGGAATGAGATTTACCTGCTTTGGCAGCAGAGAAGTAACATCTCTTTGTTGTTAATTAAAACTTGCAAAATGACCAGAAAAGCTTTTGCTCTTATTGCTGTTGAAGGGCTTTCCAAAAGACGAACTATCTTTGTAACAAAGTCCTTAATAAGAAGTAAAAAAAAAAAACATATTGTAAATCACAAAGTGAAGGATACATAAGGGTGAAGTGAAAAGAAAAAGACATAATAGCACGATGACACTTCAAGACAGTAGAAAAGATAATACTCTAAAAATAAAAACATTTCCAATATACATTTTGGTAGATAGGTTTAAATAATACAATGGTTTACTCAGAAATGCTAGCTAAGGGTCAATTCAGAGTTTTTTGGCAGCGGATTTTGACTCAGAATACACCTTAAAATCCGCTGCCAAAACCGGCTGCCATTGACTTCAATGGGAGTCACTCGCTTCTTTTTTCTGCCAGGTAGTAGCAAGATGACCCTTCTTGCCATGGATTCAGCCGCCTCATCCGCGGCGCGAGGCTCCCTCCCGATTAGGCCCATGCATTTGCAAATTCAGACGTGTGAACATATCCTAAAAGTAGAATGTAATAACAACACGGTTTACTAAGTATTTTTTTTTCATGTAGATTGTGAGCCCCATATAGGGATCACAATGTACATTTTTTTCCCTATCAGTATGTCTTTGTAGATTGAAATTAATGGGAGCATTTTGAGCGCGTAATCTGCCGGCATGTGTATACGTGCCAGATCACGCTCCACGTTACATCGTGTGAACGCACCCTTATTTTGTTTTCATTCCATTTATATTAACGCTGTTTGCAACGTTGTTAGTTTGTCATCTGCTCTTGTATATATAATACTAAACCCTTTGGGTATAAAACTGTTAAATTTAAGAGATGAGATCCGCAGCTCTTGTTCCGACTAAAAATTTACTTTATTTCTTCATATTAAAAATATGGTACAAGGACCATAGACAAACAAGTGAAAAATGCAAGAAAAAACATAAATGTGGTTAAAATAACGCTAGTTGTTACATCTCAGACTGATGCATTTCAAGACACTAGGTCTCTTAATCATAGTCTGTTGGTTGCTCTACAAGAATGGAACCACTCTGGTTATTTAAATTCTATAAAGTAATTATTCACAGCTGCTTTTAATTGCACTTCCTTTTTGGGATACCACACCTATATAATACCATATACTATCCTACCAACTATTGCAAGTCTGTAGAGCATCAAATAAATATCAAAACAAATCAAGATATACATACACATAAAGTCCAGATGTATAATATACAATAAAATAAAAAACTATGTAGTGTTTTTGTTATACCGAAGTATAAATATAAGACCTTACCGGCCTTACTTCCCAATGCGGAGCTCCATTCAAAATTACAACCTGGTCACGTGACCATTGTAGTAGTAGGTTGTTGTGGATTGGTTAGAAATCATCAGGTGACCAGCTAAGATTGTGAATGAAATACTTCGGCTATAGTCATCGGGCCGAAAGAGGGAGTAGACCATGATTGGTCCTTCTGGGTCAGGAGAATCAGATCGTGCACCTTGAATCCAGACTGGTGAGCTGTTTTCTATTTTTTTCTTTGTTAAAGAATGTTAAATTTAAGGTTTCTTTGTGTTGCTCCATGAACCTATTACCTTTATAAAGTGTGTGTGTATCTGACTTTTGGAGTTATGGCCTATATACGTAAGCGCAGTTTTCACTGAGCCGAGGAATAAGTGGTGGTGTATTAGGGGTGCCTGAACTGTGTTGGGGTGCAATTTATGCTCAATTTGCACCCTGAGTGAAGAGTGAGTGCAAGATTGAATTATCGGAGTGAGTTGACCCCTAATAGCAGTGCCCACATCATGTGCCAAGACATTACGTGACGTGTAACTGTAATATGGAGAAAGAAATAAAATAAAAATGACCCGGGTGGTTTGCTTCAGGAGTCTATCACATGTGAACATATCAGGTACATGCCTAGGAAACCCTTGCTTCAGCAGATGCAGTGCACATGAGCTGGAGGCCTGAAACAGACTCCGGTGAGTGGAATTCTCACTAGTTTTAACTTCAGATTTCAGTGACAGGTGGCAGTAAGTTATTGAGGTTTCAGACCCTTAACCCCTTGCTGTATAACGGTATGCTTGTGGTTTAGTAGTCCCAAACCAGCTAATAAAAAAAAATCAAGACAAATTATTTATTAGTCATATGTAATCAATACAAAGCTTGAAAATCCCTGTCCTGTACTAGAAAATCCTATTTTCTTGCAGTGCTAACCATTGAGAATATTTACTATAAATTCTAATGACCATTTTGAGAAATGTATTGGTTAAAAGCCAATGGTGTCATAAAGGCTTTAAAGGGTAACCCATTATGTCCAATGTTGCTTTATATCCAAGCAGTATATTTGATGTCTGGCATGACCGGAAGGTACAATCTTCAGCAAGTTCAAGAAAACTACTCTAATCTATTTTCTGGAAACAATACAAATACAATTTATGGTCTTCTTTTCTATTAGTTTTTCCTAAGCAATCTAATAGCACAATGCATTATAGCCTGTGTGAATGGAAGAGTTATGGCTGAGGTGTACACTGAAGTGACAGGTTTGTGACCAAGCAGTTTAATTCAGATTATGGCCTTACTTACAAGAAAAGTAATATCTGACTAAAAAGTTCTTTTCCTCCATATACAACGTAGACAAATTGAAAAACAAATCATTTTAAATGATACACAGTGACGCACAATAACCAGACTCATATTTTAGCTCTATTAGACGTTTCATTTGTTTGAGAAACACCCTTGGATTAACTTCATACTGTCAAAAATTGGATATCTTCTAACCTCAGCTGCATGCATAATACAATGCACTGGCTCACTAGAAGAGCAAAAGAATGTCGACAGGCTGAAGCCGGGACAGAAAGACATAAAATATTTTGTGGACCTTGCTTGTTATAGGACTCATATAGGGTAGATTTTTATGTTTGCTATTTTTATCTTTATTACAATAAAGCACAATGACAAAACAAAAATTGTGCAACGATTGGACATGTATATCATATAGGTATATATAGGCATATATAGCATATAGGCATATAGATCACGTCACACTATCTACTTACTAAAATGATGTACATTGTGATGGTCATGACAAATAAGTGAAAGTGAGCTGGTAGATTGGTGGCAAAGTAATTCTAATGTTAAGACTAAAGCAATTAAAGCTAAAGAAATAGTTAATAATAAAGTAATCTGGTTAAATAGTATCCAATAGTTTTGTAGACCCCTTCCAGGACTGGCCATAGAGCAGAGATAAAAGTGTGTCTTCCTTTAACAGGACTGACATCTTTCATTTTTTCCCCTCTATCTTCTTGTTGACTATTCCTATAGAATCAGTATCCGATATTATCACACATTCCAAGGCAGAACTCTGCTCCGTACTAATGAGATTCAATAGGAGCTATACAGATTTGTCCATTAAGCAGATGGTGTCTTGGGTATTTCAGATGGGTATTTTAAATCTGTATCATATTTCAAGCCTTCTTATGGAGATATGGCGTTTGCAAATGTACCAAGGGAAATGGAAATGGAAGAATGAATAGCTGTAATGGTAAATGGATAACGTTCATAAACTGATGATTAAAAGAAACACGCCAAACAAAATGTAAATGCCGTATTGCAGGAGAGTAACTCATCAATACGCATCAGAATTCTGGTGCAATCGGAGCAAAAAAAAAAAAAAATTGTGTACGTGCTTTGTACCACATTTGTCCAGGAAGGGGGAATAGCTTGGTGGGAAAGAGCATAGCTTGCCAGAAAGGATAGTGTCAAAAGGCGTTAACTATATTGTAAAATAAATCTCTATATTCCTTTGATCACAAAACAGTGTGCAGCAAAATCTATTTTCACTAGTATATTTGGGTCGAAGGACCTTTTTTCGCTAGCACCACATATAATTTTAGACACATCATAGGAGTTTGGAGAACTTTCTGTTCACTGGTAGATTGCATGTTGTTATGGTTGCAGGAGACGTTATAATGCCAGGGCCCCACGGGCCAGAAACACTGCGGGAAAAATCACGGCATTGTACAGTACATTCAAAGTGGATGGGATTCATGCGAATCCCATGCCCACTTTGCGGAAAATATCGCAGCGCGGACACACTGCGATTTCTAAACCATTGCGGTTTTGAAAATCACAGCATGTCAATTATATCTACAGAAATGCCAGTGGCTTACCCCAAAGGCATAATTGTAACAGAAAGTCCGCAGAGGAAAACTCTGTGAACTTTCTGTTCAAAGCTCTGCGAGAAGAGTGGGCCACACGGTGGCTCAGTGGTTAGCACTGTAGCCTTGCAGTGCTGGAGTCCTGATGTTAAAATCCCAACTAGGGCAAAAAACCATCTGCAAGGAGTTTGTATGTTCTCCCTGTGTTTGCATGGATTTCCATCCCATATTCCAAAGACATACTGATAGGGAAAAATGTACATTGTGAGCTCAATGTGGGGCTCACAATCTACATTAAAAAAAAAAAAAAAAAAACTCTGCGGGAAGAACTGCAAAGCGTTCACACTGTGGTTGTTCCCGCAGCGCTTTAGTGCAGCGTTTCCGAACCGTGGGCACCCATGTGATATAAAAGGGTTTTGTGCTGCACTTCTTGCTTCTATTTGTGGCACAAAAGAAGCAACACCATAATGAGCACCAAATATTTGTAGATGTATTCATTGTAATAGAACGGCCTAATAAATCCCTGTTGTCAGGTGGCACCTAGCTGATCTACATCTTATCCCAGCCCTGGTATCAGTTTTGATGCGAGTTGTTCCTTGAAAATTTTTCAAGGAAAGCGAAGGAGATCCTTTAATGTCTGTATATGTAAATTTAAACTCATGTTTCATTTCCCCCTCACAAAATGCCTTGAAATGCATGTCACAGATTATATTCCTCTGAAGGAGCAACAGCATGAACCTCGGCATCTACTTTAACATTCACACAATGTCCTGTGCCAAGTTAGATTTGGAGAAACTGTCAGCAGACATTATGAAGCGTTTCTTACCTTTTCTTGTGTGAGCCTTTGGAGATGAATTCCAGCTGACAACATTGTAGCAAACATGGTCAGCATGTACTGTTGCACTTTGGCTATTCCTGTCACTAATGTGCTTATCACCGACACAAGTCCCACTTTCTCAATGACACTCTGGAAGGCTGAGGGAGCGTGATGAGTGATTCTGCATAAAGCCTAAAACACACCATAAATTGTTCGGTTATCCTGCTCTCTAAAAGCGTCTCTCATCACTTATGTCATGCTCCAAGGCTACTCTCTCATGTTCTCATTAATAAAACCAACTCTCGCTCAGGCATTTCTCACTATTATAAAAGGTATTTAATCATTCCCAGTAGCCATTACTTTGTTTTATGATAAGGAATCACAGAATAGAAAAGTGCATTTAGGAATTTCCATTAATAGAAGTGTTAAAAATAAAAGATAAAAGTGCAAGACAAAAAAAAAAAAAAAAAAAAAGAAATATTCACCCTGTATATATACAACATAATTCTAAACACTTCTAATAAAAGTGATGCATAAATATCAATGAAAGATGCGGAATATAGCACAAATATGTGGGAAATATTGAAGATATTGCTTGTACGAGGTACTGTTTAGTGTCAGAGTAGTATACCATGTATCTGCAGACAGAAGCGGGTCAGAGCTGTACCATATTTGTTACTGTTAGGCTCAGTATGTAGCAATTCCAGGAGGCCCCATACACTGCAGATATACATGCTGTGCTGACAATGAACTCTTATTACTATATCATGCAGTAAGCTATAGAACCATTTAATATATTGTGGAACTCTAGCATATGACAATGTCAAAATTGATTGTAGTCTTGTAAATTTATTGTGGCTTCTAGTATAAATGTTAGGCATTGAACGATTACTTTAGGACGTATTCAACCTTCGTCAATAGTCTTAACACTAGTAAATTTCTTTCTACCTGAGGGCTGAGATAAGTTTCAGGATTGCCCTGAACTCTGGTGATTTTAAAGGTGGTCCTGGGCCCCTCCAGGTACTTAATCCCTTTTTTTTCTTCTCTCTTTCCTTTTAGGGTGCATTCACATGGAGGAAAATGGCGCTGAATTTGGTGTGGAATCCACATCAGATTCAGCACTGAAAAAAAGCATCCCATGAAGTCAATGGGAGTCTTTTTTTTTTCAGCGCTGAATCTGACGTGGATTCCACACCAAATTCAGCGCCATTTTCCTCTGTGTGAATGCACCCTTAGTCCTCTTTAGTCCTACAGACGCTAGGTTCACACTAGTGCTGGGTCTTTCAGGGAACATGAACAACAGAGGGGTGGACCACTTAAACAGCAATTACACCTGAAGACTGGCGAACCCCATAGACTATAATGGGGTCCATCAGATGTTCTTTTACCTCCGACTTTTTTCAGCAGACTCTGTGATAGAGTTGCTGTTGTTAAAGATAATTTTTCATCAGTTGGTTATATACCGCTAGAAAGCCCACTGCGCTGAATTCACTGCACTGTCACCTTTCACGATCTGTGCCCCAGGTGAAGAGCTATCAATGCCGGTACCGTAGCTAATCACCGTCAAAAGGGTGTTTCTGACAGTCAGTCAGGAACGCCTTTCCTCACAGCAGCGCCTATAGCGCTGTACTGTGAGAGTGGTGAGGAACGCCTCCTCCCCTCCTGATAATACTCGTCTATAGATGAGTACTGAGGAGGCGTTCCTTATCGCTCTCACAGTACAGTGCTATAGGGGCTGCTGTGAGGAAAGGCGTTCCTGACTGACTGTCAGAAATGCCCTTCTGACAGTGAAGAACTACGGTACCGGCACTGCTAGCTCTTCACCCGGGGCACAGATCGTGAAAGCCGACAGTGCACTGAATTCAGCGCGCTGTTGGCTTTCCACCAGTATATAAAACGGCATGTTCCCCAGACGGTGAAAGGTCCTCGTTAATTATTAGTTTCTAAGTACTCATAAGATGACTACTCAATGATTCAGGGCCACAAGGAACCAGGTATATATTTACTATTATTGCGCTTCCTGAATGGGATTTTGGTTTGGGTTCATTTACTTATTATGTTCGGTTTATGCCTTTTTTTATATGTTATATTCTATAAAACTTAATAAAATTGTATTAAGCACAAACAATAGCCCTTGTACGAATGTGAACAGTGTCTAATAACAGACTTATAAACATTGAACTTTACAGTTGTTAATATTTAACCCATACTAAAAAGGTTGTCTCACTTTAAAAGTGCATTTAAATTATGCCTAACCGTTATCATATTTGAGATATGAATATGTTCTATTACTAATCGATTGAAAAAAAACAAAAAAGGCTGCCAAAATAGAAAGGATAGATTAATTCAGTATGAAAGGAGAAGGCAAAAAGATAAATGTCAAACTTCAGAATCTTTACCAGGCTAGGAAATGGATTAATGTAGCAGTGTCCTGAAACAGACAACTTAGCACAGCAGAAAAATATCACTTATTTTAAGAACTGCTTATTTTAGGATTATTTTGCAGTGTTTTAGGGTGCATTCACACGGAGTAAAGTGGAGCGTGATCTGGCACGTATACGTGTGGTGCTTGGCATAAAAAGTGCACAGTTTCCCAGGTAAGAGAATAGGTATAAGATATCTCAATGGGCAACAGAATTGTGGCAAAATTCTGGCACAATGTAAGCAAAGTAATAATAGTCATGAACTTAGATTAGACGCTCTATAAAGACTTACCAGAATTATCCTCCGTCACCAACCACTGTGATAAAGAAGGCAGTTTTTCTAGTCTAAATTCACATTGTCTATAAATTGCATAGGATTTAAAGCATCTGCTTGATGCATTTGTTTGAAAGCACTGAGGTCAGGCCACATTCACATCTCTGTCACAGAGACTGCTGAAAATGAGGCTACAGTTCAAAACTGACAAACCCCATTATAGACAACAGAGTCCACTGGACTCCATGTGTAACCGCTGTTTTAGCGGTCCATTTTCTACATTGTTGGGGTCCACCGATAGTCCCCAACAACAGAGAGACAGAACTATTGTGAACCTAGTGTTGTTTGCAACAGTCTGGAGTAGTAAGTGCAATGGTTCACATAATAAAATACCTAAAGTTAGATTACAGACGAGCAGTTTCGTGAGTGGAGTAGGGCTCATGCACACAGTTGTGTACATGGGCACTTAGGCCAGTTGTAGATGACTGTGCTGTGGGTCGGTGTGCTATCTGTGTATTTCAAGGACAGCATAATGATCCATTCTCTTGTACACGACTATGATTTCCATGGTCCCGTGTGCGGGCTGGCAGTCTGGGTTGCATAAGATAGGATAAGTCATATTCCTCTCCTATTTTGCAGCCCGTGGTTCTGTGGCTCTTATTCATTTAATGAAAGGAGATGTGGAAGCACAGCTTGTGCAAGGGCGGCACACGGAGACATCCCCGTGTGCAGTCCGTGCTTTTAAATCACGCCAGGCTCTATGCAGCACGGTCGTCTGCAACCGGCCTTCAGATTACAAAACTGAATTATGAATCATAACACAAAGCTATTTTTTAAATTGTTCACTTATCAAATTTATTGCCACTTCCTATGGCTGTCCACTGCAGAATACAGGCGCAGCTTGCATTCTGTGGACAGGATTTACAAGGATGGCATCAATTATGCAGTAATTTAATAATTTAAAGAAGCTTCAGACTTTAGTTTTACTTTTTACTATTTTACCCTTTTTGCCAAATTAATTATCTGAATGCACCGCCACCTAATTCAAAGATTTTCCATGTAGCTGACCCTGAAAATGACACAGTCTTTATTCTATAAGTTAATGTTTCTCCGCTACTTTTAATGCCATTGTAAAAAGGTAATTAGCTTTTTAGGAAGAGTTTTCCTCCCGAGTCTTTCAATATTTTCATGGGTAAAAAGTCTTCTATGAATAGGGAAATTATGAAACCATTATCTACAATTCTGATACATTATGAAACATTAAGGAGAAGCTGCCACTTTATAGCTCCTATATTTAATTACATCAGTACTAAATAATTTCTAAACTGCCAGGCTGTCAGCAGTGGGGTGTCTTTATTGTCTAACCTTGTAACTTTGCCATCTAGGTGTATACATGCAGGAATAGGTTAAAACATGGGATCTTTAAAGACCACTACAAATTTGAAGCCTGCTTTTATCATGTAATTTGTCTGCTGAAATATAAACATCTGAGTTTATAGGCCTAAAGCCTGCAACTGCATGACTGATAGATTCGGATAACATGTCCTCCTGATTCCCATCATTACTAATCTGTCATAAAGACTTAACAAAGAAAAACAACAAGTGAAATCACAATTCCTCAGTAGTGCAATTTCAATCTATTGTCCTGCTTTTTCACCCCAGGAGGTAATGGGCCCTATATACTTACTGATGCCCGCTCCTGCTGATGGCTACCTCCGCTTCCCATTCTGTTTCCCATATCATGTCGCTGCGGCCCCCTGGAGGGCAGAAGAGGAAGCGGATGTGGGTCTGAGCAGGAGCGGGACGGATAAGTGAGGACGTGGGCCTGCAAACTCCAACAAATACTGCTAGTTTTCAGACCCCGGAATATAATGATTGGAGGTCCAGAGGGGGTAGCCAACTTAAAAAACATTGTTACTCACCCCTCCTGCACTCCCGCATGACTCCTTGTAATATCCTGACCTCTTTAGAAATGTCCCAGACGTCACATGGCTCAGGTCGGTGTCATTATGCATTGCACTGCTGACTTTGCCCATGTGATGTTTTTGTTGAAACTGAAGTAGGCCAGAAGTATCAGGGAGTGCACCAGACCCTAGGAGAGGTAAGTAACATTGGTTTTTATGTTTGTCACCTCCCCTGGATCTCCAATTATTATATTCTGGGGTCTGAAAAGACACCAGAGTATAATAATAGTGTCCACTATGGGGCATAATCATAGATTATAATCCCTCGCGGGCAGGGCCCTCTACCCCACTGTGCCAGTTGGTCATTGTTAGTATTATATCTACCTGTATATTCTGTGTACTGTATGTAACCCCCAAATGTAAAGCACCATGGAATTAATGGTGCTATATAAATAAATAATAATAATAATGTCACGGAGCAAAGGTATACGTCTTCCTCCGGATGGTCTTTTGAATCAACACGGACGCAAGAGGTCGGGAGACAACAGCAATTTATTGTAATCCACAAAGTTAGTAGCCGGCGGCGGTCACATCAACTGTAATAACAATAAGTCCACAGAAGTCACAATCCAATGATAACTTTGGTTACTTGGTCCTGTAACTAAATCCTGGCTCTCTGCAGAGCTGTGCACAGGCCGGCTAACACATACTAACTCCAGCTACAACTATATACTAAGACTGTTACACCTATATCTGTGGGTGGGAAGGGCTGAGTCACAGATCCTTCCCCCCTCACCTATACCAAGGAGAGCAGACTCCCTGTCTACTATGGACAATGCACCATCCAACATCTTCTTGGAGACACTGATCAGATTATCTCCACCCATTGTCCTCACTAGTTACAGGTATTTGCATACAATGTGCTAACACACTAGACCCTAATCAGCCAACTACACATTGATGTATATAACAGGTTAGAGAATACATTCCACATGAAATATATATTACACATTGCCTATAGTATAGACTCTAACCATCCTGTGACAACCCCTCCCCCTCTCAAAACATGTGCATGACACAATTGGCCTACACAGGTAAATTGGGGAATGCACATCAGTCTCTATAGCTCATATGTCCTCCTGCCGGGATAACCCATCTGCGTTCTGGTGTTGGTTCCCTCGGCGGTACTGAATGGTAAAGTTGTAGAGTTGAAGGGCTGGCATCTGGCAGAAAATCCGGTCGATCCATGTTGGCGTCTCTCTGAGCTTGGCTTCGGGTCACTGCTCCCACAAAGTGGCACTGTAGATTTCCAACATCGTTGCCTAACATAACATCGGCCGGCAGCCCGCTCATCACACCAATTGTGCATCGTTTTGGTCCATAACCATAGTCGAGTTCCACGGTAGCTTTAGGAATACGTTTCCGAGTACCTCCTGCCAACTCGATAGAAAGGCCAGGGCCCTCCTCTAGGGCCTCGGGTCGAACCACTCGGGGGTCCGCTACCGTTAGGAAAGCTCCCGAGTCCCGGAATCCAACAACTGTTCGGCCATCCAGTAGGACCTCCTGCAAGTGCTTCCGCTGAAGGTTTGCGGGATGTGTGGCGGAAGGCTGAATCCCATAGACCCCTGGAGGTGGAACAGATGGGTCATTCATGGAGTCATCTGGAAATGGGGCCAAACTTTCAGTCCTAGGGGTGGTTCCCAGGTAGTGAATAGGCCGGGATGCCACGGTGGCCCGTGCCCCCATGTTAACAGGGCAACTAGCTTGCAAATGTCCAGGCCGCCCGCACCCAAAACATCTGCGCTCTAGCATTCTTCCAGTAGGTCGTTGTCTAGGGACAGGGTTGTTCATAGCTGGAGGCCGATGGGCTGGGGCAGGGGTAGAGGGGGAATTGTAATCCACTGTGGCCGGGCACGAAAGGTGGGTGGCTGGATGAAGGGTGTCTGGCGGACTGTGGTAGTTTTCCGCTCCTCTGCAAACAACCTCTTCCACTGCGGCTTGATGGTCAGGCCCTCATCTGCAAGGGAAGCAGCTTGCTCCACTGTGGCTGGGTTCCGTTCCAGCACCCACTCACGGATCTCAGCGGGGCACTGGGAAAAGAACTGTTCCTTAAGTATGACTTGGAGGATCTTATCGACTGTGACAGCCTCCTCTCCTTCTAGCCAGTGCTTGCATGCTTGCTTCAACTTGTGGGCGAACATGTGGAAGGAGCTTCCCCCATTGTAAGACAAAGAGCGGAACTGAACTCGGTAGGTCTCTGGAGTGACTGCATAATACTTCTGCACCGCTCTTTTAATGGCCTCATAGTCCCGCTGATCACTAGGGTCCATGGCTCTGAGAGCTTCCGCAGCCCCATCTCGTAGGTGCCCCACCAGATACCGGACCCAATCCTTCTCTGGGACTTCCATCAGGTGGCACTGGTGTTCGAAGTCCTGAAAATATCCATCAACATCCCCAGCCGCTTCATCAAAGGTCTTGAAGTGTTTATGGGAGACATATGGTGGTTCTCTCACTGTTGGGCTGGGGGTCGACGTTTGATTATAATTCCGCGTAGTTATCTCAGCCATTCGCATTTCATGCGCCATTCTTTCCTTTTCATGCGCCATTCTCTGTTCTTCCTTCTCCGTTTCCTGAGCCCTCTGTAATGCTCTACTCCTTTGCTCTGCAGTTGCTCCTAGCCCCAGCACTGCCAACTCCTCCTCATACAAAACAACCCATCTGCTCTTTTGGGTCTGTACCTGCCACTCCCGTATCTCTACTGTCTCCTGGGGGCAGCCCTCCTCATGGTCGCTTTGCAGGGTCATCTCCTCCAGTGCCTCGATCAGTTGCTCTTTCGTTCTTCCCTGATAACTCAGGTTTAGTTCCCGGGCCCTTACTTGTAGACTTGCCATAGTCCAGTTCCTGTATTCTGAGGTTGTGGCTCCATTAATCGCTGGGCTGCTGTAGTCCATCTCGCTGTCCGCTGTTGATCCCACCGCTGCCAACCAGTTGTCACGGAGCAAAGGTATACGTCTTCCTCCGGATGGTCTTTTGAATCAACACGGACGCAAGAGGTTGGGAGACAACAGCAATTTATTGTAATCCACAAAGTTAGTAGCCGGCGGCGGTCACATCAACCGTAATAACAATAAGTCCACAGAAGTCACAATCCAATGATAACTTTGGTTCCTTGGTCCTGTAACTAAATCCTGGCTCTCTGCAGAGCTGTGCACAGGCCGGCTAACACATACTAACTCCAGCTACAACTATATACTAAGACTGTTACACCTATATCTGTGGGTGGGAAGGGCTGAGTCACAGATCCTTCCCCCCTCACCTATACCAAGGAGAGCAGACTCCCTGTCTACTATGGACAATGCACCATCCAACATCTTCTTGGAGACACTGATCAGATTATCTCCACCCATTGTCCTCACTGGTCCTCACTAGTTACAGGTATTTGCATACAATGTGCTAACACACTAGACCCTAATCAGCCAACTACACATTGATGTATATAACAGGTTAGAGAATACATTCCACATGAAATATATATTACACATTGCCTATAGTATAGACTCTAACGATCCCGTGACAAATAATAATAATAATAATAATAATAATAATAATAATAATAATAATAATACTGTGTGGAGGTGCAACTATGGGGCATAATACTGTGTGGAGGAGACACTGTTGGAAATAATACTGTGTGGAGGGACCACTATTGGATATTATATTGTCTGGAGGCCGCTATGGGACATTATAGTTCCTGTAAATGGGGTGTTATACTGTGTGGGGGCTAGGAGAGGGGGTGCTATGCTGTGTGTGTGTGGGGGGGGGGGGGGGGCAAATCAAAAGTTTACTAGCGTTCCCAGTTTTTGCTAGTTGCCCCTGATGGAGAGATACAACTGATTGGGTGGTACAGATGCTGAGGCAACCGTGTAATGTTCAGGGTATAACATGCATGTATTCTGTTCTTGGCAACTGTACCGTCCACCAAGCATACACCATGTACAATAAACAGCATTTAGTTTATATGTTTATTGATTTAATTCAAGTTAAAATCTCCTATATCAGTGGTTCTTAACCTAGTTTGAGGTACTGAACCCACCAGTTTAATATGCACATTCACCGAACCCTTCTTTAGTGATAAATCAAATAGGATTTTTTTTTCAAATTCAAGACATAGGTATATGTTTTTTAACTGGTACATGAATGAACCGTGCATATGGCCTAGGGTCCGATCGAACCTTGGTTAAGAACCACTGTCTTAGAGGGATAAATAGAAATAGATGCCATCCATACACACCATAGGATTACACAATCACAAGAAACTTCCACAAAATAAATTTAAGGCAAAAACATAAAATGTCTTTACTCTTGTGCAGTTCTACAGGAGGTAAGAAATAGGAATTATGTAGGTAAGAATTTCTTCAGACGTCACTAGTCAAAATAATAGGGCTATAATAATGGACTATACAACATGACAGGAGTTTATAAAAGTTTGTTATTTTACTGTTCTAATAAAGGTTAGTAGCCAGACACAACAGTAGACAGACAACAACTAAAAGATATATATAAGAGATATAAATATGCTTGTTCTAGAACACTAGAAATATAACTATTTGTACCACTTATTTACAGCACAACACATTCTCCCCTATGCCATTAATTGTTATAGAATCACAAATCTGGCAATGTGTGTATATAACTGGCTATTACTACGTACTAGTTAGATAAGGGACAAAGAGAACTGAATCTCCACTTTCCCTTATGATATGTATTTTATGTCCATGGGGTTCAAATCACATTACAATAAAGATTTTTTTTAAAAAAAGGTATTCAATATTTTGGGGTCACAATTGCAGTTCCATCTACATGCAATATCTGAACCACAATTTTGGAAACAATTATAGTTGATTCCAACATTGTGTACATTGTGTACATCACAAGAAAAGTCAAAAACTCTTCAATAGTGATTTGTGGACAAAAAGAGGCCACAAAAGCATTTTAGTCAGTATTTAAAAAGCAGACCATGAAAATTCATATGGTTTGTTTCCATCGTCTACAAGGTATGCTCCTAAAGAGGGCCACTCAATGAGTCTTTCTGATATATTTTTGATACAAGATATTTTTAGGTGTTGAGTTTATACATTTGTAGTAGAGCTATCCATAGTGGATATAATATAATATTATGCAACTATAATATTTATATAATATTATATAACTTTCATTTCCATTTTTGAGGTGAGCACACAAATAATATACGACTATTAAACTGGCCATAAACATTAGATAAATCTCAGCTGAACCGTTTCACCAGGACTGGGCAACCACTTTATCATGTGTATGGGGGTCTGATAGCAGATATAGGGAGAGATAAGGATTGATCCTAATAAACATTTGATACAGTATAATTGATGTTGAAGAAAATATTATAAGAAGAGAAAAGCATGAATATACATACCGATATGGCGGTTATCCTAAGCGAATCAACAGTGGAATGTGTGAACAAATACCAAAGTGCCGGCCCAATTTCTGCATTGATGAACCCTTGGACGTGTGAAGTTACTGTTGTGCAGACATTTTCAATAATCTTTGCAGTCATATGATGAATTATGGGTTCTTCCTATTAAAAAACATCAGGTTTTATATTAATCCTTCTGCCTTTGAAGAGCAGTACACACATTCCTGCCAGCCTATGAATGTTTGAACAGAATTCCACAATGGTCCGCATGTTGTGCTTATTCTTAAAATGAAACAGTTAATATTCAGGCAAGCACTTAATAAAATAAGGAAGTAGGTGTATGGGATTCTTATTGTAATCTTAGCTACAATGTATATCTCATTAATGTGTCCTCGGATTACAGGCACTTGCAAGCAACAACCAGACAACATTCTCCTCTGAAAGTATCAAAATAATTGCTGCGTTCTTATAAAGGAAAAGGAAATGCAAATATTTTCATGTGTTATTGATCTATATAGTGGTTTTGCAACAAAAAGCTTTCAAACAAAGAGCTGGAAAACACAAGACAGAAATAAAAGTATTGAGGTAAATAGAAGCTCTAACGGAAGGAGAGACCTTCTTAGTTTGGGCCAACTATATTTTACAAATACACCTCATGAATATTTACAGCACAAAGACTACTGTCACCATGTGATTTTTTTCCAATCTGCAATCATTATATTATAGAGCAGAAGGAGCTGAGCAGACTCATAGGTAGTTTGTATAAAACTATTCATTAGACATGCTAAACTATTGATTGAAATCCCAGTTCATTCTGGCTAAGGAGTCCAGTGGGTGGTAATACTCAATAACTGACAGTCATTTCTGTATTAGCAGGCATAGGGGGAATTCACACGTAGTAAAGTGGAGCGCAATCTTGCAAGTATACGCGTGTCAGCAGTTTGCGCGCTCAAAAAGATCCCATTGATTTCAATGGGAGTTACGAGCATATACGCCACGTAATTTTGCGCCCTTAATTTTGCAGTCACTAAAAGGGGTGGGCAACTTTCTGACCAATATTGAGAGACCAATGTTATTGTTTGTATAATAAAAGATTGTACAATTTTCCGATATATTTTCTGTATCAATTCCTCCTCTTTTCTAGATCTCTGGCTGCTGTCATTCATTCTGCTTACTCTCTGAGGATAAAAGTCCATCCATGATCATGTGATTTACAGTCCATGGTCATGTAATGGACATACGGGTGCACAGCTCATTATAGTCCTTTGGCAACCCTGAATATCCACTCCGAGACGCAGTTTAAAGCGCGTAGGAAAAAATCTGAAATGAGGCTCCTACAAAATTTGTTCAATGTATAACAGTGGTATATTTTATGTGTGGTTAAGGCCCAAAAGTGGCTGCTATGGCTGCACCCCCTATATCTATGCCCCTGTATATACCAGAGGATATATATATTGTCAGGGTCTGGGGTTGCTAGGTGGGGTGGCATAGACACAAAAGTCCAGATTCTTTAGTCCAAAACAAAGGTAGAATTTATTTCCACTCAAAAACGTAGTGCAGCAACAAAAGGAAACAATACAAAAATAATACCTGCCCGGCTAGGCTCTAACTAAACATAGAATAGGTTATCTCACCTACAGTAATAGAAATCAAAAGCCAGTAGAATCACTCAGGACACAGCTCCAAAAATATGACCTCTTTCTTTGACTCTCTAGCCCAGCTCTGCCACAGTCTGCTGCTGGAGTTGACTTCTTATGCTCCCTTGACGAGGAGACTCTCTGCAGCTGAGTCGCTGCCGGAATATCCCCAAAGTGTGGATTGGAGGGGGGGGGGGGTGGAATGACAGGTCCCACTACCAACCTACCTGTCATTCCTATAAAATCCAGCCCAATAAACAGAACTTTGAAATAACACTCAGCAGACAGAATTATCTGCTGAGAAACATTCCTTCTGCAGTTTTCTCATCTCACCCACCTTAGTTGTCTGGGTGAGATGTACACCCCCTCCATAACCTGGCCGGCCATCAGCTTAATATATATATATATATATATATATATATATATATATATATATATATATATATATAATCTCTTGTCTTAGTCTTACAATGAATTATAAGAGATCAGCATGGTGGCTCGGTGGATATCACTGTTGTCTTGCATCCCTGTGGCCGTGGGTTCAAAGCCAACATCTGCATGGAGTTTGAATATTCTATGCTTGTGAGAGTTTCTCTGGGTACTCGGGATAGGAATTTAGATTGTGAACCCTACTAGGGACAGAGAATGATGACAATATCTGTAAAGTGTTGAGTAATATGTTGGTGCTATATAAATAGCTCTATTTTCTCTGTGGATACCAGTTATTACTATAGCTCTCAACATATGTTCCCAGGGTTGTAGGTGCGGTGCAGATCCTTACACTTGAGATGACTGTTCACTTGCTGCCTATATATCCTACCCTTTGACAGGATCATTATCACGAGATAATCAATACTTTTCACTTCCCCTGGCAGTGGTTTTCATGTCATGGCTAATCTATCTATCTATCTATCTATCTATCTATCTATCTATCTATCTATCTATCTATCTTAAACAGCAGCCATGATGATCAGATAAATAGGAACATGATTTATTTACACATATCATCTGATACTATAGACAGTAGTAATGGTAATGCCACTGTGCACACATACTTCCAGGCTACATATAGAGGACATCCAAGATACAGTACGTGATGCAAATAGTCAGAATCCTGTAGCTAGCATTGAATCGGGGGTAGGATAGTGAAATGCTAATTCTACAGGCAATCCTCGAATTTCCATTGGCATGTGTAATGCATCATAGGAAAGTGATGAATTGCACAAAGTCCCTGCACCTATAGTAATACCAGACTTCGCACACTGTAGACAAGCCTAAAGGAATGGAGAGAGGACTGATAGACTGTGTGTGGGTTGCAAAAGTGCAACCGCAACCAACAACCCAGCATTTCTTCCAGACATTCATGGCACATATCTTTGTCCTTCCACTTCAGACATAAGTGCTTGCTGAATTTACTAGATGCAGCCTTTAACGTATACAAGAAACAATCATGAATATAATTTGCTCAGGGCACAATGTCCAATGTTAGGAGCGTCACGGTAATGACATTAAACATTTACATCCAAAATCTTATGAAAATATATCATATACTAATCAATAAAATATACCCCTACCATGTAAGCAAGGTCGGACTGGCCCACCAAGGAACCGGTGAATCCCCCGGTGGGCCCCGACCCCTGAATGTTAATTCCTCATTTAGCCACTGTAGATGCATTGTTCAGGGGCCCGAACGGGATCCTGAGCAATGCATTTGCCTCAACACACATGGGCCTCCGTTAGCTGATGCAGAAGCTGTACATGGTGCCCTCCCGATATATAGGGAAAGTAAAAATATAGGAGGACACCAGGTAAAGCTTCAGCATTAGCTAATGGCCACTTCTAATCCTCTCACTTATCTGCTGTAGCGATCGCTTCTTTCTTCCCTGTCCATGCTGCCTGAACTTCTCCCCTCCCCCTCATAAACTATAGCCTCATCTCTCACATCGGAGTGTATCGACTCCAACTCCCCCCCCCCACACACTTTACTAGCTTCGGCAATGCCAAATATCCATTTGGACGTGCCAATAAAGCCTATTTGATTTGATTTGTATGGGGAAGACAGGAGCAGTCTGCTGCGATGCTTCGCTTCTGACAAAGGTTAGTATAATCTTTTGGTAAAAAATGTATGTTTAATATGTATATATATGTATAAATTTGTTTAAAGTATGCGTCTTGTATACTGTATAGGCTTCCTAATTACATCATGGAAGTCAGATTTGCATATTCTTCCCATATTGCTTTGCACAGTGGAGCGCTCGTGGCTTAATAAGACTCCACACACCTTAACGGTGGTTCTCTCCATATGGAGTGATGATATCCCCTCAATCTTGTATACTGTGTGAGTATTGTGTGTTTGTATACAGGTATGTGTGAGTATATACATTATGCTATAATAATGTGTATGGGTGAGTGTATGTATATATGTGAGTATATATAGTATTCATATACATTCATAGAATTGAATATATATATATATATATATATATATATATATATATATATATATATATATATATGGTATATGAATGTATATAAATGCATATGTGTGAGTATATATGCTATAATAATGTATATGTGAAAGTATATATGGTGTATATATATATAAGGCCTGATTCACATCTGTGTTTGGTAATCCGTTCGGGGAGTCCACATGGGGACCCCCCTGAACAGATTACCAAAAGAATTAGCAAGTGGTGTGCAGGGATAGCACAACGACCCCATAGACTATAATGGGGTCCGTGTGGTGTCCACACTAATCATGGGGACAGGAAAGTAGATCGTACTTTTCTGTCCGCATGTTCTCTGCAGACACCGCACAGAAAGCGCACAGATCCTATTATAGTCTATGGAGCCCGTGTGCTTTCACTGCACACCATTTGCTAATGTGTTCGGTAGTCTGTTTGGGGGGGGAGCGCCCATGCGGACTCCCCGAACGGATTACTGAACGCAGATGTGAACCAGGCCTGAGTGTGTAGGTATATAGTGTGTGAGGTCCCATCCACACATTGCAGTAAAATACATACAGCGGACACACTGCAATTTCTATAACTGTTGTGGTTTTGGAAATCGCAGCATGTCACTTATATCTACAGACACACCGGCAGTGTCCCTATAGATATAAAGGAAGCAGAAAGTCCTCAGAGGAAACCTCTGTGGGGTTTCTGCAATAAGCGGTGTGGGAAAAACTCATGCGTTGCTGCCGGGGGTTTTCCTGCAGCGTTTTTTTTTTTTACTGTGGGATGCTACCTAGGGCCTTTGCCTTATTGACCATTCACACAGAAGAAAATGTCGCTGAATTTGGTGCTGAATTTCAGCGCTGAAAAAAAGCCTTCCATTAACTTCAATGCCTTTTTCAGCTAGCAGAAAAAGGAACCCATTGAAATCAATGGGAGGCTTTTTTTTCAGCGCTCAAATTCCACACCAAATTCACCGCCATTTTCTTCTGTGTGAATACACCCTTACAGTGTAGTACACAGTATATTGAGATGATCAGGATGAGGCCCAACAGCGAGACTCAGCTAAACACCCTGTGGAAAAAAAATAGCGGTGAATAATGGTGTATTTATTTCCACAGTATTTTTCATTGCGTTTTTAATGCATTTTCCCTGTACTTTCTCCCGATTGCGTAGCTGAAAGTAACTGGCCATGTTTTTTAGAAGCGCACACCTTTTAGAGTTTGCGGCTGCTCCACATCTTATTTTTTCCTGCAACATGTGGATGAGGTAAATTTCATTCACTTTGTTGATTCTGTAAAACACTTTTTTTTTTCTGTAGTAGCCAAAGACATTGCATTTTTGCAATGTGTGGTTTCAGGTATTTATGGCCTATACTGAGCATAGGCCATAAAAAGTTTAACCCTGGACAACCACTTTAATATGTCCCACACAGTTTAACATCCCCTTTCTACACAGGATGTTACCCCATCACTGCTCCCACACTATATAATGGCCCCATCACTGTTCTCCATACATTATGGGGGACCAGTGAAGAGGCCACTGTATGATGGGGACCAGTGAAGAGGCCACTGTATGATGGGAAACAGTGAAGTGGCCATACAAGATTTGGCTCAGAAAACCCCTTAAAAGAGGTTGTCTATAAACAGGAGTTATCACTGTAGCGGCCACCATAGAGGTGTAAAAAAAAAAAAAAAAATGATACTGACCTGTCCCCAGCACCCCGTTGTCCCCCGCCTGTATCTGTTCAGTCTCATGGACGGCAACTCATTTCTGGAAATCCTGTACCTAATTGTTCTCAGCAATCACATGAGGTGCAGGACTCCCAGCATGGAGGCGCCAGCACGAGACTGAACAGACACTGGCGGCGGACAACGGAGACAGATGAGTATGCTTTTTTACTTGTTTTTTATTTTACACCTGCCGTCTGGCACATGAGTTGCTCCAATTCCTGGACAACCACTTTAAAGGATTTATCCATGTTTCTAATATTGATGGCCTGTCCTTAGGATAGACCATCAATATTACATCTGTGATGATATAAAGCCAGGACCTCTGCAGATCAGCTTTTTCCAGGACAGAGCAGCTACAGGTAATGATAACATTTCTAGGAGCCGCACTGTTCACTTGCCATACAAGGTGTAGCAGTAGGTTTAGGTAGTGCAGTGGTGGCCATGGTATATTGCGTAAGCAGCATGGCTCCTGATATGTTATTACCTTTAGCCGTCGTGTTTTGGTACCGCTGATTTGCAGGGTCCTGGCGGTGGGCCCCTAGAAACAATTCCACTGGTGGGCCCTAGATACCCCAGTCCAACCCTGAATGTAAGACTAGCACAAGATAATTCTAGGAATTAATTGAAAGCTCCCATACATCAATTATCCTTGCTTTTAATAGCTTCTATCCTTCCCAAGGATTACCATCACATAAAATGCACTGGGTGGATGCAGAAGGAACGCTGACTTATCCCGCTGAATTATTTACTGAATGCGAGGCTACGCTGTGTCTTCATTTATACATCTATTGATTAGTTGGCATAATTGGCACTACAATTAAATAAAATAGGGGAAATGCACAGTTTAATTGTATGATTCAGTCGAGCCAATGTAAACACTGTAAGGGAAGAAGACTCGGCAGATTAATTAGACTAGTACAACAAGGCTATTAGCATAAGTCAAAGAAAGGGAAAAACTTCACAAAACCAATATTAAGCAAATTAAAACCTGAAAATTTCTGAGTTTATAATATGATTATATGCAGTTCATTATGAAGATGGAGATAATGGCAGAATAGGAACTAATTATTGTAACAATGGAGATGACAAAATTATTCATGTTCATTTTTTATTAAATCTGATAGTGACAAGACATTGAATGTGCATTATTTTAAAGGACCTCCAATATCCAATTATTTCACAGGGAAAAAAAAATGATACAACAAAAATAAAAGGTACAAGGCAGTATTTATTAGACATTTGGATACGAGAATACCGAAAGCTGATCAGTAAGAAGTTGCATTGATTTTTCTATCCATATTTGTTTCACTTATTTGTTTGTGGCCAGCTACAGCTTACAAGCAAGGATCTTGACCTTTGGTTTTATAAGATCTATAACATTCAGACTCTACATCTTTTCACATAGAGAAGTCTGCAGGTTTTGTAATAGGTTATGGATATTGTCCTTAAGGGGACGTACTTCTTGCACATTTTCCACTGCAGAATTGCAGGTAGAAATCTTGCAACGTAGAAGAATAGTAGATATACCGTATATACACGAGTATAAGTTGACCCGAGTATAAGCCGACCCCCCCTAATTTTACCACAAAAAACTGGGAAAACTTATTGACTTGAGTATAAGCCTAGGGGGGGAATGCAGCAGCTACTGGAAAATTTCAAAAATTAAAATGGTTTTTGGGTGCAGTAGTTGAAAAAGGGGAAGGGGAGGGGGTGTTTTGGTCGTCTGTCTGCCCCTTCCCTGAACTTGAGGACTGTGTTTTTTCCCCCCACATGCAATTCAGCCTGGCTGAATATAGGGTATCTGCAGTGTTCCTATTAACCCCTTCCCGACGGAACAGGAGCACTGCAGATCCCCTATATTCAGTAGACCGGGCACTTTCAGACACATGGATACCTAATGTGTATGTGTTTCACAGTCATTTTCTACTTTTATATATATTCTAGGGAAAGGAGTGATTTAGAACTTTTATTTATTTTATTTTTTTATTATATTTTTTAAAGCTTCTGTTTTATTTCACTATTTTATGGGAGATTCTGTACATTACTATTGCGGCTAGTCATAACCCCCACCCCCCAAAAAATAAAAAAATAAATAAATAAATAAATAAATAAAAAATAAAAAAATAAATAAATTATTTTTTGCTTGACTCGAGTATAAGCCGAGGGGGGCATTTTCAGCACAAAAACTGTGCTTAAAAATTCGTCTTATACTCGAGTATATACAGTAATCTAAATAAGGATTTGCCATGACATTAACTTTATGCATTGCAAAGGGCAACAACTAAGGTGAAAATTCCTAGCATAAATTGAAAAGCTGCAGATTGAAGCCTGCATTACGGATCAATTTCAGTGGCAGATTTTTTTTATATAGTCTTAGAGTTCATATGTCATCTATGCCTAGTAGTTTTGCACACTTATCGGGGATTTCCAAAATTTTAATACTTTAATTGTTGAGAAACTCAGTAGTACCACAGCTGTCCAGACCAGTGGACATAGAAGCAAGTTTGTGTTAGGACGTGGTTTGTTTTTCAGTACAAAATCACCTAACAATGAATATGTGAAACACGGATAGTACACGGATGTTGTTTGTTTGCTCACACTTATTTTTTTCATAGCCCTATAGACTTGAATGGCCAAGATGAGCAGACAAAAATTAAATAGCGCATGCCATTATTTTTTACTTAGTGTCTCTTGTTCCATGAAAAAACAGACATGTGAATTGCTTTATGTATTTATTTCTAATGGGCTTGTTTGCTGTCCATTTTTTTCAAAATTTTAAAAAAAAAACAAAAAAAACCCTGTATCAGACAATACAAATACAACAGGAGACCCATGCAAACACAAAGGAGTCTAAGTTGATGGCCCTAATACTAGTGATACTCTCCAGACTGCAGCCGATACAATCAACACTGTAGGAAGGGCAACACGGTGGCTCAGTGGTTAGCACTCTAGCCTTTCAGTCCTGAGTTCAAATCCTGCCAAGGACAACATCTGCAAGGAGTTTGTATGTTTGCGTGGATTTCCTCCCGTACTCCAAAGACATACTGATAGAGAAAAAATGTACATTGTGAGCCCTGTATGGGGCTCACAATTTGCATTAAAGAAAAAAAAATCAATACTGTAGGAGAATGCATCTGGTAGAAAACCTAAACCCTATTGAAATGACGTTTTACCTCGGTTATTATTGAGTAATCTTGATAATAGTACAATGTGGCAGAGTTAGGTCCAATCTAGGACTGGATAGAACAGGGGTAGGGAAATGTTCACATTGAAGCTAGATAGCTAGGTAACCTACATCACATACTAATTATGGGAAACTTTGATTTCTAGTTCTTGGGTTCAAGGGGTAGCCTGAAATGTCTAGTGGTATATATGCATCACCTACGGGATACACCCGTGATTAGTATGTGATGTAGGTTACCTTACATTTGGAGATAAAAACAGACAAAACCAAAAAGCCTTATTCCATACGTGAATAGACAAGTCTGTTACAGAGATAGCCTAGCTTATAACCACATTAGTTTACAAGGCGCAATCCATATGTGTCCATAGTAACAACAATAGCACCCAGTACATAACCAGCATTGCTGTATTATTTACAAAGCTGTATTCACATTTCTTCTGGCTTCAGTTGAGAGCGGCCAACAAATTATCATCAGATACACCATCCTCAATGATGCTACAGGCTTTGATAATATGTATGATTCACCAAGTCAAGTGCTGGTTCGCCTATTCACTCACTGTGAAGGGCGCATATGACACATTTTTATATGTGGAAATCATTTAATCACTGCAATAGAGTTGAAACTAGTCACAGATTAAAGCACCTTGCAGACGACCATGGGAAAGGTCAGTGTACTATCCAGGTTTTTCCCAGATAGCACACTGACCTATTAATACCTATGGACCCGTACATATGACTGTGAATTACACGGTACCGTGTGCGAGCCGACAGTCCGGGCCATAAAATTTGGAGCAGGTCCTATTCCTGTCTGATTTTGTAGCTGTGCCTCAGTGCTTGAATGAATGGCGCGGCGGAAGCACAGCTGCCTTCTCGTTCATTCACGGGGAATTGTAGGTAGGAGGAACATGAATTCTGTTTCAGTAATCAATCTATCATTCTTAGCAGTAAGGGCCCGTGCACACGGAGTTAAGGCGAGCGCATTTTAGCATAATACACGTGTAAAAATAACACTCCCATTGACTTCAATGAAATTTTTTACACATGTAAAAAACACGTCAAAATACACGCTAAAAAATACGACACGTATTTACACGCGTTTTTTAAACGTGTAAAAAATTTCGTTTAAGTCAATGGGAGAGTTATTCTTACACGTGTATTCTATACACGTGTATTATGCTAAAATGCGCTCGCGTTAACTCTGTGTGCACGGGCCCTAAGGAGGATTTCTCTCACTTCTCCAATAAAACGTGTTGTAGGATTAGAAGAAAGTTGTTGATAACAGCTAGCATCTCTAAGAATATCTTTACAGAGGTTAACGCAGTGGTCCCTGTCAAGGACTACCACGTTTACCCACTTTATTGGCGGGTTTGATAATGATCTTATTTTGGGTGACAGTACCCAAAGCCGTTGCTTCTTCTGAAGTCAAATTATGTAAGGGACTGGTTTGAAGATGTATGATTCTGTCTGTTACTACAGTAAGGAAACATCCAATGGAGTAGCATCTCCAATGGGGGCCATTTTAGTTGAGGGCATCTTAAGGTTACTGAAGGGTCCTTCCTCCTTCACACGTTTACCTATCTGCATTAGAGACATACCGTAACTTCCTGATGGAGATCTATGTCTTCCTCAGAAATGCCCTATTCCTGGACCTGTCTCCTACGCTGTTGAATATTACTAATTATTAATATTATTATACTTAAGCTTTCTTATGAACAGATTGACATCCTTCACCCAGTTGAAAAAATCTAATTGAGGTGTACGGCCATTTTATTCTGCAAGAGCTAGAGCTTTTCTTCTAGGTCAGATCATTGTTTAATTTGTTATATACAAACTACACTTTCTAGAACACAACAAGGAAAGATATGTGCAGATATTGAGTCAGGAGGGAATGATTTGAGATTCCAGCTCAGAAGCCTGCAGAACTGTTAATACAGCAAATGAATAGGCTATACTAAAGGCTATAAGTCAAGATTAGTAAATCATAAGCAAAAGTAATGAATTTACAATGATTCACAAACTACATCAATAAGTAAACGGTAAAATAATGTTTAAAGGAGTTTTCAAGAATTAAAACTATCTGCAAAAAATCTTATAAATTACTCACCTTCTTACTCATCCTTTGTCACTCTAGCACCAGGCACCCAGTATCACCAAAATCACAATGACCCAGAACTAGAACTAGAAAACATGGTAGCGGGATGCTTGTCGTGATCGCACAGTGGGGGACTGTTACTAATCCCAATAAGGAAGTTAAAAGTAACAACCCACATGCCATGGTGGCATTTGGCAACTGAGTGGTTAAATGCTCGTGATCAGAGCCATCTTGGACCATAGGCTCTGCCTCTGGGTCCCTGGTGTGCAAACAGGTTAAAGACACAGTCCCTTTTCTTTTGTGAGGCATATTGCAAACTAAAAGATTTCCGGCATCTAGTTTTACTCCTCTAACTTTTGAACAACCCATTGAAATGCTGCTGTATTGCAGTTTCTATTGAACCTTTCCCTACTAAAGCTTGCTATATAGTGAGAGTCATCATTGGGATATATTTTTGATCTTTTTATTGTAGCCTATTTATCAGATTGTTTGTGCAGTAAATAAAAAATATGGGAGCGGTGAACAAACAAGCTACCTGCTGTTGTCAGATCTTACCCTTGGTTCATATCTTCGATTGGTAATCCGTTCGGAAAGTCCACATAGGGACCCCCCAGAACAGACTACCGAACACATCTACAAGTGATGTGCAGTGAAACACATGGACCCCATAGACTACAATGGGGTCCATTTGCTTGCCGCGAGATCTCTGCACGAGTCATGCGGAGAGTGTTAAATATTATATATTTACAATATTCTCTAGCAGACATGGGGTTAACACTCTACTGACATCATAGTCTTATATTTTGGGTGCATGGGTGCGGTTAGAGTAGACCATTTTAGAAATCTCCTTACATAGCTACAAGATGGAAGGTAACACCCACTCTCATGAATATAAATGAGTAAGAAATACACATGTCTGGGTCTGTCTTTGGGAAGACCAGGGGAAGACCAGGAGGTCTGTCTTTGGGAACACCAGGGTGGGTGGTCCAGGCAGATGGACATCCATGGACGTCGTAACCAGCCCAAGTCCACCAACCAGATGACAAGCATGAACCAAGCTGTAACTACAAGATATCCAGATGATTTAACTTCTCTGAAGATGTAAGCTATTGACATTGACTGATATTTGTATTATTTGGACATTTTCCCTGTTCCTGTGTTTTCCTTCAAGATATTAATAAACCTCTACACTGATTTATAACAAGCTGACTTCTTCCTATCGTGGACAAGGCCAGGTCCGGATATTTAACAGTGGACACAAGTCTCACCGGCAAATACAAGATATTTAACAGTGGCGAGCCAGCCTTCCTCCGTTACTTCATGGCTATTTAACAGTGGCGAGCCAAGCACGGTTGGTTTTTTCCTGTTTTTCTCGTTCCGTTCACTTGCAATTAAGGGGGAAGAGAGGAGTATTTTGCAAGTTGTATGAATTGCAAGATTCAGGAAGACTTCGAAAAAGAACTTATATTGGTGAGATACAGATGACTGTTGCACGTGTTATATGATACGGAAGCCTGTGTGAGGAAAGCCTGTGAGGAAACACAGAAGGACCACAAGTGCCAGACGTACTGAGACGTTCTGATGACAGGGACCAACTGTTCCAAGGACAAGCTAAAGGTGAAGCTTTCTACAGTGGTGAGTAAAGATTTTACTTTTAAAGTATGGAAAAATTAGAGTCATTGTCTAAAAAGTGTAACGTTGAGTTTAAAATTGTGTCTAGTGACAATTTAGCGAGTATATGGCAAGATTTGTATACACAATGTGAGCAGGCAAATTCTAAGATTGAAAATAGAATTTGTTCTACAAAAGAGAAGCAGGTATTTAGGAATATAGCTTCTTTGGTAAAGATTTTTAATGACATGGTAACAGAAAAGAAATTAAGTAATAGTATGCATAAATCTGTTCAGACAGATGAGAAATCTCAATATGTTGATAAAGAGCACCATGTGGCAGTAATGGCCATAGATGGTGAAGAACAAATGATACAAGAAACTAAATTGAAATTAAAATCTCAGGAATATTTGATCAATCTGAGTAAAGCCATTCCCACATATGATGTAAAGATCCATGTGTGTAGAAACTCAGAAATTTTTGAAAGCCATGCAGAGAAATTTGATCTAAATATTGAACAGAGAAATAAACTGTTTAAATTATGGCTTCCTATTGATTTTACAGAACGTTTGTCTGCAAAAATGTCTTATGATAATGAGTCAAATGAATGGTTAAAAGACAGTGATGTGGAGAGATTAAAGAAACTAATCTGGTGCACTAGAGGTGACAGCATGCCAACACCTGATATACTGAATGAGATAAAGATTGGCAGAAAAGAATGTACATATGCATTCATGTCTAAATTTGAGAGAACATACAAAACTGTCATTCAAAAGGTGAACTCTTCATCTATGGTGAAAAGTTTTGTTAAAAAGTTCAAATTCTTGGATGCAGTCACCCTTGCCAGTGCCTCAGATAAGAAGACTTTATTTGAAGCTGCTAGTTTATTGGACATGGCCAGAAGACATCAGAAACATATGTCAAATGTAAATCGAGTATGTCCAAAGCAAAAAGCAAAGCCTATTAAGAGACATCTGTCAAATCATGTTAAAGTGTCCCCTATTTATAGGAGGGAAAGTGACAAAATCTA